>NC_065582.1:29431844-30925594 GCF_024542745.1 Macaca thibetana thibetana | reverse complement strand
AAATCAGAACTACTACCTTTTCATCTTTTTTTAATGATGCAAAATGTAGATGAGTGCATTAAGGTTTGTAAGATCTTCATCATTTTATGTCATTCATTGAAAATTGAAATGTTCAGTCTTTTTAATGTTTTCCTGTTTCCTTTTGCCTAGCATTTGACTTTGGTGTTTTAAGTTCTGTAGTTTCATGACATCATTGTTTGCTGTTGTGTTACAGAGAGAGAAAGAACCTCACCTGTGGCTCAGCTCATCCCACATCCGTTTCTCATTACGTGTAAATAAACTGTCAGAGCTGATGTTACAGCTTTTACAGTTTAAAGCATTCCCCTCCTCTCTACTTCCTTTTTTCTTGTTTACATGTTTTGGGCACTTTCCCTCATTCACCACCTTCCAGGGTTTCATAGAAAATAACTTGTTACAAAATCAGTTTAATTCTAATGTGGACATAGTGGCATGTTGATAATTAGACACATATAGGGGACACTGAGCTTTAAATCGTTGATTCTAAACTCTATACATTGAAAAAATTCAGCCCAGGCCCCTCAAAGCCTGAGAAAATTTAATTTGCTCTTAATCTAATGTTCCAGAAACTCACTCTTGCAAAAATGCCTGTTGGAAAACTACAGGTGGGTCACGTGTGGGGCTGTCTCCGTGACACTCAGGATTCCAGTCAGAACCTAATCCTCGTATCTATTGCCTACAAAAATAGACCAAGAATGTTGCTGCTATTTTATAATCCTTTAAATATTTAACATTCAAGTTTTCTTTGTCTTAAATTCAACCTCTTCCTAAAAGCGAAAAAAAAGAAAAAAAAAAACCACAGAATGGTGTTGCGACCCACCGCTCACACATCGTGCGCCACCCAGTGGCTTCATTCTGGCTTAGCCGCAGAGGCAAGAAAAGGACCCCACCCGCTCCCATGCCCACCTCAAGAAAAAAACATAAAACAATTTTTTTAAAAAAAGAAAAGAAATCTACCTCAGTTGACAGGATTCCACCTTTAGGGTTTCTTCAACTTTTAAGTCTTACCTGTTGAGTGTAACTTTTGTAGCATCTTGCTTTTCTAAGCAAGCTAGTGAGGCATGACAGAGCAGAAGTCTGTAAATGTCCCTGTGATGGACCTCTTTCTAGCATGTTGCAGTTTTATTTTTAATAAATTGATAAGTGAAATGAATGTAAAGGTAATTGTGTACGTTTTAGACATGACAATGAAAATTTAAAATGTAGCTTCCATACTTGTGCATAATTCCAAAGTATTTTATTTTTTATCAGTGTTAAATAGCTTTTTGTACAGGCTTCAATCCATTTTTCTGAAGTGTGCTGTTTTTTAATGAAAGTAACTATAATCTTTTCACATCCCATGGAACTGCCGTTTACACATTGCAACTTTTTAAACTTAACCATATTTTTCAAAATTAACGTTTTTGGAGGGAGAAAAATCCCCGCTTGCTAAGTGATACTAAACCATTGTTTGGGCTCTTATAATTAGGTCCTGAGATTTTATAAAAATTTAGTCTGTAGCTTTTTAGGTTCTTCACTAGAGATGGTTGTACATAAAAATAAAGAATATAAAGTACCCCAAATTCTTTTAAATGTCTGGATTTTTCCACCAATATGTACTTTAGAGAATATTTTGTTCATGCATACTTTCACGTTAAATTGAAAATGTCTTCAGCTTCTCTTGGTAAATGTGAACCATTTGTTTTTTATTGTGCTTGGGGGAGAGGGTATTTTAATATAATTTTTGCCTAAATCAAGCAGTCCCCTCTGAATGTTAATTTTTAAATGTCAAAATATGATGAACCATATATCTTGAAAGTGAGATTGCAATATGCTTAAACTTAAGTGATATTTCAAAAACGAGAAATTTCTGGAATTTGTTATTTGAAGCTCCATAAGAGAAATTGATAGGACTTCGTTTTTGATCAGTTTGAATAGATACCAATGTCATTGTGTGGGAATTTTTTTAACTTGTTTATGTATTATTTTGATCCATTTTTCTGTGGCATTTGGTGCAATAAAACTTTTGAATTTATCTTGAACATTTTCTTGGTGCTGCATGCTATTTGTTTGTTACATTTAATAAAATGTAGAGGTCTCATTTCTAATAATTCATGCTGAAAACAAGCTGATTATATATCTCAGTGGTTTTTAACCGGGGTGTTTTGGAACTGCGGGGACATTTTTGGTTAGCATAATGACAGGTTAGGGTTACTGGCACAGAGGGTGGGGGCTCCGATGAGAGGCGAGAGGTCCTGCACCATGAGAGACAGCCCTACAGGATGAGGACTTGTCCCACCTACCTCCTGTGTAACCCTTAAATGTCCTGCTGGACATTTATATAGCTAAAAAAGCCTGTTTACAATTAAGCAGATAATTCTGCTATATAAAAACACAGTATCTTTTTACATGATTTTAGTATATAATGCATTCTCCAGGAATGCAGTTGTATAAATTGAGGGAAGAGTTTTACTTTGTAAGATTTAGAATTTTAGCGAGAAGCGGTCACTTGGTCTTTACCAAGAATTGGTATACTTTTGGAAAATTATGTTTCCAATGGTAACATAGTTTGGTAGCCATGGTACCTATGGAATTTGAGTCACCAGTACAGCACATTTCTGTCAGTCTTCATTTGTAGCCCCTGCGTTCATGAAGACTCTCTGTATAGATGCCTACTTTTTTTTTTTTTTTTTTTTTTTTTTGAGATGCAGTTTCACTCTTATTGCCCAAGCTGGAGTGCAATGGCGTAACCTCAGCTCACTGCAATCTCCGCCTCCCGGGTTCAAGTGATTCTGCTACCTCAGCCTCCCAAGTAGCTGGGATTACAGGCGTGCGCCAACACACCTGGCTAATTTTTTGTATTTTTAGTAGAAACAAGGTTTCACCATGTTAGCCAGGCTGGTCTCGAACTCCTGACCTCAGGAGATTCGCCCACCTCGGCCTCCCAAAGTGCTGGGATTACAGGTGTGAGCCACCGCGCCTGGCCAACCTAATTATATTTTCTAATCTACTGCCCCAATGTTTATGTATTAAAGTAGTATAAATTACTTTTAAATTTCTTTTCAATTATGGTATAATAGGACATTATATTGGTTTGATATAAATTGAGTATATTTGTAAATTTTATTTTAGGTTAATAAAGGGGCATCACAAAATATTTGCTCTGAAAAGGGATGATGTCCACTGATATATTTGTTCTCAGGAAAAAAACATGTCATTGAGTGCAACTGTTGGTACCAACATAATGCCATACTGAGTTATGTTATCTTAACGACTGGGGGGAAAATTACAGTAGATATTTCAAAATCCTTTCTGATAAATGAAAATTTCAAGTGTTTTTCCCTGAAGCTTTTTTTTTTCCTTTTCCTGCATGCTCAGCTCTCCAAGGATGGCTTCTCTGCTGTGCACTCAAGTGAAACAGCTTTAAAATCATGCCATCAATAAAAGGATTTAAACGCACGTGCACACCACAGTGCTTTTTGGTTCCCTAGTGCCTGGACCGTTCTGTCAGATGCTTTCTGTATGTTACCTCAGTTAATCCTCACAATGGATGAGAGGGGTACTGTGATGCTGTGATGGTTATTATTATTATTTTTTTAAGAGACAGGGTCTCACTTTGTCACCCAGGCTGGAGTACAGTGGCATGATCATAGCTCACAGTAACCTCAAACTTCTGGCCTCAAGTAATCCTCCTGCCTCAGCCTCTCAAGTACCTGGGACTACAGGCATGCACGAACACACCCAGCTAATTTTAAAAAAAAAAAAAATTGGGGGCTGGGCGCGATGGCTCGCGCCTGTAATCCCAGCACTTTGGGAGGCCGAGGCAGGCAGATCACGAGGTCAGGAGATCGAGACCACCCTGGCTAACATGGTGAAACCTCGCCTCTACTAAAAATACAAAAAATTAGCCAGCCATGGTGGTGGGTGCCTATAATCCCAGCTACTCGTGAGGCTGAGGCAGGAGAATCGTTTGAATCTGGGAGGCAGAGGTTGCAGTGAGCTGATATCGCGCCACTGCACTCCAGCCTGAGCAACAAACAGTGAGACTCTGTCTCAAAAAAAAAAAAAAAAGTCTGTAGAGACAGGGTCTCACTCTGTTGCCCAGGCTGGTCTTGAATTCTGGGCCTTACATGATGCTCCTGCCTCAGCTTCCCAAACTGTTGGGATTACAGGCATAAGCCGTCAGGTATGGCCTGTGATGGTTAATTTTATGTGTCATCTTGGCTAGGTGATAGTAATCAGATATTTAGTCAAACACCAATCCGGATGATGCTGTGCAGGTATTTCTTTTCTTCCTTTCTTTCTTTTTTTTTTTTTAGATGGAGTTTCACTCTTGTTGCCCAGGCTGGAGTGCAATGGCATGATCTCAGCTCACTGCAACCTCTGCCTCCCGAGTTCGGGTGATTCTCCTGCCTCAGCCTTCCTGAGTAGCTGGGATTGCAGGCATATACCACTACACCCAGCTAATTTTGTGTTTTTAGTAGAGACGGGGTTTCCCCATGTTGGTCAGGCTGGTCTTGAACTCCCGACTGCAGATGATCTGCCCAACTCGGCCTCCCAAAGTGCTAGGATTACAGGCGTGAGCCACTGCACCCGGCCCAATGCTGTGCAGATATTTCTTAGGTGAGATTAATATTTAAGTCAGTAGACCTTGAATAAAGCTGTTTATCCTCCAAAATGTGGGTGGGCCTCATTCAACCTATTGAAGGTCTCAAGAGAAAGACTGAAGATCCCCCAGGAAGAGAGAATTCTGCCTGCAAACTGCCTTCGGGCTGAAGCTGCAACATCAGTTCCTCCCAGGGTCTCCATCCTGTTGGCCCACCCTGCTGCGTTTGGATTTGCCAACTTCCAAAATCACAGGAGCCAACTCCTAAAAATAAACACCCCTCCCTGTGTGTTCCTCTCCTACACGCACAACACACACATCATTGGTTCTGTCTCTCTGGAGAACCCTGACTGATACAGAGACTTAGGAGATCAGTCCAATGATATGGTATGATAACCCAAAATGGAGTTGAGTAGGATCAGAAAATCATCATTCCAAGTTACAGGAAGTAGACTTTCAAGCAAATATCTTTAACATAATAAAAAGTACCAACTTGAGAGTTATCCCATAAAGGTTGACATAGATGTCACATAGTCTCTGAATATGTGTTGCAAAGAATTGGAAAACAACCCTCTGAGAAGGAAGGAGGTAACATTTCATTAAAAGTGGTAGAAAGACCCGGCGTAGTGCCTCATGCCAGTGCCTGTAATCCCAGCTACTCGGGAGGCTGAGGCAGGAGAATCACTTGAACCCAGGAGGCGGAGGCTGCAGTGAGCCGAGATTGTGCCACTACAACCTGGGCAATAGAGTGAGACTCTGTCTCAAAAAACTAAATAAAAGCCCAGCCCTGTGCACTCCAGCGACCGAGCTGATTGATCTTCTCCAGCCTCATCACCAGGTAGTTCTGTGCTCTATATTCCGGCCACATTGAACCACATACACTTCCCCAAAGGGGCTGAGTTATTGTCTTTGCTCCGTTTGTTCTTCCTAGAATAGACTTCCCTTTGCCTCATCAAATCCCCCCATTCCCTCTTCCCTTTACCTCATCAAGTGCCCCCTGTTCCTAGCACAAAATTCAGTTCATTGTCAAATCCTCCAGCACCTTGCTACTCAAGGTCCTCAGACCAGCAACAACTAACTGGATTTCCTGGGAGCTTGACAGAAATGCAAAATCTCAAACCCCATTTCAGACCTACTGAATCATAATCTGCATCTTAACATGATCCCCAAGTGATTTGTATGACCTTTAAAATTTGAGAATACTGCTCTCAAACTCGAGTGGATGAGGAAAAGAATGTATCAGTCACTGAGACTGAAGTCCGTGTATTGGAAATGAAGGAGGACAATGAGAATATTTGCCAGCAAAGAAATGAAATAGAAATGAATTGCATTAAAAATGTCTATCATATGCACGTAAATTGGACAATGCTTAGGTAGCTATTATAGGAAGGAAGGAAAACTACCAGAAATCCAGAAGGGGAAAATAATGAATGGAATAGAAGATAGAACTTAAGAGACATTTTGTGATTTAAAAGAGAGATTAGGGCATTATAGAAGAAGCGGTTTAGAGACTTGCTCAATGGATTTCCAAAAGTATTTTTAAGAGCATTTTTGGGTAAATGTATACAAGAATGATACATACTGTTAAATCTCATAAATTGTACTTTTTAAAAAACATTGTAATTAAGCTCTCTAGACTTAAAGTTTATACATGGAAAACCAAACTGAAACTATGGATATAAAATATTCCCATTTTCAACCATCTATTTTGATGGGAAAGCTTGTGATACTGTCTATAGGTTTAAGCTTCTAAAATTTCCCCCAAGTCACCCAGTAACACAGACAAATTTCTACTTAAGAGGCGTTCAGTGCATGGTTCTGATTCTTGTCGCATAAGAATGGAAAATGTGTTGGCATCTCAAGTAAGAATAGGAATGATAGCCACTCATTGGCGGCTATGTGTGAGGCACTGCACTGGAAGCTTTTCACATGTGGTATTCATTATTTGCTTTTGAATATATGAGAACACTTGTTCCAATTTATTTTCCCTAAAGAGGGTTCATGTAAAAGAGAGGGGGTTGAGTATTTATTGAAGCATCCACACAAATTCTGCAGGACAGTCCAAATAATGGACTTGTGGGACAAGTATCTAAAGTATCTCTGGAAATTTAGAAGAAAGCCTCACTGATAAAAAGATAAATTATTTTGAATGATTCAGTATTTTATTTCCACAATGAAAGGGGTATGAACAAGTACTCAACTACTCTCATGAATAATGGGTTAAACCGACCTCAGGTGCCTCTTGATGTGATGCACTGAGCATGACGCGACGTCACTTATCTGGGATTCCTGACAAAAACACGTAACCTGAACCCACTCATGAGGAAACATCAGACGAGCCCATACTGAAAGATACAGAACTGGCTTGGAGTCCTCAAAAATGTCTGTGTTATAAAAGACCAGAGTGAGGAACTCCTCCAAATTGAGGAGGACTAAAGAGACGTGATAACTCAATATAATACACGGTCCTCGACTGAATCCTGGATCAGAATATAACAAAGGTCATCAGTTAATGCTTTTTGTTGGTGTTTTTTTAGACAGGCTCTCTGTCACGCAGGCTGGAGTGCAGTGATGCAATCATAGCTCACTGCAGACTTGCAGGCCTGTGCTCGAGCAAACCTCCCACCTCAGCCTCCTGATTAGCTGGGATTACAGGCACGCACCACCACCCCTGCCTAATTTTGTATATTTTTTGTAGAGACGGGGTCTCATTATGTTGTCCAGGCTGCTCTCAAACTGCTGGACTCAAGTGATTCTTCCACCTCAGCCTCCCAAAGTGCTGGGATTATAGGTGTGAACCACCACCATCTGCTATTTAATAAAATTTGACTATGAACTTTAGATAATAATACTGTATCAATGTTAAATTTCCTGAATCTTATAAATTGTACTGTGGTTATGTGAGAGAGAATCCTTGTTCTTAGGAAATACACCCTGAAATATTTAGGAGTAAAGGGTCTAGCCTGTAGACCATTTATTCCACAGGGTCTGTGCCTGTAGTCCTAGCTATTCAGGAGGCTGAGGTGGGAGGGCTGTTTGAACCCACGAGTTCAAGGCTGCGGTGCACTATGGTTGTGCCCATGAAAAGCCACTGCATTCCAGCCTGGGCAATATAGTGAGACCCCCATATCTTAAAAAAAAAATAAATGAAGCTGGGGGACATCATGTCTGCAACTTGCCCTCAAATGATGTAAGAGAGAGAGGAAGAAAGAGAATATTAAAGCAAATAAAATTAACAACAGATGGGGCTGAGGAAAGAGTATATCAAGAGTTCTTTGTGCTGTTGTTACAACTTGCTCTACAAATTTGAAATCAAAATAAGAAGTCTTTTAACAGATGTTTTAATGCAAAAAATATTTCAACTGGATTTGGTGAATGAAAGAGGCGTTTGGGATAATTTAGTCCATAATAGCTCTAATCCGACACGAAATTAGTTCAGTGACAGAAAGTAACTAATCCAAGCCCTCCTCCACACACACTGCAATAAATCATTTCACTTGGACCCATCTCAAAATTCAGACTACGTTGAAATGTTAGATGTCAAACTGTTCCCTTTTTCAATACGAAGTATTCCTAAGGTCAGGATCCACTGAGGAGGACAGCTAAGTCGCCCTCCATCACAGAATGTCTCAAATAGACATAATGGCTTGCTGATGAATCAGATCTCTGGCAACAGAGGGTGAGTAATATTCTAGTGAATTGGCAAGATTCTCCAAAAGAGCAAGAAGTCATTCTATGGGTAGGGAACAGGAGTCGCTAAATGGGCCTGAGCTATTCTATTCCTTTTTCTATCATGGAAATCTGCTGTCAAACTCTATTGAAAACCTGGACGCCTGCAAAGTTCATTGTGCTGTGGGTTTAGACAGAAAGCTATTATTGGCGAATGGTTTGTACACAGACCTCAGGAAATAGTTGTTGAATATATACTTCCACATTCTTTAATTCTCCTCCTAACTCTATAAAATATTCAGAACAGATACCAAAATCCCCATTTTACTTATAAAAACCCATACGGGGAAATTATGCAACTTACCCAAGATTCCATAAATAGTTTAGGGGAAAACCTAGAATTTGAACGGGTATAAGCTTCCTCTGCTCACCAGTTTGTGAGGTTTTAAGGGGAGTTGCAGATTTACCTCCATTTCACAAACAGTGCTTTCTCAGCTCTTAGAACTCACGGGGGTGGCCATTCTCTCGAGGTTAAACCTGGTGATAAATTCTGAGGACAAAACCTCTTGTTTTCTTTAACAGGGGAATAATGCCCACTCACCCACTGAATAAACATCACTGTGGCAATCCAGTATAAAGTACAAAATGCTTCGATAGGTTAAAAGAAGCTATAGAACGGATTATTAGTATTACTATGAGAAACCCCTCCCTAATTTGTATGTTAAAGCAGCCTAACTTTTTCTATGATGATTTAGAAAAGCAAAAAATCATACCTTTTCCTTTTTTGGCAGCTTCGGAAGCATAAATGGTTTGGAAGCTCTTGGCAATGATGACTTACTCTGCCTAACGAGAATAGCCCATTTGGAATTTCTCTGATCAGTGTCCTCGAAATCACCCACATGCCAGGCCAAAGAAGCGCGACTCTGTTTTCCTTGCATATCCAGGACATGAGGTTTTGGTTGCCTGGAATAGGAACAAATTGGTTCTCAAATGGAAAAGATCTAGAAACAAGGCCACCGGTTTTCAGATAGTTGAGATTTGTCTGTTTTTCTAGTAATTGAAGGTGATTCTAGCCATGTGGCTTAGGAAAGCTGAAGACCTGACCCATCCTGGGAAGCTTCTGGGCCGTCTCCGCTCTACATCACTGGACTGCTAGAGATCCAAAGAACCACCCCCAAGATGGACACCTATCTAGGAAGCTTGTTGATGATTGCACTACTGTCCTTTCAAAGCCAAGCATGGAAGATGCTGTGAAGTGGAAGGTGATATGCTACGGCTGAGACTTCACGGGACCCATGTGATCTCCTGAAGGACATGGCCTGTCCATTTTGAGGTCTCATGGACATTCAGGAAAACACCAGCTTTTCTATTCCAAGCTCTGGCTTTGGACTGCATTTTAGAGGAAAGATCTTGGCTTCTTCCTCTTTCCCTGGTGAGATCCTTGGCTAAGTCCCAACAACCCTAAATTAGAACATTATCTCAGCCCTACCTTTCCATTATAAAAGGCTGACTCTGGGGAACAGACAGAAACAGGATTGTAAGGGTAGGGATTTGCCATCTCATTTGGAAAGCTGTTGTTGTTCAGGGAGCCTTTTGGGACTTCTTATTCACCATCCTTTGACCTGGGCTGCAAGAGCCCCTTGGGGACTGCAAAGTTCTCTTTCTAGAATCTGAGTCTGTGGGACCATGATTTCTGGGAGATTTGGATCACTCTTCACTCATTCAAGAATCTATAGACATTTTCTATATGGCTGGCACAGCGCAAGGCACCATGAGGACCAGCAGTAATAAGACAAAGCCCTTGTTGTTATAGAGTTTATATACCTGTAGGGGAGACAAAAAACAAACAGATAACTGAAATATTTGGGAAGTACTAGGAAGAAAAAGGCAGATGAGTAGAAAATCCTAGGCATGCTATTTTCATGAGGTTAGACAGGAGAGGACGAGGTAATGTTTGAGCAGAGATCTCAGTGAAGATCTCATGGCGAAACCCAGTCTCTACTAAAAATACAAGAGTGTGAGCAATTCTCCCATCATACAGCGGTCAGGCAGTTCCTTCCTGCTCCTGAGAATCACAGAATCCATGTGGTGGGAGGGAAGTGACCATGGCTGTCTCCAGCAGACCTTCACCTGACATCCCATCGTTCTAGAATAAAGTCTGAGCTCCTCAGCATATCATACAGGGGAGTTTGTTGTTGCTGTTTGGTTTCTGTCCACTTTTATTTTATGTATGTATGTAGAGACAGAGTCTCCCTCTGTCACCCAGGCTGGAGTGCAATGACGTAATCTTGGCTCACTGCAACCTCCACCTCCCAGGTTCAAGCAATTCTCCTGCTTCGGCCTCCCAAGTAGCTGGGATTACAGGTGCGTGCCACCATGCCTGGCTAAGTTTTTGTATTTTCAGTAGAGACAGGGTTTTACCATGTTGGCCAGGCTGGTCTTGAACTCCTGACCTCCGGCCATCCTCCTGCCTCAGCCTCCCAAAGTGCTGGGATTACATGCATGAGTCACCACCCGGTCTTTCTTTTTAAAAATGGTCCTACTGGGCATGGTGGCTCACACCTGTAATCCCAGCACTTTGGGAGACTGAGGCAGGCAGATCATGAAGTCAGGAGATCAAGACCATCCTGGCCAACATGGCAAAACCCAGTCTCTACTAAAAATACAAAAAGTTAGCTGGGTGTAATGGCACATGCCTATAATCCTAGCTACTCAGGAGGCCAAGGCAGGAGAATCACTTGAACCCGGGAGGCGAAGGTTGCAGTGAGCCAAGATCGCACCACTCCACTCCAGTCTGGGTGACAAAGAAAGACTCCATCTCAAAATAATAATAATAATAATACAAACAACTAGCTGGGCGTGATGGTACATGCCTGTAATCCTAGCAACTCAGGAGACTGAGGCAGGAGAATCACTTGAACCTGGGAGGCGGTTGCAGTGAGCCGAGATCATGTCACTGCACTCCAGCCCGGGTGACAGAGCAGGGGGAAAAAAAAAGGTCCAACCCCAGTGAATCCTTCTGACCCACTCTCCTCAGCCTGTCTCTACTTTCAGACACACACAATCCTTCCTTTTGCCTTCACCTTCCCCTCGATGAGCTCCAAAGGAGCTGCACTCTGAGACTCACAGCCTTTTGCTTCAATTTCCTCTGTTTGTGATTCCCTCTCCTCCTCCTTTCCTGGAAAACTGCAATTAAGTTGGGGCTTTAAACATTACCTTTTCCATGAAGACTTTTTTTATTCCTGTCATGAAGCAATTTTTCTCCTTTAATAGCACTATTTGACTTTTTTTTTTTTTTTTTTTTTTTTTTTTTTTGAGACAGATTCTCTGTCTCCCAGGCTCTGGAGTGCAATGGCACGATCTCAGCTCACTGCAACCTCTGCCTCCCAGGTCCAAGCAATTTACCTGCCTCAGCCTCCCAAGTCTCTGGGATTACAGGTGCCCACCACGCCTGGCTAATTTTTGTAGTTTTAGTAGAGACAAGGTTTCACCATGTTAGCCAGGCTGGTCTCAAACTCCTGACCTTAGGTGATCCACCCGCCTCGGCCTCCCGAAGTGCTGGGATTACTGGTGCAAACCATCGTGCCTGGCCTGACTTCTTTTGTAGAAACTATTAGAATATTCTTGAATTCCTAGCTCAGCAGTCTCTCTTTCTACAAATTCAGTGCTCCTTAAAAGGCCCAGAGTGTATCTCATTCGTCATTGGCTCCCCAGTGCCATTACCCTGCCTGACACGTAACTGACACTCAACTAATCTTGGAGAATGAAGAGGGAAGGACAGGGAAGATCAGAACTGAATGACATGAAGGGCGCCTGCCTTCCCTCCCACTCCCTTCACTCCACCTGCTCTACAGCCTCTTTCCCAACCCGCCAGGCAGCTATGTAGGACTGGATCCCCATGGTCCAGTTTGTCTGAGTTGTGTTATTTACAAGTACAGATTAATAGCTGGAAATAATTTCAAGAAAGCTTCAAAGGCAGGATAGCTGATGGTGAGAATGTGAGCAACAGATAGTGCTTATAGTTTATATTAGCTTGATTAATGATGTATGTGAAAACTATTTCACGCAAATGTCACCTTTTCTTTAACATGTTATACAAGTAACTATGGAGAAGAGTTTAGAAAAGAAACATCCTTGTCCGTCTTTAGTCTTCACTTAAGTGCTAAAATATTTTATTGTCTTTTAATTTAAATTCAGTATCTCCTGCATCCTTGAAATTGGGATCAACAGAAGCAATAGAAAGTTAAAAATTAGAGGTAGTTCAAATATATTAAAGGTTTTACAAATATACTGGCCACATCAACTACGGGGATTTACCCACACTATATTGAACTGGGCCCCAGATGGGCCCCAAAGTCTAAAGAGACAAACCAAGGAGCAGAAGGTTTGGCTCCAGATGGGCCATGAGTGCCAGGCCTGCGTGATGGGTAGGTGTCAGGGCATACACAAAATAGCAGCAAACACACACGTGCTCCACAATGAACACCACCACCAGACATTTTTAGTGCAACATTCTTACTATTTAATTATTACACTAAATAGACCCCTCAGGGTCAGATACTTTTCTTTTTGGTTGTGTTTTGAAACAACTTGAAGCTTATAGAAAAGTTGGAAGCACAGTACAAAATCTTCTTTTCCCGAACCAGTTAAAAGTACATTGTTGACAGGATACCTATCATCCCAGGTATATCCGTGTGTAATTCCCACAAACAAGGACACTCTACATAACCTCGACATAACTGTCAAAAGCAGAGAAAATGGTAAAATTAACATTTTTATATTACTACCATCGAATGCTCAGACACCATTCAAGTTTGGCAGGCATCCCAATAACGCCCATTTTGCAAAAGGATCCAGTTCAGAATCACGTGTTACATTTAGTTTTTATGTCTCCATCAGTCTGGAACCGTTTCTCAGTCTTCCTGGGACATTCACATAGCCTTGATGCTTTTGAAGAATCCAGGCTGGTTATTTTGTAGATGTCCCTCAATTTGGGTTTCTTATGTTTCCTCTTGGTTAGATTTGGGTTATGCATCTTTGGACAGGAATAATACAGAATGACCATAATTTTGAGTTGTTCCATTACTGATGATGTTCACTTAGGTCACTTGCTTAAAATGCTACCTACCAGAATTCTCCTTTTTACCATCACATTTCTTGTTATTAGTACTTTTTGGAAAAGTACTTTGAAATTATGTAAAACTTTCATCCCATATCAAATGTTTTATTTGTTTAAATCTATTTATTTCAGTATGGGCTCACGGTTTCCTGCTTTATCAAATATGTAATAATCCATCAATAACATTGTTCATTTATGATGCTCAAGTTATCCCAGATTTGGCTAGTAGAAGCCCCTTCAATCTGGCTTCCGTGTCCTTTTGACATGTCCCTGTCATTCTTCATACACTTCCTTGTGTTTTGGCACAAAAGTTGTTCCAGGGTCATCTTTTCTCACCCCAGCCCTGGAATAATCCATTTTGTGAAGGAACTTGTTGGATGTGGGGCCTGGTGGGAGGGGATTGGATTACAGGGGTGGTTTCTAATCATTTAGCACCATCCCCTGTTGCAGGAAGTCAGGGACCGCAAATAGAGGGACCGGCTGGAGCCACGGCAGAGGAAGATGAATTGTGAAGATTTCATGGACATTTATCAGTTCCCAAATACTACTTTTATAATTGCTTATGCCTGTCTACTTTAATCTCTTAATCCTGTTATCTTTGTAAGCTGAGGATGTATGTCACCTCAGGACCACTGTGATAATTGTGTTAACTGTACAAATTGATTGTAAAATGTGTGTTTGAACAATATGAAATCAGTGCACCTTGAAAAAGAACAGAATAACAGTGATTTTTAGGGAACAAAGGAAGACAACCATAAGGTCTGACTGCCTGTGGGTCAGGCAAAAAGAGCCATATTTTTCTTCTTGCAGAGAGCATATAAACGGACGTGCAAGTAGGAGAGATATCGCTAAATTCTTTTCCTAGCAAAGAATATTAATACCCTGGGAAAGGAACTCATTCCTCGGGGGAGGTCTATAAATGGCTGCTCTGGGAGTGTCTGTCTTATGTGGTTGAGATAAGGACTGAGACACACCCTGGTCTCCTGTAGTACCCTCAGGCTTACTAGGGTAGGGAAAAAACTCCACCCTGGTAAATTTGTGGTCAGACCAGTTCTCTGCTCTCAAACCTTGTTTTCTGTTAAGATGTTTATCAAGAAAATACATGCATCACTGAGCATAGACCCTTATCAGTAGTTCTGCTTTTGCCCTTTGCCTTGTGATATTTGTTGGGCCCTTATCAGTAGTTCTGCTTTTGCCCTTTGTCCTGTTCCCTCAGAAGCATGTGATATTTGTTCTGCTTTTTGCCCTTTGAAGCATGTGATCTTTGTACCTACTCTGTTATTACGCCCCCTCCCCTTTTGAAACCCTTAATAAAAAAACTTGGTTTTTTTTTTTTTTTTTTTTTTTTTGAGACGGAGTCTCGCTCTGTCGCCCAGGCTGGAGTGCAGTGGCCGGATCTCAGCTCACTGCAAGCTCCGCCTCCTGAGTTTATGCCATTCTCCTGCCTCAGCCTCCCAAGTAGCTGGGACTACAGGCGCCCGCCACCTCGCCCGGCTAGTTTTTTGTATTTTTTAGTAGAGACGGGGTTTCACCGTGTTAGCCAGGATGGTCTCGATCTCCTGACCTCGTGATCCGCCCGTCTCGGCCTCCCAAAGTGCTGGGATTACAGGCTTGAGCCACCGCGCCCGGACAAAACTTGCTGGTTTGAGGCTCAGGTGGGCATCATGGTCCTACCAATATGTGATGTCACCCCCAGCGACCTAGCTGTAAAATTCTTCTCTTTGTACTCTATTTCTCAGCTGGCTGACACTTATGGAAAATGGAAATAACCTACATTGAAATACCAAGGGCCGTTTCCCCCGATAATCACCCTAGTGCTGTCTCATGACAGAGTTCTCACAAGATCTGGTTGTTGTAAAGTGTGTAGGCCGAGCACAGTAGCTCAAGCCTGTAATTCCAGCACTTTGGGAGGCCACGGTGGGCAGATCACCAGAGGTCAGAAGTTTAAGATCAGCCTGTCCAACATGGTGAAAACCCGTCTCTACTAAAAATACAAAAATAATTACCCAGGCATGGTGGCACGCATTTGTAATTCCACCTACTTGGGAGGCTGAGGCACAAGAATTGCTTGAACCCTGGAGGTGGAGGTTGTAGTGGGCTGAAATCACTCCACTGCACCCCAGCCTGCGCAACAGAGTGAGACCCCATCTCAAAATTTAAAAGGAAAAAGAAAAAGAAAAAAAGTGTGTAGCACCTCCCCCTTCGCTCTCTCTCTCTCCTGTTGGCCATAGGAAGATGTGCCTGCTTCTGCTTTCCCTTCATTTTCTGCCATGATTGTAAGTTTTCTGAGCTCTCCCCAGAAGCAGAAGCCTGTACAGCCTGCAGAACTGTGAGTCAATTAAACCTCTTTTCTTTATGAATTACCCAGTCTCAGATATATCTTTATAGCAGTGTGAGAAAAGATTAATACAGAACTCTAGTTCCTTTTCATGGAGAATGGTATTTAAAAAACCAAGATCTCAGTGTTAAGCATTCTTATTGCTACAGAGGTGACACTGTTCCTGAGCTATAGTTTTCTCCCTTGCCATATTTGTAAATTTCTTCTACTACAGGGATAAACCTGGCTCCCATTCCTTTTACATATTTACTTGTTTGATCTGCCTCCTTGTCTATAATCAATATCCCAATGCTACTGCCACCTCCTCTGCCTTGTGTATGCCCTCCTCACAGCACTTGGAACCCAACATCCCAACCCAGGATGCTCTCCCCAGCAGACCCCTTCTCACTGTGCTCTGGACCATCACAGTCCCCCAACTCCCCACTCTGGGGCAGACAGTCCCTTTACCAGGCTGCACCTAGTGGCTCTAACACTGTATTGTGGGGGAAGGGAAGAGGAACATGGTCAGGTATCTCTGAGACATCCCCAAATGTCTGGAAGAAGATACTGTATATATCTGCTGATTAAATAGATTTTATATCATGAGATCCAGATGGTGAGATATCATTCAATCATGTTTTAGGTAACTACTGAGATATAATTCATATGCTATTGAATCCACACACATTTAAGTGACCAATTTGTAAGGGTTTTATTATATTCAAAAGATTATGCAATCACCACTGCTTAATAATTTCAGACATTTTCACCAACCCCAAAAAGATACTTTATATTCATTAATAGTCCCCATTCTCCCCTTCCTCCAGCCCCAAGCAACAACTAATCCACTTTCTATCTCTATGCATCTGCCTATTGGGGACATTTTATATAAATGGAATCATACAAAATGTGGCCTTTTGATTGTCTTAAGTTAGAATAATTATTTCAAGAATTGTCCATGTTGTGGGATGTACTTCATTCCTTTTTATGGCCAAATAATATTTCATGGTATGGATATATAATAGTTTGTTTATACATTCATCACTTGATGGATATCCAGTCATCCCAGGACCATTGTCAAAAAGACTATTTTAACATATTGAATTGTCTCAGCATCCTTGTTAGTTGACCATAAATGTAAGGGTTTATTTCTGGACTCTAAGATTTATTCCTTTGATCTATATATCTATCTTTATGCCAGTATCATACTGTCTTGATTACTGTAGCTTTATAGTAAGTTTTGAAATAGAAAAGAGTGAGTTCTCCAACTTTGTTCTAAGATTGTTTTGGCTATTCTGGATCCCTTGTATTTCCATTTGAATTTTAGGATACACTTGTTGATTTCTACAAAGAAGCCAGTTGAGATTTTGATAGGGACGGCATTGAATCTATAGATCTATTTAGAGAAGACTGTATTAAGTCTTCTGGTTAATTAATATGTATTTCTATTTATTTGGGTCTTCTTTACTTTCAACAATGTTGTTTTCAGTGTGCACATCTTGTGCTTGTTAAATTTATTCCTAAATATCTTATTCTTTTGATGTTATTATAAATGAAATTGTTTTAATTTCATTTTAGACTCTTCATTGCTAATATATAAAAATACAATTGATTTTTGTATCTTGATCTTATATCTTGTGATCTACTAAACTCATTAGTTCTAATAGATTTTATGTAGATTCCTTAGGATTTTTTATATATAAGATCATGTTATCAGCAACTAGAGATAGTATTACTTCTTCTTATCCAATATGATGCCTTTTATTTTGTTTTCTATCTAATTGCTCTGGCTAGAATACCTATCACAAGGTTGAATAGACATAGTGAGAACTGATATCCTTGTCTTGTTTTTGATCATATAATAAACACATGCAATTTTTTACCATTAAATATTACATTTTCTGTGGTTTTTTAATAGATGCACTTCATCAACGTTATAGGTTGGTTTTCTCCCCAAGTTTGTATGTTGACGTTCTAACCCCCAAGGTGATCCTATTTGCTGATAGGACCTCTAAGGAGATAATAAAGGTTAGGTGACATCATAAGGGTGGGGCCTTTATCCAATAGCACTGGTGTCCTTATAAAAAGAGAATGAGACACAAGAGAGCTGTCTCTCTGCATATGCACACAGAAAAACCATGTAAGGACACAGAAAATAGCAATCTCCAAGCCAAAAATAGTGGCCTTACCAGGAACCAATGCTAACAGTACCTTGATCTTGATTTTCTAGCTCCAGAACTGTGAGAAAATTAATCTCTGTTGTTGAGCCACCCAGTCTGTGGTATTTTGTTACAGCAGTGCAAGCAAACTAATGCAGTCAGGTTGAGAACATCCCCCTCTATTCCTAGTTTGTTGAGTGTTTTTCATTATGAAAAAGGGTTAGAGTTTTTGTCAAATGCTTTTTCTGCATTTACTGAGATGATCGTATGGATGGTTTTTGTTTTTTGGCTTTTGAGACAAAGTTTTGCTCTTGTTCCACAGGCTGGAGTGCAATGGCGCAATCTCTGCATACTGCAACCTCTGCCTCCTGGGTTCAAGTGATTCTCCTGCCTCAACCTCCCAAGTAGCTGGGATTACAGATGCCCACCACCACGCCTGGCTAATTTTTTTGTATTTTTAGTAGAGACATGGTTTCACCATATTGGTTAGACTGGTCTCAAACTCCTGACTCTCAGGTGATCAAACTGCCTTGGCCTCCCAAAGCACTGGGATTACAGAAGTCAACCACCACACCTGGCCTGTTTGTTTTTTCAAACAGGGTCTTACTACATTGCCCAGGTTATACTTGAACTTTTAGTTTCAAAATATAAAAGGGATCCTCTCACCTCAGCCTCCCAAGTCACTGAGACTCCAGGTTTGTACCACCATGCCTAGTTTGACCATGTGGTTTTTATCCTTCATTCTGTTGACATGGTATATTACACATTGATTGATTTCCATACATTAAATCAACCATGCATTCCTGGGATAGATTCCACTTGGTCATGATGTATAATCCTTTTTATGTTGCTAGATTTGGTTTACTAGTATTTTGTTGAACATATTTTGTATCTATATTCATAGCAGGTATTAGTCTGTAGTTTTCTTGTTATATCTTTGTCTGCTTTGGTAACAGAGTAATAAATGAATTGGAAGTGTTTCCTCCTCATTTTTCTGGAAACAAGTTTGTGAAGAATTTGTTGATTATTCTGTAAATGTTTGCTAGAATTTACCAGTGAAGTTATTTAGGCTTCAGCTTTTCTTTGTGGGAAGTTTGTTGATTAATGATTTAATTTTTTAACTTGTTATAGGTCTATTCATATTTTCTATTTCTTCTTGAATCAATTTTGGTAATTTGTATCTTTCTAGGAATTTATCAATTTTATTGATCTGATTTGTTGGCATATAATTGTTTGCAGTACTCCCTTATAATAATTCTTATTTCTATAAGATCAGTAGTGATGTCCTTATTTTATTCCTGATTTTAGTAATTTAAATGTTTTCTCATATTTCTTAGTATCTTAATTCAGCAGTCCCCAACCTTTTTGGCACCAGGGATCACTTTCATGGAAGACAATTTTCCATGAATGAAGAGAGGGTTGAATCGGGTGGTTTCAGGATGAAACTGTCACCTCAGATCCTCAGGCATTACTTAGATTCATAAGGAGCACGCAACCTAGATCCCTCACATGTGCAGTTCACAATAGGGTTCACACTCTTATGAGAATCTAATGCTGCCGCTGATTTGACAAGAGGCAGAGCTCAGGCAGTAATGCTCTCTGGCCCGCTGCTCATCTCTTCCTGTGTACTCTAGTTCAGGTCTGCAGCCCAGGGGATGGGAACACCAGTCTTAGTTCATCTGAACTGCAGTAACAAAATACCATACACTGAGTGGCTTATCAATAACAGAAATTTGGAAGATGAGAAGTCCAGGATCAAGGCCCCAGCAGATTTAGTGTCTAGTAAAGACTTGCTTCCACCTAGACAGCCATCTTCTTCCTGTGTCCTCACAGGGTGGGTCTCTCTCAAGCCTCTTTTATGAAGACACTAATCCCACCTTCATGATCTAGTCACCTTCCAAAGGCCCCACTTTCTAATGCCATCACCTTGTGGTTGAAGACTTTAACATAAGAATATTGAGGGGACGTAAACATTCAGACCATAGCAGTCAGTCTCACTAATGTTTTGTCAATTATATCATTCAAGAACCAACTTTAAAAAAAAAAAATGTTCCTGATTGCTTTTCTATTCTTTATCTATTTTTATTAGTTATTATTTCCTTACTTCCACTTGCTTTGAATTTAGTTTGTACTTCATTTTCTAGTTTTTTTTTTTTTTTTTAAAGGTGTAAGGTTAGGTTCTTCGTTTTACATCTTCTCTTTTTATTGTAAGCATTGATAGTTATACATTTCTCTCTAAGCATTACCTTCACTGCATCCCTAAAGTTTTCATGTGTTATATGTTTGTTTCATTTATCTCAAAGTATTTTCTAATTCCCTTGTGATTTCTTTTTTGACTTATTGGTTATATAAGTTTATTAATATTTACAAATTTTTAATTATTGATTTTAAATTTAATTTGTATTATGGCTGAAGATTTCATCGTAGTTCCATGATTTCATGCCTCTTAAATATACTGAGACTTATTTTATGGCCCAATATATGGTCTATCTCGGAGAAAGTTCCATGAGCACTGAAAAGAATGTATTTTCTGTTGTCATAAGGTAAAGTATCCTATAGATATCTGTTAGATCCAGTTGGTTTATTGTGTTGTTCAAGTCTTTTAATTTCTTGTTGATTTTCTGCCTAGTTGTTCTGTTATTGAAAGTGGAGTACTTAAACACATATTCTCAATTATAAGTGGGAGTTAAACAATGAATACACATGGACATAAATATGAAAATAATAGACACTGGGGAATCCAAAAAAGGAAACGGAGGAGAGTGAGAGTTGAAAAATTACCCGTTAGATACAACGTTCACTATTTGGGTAATGCGTACACTAGAAGCCCAAACCCCACAATTACACAGTATACCTGTATAACAAACCTACACATATACCCCTCAATCTAAAATAAAATCAAATTTACAAAAAGTGTGAGTGGAGTATTTAATTGTCCAACTATTATTGTTGAATTGTCTATTTCCCCCTTTAGTTCTGTCAGTTTTTGCTTCATGTGTTTGGGGCCCTGTTGTAGGTACACATTTATTTATAATTACTATGTCTTCCTGATAGACTGACCATTTTATCATTATAAAATGCCCACTTTTTAAAAAAAATATATTTTCCCGTTGGATCTGGAGACTCTTAAAAAAGCTCTCCTTTATCTAACAGCTTTTGTCTTGAAGTCTAAATTGTTTGATATTAGAGTTACCATTCTAACTCTCTTTGATTACTACTGTCTGATGTATTTTTTACTTTCACTTTATATGTCTTTGAATCTAGAGTATGTCTCTTATAGACAATGTATACTTGAATTGTGTTTTCTTTTTTCTGGCCGATCTCTTACTTTTAAAAACTTTGTACTTATTTATTTTTAGAAACAGGGTCTCACTCTGTCACCCAGGCTGCAGTGCAGTGGTATGATCTTGGCTCACTGCAGCCTCAACTTCCTGGGCTCAAGTGATCCTCCCACCTCAACCTCCTGAGTAGCTAGGACTACAGGTACATGTCACCATGCCTGGTTATTTAAAAAAATTCCTTTTGTAGAGATGGGGCCTTGCTCTATTGCCCAGACTGGTCTCAAGCTCCTGGCCCCAAGCAGTCTTCCTGCCTTGGCCTCCCAAAGTGATGGGATTACAGGCATAAGCCACCACATCCAGCACAATCTCTGGCATTTGATTGGATTGTTCAGTCCATTTACATTTAATGTGGTCATAGTCATTTATTTGGTAGGATTTATGTCTGTTCTTTTGCTACTTGTTTTTCTATAAGTCATGAATATTTTTTGTTTATCTCTTCATGCTTTCTTTTGTGGTAGATATTTTCTATCATTGTAGCCTTGCATTTCATTTAAATAGTACACTATTTTAATTTCCTTGTTGTATCTTTTAGTATGTGTTTTTTAGTTACTTTCTTAGTGACTGGTCTGGGGATTATCATTAATATCTTATTTCAAAATAATCTAGTTAGGATTAATACCAACTTAATTTCCATCATATGAAAAACTTTGCTTCAGTTTAACCCCATTTCCTCCTTTGTGCTATTAGTTTTAGACAAATTACATTTTTCTAAATTATAAGCCTATCAATATAATTATTGTTTTATGCAGTTATCTTTTAAATCACATAGGAGAAAAGAGAAGTTACAAATCAAAAATATATTAATACTGACTTTATAATATACCTATGTAGTTACCAGTGCCCTTTACCAGGGCTCTTTATGACCTCATGTGGATTTGAGTTCATTTGTGTGGTCCTTTCATTTCAGCCTGAAATATCCTCTTTAACATTTCTTGCAGGGCAGGTCTGCTAGTGAAAACATTCCTCAATTTTTGTATATCTGAGAATATCTTACTTTCTCTTTCATTTTTGAAGCATAAAAGCATAGTATTCCTGCATACTACAAATTTCTGCATACACAGAATTCTCGGCTGACAGTCTTTCTTTTAGCACGTTGAATATGTCATACCTCCTGCCTTCTGGCTTCCAAGGTTTCTGCTGATAATTCATGTTAATCTTATTGAGGATCTCGACCTCTCTCTCTCTCTCACTCTGAGTTAAAAGAGTCTTGCTCTATCACCCAGGCCGCAGTGCAGTGGTACAGTCACAGCTCAGTGAAGCCTCGACCTCCCAAGCACAAGCAATCCTCCCCACCATAGCCTCCCAAGTAGCTGGGACTACAGGTGCACACGACTTTGCCTGACTAGTTTTGTCTTTTTTATAGAGACAGGATTTTATCATGTTGCCAGGCTGGTCTCAAACTCCTAGATTCAAGGGATCTACCCTTATCAGCCTCCCAAAGTGCTGCGATTACAGGCGTGAGCTACCATACCTGGCTTTTTTTTTTTTTTTTTTTTAAGAGTTTTTTTTTTTTTTTTTTTTTTTTTTTGAGAGATTCCATCACCCAGGAGTGTAGTGGTGGGATCACAGCTCACTGCAGCTTTGAACTCAAGTGATCCTTCTGCCTTAGCCTCCTGAGTATTTAGGACTACAGGCATGCACTACCATGCCCAGCTAAATTTTTTATTTTTATTTGGATAGAGATGAGGTCTGACTACATTGCCCAGGCTGTTCTCAAACACCTGGCCAGGCCTGGCCTCAAGCAATTCTTCTGTTTTGGCCTCCCGAAACACTGGATTAGAGTCATGAGTCACTGTGTCCAGCCTTTACTAAGGATCTGTTGTATATGACGGTCGCTTTTCATTTTCTACTTTCCAGATTCTCTGTCTTTATCTTTTAACAGTTTGACTATGATGAATCTTTGAGCTTATCTTATTCAGAGTTTATTAAACCTCTTGAATATATAGATTACTGTTTTTCTTCAAATGTGGGAAGTTTTGGCTATTATTTCTTCATATATTCTTTCTTCCCCTTTCTCTCTCTCTCATTTACTTCTGGGATTACCATTTTACTATGTTAGCACACTTGATGGAGTCCCACAGTCTCAGAGGCTCTGTTCATTTTTCTCCATTTTTTTTCTTTTCTGTCCCTCAGAGTGGATAATCTCAATTGACCTATATTCAAGTTCACTGATTACTTTTTGACAGCACAAATCTGCCCTTGAGCTCCTCTAGTAAATTTAGTAAATTTTTTATTTTTTATTATACTCTTCAACTCCAGAACTTTATTTTTAGATGGGGTCTCATTCTGTCACCCAGGCTGGAATGCAGTGGCATGATCTCGGCTCACTGCAACCTCCGTCTCCTGGGTTCAAGCAATTCTTGTACCTCAGCCTCCCAAGCAGCTGGGACTAGAGGCACTGTCACTATGCCCAGCTAATTTTTGTAATTTTAGTAGAGACAGGGTTTCATGACGTTGGCTAGGCTGGTCTTGAACTCTTGACCTCAGGTGATCCACCTGCCTCAGCCTCCCAAAATGCTGGGATTACAGGCATGAGCCACCATGCCCAGCCCAGAAATTATCATCATTATTATTGAGACAAGGTCTGGCTCTTTTGCCCAGGCTGGAGAGTTGTGGCACAATCTCACCACAACCTCCGCCTCCCAGACTCAGGAGATTCTTGCGCCTCAGCCTCCTGAGTAGCTGGGACTACAGGTGCATGCCAGCACACTCAGCTAACATTTGTATTTTCAGTAGGGATAGGGTTTCACCATGTTGTCCAGGCTGGTCTCAAACTCTTGACCTCAAGTGATCTGCCCACCTTGGCCTCCCAAAGTGCTGGGAATACAAGTGTAAGCCACTGCGCCCAGCAACTCCAGAATTTTTAAAATAATTACTATCTTTTTATTGATATCCTCTGCTTGATAAAACATTATTCTCATACTTTCCTTTAATTCTTCAGATACAGTTTCCTTTACTGCTTTGAACATACTTATAATAGCTGATTTAAAGTCTTTGTCTGGGCCGGGCATGGTGGCTCATGCCTGTAATTCCAGCACTTTGGGAGGCTGAGGTGGGTGGATAGATTGAGGCCAGGAGTTCAAGACCAGCCTGGCTTCAGGTAGAAATACCAGGTACAATTTGTTTTTCTTTCCGTAAATAAATAATACATTTGTTTATGCAGTGTTCTTTTAAAGAAGACAATTAAAATTATTATTATTATTTTTTTTTTGAGACGGAGTCTCACTCTGTCGCCCAGGCTGGAGTGCAGTGGCATGATCTCGGCTCACTGTAAGCTCCACCTCCCGGGTTCACGCCATTCTCCTGCCTCAGCCTCCTGAGTAGCTGAGACTACATGTGCCCGCCACCACACCTGGCTAAGTTAAAATTCTTAACACTAAACAATTTCAAGAATTGTATGTCAGAGCCAGGCATGGTGGTTCACGCCTGTAATCCCAGCACTTTGGGAGGCCAAGGCAGGTGAATCACTTGAGGTCAGAAATTAGACACCAGCCTGACCAACTTGGCAAAACCCCATCTCTATGAAAAATACAAAAGTTAGCCAGGCATAGAGGTGGGAACCTGTAATCCCAGCTACTCAGGAGGCTGAGGCAGGATAATTGCTTGAACCCAGGAGGCAGAGGTTGCAATGAGTCAAGATTGCACCACTGCTCTCCAGCCTGGGTGACAGAGCGAGACTGTGTCAAAACATGCATGCATATATATACACATACATATATACATACATAAAGAATAAATAAAGTTTTTGTCTGGTAATTCTAATGTTTCAGTTTCCTTGGAGATAGTTTCTATCGACTGTTTTTTCACCTTGTGTATGGGCCATTCTTTCTCATTTCTTTGGGTGTGTTAATTTTTTGCTATTGGCAAATGTCTGTGGGGTAGAGCACACAGAGAGTCAGGTCAAACAAAAGCAAGCCCTGAGAATGAAGCTGTTCAAGGGATTTCAAGACAGGTCAAAAATGACATTTCTTTGGGTACAGGGCTTCTCAAAGAGCTTCAAATCTGTGTTCAACTTCCAGTGACTGGTAAGCTGCTGATGTTCACAGTTTCCATGGATGTGAGGTTGTGGGTTTTCAAGGCTGCCATGGAGCTAGGAAGAGAGGGATGGGAATAGTACAATTTCAAATGGCACAGAAATCACTGTTATTACCAAGACTCAGCCATATTTCTCAAATAAACGCTCCAAGAATTGCTGCGAGCATTTGGTTCATTCCCAGTGGTTTCTTGTTCGTTCTTTCTTTATTAATTATGACAGAGTCTTGCTCTGTAACCCAGGCTGGAGTGCAATGGCATGATCTCGGCTCACTGCAACCTCCACCTCCTGGGTTCAAGCGATTCTCCTGCCTGCCTCAGCCTCCTGAGTAGCTGGGATTACAGGCACGCACTACTATGCCCTGCTAATTTTTGTATTTTTAGTAGAGACAGGGTTTCACCATGTTGATCTTAAACTCCTGACCTCAAGTGATCCGCCTGCCTCAGCCTCCCAAATTGCTGGGATTACAGGTGTGAAAACACGTCTCCAGTGTTTTCAAAAAGGTGATTTTGATGATTTTTGCCAGTGTTCTTGTTTCTTTTTCAGAGGAGCATATTTTTGGAGGTCCTTAGTTCACCGTTCCTGAAGTACTTTCCAAACTGTATCATTGTGAAATAAAATGGAGACTCACTATTTAAAGGAAAATTTACCTATTCCTTTTCTTTCCACTTCTTCATTTGCCCCTCCTCCATATGCTGAAGTTGTGCCTTGGGTTGCCATTACTTCATTGTAATGGTTCTTACCCCAACCAACAGCAAGCTCTTTTCTATCTGTCAAATAAAATCATCTCTTTTCAGACTTTCATATATGGCTTCCCAGAAGCATCTGTGATTGCTGACATTGCCTTCTTAGAAACTCTTTCCTTTTGGGCTTGCAAAACTTTTCTATGTCTCTCCTTCTACCTCTAGCATTATTTCATCTATATTTCTTTCGGAAGAATCTTTTATTCTTTCTGTTCCTTTTCCATTGGTATTTTCTAGAATTCTACCCTCAATTATTTTCTCTTTCTACACTGCCACTCACCTCCAGGCCAGGGAATAGTATTTATACCTAAGGATCAAACCAACATCAACGTATTGATGTTTAAATTTTTTACTTTCAGTTCTTACAATCTAGACACAAATGCCTGACTTTTTACTGGACATCTCATAGCTGATAATAATAATACTTTCTAGTATGTATTGAGACATATGAGATTACAGACACTATGTCAGTTGGTTTACATGTATTATCTCTAATCTTTTTAATAATTTCATATAATAGGTATTATTACCCATTTTTTACATACTTAAGATCAGACTGCTAAAAAGCAGAAAAGCTAGGACTTGAACTCAGAGTTGTTGCCTTCCAAACCTATGCAATTATCTCACCTATAAAATAGGAACAAGTTGGGTGTGGTGGCTCACACCTGTAATCCCAGCACTTTGGGAGGCCTAGGCAGAAGTTTGAGACCAGCCTGGCCAAACAGGTGAAACCCCATCTCTACTAAAAATACAAAAAATTAACTGGGCGTGGTGGTTGGTGCCTATAACCCCAGCTATTCAGGAGGCTGAGGCATGAGAATTGCTTGAACCCAGGAGGTGGAGGTTGCAGTGAGCCAAGATCGTGCCACTGCACTCCAGCCTGGGTGACAGAGCCAGACTCAGTCTCAAAAATAAAATAAAATAAAATAAATAAAATAAAATAAAATAAAATAGGAACAATAATGTAATACTACTACTTATGAGGATTAAATGAGGTAATACTTATAAAGCATTTAAAATGGTATCTGACCCATAGTAAAAATTTATATGTGTTAGCCATATAAATTATTATCATAGAATGCTGCCTCTCAACTTATCTCCCCATCTCTCTGCTTTCTCTACCCACCTGTCACCCCTCAAAATACTCTCTCCTTCCTGTGTTCCCTATTTTGGTCAATGATATAACCATATACTCTGTCACACAAGACAGACATATCAGAATTAGCTTTCACTTTTACTTCTCCTCCGTCCCTCCACATTTAGTTGGTTGCCAAGTCTCATTGAGTCTTTCTTTAAGCTATCACACCACCCCCAGCTCTCTAATTCAGGCTCCCATCATCAGGATTATTGCAATATCACGTAACTTGTCTCCCTCGGTCTCTCCTCCCTCAGCTCCATTCATTCAGCAAACAGTTCTCTATACCTATTATATATCAGGTATTCTTTCTAACACATGGATTTGATTTTATCACTTTCTTAAAGAATTTAAAAGAACAGCTCATTGCCTATTAGAATTAAGCACAAAATCTTCAGTGTGGAGTTTAAAACACTACACAGTATTTTCCCTGTACTGCAATTCCCTCCTTGCTTCCCACCACGCTTTCAAAACAATACCCTGTGTTTTCGCCATACCAGACAACCAGTCATTCCCTTAAGACATCATGATGGTTCACCCTTCCATGCTTTGGCTTATGCAATCCCATATGGCTGGAATTCCTTTCCGGCCTCCACCTCCACACTCTTCTTTTAATTTCCCACACAGCCTTGAAAATGTAGCTCAAGTGTTACCTCTCCTACAAAGCATCCTTCAGTGTCTACCCACCTGCAACACTGAGACACAATGAGTCCCTCCTGTCTTCCCCACAGACCATTGTTCATACCCATGACACTTGGGGTAGTCATGTTGACTCCCTCCCTCAGTAAATCTGTGATAAAAGGCAGGACTCATTCCTTACGTTTTTGTATCTTCGGCATCTAGCAGAATTCCTGACATAGATCACATTTTCAGTCAATTTTGCTTGCTTCTATCATGATACAAAAAAGTGTCTTTTTCTATCTCTGGCGACAGAAATTGTGACTGCACATGATAAAGGGTTTGGAGTGTGGTAGAACTGATTTTAAATAACAAAACATATTTAAATTTTCCTTAAACATTGTTGGTTATTTGAGAAATGACCCAGATTTTCCAAGTGGCCTGAATGGCAGGGAAACGGGGTGAGAAGATAGAATAGGGCTTCAGCCTTCAGTGAGGAAAGGACTGGCTGTGCCTTACTTATATAATGTCTAAAACCAATGGGACAAACTCCACTTTCATTTTGACACTTTTGCCAGAGAAAACACTCCAGAGGGCTGAAGAAGGGACGCGCCGGGGCTGCTGCTGAGCTGGGTCTTTGGTATTCTGCCTTTTTGTGACTTGAGCTGGGCCCATAGTAGCACCCATGTCAGCCACTTTGATTCATGACCAAACAATTCAATGAACTCTCGGTATTTTGGCAAAATAAGGAGCTTGAATAAACATGTTGACTTAAATGGATCAAAACAGACGGTTATTCTGAATAACTGACCACCCAGCTTCAGTCTTGCCCAGAAACAAACCTTATATTCTTCTCTTTGGCATTCTGGCCCACATCCTCTGGAGAGTCTCTGGTTGACTAAAAATAGTTCTAATAAGTGGCAAAATTAATGTCTTTTTGGATTACAAAATTAAAGAAAGAAAATTACTGTTTGAGTTCCAGGGAGTCAGTCTAGTTACCTAATATAAACCCCAGAGACAGTCATTCACTTGAGTTTCAAATAGAGCAATTATGTGGAAACTTCCCTTTGGGACTTCAACATTCTCCTTGCAGCATCAGAAGGTGATGTCACTCTGTGTGTTCATGTATTTCAAGCTTGTGAAGAGGACCGGTGCCATATCTGTGCTGTGACTTAAAAGCACAACCTGTTTCCTCAGCAAGCTGGTTCCCTTCAATGTTTGCTTTCTCACAGTGGTACCGATTTCTGCTCTTCCCATTTCCAAAGGCACGAAAAAGCCATTGATGGCACATGGAAATTTTGGAGAAACACATTTAGAAACCATTTGGCAGGATCTGTGCTTTCTGGGAGAACAAGCCTTCTTTCCCTGTTCTTTTCTCTTTGGAACATTCGCAGGAAAACAAGACCTCTGCTCTTTAAAGATGTTTTTTGTGTGTGGTGTAGTCCACACCTACAGAATCTTCCAAGGAATCACAATCAGGGCTTTAAAGATGTATTTAATCATATTTTCCTCGTCTACATTGGCTTTCCACATAGGTGGGGTGGGTGTTACTGCTGACACAGACAGCCACATATGTGGTATTTCAGCGACACTGGCTGCCTGAGAAAAATCCTCCCTTTTACCCTTCTCTGCTCCTTTTTATTCCAAAACTGGACATTAGGCTTCCCATGCACACAGCTGGGAGAGGTACTATAAGGTATGATCACCCACCCCTTCTTGAGAGAGCATATTTTGAGGGACTAATACCACAAATGAGGAACGGGGGAAACCAATGCTACAGGTCCGTTTTAGACGTATCATCACTGAGCTGATTCAACCTTATTTCTTAGACCTTGATCTTCCTTTTCTCCCTGCCTCCACAGAATCATTCGTGATAATGCTGTATCTTGTTTGCAAAACACTTAATCTTAATCCTCTGGGAGACACTTATTTGATACTGGATCAACAGTTGTGATGGAGATGATTCAAAACAGGAAGTTATCTTTATATTTTGTATTTGGATGAACAAATGAATAGACAACCATATTTAGCAATTATTAATAGAGAAAAATGTAAATGTTAATGGAGTTTACCCGAGGATAGTTGTTGCCTGGGAAGTTATTGGTAAGTGCAACAGAACGGGGCTTATAAAAAGAAGCAAAATTTTAGCAATCAAAATCCACGGGAGCTTATCGAGATTTATCTAGAAGTCATGCTTACTTCTTTTATGTGCAGTCTTCAGGATGCTGGGAAAATCGAGGTTCTACTTCTGAGTGGTGGCATCCTGTTTAAAATAAAGGTCCAAAGTAACATTCAACTGATTAATCAGGACAATTTGAGGCACTTAGTAGCCTTAAGGATCCAGAATCTTTCCATCTGTTTCTTCTGTCTTTAGACATTGTCTTGGCCAGAGTTCACTGAGCACACACCGACTATGTGTTCAGCCACGTACCCGGTCCTCTGGGAACCCACAAAGAAAGTGAACAGTCTATGTAATACAGACTCATGGCAAAAGGCACAAACAGTATATGCAAAAACAATCGCTAATTTACTGCTGTACCTATACGTGAGTGAAATGGGTACTAAGAGGTTATTTGATGGCAATAAATTCCAAGGATAATCAGTCGTTCATGATGAAATGTGAAAGTTAATTTTTCATACCAGCTTAAATCTTTTATTCTTGCTTAGGAGTTTCCTCCCTCCCAAGACAGCAAAAATGTTTATGATCTGTTTTACATCATTAACAATTCAAAGATGAATTTATGAAATAGGTCTGTGTATCTATGGACAAAAGTATTTTGCAAAAATGGGTGAGAATTATTTAAATTTCTAAATAAAATTGGATGATCCCACATTAGTATGATACCTATGCTGTCTGGGGATCAAAATGAAATCGCTCCCCAAAGACGTATTTGAGAAAGCACAAGAGATGTCATCCCAAATTGCCAGTGCACCTATTTCAGACAGATGAATATTGCTTGAATGCCATTTTTAAAAGACAGCAAGAGATAAAGTGTAAACATATTTATTTTTCCTTTAAGAAGGAAAAGCCCACTCTCTAGGGCTCTCCTCTACAAGGGAAGCATCAAAAAGATTATGCAGTTCAGCAAAATTATATGCACCATATGCTTTGAACCTCAGGTTGTGACTATTTTGGTTTGATTTATTGCTTTGAATTCATAGGAACACAATCACTTTACCTGAAGGCTTTGTTAAATATCCTACCACTATTTGTAAAGAACTAATTGAAATAAGAAAGATCTCACTTTGCCCTAAGTGAACGCTTCTTCGCTAATTTGCCAGATTGCCTTCCCCAAGCTCCAGAATGTGAAAAATGCCACCCTTGCCACAGTGATGTCACCAGGACATTACTGGTTGCCCTTACGGGCTCCAGCTGGGCTTCTAGTTACACCAGCCATGCACTCTAAATCAAGCATGTTGTCTTCCTGGGCAGAATAACATACTGCAAAAGGTTACTGTTGCCAAGAGTTTGTCCATGATATAAAAATACACAGAGTGTTTATTGATTTTCATTCAGTATTTTTAAATGATTTATATGGAGTAATGATCATATCAGGTTTTCTCGTGCACACAGCCTCAGAGGCAGCTGTCCAAAATCTTACCAGAAACGTGGCCTATTAGATCGTCTAGGGTCACTATTAGAAGTGTTGAATATAATTCCTGATGTTCCCAGAGAGGTAGGAGATTTTATTTAAGACATTCAGGAAGGTCTTCCAATTCCAGCAGCTCGGGGTTTCTGAAACTAAACCAGGTCTCGCTTCTCTTCATACTGGTGCTTCCTCACATCACTTGCTAATGTATACATCAAAGGGCGACACAGGGAAGGAAGGAGGACAGTGTTTCTGTGAGCTGATTGGTAGCAAATGGAGTGAAGGTTCTTTGGGAGAGTATAGCACTATTGACTCGGTTTAGTTTTGGATAAGTTTATCCATTCAGATGGTAAATCTTGACATTTATTAACTAAGAATAAAGTTGATACAACTTATTTTAGTTACTTTGCAAATTTTAAATATACACAAAAAAGACAAAATAGTGTAAAGATCCACAGAACTAATCACTCAACTTCAAAAATTATCAATTTATAGACAGTCTTATGTCATCTCTATCCTACTTACTAATCCCCACCCCACCCCATATCTTTTGATATGACTCTCGAAAATACGAAATTTAACATACAATTATTTCTCCTAAAAATTTAAAAATTTTGACCAAATATTCAGTATTCAAAAGTCTAATTTGTGTCATGTTAGGAATTTTTAACAGTTTGCCTGTTAGGACAATCCAAGTAAGTCCCACACCTTGCAATTGGTTAAGTTTCTTTTAATTCATAGATTCCCTCTCATCTCTTATCTTCTCCTTTTTCTTCTCCCTCTCATTTGTTGAAAAAAACCGGGGCCAGGCACGGTGGCTCACACCTGTAATCCCAGAACTTTGGGAGGCCAAGATGAGTGGGCAACCTGAGGTCAGGAGTTCGAGACCATCCTGGCTAACATGGTGAAACCCCATCTCTACTAAAAATACAAAAAAATTAGCCCAGCGTAGTGGCGAGCACCTGTAATCCCAGCTACTCGGGAGGCTGAGGCAGGAGAATTGCTTGAACTCAGGAGGTGGAGGTTGCAGTGTGCCAAGGTCGTGCAACTGTACTCCAGTCTAGATGACAGAGCAAGACACTATCTCAAAAAAAAAAAAAAAAAAAAAAGTGCTTTTTTCTGTAAAATTTCTCACAGTACACTTTTCTGATAACATCTCCATGATGTCGTTTATCATGTTCTGAGGTCATCTTATTTCCTACACATTGTCAGTTGTATTTAGAGGATTGATCTGCATCAGGCTGGGTTTTTGGGGGTGAGACTACTGTATTAGTTTATTAGGATGGCCATAACCAAGTATCACAGGCAGGTGGCTTGAACAATAGAAATGAATTTTCTTACAATTCTTGAGGCTAGAAGTCCAAGATCAAGGAGTCTGCAGTGTTGATTTCTCCTGAGGGCTCTCTCCTTGGCTCGTACATGGCCATCTTCTTTCTGTGTCTTTACATGGTTCTCCCTCTGTACCTGTCCAGATTTCCTCTTCTTATGATCCCACAATTAGGAGGGATTAGGGCGACCTCATTTTAACTTAATTACCCCTTTAAAGGCCCTGTCTCCATATACAGTCACATTCTGAGGTAGTGGGAGTTTGAAATTCACCATACGAACTTGGGTAAGGAAACAATTCGTCCCATAACACCTACTCTTGGGTGGTGGTGTGTTTTCCCACCAAGAGGCACTAAATATCTCATCATCACTCTTTTTGTGGTTTTGGCAGCCCTGGATTTTCAGTCCCTAGGTTCATTGATTTATCAGGGTTTCCAAAGTGGTGATGTCCTAATTCTGTTGCTCCTTATTTTTTTAGCTGAATTACTTTGATTCTTTTTGAAGTCATTTTATTTTCTATTTGGTTATGCAGTAATGTATTGCAAAGGTGGAATTAATGTTTCTTTCCTCTTATTTACCATTTTCAAAATAATGAGTTGGTTTTAAAATAATGTGACCAGTTGGTTGTGTTTTTCCTGAAGTGACAGTATGGACTCATGAATGTTCATGGATACATATGTGGATACGTATGTATGATGTATATTGATCCATTACAGCTATTGCCCTTATTGTTCAAGTTGTCCAATTTTTTTGGCCAGCAAAAATCTCTCCAAGTTTGGCTCCTAAGTCCCTTAGACAGGACTACATTAGTCTCTGATGGCTTTCTTGCTGTCTGATATGGCAAGATGTTCCAAGTGCATCTTTTTCATTTCCTTTTCCAGATCCAGAATCAGCCATTTCTTCAAGAAGTGCCAATTTCTTTTAGGAGAAAAGGTATTTGAAGAATCTGAGTACTAGGAGATATCACAGCTACTGAGTTGATCCCTATGTCTAGGCCTTTACAGAGAATAGCGCCAGAAAAAATGCAAATGCGCACATACAGATAGACAAATAGACATATATAATCTTCCAATCAAATTCAGGGTTTGTTTTTCAGTTATTTTATGTTAACATCTGTATTTTCTCTCTCCCATTCCAAGAATGCTAGTACTCAACTAAACCAGGGATTGAATAAGAACATTACATGATTGATCATTTATTTTATCCCACAGTATACCCACAACAGAATCTGAGTAACACTATGAATGCCTCAACCAAGCTTTCTGCTGTTCTTTTTGTTCTTTGGGTACACCACATTAAAGATTTATACTCATTGGGTGGCTGAGGTGTGAGGATTGCTTGAGGCCAGGAGTTCCAGACAAGCCTGGGAAACATGAGACTCTGCATCTACAAAAAAATTTTAAAAATTAGCTGGCTGTGTTGGTGCCTCCCTGTAATCTCAACTACTTGGGAGGCTGTGGCAGGAGAATTGTTTGAGCCCAGGAGTTCAAGGCTGCAGCGAGCTATGATCACATCACTGCATACTAGGCTGGGTGACAGAGCAAGATCCTGTCTCAAAAAACAAAAAGGAGATTTCTACTAAAATTCTTACGCTTCAAATCTCTTGGAATAACTCTTCTCCGTGAATTAAACTATCAACTAGAAACATATGTGGCTTTTAAAAAAATATTTATTTTATTTTATAACTAGGTAAAATATGTACCTGGTTCCAAAGAAAAATCAAGGGTGGAACCAGCATTGCTCTATTTTTTTTTTTTTTTATTGCTGTCATTACCATATGTGTCTAATGCAGATTGAGAGACGGTGGGGTCCTGGTAGATTTGGAGGAGGAGGTGATACTTGAATCGTGTCTTACTGAACAGCTGCAAAGAGTGACTGGTTCTGGGAGAAACTGTCTCGAAGGTCCTAGCTCTGCTCAGTGAAGAAAACATTTGTTCTGCCACTCACCATGTAATTCATCCTTGAATATTAATGAGTTAGCCTTTAGGCTGCTAGACAGAAACAAGCCACAGCATACTGCATAAACCCTGCCATCTTTACATATTGCTGTAGAAGCTAGAAATGAAGTTTTTATTGTAAAATGTCTGGTAATTGTGCTCTGAGGTAATTCGTCTGAATGTGTGAAGTTCCATCTCTAAAATAGCAGCATCTTAGAATCTAAATGCAGCACTTCTAGAAGCTAACTCCTATCCATCCTTTAAGATCAGGTGAACTTATTGAGCCTTCCTGATCCCTGTTCAAAGTTTAGACTTCCAGATATGTGTTTCCACTGCACCCTCTAAAATCCCCCCTGATGGTAACGGGTTTTGCACTCAGTTGTTAAACTTTGTTAAGTATCCAAACCCAGCATTGGGCATTGTATCAGCACAAATAGGTCATCCTGGCCAGACACGGAGGCTCACACTTGTAATCCCAGCACTTTGGGAGGCCAAGGGAGAGGGTCACTTGAGGTCAGGAGTCCAAAACCAGCCTGGCTAACATGGTGAAACCCCACCTCTACTAAAAATTCAAAAATTAGCCAGGCGTGGTGGTGGTGGGGAGGTGCCTGTAATCCCAGCTACTTGAGAAGCTGAGGCACAAGAGTCACTTGAACCTGGGAGGCGGAGGTTGCAGTGAGCCAAGATTGCACCACTGCACTCCAGCCTGGACCACAGAGCAAGACTCTATCTCAAAAAACGAACAAAACAAAACAAAACAAAACAGAAAACAAATAGGTAATCCCTAAATACTGGTTAACTCAAAATTTCTATCACTGCATCCTAATATACTCAGGTAAAATTACCTATTTATGTATTCTCCCCACCAACCAGATGATAAGCTCTTTTAGGGCAGGAAGTATGTCTTATTTTCTTGGTACTATACTTGTCCATACTTTGATGGAATAAAAAACCTTAGTAATGCTGTTTGAAAATTTAATTAGAATTACAAAGAATAAACATGAGCTGCTCTTAAGAAACATAAGTTTGAGTCAACATTTAAAGATAAAGTGATAACATGCAAATCATCAACTTAATGCTTACTGCTACAGTCTGCCTTTTGTACCCTCAGACTCTATAAACATAATATAAATGTTCCTGTATATTTTATTCTGTGTTTTAGCATCAGGCCTTTAAAGCAGTTAATTGCTTAGTACATCTGGAATTAATTTTATTGCATGCTATGAGGTATAGCTATAATTTTACTTTTTCCAAAAGGTTAGCCAGTTGCCCCAATTCTAATTTTTCTTGGATCCTCTATCAAGGTGGCTTAACTCTTCTATGGAACAATTGGATAACCTTGCTGATACAAACACATGGCCCCTAACTTCAAATGGGCCTTCCTTGTTTCCTCAAGACCCCTGCTCACTTCTCATTCCCATCGTTCTCATCAGTTCTCTATAGGACAGAAATTTTTCAAGACTTCATAGACCACTGAATTATACACTTAAAATGATTGAAACAGTAAAATTTATTGTATCTTTTACCAACATTTTTTCTTTCTTTTTTTTTTTTTGAGATGGAGTCTTGCTCTGTCGCCTGGGCTGGAGTGCAGTGGCCTGATCTCAGCTCACTGCAAGCTCCGCCTCCCGGGTTCACGCCATTCTCCTGCCTCAGCCTCCCGTGTAGCTGGGACTACAGGCGCCCACCACCTCGCCCGGCTAGTTTTCTGTATTTTTTTTTTTTTTAGTAGAGACGGGGTTTCACCGTGTTAGCCAGGATGGTCTCGATCTCCTGACCTCGTGATCCTCCCGTCTCGGCCTCCCAAAGTGCTGGGATTACAGGCTTGAGCCACCGCGCCCGGCTCAACATTTTTTTTTAATAGCCAAAAAAAGAAGACTCCATGGAGAACAAGGCCTTCAGGTTTAAACTTCATCAATACCACCATAACTCCCTACACGTGCATCCCTACCTACATATGCAAGCCAGCCTTCTCTCCTTTTTAGTCTCTGGGAATGAGGGATCATTTCTGTCATACAAGGCCTCCATAACCACCTGTGCCCTTAAACCCACAACTGCATCACTGCTGACCCCAGAACATTGCTCCACAGCAGTAAGCCCTTCTTTAGATCAAGCTTCTTGCATCCTTAAAAAAAAAAACCCTACACTTGGCCCTTCATCTGCCTCTAGTTACTATTCACATTTTTTTTTTTTTTTTTGAGACAGAGCCTCGTTCTGTCACCAGGCTGGAGCACAGCGGTGCGGTCTCGGCCCACTGCAACCTCCGCCTCCTGGGTTCAAGCGATTCTTCGGCCTCAGCCTCCTGAGTAGCTGGGACTACAGGCGCCTACCACCATGCCCGGCTAATTTTTGTATTTTTAGTAGAGACAGGGTTTCACCATGTTGGCCAGGATGGTCTCGATCTCCTGACCTCGTGATGCACCCGCCTCGACCTCCCAAAGTGCTTGTATTACAGGCGTGAGCCAACGCACCTGGCCACATTTTCTTCCGATCCAATTTTTTCAAAAACCATGGCATGTTTTGGTTTATTCCACTTCACTTCCCATTCATACCTCCCACCCATCCCTCTTTGCCTTCCCCTACCTCTTCTCCTAAATTGTTCTAGTTGTACTCTTCTCACCAAGTCTCAATGACTGGCTGTCTGCTGAAGAAAGTAGACATCTTATTTCTTATCTGACATCTTATTTCATGGTGAACCTCAGCCCCTCAGGGTCTCCTCTGCTTCTGCTGTATCTTCTTTCATGGCTCTTCTTTCTACAATCAGAGTTTGAATTTCCTGCAATTCTGCTCTTATTCCTGTGGTCTTTGCCCTTCTCCTTCACTCACACATTTTCAAATGCAACCGAAAAACGATGGCAGAAAAAGCTCTTCAGCAGTGTTTCCATCTAGCTTCATACATCTACCTCTGCTTGTCACAGGTGATCCCCCGGAAACCTGGAATCCACCTGAACTCATCATCTTCCCCATTAAGGGAGATGCTTCTGTGCTACATCTGAGTTGATCCGCTTCTACTTCTTCACTCGAACTAGAAAATTTGGAGTCGTCACTGCCTCCATCACCACTTTCATCCCTTCTGGTAAGCCCTGATAATTTTTCTCCTTAATAATTCTGGAATCTGTCCCTCCTCTCCGCTTTGACTCCACTCCCCTAGGCCACCATCATGCTCCTGGGCTACCTGACACATTCCTGCCTGGTCATGCCCCGCTCACATCCATCTTCTATCCAAAACGTAAACCTGCTCTTGTCACTTTGGGTACTATGTAAAGGGTTGGGTAGACAAAATTTAAATTCCTTCCTGGCTTTCCTCCTCCTCTAAAGGTCAGAACTCAAGAACTAACTTGCCCCCGACTGTGTCACTGTCTTCATCGGTCTCTGCACTGTTCATGATTACCCTCTGGGATCTGGCAGCACACTATGACACTCATTTGCATCAGTCCACAATATTTCTCACTTCTGGACTTTTGTTACTGAGGTCTGCTCTTCTTGAACCACTCCCCTGCATCACTGCCCTTCCTTTCCCACCTAACTTCACTTTTCAGATTCCTCCACAGAGAGCCTCTGTGCCTTCCCTCCTCACCCGTGTTCTGGGTAATATGCGTAATACGCTGGCGTGGCTGCATCACTGCTCTGGCCATGTGTTTCAGAATTACCTATGTGTCCACTCTCCCGCTACATGAGGAGCAGTTTGATGGAAAAGACCATGCTGTAAAATTATTGATTTACTGACTGAATAAATGAATGGTCTGATTGAAAACATTAACACAAAGTAGTCAGAAAAGGGCATTTCCTCTTCATTGAACATGGAAGAGACCATTTGGAATAAAGTGAGTTCCAAGAAAAAGACAAATACTGAACAACTACTCTCCTTCTGACTATTAATAATTTTAAAGCACCCTTGCTGCAGGGACTCTTGATGGTTAGAGTCATCAATATCACATAGAGCCATGTGGCGCTTTCTCATGGCTCTATGTGAGGCAGATGAACCAGTTGGGAAACCACACCAGCCACAAACAATGACACTAATGAGAAGTTACATGCTGCAGGTAAGTCATTCCCCACGACTGAAAGCTGAAATTTTACCAAATTCAAAATCTTCGAACTAGTTTGACTCCTACCAGGAAGATGGACATAAGACTTGTAACAAAACTTTTTTTTTTTTTTCTGTAGTCTTCTGTTCAGTACATGAACTTTGCCTGGATCTAAATCTTAGCTCATCTGTTTACTTGTAATTTGCAGTCCGTGCTTTGATTTCATCACCATAAACCATTTTGTTAGGGCCAGAAGCTGTTCCCTCGGTAAACCTGGTCTCCTGAAAGAGCTACAGCTCTCTCCAAAATGCTGAGAAATTGCAGGTGACAGAACAGTGAATTGATAGTGCCTCTTTCTCACACACTTTAGATGCGTGTGAGATATTTGAGATGTATCTTTCATAATTTATGTGGAGAAGAATTTGCCATAAAAGGCCATATTCTGAAATGAACTGATTTTTCCCCCAACTTGGCATCAAGTAATAGATTAGTAAGTTCTCTTCTTAAAAATCACAGTACAGTATCTTGAGCTAGCTTTTCAAAAACAGTAGCTTTTCAAAGATCAGTGACATCTCGTCTGTTTGCTCTCAGTGCTCCATTCTGAGATGAAGAATATTCATTTGATAAAGTTTGGCTCTGTGTCCCCACCCAAATCTCATCTCAAATTGTAATCCCCACAGTTCAGCTGAGGGACCTGGTGGGGGGTGATTGGATCATGGGGGCGGTTTCCCCCATGCTGTTCTTGTGATAGTGAGTTTTCATGAGATCTGATGGTTTAAAATTTTCGCACTTCCCCCCACCCTTTCTGCCACCATGTAAGGTATGCCTTGCTTCTGCTTCTGACATGATTGTAAGTTTCCTGAGGCCTCCCCCAGCCATGCAGAACTGTGCATTGATTAAACCTCTTTCCTTTATAAATTACCCCATCTCAGATCATTCTTTATAGCCATGTGAACATGAACAAATACATCATTCATTTACCAAAGACTGACTGATGTGCAGCCTGCATTTCTCCCTTGTGGCACCTACTATGATTGCAATTAAGTGATCAATCATGTTATTAGGCTGTTTCTGTCCTGTCTCCCCGATAGAAGGTCAAGAAAGTAGGAACTATGTCTGTCTTGTTCATTTCTGAATCCCAAGCCTACCAGTGCCTGGTACATAGTTGGCACTTGGCTATTTATTGAATGAATATATCAGCACCAACTATCTTGGTGGCTACAGTGGTAACAACTACAGGAGCTCTATACTGACCTGACTACGGCAGCAGCTTCCGGAGAACCCTGCTCCCCCACTGCCCAGCTGAAGGGGAGGTGAGGGAGGGAGGAAGGAATAGGCTTGGGAAAGGAAGTGGGAAGACAGTTTTTATAGAATAGACTTAAAGGACCAAAGTAAGAATGGGCACTAATTATCTCAAAAAATAAATCGCAGAAATTTGCTACTTAATGCTTATGGAAATCCCTCCAATGTGCCAGGCACTGACAGTCTTAAAAACAGAAAACTGTCCAGATTTATGGATGTTTTGAGGAAAACAACTCCAAGAAAAAAAAAAGCATGCATTTATGTACCAACATGGTTTAAAATAGTGGCTGACATTAAGTCTGTGCTAGTTTAACAACTGGTTTTGGCAGTATTTCTTATGAAATAAAACAGGCAATTTTCTACACACCACCCAACTAATGCAAAATACAGGCAAACCTTACACCTTTCTGAATAAACAAAAAGCCCTGTTTATTCAGGTCAGCAAATATTTCTTTAGCACTGAAAGTCCTAGCTTTAGATTGCAATTTTTTTTTCAACTTAGGAGCCCTAACTACTAACATTCCTGTTGACTATTGCTATTTCTCCCATAATAAGTTGATAGTGCCACTGAAATAATGAAGCAAATATATCTATTAAAATTCACAGTTAGCTAAAAATGATCAGTATAAAGATTCAGTAAGGAAATTTTATACTATATTGATGAGTTAACCCTTCAAAAGTAGAACAAAAAGTCCAAGAGATGGAAAAGACAAAAGAAATAAGAAAATAAGAGATTAAAATGTGTAATATCTAATAAAATATCCAGAAAGAGGTCAAACAAGGAAATCAATTTTTTAATCATTATTTAAGTAAAAATAATTTTCATTTTTACCAAATAGAACTTTTACATGTACATAATAGAGTGCTTTTTCTCCATTTTAATGAAATAATTTAGATACATGTAGATAATACATGTAAATAACACAAAAATGCTTATTAAAAAGTTACTCCCCTTCTCGCCCTGCTCCCTGCTCCAATGTTTTCTTCCCCCAAAGCAACCACTTTTAGCCCATTTGGTTCTAATACTGTATTTAACCCAATACTTCTACTCGATAAAGCTCCTTCTGAATCCCCCACTTCGCTTTTTCCTATCTGAATTGAAAGTTCCCTAGGCTCCTGCACAGCCACATTCCTAGTCCTTTAACACTGTCTCAGGAATTCCCTTTGCCCGTCACCTTTGTTGGGTACCTTGGTTCCTGGATGGGACTCCTTTTTGTTTTACCTCCTTGTCCTGCTAGATAACATTCTTCAGCTGCCTCTTGGGGGTGGGGGGAAAGCTTGGAGGTACATTTTTTGAGTACATAAATGCCTGAACATTTCTTTTTTCCTACCTTCCTACTTGCTCACTGGCTGGGTATAAAATTCTAGGTTAAAAGTCATCTTCTATCAACTATGGAAGTCATTGCCACAGTGTCTTCTAAAGTCCAGCATTGTGTCAAGAAGTGTGATACCATATTGATCCCTGATCCTCTGTGAATATCCTAATTTTCCTCTTGAAGGCTTGAGTTGTCTTTTCATTCTGGTATTATGAGGTTTCACAATGACATGCCTGTATGTAATTTTGTTTTGTTTCAATTCACATTTGCTGAGACTTTTTTTTTAAGACAGAGTCTTGCTCTGTCACCCAGGCTGGAGGGCAGTGGGATGTTTGGCTCACGGCAGCTTCGATCTCCCAAACTCAAGTGATCCTCCCACCTCAGCCTCTCAAGTAGCTGGGACTACAGTTATGTGCCACCATGCCCAGCTAATTTTTGTACTTTTTGTAGAGATGGATCTCACCATGTTTCCCAGGCTGGTGTTGAACTCCTGGGCTCAAGTAATTCAACTGCATGGCTTCCCAAAGTTCTAGAATTACAGGCAAGAGCCACCGTGCCCCACCATTAATGGAAACTTTCAATCTGGAAATTTATTATTCTCTTCTGATAAATTTTCTTGTATTATTTCCTTCTGTTTTCTCTTTTTTCTGAATCTTTTATTAGATATTATACATTTTAACTGATCTCTTATTTCTCTTCTTTTCCATCTTAGGCTTTTTGTTCTACTTTTGAAGGATTAACTCACCTATATAGTATACAATTTCTAGACCATACTGAATCTTTATCCTGATCATTTTTAGCTAATATGAATTTTAATACATTTGCTTCATTATTTCAGTGTACTATATTTGTTTAATACATAGTATTTATTAATAGACTGGCCTGCTTTGTTCAGGATAGTTTCAGTTTATCCTGTTGTCCTGGTGACTCATTGATTAGCTTCCTCTTTCACTTTCAAAAGTGTCCTGTCTTGGGTGATAAATTATATGGTCATACTATTTATTAAGCCCTTTGTATGTACCAAATGCTGTTCTAAGTCTGTATGTTTAACAACACTGTCTATACAACAGTCCAGTGGAGTAGATTCTGCATTTTACAGATTGGAAAACTGAGGCATAGTTTAAATAACTTGTCCAAGGTGTCATAGCTAAGAGGTGGTGAAGCTTGGACTTAAATTCAGGAAGTCTGTCTTCAAAGTCATTGTACTTAATTAGCATATAGATACTGCTTCATGACTGATTAGAATTCTCTATTTGCAGGATATTAAGTGATTTCTGACTTTTTATTCCTGCTCGCATATTGTTAGGCTTCCTTCCAGCAAAACCTTTGTACATCTCCTTTATTACTTACTTGGGAAGGATAAATTCCTAGTGAACCCAATTTTCTTGATTCTCAATTCAGTGCTGTTTCAACTCAGTCATGCTGCATGCCTGTTGAATGTGGGTGCTAACTAATGAAGTCTAAGATGATGAGCAGACAGACCACAAGAACGCGGATCAGTTATATACGATCTAGCTTCTATTACAAAGAAAAAAGAAAAAAAGAAAAAAAAAAAACTAGGAGAGGCAATATTGAAAAGAGCTGTGTTTCTGTGACTTTCAAGCAAATGAAAAGCTGGGGGAGGTTGTAGTTAATTCTAGTCCTTTAAAATCCATGTCTCTCTGGTCTTCATGGCTGACAACCGCTTTGGCTGTCCTTACCTTGGGATTTGCAGCCTCTTGACCCCCAACCCCATCCACCAATAATGACAGTCCACAGGAACTTGCAGTGTTCCTTAAGATAAATCCATAAATCAGCAAGTAAGTGGCAAATTTATCAGGTACCCCCAGTTGGTGAACAGGCATCTTTGTGACATTAGATCAGAGGCATGTCATCATTTCTTTCTAGAATGGTGTTTGACTGTGATTCCATTGATTTAATCATCTCAAGTCTTTGATTTGCACATATTGAAAAATTCACTCATGGAGACAGCTAGAGGTTTCCCGAAAATGTTCCTTCTATGCCTGGCTTAAATTTCCTCTAAGGAAGTCCTCATCACTTGAACTCATTCAGCTTCTCAAGCCTAAACCAGTCATTTGAGCTGCTAGGCATACAATATAGACCAGGACTTGTCTTTTATACACAATTCAGCAAATTATATCAAGTGCCCATTTATGCCAAGCACCATGTTCAATGCAAGGGAAAGGGAAAGCAAAACACTGCCTGCTGCACAATCTCAGGCGGAGACCCATCCGCAATGGAGTTGAGTCGGTCTGTCTTCAAAATGGAGACGGAGGCTGGGCATGGTGGTTCACACCTGTAATCCTAGCACTTTGGGAGACCGAGGCAGGTGGATAACCTGAGGTCAGGAGTTCGAGACTAGCCTGGCCAACATGGTGAAATCCCATCTCTACTAAAAACACAAAAATTAGCCGGGCATGGTGGTGGGCACCTGTAATCGCAGCTACTGGGGAGGCTGAGGCAGGAGAATCGCTTGAACCCGGGAGGCGGAGGTTTCAGTGAGCCTCTATTGCACTCCAGCCTGGTAGACAGAGAGAGACTCCATCTCAAAAACTAGCAACATGGAGACTGAACGGAGGGTCTGTGGGAATGTTAAAGGGCTCACAAAGGAGAAAACGTGTTCAAGCTTATGTTTTGGGGCTTCCAGCGAGCTGGAGATGTTTCCTACTGTGAGCAGCCACAGCACACTGCTTCCCATTCCACCGTATCCTGTCACATTAAACTGCCAGTTTTAGATCCTGTTTTTATTTCTCCTGTTACAAGCTTCTTGATGGTAGGTGCCAGACTTTTATTTATCTTTGTTTCATAAATGCTTTGCTGTAGTGCCTACCACCTAGTATGTGAGTACTAAATGCAGTCACGCATCGCTTAACGGGACATGTCCTGAGAAATGTGCCGGTAGGCGATTTCGTCACTGTGTGCACATCATAGAGTGTACTTACACAAACCTGGATGGCATAGCCCACGACACACCTAGGCTATTTGGTATAACCTATTGCTCCTAAGCTACACACCTGTACAGCAGGTTACTGTGCTGAATACTGTAGACGATTGTAACACAGTGGTAAGTATTTGTATATCTAAACATATCCAAACATAGAAAAGGTAAACAATATAGTATTATAACCTTATGGGATCACCTTTGTATATGCAGCTCCTCGTTAAGCAGTACACAGATTTAATTATCAAATGAAGAATGAATGTTAAATTCCCCTATTTCATGAATAAGTCAAAGAAATAGATGCGGGAGAGTGCTTTATGAGAAAGTTTAAAAGTTATTTCAAGTAGAACAAAGAGGACATGCACAAAAAAAAAAATGCATACAGAAAAGAATAGGAAATATTTGAGGAGTTAAACCTGCAGAGAATGTCAAATTAGTGGGAAACGGTGTCTGAGGAACCAAGTTCCCATGTGTGAGTTCCTATTGCAGTGAAATGCTTTCCCTAACTAGGTGACTAGCTGAAATATGTCAGGGATGGATGAAAGTTCAGATTGCTCAGTGATTTCAGAATCTTGAGTAGTTTTCCATAGATTCTCACTACAGATGTGGGGTGAAGAAAAAGGGGGAAAATCTTAGACTAGTCTTTCCAAAAGCACTTTGTCTAAATTCCTCTTTCTGACCTGTAAAATGGCAGGGAAATCCAGAATCTATTTACTTTGTACAGCAGACAAACACACTATTTCTACTTTTTGGGTAATTTGGGATTGCTGGTTTGATATTTTAACTTTAAGGATTTGTATTTAGGTATTTCATGTTTGCTGATCCACTGTCTCTGAGGTAAGGAAAATTAACACACTGTGAAAGGAAGTAAAACTTACCAATAAATCAGTACTCCTTGCTTTTTATTTGAAAAGAACATGACTTGAAAAAAAGTTTATGAAATCATGAGTGGAAAGATGATATTGTTTGGCTGTGTCCCCACCCAAATCTCATCTTGAATTGTACTCCCATAATTCCCACATGTTGTGGGAAGGACCCAGTGGGAGATTATTTGAATCATGGAGGTGGTTTCCCCCATACTGTTCTTGTGGTAGTCAATAAGACTCACAAGATATGGTTTTATCAGGGGTTTCCACTTCTGCATCTTTCTCATTCTCTGTTGCCACCACCATGTAAGACCACCTCCTCAGCCATATGGAACTGTAAGTCCAATTAAGCCTCCTTTTCTTCCCAGTCTCAAGTATGTCTTTATAGCAGCATGAAAATGGACTAATACAGTAAATTGGTACCAGGAGTGGGGTGTTGCTGAAAAAATACCCAAAAATGTGGAAGCAACTTTGGAACTGGGTAACAGGCAGAGGTTAGAACAGTTTGGAGGCCTTAGAAGACAACAGGAAAATGTGAGAAAGTTTGGAACTTCCTAGAGACTTGAATGGCTTTGACCAGAAGCCTGATAGCAGTATGGACAATAAGGTCCAGGCTGAGATGGTCTCAGATGGAGATGAGGAACTTGTTGGGAACTGGAACAAAGATGACTCTTGTTAGGTTTCAGCAAAGAGACTAGTGACATTTTGCCCCTGCCCTAGAGATTTGTGGATCTTTGAACTTGAGATGATTTAGGGTATCTGGTGGAAGAAATTTCTAAGCAGCAAAGCATTCAAGATGTGACTTGGGTGCTGCTAAAAGTATTCAGTTTTATAAGGGAAACTGAACATAAAAGTTCAGAAAATTTGCAGCCTGACAATGTGATAGAAAAGAAGAACCCATTTTCTGACAAGAAATTCAAGCTGGCAGTAGAAATTTGCATAAGTAACAAGGAACAGAATGTTAATCCCCAAAACAATGGGGAAAATGTCTCCATGGCATATCAGAGGTCTTCATGACAGCCCCTCCCATCACAGGCCAGAGACTTAGGAGAAAGTCGTTTCATGGGCTGGGTCAAGGGTCCCTGTGCTGTGTGCAGCCTAGGGACTTGATGCCTTGTGTCCCAGCTGCTCCAGCCATGGATGAAAGGGGCCAACACAGAATTTGGGCCGTGGCTTCAGAAGGTGCAAGCCCCAAGCCTTGGCAGCTTCCATGTGGTGCTGAGCCTGTGAGTACACATAAGTCAAGAATGTGTACTTCCGCCTAGTTTTCAGAAGATGCATGGAAACTCCTGGATGCTCAGGCAGTTTTCTGCAGGGCTGGGGTGCCTCCTGGAAAAACTATTAGGAAAGTGTGAAATGGAAATGTGGGGCCAGAGCCCCTACAGAGTCCCTACTGGGGCACTGCCTAGTGGAGCTGTGAGGAGAGGGCCATTGTCCTCCAGACCCCAGAATGGTAAATCCACTGACAGCTTGCACCACTTGCCTGGAAAAGCCACACTCAATGCCAGCCTGTGAAAGCAGTTGAGAGGAAGACTGTACCCTGAAAAGCCACAGGGATGGAGCTACCCAAGACCATGGGAACCCACCTCTTACATCAGTGTGACCTGGATGTAAGACCTGGAGTCGAAGGAGATCATTTTGGAGCTTTATAATTTGACTGCTCCACTGGATTTTGGACTTGTGTGGGCCCTGTAACCTCTTTGTTTTGACCAATTTCTCCCATTTGAACAGCTGTATTTACAATACCTGTACTCACACTGTGTCGAGGAAGTAACTAGCTTGCTTTAGATTTTACAAGCTCATAGTCAGAAGGGACTTGCCTTGTCTCAGATGAAACTTTGGACTATGGACTTTTGGGTTAATGCTGAAATGAGTTAAGACTTTGGGGACTGTTAAGAAGGCATGATTGGTTTTGAAATGTGAGGATATGATATTTGGAGGGGCCAGGGGCAGAATGATATGGTTTGGCTCCATGTCCCCACCCAAATTTCATCTTGAAGTGTACTCCCATAATTCCCATGTGTTGTGGGTGGGGCCTGGTGGGAGATCATTTGAATCACAGGGGGCAGTTTCCCCCATACTGTTCTCGTGGTAGTGAATAAGTCTCACAAGATCTGATGGTTTTATCGGGGGTTTCCACTTTTTCATCTTCCTCATTTTCTCTTGCTGGTACCATGTAAGAAGTACCATCTCCTCCCACCATGATTCTCAGGCCTCCCCAGTCATGTGGAACTGTAAGTCCAATTAAACCTCTTCTTCCCAGGCTCAAGTATGTCTTTATCAGCAGTGTGAAAACAGACTAATACAAAGGAACTACAAGAACACTGTCCCTTTCCAAACTTGTTTGCCTTTAAATCAATGTAGCCTTAGAGAAACCCACTGACTTTGAGACCAATCTCATGGCCAGCAGTTTAATAACACAATAATTACAACTACCAAAATAAGAAGTTGTATTCCAAAGAGCTAAAGAAGTCCTATCTCTGAAAATAGTTTTTCTCAAGTTGAATGACTTAGAAACATCTAGAAAAAAAGATTATCACACAAGAAAGTTTGCTCTCATTAGAAAACAAAAATAGAGGCATTTCTGAAGTTAGCCTTCATATTATTTATTAAAGGCCTAGAAGATAGGGTGGGCTCTTCAGTAATGGTGAGTAGCTCCTGCAGAATCCACTCACCTCTTAGAGAAAAAACAAAAGTCCTGCAAATTTGTCACTTACCAATACATTCTCTTATGACCTCTCTTAATTGGACTATAAACATTCCTCTATTTCCTCCCTATGCTTTTTATTCTGCTTGTTGAAATTAGAAATACTGTAGGTATATATAGGGAAATCCCCAATTGCAAACAGAAGGGATCGTATGAAAACAAATAAATCATCAGGTCACATATCTAGAGAAACTTGGGATATTTAAAACAAGAGTACATTTCCTTTAATTTAAAAAAAAATCAAAATAAAGATTTAAAACACACACACACACAGACACACGCACACAACAAAAACGAGTTAACCTACACCCAATAACTGCACTGTCTCTTCATCAGTGAACCTTGTGCTGAAATCGTTTGTCACATCTATCTGCCTTGAAAATTCTGTGAGCAACCTAAGCGTAAGGGCTCTTCGAACAAATTTTTAAATTCTGAGCACTTAGCACATAGCAAGTCATCATTTCATATTTGCTAACCTACATCTTTATCAGTCTTTAAGATACAATTAATTGTATAACACAACTTTTTTTTTTTTTTTTTTGAGACAGAGTCTTACTCTGTCACCCAGGCTGGAGTGCAGTTCCATGATCTCAGCTCACTGCAACCTCCACCTCTTGGGTTCAAGTGATTCTCCTGCCTCAGTCTCCCAAGTACCTGGGATTGCAGTCACGCACAAACATGCCTGGCTAATTTTTGTGTGTTTTTAGTAGAGATGGGATTTCACTACTTTGGCCAGGCTAGTCTCAAACTCCTGACCTCAGGTGATCTGCCTGCCTTGGCCTCCCAAAATGCTGGGATTACAGGTGTGAGCCACCATGCCCGGCCTGAGCCACTGCGTGCGGCCATTAATTTAATACAGTTTTACACGGGAGGCCAAAAAAAGGGACTACATTTGACCACTGCATTTACAAACAACTATTATAACACTCATCCTGACTTCAAGAATATTAAAATGTAAAAAATATGCCTTCGAACAGAGGAAATCCTGTAATTGTGCTCTAACTGAATTTCTCATGTCATAAACAGAGTGGACTATCGCCTGCATTATGTCAATAGACAAACATTCCTCAGCACGAGTTACACTGACTCAAAGCATCCTACTTTTCCTACACTGCTTTTTCTGAGGCCACTGATCACCTCTAAACATTTGTCTGCCGTGTTTTCCTTGATTTCTCTGTTTCTTTGCATTAAACTCTTCCTCTCAAAATTCTTCACCGGCTGCTATAACCTTCTATAGGAATTGACCTCTAAGGCTCCTTTTCTTCTTCGGTGGCTCCCATTTATCTTGCCCTCAGTGTGGGCATCCCACAAGGCTCAATTCCCTTCATTTCTCAGTTGTCACTAGTGGTTCTCAGCCCTGGCAACACATCACAATCGTTTGTAGAGCTCTTTTAAAATGTCCAAGCTCAAGCTGGGCGTGGTAGCTCACACCTGTAATCCCAGCACTTTGGGAGGCCAAGCAGGTGGATCACCTGAAGTCAGGAGTTTGAGGAACCAGCCTGACCAATATGGTGAAACCCTATCTCTACTGAAAATACAATAATTAGGTGGGCATGATGGTGTAGGCCTGTAGTCCCAGTTATTTGGGAGGTTGAGGCAGGAGAATGGCTTGAACCTGGGAGGCAGAGGCTGCAGTGAGAGGAAATTGCGCCATTGCACTCCAGCCTGGACAACAGAGCAAAACTCTGTCTCAAAAAGATAAATAAATAAAATGTCCAAGTCCAGATCCCAACCCAGATCAATAGGATATGAGCTCTGTGACCCTGGTCATGTGACATCATCTCTGACAATTTCTTCACCTGTAAAATTAAGATAATGTTAAATCTGCTTCATCAGATTGCTGTACACACATGCTTTACTTCCCATCATTATAACGAACATGGTCTCCTCTTTTCTCCATTTACTTAAAGCCCACCTTTCTTTAAAAGCTCAACTGAACTTTCCCCTCCTGGCCCCAGATCTCCATAATCACATTTGTTTTGGCTTGTTTGCAAAGCCCACTGAAAACTCAAGATGGGCCTGTAAAAATGAAATCGTCTCCTGGTTGATCTTTCTTATTTATTTATTTATTTATTCTTGAGATGGAGTCTCGCTCTGTTGCCCAGGCTGGAGTACAGTGGTGTGATCTCGGTTCACCGCAACCTCCACCTCCCGGGTTCAAGTGATTCTCCTGCCTCAGCTTCCCCAGTAGGTGGGATTACAGGTGCAAGCCACCAAGCCTGGCCCTGGCTGATCTTTCTATAGCTGTTCTTATCACCTTCCAATCCCTTCTCCATTCTCCATGTAACATTCCAACATTCCAGAATGATCTTAACAATTAGGATCAGTTTGCTTTCTATTTTAAATCTTCTCATGAATTTTCTTTGTTCTTGTATTTATTAAAATCCAAATTTTCTAACCCAGATCGCAAGGTTCTACAAAATCTGATCCTCATCTCACCACTCTCCCTATTGCTTTCAATACAGTCTGGCAGCACAGGTTGTAATTTGATTACTCTTTCCCACCTCGGGGCCTGGCTCACGCTGTTCTCTCTGCCAGGAATGATCTTGTACTCACCTACCTTTTTGAGACGCAGTTTCTCTGTTGCCCAGGCTGGGGTACAGTGACACCATCTCAGCTCACTGCAACCTCCACCTCCCGGGTTCAAGTGATTCTCTTGCCTCAGCCTCCCGAGTAGCTGGGATTACAGGTACCCACCACTACGCCTGGCTAATTTTTGTACTATTAGTACAGACAGGGCTTCACCATTTTGCCAGGCTGGTCTTGAACTCCTGACCTCAAGCAATCACCCGCCTTGGCCTCCCAAAGTTCTGGGATTACAGGCGTGAGCCACCGCGCCCAGCCTCACCTATCTTTTCAACATCAGCTTAATAATCACTTCCCTCAGTAAACACTTATCTGACCCTCAGTCCAGGTAGGTGCCCTGGGAAAACTTTCTCTTTACATCCTATAAATATTCTTTTATAATGAACTATTTTATCAGAAACTGGATGGATTTGGGTCAGATATTAACTTTTTCTCAATATACCTCTATATTGTTTGATTTGTTGCCATAAGCATGGATTATATTGGTAATTTAAAACATTTGCTTTTAAGTTTGAGAAACAGTATGGTTTGTTATTTATTTTATATTTTTGGAGAAGGGGCTCTGTTGCCAAGGCTGGAGTGTACTGGCATGATCAAGGCTCACTGCAGCCTCGACCTCCTGGGCTCAAGTGTACCTCCCACCTCAGCCTCCTCAGTAGCTGGGACCACATGTGCGCACCACCACTCCTGGCTAATTTTTTAAATTTCTCTTGTAGAGATGGGGATTCTGTGTTGCCCAGGCTGGTCTTAAACTCCTGGGCTCAAGCCATCCTCCCACTTCAGGCTCCTGAATAGCTGAGACAGGCACAGCCACCATGTCCAGTTAGTTTTTTTTTTATTATTTGTAGAGATGGGATTTCATCATGTTGCAAAGGCTAGACTCAAACTCCTGTCCTCAATCGATCCTCCTGCCTCACTGGGCCTCCCTAAGTGCTAGGATTACAGGCATGAGCCACTGTGTCCAGCCAATACATTATTTTTAAAAAGCCATGTTGTTGCTTCAATGTCTGCCTCCTTCCCTAGAATACAAGTTCCAAGAAGGGCATATATTGAGGCTGGCTGGTTCACCATGATGGCCACAGAATCTAACAGTGCTTTGAACCCAGAAGATGCTGAACATATTGAGTGAATGCTGTTGACTGAAAAGAACAAAACATGAAAACTGGTTGGGAGACTCAGCACTAACCTTTACCCAGGAAAAAGATGGCTCTCAGGCCACCTTAGAGAATGCAAAGGGGCAGGGCACACCCGAGCCTGTCTGAGTCAGGGCCCTATTCAAAAGTATCCTGCTAGCAAGGGCTTTGAAACAGGGTAGGTGCTTATAGTCTCACAAAGGAAGCAGTATTCAGGTTATTGGTGTCTGACTAGTTAAATAGGACCCAAGTCAGGAATTATAGATGAGTCCAGGGGGTTGTCAATACAGTTAATTAAAAAAAAATTCTGGCTATAATTTTCTAGTTATTATCTTCATTATTAATTTAGCTTTCAGTATTTGCAAAGTAATTTTGTTATTTTTCTTCATGTATACGCCCAATTTCCTAGTTGAATCTGCAATCTCCTAAATACAAGGTCTCTTTCATAACTATTCTACATCCTCATGACTCAGTTCAACCCACAGCATATTCCCTAAAAATGAATATAGCCAACATTCTTTCATTCAAAGAACATGCTCAGGGCTTTGATGTTTCTCAGATACCCTCCAACAAGTTTTTAATGTTTAAATAAATGCAGCACATTTTCATGCTTTTATCACCAATGCTTGAAGTTTCATTGGTCTTTAATGTTTTTCTTTGCTTGGAAATATTTGATAAGGTAATTGCAGTGGATGTCTGCAATGCTATCTAAACAAATGAAGTAGAATATTTTAATGAGAATATGTGTTATTCATGCTTTAAAGTATACCTGTGTCTTTGTGGCTTTAAATATGGTACCTGCTTAATAAGTTATAGGAATTGCCCACTAAGGTACTTTTTTGTTCTGAAATAACTAATAGGCTTTTGACATGGGGTTTGAAATCTTTTCTCTATTTGATGCAGTTTATGTTGGTATTGTATAGCCACCTCAGGGCTAATAAAATCCAGTGATTTTGCATATGCTAATAGCTAAATCCTTCAACAATTAAAAGTGAAGTAAAATAAGCCCCAGAAATCCTCACCTCCAAAAAGCTATAACAAAGACAATATTCAATCTGCAGTCTTGTGAGAGCAATGCTGATTGATCTTTTCCCTCTTAGGAATCTGAATCGTATGTTATACCTACATGACAAGTCAGCTTTTGCTTGTTTCCTGTAATTTAACATGCCGTGAGCTACCCATGTTTCATTTGGGTCAGAAGCTGCCATAAGATAATGTGAATTGAAGCCATTATGTGACTTTAGTAAGATTATGGTTATTAACCAAGATTACCCATTATGATGGTTTCCAGGCCAACAGCATGAAATGAGTTTTTTATCTGAAAAAAAATTAATATTGTTGTTTCTTCCACAGAGATATTTATAAAGTTAAAGCTAATCTACTAATCCAGTTGCCATTCTTAATAGCTTCTGACTTGCTTCTCTTTTTCCTTACTATATTCTAACAGTTTTTCATTCTAACTCTGCTTACTTTTTTCCTTTCCTCCCCTTAATTAAAATTTAGCAGATAGTTAAGATTTACTGTTTTTATTAGAAATAAAAATTCACAAATTTACAAAAAACATATATGAAATAAAAAGAAAGTGGTAATATACTTACAAGTTTTTAAAAAATGAATCCTGTTACCAGTTTAGGAAAGAAACACACTAATTAATCAAAAATATATTCCTATTTGCTTACCATGGGTTTTGATATCTGTGGGTTATTGAATCAAGAGAAGCTTGACTTAGTTCTTCATACTGTAAAAGGAAGAAAATTAATGTACCATAATTCCAGAGTAAATAGGTGGCAGGTCTAAGTATCCATATTTCTAGTCAAAAAGGAAGTCAGGTTGGGAAATGAAATAGGAAATGTTAAATTCAGTTAAAAGAAGATCAGAGAAGAAGACAATCTTTTGATTCCTGAACAGAGAGGAAAAAAGTACAAGAAGTAAAATAAACAAGACCCTGTGTGCTTTACTTTCCCTTTTTGAAAGGAAGGGTGTTGGGTAGCAAGAAGAGTGTGATGCGTAATCACTTAAGCTGCTTTCCATCTTTATGATTCTATATCTAAATAAGCGAACATTCTAAACTACTGTTGTCATTAGACTCAAACAGGTTACCTCTTTTCACTTTGCTTTCTCCTTACAGAATCAAAAAAATGTGGTCGCAATAACGTACGAAAGAGCTGGATTATAGACAGACTGTGGTAAAGTGTAGATTTGAAAACTCCTTTCAGAAGGGATAATTCAGAGTATTGATAATGTATTTGGTGGCTTAGAGGGGTTCTTAGATTAAAAAGTAATTCCCACCCCCTCCCATGTGCATGGAAATGATCTGTTATTACTGAATGAAAGACTGCTATATACTGACTCCTCTTCTCCAGGAACTGTCAGATGGATGGCACATCTTGTAAATAAGTATGGGGAGTAAAAGTGTCAAATTTATATTGAAAAGCATCTTGGTCTATAATCATTTCTCAGGTTTCTATACTAGGATTGAGAAACCATGACATGAATTATCAAAAAGTATTTCACTTCGGTTGTGGATGCATTTTTTACTTACATTAGTATGGGATGCAATATTCATAACATCTCAAAAAGTGGCAAAATCCTATTATAAAAATGTCAGCATTAAAGGAATGACGTTACTTGGTACTTTTTAAATTCTCTTCTCTCCTCTTCCTTTTCCCTCAAGCTTCAGTTTAGAATAACTTTCCTTATTGACTACCACAGAGTTTATTGTGCTTGAGAAGGCAAATTCATTTATTTGTGTCATCTTCTCAGGGATAAAGACCTGAAACCTTAATCTCTTCAATGTTCACATATCAGTTGAATAAATAAAGGAAGGCACAAGATAAACAAGGTCACTATTCCACAGAAACTTTGAAAATAATCTGCACATAATGGAAAGATCATGGGACAGTTTTTTTCTCAATTGATTCCTGACAGGATTCCCTGAAAATTGACCTTATCCGTTGACTTATAAGTAATTTTATTATCAGCTTCTGGACAAATTTTGCAGGACTTGGATGATCTTTAGTTTTATGCTATTCTTATCTTTAATAACCCAAAATTGCATCTTCTTAATTGGGGAAGACCTTTCTCAGAAACAAAATAACACATCTTTTTTTCCATTCCTCCTATAGAGATCAGTCCCTATAAACAATCTGTTATCTAAAATAAGCTGGTTCTTCTCTATCTTAATTTATTAATGAAATGCATCATGATTTATTTGGACATCTATGCTTGCTGTAGTGTTAAACCTAATAAAATTCAGACTCAGATAAATCATTTTTTTTTACTGGCAAATCATTCCTAAGAGTAAAGATTAGTTTCAAAACCAATTCAATATCTTCATAGAAATGGATAACAATTAGTATATTTTCTATCTTAAATCAGTGAGAACCTTTTACACTTATTTTAAATGTTTTTAACAAAAATAATTACAACTCCAATTTGGATATTTCCTACAGAACAATCTTCAAATAAGTCTATGTATTAACAAAAGGGAAATACCTGCTAACTACATTCACATACCATGAGTTATGCAATTTCTAAAATGAGTAAAAACTGTTAAATTTGAGTTAAATTAATTGTAGACATTTGGGGCACATTCTAGTTAAAAATTTAAATCGTTGCTTAAGACTTTCGCTTTTAATCTCTAAACTCTAGTCTAGTCCTGATACATTTAGGAAGTCTTTTGGGGACTGTTCCTGAGGAATCCTCTTGCTTTGCTGCCATCATCCAAGATGCTTTTCTTAGTATATCCAATTTTTACTTTTCTTACTAGAAAGAACAATTTTCCATCTCTATAACTATGAGGTCTTTCTCACCCGTAGGACGAATACAATGGCAATGTAGTTCGAGAATGCATAGACACTAAGGGTTTTCTTCTGTAGCCTCCTCCTTGGTAACATAGAGCTCTTAGTACCAAACATTTGAGTGGAAAATTCCCTACAGCTATCTTTTCTTATGCTAATGTATTTTTTCCTTCATTTGCCTCAATTTGCAAAATATTACTGTTAACCTCTTAGGTGTCTTTCTTCCCACAGTCTGTGAGAAACATTTCCATGGTTGCAGCAGGGTCACCAAATTGCATAATGTTGCCTATTCTAGACTGGAACTATTACAGGGAGGAAGGGGACATAAAGACCTCTGCATGAATGGAGCATTTGAAATATTCATTTTACATTCAGAGCATGAGTAGAAACAAAACAATTCTTTCTGAAAAATGTTGGTGTTTAAGGCATGGATTCTGTGATGCATTTCTCTTGTTAAAGGAAAAAAAAATGTTCAATGCAGAGACCCATACATACTTCATTTTATGCCACATTATAGATGGCCTAGAGTACCAACATTAATGATATCCTGGTCTCTCTTAACTGTAGTTTTTAAATAATCTGAATTAATTCATCAACTTTCAGCAACAGACTAAACATTGGGTTCTGTGAGTTTGTTCACTGTGACCCCAGTTATCTCTGCTTTCTGGGGAGTATCCAAATAATGAGCAACATAGTCTCTCATGTTTCTAGTGTGCTTATAACACTATAATTTAAAAATCCATGCAGGCAGGAAAATATACTATATAGAGACATTAATATTAGATCCCATTTGTTGAGTATGCTAAGTGCTTTACACATGTCTCAATCCATTTAATAGTACTCTAAGGTATTAGTGTTATCCTGTGGATAGGTAGATTTTTTATTTATTTATTTTTGGAGACAGGGTCTCACTCTGTCACCCAGGCTAGAGTGCAGTGGCACAACCTTGGCTCACTGCAGCCTCTGCCTCCTAAGTTCAAGCAATCCTCCCACCTCAGCCTCCTCAGTAACTGCGACCACAGGTGCCCACCACCATGCCCAGCTAGTAGTGAGAGGGTCTTGCCATGTTGCCCAGGCTGGTCTCAAATTCCTGAGCTCAAGCTATCCACCTGCCTTAGCCTCCCAAAGAGCTGGGATTACAGGTGTGAGTTACTGTTCCCAGCCAGTAGGCAGAATTCTAAAAAAGCACCCAAGATTCTCACCCCCTGGTATACACACGTTCTCTCAGGTATTCAACTCAGAATTCAGGTATTCTCTCAGAATACAAATCTAGGTGCTACTGTGAAGGATTTTGCAGATGTAATTAAAGTCCCAAATCAGCTGACTTGAAAAAAGGGAGATTATTCTCAGTGGGCCTAAGCTAATCAGGAGAGCTCTTAAAAAGACCTAGGCTCTTCTTGGCAAAGGGGATTTGAAGCATGAGAGGGATTTGACAGGAGGGAGACTCTCCACAGCTGGCTTTAAAGATGTGGAGGGGTCAGCTGGTTGCAGTGGCTCACGCCTGTAATCCCAGTACTTTGGGAGGCCAAGGCGGGCAGATCACGAGGTCATGAGATTGAGACCATCCTGGCTGACATGGTGAAACCCCAGCTCTACTGAAAATATAAAAAATTAGCCGGGCATGGTGGCAGGCACCTGTAGTCCCAGCTACTTGGGAGGCTGAGGCAGGAGAATGGCTGAACCCAGGAGGTGGAGCTTGCGATGAGCCGAGATTGCGCCACTGGACTCCAGCCTGGGCAACAGAGCAAGACACCATCTCAAAAAAAAAAAAAAAAAAGATGTGGAGGGGTCATGGAGTGAGGTGCCTGGGTGGCCTCTGAATGTTGAGAATGGCCCCTGGCTGACAATCAGCAAAGAAACAGAAGTAAAACTTCAGCTCTACAACCACGAGGAACTGAAATCTTCCATAACCATATGAACTTGGAAGAGAGCTCCAGCCTCAGATGACTTCACAGCCATAGTTAACACCTTCATCTTTGGGAGATCTGAGTGGAGAGCCCAGTCATGCCATCCCTGGATTTCTGACCTACAGAACTGTGAGCCAATAAATGAGTATTGATTTAAGCTGCTAAATTTGTGGTAATTTGTTATGCAACAGAAAACCAATATATTCCCATTTCATAGGTGGGAAAACTGAGGCATTATAAAAACTGGCATTTGGACTAGCATGGAAGGGTAGAAAAGGGAGAATATAAAAAATTCTTCAACTGGCTATTTTAGCTTGAAAGCCACATTTGATTTTCATTACAGTCATATCAGTCCATTTTCACACTGCTATGAAAATACTCCCTGAGACTGAGTAATTTGTAAAGGAAAGAAGTTTAATTGATCCTCAGTTCCACCTGGCTGGGGAGGCCTCAGGAAACTTACAATCATGGTGGAAAAGGAAGCAGGCATGTCTTACATGGTGGCAGGCAAGAGAGAGGGAAGAGGGAAGCCCCTCATCAAACCATCAGATCTCGTGAGAACTCACCATCAGGAGAACATCATGGGAGAAACCACCCCCACAATCCAATTTTCTCCCACCAGGTCCTTTCCTCGACTGATGGGGATTATAGGGAATTACAATTCTAGATGAGATTTGGATGGGGACACAAAGCCAAACCCTATCAGGCCACAAACATAGATTTGCCCTGAGAAGCAATATGAATGCTAATTGCCTCACTAATTCTCAGAGAAAAGGCATATTTTTCAATGCTGTTGGTGGAAACAAAAAATAAAATAAAACAACAACAACAAAGGTAAATTTTGTTATTTTCTCCCAGTATCCCTCCAAGGAGATAAATATTTTCCTTATTTCATTCTATAATTCAAAATACACCAGGATTTTTTTTTAAAGACTAGAATTAATCTTCTCAGGAATTGTTATGATTTGTAATGAATGACCAGCCATTCTGATATCAGCCCTTTACCCAGAGCTGGCTGATGATTCCTAGCAGGTTCTGAAGTCTGAGTGGACTATTCAAGCAACAGAAAGCTATACAAGTGCTTCCAAGTCACTATGTGTGCTCAGTGCAGAGTTTCTGAAATACCATCAAGGGCCTATTTTGCAACTGTACTCACCCTTGGAGTTTTCTAATGTGCTTGCCACTGTTGTTAATTCTAAGGTCAGAAAGTATGCTCCCAAGTTAATTGTCCAATTAGCTCTACAACCATGGGTTGTAAAACAAGCATTGTGAACATGAGATTTGATATGAAGGAGACTGTGCCCAGTTTCCTTAAGTTTCCATTTTAAAAAAAAAGGTACATAGTTTTGAACGATTTTATTGAATAAGCTGGGAGTGGACTAATTGCCAACCTAATACACACTTAAAAATTCATTACTCTTTATCTGCAACTTGGTCTCTCAACAAAGACACTGCATGAGAATAGAATAGATTCCAGTCTCCATTTCTCATCATTTACTGATAATCATTTACCCCATGATAAGCACTAGAAGATGGTGGGTCGGGGCTGGGATTGATGTTGTCAATACAAAGACACATACAACAGATCTCAGACCTCAAATTGCTTAAAGCCATTGGAATGTGGCTAGGACTGTGTAGTACAATTACTGACAATAATCGCACAAAACTTCCACAAAGAAACTTTCCTATGAATTCTTCCCAAGTGGGTGGTCATAGTGGATTCCTATAGCATATATTTTCAGTGCCATTTCTTCATGCCCAAACACAGAGCTGAGACCATGTAGTGGGGGGCCCCCTATATTTAATGAACTATTCCTAAATTTCCCCAATTAAAGTTCCTTGGTTTCCCAGATTTAATCCTGGGAAAAGAAATCTCCACATTTCTGGTATCATTTGCTATGCATGCTATGCATTTTTGTCAACATAGCTGAGATACCCTGGGAGTGTTGTATATGAATAATAGGGAAAACTACAGTCATAAATTTACAATGATTTAAGAATTTCCTCCAGTGATCTTAAAAAGACAGGATTAATGCCAGATTTAGAAAACAGATGTCCTGGTATTTGATCCACCTGTGCTTGGGATATTGGCTCACACACAAGTTTCAGAATTCTTTGACAATATACTTAACAGCCTAGCTATGGAGTCATACCACACTTTTACTAGCACCTATTCTAAGTTATAGCATCTTTTCTTAGCTTTGTATGTCACTATCATCAAATAACATTTGTTGAAAAATCTATGACATATGCTTAATTACTAACTTTAAGAAGCTTAATTTTTTTAAAGGTGATATTTACATTTAGACACATACTCCAGATATTGTGTCAAGCCTTAACAAGAATTCGTAACTACCACAATGTATTTTTAGCCTGCCTAAATTAAGGGATAAAATTATCTACAAAGCTTTACATTACTTTGAGTTCTTTTTATTTCCTTTTTTCCCCTAAATGTTCACATCCTAACAAATGATGTGACAATTAGGACTTTTGTTTTCCAATTTGCCAAGAATTTTCTAGAAAGTCACCTCTAAAAGAAAGAGGAAGCCCTGTGTTTAGTTGAGAGGCCAGGTAATTGGGGCTGGGATGCCCACGGGAATGTGGCAGCATCGCTGGCTACCAACAGAGAGGCTTCCCATTGCAAACTCATTCCTCTTTGTGGAACTGCTTTGAACACAGTACAGAGAGTACACATCAGTGATACACGCCTCCCTTGATGTTTCCATGGTCTGTTAGGAAAAGGAAGCATCAAACATAAAATTTATTTTCTGGAAATTTAGATATAAGTAAAATTTTATAAGGAAATTGTTTCCTTCAATGTATTTGAGAATCCTATAAAGCAAAGCTTCGTAAAATGGAGAAAATGTAACATCTGCATATAAGGAGGTTAATATATTATTTTCAAGAAAAAGGAGGGTGAAAGAAAACTGTTTCTTCCGCTTCACAGATGGTCAGCATGTGGTACTCTCTCACTAAAGCCTTCTGGTGGTATCATAAGACATCTTACTTTATACAGCCCTTAAGGATGAAAGGTGCTAATGTAATTATTTTTATGTTAAACCACAAACTGTTAGGATGCAAATAACTAGAAAGTAAAAAGTGAGAACTAAACACACACTCATCTGGAAAGAACAGCAAAAAAAAAAAAAAAAAAAAAAAAAAAAGAACCTCCAAAGACACGCCTAATTTTAGAAAAGCTATTTTCTATTTTGCATTTATAACTTAGTTGAAAATGGAAGCTTTATTATGTTTCTAAAATTGTCTCTACTAACAACATCTGGAGATTAGGAATTTTAATAAGACTCAAAACTGGTGGCTCTTTTTATGATTGCTCTAGATGAACCCCAAGGTAAATGAGAATTTGGCGATAAAAATGCAGAAATTCTGAAATATGTATTTTGGTGGTCTACAGACTTATCAACTCCATGCTGGCAATACATTTTCCCCAGATGAATCTGAAAACACTGGAGGACACTGTTGTGTAGGAGCTTGGAAGACTGCATGGAGTTAGTGCAAGGAAAGAGGGTTTGGCCTGGTGAGAACTCACTCTCTTGTTTTTCCCCCCGTAATGCCAATGATTGTATTTGATATGTTTTGAAAGGCAATAAAGTGCTTACAAAATACAAATTCAAAACAACTACTATCAATGTAGTCTTATGTCAAATATGTGGGTGGTATCATCTCTACTTTTTATTATTTTATTTTTTTTGAGAAGGTCTCAAAATTCCAGCCTGGGCAACAGGCTGGAATGCAGTGGTGCAATCTTGGCTCACTGCAACCTCCACTTCCCAGGTTCAAGCGATTCTCCTGCCTCACCCTCCCAAGTAGCTGGGATTACAGGCGCCTGCCACCATGCTCAGCTAATTTTTGTATTTTAGTTGAGACAGGGTTTCACCATGTTGGCCAGGCTGGTCTTGAACTCTTGTCCTCAAATAATCCATCCGCCTCAGCCTCCCAAAATGCTGGGATTATAGGCATAAGCCACCATGCCCAGCCTCTACTATTTATTTTGATATTGTAAATGAAGTATATTGTGTGCAAATGACGCAAAGTGGGACGCTAGGAGACAATGGAACCATGAAGAAACAAACGCATACCTTGTAAGAGAAAGCAAGTAGGTTTGACCCCAGCCTGACCCTGCCTTAGAGGAAAATCACACAACTGTGTATGTTATAAAGTGGCTCCAATCTAATGTTCTGATCTCATTGTCTATCACTGCATTTCCTACATCCTGTATTCCTCCGAGTCCTTGATTTCACATGGCCTGGGTTGAAATCCTGGCTCTATCATTTACTAGCTGTGTGGCCTCAGGCAAGGAACCTCGCCTGTTGATACCTCAGTTTCCTCAGCTGTAAAATCATTACAGTACCCTTCTTATTAAACAATCAATTGTAGCTCTTTTTATGTTTACCTTCTATAAATAAATTCACAGTGAGCAAAATGTCTAATAAACCAACCTCATATCAGTTTATTCCATAGCCATCAAGAAATTCAACATTTCATCAGAAGGCTGTTCAAATGTCCATAAAACCGTCACAAAGCAGCTCTATTTCATGACAGCGGAACTTGTGACAGTTAAAAACGAGGCAGAGATTTCAAAGCCTCAAAATTTTGTTTTTTGTTACCTCATATTACATATAAATATGTTGGTGAGTTCCCATGATTCTCCTTATTACCTCATATAGTTTTTTAAAAATACGTAATATATTGGTTATATGATTAATTGATTTAATATTTTCTTTGGGATCACACCCGTGAAAAGTTAGTCATCACGTCCAGTGTAACATTGTTTCTGTGAGAAAACCAAATGACTTAAATCATTTTGTCACAAGGTCAGAGCACAGGTGCAGAAAATGGACATTAGGAAGCCAGCAGACTCCATTGAGGTTGGGGTTAAAGAAAGGCCAGTGGAGAGGAGACACAACCAACTAAGCAGCAGTTAGAAAAGTTCCTCAGTTTAGCATGAGATTGAAACCAAATAAACTGTTTCAATTGTCTCCATATATTCTTGCAGAAAGAACATATATAGTTTGATAGAGAACAAATCCATTTTTTTAAAGAATGTGCTGCTCTTAAATCTGAGATGATAAAAGTAATGGTCTGTCCTTGTTTATACATACATTTATGATTATTGCATAGTAACCCATGTAAAAGTCAGTAGGAAATAACTAAACATTAAAAAATCCAGAAGAGAAACTCAATCTTGCGATTTTTACTGTGACCTCCACAACGTGGGGGAAGCTTTTCAGGTGTCACTCAGCATGGAAGTTATTATCTTCCTGCAAAAAGCCAGATGATCTGCAGAACCCCTCCCAGTGCCCCAAATAGGAGAGACCATTCCCCGGTAGGAGGCAGCGGCTCCAGGCATTTTACCAAGACTCTATTGGAGGTGCCTGAGCGTCCTTAACCACCAGTCTTATATAAACCTGGAGCAGTAAATTAGGCAGAGCAGCTGTTAGAGCTATAAAAATCCAGGAGATGAAAGTTTTGCTTAAAATCCAAGCTCTGAGCAATTGCCATGAGAGACACTGAGGAGTCTCTGCAGTTAGACTAAAACAGGAAGTGACCATTTTGATTTGGATTATTATGGGACAAGGAAAAGCAAGAGATATGGAAAGGGTCTATAGACAGATAAAGTGGAGAATGAATAGGAAGTGGATTGGGGCATTTCTCAAAGTGACACTACACTGAGAGCTTTACTAGTTCCCTTGTGAGGAGGGCCCTGGGTTAATGCCACCACTCTTGTATAGTCTTTGTAATTAGGAGTATGTTTGAATGCATGGAGTGTATGTGTATGTATCGGCTCAAGTGTCAATTCATGCACCACGTCTGGTTTTTTAGAAGTAGCTGCCTGAAGCCCAGGGTCAATAAGGAATCAAAGTCTGAGTCTACACTCCAAAAATGATACTGTGAGCTGGGCACGGTGGCTCACACCTGTAATCCCAGCACATTGGGAGGCCGAGGCAAGAGGATCACTTGAGCTCAGGAGTTTGAGACCAGCCCGGGCAACATAAACCTTGTCTCTACTAAAAAGAAAAAAGTTAATTATCTGGGTGTGGTGGCATGTGCCTGTAGTCTCAGCTACTCAGAAGGCTGAGGTAGGAGGACTGTGTGAGCCCAGGAGATGGAGGCTGCAGTGAGGGGGAGCATGCCACTGTACTCCAGCTTGGGTGACACAGTGAGACTTTGTCTCAAAAAAAAAAAAAAAAAAAAAAAAGATTTTGATCTGCCTTGGATGGAAAGAGAGAGGTATGCCTTAGATGCAGAGGGGGAGATGAGTAGACCCAGTGACAAGACCTAGATCTTAACTGTTAAGGAAATTATAGATGCTTCAATTTCAATGCTGGTATGTGTGGTCATTCTCAGTGAGTCTTTTTCCCCCCATTATAAAGCTCTAAGTCCAAGGAGCTTTAAGGTATTGTTCAAGATTGTTATCTGAGACAGCTAGACCCTTGAAAACAATTACTATTAAAATACCGGGGCTAAGAAAGTACACAGATGACAAGCAACATCCCTTATAGTATATTCCAAGCAGTTTCTGAGCATGCCACAGCTGGGGAAGAAAATCACTGTGTGGCTCACAATCTCAGAGACAAAGAGGACCCCATTACCCAGCAGGGCAGTGATTAAAAGCAATCCATGAAATACTAACTAAAGATACAGAATAAATACATTCCTGGAAGGCTAACTCGTGGCTATTATCTCTTTTGGATTCCCAGCTTGCTTTGAAGACCAAGGAATGCTTGATTGCAGTTCATTTGAGCAGAAAAATGGGTTCTTCAGTTAAAGATAAAGAAGGAAGAGAGGCTATACACACTCAAGATGGTCTGACAGATTGAGGGCTGTGTCTGAGAGCAGGGCATCATCACCCAAGGAGAAACACCAAGACAACAAAATTTCTGGACTTTATTCAAACCAGCTGCCTTGCTTTGGGGCTGGACTCTTCTTGCTCGTGGCTAGTTTGATATTTAATCAAATTTTGGATTTTCATTTTTATTGCCTAGTGGAATAGGACACAGTTTAAGAACCTAAGCATTCATTACACTCGGCTTGTCACACACTCAGAATCTGGTCTCCTTTGGAATATACTATAAGAGACATTGCTTATCAGTGCATTTTCTTGGCCCTGGCATTTAAACATATTACATTAAATATTATACTAAATTTAATGAATTACATGAAATACAATCACAACAGTACTAATAGCTAAAATCTGGATGTCAGCCTGGTGCCAGGATCGCGCCCAGTGCATTCGTTGGGTTCTCATATTTAGTCCTCACAACATAACAATATGAAGCGCATATAGGGCTTGATAGATGCTAGTTACTGCTTCTAGTGCTTTCCTAATATTCATTTATACACTGTTTACAACAGCCCATTATCTGAGCAAAGACAGTGCAAAGGCCTGCCTAGAAAAAAATATTCTAGAACTAAGATTTCATAATGAAGACACTGACGCACAGAGGCAAATGAACTTAACCAAGGCCACACACAGCTAGTAGGTGGCAGAACTAGGATAGAAATTTAGATGATCCTGTGAAGTGGGCCTCTGAATACTGCCATGTAGAAGAGGCACAAACAAAGATGCAGAGAGGTGAACTGATTTGCCCAAGGTCACAGAGCTAGATCTAAATCAGAGTGTAACCTCAAAGACTGTGCTCCCATCCACCCTCCTGAACTGCCACAGTTTGGGCCAGAAAAAGGTTTTTCTGGCCGGGTGTGGTGGCTCACGCCTATAACCCCAGCACTTTGGGAGGCCGATGCAGATGGATCACCTGAGATCAGGAGTTCAAAACCAGCCTGGCCAACATGGCAAAAACCCATCTCTACTAAAAATACAAAAATTAGCTGAGTGTAATGGCATGTGCCTTTAGTCCCAGCTACTTGGGAGGCTGAGGCAGGAGAATCGTTTGAACCCGGGAGGTGGGGGTTACAGTGAGTCAAGATCGTGCCACTGCACTCCAGCCTGGGCGACAGAGTGAGACCCTGTCTCAAAAAAAAAATTAAAAAATAATAAATGGTTTTTCCTTTTGTTAACTTTTACCAGATGAAACTTAAGAATTTGAGGAAATACAGTTATTGCATGACTGATACATTCAATTTTCAAACAATGCACAGGCCTGCCTGGAAAAAAATATCCAGATTCTCAGATTTTACTTCTAAAACCACTTGTGCACTCTTCTGTTTCAGAGGAGACACCATGATCGCATGCCTATGTCTACATAACCAAAAGGAAATAAGACAAGGTTTCTAAAACCCTCTGACAACATACCCTGAATTATTAATACTGGATACGAAGGCATTATCAGTACAGTGAATCTTAAAGATCTGAGACGCATGTGTTAGGTTTGTGGATTATGCCCAGCACAGGCTTCTTTCTTTGCACCACCCACGCATGAAGCAGTGCTAGGATGGGGGAAGAGTGTGTGCCAGTGCCTCAGCCTGAATGTGAATCAGAATGCATGCCAAAGCCAAACACAAACGCTTTTGCATTATCCATGGCTTCGTTTTCCTCATACCCTTCCCCTGGTGTATTAAACGGGCTCCAGGAGTGGAGCACATGCATTTATTCACACATGTCTTTCTGCAAAACTCGAACCTCTTTATGTCTCAATGAGAAATCAAGCACCCGACATTTCCTTTAGAAGCAAATTCATAAAGAATTCAAGTTAGAAAACAGCACACTATGAAAAGCATAAATTTAAGAGCAATACCTTGATATGGAAGCCACTCTCCAGTCTTGATTTGTTGATAAAATTATACTGTGGTACTCCCCAACCAATTTCACCAACGTACTCATGTTTATATTTTGCTGGCAAGCTTCTATTTGAGGCAGGCCTCCATAAATATCTGAGATCTCCAGTTTTTTCTAACGCCGGATGCTGTTCTCCTACATAGCAGGTGTGCTGATGAATTTTGGGTAAATAATCCTTTATGTAGTCTGGACCTTTAAAAGACAAAAAGTACTTAAAATTGCTCCACACTTTATTCTAAGATACTTTTGTTAATGTAACCATTGAAATACTAATAGCCAATAATTATATGGCACTTACTATGCTCTAGGTTCTATTATAAGCCTTTTAGACATGTTAATTCTTATTAATACTTATTTATAATTAATAATTCTTATTAATGCTTATTAGTAACCAAATGAGACTGGTAGAATTTTTTTTCTCCAGTTTATGTATGGGGAAAATGAAAGATTGGTTACTTGTCCAGAATTATAGCTAACAAGGTCTTTGTACCCAGACAGGCTGATGCAAAGGTTGGGCTCTTAATTGACCCATTAAACTGCTTTGTATATAATCAACTTAACATAGACATGGGCTGGATGTGGTGGTTTATGCCTGTAATCCCAGCACTTTGGGAGGCCAAGGTGGGTGGATCGCTTGAACTCAGGAATCTGAGACCAGCCTGGATAACTAGTGAGACCCTGTCTCTACAAAAAATAAAAATTAGCCATGCATGGTGGCACACACCTGTGGTCCCAGCTATTTGAGAGATGGAGGTGAGAGGATTGCTTAAGCCCAGGAGGTGGAGGCTGCAGTGAGCTATGACTGTGCCACTGTACTTCAGCTTGGGCAATAGAGCAAGACCCCCTCAAAAAAAAAAAAAAAAAAAAAAGACATGATATATTCTAAAATTTCTCACATGCCATATTTGCAGGATGTAGGCCTTCAGATATTGAGGTGTTTTATCTATTGTAGATAAAAACCTGAAATGAGTATTAGAATACTCCCCAAATGTATTAGCAAAAAATTGAAAAATGGAGAAAATTGTTAGATGAGGGTAAGCGTATAACATTACCAAAGGCAGAAGTATTTGCATTTTAAAAGTAAAACAATGAACAAAAAAATAATCAATGAATTATAGAAATAGGTGAAAAAAGCAGAAATAAGAGAAGGTCTGGGAAAAGATTAAATTTTTTTACTATAAGTTCTGGGGTACATGTGCAGAACGTGCAGATTTGTTACATAGGTATACACGTGCCATGGTGGTTTGCTGCACCCATCAGCCCATCATCTACATTAAGTATTTATCCTAATGCTATCCCTCCCCTAGCCCCCCACCCCCTGACAGGCCCCCGTGTGTGATGTTCCCCTCCCTGTGCCCATATGTTCTCACTGTTCAACTCCCACTTATGAGGGAGGACATGAGGTGTTTGGTTTTCTGTTCCTCAGTCACTTTGCTGAGAATGACGGTTTCCAGCTTCATTCATATCCCTCCAAAGGACATGAACTCATTCTTTTTCATGGCTGCATAGTTATTCCATGGTATATATGTGCCACAATTTCTTTATCCAGTCTAACATTGATGGACATTTGGGTTGGTTCCAAGTCTTCGCTACTGTGAATAGTGCTGCAGTAAACATATGTGTGCTTGACACATGTTTGTCTTTGACAAACCTTACAAAACTAATGGGGAAAGGATTCCCTACTTAATAAATTGTGTTGGAAAAACTGGCTAGCCATATGCAGAAAACTGAAATTGAACCCCTTCCTTACCCCTTATACAAAAATTAACTCAAGATGGACTAAAGACTTAAATGTAAGACCCAAAACCATAAAACCCCTAGAAGAAAACCTAGGCAATACCATTCAGGACATAGGCATGGGCAAAGATTTCATGACTAAAACACCAAAAGCAATGGCAACGAAAGCCAAAATTGATAAATGGGATCTAATTAAACTAAATAGCTTCTGCACAGCAAAAGAAACTATCATCAGAGTGAACAGGCAACCTACAGAATGGGAGAAAATTATGTTTTCTATCCATCTGACAAAGGACTAATATCCAGAATCTACAAAGAACTTAAATTTACAAGAAAAACACACCTTATCAAAAAGTGGGTGAAGGATATGAACAGGCACTTCTCCCAGACATTTATGCAGCCAACAAACATGAAAAAAAGTTCGTTATCACTGGTCATTAGAGAAATGCAAATCAAAACCACAGTGAGATACCATCTCACCCCAGTTAGAATGGCAATCATTAAAAAGTCAGGAAACAACAGATGCTGGAGAGGATGTGGAGAAATAGGAATGCTTTTATACTGTTGACGGGAGTGTAAATTAGTTCAACTATTGTGGAAGACAGCGTGGTGATTCCTCAAGGATCTAGAACCAGAAATACCATTTGACTCAGCAATCCCATCACTGGGTATATACCCAAAGGATTATAAATCATTCTACTATAAAGACACATGCACACGTATGTTTATTGTGGCACTATTGTGAACAGTGAATAGTGAATGCTGACTTGGAACCAACCCAAATGCCCATCAGTGAAAGACTGGATAAATGTGCCACATATACACCATGGAATACTACCCAGCCATAAAAAAGATGAGGTCATGTTCTTTGCAGGGACATGGATGAAGCTGAAAATCATCATCCTCAGCAAACTAACACAAGAATAGAAAACCAAACACTGCATGTTCTCACTCATAAGTGGGAGTTGAACAATGAGAACACATGGACATAGGCAGGGGAATATCATACATTGGGTCCTGTTGTGGGGTGAGGGGCTAGGAGAGGGATAGCATTAGGAGAAATACATAATGTAGATGATGGGCTGATGGGTGCAGCAAACCACCATGGCACATGTAAACAAACCTGCATGTTCTGCACATGTACCCCAGAACTTAAAAGATAATAAAAACCTTTTGCAGCTAGCTCAAATAAATGCGTTTTTTAAAAAGAGATAGGGTCTTGCTATGTTGCCCAGGCTGAAGTGCAGTGGCTATTCACAGGTACAATAATAATGCTCTAAAGACTTGAACTCCTGGGCTCAAATGATTCTCCTGCCTCAGCCTCCCAAGTAGCTGGGACTACGGCACATGCCACCAAGCCCTGCTAAAACTGGTAAAGTTAATCATGTGAATGTGAAAGACCTAAGACTTTCTGTAAGAAATGGTGCTTACTGATGAAAGATAAGACAATGAAGCTACTGGCCCAGGAAGAAGTTCAAAAACCCCATAGCCAAAATGAGTGTAGACATGTATGGGCAGACTGGGGACAGAAAGAAGGAACTTCATTGCTTTTCCAAAAGTTAACCAAAGACCTTGGAGAGAGAATCTGTGTTGTGGTGACACTGCCTCAGTCCTTTCTGGCTCCTGTGGCTCCTTTCATCTTGCTCTTAAATCAGGGAGCTCAGTATTTGCAGAAAGTGCAAGGTGGGCAAGGGCTTTGATCCACTGCCCCTGACGCGTGGACCAGGTACTCTTGATAGGATGGTAAACGTGTAACAAGACTGTGCTCAGAAAACGAATCTCAGCTTTCCAAGGAAGCCGAAAATGTGAGGGTTTTTCCAGAAACAATTTTAGCAGGTGTTTTCACAGCTTCCTAATCACCATCACTCCCCAAGAAAATTGAGTATTCACTGAGTGGCTAATTTCCCCTGATGAATACATCGTGGCTTCAGTTTTATTTGCTTCAGGTTTTCACTTAGATAGACCTACCTTGATAAAGCACAGAATCGTCAGAGCATGAAAACCTGTTTTCTCTCTCCATATGACAGGTGTTGAGGTCTCATTTGCAAAACTCTGTCATAAGGAACTTTTTGCAATCTCTTCTAAACAGTGAAATATGGAAGAACTGTGTTAGTCTTTTTGGAATTGCAGTGTATGTTTAAGCCAGTTTTTAAATTTTATTTTACTCTGAGGTGTACCCTTCAGAAGATACTTTTTTCCCTTTTCAGAAACAGGACCTTGCTTCACCCAGGCTGAAGTAAAGTGATGCAATACCAGCTCACTGCAGCCTGGACCACCTGGGCTCCAGGGATCCTCCTGACTCAGCCTCTCGGGTAGCTAGGACTACAGGTGCAGGCCATCACATTTGGCTAATTATTATTATTTTTATTTGTAGACATGGAGTCTTATTGCCCAAGCTGGTCTCAAACTCCTGGCCTCAAGTGAACCTCCTGCCTTGGCCTTCCAAAGTGCTGAGATTACCGACATGAGCCACTGTGCCCAGACTCAGACCAGTGTTTTCCCAAATACGTCATCCAATGCTGCTCGCATGAGTGCACCATGAAGGTGGTGGTGTGTGTGGGAGGGATCTCTACAGTCAAATGCACTTGGGAACACTGCTTGCTACATTTGCCTTGTAGATATTCACAGCATATGAAAGTATATTCAGAGTTCCGATAAGACTTATATGGTAAATAAACTATTTACAGTTACATAGCCCAGTGTTTCCCAAACTGATTTCAACATAGATGGTTTTTCCCTACTGGGTCACTTATATGCATCCTACTGTAAATGTGAGAGTAGATATTTATCTGTCGTTAGTTCCTTAGTTGCTCTGTGGACTGTAGTAAGTTTTTGAAAAAAGCTATTACTTGCCAGCTGTCTTGGTTTGCGCTGCTATAACAAAATACCCGAGACTAAGTAACTTGTAAAGAACAGAAATTTGTTTTCATACAGTTATGAAGGCTGGGAGTCCAAGATCAAGGTGCTGGCAGGTCATGTGACAAAGGCTGCTGTCTGCTTCGAAGATGGTGCGTCGTTGCTGCATCCTCTGGAGGGGAGGAACACCAGGTCCCGACAGGGCAGCGGGTGGAAGGACAAGCAAGCTGGAGGCTTCCTGAAGCCTTCTTTATAAAGGCTTTAATCTCATTCATGAGGGAGGAGCCCTCATGACCTAATCATCTCTTAAAGGCCCCACCTCTTACTCCTATCACATCGGCCGTTAAATTTCAACACCTGAATTTGGGGAGGTGTGCACACTGAAACCATAGCACGAGTTGAGTCAAAAGCACTTCGTTTTAGAAGGTGTGGTGAAAAGCGTACATGCTTCGCAATCCAAGTATGTGTGTTTGTGTGTGTGTGTGCGTGTCCCGTCAGTCCAACAAACTTCATCTTTTGCCAACACTTGAAGAAAGGGCTGGGCATGGTGTGTCAGGCACCATGGAAGGCTAAGAAGGGAGGATCACTGGAGTGTAGGACTCCTAATTTTAAATTAGCCAGTTGCCTGTGGCATGCCCGGGTAGTCCCAGCTCCTCAGGAGGCTCATCTGAGCCCAGAAGTTTGAGGTAGCAGTGAGCTATGATCATGCCACCACTCCAGCCTGGGCAACAGGGTGAGATCCTGTCTCTAAAAAAAGAAAAAAAAGAAAGAAAAGTACCGAACTACAATGTGTGTTAATAAAGTAGGGGAAAATTCCATCCCTGAAGCAAATGTCTCTCTCTCACCTCTTCTCTCCAGGTTTGTTTTGTTTTGTTTTGTTTTGTTTTTTGCTATTACTGGGATTCTCTGCAGTTTCATTGTCTCATTTAGTTCATTCATTTCTCTTTCACTGATTTATTCATTTATTCAACACGTACTTAGGAACAGCTACTACATGTCAGGCACTGTTCTGAGTGCTTGGAATATAGCAGTGAAAAAAACAAAGGCCGTTGCCTTTATGAAACTGGCATTCTTTGAGAGGCAGGTGCTAGAAATAAACAATTCTTCATCATCTGGATTATCACCACAGCCTCCTTAACTAGTCTTGGCTCTAGTTTCTCTCCTTTCTAATCCATCTTCTATACAGCTGTCAAGAGTGATTTAAAACTCAGATAACATTAAACACTTCCTTTCCTTAAAAACATGAAATAATTTTCTCCAGCGCTTGGGAATTTATTTACATTCAGATTTCTCAGGATTGCAGAATAGTGTCTTCTTAATCAGACCATAATACCTTCCATAACCTTTTCTCATTGTTAAACCAAACCCTACAAGGCTTATTGCAAATGCTTCCATCTATGGAGAACATATCTAATCCCCTCAAGTCAAAATTAAACACTCAGCACAATGTAGTATGGTAGCTTCATTGAATTTCACTTCTTCTTTTCTATATCAAATTTACTGGATCTTCCTCATTTGTAAGCTCTTGAAGGATAAGAGTTGTATCTTATTTATCTCTGTTAATTCTTAATGGGCAGCACTGTGCTTTGAACATAGGAGATCCACAAAAGAAATGCATGTTGAATAAATAAGTGAATTGTTGATTGAACACATGAATTAAAGAGTTCCATTATAAGACTGAAGATATATAAAGTCACATTGGGTGAGAGGCAATCACTTCTTTAAATTTCCAACAAGCCACTTAATTTCTAGAACTGCCTTAAAACCCTCCTATTCTGGGATTTATGTTAAGATACTTAAGTGTAAGGTCAAAGGAAGAATTGCTTTTCACTACATTTATTTTTAAGACTTAGAGATAGAAGGATGAGAGCTCACAGGAATATTATTTCATTTGATAATATTGCCTCATGAGGTCAGTCCTCAATTTCAGTGACCAGATGGAAACCCATCAAAGAAATAAATCAAAAGGAATCAAGTGGACCGTGGAAATGAGTGTTTCAATAAGTATATTTGATAATCTGTTGACACCATAGGCATAATTTGCCCCTTGAAGATGTGCAGTGCAGAACAGCTGGGCTTGTCAGGGGAATCAAGCTAAAGTAAAGGCCAGAGGACGGTGGTGGGATTCAAACCTATGAAATGAACTCTAATGGGCACGTCTGACATGTGCACATAGGGGGAAGAAAAAAGGAGATACTGCTAGAGATTAATTACTACAACTGCTAATGTGAATAGGCTCTCCAATTCTGACATTTACCACAGAACGGACTCATGGCCTGGAAAATGTTTAAATGCTGCATTTCAATTCAGTTGGTACAGTTATGCAATGGGTCTAACCATTGAAAGAACTGAAAGGCTCGGTTTGTCAAATTTCTGAATGAGCTGAATAAACAGCAGGCAAAAGCATCCTTGCTACATACCTTAGTTCTATTCTCAAATGATGAACTTTCTCATTTTTTTCATTTTTCTTTTTAATAGAGACAGGGTCTTGCTGTGTTGCCCAGGGTGATCTTGAATTCCTGGCCTCAAGTGATCCTCCTACTCTGGACACCCAAAGTGTGGGGATTACAGGCATGAGCCCCTGTGCCTGGACTTCATTATTATTCTTTTTATTTTTTGTAGTCAAACTTTCCTGTGGACAACCTGAAAGCATTAGGGGCAGTGGTTACTAATCAAACTGCTTCCAATAATAAACTCTTGGGATTATTGTGTCAATTAGGTAACTGATATAATTATGCCTCAAATTATAAATTGGAATTCAGTCACAAAGAATTAGAGAATTCACCTGATACTTATGCATAGTTTAACTGATGGCTTAAATAATATATTTGGCACCTTACCATGTGCCCAATACTGGCTCAGTGGGAACAAAGGTCATTATGACATGGCATCTGTTTTTCTGGTCTCCCATACAATCTAAAGACCATGCTCACCTCCTTTAGAAAACATTTGCTGAGCAGGGCGTGGTGGCTCACGCCTGTAATCCCAGCATTTTGGGATGCCAAGGCAGGTGGATCATGAGGTCAACAGATCGAGACCATCTTGGTCTACATGGTGAAACCCTGTCTTTACTAAAAATACAAAAATTAGCTGGGTGTGGTGGCATGTGCCTATAGTCCCAGCTATTTGGGAGGCTGAGGCAGAAGAATCGTTTGAACCCGGGAGGTGGAGCTTGTAGTGTGCCGAGATCACACCACTGCGCTCCACCCTGGCAACAGAGTGAGACTCCATCTCAAAAAAAAAAAAAAGGAAAACATTTTCTATCCTTCATGGCAAACATTATTATTCACTGAAACTTTAAAGTACAATTTGATCTGTTTCATTTGTGTGCTGAGGTTTCCTAGCCGTTTCGTGAGTATGTGTCTTGTCTCTTTGCTTGACAGTTAACCCCTTATTAGTCCCTATTAGAGACTCACACTATGTCTCATTTGCTTTGGAACCTCTTTTGCATTCTGGACAGTGCAATGCACCAAGCCAATGCTTAGTAATATTTGCTGAAAGAATGACTGCTCGCTCATTAAATTTGCTGATGTAATCAAAAATGTAAAATTCCATAGTTTTCCTGTTTAGTAGAGAAAGAAGACAAAATAAAAAATTTTGTAAACATCCTTGGACTTTTAGTTGAAAAGTAAAACTGACCCTCTTGACAAAATTTTGCAACCAAGTGACTCTCCACATATTCATCTCTCCTGAAAGGAAAACCTAAGTATATAACAAATAAATTACGTTTTCTTTATTTTGGCTTGCAATTTTCCTAGCACAAATGTGCATGATACAGTCAATTTTATTATAAGAAACTCTCACTATTCACATAGATAGGCTCTAGATATTTCATGAAAAAAATCAGTAAGATTTGTATATATAGAACTAATAAAAATCCATTTGAGTGCTGTAAGTAATAGGAAATCCATTGCAAAATTGATTGAACAATAAAGGAAAATTATGTCCCATAATAAGATTTTCTGAGGCAGGAGGAAGAATCTGGGGTTGCTTTCTTCAGTAGCTCAATGATGTCTTCAGAATCACAGGCTTTTCCATCTGTGTGCACTGCACCCTCCCCTTACCTCAGGCAAATTCCCCTGGAGGTCCCTAGGAGGCTGTCACGGTTTCAGGTATCACAGGCAGATACAATGATGTTCAAGAGGGTGTGTGTATGTTCAATCAGTGGGGAAGCCCTTCCTAGAAAACCTCAGATAAATTCCTCTCTCATTTTATTCACCAGGATTGAGTCATTCGTCTCTTCCTAAACCAAGCACTGGCAAGGAAACTGGAATTTCGATGACTGGCTTGGATGATTCAGAATTTCATCCTGAGTCATGTGAGGTCAGGGTAGACACCCAAACAAAAAATGGAGGCTCTCTGGAAAGGGAGAAGAGTGTGCTGGCCTCTGGGTAATCAGTTACAAAGCAAAAAGGAAAACATTCCTCAGAGTAAACACACACAAACACACATACAGACACAAGGCAACTTTTTACTGCTGCTGTGCAGTTTACTTTTTAGACCACACAAAATTATTTGAAGTTACTTCTTTTCTCCTCTTTGGTCTTCATTTCTAGCTAAATCATAATTAGTTTGGTGTTTGTACTATCGTACTTGTGGATATGGCTTTTGTTTTGTTTTGTTTTGTTTTGAGATGAAGCTTCGCTCTTGTTGCCCAGGCTGGAGTGCAATGGCACAATCTCAGCTCATGGCAACCTCTGCTTCCTGGGCTCCAGCAATTCTCTTGCTTCAGCCTCCGAAGTAGCTGGGATTACAGGTATGCACCACCACGCCCAGCTAATTTTGTAATTTTAATAGAGACAGGGTTTCACTATGTTGGTCAGGCTGGTCTCAAGCTCCTGACCTCAGGTAATCTGCCCTCCTCAAAAGTGCTGGGATTACAGGTGTGAGCCACCACACCCAGCCAAGGATATGGGTTTATACTAAAGCAATACCAAGAAATGGAGGCAAGCCAGGGGCTCAGTCAGAAGCTATCCTCGCAAAATGCAAGGGAGAGGGCAATTATTGGTATTCCTCCATATTCAAGCTCTTTAATTGTTGTTATTGTTTAGAGACAGGGTCTCACTCTGTTGCCCTGGCTGGAGTGCAGTGGCACAATCCTGACTCACTGCAGCCTTGAACTCCTGGGCTCAAATAATTCTCCCACCTCAGCCTCCCAAGTAGTTGTGATTACAGGCATGGGCCTCCACACTTGGCTAATTTTTTAATTTTTTTGGTAGATATGGAGGACTTACTATATTACCCAGGCTGGTGTCAAACTCCTGGCCTCAAGTGATCCTCCCACATCGGCCTCCCAAAGTGCTGGGATTACTGACATGAGCCACTGTGCCTGGCCTCCATAATCAAACTCCTTGATCTAGAGCAGAAGTCAGCACATTTTTTTTTAAAGACCAGATACTAAATGTTTTAGGCCTACAGGTCATACATACAATCTCTATCACAACTCCTCAACCCTGTCACTGCAGTAGACAATATGTAAACCAGTAAGTGTGGCTGTGTTCTAATAAAACATAATTTATGGACACTGAAATTAGAATTTTATATAGTTTTTACGGGTTGGGATTTTTCTTTTAATTTTTTTCAACCACTTACAAAGTGAAAGCTCACTTTTAGCTGTATAAAAAAAGGTGGCAAGCCAGATTTGGCACGCAAGGCATGGTTTACTAAATCCTGATCTACAGCAGTTTTCATATTTGTCTTTTATCTTACACCTCCTTCTTGCATATTTTAGATATGAATGAAGCTTCTCTATTTATTAGACTTAATTGATTACATAACTGCAAAAATAAGTATTTCATTTAAACAGACTATTCTGTAGATTCATAAAAGAGCGTATTTTTATTTGTACAATAAGAGGTCCCAATGGAGAGTCTTGCTTGACTCTACATTGCCAGTGTCAGTTTGGCCCCATATCATTTCTGCCTTTGTGTTAATTGGTTTTCTCATTATTAGAGTTGTATAAATGACCAGTGAGAAGATGGGAATATAAAATAGATTTGCCAGCGCAGTAAAAAAATAGAAAAGTGGGGAAGACGGTAAATTATACAGATAGATTGGAAATAACATTAAGTAAGAATCGCCCTGGTTTTACCCACACTGGAAAGAGCTGAGAGGTATGCATTGCTGTTTTATTGCTCTGAGTAATGATGGTAATTATGATGTAATCCACAGAGCACAACCAACACTGGACTGGGTAGAAATAGTGCTCTCAGTCCTCCACTCTATAATAATATGGGTTGTAAAACGTATGTACCATTAAGGCCAGGCGTGGTGGCTCATGACTACTTTGGAAGGCCAAGACAGGAGGATCACTTGAGTCCTGGAGTTCAAGACCAGCCTGGGAAACATAGTGAGACCCTGTCTCTACAAAAAAATGTAAAAATTAACTGAGCGTGTGGCATCCACATGTGGTCCCAGCTACTTGAGAGGCTGAGGCTGGAGGATTGCTTGAGCCCAGGAGGTCAGGAATTTGAGCCTGCAGTGAGCCAAGATCGTGCCACTGCACTCTAGTCTGGGAGACAGAGTGAGACCCTGTCTTAAAAAAAAAAAAAAAAAAAAAAAAAGTACCATTGACTTAATACTAGCTTTGCTTCAAAAAGAGAAAATAAATTTACCACTTTAAATGTAGGCATTGATAGCAAAGAGCATCACAATTATAGACAAGTTAAATGTAATTTATGAAAATGACACTTTTAGCCTGGATGAAATGTGGCAATTCTCTAGATAAACAGTACATTAGGAAGGGCTTGTCTATTTCTCGATGGCAGTAAGTGACTTCAATTTAGGCCAGGGTAATTTAGACCAGTAAGTGGTATTTCTCAACCTTGTAAATACATAATAAAAGGAAAATAGCTAAAAGTATGCTGTAAGAAAAACATGTGAACCTGCTATCTGGATTATTGAGAAATATTTAATTGTGGAAAGCAAGTAAGCCATAATCAACAGATAGATAATCTTTACATTTTTTTGCTATCTCTTTTGTAAAACCTTTGCCCTTCTCTACTTTAAGACACCCAGGGAATTGGCTGTGCTTCCTGATCATTGAGAAGACAGAAATAAAGTGACTCCTTATTCATTCCAAAAACGGATTTCACTATGCTGCAGCACTTAGCTTGTAAAATGGATTTATAAACAGGTGAAATAGTAGGTGGGTAAAGCCACATGAGAGTAAAGATTTACAAATTAAATTTCTTTATCTGAATATTCTTACTTTGAGGATTTATTTTCCCATCCCTGTAAATAAACACTTTTTTTTTTAAATTTTTTTATTGTTTTAGAAACTACTTGGTATAATAGAGCACTTGAACAAGGAAAAATGGCAATTAAGATTTTGGTTTTGACCTTGCTGCCATTGGCATAGAGAACTTGGGAAAGTCATTTCATCTTCCTTGGTTAACTTCAATTTCTTTCTTTTTTTTTTTTTTAAGCCAGCTGTATTGAGATGTAATTGACATACAATAAATTGCACATATTTGAAGCATACATCTGTACATTTTTACATATATGTACACACATGAACAGGGTCGTCAGATTTAAAGTACAGAATTCCCAGTTAAATTTGGATTTCAGATAAACAATGAATCATTTTTAGTATAAGTATGTCCCAAACATTTGCATGGTACATACTTATACTAAAAAATTTATTCATCTGAAATTGAAATTTTACTGGCCACTCTATGTTTTTATTTGTGAAATCGAGCAGCTCTATCCATGGATTCTCACTACATTTAAGATGAAGAACATATCTGTCATTTTTCCCATACCTAGGCAATCACTTTTCTGCTTTCTGTTACTGTAGATTAGTTTACGGTTTCTAGAATTTGATCGAAATGGCATCAAATTGTACAGTAAGCACCCTCTTTTGTCTGGCTTCTTTTTTTTGTTTGTTTGTTTTTTTGAGAGGGAGTCTTGCTCGGTTGCCCAGGCTGGAGTGCAGTGGCGCAATCTCCGCTCACTGCAACCTCCGCCTCCTGGATTCAAACATTCTCCTGCCTCAGTCTCCCTAGTAGCTGAGATTACAGGTGCCGACCACCACACTCGGCTAGTTTTTGTATTTTTAGTAGAGATTTGGTTTCACCATGTTGGCCAGGCTGGTCTCAAACTCCTATCACCCAACTTGGCCTCCCAACTTGGCCTCCCAAAGTGCTGGGATTACAGGAGTGAGCCACCGGGCCCGGCTTGTCTGGCTTCTTACACTAAGCATAATTATTTTGAGATCATCCGAATTATAACATGTAACAATAGTTTATTCCTTTTAATTGCTGAGTAATATTCTATTGTACAGATATGTAACATTTACCTGTTGATGGACTTTGGGGTTCTTTTCAATTTGGGGCTGTATAAAAGTGCTATGAACATTTGTGTATAAACCTTTTTATGGACATTTGTTTTCATTTATCTTGGGTAAATAACTAGAAGTGCAATGGCTGGATCATATGGTAGATGTATAAATTTGTAAAGGAACTTCCAAATTGATTCAACAGTAGTTGTGTCATTTTTACATTCCCACTAGCAGTGTATGAGAGTTCTATTTTCTCCACATCTTTACCAACACTTGGTCTTCTTAATTGGTGCATTCTAATAGGTATGTAGTGATACCTCATTGCAGTTTTAATTTGCAATCTCCAATGACTAATCATGTAGAGGATCTTTTGCTTATTTGCTATCCATATATTTTCTTTAGTGAAGTGTTCAAATATTTTGCCCATTTCTTAATTGTCTCGTCTCCTTATTGAGAGTTAAGCTTTTTAAAAAACTTTTATTTTAGGTTTGGGGGTACATGTGCAAGTTTGTTATACAGGTAAACTCATGTCATGGGGGTTCGTTGTACAGATTATTTTGTCACCCAGGTACTAAGCCTAGTATCCAATAGTTACTTTTTCTGCTCCTCTCCCTCCTCCCATCCTCTACCCTCAAGTAGGCTGTTGTTCTCTTCCTTGTGTCGTGAGTTCTCATCATTTAGCTCCCATTTATAAGTGAGAACATGCAGTATTTGGTTTTCTATTCCTGCATTAGTTTGCTAAGGCTAATGGCCTCCAGTTCCATCCATGTTCCCACAAAAGACATGATCTCACTCTTTCTTATGGCTGTGTAGTATTCCATGTTGTATATGCACCATGTTTTCTTTATTCAATCTATCATTAATGGGCATTTAGGTTGATTCCATGTCTTTGCTATTGTGAGTGGTGCTGCAATGAACATTTGTGTGCACGTGTCTTTATGATATACTAATTTATATTCCACTGGTTTTATACCCAGTAATGGGATTGCTGCATCAAATTGCAGTTCTGTTTTTAGCTCTTTGAGGAAGTGCCACCCTGCTTTCCACAATGGTTGAACTAATTTACACTCCAACCAACAAGTGTTCCCTTTTCTCTGCAACCTTGCCAGCATCTGTTATTTTTTGGCTTTTTAATGATAGCGATTCTGACTGGTGTTACATAGTATCTTATTGTGGTTTTTATTTGCATTTCTCTAATGATCAGTGATATTGAGCTTTTTTTCATATGCTTCTTGGACACATGTATGTCTTCTTTAGAAAAGTATTCTTGTCACTTGCCCACTTTTTAATGGGGTTGTTTGGTTTTTTCTTGTAAATTTGTTTCTGTTCCTTATAGATGCTGGATATTAGACCAAGAGTATTTTATATGCTCTGAATACAAGTCCTTTATCAGATATGTACCTTGCAAATATTTTCTTCTAATCTGTGCTTATAGTTTCATTTTTGAAATTGTCTTGTGAAGAGCAGAAGTTTTTAATTTTGATAAAATTTACTTTATTAATTTATTATTTAATGGATCATGCCATAGGTGTTATACCTAAAAATTATTTTGTCAAAAAAAGTATTTTTTGTAGAGATGGGATCTCATTATGTGGCCCAGGTTGGTCTCAACTCCTGGCCTCAAGCATGAGCTACTGTGCCCAGTCTAAATAATCTTTGTCTAATCTAAGATCACAAAGATTTTCTCCTATGTTTTCTTTTAGAAGTTTTATAGTTTTAGGTTTATACATATAGGTCCGTGACCTGTTTCAAGTCCATTTTTGTATATAAGAAGAGATATGAAGTTCAATTATTTTTGTATATGTATATCCAGTTATTTTAGCACCATTTGTAAAAGACTATCGCTTTTCACTAAATTGCTTTTGCACCTTTGTTTTAATGATATATAACACTACACACACACACACACACACACACACACACACATGCATACACACACGCAGTGTTGTTAACTGGGTACCTACGTAAAATGCATTTCTTACTGTGACTGCAGTCAGAAAAGTTTGAAAGGCGGTGCTATGATGGTTACCTGAATTACTTTTTTCTCTCTCTCTGGTCTCCTAATCATTCTTGTCTATCACTTCCATATATTCAGTCCTTCCTGCTTCTTCAATTTCCACTGTTCCTCTGAAACGTCATTTTCTGTGGAAGCACATTTATGATCACCTCAGGAAACCATTGTTTTTGCTGTTCCTTCCATTTTTTTCCTCCCCCTCTGCCATACAGAGAAATGATAAAACATTTTATTTCTCCCTGCCAAGTTTATAACACTCTCTGTGTAATTCACCCTGTGACCTTTCATTCACTGTTTCTTGTGGTTTGCAATTGGTTTACAGCAAATCATTTCCTTTTTCATTTGTTTTGCTTTATTGGGAGACAGCATGATGTGGAGAAAAGAGAATGGGCCATACTCCAGCTAAACCCTATTTCATAATAGGCTCATAACCTTCTTCAAAACACCATCTCTCAGGCTCAGTTTCTTTATCTGAAAAATAAAACCACATCTAACAACCTCATTTATTTGTTGTAAGAATTAAGTAAGGTATTGTATGTAGCATATGTGAGGCATGTCTAAATCCTATACCGGGCACATAATAGATGCCCGATGATAGCTATTTTCACTATATTATGTACCTTCTAGCCACTTCTGTTATTTCTGTCACTTTCCCTCATGTCCGTTATCTTCTACTATGCTAATGTTATTGTAGGCTGTACAGTATGGCGCCTCCGATAATTAAAATCAGTGACCTGAACTACCCTTGTGTGAAATGTTTAATGATTGTACACAGGAAGTGTCATGGTGCCAAAGAGATGAAAGAGATCAGATTTCATTTCACTCTATAAAAGAAAGACATTTTTTCTTCCACAAAAGAGGGCTTTAAATCTCCTTCCCATTATCAAGGTAGACAGAAAAATACTCCTCTTTAAAGAGAACACAGCTACTAGAAATGCTAACCATTCAGCTAACACGGTCAGAAAGGCAGCTCAAACTACCATTCCCCAGGATGTAAAAGGCAAAAATAAGATTTTAGTGAAAAGATAGTGGTGCCCAAGATGGCCGAATAGGAACAGCTCCAGCCTCCAGCTCCCAGCGTGAGCGACACAGAAGACGGGTGATTTCTGCATTTTCAACTGAGGAGCTAAAAATCTTGAAAAAAGAATGGAAGAATGGATAACTAGAATAATCAATGCAGAGAAGGCCATAAACGAACTGACAGAGATAAAAACCATGACACGAGAACTACGTGACAAATGCACAAGCTTCAGTAATCGACTTGATCAACTGGAAGAAAGAGTATCAATGATTGAAGATCAATTGAATGAAATGAAGCGAGACGAGAAGTCTACAGAAAAAAAAGGAAAAAGAAATGAACAAACCCTCCAAGAAATATGGGATTATGTGAAAAGACCAAATCTACGTCTGATTGGCGTGCCTGAAACTGAGGGGGAAAGTGGAACCAAGTTGGAAAACACTTTTCAGGAGATCATCCAGGAGGACTTCCCCAACCTAGTAAGGCAGGCCAACATTCAAATTCAGGAAATACAAAGAACGCCACAAAGATATTCCTCAAGAAGAGCAACTCCAAGACACATACTTGTCAGATTCACCAAAGTTGAAATGAAGGAAAAAATGTTAAGGGCAGCCAGAGAGAAAGGTCAGGTTACACACAAAGGGAAGCCCATCAGACTAACAGCAGATCTCTCGGCAGAAACTCTACAAGCCAGAAGAGAGTGGGGGCCGATATTCAACATTCTTAAAGAAAAGAATTTTCAACCCAGAATTTCATATCCAGCCAAACTAAGTTTCAAGAGTGAAGGAGAAATAAAATCCTTTACAGACAAGAAAATGCTTAGAGATTTTGTCACCACCAGGCCTGCCCTATAAGAGATCCTGAAGGAAGCACTAAACATGGAAAGGAATAACCGGTACCAGCCATTGCAAAAACATGCCAAAATGTAAAGTCCATTGATGCTAGGAAGAAACTGCATCAACTAACGAGCAAAATAACCAGCTAATATCATAATGACAGGATCAAGTTCACACATAACAATATTAACTTTAAATGTAAATGGACTAAATGCTCCAATTAAAAGACACAGACTGGCAACTTGGATAAAGAGTCAAGACCCATCAGTTTGCACAGAGACCCATCTCTCATGCAGAGACACACATAGGCTCAAAATAAAGGGATGGAGGAAGATCTACCACGCAAATGGAAAACAAAAAAAAGCAGGGGTTGCAATACTAGTCTCTGATAAAACAAACTTTAAACCATCAAAGATCAAAAGAGACAAAGAAGGCCATTACATAATGGTCAAGAGATCAATTCATCAGGAAGAGCTAACTATCCTAAATATATATGCAGCCAATACAGGAGCACCCAGATTCATAAAGCAAGTCCTTAGAGACTTACAAAGAGACTTAGACTCCCACACAATAAATGGGAGACTTCAACACCCCACTGTCAACATTAGACAGATCAACGAGACAGAAAGTTAACAAGGATATCCAGGAATTGAACTCAACTCTGCACCAAGCGGACCTAATAGACATCTACAGAACTCTCCACCCCAAATCAACAGAATATACATTCTTCTCAGCACCACGTCGCACTTATTCCAAATTTGACCACATAGTTGGAAGTAAAGCACTCCTCAGCAAATGTACAAGAACAGAAATTATAACAAACTGTCTCTCCGACCACAGTGCAATCAAACTAGAACTCAGGACTAAGAAACTCAATCAAAACCACTCAACTACATGGAAACTGAACAACCTGCTCCTGAATGACTACTGGGTACATAACGAAATGAAGGCAGAAATAAATATGTCCTTTGAAACCAATGAGAACAAAGATACAACATACCAGAATCTCTGGGACACATTTAAAGCAGTGTGTAGAGGGAAATTTATAGCACTAAATGCCCATAAGAGAAAGCAGGAAAGATCTAAAATTGACACCCTAACATCACAAAAGAACTAGAGAAGCAAGAGCAAACACATTCAAAAGCTAGCAGAAGGTAAGAAATAACTAAGATCAGAGCAGAATTGAAGGAGATAGAGACATAAAAAACCCTCCAAAAAAAATCAATGAATCCAGGAGCTGGTTTTTTTGAAAAGATCAACAAAATTGATAGACTGCTAGCAAGACTAATAAAGAAGAAAAGAGAGAAGAATCAAATAGATGCAATAAAAAATGATAAAGGGGATATCACCACCAACCCCACAGAAATACAAACTACCATCAGAGAATACTATAAACACCTCTACGCAAATAAACTAGAAAACCTAAAAGAAATGGATAATTTCCTAGACACTTACACTCTCCCAAGACTAAACCAGGAAGAAGTTGAATCCCTGAATAGACCCACAACAGGCTCTGAAATTGAGGCAATAATTAATAGCCTACCAACGAAAAAAAGTCCAGGACCAGATGGATTCACAGCAGAATTCTACCAAGGGTACAAGGAGGAGCTGGTACCATTCCTTCTGAAACTATTCCAATCAATAGAAAAAGAGGGAATCCTCCCTAACTCATTTTATGAGGCCAACATCATCCTGATACCAAAGCCTGGCAGAGACACAACAAAAAAAGAGAATTTTAGACCAATATCCCTGATGAACATCAATGCAAAAATCCTCAATAAAATACTGGCAAACCGAATCCAGCAGCACATCAAAAAGTTTATCCATCATGATCCAGTGGGATTCATCCCTGGGATGCAAGGCTGGTTCAACCTACGCAAATCAATAAATGTAATCCAGCATATAAACAGAACCAAAGACAAAAACCACACGATTTTCTCAATAGATGCAGAAAAGGCCTTTGACAAAATTCAACAGCCCTTCATGCTAAAAACTCTCAATAAATTCAGTATTGATGGAATGTATCTCAAAATAATAAGAGCTATTTATGACAAACCCACAGCCAATATCATACTGAATGGGCAAAAACTGGAAGCATTCCCTTTGAAAACTGGCACAAGACAGGGATGCCCTCTCTCACCACTCCTATTCAACATAGTGTTGGAAGTTCTGGCTAGGGCAATCAGGCAAGAGAAAGAAATCAAGGGTATTCAGTTAGGAAAAGAAGTCAAATTGTCCCTGTTTGCAGATGACATGATTGTATATTTAGCAAACCCCATTGTCTCAGCCCAAAATCTCCTTAAGCTGATAAGAAACTTCAGCAAAGTCTCAGGATACAAAATCAATGCGCAAAAATCACAAGCATTCTTATACACCAGTAACAGACAGAGAGCCAAATCATGAATGAACTCCCATTCACAATAGCTTCAAAGAGAATAAAATACCTAGGAATCCAACTTACAAGGGATGTAAAGGACCTCTTCAAGGAGAACTACAAACCACTGCTCAGTGAAATAAAAGAGGACACAAACAAATGGAAGAACATACCATGCTCATGGAAAGAAAGAATCAATATTGTGAAAATGGCCATACTGCCCAAGGTAATTTATAGATTCAATGCCATCCCCATTAAGCTACCAATGACTATTTTCACATAATTGGAAAAAACTTTAAAGTTCATATGGAACCAAAAAAGAGCCCGCATTGCCAAGACAATCCTAAGCCAAAAGGACAAAGCTGGAGGCATCACGCTACCTGACTTCAAACTATAATACAAGGCTACAGTAACCAAAACAGCATAGTACTGGTACCAAAAACAGAGATATAGACCAATGGAACAGAACAGAGCCCTCAGAAATAATACCACACATCTACAGCCATCTGATCTTTGACAAACCTGACAAAAACAAGAAATGGGGAAAGGATTCCCTATTTAATAAATGGTGCTGGGAAAATTGGCTAGCCATAAGTAGAAAGCTGAAACTGGATGCTTTCCTTACTCCTTATACAAAAATTAATTCAAGATGGATTAGAGATGTAAATGTTAGACCTAAAGCCATAAAAACCCTAGAAGAAAATCTAGGTAATACCATTCAGGACATAGGCATGGGCAAGGACTTCATGTCTAAAACACCAAAAGCAATGGCAACAAAAGTCAAAATTGACAAACGGGATCTAATTAAATTAAAGAGCTTCTGCACAGAAAAAGAAACTACCACCAGAGTGAACAGGCAACCTACAGGATGGGAGAAAATTCTTGCAATCTACTCATCTGACAAAGGGCTAATATCCAGAACCTACAAAGAACTAAAAAAATTTACAAGGAAAAAGCAAACAACCCCATCAAAAAGTGGGCAAAGGATATGAACAGACGCTTCTCAAAAGAAGACATTCATACAGCCAACAGACACATGAAAAAATGCTCATCATCACTGGCCATCAGAGAAATGCAAATCAAAACCACAATGAGATACCATCTCACATCAGTTAGAATGGCAATCATTAAAAAATCAGAAAACAACAGGTGCTGGAGAGGATGTGGAGAAATAGGAACACTTTTACACTGTTGGTGGGACTGTAAACTAGTTCAACCATTGTGGAAAACAGTGTGGCGATTCCTCAAGGATCTAGAACTAGAAATACCATTTGACCCAGCCATCCCATTACTGGGTGTATACCCAAAGGATTATAAATCATGCTGCTATAAGAGACACATGCACATGTATGTTTACTGCAGCACTATTCACAATAGCAAAGACTTGGAACCAACCCAAATGTTCATCAGTGACAGACTAGATTAAGAAAATGTGGCACATATGCACCATGGAATACTATGCAGCCATAAAAAGGATGAGTTTGTGTCCTTTGTAGGGACATGGATGCATCTGGAAACCATCATTCTCAGCAAACTATTGCAAGAACAGAAAACCAAACACCACATGTTCTCACTCATAGGTGGGAATTAAACAATGAGATCACCTGGATACAGGAAGGCGAACATCACACACTGGGGCCTGTCGTGGGGTGGGGAGAGCGGGGAGGGATAGCATTAGGAGATATACCTAATGTAAATGACAAGTTAATGGGTATAGCACACCAACATGGCACATATATACACATGTAACAAACCTGCACGTTGTGCACATGTACCCTAGAACTAAAGTATAATAATACAAAAATTTAAAAAAAAGATTTTAGTGAAAAAAAAAATTAGTGAAAAAGTTTAATGAAAATTTAGTGAAAAAATAAATAAATGAAGGCTCTGTGAATGCTGATGGGGACAAGAACATTCTAACCTAGACCAGATAAGAAAATGCTGGACACAGAAAAGGAACTTAGACTTATCCACAGACTTTTGACGAGTCATCACCAGCAGAGTCCATTTTGGGTTCTTTTGTTGTTGTTTTGTTTTATCTTTTGAGATGGGGTCTTATTGTTACCCAGGCTGGAGCACAGTGGTGCAGTCTTGGCTCACTGCAACCTCTACCTCCCGGGCTCAAGTGATCCTTCCACCTCTGCCTCCCAAGTAGCTGGGACCACAGGTGTGTGCCAACACACCTGGCTAATTTTTTGTTCCTTTTTTGGTAGAGATAGGGTTTTGCCATGTTGCCCAGGCCGAGCTGAGTCCATTTTGAAGAGGAACTAGAGATTATCTGAAGCTATTCTGTGTTCTTTTTTTTATTTATTTATTTCTGAGATGGAGCCTTGCTCTGTTGCCCAGGCTGGAGTGCAGTGGCGCGATCTCGGCTCACTGCAACCTCCGCCTCCCAGGTTCAACCGATTCTCCCGCTTCAGCCCGAGTAGCTGTGATTACAGGCCCACAGCACCACGCCCTACTAATTTTTGTATTTCTAGTAGAGACGGGATTTTGCCATGGTGGCCAGGCTTATCTCGAACTCCTGACCTCAGGTAATCCGCCTGCCTTGGCCTCCCAAAGTGCTGGGATTACAGGCATGATGTATTCATTAGTTTTTTGTTAAATGTGAAAATAATCAAGAGCCACTCTATGAGTTCCTAGATTCCTAGCCTGGGTAGACTCTACCTGATTATAAATAATAATGGGAATTCTGGCACCTAACATGGTTGTTCTATTTTTGCACTGGGTCACAATTTCAATAAATTTACTCACTTTTATTTATACACAGTAAGTTGCAAGCTGTTTTCTACCATAATTAATTCATTATTATTCATCTTATTAATTATATGATCTGATATTAAAGCTACCAGGTCAAGAGTGGTTTGTTTTTTTGTTTGTTTTGTTTTGTTTCATTTTTTTGAGATGGAGTTTTGCTCTTGTTGCCCAGGCTGTTTAATTAATACTCTCTTCCAGAAACTTAGCTTAAAAAAGACCATCAGCTGGGCACAGTGGCTCATGCCTGTAATCCCAGCACTTTGGGAGGCTGAGGCAAGTGGATCATGAGGTCAGGAGTTCGAGATCAACCTGACCAACATGGTGAAACCCTGTCTCTACTAAAAATACAAAAATCAGCCAGGCATGGTTGTACAAGCCTGTAATCCCAGCTACTCAAGAAGCTGAGGCAGGAGAATCCCTTGAACCCAGGAGGCAGAGGTTACAGAGAGCTGAGATTGCGCCATTGCACTCCATCCTGGGTGACACAGTGTGACTCTGTCTCAAAAAAAAAAAAAAAGTCAACCAGCCTGGCCAACATGGTGAAACCCCATCTCTACTAAAAAATACAAAAATTAGCCGGGCGTGGTGGTGGGCGTCTATAATCCCAGCTACTCGGGAGGATGGGGCAGGATAATTGCTTAAACCTGGGAGGCGGAGGTTGCAGTGAGCCAAGATCACACCATTGCACTCCAGCCTGGGGAACAAGAGTGAAACTCCATCTCAAAACAAAACAAAACAATAACAACAACAACAAAAAAACCATCAACTAGCATGTTTGGATATATGGATGTTCCAAGATAATATTAATCTGTGTTTTAACAAGTCTACAACTATACTTTCCGATGGAGCAGCCACTAGCCACATGTGTTATTGTGGCTAGTCCAAACTGAGATGTGCTATAAGTCGAAAGTACACACCAGATTTGACATACTTAGTACAAAAGAAAGAATGTAAAACATTTTGTTAATAACTTTCAATATTGATTTCATATTAAAGTGATAACTATTTGGATTTATTGGATTAAACAAAATACATTATTAAAGTTATTTTTACCTGTTTTAATTTTTTAAGAGGGAGTTTCACTCTGTTGCCCAGGCTGGAGGGCAGTGGCGCAATCTTGGCTCACTGCAACCTCCATTTCCCAGGTTCGAGTGATTCTCCTGCCTTAGCCTCCTGAGTAGCTGGGACTACGGGCGTGCACCACCATGCCCAGCTAATTTTTGTATTTTTAGTAGAGACAGGGTTTCGCCATGTTGGCTAGGCTGGTCTTGAACTTCTGACTTCAAGTGATCCGCCTGCCTTGGCCTCCCAAAGGCTGGGATTACAGGCATGAGCCACCGCGCCTGACCCTCTTTTAATTTTTTAATGTGGCTATTAGAAAATGTTCAATTATGTATGTGGTTCGAATTATGTTTCTGTTGAATAGTGTTGGTCTGAAGTTTAGAAACTTGTGAAATTCTACAGTAATTAAAGCTGGTGGATAATTATAACTGTGGCTCATTAAGATTTGGAAAACTTGTTGCATTATTTGTTAAAGAGGGAGAGGTTTTTAGTGTACATAACTGGCTGAAGAGTCAGACAGAAGCAGTATAGAAGGGTCATTCAGAAGTCCAAAGTGAAACCAATTTGAGCAACCATGTTTATGCAAGATGAAAAGCTAGTGGCTTTAACCTGTGGGAAAATGTACCACACCCTACCAATGCAATGTAAAGTTCGACTTGTTACTCATCCCTGAAACCTGCCCCCCAGCTTTCTATAGCTAATTGCTCACAGTTGGATCCCTTTTAAAGTGAGATTACACTCCCTACAGGATATGTTGTACATGCTGACATCCAAGTTTCCAAGGTTTTCATTCAACCTAATACTCATTTTTGGTCATATTACAGCTTTGAACAAAATAGTGAACAAGAAAAAGCTGAATTGAAGATGATACTAAGTGGTGACAGATAGAAATCCCAAGGATGCATCCTGGTTGTATCAAAGAGATACAAAAGAAACTTAAAAACAGAGGTTTTAAAGTCAGAGCAATCACAGATTGCCAATAACTTACTAATAATACATAAATTTAAAACATGTCAAACACAGGTAGGACAACCTCAGGGAAGCATAGAAATCGGGGAGTCAAAGTGGCAAGCATTGATAATGTCCACCCACCACAAATGAGGGCTGAAGTTCCTCCCTTCGAGAGGCAAAGCTCAAAAGAGAAGGGTTAGGATTGGTAAAGTTATTACAGTTTAACGCCATTAAGCCAATGGCTAACATTGTTTTCCCTAGAATGCCGGTGTTGTTCTAATATTGTTCTGTGAAAGTTTTGATGCCGGCAGTATTTTCTTCTAAAATGTATTTAAAATATATTTAAGAATATGGTAATTAGGAGGCCAGAGATCTAGCAATTGAAGCAGCATATGGCCAAGCCGTGTGGGGTGTGTCTGACAGGGGAGGCCTGTAAACAGGTGGAGATCTTCAGGCAGAATCTTTTCCAGGAGGCTGAGGAATTCCTCTATAGATTCTTGCCACAGAAAATCATATACCTGAATCAGCTCTTGCAAGAGTACTCCCTCAATGTGGCTGACCTGACTTCCCTCCGGGCCCCACTGGACATCCCATCCCAGGCCCTCCACCCGAGGATGATGAGATGGAAACAGATAAGCAGGAGATGAAAGAAGTTCCTAAGTGTGGATTTCTCCCTAGGAGTGAGAAGGTCCTGTTCCTGCTTGTCCTGGTTAAGCCAGAAGTCTGGAGTCTCAAAGATAAATGCATTCTGGTGATCACATGGATCCAGCACCTGATCCACAAGATTGAAGATGGAAATGATTTTGGGGTAGCAATCCAGGAGAAGGTGCTGGAGAGGGTGAATGCCATCAAGACCAAAGTGGAAGCTTTCCAGACAACCATTTCCAAGTACTTCTTAGAACGTCGGGATGCTGTGGCCAAGGTCTCCAAGGAGACTCATGTAATGGACTACCGGGCCTCGGTGCACCAGTGAGATGAGGCAGCCTATGGGGAGCTCAGGGCCATGGTGCTAGACCTCAGGACCTTCTATGCTGAGGTTTATCATATCAGCAGCAGCAACCTGCAGAAAATTGTCAACACAAAGGGTGAAGAGAAGCCATCTATGCACTGAACCCAGGACTAGAAGGAAAATAAATGACCTATATGTTGTGTGGGGGAAAAAAAGAATATGGTAATTACATAATAACAATGTAGTTATCAGTAAAGTGTCTTTAAGAAATGGTATATTTCACCTGGCACAGTGGCATGCACCTGTAGTCCCAGCTACTTGGGAGGCTGGGCTGGGAGGATTTCTTGAGCCTAGGAGCTCAAGTCCTGCCTGGGCAACATACTGAGAACTCTCTCTAAAATAAGTAGATACAGTACGAAATTTTTAAAAAGAAATGCTACATGTGAGGTTTCCAGGACATTACCTATGAGATCATCTGATACATGCCAGCCTCTTTCACATACACATTGATACCTCAGTATCATACACCTGTTACTGGGACTCAGTTTTTTTATCTGTAAGGTGGGGGATAACATATCTACATCACAGACTTTTGTAAGAATTGAGATAATTCGGTCGGTCGCGGTGGCTCATGCCTATAATCCCAGCACTTTGGGAGGCCGGGGCGGGTGGATCACCTGAGGTCAGGGGTTCGAGACAAGCACATGGTGAAACCCCATCTCTATTAAAAATGCAAAAATTAGCCAGATGTGGTGGCGCACACCTATAATCCCAGCCACTCAGGAGGTTGAGGCAGGAGAATTGCTTGAACCCGGGAGGCAGAGGTTGCAGTGAGCCAAGATCGTGCCACTGCACTCCTGCCTGGGTGACAGAACGAGACTCCATCTCAAAAGAAAAAAAAAATTGAGATAATTCATGTAAAGAATTATGACAGTGCCCATTTGAAGCAGTTGGTAAATGTTAGATGATGATGAACTAGTATTGTACATATATTTAATGATCACTATGTTCATTTTCATGTTATAATTTTAATACACATTTATAAAGTGGATCAGATGTTGACTATTCTTAAATAATTAGTAAATAAAACAATATTGCATTGTCTTCTTTAATCCAGGAATACAATTTATTTCATGAATTCCATTCCTGTTAAGCCTTTTTAACACATTATAATTGAAAAAATATTGCTGTGGTTATGTAGCCAGGACTCAAGAAGCATTCAGTAAAACCATGAATGAAGTGAATTTGAGAAACATTGCATTAGACATTCGATCATTCAATATTTTCATTCTGCTTTGAGTCTATAGCAGTGGTTTACTGGGGTCTCAAGAGAAAAAGCTATGGTTTTAGCATTTACCAGGTTCTGTGGTGTAAACATTTCCAACATGGTCAATGCCAAACTATTGCGTGATGTCACACAATAATGTAGAAAGAGATGATAATAATTGGTTCTCTCAAGAAGGTACAAACAGCCTCCCACACACCACTCACATAAATACTTTGCATGATTATAGCATGGCTTCTCATACAGTGTTCATTCATTCATTATACCAATGGTTCTGCAAATGTGATCCCCTGACCAACAGCACAAGCATCATCGGGGAACTTTTGAAAAATGCAAAATCTCAGGGCCCATCTCATATCTCCTAAGAAAGAAACCATGAAAATGAGGCTTAGCAATCTGTCTTAACAAACCCTCCAAGTGATTTTGATGCATAATGTTTGAGGACTCCTGCCCTATGCTCTTGCTGTTGTTTCTGAAGGGGAAGAAGTGCCAAGTAACTTCTAACATTTATTAATTAGTATCCCAAGACTAGCCATGTTGGTGTTTTCATTCTTTAAAGCATCTAATTATGGACTCTGAAATTGCAATTTATATATTCCTAGAATCAACAAAGGACACAAAGCTGCTGCTCTTTTGCATAGAAAGGTAATTTTATCTTCAAATGTCCCCATGTTTCAGTTGCTATTGAGAGGCTCCAATAAGGGTTAGTTAAGAGTTCTACTGGCTTGGCTCAGTGATTCATGCCTGCAATCCTAGCACTTTGGGAGGCTATGGCAGGCAGATCCCTTGAGCCCAGGGGTTTGAGACTAGCCTGGACAACATGGCAAAACCTCATCTCTGTTAAAAAAAAAAAAATGCAAAATTACAAAAGTTAACCAGACACAGTGGTGCACACCTGTAGTCCCAGCCACTTGGGAGGCTGAGGTGGGCAGATCACTTGAGTCCAGGAGTCTGGGAGGTCAAAGCTGCAGTGAGTTGTGATTGCACCATTGTGCTCCAGCCTGGATGACAGAGGAGACTTCGTCACAAAAATAAATAAATAAATAAATAAATAAATAAATAAATAAAAACAAAAAACAAAAACTACTGCTTGTGATTTCTGGTTGCTTCTGCAGCAGAGACCATGGGCAAAATCCCTATGCTGAAATAAATATGTGCCCTGATATATTAGCGGACATGTTGTTAACTACTTTGTGTGGTTGGTTGGTTGGTTGGTTGGTTGAAAATCACATAAATACAGCCCTAAATTCAGTCATACTATACACAGTATTGGCAGAGATACATGGTTTCCAGTATGTCCTAAGGGAGCTTTGGATTGGTGCAGCCTTCAGAGGTCAGCAGGTACGACCTTGCACTCTGTGTGGGGCTCCCCTTCACAGCACATGTTCCTCCAACTGACAAAATATTTCCAGTAACAAAAGCACATTCTATTTTTGGACAGGTCTAATTATTCTTCCATACATTGAACTAAAATCTGCCTTCCTGTAACAGTCACACAGTAGTCTGAATTCTGAATTCTGGTAAAGAATCCCTGTCTCATTTAAATAGCCCATCAGATCCCAGGAAAGGCTCACTCTAGGCTCTTTTACAAATTAGGCCTCCCCACTTCTTTCAGGCATTCATGTAACAACATTCCCAGGCTCTGAACCACCCTGCCTCTTGATGCTCTTCAATTTATTAACATCTGGCTTAAAATGTGGCATGCATAACCAAAAATAATGCTACCATGTGGCCCAATTGGGGCAGCGTTTGTTTCTGGAACACAGCTCTCTGTTAATGCAGCCTGTTATTGTGTCAGCTTTGTTGGCAACTGAGCTAACCTCTGGGCACATCTCCAGTCTGCAGTCAGCTCCATGCTCCACACCAACCTGTTGCATAATGTCTTACCTATCCTCTACTTGGACTGTTGATTTTTAAACTCTAAGTGCAAGCTTCATATTTAGTCCTATTAAATTATAACTTTGTGAGTTTCATCCCCAATTCTAAAATAGTAGCATCTTTTACAGTCCAAATTGTCATTGAATTTTACTGTCTCTTTTTCCTAGGTTTATATGTTCAGCAAATGTAACGACATGACTTCTCTCTTTGTATAAAATCCTGAGGAAACTGTTGAACAAAACAGAGCCAATTCCTGTTCTTCTCCCTCACTCAATTATTCACCTCAAAGCTTAAAACTAGAATAAAATGTCCAAGTGAAGTACCAGTTAAATATTGACTTTCACTTGCCAATTTTACTTCAATCTGTCTTTTGTCTGAAGTAGCCTGAAAAATGAAAATGTAATCATTGTAAATAATTCTTAGGGATCATTTAGAATGCCTAACGGGTATTAAATATTTGAAATATAAATCCCCATTCTTTGATGTGTGTCGAAGGAGGTAGTTAAAGAATAGTATAGAGTAATTAAAAGCTTTTATCATGATCTTGGATTAATTGAAGTATTTAGAGAGTGGTGATGCCATACTGAAAACCACTATTACAAAATTTAGGGGTTTGCAATTTTCTTTGGGTTAATTAATGCTTATAAAAATTATTCTGGCCAGACATGGTGGCTCACGCCTGTAATCCCAGCACTTTGGGAGGCCGAGGCAGGGTGGATCACTTGAGTTTGGGAGTTCAAGAACAGCCTGACTAACATGGAGAAACCCTGTCTCTACTAAAAATACAAAAATTAGCCGGGCATGGTGGCACGCACATGCCTGTAATCCCAGCTACTCGGGAGGATGAGGCAGGAGAATCCTTTGAACCTGGGAGGCGGAGGTTGTGTTGAGCCGAGATTGCGCCATTGCACTCCAGCCGTGGCAACAAGAGTGAAACTCTGTCTCAAAAAAAAAAAAAAAAAAAAAAAAAAAAAAATTATTCCAGCTGGGCGCGGTGGCTTACGCCTGTAATCCCAGCACTCTGGGAGGCTGAGGTGGGTGGGTTACCTGAGGGAAGGAGTTCGAGACCAGCCTCGCCAACATGGTGAAACTCCGTCTCTATTAAAAAAATACAAAAATTAGCCAGGCGTGGTGGTGTGCACCTGTAATCCCAGCTACTCAGGAGGCTGAGGCAGGAGAATCACTTGAACCCAGAAGGCAGAGGTTGCAGTGAGCCAAGATTGCACCATTGCACTCCAGCCTGGGTGACAGAGCAAGACTCCGTCTCAAAAAAAAAAAAAAAATTGTTCCTCAAATGGCTTCTTAAAGCTATAAAAATTGAAAATAATTATAAAGAACAACTTTAAAGCCAAGAACAGTAGTTCCAGGACTTGGAAGGCTGAGGTAGGAGGATCACTTGAGCCCAGGAGTTCAAGATCAACCAGGGCAACATGGTGAGACCCTACCTCTATTAAAACAAAATTTTAAGATAATGTTACTTAGCAGAGTGTTGGCACTTAGAGATCATGGGCTATGTGAAGAAATATATTCCTAAACTTAATTTATGAGCTACATGATTACATGAAATGGGGAGTTGAAAACAAATAACATCATGACCGAAAAAACCACAATTCAATTCAGGGGGTGTGGGCTGAGATGATATCTGATCTGATATCTTCACAGCACCCAGAGAGGAAAGATCAGAAAATGTGTTTTCAATAGACATGGTGAGAACACTGCTAGGGAAATAGTGGCAGCATTTTTAACATGAATAACCTTAGCTAACCTAGCACCACAGGATGTTGAAATTTTTTTTTTTTTTTTTTTTGAGAGGATCTCATTCTGTCATCCATGCTGGAGTGCAGTGGTGCCATCACGGCTCACTGCAGCCTTGATCTCGTGGGCTCAAATGATCCTCCCACCTCAGCCTCCCGAGTAGCTGGGACTACAGGTGCTCAACACCATGCCCAGCTAATTTTTTTGATTTTTGTGAAGACGAAGTTTCACCATGTTACTCAGGCTGGTCTCGAACTCCCGGGTTCAAGTGATCCTCCCACTTTGGCCTCCCGAATTGCAGGGATTACAGGCATGAGCCACTGCGCCTGGCCAATTTTTGATCAAGTTATGCTAATACAGAATAGCACTGAGGATCCTGCTTATTTAGATTTCCACTGCAAAAGTAGTGTTGTGTATTTGTTGCATCACTGCTTACGGGAAAGCAAATTAACTTTACGGGCTCGAATATGTTGTCAACAGTCCCACGTCTACAATCATTCCCCAGTGGCCACAGGTTCTTCACAGTGACCAGAGTATATTGAAATGTTTTAAAAATGAGAAATATAGCGAAATAGGAATGCTGTGTGTTGCTGGTGAAAATGTAAAATGGTGCAGCTGCTGCAGGAAAAGGTGTGATGATTCCTCAAAAACTTAGAGAAATACCATGAGATCCAGCCATCCCAGTTCTGGGTATGTACCCAAAAGAAGTGAAAGCAGGGACTCAGGTATTTGTTCATGCATGTTCATAGCAGCATTACTCACAATAGCCAAGAGGTTCAGAGGCCACTCAAGTGTGGTGTATATGTATGAGTTCCCTAGGGCTGCCATAAGAAAATACCGCAGACTGGGTGGCTTAAACAACAGAAATTTATCTTCTCACAGTTCTGGAGCCTGAAATCTAAAATCAAGGTGCTGTGAGGGTTGGTGACTGGTGAGCCCCTCTTCCTGGCTGGTAGGGGCCCACCTTCCTGTCATGTCCTCAAATGGCTTTTCCTCTGTGCAGGTGAAGGCAGAGACGAAGCCCTGATGCCCCTTCCTCTTCTTATAAGGATACCAGTTTTATCAGATTATTTTAGTACCTCATTTAACCTCGGTTACCTTCGAAAGGGCTGGCCTCCAACTATAGTCACACTGAAGGGTTGGGCTTCAACATATGAATTGGGGGGGTGGGGATAAAAATTCAGATCATAACAACATAGAATGCAATATTATTTAGTCTTAAAAAGGAACGAAATTGAGACACATGCTGTGATATAAATGAAGCTTGAGGACATATTACTAAGTCCAATAAGCCAGTCCCAAAAACACAAATACTGCATGATTTCACTTAATGAGGTTCTGAGTAAGTTTATCAGGACAGAGGGTAGAGTAGTAGTTGCCAGAGGCTAGGGGAAGGGGAGAATGGAGAGTGAGTGTTTATAGGTACAGAGGTTCAGTTTTACAGGATGAAAAGATTCTGGAGATGGAAGAGGTGACAGTTGCAAGCAATGTGAATATACTTAATGTCACAGGACTGTCCACTTTAGAATAGTTAAAAGGCAAATTCTGTTATGTTTACGATAGAAAAGAATGAGAAAAGCACTCTGACATTAAACCACTCGTGTTTTAATATGCAGCCCAGGGCCAGGTGTGGTGTCTCACGCCTGTAATCACAGCACTTAGGGAGGTCAAAGTGGGCGGATCACAAGGTCAGGAAATGGAGACCAGCCTGACCAACATGGCGAGCTCCATCTCTACTAAAAATACAAAAATTAGCTGGGCGTGGTGGCTGGCACCTGTAGTCCCAGCTACTCGGGAGGCTGAGGCAGGAGAATCGCTTGAACCCAGGAGGCGGAGGTTGTAGTGAGCTGAGATCGCACCACTGCACTCCAGGCTGGGCGACAGGGCGAGACTCTGTCTCAGAAAAAACTGCAGCCCCAAATGGCACTCACTGTAGGTGGATGTATTCCTCCTGAAACAAATTTAAACACACACACTTACCGTGCTGCCGTGATGTGCTGTCAGTCTCTCAGTCACTAGCCTAAAAGTCTGCATTTCATGCTTTTTCTCTATATTAGCTTTTCCAATGTGTCAGATGGGTATTTCATCATTTATGTCAGGGTTTCCAATCTTTTGGCTTCCCTGGGTTCATTGGAAGAAGAATTGTTTCAGGCCACACAGAAAATACACTAACACTAACCATAGCTGATGAGCTAAAAAAAAAAAAAAATAATAATAATAGTAATAATTCATGTTTTAAGAAAGCTTACAAATTTGTATTGGGTCTCATTCAAACCTGTTCTGGGCTGCACGCAGCCCGTGGGCCACTGGTTGGACAAGCTTAATTTACATCTACATTTCCATAACTCGTAAATTTTCATTATGCATTGCAACTTAATTTTTTCCACGTGTTATAATTACAGTGATGGTAATAAAATTATATTTTTACTGAATTACAGGAAAATCAGTTTTGGGGTTTCCTAAGTCCTGCAAGACTGTAAATAATTTAACAATATCATCAGATGTTAACTGAGGATAAACTAGCGGAATTGGAAACTCCCAGATTTATTTTGCCTCTGTCTCTTTCCCTTCCTTGGCTAATATACAAATGCAAGCAATGCCTGCATCCTAACACACAGTAAATATTTGTGAAAAAGTGAATATATGTCTGTATTTGCATGTTATGAAAACAATTCCTTTACTGAAGGAAAGGAAAAATCCAGTGCCTCATGCAAACCAGTCATGTGCAGATCTCTAAGCACCACATTTTAGGATAGCATTACATTACTGTAGGAATAGTTCAGTTTTTAAAATACAGATAATAAGTTTTCATTTGGAAAGAATTATTTTCAGGTGCAGCAACGCATTTAGAAATAAAATTTAATTCAATATCACTTTATCCCTTTTGAAAAGCAAAAACAAGAAAAGTTGGTGCAACTTTCTGAGCGTCTGTCCTAATGTCTTCGCACATGTCATATAAAAGTTTCAAGATTTGCTAGATCAAGAAAAGAGAAATAGCCTATTTTATTACAAAAAAGAGAATTGGAACAAAGAAATTTGGCTTTTTACAATGGTTCGCTTTGTAATTTGTATATAAATATGAATATATCGCTTCTCGGCCTTTTGGCTAAGATAAAGTATAAATATGAATAATACACATTCAAATGCTGACAAAAGATTAAAAACCTAGAATCTTGTGCACTTAGAATGATTAATGATTATAGCTGTTTAAAATTTATAGTAAGTGCTTAGTATATGTGTGATATTGTGTTGATGGATGAGGAGGTGGCAGAAAGAGAGAAATGTTGGCCCAGTACTCAGAAAGCTTATAATGTAGCAAAGAAAAGAGTCTTATGCACTGAATAACTAGAGCAAAGCTGGGTGACGCTGCCTTTCACTGAAAAAGAAATTCAGAGAAGGGTGTGGTCAGTCTGTAGTAGTCATGGAAAATGTGGTCCTGAGCAGGAATTAGACTGATGACGTCAATACACAAGTTTTAAAAATTAGAATTCATAATTTTAAAAAATACAAGTATATAATCAAATACTTGTGAAATGTGGGGATGGGAATCTGTTAAATTTTCCTGTTCTCTGTGTAAGAGACACGCAATGTGAAGCAGATTTCAAAAATCACTGCCAATCTCTGTTAATCAGACCATTATGACATCTTATTGATCCATACTAAAAACTTCATAGTTTTCCACCCACTTCAAAAGCTGATTTCTCCTTACAACAGATGAAGAACTTAAAGCTATAACCATGGGCTAATTAGCTGAACTCCCTTTAGCCCACTTATTATTCTACTGTTCACAAATGAAAACATAACACTACTTTTGCTCCATCAGGTGTTACTTTTTCATGTTAATTATTATTGGAGAAAATCCAGCAATCTAAAAATTACAGATCGTTTTCTAGCTCCCAATTATCTAGTTAACAAAAAGAAAAGGGGATTAAGTTGGTTATTTATTTATTTTCCCTTCTCTCTTAGGGAGGCTTTCTAGATGGCCATCTTTTCTATTTTATTTTTCAACCTTTTCTTTGGTAACCCCTTGTGGTTGCAGCCTAGCTACTTCAAGCATGCTTGCCAGCTAAAAAAGGCTAAAGTGGGAGTCTAACTGGGCTTTCAATTTCGCTTTTTTGACAGCAGCCTGCCCCCGACGGAGACACTAGGTGAGCCACAGCTGGGCCACTGGAGAAGGGGGATAAATGCATTCCGTTTCAGTTGCGTGATTCCCTCCCATTGCTTCCCACAATGCATCTGTAACACCTTTACTTTTCCATTTCTGCTAGAAAGCAAATCTCTGTCTCTTCCAAAGGACAGTGAACATAAGTAACTACCACCCTGGAAAGCTCTGTGGGGAGCGATGAGACGGGAAGGGCCCAGGTGATTGGAGTATGGATTGGAGGGAGCAGGTGGGAGCTGTTTCTCTGAAATCTGCTTCTACATGTTGCCCTCAGCAGTCCTTTAGTAGTGAACAAATAGTATAAATCATTGAGAAAGCAGTAGTAGAGAAATGTTAGATGGGAAAGGAAAAAGGACTCCTCTACTTTCCATCGACATACCCTATTGCAGGCAAAGAAAAAGTGAGCAAAAATAGTATACAGTGATAGGTTCCTTCTGCAACTGCCTTTATGTGCTGAGATTATTATTGGCCCAGGTTAAGGATAAACAGTTATCCCAAATGACTCCCTGGATAGAACAGCCAATCAAACATATTAGTGCCTATGAACAGTAAGACAAAACACACACACACACACACAAAGGCCTTAGACTGCAAACTTCTCAAGCCCCTGCAAATCAGTTCATTCATTTACTCCTTCCTCCAACAATTATTTTTTTTTAAGAAACAGAGTCTCACTTCATTGCCCAAGCTGGAGTGCAGTGGTGCAATCATAGCTCACTACAGCCTTGAACTCCTGGGCTCAAGCGATTCCTCCCACCCCACCTAACAATCTTTTTAGTGTACTCTGTGTTGGACTGTTTTGTTGTGTCCTGAATGTCCTATCTCCCTATCCTTTAAACCTGGAGCCAAAAAGAGAGTTCCAGAAGTCCTGGTTCCCCAGCTGGAGTTGCCCAAATAGACCACTTCACAAGAAAGTTTCTGCCTGTGATACACCCAAGTGGATAGTCCTCCAACACCAGTGCAGGAAAGTGATTCAGATGCTGGGGAGCAAGCAAGAGCTCAGAGCCAAGGAGTCAAGCCAATGTGGGTTTGAGAATGGTAAAGAGGAAGTCTCGGGGCAGCTTACAAGATATACAGCGAGGCAAGACAAAGCAAGGTGTGGATAGAATAAGAATGCATCACACAAATCTAGGACTACTGTGTCTGCTTCAGGAGTGCATTGGGATGCTCCAGACACAGTCACTGGCCTTTAAAGTTGTCCACCAAGCTGGAAACCATGAGGATTAGTGGAACCCAAGGAGGTCTCTTATTGCCCCCAAGCCTCTAACACTGATGAAGTGGGTGGTTTGCACTGAAACTGGTGCCTTTCAACATGGGGCTGAACACCACCTGGCCCAGAAGCCAGTGACACCGAAGGAGGAGGCAGGGAAAGAGCTGGAGGTCGCTGTGGATGTGGCAGCTGCCCCACCACAGCAGAGGCAGCATATCAGTAACAGCCCACGTGGCTGCAGCAGCCCCTGGGGACCTGCACCTACCATTTGAGCTGTTGTATTGAAATGATACGTCTGCTGCTTCACTTCTGCTTTCCAAATTTCCCACAAAATGTCTCTTGTGGCCCAGACAAACCCAAAACTATGTAGGGAAGGGAATCTAGGACATGCAGTCCAATGGGCTCAGCTGACACAGTACGAACCTGCCACAGGCTGCGGCAAGCTCAGTCCAGCTAAGGCACTATGTTGTTTTCTAGTTTGCACTTTACATAATTTCTTTGACTTTAGTGTGAGGCAATATGTACTGATTAATGATAGAAACTGGACAAATACCTGGACAGCTTATCATTGAACATGGCAAAAAAGTATCTAAACTATAAAAAGTGAAAGGAGATTATATTGAATTTTTTGTCCCTAGGCAAGTATGATGGTTCAGAATGCCGGTCTTGTCCCCCTGGCAAAATGTGAAGCCATCCCTGAGTTACTGGAATCAATTTGTGATAAATTAATAGTCTTCTCCTTGGGTTTATAATGAAGTCAACAGGTGGTCTTGATAAAAGTCATCTTTAGTCAAGAAGAATAGCAAACCAGGCCGGGCATGGTGGCTCACACCTGTAATCCCAGCACTTTGGGAGGCTGAGGCAAGTGGATCATGAGGTCAGGAGATCGAGACAATCCTGGCTAATACAGTGAAACCCTGTCTCTACTAAAAATACAAAAAATTAGCTGGGCGTGGTGGCGGGCACCTGTAGTCCCAGCTACTCGGGAGACCGAGATGGGAGAATGACATGAACCCGGAAGGCAGAGAGCCGAGATCGCGCCACTGCACTACAGCCTGGGCAACAGAGCAAGACTCTGTCTCAAAAAAGAAAAAAAAAAAAAAGAATAGCAAACCATAGCTGGATAAATACACCAGTGAATGTCACCTGCCATAACTGCACAAGATTTCCTCAGAGTAGAGGTGGGTATCTACTTGGTGATATCTGTGGAATGGCCTCTGCATCTTTTCGTCTTTCTCTGATTGCAAGGGAGAAAGTCAGTAATGGCCTATAGATGCGGGAACTTTGCCTAGTACCCTGACATCTCGAGTGCCTCCCCTTCTGTTTGGTGCTTATCTGAATTCTCTCTGCACTTGGAAGTGGATGTCATGGCACTGAAGAGGCTGCCTGGCCAGGGCAGCAAGTAAGGGTTAGAATTCAGGAGACCAGCTTAACCCAGTTTTAGCACTGAAAGTTCAATGTCCTGGGAATCCCTTCACCCTGAATACACTGGGACAATTGGTCAACCTACGCCAGAGTGTGGCTGTGGCAGGAACAAGGTTTTGCTGACCTGGACAACAGGAGAAACTAAAACCAGAAGAAAAGGCAAAGGAAATGTACAATGAGAGGGATGCCAGCCATCTGGCCTGCTGGGTTTGCTGATTGGAGAGAGGGGGGACAGTAAATCAGTTCTGGGGGACAAAAAATTAGAGTTGATTTTTCTCTAAAAAATCAGAGAAGCTTTCATCAAGATTCCCTAAATGGGCCAGCCATGGTGGCTCACACTTGTAATTCCAGTATTTTGGGAGGGCGAGGCGGGTGGATCACTTGAGGTCAGGACTTCGAGACCAGCCTGGCCAATATGGTGAAACCCCGCCTCTACTAAAACTACAAAAATCAGCTGGCATGGTGGTGCATGCCTGTAACCCCAGCTACTCAGGAGACTGAGGCAGGAGAATTGCTTGAACCTGGGAGTCGGAGGTTGCAGTGAGCCAAGACTGTGCCACCGCACACCAGCCTGGGCAACGGAGCCAGACTCCATCTTTAAAAAAAAAAAAAATCCCTAAATGTCCTTTGGTAGCAATTTTTAATAATGTAACTAGAGACTAAGGTTTATGATTTTCTATGTGCAGCTTTTCCCTTTTCATTCTTCTTCCATCTCGGTGCAATTGTAGAAGAGAAAGAAGCTATGGAGAGATGGGCAGGGGGTGGGGTGGGGAGTAGAACTGAGGTTAAGGGTATATCAGTCATTTGGTGAGGATAGGAGATAGCAGAGGATCAAAATATTTGTCATCCCTTTAAATGAACAGACTATAGGGATGATGGTTATGGTAGAAGCTGTCTTGAAGCTGCCTTATGTTAGAGTCACTTGCTCAAAATTTTATATACTCAGTTGTGTCCAGCGGAGATGTGACAAAGTGAGCGCCCCACACTGAAGTATCCCTGCCCTTGGACCTTCTGCCCCTGAGCTGGTTAGAGGTGAGGGAGTCTTTTCCTTTCCAGTTATCTGCGAGGCTACCCTATGCCACCTTCTAGGAAGTCTGAACTCTGCTTTAACAGGTGGTCCTTACTTTTCATACAATACATAATTTTCTTAAGGCTATAGTCGCAGCCCCAAATGTGTGCCTCAACTTCCAAACATTTAAGCTAAGGCACTGTGCCACTTTTTGTTGTTGTTGTTGAGACAGAGTCTCGCTCTGTCACCCAGGCGGGAGTGCGGTGGTGCGATCTCAGCTCACTGCAAGCTCTGCCTCCAGGGTTCACGCCATTCTCCTGCCTCAGCCTCCCAAGTAGCTGGGACTACAGGTGCCCACCACCACGCCCGGCTAATTTTTTGTATTTTTAGTAGAGACAGGGTTTCACCACGTTAGCCAGGATGGCCTCGATCTCCTGACTTCATGATCCACCCGCCTCGGCCTCCCAAGTGCCAGGATTACAGGCGTGAGCCACCGCCTCTGGCCTCTGCCGTTCTCTTAGGGGGTCTACAGTGGTGCAGCAATGGTTTACACATCTAGCTTCTGTCTGTGGTTCTGTCACTTCATCACACAGAAATGACTGGATAAACTCCCATCCAAATTTGGAGATAATCTGACTTAACTAAAAACTAGATGTTATGAATAAATCTCACAATTTTCTAGAGTCATCCTCCAAAGCCATTCAAACACAGGTTCAATAAGAGGCAGCTGTAACGGTCAATTGGAGAAAGCCATTCACATTCAGATGCTGTGGACCAGGACAACTGTGAGCCCTCATCACAAAATCACAGAGGCAGAGGCTTTCAGTGTCCCGCATTGATTTGTGAATAAGCAGCCTCTCCATGCTGGTATTCATGTCTCCGAGTGCTCCTGGGTGAGCAGCAGCAGGGAAACTGCTTATTTAACCATGATTAATGGGATTCTTGACCAATATATAGAATAACATAAATAACTTTATACTTGATGGTCTTCACACAAACAATCCATACATGTAGGCAATGATTTCACAGCACCTTCCTTCCTTCAGAAGCAGAAGTAGAATCAGCACAGTGTTATGGGATTTACTGCAAATCCTGATTTCCATCTCTATCTTTTGAGTAGTTTTATGCCTGGGTCAATGATATTATTTATTTTTAGCTCACTTACAAGAGAGTCTAAGAGACTCAGTTTGAGAAAAGAAAGAAATCCCCAAGATCTGGAACGGATTGTTTTGTATCCATGCAGACAAAAGGAGCTGGCATTCCTCAGGACATTTCCGTATCTCCAAGGGTGTACATACCCTGGTGAGGGGTGACGATGAGGAAGGTGAGTTTGGTTCAGTGGATCTTGCATTCTAAGTGACTATAGAATCCTCAGAAAAGGAAATAAATGAAATCTAGCATGTCACTTCCTTGGTATGATCTGGAATCATAGATCATTTTATTTTTTAAACTCCTTTATTCAGCCCACATGATGAGCATGCCTACTTTGCTCTGTTTCCGTTTTATGAAAAGAGGGTGGTGATAGCTACTTAGCTTGTAAATGGACCTTTGAAAGAGTCTGGAAATCCCTAAAAGAAAGAGATGTGGGAGGTATTATTTCCTTGCAGTGAACACAGAATTTATGTAACCCAAATGCTACCAGCATTTATTAACTAACCTTCCCTTAACGTCAGATTTGTTTGCACAACTTTTGACTACTTAGATTCCTAATTATCCTGTCACCAGTGCCGTCATTCACTGGGCAGAAAACATATTCCATTTTTATATAATCATTTACAAAATGGCATTATACATGCTAATTTCAATAATTAAATTAAGTTAAATAATAATTAAAATTAAAAGGATGTTCCCATCTTCTGATCTTCCTACTAAAATTAGATTGTAAAGAGCAGTGGAATTGGAGCGCATGTGAGCTTCAAGGTGTAGAACATATACAGCTCCTACCGCTCTGGGTCTACCGTGTCTCCCACATGTGTCACTGGACTGCCTGCATCACAGTCTCCTGGTGTGCTTGTTTAACATGCAGGTTCCAAGGCCCCCAAAAAACAATTTGGAGTATAGGACCTGAGGCTCTGCATTCTTAAGTGTCTCCATAAGTGGTTCTTATGCATATTACATCTTGCTCTGCAATGTCCTAGACACGGATTGTGGTTAGCTCAGAGTCCCCTTCAGGAGGACTGTGATGGTTAATACCGTTTGTCAACCGGGCGTGGTGGCTCACGCCTGTAATCCCAGCACTTTGGGAGGCAGAAGTGGGCAGATCACGAGGTCAGGAGATCAAGACCATCCTGACCAACATGGTGAAACCCCGTCTCTACTAAAAATACAAAAGTTAGCTGGGCATGGTGGCACCTGCCTGTAATCCCAGCTACTCAGGAGGCTAAGGCAGGATAATCCCTTGAACCAGAAAGTTGGAGGTTGCAGTGAGCCGAGATCACACCACAGCACTCCAGCCTGGTGACAAGTGACTCCGTCTCCAAAAGAAAAAAAAATATATATATATATATATATATATATAGTGTGTCAACTTGACTGGGCTAAAGGATGCTCAGAGAGCTTGTTAAATGTTTTTTCTGGGTGTGTCTGTGAGGGTGTTTCCAGAAGAGATTAACATTTGAATTGGTAAACTGAGGACAGAATACCCTCTCACCCATGTAGGGCATCATCCAATTCCTGGAGGGCATGAATAGAGCCAAAAAGTAGAAAAATGGCAAATTTGTGCTCCGCTTGGACCCTCAGAAGTCAGTGTTCCTGGTTCTCAGGCCTCGGGTTTGGAGTGGAACTGTACCACCGGCATTCCTGCTTCTGCTTACACACAGCAGACCATAGGATTTCTCCCCCATAATCACACAAGCCAGTCCCTCATTTGCTGTATCCTATAGGTTCTGCTTCTCTAAAGGACCCTGTGGTTATGTCACTTCATCACACAAAAATGACCAGACAAACTTCCATCCAAATTTGGACATAATCTGACTTAAATAAAAGCTAGATGTTATGAATAAATCTCACAAACTTCTAGAGTCATCCTCTAAAGCCACCAACAGAATGGCTGTATCATGGGCAGAATGTTCACAAAGAACCCCAAAACAGGATTAGGCTCACATTTTATGGCACACTGTATCTCTTTTTTCCTCAGTAACCACCCTTGCCCCCAACTGTGCATTTGTGAGTTTTGATCATTGTTTAATAAACTTAGAAGTTGCTGTACTTGTTCTAGCCATTTTGGGTTCCTGGCTCTGCCCTCAGGTCTCCACTCCTCCAGCCCGAGAAGGTCACCTGACTGCCAAGAATAAAGCTTAGAAATAAAGTAGATCTCTCCTCTCCTCCACCAGGTTTCCCAAGGCTGTTTTCATCAACCAAGATTATGTAAACTAATGAAGTTTATAGGCAGAATTCCAAACTCGGCTATTCTACTATAAAATATTTTTCAGAGCTACAGTTGGGCATCATCCTAGCTAGGAACTCAATTCTGCTCAGACTCAGCTCGGAAACGAAGTAGCTGGACGCCTTGTGATGTTTGTCCGGTTCAACCCTTACTACAGAGCAGGGGCGATCCATCTGCTGTTCATTTCTTCCTCTCAAATGACCACCTTCCTGCAATCCTGTCCTTTCCAGAAATTATCTCCTTTATTTTAGAAAGTGCTGCCTCTAATAAATGATTTGACCAACTAAATGATTTGATGTCTGTCAGTACCATTATTCTTGAAGGCATGGGTAATGTATCCACTGCAGACTTTTCCCTGAGGTATATTTTTCTAAAAGGTGATATCTTTGGTCAAAGGGGGCTTTTAATAGGCACAGTGAAAGGTTCTACCTTTTCTGAGATAATTGCTGGCAACTGGGGTTAGCAAGACAGTGAGGCATTTTATCCTTTATCACTTGCTGTGAATGAAATTGACTAGGATCATACACAGCAGGGGTCAAGGGTAAAGTGCTTCCTTGCTGGAGTTCAGCTTGTGCTACCTCTCATCTTGCAAGAAAGGGAAGAAAGGAAAGAGAAACCGACTCAAGGTAAACAGACAAAATGATGCCTGTAGTTGAAAGCTTTCCACCAGAGGCCCTTAATGAGATCTTTCTATTCTTTCTGAATGACATAGAGTTTTCATCAACCAAGATTATGTAAACTAATGAAGTTTATAGGCAGAATTCCAAACTCGGCTATTCTACTATAAAATATTTTTAATGGAACTTGTTTTTCTTTAACGTTATTTAGATCAGGTTTACAAGAAAATCCAAAAAGCCAATGTTTATCAGGATAATGATTAGCATCACAAATAACTTCATCTTCTAGGCCCAGTAGCCATCAGTTTACTTATATTGCTTGTGATCAATATACATATACATATAAAACACATATGAAGCCTACCACATGCCAGACACTAAGTACTCTGTACATATTACCCCACTAAATACCATATGAAGTAGATATTATTAAGGTCATTTTACAGATGGTATAACTGAGACACAGAGGGGTAAGTATCTTGTTCAAGGTCACAACAATAAGTAAATGGTGGAGCCAGAATAGTTTAGATCCTTGCTACTCAAAAGTGTGGTCTGGGAACAAGCAGGGTGGGCATCACCTGGGAGCTTGACGGAAACGCAGACTCTCAAGCTCACCCCAGTCTCACTCTGTTGCACAGGCTGGAGTGCAGTGGCATGATCTTGGCTCACTGCAACCTCTATCCCCAAGGTTCAAGTAATTCTCCTGCCGCACCCTCCCAAGTACTGGGATTACAAGTATGAACCACCACACCTGGCTAATTTTTATATTTTTAGCAGAGACAAGGTTTCACCATGTTGGCCAGGCTGGTCTCGAGCTCCTGACCTCAAGTGATTCCCTGCAACCTCGGCCTCCCAAAGTGCTGGGATTACAGGCGTGAGCCAGCACACCCACCCCAGAATCTGCATTTTAACAAGCCTCTCGGGGGAATCATTTTTTAACAAGCCTCTCGGGGGAATCATTTCCACATTAAAGTTTTAAAACCATTTGCTTAAATAATCTTAGATTATTTCTTCCTGTACTTTAAAAACCTGCTTATGGCTTCAGACTTTGGGAAATAAGGTGTACTTGGTTGGCTTATTAAGAAAAAAATAGAATTTTAAGATGGTTTTGTGTCCTTTCCCCAGCACCAATCTCCCCCCAGATAATTAACTTCTCAAGAGAAACAAAAAAGCTTAAAAAATTATTAAATTCATATTATTTGCAGGTGCTTTCATTTCATTAAACCATGATAGAAAACCTTACAAAATATGTACTATATCCCCCAAATTACAGATTTTTTAATAACTGAGTCCAAAAGAGTTAAGGGGAAAGCCCACATTGGTGTCTAAGTTTACAGTTTTTGCTTCCTGAAGCAGGATCTTCATGCTTACACCCATTTCCTAGTAGGTAGCACAGGGCCTGGCACACAGTGAACAATCAACTTATCTTTAATTTAATAATTTTTTCACATCCTGTTTCAACAACAGAAACTTCTTTTTGCTTAATCAAAAGCATTTCACCCTGATTTAAAGAAGTGATACTCGCAGCATGCTGCCCAGGCCGACCCTGCTAAGCTTGTTCTGCACACCCTCCTGTGCCCACCATGGCCACTGTTCAGCAGCTGGAAGATGATGCCTAGTGGACAGCAAAGGCTTTGATGAATACATGAAGGAACTAGGAGTGGGAATAGCTTTGCGAAAAATGGGCACGATGGCCAAACCAGAGTGTATCATCATTTGTGATGGCAAAAACCTCACCATAAAAACTCAGAGCACTTAGAAAACAGCAGTTTTCTTGTACCCTGGGAGAGAAGTCTGAAGAAACTACAGCTCGTAGCAGAAAATCTCAGATTCTCTGCAACTTTACAGATGGAGCATTGGTTCAGCATCGGAGTGGGATGGGAAGAAAAGCACAATAATAAGAAAATTGAAAGATGGGAAATTTGTGGTAGACTGTGTCATGCACAATGTCACCTGTTCTCGGATCTATAAAAAAGTAGAATAAAAATTCCATCATCACTTTGGGCAGGAATTAGCTATGAGAATAAACAAGCTCAGTTCAATGGACAAATCTCCATACTGCTTCTTTTTTTTTTTTTTTTTCATTACTGTGTTCAATTATCTTTATCACAAACATTTTACATGCAGCTGTTTCAGTATTGGATTAATTAGGATCGTCCCTTTGGTTAATAAATAAATGTGTTTGTGCTAAAAAATAAAAAACAAAACAATGAAGAAGTGACATTAACATAACCTACAAAGTATCAACTCTGGAAATTTTTTTTTTTTTTTTTTTTTTTTTTTTTTTTTTGAGACGGAGTCTCGCTCTGTCACCCAGGCTGGAGTGCAGTGGCCGGATCTCAGCTCACTGCAAGCTCCGCCTCCCGGGTTCACGCCATTCTCCTGCCTCAGCCTCCTGAGTAGCTGGGACTACAGGCGCCCGCCACCTCGCCCGGCTAGTTTTTTGTATTTTTTAGTAGAGACGGGGTTTCACCGTGTTAACCAGGATGGTCTCGATCTCCTGACCTCGTGATCCGCCCGTCTCGGCCTCCCAAAGTGCTGGGATTACAGGCTTGAGCCACCGCGCCCAGCCAACTCTGGAAAATTAAATAAAGCCATGGAAAGGCAAATAAATCCTCCTCCGTTCCATCTTAGCTTATGCAGTAATTATTTATATACATATATTTATACATTATATATATTTATATTTATGCATATATAAAACAAAACCAAGACAAAGGTTGGTTCAGGTGCTTTTCAAATGTATGGCGGCGGCCGGGCACGGTGGCTCAAGCCTGTAATCCCAGCACTTTGGGAGGCCGAGACGGGCGGATCACGAGGTCAGGAGATCGAGACCATCCTGGCTAACACGGTGAAACCCCGTCTCTACTAAAAAATACAAAAAACTAGCCGGGCGAGGTGGCGGGCGCCTGTAGTCCCAGCTACTCGGGAGGCTGAGGCAGAAGAATGGCGTAAACCCGGGAGGCGGAGCTTGCAGTGAGCTGAGATCCAGCCACTGCACTCCAGCCCGGGCTACAGAGCAAGACTCCGTCTCAAAAAAAAAAAAAAAAAAAAAAAAAAAAAAAAAAAAATGTATGGCGGCAACTGATTTTTTTCCTGCAAATCACATCGTATTGACTTAGATGACCAACAATTTAAGATAGGATTGATTTGGAGCTGCTGTCACCTATAGATAAGGCTTTCATGTAACATTTACAGTTTGGTAAAAGTAATAATACGCCTTATGAAAAGAACAGCGTTTGATGAAGGACAATGAATAAGGTCTCCCACTTTTGCTATTATGATAGCAATGCCTAATTATCTAATATGTCCTTAGCAAATAAATCACTGCAACTGGATATGATTAAGCTAACTAGATGTTTGGCAATTTTGTTTTAAATAAATCGCCTATTATATTCTATCAGAAGATCATTTCCAACTATCTTAGCTTTTAATTTATTATTTTTGAATAGGCTGAAGAATCATGGTAAGGATATATGTATATTGTCTATAATATATCTTAAAATAATAGAACAAATTTTGATTCAGGGCAAACTGCATGCTATGACAACAGAATAAAATGCAGGTAAAAATAAAAATAGAGAAATAAAATGCAGTTTAGTCAACCAAATGTTTCAGTACCATTAAAATGTGTAAGCTGTTGTCATGAGGTAGTTTTTAAAAATCGAAAAGAGTTGCCTTGTGGATTACAGTGCTGGGACTTAAGCTGAATTGCAGTAGGACTATTTTATTATTTCTTCAAACAGGAAACCACTGGCAATTCAGTGTGAAGTCATTTTCTATTTTTAAAATAATTGAATCTGAGACATAACTATTAGTACGACAGTTTCACAGAGCAAAAAATAAGATGAATAAGTGGGTCTGAAATGCTGGCTAATGGAGCAATACATTTTGAAATTACATATACATTTATGTACTTCTCCTACCACTTACAGTTTCATTCATCATATCGTTTTCTGGCCATTTCCTAGAGAGTATTTCCAATTCTAATGTATTTCTAACAGAAATTTCATGCTGTGATCACTCCTTTGTAAGGCAGAGTTCTGTAATATTTCTGGTTTACATGAGCAGATTTTCTGGTAGGTATATGATGACTGACTAAATATATTAATACTTTTATTTAGTCAGTAATCTGGATGTAAGGCACATAAATACCCCATACAAACAGGGAGCAGGCAGAGGCTTCCATCCTTCTGATCAAGGCTGTGTGGCCTTCAGCAAGTCACTTAACTTACCTGAACCCTGAGGATTCCCATCTGAAAAAATAGGTTAAATGAGATTATCTGTTATAGTGCCATTTAAATTTTATGTCTTATATTGACTACTCATTAATTATATTTAATTTGAGCCAAGTAGGAATTAATGAAGAAAAATCTGAATTAAAGAATGTATTTTTAAATAAATGTAATTTTTCAACATTTTTTTTTCCTTTGAGATAGGGCCTTGCTCTGTTGCCCAGGCTGGAGTACAGTAGTGTGATCACAGCTCACTGCAGCCTCAACCTCCCAGGCCCAAGCTACCCTCTGACGCAGCCTTCTGAGTAGTGTAGTAGGTGTGCACCACCACACTCGGCTGATTTTTAAAATTTTTTTGTAGAGATGAGCTCCTCTGTGTTGTCCAGGCTGGTCTCAAACTCCTGGGCTCAAGTGATCCTCCCACCTCTTCCTTCCAAAATGTGAGGATTATAGGTGTGAGCCACCACATTCAGCCCAAGTTTTAAACTTAAAAATTGCATAGGACCTGGAACTGGGTAAACAAATTAATGTCATTTGTATGTAAACAGATGTTTTAAAAATATATAACCATTCTTTAAAGCAGTTTTCAAATTTTCTTCCTAATTTTGTTTATAAGGTTTTTATAGTAAAATCTTTGTAATACAAAAATAACATTATCTAGGCAGGGTGCAGTGGCTCACACCTGTAACCCAGCACTTTGGGAGGTGAAGGCGGGTGGATCACTTGAGTTCAGGAGTTTGAGACCAGCCTAGCCAACACGGCGAAACCCCATCTCTACTAAAAATACAAAAATTAGCTGGGCGTGGTGGAGCATACCTGAAATCCCAGCTACTGGGGAGGCTAAGGCAGGAGAATCCAGGCTGAACCCAGGAGGCAGAGATTGCAGTGAGCTGAGATCGTGCCACTGCACTCCAGCCTGGGCAACAGAGCAAGACTCCGTCTCAAAAAAACAAACTAACATTATTATAAAATCTCCTCACTATGTCATTATAGAACTTAGCAAATTGGCAGTAAAACATCTGTAGAAGAATAGCCAGCAAATACACGTTGGAAAAGTACTGATGATTAGCTTGCCCTATTAGATTAAAACTCACAGTTATCGAAAACATGGATTATAGAAATCAGAACAGCATCTGACTGTGGGAGGATTGACTGGGAAAGGACATACATGAACTTTTTTAGAGTGATAAAAATATTCACTGTCTTAATCTAAAAGTGCATACGTAAAGGTGCTCACTTTGTAAAATGTTATCAAGCTAAGACAAATTAACGTACTTAATGGAGTATGTTATATATCAACTTTTTAACAAGGTTTTAAAAGTTGGATCCACTGATAGTTTTTTCAGAAAATTTCGATTCCTTTATTAATTGAAAACTAAATGAATTCCAAGATCCATCTGCAATGTAGGAAGTAACTTATGCTCTATGATACTCAAAAAGAAGAGAAATGAGTGGGAAACAAAACAAAACATATGGCTGAGTTTTGTGTAGTGTTATGTGAGATAATTTCCCATTAGTTCTCAGGGTTTTTGGAATTGGATTTGTGTTTCGTTTGGTTGCCACACTATGCTGCGATGGATATTTAGATTGAGCAAATCAACCCTATTATGTTCTGGTTATCCAATAGATTTTAAGCTTCCAGAAAAAAGAGAACTTTTTTCATGTATATTTTTGTATCCTCCCATGCTCATGGACAAGTTTTTAGTATTTAATTGGCATTCAATTTGTTAAATTGGATTTCAAATATGTAGGATAAAAAATTAGCATCAAAAATGTATTTTAAAAAGAAATATATCAAAATTTGATAGAAAAATAAGACTTGATAAGTGATCAAATTAGTTAAGTAGTCAAGGTATACTAGATAAATACATACTGTGAATCATCACATAGAATAATGAAGTCTCAGTAGAAATTTTTAAAAATGAAATTTAAAATAATTGTAGTTATAAATGACAAATAAAAGAATAGTGTTGGCAGGGGAAGGGACGGCAGGCGCCATGTCTGGCTGTGAAGGTGGCAAGAAGAAGCCACTGAAACAGCCCAAGAAGCAGGCCAAGGAGATGGACGAGGAAGATAAGGCTTTCAAGCAGAAACAAAAAGAGAAGCAGAAGAAACTCGAGGAGCTAAAAGCAAAGGCTGTGGGGAAGGGGCCCTTGGCCACAGGTGGAATTAAGAAATCTGGTAAAAAGTAAGCTGTTCCTTGTGCCTAAGGAGATGGTGACCCTTTATTTCATCCATATTTAAGCATCTGTATTCCCTGCCATCACATCTTTTGCCACCTATAGCTGGAATTAAGTGTTGTTTTGGAGCTGTTGTACATTTAAGAATAAACTTTCGTAAAAAACAAACAAAAAAAAGAATAGTGTTGGCTGGGTGCGGGGGCTCATGACTACAATCCCAGCACTTCGGGAGGCCGAAGTGGGCAGATCCCTTCAGCCCAGGAGTTCGAGAGCAGCCTGGGCAATATGGTGAAATATGGTGAAACCCCATCTCCACAAAAATACAAAAATTAATCAGGAGTGATGGCACACGCCTATAGTCCCAGCCACTCGGGAGGCTGAGGTGGGAGGATCACCTGAGCCCAGGGAGGCCAAGGCTGCAGTAAGCCATAATCGTGCCACTGCACTCTAGCCTGGGCGACAGAGCGAAACCCTCCCTCAAAGGAAAAAAAAAGAAAGAGTAGTGTTATGCCTATGCCAAGAGAAAGCAACATTTCATTTATGTATGTATGTATTTATTTATTTATTTATTTATTTATTTATTTGAGACAGAGTATCACTCTGTTGCCCAGGCTGGAGTGCCATGGTGCAATCTTGGCTCACTGCAACTCCACCTTCTGAGTTGAAGCAATTCTTACGCCTCAGCCTCTTGAGTAGCTGGGATTACAGGGGTGCGCCACCACTCCCAGCTAATTTTTGTATTTTTAGTAGAGATGGGGCTTCACCATGTTGGTCAGGCTGGTCTTAAACCCCTGACCTCAAGTGATCCACCTGCCTCAGCCTCCCAGGTGCTGGGATTACAGGGCGTGAGCCACCACGTCCAGTCAAAATTTCACTTTAAAATTAAATTAGAAATCAATAAAAATCCTATGAAACTCTTAGAAGTGCTTTAAAGTAGCTCTCAGAATGGCTGCGAAATTCCTCAGTATTTTCTCATCCTCTCTATATATTTTTTTTTACATTATCGACATCCAAAATAATTTTTTAATGATTTCTCATGATATTTTATTGTCTTATGTTAATTATTAATAGTGACAAGATATTTTTCAAGTTTTTATCACAATTACACAATATTTGCACGGATTAAATCAATCTTTTGTTTGCCTAGCCTGGGTACTTCGCTCAAACTAATGTTTTCGTGAAAACATGGGCTTTATATTAAGAACAGTTCCAAACATGGAGGAAAGAGCTCCAAGCCCCAATAGGTTAGAAAGGTAGTAAGTGATGGGCCTTATAGGAGTTAAAATTATTATTCTTGAACAGCTTAAAATTTGATTTCTGTGAATTGATTGCAGTACCATTTAAGACATAAGCATCCCTAAAGAGTTGAACTTGGCTATAATCAAGCCTGTAGAGCCAAATTCAGTTTACAGAGAATAAAGGAACAAGTTAAATGATATGAGAAGGAAGTAATTGACAAATTCAGAATGTGGACATCTCTGCACCATAACTGATCCAGTTTCTGCAACACGTAAATGTCAGGGAAAAAAGGGAAGACTGCATCAGTTTAAAAGAGACAAAAACAGAAAACACAACTGAATGCAATGTGTGTTGGATCCTTAATTCTCAAAATCAACTGTAAAAACACATTTTAGAAACAATCAGGAAAATTTTATTATGGAGTTGTTAATTACATGATGCCAAAGGATAGTTATTAATTTTGTTAGGTGCAGTCACGGCAATGTGGCCCTGTAAGAATAAGTTCATATTTTTTGAGATGCACAATAAAATATGTAAGTGAAATAATGAGATATCTGAGCTTAAAATATATTGCACAAGAAAAAGACAGGAGAGATGTGAGTCAAACGTGGCAAAATTTTGATAAATGTTGAATATGGGTGACAGGTAAGTGGGAGTTCGTTGGGGTGTTTTAAAATAGTCGCAATAAAATTTGTAAAAGGCAAAGGCAAAAAAGGATTCATATCTACATCTTCAAAGTAAATAAAAACGATTTCAAAAAATATTGGTGGGGGCCAGTTGCGGTGGCTCATGCCTGTAATCCCAGCACTTTGGGAGGCCGAGGCAGGCGGATCACTGGAGGTCAGGAGTTCGAGACCAGCCTGGCCAACATGGTGACACCCCATCTCTACTAAAAATACAAAAAATTAGTGGGCATGGTGGCTCACATCTGTAATTCCGGCTACTTAGGAGGCTGAGGCACGAGAATCACTTGAACCCTGGAGGGAGAGATTGCAGTGAGCTGAGATCATACCACTGCCCTCCAGCCTGGGCAACAGAAGGAGACTGTCTCAAAAACAAACAAACAAACAAAAAATTGTTGGGCTTTAATACATATACATTGTTCATAGTATACACAATCCTCTAAAGCTTGTGGCATTAATAAGTTATATATCTGTTTGTATCTTTCACCTGCTAATTCTGCTCTCTCTATATATACCACAAGAATATAATAGAACAAGAAAAATAATGTATGCAAAGTATTCATACAAATTTGTAACAGTAAAAATTAGGAAATTATAAAATACAGGAGGCTATGAAGCTAAGTATTATATGTCAGTATAATGAAAAACAGAAATCTATCAAAGGTGACAAGAATTTGAACTACGTAAATACATAAAACTAAGTATATACTCTGGCATAAGTTAGAAGAAATTTTAAGTATTAATGAAGACTCTTGCACAGTTCCAAATGACAGAAAACCCAACCCAAACTGGCTAAGGAAAAGAGGAAATTTATTGGCTGATGAAAATTAAAACTTAAAAAGGCACAAAAATCTCATCAAGATAGATCATAGACCTAAATGAAAATGTAACATTGTAAAATGTCTAAAAGAAAACACAGGATAAAAATCTAAATGACCTTTTTTTTTTTGGTAAAAAAGTAAAAAACAGACAATACCAAAGGCTGACAAGGATGCAAAGCAACAAGGACTCTCATTCATTGCTAATGGAAATGCAAAATAGTATAGCTAGTTTAGAAGACAGTTTGGCTTAACACAGGATCCAGCAATTACTCTCCTAGGTATTTATCCAGTTGATTTGAAAACATATCCATGCAAAAAGCTGCACATAAATGTATACAGAAGCATTTCTCACAATTGTCAAAAACTGGAAGCCACCAAGATGTCTTTCGATAGGTGAAGGGATGAACAAATTGTGACACATCAGCACAGTGAAATATTATTCAGTGGTAAAAAGAAATAAGCTATCAAACCATGAAAGGATGTGGAGAAGCCTTAAAATGATATTGATAAGGAAAAGAAGCCAATCTGAAAAGACTACATACCGTATAACTCCAGCTCTATGACATTCAAGAAAAGGCAAAACTGTGGAGACAGTGAAAAGATCAGTGGTTGCCAGGAGCTAGGGGAAAAGGGGGAAGAGGGAATGAATAGGTGAAGCATAGGAGATTTTTTAAGTGGTGAAACTATAATGTATGGTACTATAATGGTGAATACATGGTTCTATTAATTTGTCAAGACTCCCATATACTTAATAGCATAAAAAGCAAACCTTAATGGATGCAAATTAAACAAACATTATTTAGGAAATTGTGGGATTTCAGGAAGGAATTCAGACTGTGACAAGAAAATCTTACTGTATTACAAGGGCATAAAACAACCTTACTGAAGAGGCTAGAAAGAAAATGTGCTGACCTAAATAACTTTGGAGATGAATAGTTTGTAAGAATAAAGGCAAAAGGAATTGCAGATAAGCAGGGTACTCTAGTTGACAAAGTCCTTCTCACAGGAGTAAAAAAGGGGTAAGAGTGAGGAAAGAGATGGTTTCCCCAGAGCCAGTGAGTCACAAGAAGGGGAGTGGATGAGATGGATAATGAGCAACACAAATCGTAAATGCCCACCAGAAACACGCATTTGATTATTTTTCTGTAACATTGTAAAATATGCTCACAATTTGGAAAAATAAATAAATAAATAAGGCCAGGCATGGTGGTTCTCGCCTGTAATCCCAACACAGGCGGGTGGATCACTTGATGTCAGGAGTTCAAGACCAGCCTAATCAACATGGTAAAACTCCATTTCTACTAAAAGTACAAAATAAATAAATAAATAAATAAACAACCAGGCATGGCAGCATGTGCCTGCAGTCCTAGCTACTCGGGAGGCTGAGGCACGAGAATCACTTGAACCTGGGAGGTGGAGGGTGCAGAGAGCCAAGATCGTGCCATTGCACCCCAGCCTGGGTAACAGGGAGAGACTCTGTCTCAAAAAATAAATAATTTGGAAAAAAAGGAAATAAGATGAAGTTTAGTTTATGTCTTACAGACTTACCACAACTAGTCATATTCTACTTTTTAGATTTTATTGTAATTTCACACAAACTACCCAAATCATTTAAAGTAGTTGAACAAACAAAACGAAAACCAATAACTTTACTAGGCTTAATGCGTATCTTGCTCAAATTTTTATCAAGCAAATATGTCAAGTTTATAATATTTGTAACTTTATAATATTATGAGAAGCTTAAATCAGTGTTAATAAAAATTTGAAGAAAAGTATGTTTTTTATTACATCGAAGAAGTTTCTCTGGCACAAACCATAAAAGCTATGCTAATTCAAAGATTCCTTTGTGAAAGTTACCTCAGATGTAGTGACAAGTGCTGCGTTAAAGACGTGTTTATGGCGACAAGATGTTGATGATCAGACTGAGTGGGCATAATGAGACAGCAGTATCACGTCAATTAAACATCGGCGGGCCAGGCACAGTGGCTCACGCCTGTAATCTCAGCATTTTGGGAGGCCAAGGCGGGTAGATCACCTGAGGTCAGGAGTTCAAGGTCAGCCTGGCCAACATGGTGAAACCCTCGTCTTTACAAAAATACAAAAATTAGCTGGGCATGATGGCAGCTGCCTGTCATCCCAGCTACTCAGGAAGCTGACGCTGGAGAATCTCTTGAACCCAGGAGGCAGAGATTGCAGTGAGCCGAGATCACACCACTGCACTCCAGCCTGGGAGACAGAGCGAGACTCTAGCTCAAAAAAAAAAAAAAAAAAAAAAAAAAACCCAAAAAAGAAACAAACAAACAAAAACGTATGTGATCATTTCATTGTTATATCCATTATATAAAATCATATATGTGAGAGAAAAAGCAAATTTAGATCTCCTTGTGAACGCATACACAAAAACGATTTACCTGTAAAAATCATTTGTTTTCCCACAGTAGTAGATGTTGGCTTTTGGTATGTTACAGATGCCATGGCTAAAGTCTTAACTGTGCTACTGGATTTTATTCTTCGGCTTCTTCAAATCAGTTAAGCTGCACCAGAAAGAATGAAAGACTCTGCAGTCCTTCCTCTCCCTGCCTGTGACCTGAACCAGGTGGTTGCTAACGACTCTTTATGACAGGGAGATAGAATGTTCCTCCCAGCAGAGTTCCGCATTCCAATCTCCAAGAGCAGAGAGATACTGCTGTAGCCTTCCCAGAACTTGCATCCAGTAATAACTTTTCCTTATTTGTCAATATCAAGTCAGAATACACTTGTTCACAGGTACTAGATCCAGTTCGAGCTTATGTCCCAGATAATCCGGCAGGCTCGGTCACTACTGTCTTTCAACATTTCACAAAGAATGTCTTGCAGAAATATGTTATAGCAAAAAACAAAAAGCCCCCACAAACTGTGTTTAAATATATTTGACAAACACTGGCAAGATAAAATACAGTAAAAAATAACATTAATAAATTAATGAGATAATTACACACAGATGTATATATAGATATATTTCCAGTCTCATATTTCAGTCCCTCCTTAAACACCACCTGTGCTTTGGTCATGTCAATTTATCTGTGGTTCTCAATCTGTGCAATGCTTTTTCATTGTTCTGAGTCTTTATACATACAATTTGCTCTTCCTGTAATGCAAATATTTCTTGTCCTCTGACAGCCAAGGCCCACATCTGCTCTTCCAGGAGGATGTCTGTAGACATAGCTAAGTGCTTTCTTCTTCATGTCCCTTTAACCTCTTTAGCACTGTGTTTAGACCTATCTTTTTAACTTACCACTTTAATTATTTGTCTATTTTATCGACCTCCCCACTAGAATCTGACTTCTAGGAGTTTATGGTAAAAGTATACTTATTTATATTTCAATTTCTAGAGACTGGTATGCAATAAATAGTTAATAGATGTTTGTGGGATGAATAAGTGTATGATCAGTAATTCTAGCTTGCACAGAAATATATCGACTACCTGATAATCCATTGAGATAAATTCTAACAGTAATTTTGTATTCAACACTAATATATGGAGTTCTCTACTGTAAATATAATACCTTTTATATTTTGAGAATTATAAGAAAAATACTATATTAACTCTGGAAAGGCTTACAGTAGGCTTATGGTAGGTAAAGAGATGTGCCACTCAGGTAGGTTCCCCTTCAAGGAAGGGCTTATAACCCAGCTGGAGGAAGGACTGTCAGCAGACAGTGTCCAGCTGTCAGCACCTTCAGGGTCTGCTTTGCCTGCAGAGAGCAGCCTCCTCTGTCTGAGGTCAAGCCTTTTCCAGGGGAGCCTATGTCAGGTGACTGAATGAGGTAGGGGTATAAGGACCAGTCATTTCTCACCAGGTTGGTCAAGGCTGTGTTGGGCCCTTACAGTTCTTCTTCCTCTGATCAATCCTGCTTCCTCTCCTTTCCTTTCACAGGTATTGAACCCAAATAACCACCTTGCCCCCCACTTCCAGAGAAACTGACCTGAGATAACTAGACAGCGTAAGCACATATGCACAAATGTATTATACAAGAGTGCTTCTCATTTTAACCACTCAACCCTCCTAACCAGAAACTGAATATATTTCCCCACTGTGGGCAACTAGAATCAGTCGCTGTTGTGTTACTGATCTTTGGTGTCCTTTTCTTTGGTCCTGACCTGAATTACATTCTTCTTTACCTTCCTATGGCCCGCTACAGTTTCAGAAGCTTTCCTACTCTTTCTGCTGTTAACTAATTCTAGTTCCTATAGTCAAGGGCTCTCTATCTCTAGCTGAAAGTATCTTTCTTTGAAAAGTTCCTAGTTATGTCTTTGAAACTACCATTTTCCAAGGCACCCAACTTTGAACATTCCTAGAAGAGAGAAGCCTGCTCACGTCACTTGTGGTTTTAAGGGTGCTGAGAAGAGAAAGGAAGAAGGAACCTAAATGAAGAAAGTAATTCTTTGGTAAACAAGGCAGAAAATAAATTAGATCTTGGCTTTTGTTGGAGGACTTCCCATTAACCCTTCAGGGGAAATGCGGGCTTCTGCTTTGCCTTTGAGACTGTTACAAACTCTACTCTGTCGTAGGCTTACGGTCAGACATTCTGATGGCAAAGGCTGCAGGGAAGGGAAAATACGGGAGAAGAACCAGGTTAGCTCTTCTCCATAAAATTATTCCACTAATTTAAGACATATTTAGGTTCATTTGTTTTGTGTTGTTTCAGTTTTCGGAAATTTAAAAATTTATTTCACAAGTAACATATTTATATAGTTTCAAAGTAAAATCCTTAAGGGATATTCACAGAAGTCTAGCTTTTATCCTTGTTACTTCCTGCTGTTCCCTCCTTTTTTCTTTCAGGAAACATTTTTAAAAATATAACTACAAGGCCTGGCACAGTGGCTTACACCTGTAATCTCAGCACTTTGGGAGGTCGAGATGGGCGAATTGCTTGAACCCAGGAGTTTGAAACTAGTCTGGGCAACATGGCAAGATCCCCATCTCTACAAAAATTAGCTGGGCACAGTGGTCTGTGCCTATGGTCCCAGCTACTCGGGAGGCTGAGGTGGGAGGATTACTTGAGAGCTCAGGAGTTTGAGACTACAGTGAGCTGTGATCATACCACTGCACTACAGCCTGGGTGACAGAGTGAGACCTTGTCTCAAAAACAAACACACACACATATATATATATATATGACTATATCCTCCCCTTTCCTAAAGAAATGGTATCATACTGAACATACTTTTACCTTGCTTTTTTCTCTTAACAATACATCTGGAGAGATCACTCCATAGCATTACATAAAGATATTTCTCTCTCTCTCTCTCTCTCTCTCTCTCTCTCTCTCTCTCAGTACAGCTGCAAAATGCATTTACCAGTTTATTCAACCAGTCCGCTATTAGTGGTCATTTGGGCTGTTTCCAATTTTTTTGCTATTACAAAAATTGCTACAAAGTATAGTTTTCTGTATACATCTTCTCATATTTTTTGCAGACATCTTTGGGATAGATTCCTAGAAGTGATGTTGCTGGGTCAAAGGAAAAAGACATATGTAATTTCGTTCAGTGTTGCTAACCCTGCCACCATTGTGGTTATGCCATTTTGTATTCTCATCCACAATACCTGAGAATGCTGATTTTTGTACGGCCTCACCCACAGACTGTGTTGTCAAACTTTCTAATTTTTTTCAGTATGACAGGCAAGAAATAGTAACATAGTAAGTTACACTTCTGTTCTTGTTAGTGTGATTGAATGTGTTTTCAAGTGTGTCAGGGCCATGTGCATTATATACTATGAACTGTCTAGTCTTATCTCTTTTTCTATCAAGTTGTTGACTTTTTTCCCTCCTACATTTTTTTTAAATGAGCTAACATTCTAAAGAAACACATAAACAGAGAATGACAATACAATGCAGTAAGAGTAATGATAATTGTAGTAATACATTTAGTAAATACCTGATTTCCCAGACTCATGGGAACAGAGAGGAAGGTTAATTGGCTGGGACGGAAGCTGAGGGCTGATGATGTGGTGAGGCAGGGTTTCCTTGAGGAAGCGATGTTTGAACCGCGTTGTAGAGAATGACTAGGATCTAGACAAGGGACAGGGAGCTGGAGGTTGGGGTGGGTGGTGAGGGCATTTTGGGCAAAGGGCATAGCTTGAGCAAAAGGCTGGGAGGGGAGAAACAGCCAATAGCACAGTGCATAGCAAAAATACAAGTTCCGCATTGCTGGGGAGTCATGACTAAGAGAGTGAGCTGGGACGTGAGGCTGGAACTTTACTCTGTAGGCAATAGTTTTATAGTCTTATTTATTTATGTATTTATTTTATTTTGTTGAGGCAGAGTCTCACTGTGTCACCCAGGCTGGAGTGCAGGGGCTCAATCGTGGCTCACTACAACCTTGACCTCCCTGGACTCAGGTGATGCTCTCACTTGAGCCTCCAGAGTAGCTGGGACTACAGGAGATGGGGTCTCACCATGTTGCCCAGGCTGGTCTGGAACTCCTGGGCTCAAGCAATCCTAACTCAGGCTCCCAAAATACTGGAATTACATGCGTGAGCCACCATGCCTGGCCCTCTGAAAGGTTTTAAATGGGCAAACACTGGTTGGTGTTGAGTTTAAATGGAAGACACCTGACTGTGTGGAGAACGGGCCTAAGAAAAGCGAGGAGTCTGGGGCCCAGCAGGCAACTGTTGAAGTGATCCAGGGCAGTAGAGATGGGGCCTGAACTAAGCCAGGCACAGAGGAGACACATTTGGAGTGTGTATTGAAGAGTAAGAATGACCCCCTGTTTTCTAGTTTGGCTGACTAGTGAGTAGTGGTACCCCAAAATAGCACAGGGAAAACAGAAGAAAGAAAACCGAGACCAATAAACAAATTGATGGCATTAACTAGATGTGGATTTGTACATGCTGCACAATAGGCTAACAAAGCAGTTAAAATTAAGCCCAAATTGTCATAAAGTATTGTGACAGCGACTGAACTCATTATTGGGACTAAAAGTGGTCCCCGTGGGCCACCAGATGCCTTTTTATTAGAGAAAATTGCTATTGTTTATGAATCAATAGTTGCCTCTTCTAATGAAACTCAGGGTTTGCTGCTCAGCACAGATGAAATTGTGGCTATTGTCTTGCTTCGATAATTTAATAGCTACTTCAGAGTTGATAACCACTTTACCAGTTACAACTGTGGAGGCCAATGCAGTGACCCTGTAAAAGTCTCTTGTTTTAACATTTGGGAAAGAATCAAGTTATATATTTTAATGATATAAAAGTGATACAAACTAGAAGCTTTTATTATATGACAGTGATATATCTCTAGATGAACACAGGTCAGAATGTACTACAATTACATAGTAACATTCAAATATCCTATTACAAAGCACACTTGGCAAACGGGGAAGCTTTGCCACCGTGTATCAGTGAACCTTATATTTTTGAGCACTATATGTATAGTACTTAAATATATATATGGTACTTAAATATGTGTGTGTGTGTGTATATATGTATGTATTTTTTCTTTTTTTCTTTTTTTTTTTTTTTTTTTTTTGAGACGGAGTCTCGCTCTGTCGCCCAGGCTGGAGTGCAGTGGCGCGATCTTGGCTCACTGCAACCTCTGCCTCCCGGGTTCCAGTATTTCTCCTGCCTCAGCCTCCTGAGTAGCTGGGATTACAGGCACGTGCCACCATACCTGGCTAATTTTTTATATTTTTAGTAGAGATGGGGTTTCACCGTGTTAGCCAGGATGGTCTTGATTGCCTGACCTCATGATCCGCCCACCTCAGCCTCCCAAAGTGCTGGGATTACAGGCGTGAGCCACTGCACCCAGCCTGTATATTTTCTTTTGAGACAGAGTCTCACTGTTTTCCAGGCTGGAATGCAGTGGTGGGACCATAGCTCACTATAGCCTCAAACTCCTGGGCTTAGGAGATCCTCCCGCATCAGCCTCCCAAGTAGCTGGGATTAGAGGTGTGTACCACCACACTTGGCTAAATTTTGTACATTTTGTAGAGAAAAGGTCTCACTGTGTTTCCCAGGCTGGTCTTGAACTCCTGACCTCAAGCTATCCTCCTACCTCAGCCTCCCAAAGTTGTGAGCCACCACACTCAGCCTAGTACCACATATTTATATGTCTTTTCCATGTATTCTATGTTCAGGAAATAATCTGGAAAACACACTGAATAGAGCCACAGACTTGGCTTCAAATCCCAACAACTCTTCTGAGTAACATTGGCAGGTTGCTTTTCTACGAAATGAGAATCATTGTGCCTACCTATAAGTCAATTGGGATAATGGATGTAAAATGCTTGCCACAGTGCCTGCTACATGGTACGTACTCGATAAATATCAGCTGTAATATTGGACTCATCATGCTTCCCCTGCATCCTTGCCACCCACCCCATTCTTCCCTGAAAAAACATAGATGATTAATACAAATTTAAACAGCGACCATCATAACTTTTCTTTTTGTGTTTTAATTTGCAACACCAGTTCACAAGAGTCTGTAGTCTTCCTCTGGCTCATTTAACTCTAATTTGGGTAGGGTGACGCTGGGAGTACCGTGGTGCTATTCCCTGTCGGGCCAATCAACCCAACTTCCCCCAGTTGTAGTTAATTTAATTGGGGATGATGCAACACTTAGGCTTTTTCTATGGACACAGTTTTTTAAATTAAATTCACAAACATTATAATTGCTATCCTGTAATTGCTATACTACACATTTAAAAAACAACAGATAATTTAAAGCCAGTGTTACAGAAGCAATAATGGTCATATCTTACAAATGTGTGAGTTGTTATCATTAAAGGCAACCTTACCTATTACTGCGATTGCACCCCTTATTTTTCCCATGAGCTGTCTGACATTGGGAGAGGTTAGTTGAGGAGTTAACCAAAGGTACCAGGGGAAATAGAACCAACACCACAACCAAAAAACCCCGACACTCCTGATTCTCAGTTTGGAATGTTTTTCTCTCTATTCTGCCTTGTAAAAGAAACTGTCATCTCATTCATGGTGTTGTGGATATCAAAAGCCCGTGGAGATTGCTCTAGTGTTTTATGTGGTCTTTCTCCTCCCGCCAGTTTAATTTTCTGGTGAAGGCTTTTTCACTGATCGATGAACAAATATAATTGGACACTTACTATGTGGCAGACACTGTGCTAAACACTTTCCCCAAAGTTTTCTTGTTATCTGCACAATAGTGTTAAAATGACACAGAATTATTACCCTGATTCACTGAAGAGGTGAGTTCTACAGTTTAGGGTCAAAGTTTTGCCCTATTGTACATTAACGACAGAGAATGTTGATTCCCAAATCTGGCTAATTATTTCGGGGTCTTAATAACCTAAATCTAAATTTGATCTTCAACAAACATGTTTTTCAAAATGTTATTTTTACATGATTGAAATTCTCCCATATGAAAAACTGACCATAGTTAGAAACTATTCCCTCTGTAGGCTACTGCGACTTCCCGGCCTGTGAGTGCAAATGAGCTGACCATATCATTCAATCCTAATAGTTTCCTAGTTTAATATCTTTCCCACCCCTGTAACTATAAAAAATCAACCTCCTTTCAAATGTCTCCTCTCCTCCGTCCACTAGCTCAAGTATCTGGAGGCTCCGGATGCCCACGCTTCCCTCTTTGCTCTCTTCGAGGCTGCTGCTCTGTAAGTTTTAACTTGGCTGCTGCTCAAACATGTTTTATCTAAGCCAGTGGAGCACTTCTCTACACTGGCCATTGGCCAAAGTGAAATTCTGTTAATCTCTTTTTTTTTTTTTTTTTTTTTGAGACGGAGTCTCGCTCTGCCGCCCAGGCTGGAGTACAGTGGCCGGATCTCAGCTCACTGCAAGCTCCGCCTCCCGGGTTCACGCCATTCTCCTGCCTCAGCCTCCCGAGTAGCTGGGACTACAGGCGCCGCCACCTCGCCCGGCTAGTTTTTTGTATTTTTTTTTAGTAGAGACGGGGTTTCACCGTGTTATCCAGGACGGTCTCGATCTCCTGACCTCGTGATCCGCCCGTCTCGGCCTCCCTAAATGCTGGGATTACAGGCTTGAGCCACCGCGCCCGGCCAATTCTGTTAATCTCTGATCCCCATATCACTCAACTGCCACTGGGCTTCTGGCTACGGTTCCATTCTCTGTATTGCCATTCTGACTTGGACTCCTTGGCTCAACAAGAAGGGAAGAAAGTTACTTCCACTATGAGATGCTTACTTAGAGGGTCTCCAGAAGGTTTTCTTGGCCCACGCAAAACAACACAAAATTTTGGGTGATAACTCTTTTAATTATTTAGCAAGCACACTGCTGACTGGCTAGGGCCTCACTCGGTACTTTTTTTGTTTTGTTTTTGCTTTATTGAGACAGAGTCGCACTCTGTTGCCCAGGCTGGAGTGCAGTGGTGCAATCCCTGCTCACTGCAACCTCTGCCTCCCGGGTTCAATGATTCTTGTGCCTCAGCCTCTTGAGTAGCTGGGACTACAGGCATGTGCCACCATGCCTGGCTAATTTTTTGCATTTTTAGTAGAGACAGAGTTTTGCCGTGTTGCTCAGGCTGGTCTCCAACTCCTGGGCTCAAGTGACCCACCTGCCTTGGCCTCCCCAGGTGCAGGGATTACAGGCCGTGATCCACTGCACCTAGCCTAGATACTTTTGATTTAAAAACTCCTCTACTCTGACCCTCGGGTCTTCTGTTGGATCCAGTGCACCATGCCATTCTTATTATTTGCTCCTCATGAATTCTTTCTGCCGCTCAGCAAAATGCACCTGTGGAAATTTTCTTTCATCAGCACCCTTCTCCCTCACTAACTCCCTATTTTCTATCCCCCATCCGGTTCACCAAATGTGTTTCAAGTTATTTTCCCTAGAAACTTCCGACTCCCTTTGAAAACACTGGATACAATTAGCTGCCAAGAGGGAAGCAGAGAGGGAATGTTTCCCCAGTGCACAGCTAGAAACCAACCCTTCTTACCTTCCTGGGGAAATGCATTTTCATAGTGGAATAGAAATATTTACATTTTTAAAAAATACAATTAAGTGTCATCTAGAATTACTATGTATTCTTCCATAAGCTCTTCTACAGTTCCTCCTTAGACCCAATGCCTGGAATTGAGTGTCTCCTCTTCATCCAGCTTCCTGCGACTAAGCACAATTTACAGCAGGCTACAATCCAGGATTAGTTTCAGGGTCATGCTTTTGATGTTGAAAGAGAAGACATAACCTCCTAATATTTGCCATTCATTTGCCATGCCATAAAACGAACAAATATATGACTATTGATCCCCAAAGAGAGTCTTATAGTTATAACATAAAAACAGCTGTTACCTTTTACCTGAAATGGATTATAAACTGGCTTATGAGCATTTGGGCCAGGATTAAGAAAATACTTCACTTTGAAAATTTTCATTTTTTAGCAAATTCAGCAGGATTTCAATGAGAAAATTACTTTTCTTGTATATTTTATCAAGATTTTTAAACTTAATCATTTTATTTAAACTCTAGTATAAGATTTTTAAAATGTTATTTTCAGTGGCAAGGAAGTTTGAGCTGAAGGGGAGGACAACATCTGGGAAAGAAAACACAGCTGGGCGCGGTGCCTGTAGTCCCACCTACTTGGGCTGAGGCAGGAGAATCGCCTGAACCCAGGAGGCGGAGGTTGCAGTGAGTCGAGACCAACGCATTGCACTCCAGCCTGGGTGACACAGCGAGACTCCATCTCAAAAAAAAAAAAAAAAAAAAAAGAAAGAAAAAGAAAACACAAATGGGTCTGGGACCTCCTTTGTGTTGGAAGCGGAGGCCCCTCCCCTCCCCGCTATCACACAGCCTACATGGGAGAAGTTAAACAAAATCAACTCAAAAGGCCCTGTATTAAGGAGAAATAATGTTGTGGTGGGGAATGAATTTGGGAACTTTGGAACTGGGGGAAAAAAACAGCAAGATGGACAAGAAGAGTGTGGGGAAAATGGGGGTAGGTGGGGAGGGACACACAGCCCTGGAAGGGGAGTTCATGAGGGTTTTTCTGTGCTCCAGACATCCAGGAGGAAAAGCCTAATTTTAATTTTAAGTTATTTGTTACCTCCAGTATAACATTTTTCAAGGTGATGAATGGGACAAGGGTGGCACAAGGCATTTTCTTTAGGGTGTTAAAGTCATAGCTGAGCTGGCTGGGCACGATGGCTTGTGCCTGTGATCCCAGCACTTTGGGAGACCAAGGTGGACGGATCACCTGAGGTCAGGAGTTTGAGACCAACCTGGCCCACATGGTGAAATCCCATCTCTACTAGAAATACAAAAATGGGTCATTGTGATGGCGACTGCCTGTAGTCCCAGCTACTAGGGAGGCTGAGGCAGAAGAATCACTTGAACCCGGAAGGCAGCGGTTGCAGTGAGCGGAAATTGCACCTCTGCACTCCAGCCTGGGCAACAAAGTGAGACTCTGTCTCAAAAAAGAAAAAAAAAAGTTATAGCTGAGCCCAGAAGGCTGCAAATTTGAGGATTTCAGATGTAGACACATCTCACACAAGAGTATATTGCAACAATCCACATAAAATGGTAGGCCAAAGATAAAAATATTCCAGATAAAATATTTGAAAATAATTTGTATAATTACTATAAAAAGTTTAATTACTCAAGCAGTTGATTATTTAATCAAGATTTTTAATCTCAACTTTATAAAATGTACAAAAGCAAAGGTATTTTTGAGATGATGAAGTCATAGATACATTATTTATTTTGGATAACTCACTTTCTTAATATAAGTTGAAAAAATTGTTCTCATAACAGCTAGCGCTAAAGTTTCACTTAGGTTGAAACCTTTCTTTATTGTTTTTAGGCCATTGAAAGTGAAGGAGGAGAAGCCCGTAGGGCATAGCCTAAAAGGGCCAGCCTAAAGGAGATAGTTTTAAACTTTTGCACAAAAGAAGTAAAAAGAATGTGGGGGTGGGAATAGCTATGAGAGAGAAAGCGCGAGAGAAGGCAACCTGCAGGAGATGGAAGGCTGAAACTGAACAAAACTGGGATGTTCATTATCTGTTGCAGAATAACAAATCACTCTAAAATTTAGTGGCTTAAAACAGCAAATATTTATCATTTCACAGTTTTTGTGGGTCAGGAATCTGGGCACTGCTCAGTGAGGTGCCTCTGGCCCAAGATCTCGTAAGATTGCAGGCAAGCAGTCAGTTGGGGCTGAGGTTTTTGTTTTTTTGAGATGGAGTCTTGCTCAGTCACCCAGGCTAGAGTGAGATCTCGGCTCACTGCAAGCTCTGCCTCCCGGGTTCATGCCATTCTCCTGCCTCAGCCTCCCGAGTAGCTGGGACTACAGGCCTTCGCCACCACGCCCGGCTAATTTTTGTATTTTTAGTGGAGACGGGGTTTCACTGTGTTGGCCAGGATGGTCTCGATCTCCTGACCTCGTGATCCGCCCACCTCGGCCTCCCAAAGTGTTGGGATTACAGGTGTGAGCCACCGCGCCCGGCCTGGGCTAAGGTTTTACATGAAGACTCAAGACGCTAGATCTGATTCCAGGCTCACTCACATGATGGTTGGCAGGATTTGGTTCCTTGGAGGGGTATGGAGTGCACTATGTGCCTCTCCATAGAGCAGCTCAAAACATGGCAGCTGAGGCTGGGCACGGTGGCTCCTGCTTGTAATCCCAGCACTTTGGAAAGCAAAGAAGGGCAGATCACTTGAGCTCAGAAGTTTGAGACCAGCCTTGGCAACATGGCAAAACTCTATCTACAAAAATTAGCCAGGTGTCATGGTATGTGCCAGCTACTTGGGAGGCTGAGGCAGGATGATCACTTGAACTCAGGAAGTCGAGGCTGCAATGAGAGTGATCGCGCCACTGCACTCCAGCCTGGGTGACAGAGTGAGACCCTGTCTCAAAAACAAAAGGGCAGCTGGCTTCCTTCAGATGGAGAAAATGAGAGGGCACCTGAGACAGAAGCCATGGTTATTTTGTAACCTAATCTTAAAGGTGACATTTCATCACCTCTGCCCCATCGTGTTTGCTAGACACAAGTTCACAAAACCCAGCTCACACTGAAGGGGAGGGCATTACAAAGGGCATGAACACCAGGAGGTAGGGATACAGGTTACAGGGAGCCAATGAGAAGTCCTCAGCAGCACTGGGAGTATTTTAAGAGCAAGAATGTTAAATATTGAACTTTCAGTTTTGGTGTTTTTTTGTTTGTTCGTGTTTGTTTGTTTGTTTGTTTTTATTGAGACAGAGTCTTACTCTGTTGCCCAAGCCTGAGTGCAGTAGCATGATCTCGGCTCACCGTGACCTCCACCTCCCTGGTTCCAGCGATTCTCCTGCCTCAGCCTCCCAAGAAGCTGGGACTACATGTGCATGTCACCACACCCTGCTAATTATTCTATTTTTAGAAGAGACGGGCTTTCACCATGTTGGCCAGGCTGGCCTCGAACTTGTGACCTTAAGTGATCCACCCACCTTGGCCTCCCAAAGTGCTGGGATTACAGGCGTGAGCCACTGCGCCCAGCCTTTTCAGCCGTTTATAGTGCTGCTTCAGCCTGTTAAGCATCAAAACTGACTCAGTACAACCCATCGCATGGTGGAAGAATGGCTGATCCATAAGAGGTGTGGTAAGGCGGGGTGGGTGGACAAAGAGCTGGAAGTTATCCAGACTTTGACCTTTGGTTGCCTCATTCTTTCATTCCTGTATTCTCTGAGGCCTTTTAGGGCACTCCACTTCAGTGACCAGGACTTGATCAGTTTTGTTAGACCACTTATGCTCTAGAACCTAGCATTGAGAGAAGTTAAAAATATTATTTGTGTTTTTTTAAATCTAATATTGTGCATTTTATAGTTTTTAAAAGAATTATAAAAGGTAGATTTTTATACACAAACTGAATAATCAACTTCTAAATAAATTTGCTCCAAAAAGTTACTTAATCCTAACAGAAAAGAAAAACCCCACACATACATACATTTATTTGTGTCTAAACCCTATACTCATCTATTTAAGCAAGACTTTTCTTGATTTTGTATTTTTAAAGTTTCCGGATTCTTTATATTTTCTCTGATTTTAAGGGCAAAATTTATGCTAGATTTTAAAGTAGAAACATTCTTCTCATTCCTGCCTTGTTCCATTGATTGATTTTTTTTTTTTTTTTTTTTATCTCCTAGTGCTTATCATACACGCTTAGAAAACACAGAGTCTCCATCAGCCGTCTATCTTGGTTGCTTTATCTGTTGAGTCACAGTCACATTGCCACAGATTCTTGGTAATCTGAAAAATACCGAGATGCTCTTAGATAACTGAAAACCCTGGCCAAGTAGAATTTCCTGCGCTATACCAAACAAGTTACTCTGCAGAAAAGTAACGAGGCTGGAGCCAGTAGTTGACAGTGAGGTTGCCCAATCCCAGTTCCATGGAGAGCGCTGCCCCTGGGGTCTACACAGCACAATGGAAGAAAGGCAAAGAGAATGGCCTGCCCCCCTACCTGGTCCTCAGTGGCCTGAGATTCTGTATAATCTGAAATAAATCTAAATGAATACGAAGACAGGGTTTCAAATATGTGAACCATGATATGATAGCATGTAACGGAATAGCATATAATAGAGAAAGCACAAAGAGGGAAGGTAAAAGAGCTTCTGCTCCCAGTCTTTAGAGATGAGGATACTCACCCCAAGCTGTGTGCTTACCTTCCTTCAGAGACGATTGTTCATGCTTTCAGCGTTGTTTTGCAGTCTGTAAAGGTACTGTTTTGCCTTTCTCTAGGCCACCTGAACTCGCTTAAGTAATCATACCTCCTCCAAAGCATGGTATTTGAGAACAGACCTGGCCTCTGTTTCAGAAGGCCATAATTGACCGTTTTGTGTAAGCACAAAAGGGGGTGGGGTAGGAGAGCTTTCCCGAGCCTGTGCTATCTCCTGTTGAAGCCCATTTGTTAGCCTCGTAGGCAGGGCGCGCTGGAATGCCTGGCAAGTGCAAGTACAGTGAAATGCCGTCATTGTGCTGCTCTCACGGCGCATGTTTTCCCACGTACAACATTCAAAATGTTCAGTTCCCTGGAAAACGTTCTAAAGAAGTTGCACTGTATTAGGCTTTGTCTTCTCGTCTTTCACAAAGGCAGACAGCCCTCTGTTGAGGACAGCCTTTCCATAGGCATTTCTGTTGGCTCAGAGCCACATGGACGTAACCTAGAGCCACTGAGCCACAAGAAAAGCTTGGACCAGAAGCAGGGGGAGGGGACGCTTCACAGGGTTTTTCCTCCCACATTCAGTATACACAAGGATCCCGAATTGAAAATGCCTATCAATTTGCTTATGATGATATTGTCAAAGAAATTTGTTTACAACGGTAACTAATTTTTTTCTCTCCCCTTCCACTTTTTTTTTTTTTTGAGAGGGTGTCCCTATGTTGCCCAGGTTGGACTCTAACTCCTAGGCTCAAGTTATCCTCCTGCCTCAGTCTCCAGACTTAGCTGGCATTACAGATATGCGACACCACCCTGGGCTTAATAATTATTATTTTTTTAAACCTGAGATAATTTACTAAATGATATAAAGTTAAATTTTTTTTTAAATCAGTATAAAACATGGGCTTTTAGTTGACGTAATGTAACTTGAATGACTTAAAATGTAGATGTCAAATGTTAAGGTTATGTCAGGTACACCTATTATATTTATTAAATATTACCAATTACTGATTTTCACAGAAAGAAAATAAAAGAATTCTCTGACTATTGTAAATTGACAAAAAGATGGTAGGGATTTCTGAGAAAACACTGTCGAGAAAGATAAAGCAAGGTCAGTTTGTGACATTTCAATGGATTCTACCTTCAACACAGATTAGCTTATTATTTTTATTTAAGTAAACAAGAGGTCCAGCTGGACCAAGTAAGCTCTTGTATTTTTCTGTTCTTTCGCTGCACGCAAGTCTAAGAATTGTTTTATTGGCTTCCTAAAAGCGCCACAATAGCTTTGAAAATGGTTGAGAAGATGTAAGGAAGTAGTCTGAAACATATAGATGATATCAAGATTCACAAAGATTAAGGGATAGAATGCAAACCAAGTGATTTTTAAAAAAATTTTTTTTTTTTTTTTTTTTTTTTTTTTTTTTTTTTTTTTTTTTTTTTTTTTTGAGACGGAGTCTCACGCTGTTGCCCAGGCTGGAGTGCATGGCGCGATCTCGGCTCACTGCAAGCTCCGCCTCCCGGGTTCCCGCCATTCTCCAGCCTCAGCCTCCTGAGTAGCTGGGACTACAGGTGCCCGCCACCGCGCCCGGCTAATTTTTTGTATTTTTAGTAGAGACGGGGTTTCACTGTGGTCTCGATCTCCTGACCTTGTGATCCGCCCGCCTCGGCCTCCCAAAGTGCTGGGATTACAGGCTTGAGCCACCGCGCCCGGCCAAAAAAATTTTTATCAATACATAATAATAGTATATATTTATGGGGTACTTCTTTTGATATACGCAGACAATGTGTAATGATCAAATCAGGGCATTTAGGATATCCATCACCTCAAACACTTTTCATTTCTTGGAAACATTTCAAAGCTTCTCTTCTAACTATTTTGGCAAACCAAGTGATTTTAAATGCAGTCACTTGTTTGATTTCAGCTTAGTATTTCCCATCAACTTTTCTTAACGGTACTTATTCTTTAGAATGTTCTGAGTTTTTATGATTCTTCAAGAATATTGATCACCTGTTCTCAATTTTTTATACAAGGTTAAAAGCCATATGATTTTTGTGTCTGTCTGGAAAATAGGGTTCGACTTCCACAGATGTCATAGACAGCTCAAATATATGCTGCATTAATTACATCACTGATACTGTAGCTGTCACAGAAGAGAGAGTAAGAAATTTGGTACTGGGGATGTCTTGGTAGGAAATGAGCCTTAAAACTTCTTGATAGATATAAGGCAATCTCTTGATAACATGTCGAGTAACTTAGATGTTACTTTTAAAAATGTGCATTGCTAAAAGGTGCCCCTTAGTGTCAACACATATTCTCTGGCCCTGGGCTGCTCTTTTTGACCCTGCAGGGGAAGCCATGAAAATAAAGTGAATGCTGGCATTAATCAAACCAGTCTTTATTTTGACAGCATTTGGAATTCATTCTTCTCACTGGGTGGTACTGCCACCACTGTATTTTTTTTTTTTTTTGGAAGTGTGCTTCCTAATGATTACTGTCAGGCTTGGGAAGTGAACAGGTGTGACTCCCTAACTTGAGGACAGGCCTGCTGTATTGAAAGGGAAAAAGAATGGAAAGAGAGGTGTGATAGCATTTTTAATAAATATGTCTGACATTCATGATAGTGTGAGTATAATATAAAAAGAAGGGAGGGGGAAGAAAGGAGGATGGGTTAGGAGTAAGGATCACCATATCCAGTAACAGCCCAGACTCAGAGAGCCTTAAGATTGGATAAATGTAAACAGCATTTTATTGTTTAAAATGTTAAAGATAACCAGGCATGATGGCTCACACCTGTAATCCCAGCACTTTATGAGGCTGAAGCAGGAGGATTGCTTGAACCCAGGAGTTTGAGACCAGCCTGGGCAACATGGCTAAACCCCATCTCTATAAAACATAAAAAATTAGCCATGGTGTGTGCCTATAGTCACAAGCTACCCAGGAGGCTGAGGTGAGTGGATCGCTTGAGCCCAGGAGTTCGAGGCTGTGGTGAGTTATGATTATACCACTACATGCTAGCCTGGGTGACAGAGCAAGAACTCATCTCTTTAAAAAAAAGAAAATTAATTATAAAAAAAATCTTGGCCGAGCGCCATGACTCACGCCTGTAATCCCAGCATTTTGGGAGGCCGAGGCGGGTAGATGACCAGGTCAGGAGATCGAGACCATCCTGGCCAACATGGGAAAACCCCGTCTCTACTAAAAATACAAAAATTGGCTGGGCATGGTGGCAGGTGCCTGTAGTCTCAGCTACTCGGGAGGCTGAGGCAGGAGAATCGCTTGAACCAGGAGGCAGAGGTTGCAGTGAGCCAAGATCTCGCCACTGCACTCCAGCCTGGGCGACAGCGAAAGACTCTGTCTCCAAAAAAAAAAAAAAAAAATCTTAAAGATGTTTCCAAAAAAGTGCTATTCTTTGCATTTTCTTACAGAAACATAAAAGCAAAGTGACTGTATAACAGAGTAACCGGAGTTTTGGTAAATGTGGTTTGAATTATGGTCAGATGAATGCAAAGTGATACGTTTTCTGGAAAAGGTATCTAGCACATAGCTTTTTTATTGCTTGAAACTGTTTAAGATTTGACATGGGATTTTGGGGGGAGCTTCGTCCTTCCTGAAAATCTAATACCACTAGACTGTAAACTGCTCAGAAGAAATGATTACACCCCCCATTTCCCTTGCCTCTCCCCACAGTGCCTGGTACTTCGTACACAATAGAAACTAAGAAATATTATGTCAGAATTACTAAAGTGTCACATTCAAAGCACTTTCATTACCAAATGCAAAGCAGAGACCATTTATACTATGGTTATTTCCAAAATCTCTTGCTGCTAATTAATGAACTCTTATCTGGTCATGCGATGTAACATCTATTTAGAACGATGGAAATAGAATTTCTTTCTTTCATTCTTTTGTCATTCTCATTCTACCATTCATTTATTTCTTTCATAGCAAAAACATTTGCTTTTTATTTATTACTCAGGTTTTTGTTCCTAGCATAGTGAAACTGTCTGCAATGTCAGAAGAGATGTGTTAAACTCTGGTACCCAGCTGCATGCTGAAATATACTAAATGACTGGCATTCTTATCACAGTTTCTGTGGCCTATTACTCTTTGTTTCATTACAATTTAATATTTACTAAGAGTGCTGTCAGCTCTGTGCTTTCATTTCCTCTCCGTGGCAGGCATCTCCCCCTCCTTCCTTGCTCTTCCTTGCCCTGCCCCCACACCCTCCAGCTACCTACTATCAAGCTCACCACAATTCTGGATGCTAAAAAAAAACAAAAACAAAAACCAAGTTTCCCTTGCCATCTTTCATTTGCAAGACTGCCCCCTGAAAGTGCAAATGATTCAGATGGAGGGAAGTAGACAAAAGAGATGAGGACTCTAGGCCAAGTACACAGAGCTAAAGCAGACGTCTCACACTGACGGCCAGTGTACCTAGTTCACACAATGTTTTGATTTCTTTTTTTTCCAGATGAACCAACATCGAAATATCAGACCTTGTGTGCAAATAGAAATGTCTGAATTCTCTTAAAAAATTGGAAGACCTGGACCTACATTCCTGCATGGTAATAGTCAGCTACAGCAGAGTGTCCCATGCTCCGTGAGTTAAGTAGACCCTGAAAAAATAAAAAAAAACAACCAACACAATCCCTGCACACGGTAAAACATTTATCTGCTCAGATGCCACAAACTCTGCAACTAGCTAGTTGTGCAGGGTAAAGCTGACTGAAACAGTGAGAAGTTTTGTGGTTGGAACTTGGCTCCCCTGAGGCTCCATCTTCTCTTCCGTAGATGGAGTAGTGATGCTGCTATCTGTCCTCATGGGATTATCTCAAGACTATTATTATTATTATTATTATTATTATTTGAGGCGGAGTTTTGCTCTTGTTGCCTAGGCTGGAGTGCAGTGGCGCCATCTCAGCTCACTGCAACCTCTGCCTCCCAGGTTCAAGCAATTCTCCTGCCTCAGCCTCCCAAGTAGCTGGAATTACAGGTGTCCACCACCACACCCGGCTAATTCTTTGTATTTTTAATAGAGACGGGGTTTCTCCATGTTGGCAGGCTGGTCTTGAACTCCTGACCTCAGGTGATCCGCCCGCCTCAGCCTCCCAAAGTGCTGAGATTACAGGTGTGAGCCACTGCGCCTGGCCGACTATTATTTTTTAAAATATGATTTGAGTGACAATATCAAGTACATACTAAATTGCATGGCCGCTAGTTTTTCTTGGTTCATTCTTTTGGGTTAAATATTATCTACTCGATGCTCCCCCTTTTAAAATACAAGCATACATGGATGGGTAATATATTGAGTTACGAATGCATAATAACACCTAGGAGAATACAAGGATGGCTGTGGGCCGGTAGGGGCCCCTAGCCATGAACCCCACACCTCACATTCTTTGGTTCCCCTAGCCCACACCTTCCTATTTTAGGTCTCTTCCAGGATCTTTTGGTGGCTCCTGAAAACTCAATGTGTGTTTTGTTTCTGAGTTCCCTTCCACTGCCCCATCATTTAAAGGCATTCCCGGGAGATATGTACCTTACTAGCCCATTCTGTAGGAGCTATTCTAAACAGATTGAATTCATGGATGGCATAGGAATAAGGTTGGCAGAGATCTCCCTTCCTTCTTTTCTTCCTCCCTCCCTCCTTCCTTCCTCTCCTTTCTTTCCTTTTCTTTTTCTTTCTTTCCTTCAATTAGAAACAAATCCAAGGCTGAGCACAGTGGTTCATACCTGTAATCTCAGCACTTTGGGAGGCTGAGGTGGGAGGATTGCTTGAATCCAAGAATAAACCAGCCTGGGCAACATAGTGAAACTTGTCTCAAAAAAAAAAAAAAAAAAAAAAAAAGAAAGAAAGAAAGAAAGAAAAGAAAAGAAACAAATTCATATTTCAGCAATTCATTTTTTAAAGAGATGGAATCTTGTTTTGTTGCCCAGACTGGAGTACAGTGGTGCAATCGTGGCTCACTACAGTCTCCTAATGCCTGGACTCAAGAGTCTTCCTGCCTCACCTCCTCATCCTCTGAATAGCTGGGACTACAGGTGCATGCCACCACACCTGGTTAATTTTTTTTTTTTTTTTTTGTAGAGACAGGGTCTCACTATGTTGCCCAGACTGTTCTTGAAATCCTGTCCTCAGGTGAACCTACTGCCTTGACTTCGCAGAGTGTTGGGATTACAGCTGTGAACCACCGTGCCCAGACTATTTCAGCATTTTTTTTCCAATTAGTTTATCATTATTCCAGCTCAAGTCTTTCCTTAAAAATCATATCACAATGACCTCCCCTCCTCCATCTTGCATGGATGTAGGAAATGTAGCCCTAACTCCTAGGATTTCTGAGAAGCCAGGGATCATGTTGACAAGTTCCACAAGCCCATTTTGGCTGCCACTGTCCCCTCTTGCTCCCCACCACACTGGAAGCCTTTTCCTCAGTCACCTCTCATGCTCACACCTCTCCCCAGTCCACTTCCCTCCAGAGCACAGACACGGGCTTCCCTCCTATCCCTCAGCGCACTGCTAACAGAAAGCTGTTGTCTCTAACATTCTTCACTGGATGGTGGGTGCTACATACAGAAGGGAAAACAACTTCAGACATCAGTTTTTAAAACTTTGCTCCTGAGGACATTGGACATCCCCTTCCCAGACCCTCTCCTGCCTGCCTCTGTCCTTCACCAGCTCAGCTGCTCAATCCACTTACATCTTTCATGGTCTTCCTCCCCAACCCTCCTACCCTGCCCCTTGCCACTCACATAGAAAATGCTTCAAACCATAATAATCTCTGCAGCATGTGCTCTGCTCCCACTGGAGTCAGCATTTTTAATCATTAAAGACAATATTGAGCACCCCAGGCTGAAGCAGCTGTATTTAACTTATTTCCCCTGTCTGAGGCTTCTGCAAGGAAGTCTGCGTGACTTATAACTAGAAAGCCTTATCAAGGCCCCCTGCCTGTCCTAAAAATGTCCTTTAAAGCCATCAGAAATATTGGAGCCTGGTGTCAAAGCTTTTGGATGCTCTTCTATTTCTGGAGAGATCTCAAGGCTTCCTTAGACCTCCTTAATAAGAGCAGGTTATAAGGAACTACCTGAAGAATTCAATGAGAGGAAAAGCATGTATTGAACCTCTACTGTCTGTGTATCTGTGGCACTGCCTGGAGAGACACAGGATGCTCTGTAAGTGTTGTGAGGACACCACCTGACTCTTTTCTTCTGTGTTTTGAGAATTTACAAATGTCATGGGAAACTGAACCATATGAGCAAAACGCAGCATGCAGAAACTTTAGCATTTGTAGTCTCTGTTGCCACAAGAATTTTTTAAAAATGAAAAACAGGCTGGGTGCAGTGGCTTACCCCTGCATTCCCAACACTTTGGGAGGCCAAGGCAAAGCAGGCAGATTGCTTGAGTTCAAGAGTTCGAGACCAGCCTGGGCAACCGGGCAAAATCCCGTCTCTCCAAAAAAAGAAAAACGAAAATTAGCTGGTCATGGTGGTGTGTGCCTATAGTCCTAGGTACTTAAGGAGCTGAGGCAGGAGGAGCACTTGAGCCCAGGAAGTTGAGGCTGCGGTGAGATAAGATTATGCCACTGCATTCCAGCCTGGGTGACAGAGTAGACCCTGTCTCGTAAATAAATAAATATAAAAAACAAAAAACAAAAACATGAAGAGTGAGGTTGATGTGGTGAACACTGATAGCAATGATGTTCTGATCAGGTTTTGAATTTCAGGGTGGATACTAGGGAAGTAGGGGGTCCTTCTCCCCTGAGGAGTGTGTGTTTTTAAAGCAAAGGATAAAGGTTTTACTGCAAAGCTTGGCCTCCAATTCACAAATGTAAGTGTATGCCACAGATATTGAACAATACGTTATTCACACCTGTGTCAAGAGAAGAGGAGCCATTTGTCTCGGCTTCAGACCTTACTTACCATGCTCAAAATGATAACCAATGTTCCAACACCTCCCCCTCCTCCCTGTTCCTCATTTCCTTTTTCACTCCCAAAGGTATGTTGTATTTCATTTGAAAGTGCTTAGAGACTATAGCAATATGCACTATATAAATAATAGATGGAATGCAATAGAATGGAAATAGTCTTGGACCCCTGACTTTGGCTTACATCCAAAACAGACAGATTTAGACATGCAAACACTGTTTCTTTGACAGATTTGTTCTCTTCCCCGCTTTCCTTAAAACTATCATTTCATTTGCTTATTCAAATTTTTGTATGCCTGTTTGGAGGGTAGGGGAAGTTCATAGTCTTCCACCTCTATTGTTCACAGTGGATGTGCTCAGTGTGGAATGTCAGTACATATAAAATATAAAAAAATTAAGGCAGAGGAAGGAGAGCAATAGAGAAAAAGCATAAAGTATAAGATAGAATTAAATAAAACCAACAACAAACAGTTGCTTCTTTTGTGCCAGGTATTGCGTCAGAGTGACGTAGGGATACAAAGAACATCGAGGCATGGACTTCATTTCCAAAGGACGTGGCTCTTGCATGCAGCAAACTATGATAAATGCTAGAAGGAGGTGGCAGTGCATGAGAAGTTTGTTTTAGTTGGAGAGCTCAAGCTGGAAAGGCTTCCTATGTAGATCTACTGTAGGATTTTGAAGATGTGAAGAACAAGAATTCGATAGGGAAAATAGAATGAGCAGAGGTACAGAAACAGAAAAGCAACAAGTGGGGTGGGGATCCATGGGCTGGAGTAACAAAGGCTGAATCCAGATTAAGGAGGAAAGAAAGAAAGGAATTCACATGAAGGAGGCCGTTCATTCTGTGCTGAACTTCTTCAAATGAATTCTCATGTAATCTTCTTTACAGCTTTGTAAAATAGATACCATTCTTCTCCTTGCACAGATAAGCAAACTGAAAAGTCAAATATTATCACAGGGATGGGACTTGAATCCAGGTCCTCTGACTGCCCGCCTTGTCCCCCTGTCAGGGTACTGCTGTGCTGTGCATTTTTTCTATTGCCTTAGACCCAGGATTTAGGATTTGGAATTTATCTGTGGACAATGGGAGCCACTGAAACTCTTTTCAGCAAGGGAAATAAACAATTAAATCAGAAAAGAGAGAACTATCATTAAAATGTTCAGTTTTTTATCAAAGGGCCTCTAAAGCAAGGGGCCCAGATGGGACAGTCAGCAGGCAAGGAACATGAGCTCTCAATTCGTCACTGCCCTTTTAACATATCTGGTAACTGATCATCTGATATAAGACTTTAGATCATTGTCTAATAGTCTGAAATTAATCTGAATATTTTATAATCTAATGTGTGCAGCAGCTACAGTACCGTTTTTCTCCCTTTATTTGGTTCTCAAAAGATTAATTACATCAAAGACACCTATTCCAAATTTAGTACAAATTAAAATCACAGAAACATACAGTGCTAGAGCACTCATGCACGGCTGATGGTAGAGAAATCAGAAGAATCACTTGGAGAAGTAATTTGAAACTGTAGCTCAAGTCTCAAAAATGCTCATTTCTGAAAATTTTTATAAAGAGAGATTTCAATTGGAGAAACTGTGTGACCAAATATGTTTATTGCCTCATTATATAATAATAGAAAGTAAACCATAATGGCATGTTTACCAAATAAAATATTATACATTTATTAAAATGGAAAACATCAGCAACATGTCAGAATATAGAAAAATTTATAAAGTCATGTTATACAAAAATATTTTGAGTACATGATTGTAATTTTTTAAATCATCACCTGTATTAGTAACTACAGGAAAGTAAAGTAGAAAATGGCAATTGTAAATTTTTTGTTTGTTTGTTTGAGACAGGGTCTCACTTGGTAGCCCAGGCTGGAGTGCAGTAGTGGGGTCTCGGCTCACTGCAGCCTTGACCTCCCAGGCTCAATCAATCCTCCCACCTCAGCCTCCCAAGTAGCTGGGATCTGAGCTGCATGCCACCATGCCTGGCTAATTTTTGTAATTTTTGTAGAGCTTTCACCATGTTGCCCAGGTTGGTCTTGAACTCTTGGATTGAAGTGATCCACCGTGTAGGTCTCCTAAAATGCTGGGATTATCAGGCATGAGCCGCTGCACTAGGCCAGAAAATGGCAATTGTATTTGCTGGGTTTTTTTAAATTTTCTTTAAAATTCTTGTTAATGTTGTTTTGAACATTTTTAATAGTATTATTTTCTAAATGTCATATCTGGAGGCAGAAGCAACTAGGGTGAAAGGGGACAGAAAATCCATCACAAGAACAGCAATATCAAATCGCAAAGTGTAATTTTTATGCCAAGTACTAGCAAAAGAAATAGTTTTTGGTTATATATTGTTTTGTTTTTGCCCTTGATCACTGAGCGTTTATATTGTTAAGCCAGAAGTATTTGACATTGAATGAAAGGAAGATATGGGACTTCTTTTCAAAAATGTATGTCATTTTTATAATAGGGAAAACATTCACATTATATTTTTTCAATTGTGTACATCTTCATCTGTCTGAATAGGTTTAAGGGCAACTCTGCCTAAAGGCAAAGAAATAGATAAGAGCTCTGAAGTCTCTTTTAAAATGGTTCTATGACGATCAATCTAGAAATTCACAGCTATTACAGGAAAAGAAAGAATATAAATAGCTACAAAAGAAATAATGGAAGCTTGGGTAAAAGTGGCTTATTTCTATTTAAAAGCATAATTATAATATTGAGAATAAGATATCTTTTTCATTTTAACTGGCACATTTATGAAGATGTAATAATGTAAGAATAACTGTAATAATAATAAATAATATTTTACAAAGCACTTTCATACCTGTTATCTTTAGTTTTACATAAAGTAAAATACTGATCCACAAATGGCATATAATACCTTTAATTTGGCTTCCTACTTTAATTTTAGGGTAATTTTTATAATGAAAATACAGTAGTTAAAAAAATCTGAGTACAAATGTCATTGTGATAGGTATTTTACAAAATAATTCACCTTGAACATAGACACAATCTGTGAGAGCTTAAATTCTAAAATGTGCAGCAGGAACGTAGACATATATCACAGGACGGCTTAGTAAATTAAACAAAACCAGAAAAGACAATAGCACAAGTTGAAGCATGCTGGTGGTTAGATCCATACGTGCTACAAAGTATGAGGTAACATTTCCCTGTGCCATGGGACTCTATACAAGGCTGGCGGTTGAAGTCTATTTTTTGTCACAGACCCCAGAAAGCAAGTTTTTCTAAGGTTCTGTATCCTAAAATATGAATGTGAATCTAACAGTGATAAAATGTGAGGTCAAATATTTTTAATGTACTGTAGAGCAGATAGAGTTTATTTTATTTAGTTTATTCATTTATTTTTTGAGACAGTCTCACTCTGTCACCCAGGCTGGAGTGCAATGGCACAAATGTGCCTCACTGCAGCCTCCATCTCCTGGGCTCAAGCCGTGCTATGATATGGCCTCAGCCTCCCAAGTAGCTGGGATTACAGGTGTGCGCCACCAAACTCAGATTTTTTTTTAAATTTTTCGTAGAGACAGGGTCTTGCTATATTGCCCAGGCTGGTCTCAAGCTCCTGAGCTCAAGGGATCCGCCAGCCTCAGCCTCCCAAAGTGCTAGGATTACAGGTGTGAGCCACCACACTCAGGCTGAGTTAATTTTAAAATGCAGATGAGTTTTGTGAAGCGATCCCTGGGGTACTGGAAGGGAGATAATGTCTGAACAGGGAGGGAAGAGTATCAAAGGATTAATTGATGAGATATGGCAGGCTGACTTCTAAAAAGATCAGGCAAGGGCCTGGAGCATGCTATCCTTCCCCATGAGAGGGATGTGGACGCTTAGGGCTTGGCTATAGGGGCTGACCTCGCGATTCTTTGGGGTGAGAGAAAGCACAGGGGCCAAGCACAAGAGTGCTTTCTAGTCATGTGGAGGCATATACAGCTCTAAGGCAAAACAGCTGAAGTCCCACTAGGCACTCAGGCATGGAACGGTGAGTCCTACCCTAGCTGGGGTTTCCAGGACTCCTGGCAGGCCTGACTGTTGCGTGCAGTGCACCAGCCACTGGGTGGGCCGAATCAATTTCCAGTAGGATTCTAACATATTCTGAGGTTTCCAGAATAGGAACCAAGACAGATTTCCAGTTTTACCAGCTGGGTCAGATAAGAAAATTAACTCAAGAATTGGAACTTTAGTGAGGAGTTCAATTACCAGGATTGGACAAAGAGGGACACTGATTCAGAGGCCTAGTGGGGAGGGGAGCAGCACTGCCTCCCAGACAGTCCAATAAGGAGAGTTAATACTAAGTTCCAAATGGGGTCATCGTACTTGTTGCCAACATCAGGAACTAAAGTGGCACCCAGCCTAGAGTGGCAGCCCCTGGACCTGGCTGCTAAGGCAGATGAAATCTACTGTCAGTGGAGTCAGAAACAGAAGTCTAATGTTTAGAGCTGGTGACTACACAGGAAAAATGATTATTCTCCCAGACACTGGAAGAGTGTTAGTAACGATGGTGGCCTGAACATGGAATAGTAGGTAAGGATGGTGTACGCCAGGAAGATAAAGCATTTTCTGATAGTCGTAGGTGGAAGGAGCTATGGTTAACACTTAAACATCTGAGGGGCTTTGAGGTGGCCAGAGAGATGGAGACCACAGCGTAATCCTGGTGTTTAATTCTGTACAAAGAAAACTAAATGCCATAAACCCTATTTGTGAAATAGCTTACCCTTATGTAAATTCTAATTGTAAATTACCATTCATAGAGTAGTATTCAATATATATAGCATAGGCTGGGTGCCGTGGCTCCCGTCTATAGTGCCAACACTTTGGGAGGCCGAGGCAGGCAGATCACTTGAGCCCAGGAGTTCAAGACCAGTCTAGGCAACATGGCAAAATCCTGTATTAAGAAAAAATATAAAACTTAGCTGGGTGTGGTTGCATGCACCTACAGTTCCAGCTACTTGGGAGGCTGAGGTGGGAGGATCACCCGAGTTCAGGAGGTCAAGGCTATAGTGAGCTAAGATTGCACCACTGCACTCTAGCCTGGGCAACACAGTGAGACCCTACCTCAAAAAAAAAAAAAAATTTATATACATATGTGTGTGTGTGTGTGTGTATGTAACATAGCTGAATACTGACACTATGGTAAACAAATTGGAGGGAAAGGAATATAGCCAGAAAACAGCAGAAAAAAACCCTGGCACCCGGAAGGTTGGCCTCTATTGGAAGAATCTCACCACCCTCACCTCACACACCCTCAGCTGTGAGAGCTGGCCCCAGTCCTGTATTTTTGTCCCCCGTCCCCTCATAACCTTCGGGTCCTCAGCCCACCTTTCAGAAAACACATGCACCTGCCTTACCCTGAGACCAGGAACACTGTTGGCCCTTCATTGTATCCTGGGAAACTGGTTCATGGTGGGTGGGAGACACATGGTATGGGTGCCTCCATTTATCCTTTGAGCCAAAATGATGGTTTGTAAATAAGTGAACACTTAAAAGATAGAGCTGGGCTGGGCGTGGTGGCTCACACCTGTAATCCCAGCACTTTGGGAGGCCGAGGCAGGCGTATCACCTGAGGTCAGGAGTTCGAGAACAACCTGGCCAACATGGTGAAATCCCATCTCTACTAAAAATACATAAAAATTAGCTGGGCGTGGTGGCACATGACTGTAGTCCCAGCTGCTTGAGAGGCTGAGGCATGAGAATTGCTTGAACCCAGGTGGCAGAGGTTGCAGTGAGCTGAGATTGCACCACTGCACTCCAGCCTGGGCAACAGAGCGAGACTCAGTCTCAATTTATTTAAAAAAAAAAAAAAAAAAAAAAAGGCTGGGTGCAGTGGCTCACACCTGTAGTCCCAGCACTTAGGGAGGCCAAGGCAGGTGGATCACAGGGTCAGGAGATCAAGACCATCCTGGCTAACACGGTGAAACCCCATCTCTATTAAAATACAAAAAATTAGCCAGGCATGGTGGCAGGTGCCTGTAGTCCCAGCTACCTGGGAGGCTGAGGCAGGAGGATGGCATGAACCCGGGAGGCGGAGACTGCAGTGAGCCAAGATGGCACCACTGCACTCCAACGTGGGCGACAGAGTAAGAGACTCTGTCTCAAAAAAAAAAAAAAAAAAAAAGAAAAGAAAAAAAAAAGATAGAGCTGAAACAGCAGGAACACCCTGGAAACTGGAGACTTCCCTCTGGGAAAATTGCAAATGTCTTATCCCTGCTGGGAAGAGCGTGGCAGTACCGAGTGATAGAGTGAGAACCAGCAGCCATCCATGCTGGTGGTATAAAGGTTGGCAGTGACCACAGAAACCAGCAGCAGTGGGGACAGCACAGCCCTTGTTTGCAGGAGCAATGAGTGATTGCACAAATGCCAAGTGTGTGTCGGGAGCTGGACCTCAGCAGAACTTAACTGGCTGCCAAAAAGAGACAGGACTACCATGGGACCCTGCCAGAGGTCAGAAGGAGGGGATGTCTTATCCCTGATTCCACTGGGAGCAGCTAAAAAGCAGAGACTATTTTCATTATTTTTGTAGTAGTTACCTCTTGATTGTTCCCTGCCAGTCTGCCTAGAAAGCAAGGGTTACAAAGATTTGAAACTAAGATAATTGGCTTTAGTTTTTATGTTAATTGCTTTAATATTTTTCCTTTATTACTACTATGGGCCACTATTTTAAAACACCTATCATATGCTAGTCATTATGATGGAATGGGCATTTACATATTTGTAAAAGATTTAACTATGCCCCTTTTTCAGGTAAGATAATTGAGTGTCAGGAAGATTAACTGAGACTTGAACTCAGGTTGTGGTGCCTAGTTTCAAAACCCAAAGCTTCCCCACATTCCATTCACTCTTTCTTTTAACTCTTTACTGTGTAAAGTGAGGTTTCAAAACTCTTTATCACCTCACCTGACTCTTGACTAGTCTTGAAAACTGCTTGTGATTTCCTGTCTACATGTCTACATTGTTGATCTGTTTGCCCCAAGTTCATTCAGGCTGATTGCATTTTTTTATTTTTATTTTTTTTTTGAAACAGGGTTCTCTTTCTCTCTCTCTCTCTGTCACCCAGGCTCACTACAACCTCCGCCTCCGCCTTCCAGGCTTAAGCAATCCTCCCATCTCAGCCTCCCAAGTAGCTAAGACTACAGGCATTCACCACCACGCCTGGCTAATTTTTTTTTTTTTTTTTTTTTTTTTTGTAGAGACAGGGTTTTGCCATGTTGCTCAGGTTGGTCTCAAACTCCTGGGTTCAATGGATACACCCACCTCGGCCTTCCAAAGAGCTGGGATTACAGGCATGAGTCCAGCAGGAGTCTGATTGCATTTTTAAATGGTCTCTATCTCAGAAAAGTTGACAAGACAGGCTGTATCGAGACATTATCATTTAGTGTAAGTTTCGTTCTATTTATGATTCTACCTCACAAAGATAATTACAGAGTAAGATGTTAGGGTGGCTTCACAACACAAAGTTTCAATGCTTTCATTTTAAAGACCAACAAAAGAGAAGCAAAAATAGGAGTGGCTTACAAAATTAATAAAAGCTCCACTGACTCAGTAGGTTATTTAGCTCACTGTGTTCTAAAAATAAACTTATCTTGGGCCGGGCATGGTGGCTCACACCTGTAATCCCAGCACTTTGGGAGACCGAGGCAGGAGGATCACTTGAGCTCAGGAGTTCGAGACCAGATTGGCCAACATGGTGAAACCCCTTCTCTACAAAAATTAGCCAGGCGTGGTGGCACATGCCTGTGCTCCCAGCTACCCAGGAGGCTGAGGCAGGAGGATCACTTGAACCGGGGAAGCAGAGGTTGCAGTGAGCTGAAATTGTGCCACTGCACTCCAGACTAGGCAACAGAGCAAAATTCTTTCCAAAAAAAAATAATAATAATAAATAAAAATAAATAAAATAATCTTTAAGAGACTGGCGTTTTCCTTGGCTCTTCTCATTGAAAGTTCATTCCTAAAGCTTTAGTAGTTATTTGTTTATTTAAGTACTTACAAGGATAATATCAAAAGATGGCCAAAAGCGTGTTAACTTTGCTATTTGTAATTTATCACTCTATATTATTAATGAGTTGATGAATAAGTAATAAATAGCAAGATGAACAGAGAATAGTTTTTGAATCAACAGAATTGGTTTGAGCAATGGTTAGAATGGAGTGATTGATGTTCAGTGGCTTATGGGTTTGCTTTCTTCATATTTACCAGGGTAAAAGGATCATGTAGAGTCAGAAAAACGTATGAGGAAATTTTAAGATACGTCAAAGGAATTGCTTCTAAAATCTTTCTAAAAAAGACATGTGCAGAGAAACAAAAACAATTTATTAGTAGCTTCATTGGTGTTCTCTCTCAATGCTCATTTTAATGCTCAAAACAAATGTCTTGGCTGGGCGTGGTGGCTCATGCCTGTAATTGCAGCTCCTCAGGAGGTTGAGGCAGGAGAATCACTTGAACCCAGGAGGCGGAGTTTGCATGAGCTGAGATGGCGCCACTGCACTCCAGCCTGGGTGACAGAGTGAGACTGCATCTCAAAACAAAGCAAAATAAAATAAATGTCTCCATTTCTTCCACATCTTCCATTTTATTTTTATTTATCATCATTATTATTATTTTTAAGACTAGTCAAGTGCAGTAGTAAGAGGAGAAAGAGTAGAACAAGGAGTTTGACTATGAAGAATCAATTGACCTAGCCAACATCTTCCATTTTAATGTGAAAAATAACAAGCCAAGTGGGTTAGAAAAGAATTACTAAGTAAAATCACATTTCCGATGTCAGTAATATTCTTGGAATTCTTCACTGTTTCTTGTTTGAAAGAAATGCAGATGATTCGTACTTTTCCTCTTACTCAAAAATGGTCAACAACAAGATTGCTTGAGAAAGCATCACCTGCTTTTATGGTAACTTTTCTCCTAACACTTACAATGTCTATGGTTTCCTCTCCCAAATTCTATTTTAATGTCTGAAAAATATTAAATACCCCAAATTTTGTGAAAACTACATTAATTATTAAAAGTTTTATATATATAAACTTTATATATAGGCATATATTCATGTTTTTAAATCGTTTTCATTAAAAGGTCTTAGTCTAATTCCATTGAGACTACTGTCTGTCTTTCATCTGTGAAGTTGTACAGATTTTTTAAATCAAGTTCCACATATGGAAAGAATACACGTGTATTGAGGGAATAAAAGGAAGTATTGATTATCTCTCAAATCATATTAATGTAACCCAACATTGAGTTTTTTATTTGGTTCCATAGCTTTGCATTAGTAATGCATGCAGTTATTTGCAAACAGAATTCCACATTTCCCAGGCAGAATGGTGACTGGGAAGATGCATTTGGTTAGAGAACCTTTTAGAGAATTTCACATTATACCTGTTCACATAAACTTACATACATTTGCACTTTTATTTTGGAAGACCCCTGAGCAAAGATGTCTTGCTAGTTCCTCTCTATGCAGATTTTCTTTTAGAACTCATAGCTGCTTTTGAGTATTTGACAATGAATAGAGACCAAATGGCACCTATTTTGAAGGAGATGGGGTAGAATGTATTCTCCATCTTCTAAGTAAATGTTCTAAATAGCTAGACAAGTTCATCATAAACTAATTTTCATACCATAAGGAAGAGTACCTTTTCATCAGCCTTTCATATTAAATGAAATTGAGACTTCTGAAGTATTTATTCATTTAGGCAACTCTTTAAAAACTATTTTTCCTGGCTGGGCGTGGTGGCTCACACCTGTAATCCCAGCACTTTGGGAGGCCAAGGCCTAGGAGTTTGAGACCACCTGAGCTCAGGAGTTTGAGACCAACCTGGGCAGCATGGTGAAACCCCCTCTCTACAAAAAATACAAAAATTAGCCAGGCGGGTGGCATGCATCTGTGGTCCCATCTACTTGGGAGGCTGAAGTGGGAGGATCTCCTAAGTCCCTCTTCTCTGAATAAGGTAGTTGCCATGGAAACAATGACAATGACTAAATTCAACTAGAAATATTGCCTGTTATATATGCGACATACATACAGTTCTTTCCTTCCTTCAAAGTAAAGAGAAGTAATCTGGAGAGTGGGTAACAATCTTACGACATTGTAATACACTCACATTAATTCCAAGAGTCATTGAGATTTTGCTACATGTCAGACCTATTATCCCCATTTTATAGATAAGAAAGTTAAGGTTATGAGAAGTTAAATAACTTTTCCAAGGATCACATAGCTAGGATTCAGATTGAGACATGTCTGATATCAGAGTCCTTTCTGCTATGTGGCTGCCAATCATTCATGGCTATGTACGTGTCTTTACTTCCCTCATTGTTCACTTATTTCTCAAGCTTCCTAAATAACTTCCACCTTTACAATTCCACAGATATTGTCGAATTCAAAAGTCTAAAATTCTTTTGGCAAAATGTTGCAGTCCTCTAAGATTCCATTTACCTTTTAAACAACTTTCAATTCCCAGAAGCATGACATATTACATAACTTGAGAAACGTTTTGCCATCAAACACTATGAATGCTGGAAGACTAACTAATGCATACCTGACTTGTAAGTGATATCTGCAGCGGACAAAAATGAAGAGTGGTGAGTATAGGAGTTGTGGGTGTTGCAATCCTATGGAAGATGTGCTGGTGCGGCAGGGAGATATGCTTTGTTAGATCTAGGGTGTGGATTTCAATGCCCTCAGGATATGCGACTGTGAGTCCTGGGCTCCTGCAAGACAGAGAGCTAAAACCAACACCTCTGCGTGAATTCAGAACCTTCAAAAAGCTGTGTCCTTAGTGAATGTGTGGAATATATGTATGTGTGTGTATATATATGTATGTATGTATATATGTATCACATATATACTATATATGTATGGGATTACATACGTACGTGTGTGTGTGTGTGTGTGTATATATATAAAATCTTGAAGGGTTGAGTTATATATATCTCAACCCTTCTCATTAACACTTGAGGTCAACAAAGAAACGTGTCAGTTTGGACCCTTTGTGGAAGAAAACAGTCTCCCTCGGGAATTTGTAACCTTATATCTGCTCTTATCCTGACTTAGGATTTGAATTTATACCAGGGGTTGGCAAATATTTTCTGCAAACGGCCAGAGAATATTATTATCAGCATTGTACATGTAGGCTCTGTTATAGCTATTGAACTCTGCCTTTGTAGAGTGAAGGTGCTGTAGGCAATGTGTAAACAAAAGGGCATGTTTGTGTATCAACAGAACTTTTATAAAAGCAGGTGGTGGTTTGTTGATTTACACTATCTGCATGGGCCAGGAACCGGTAAGTTGAAAAATTGATCCCAATAAAAATTGTTCTTTCACATATTGCTGAATATAAAGCATACAAAAAAGCAGTACAGCATATGCCTGAGAGCCAGCAGACATAGGAGGAATGGGTTCCCCAGGACATTCAGATAATAGAACGAATGGATAGGAACTATAAAATAAACATAAATGTGATTAAGGGCATAGGAAGACTCTAAAGTGTGAGAACAGAATGAGAATCTATTTAAAAAAAAAACATACAGGTTTGAAAGGAATAATTAAATACAACCTTTTTTTTTTTTTTTTTTTTTTTGAGATGGAGTCTCACTCTGTCACCCAAGTTGGAGTGCAATGTTCGCCTCCTGGGTTCAAGAGATTCTGCCTTGGCCTCCCGAGTAGCTAAGATGCCACCACACCTGGATAATTTTTGTATTTTTAGTAGAGGTGGGGTTTTGACATGTTGCCCAAGCTGGTCTCGAACTCCCGACCTCAAGTGATCCAACCACCTCGGCCTCCCAAAGTGCTGGGATTACAGGCGTGACCCACTATGCCCGGCCAATCAAATAGAACTTCTATAAATGAAAAACAAAAGTAATTGAAATTAAATATCAATAGAAAATTTAAAGAGCAGAAGTGAGACTTAATGAGCTAAAACTGACAAAACTACCCATAACTTGGAGAAAGGAAGAAATGGAAAACAGAAAAGGTAAATTGGAATGGAGAAGAAACCCAAAAGACGTATTATTTACAAAGGAATGATAATTCTTCTAAGAAACAATTAGGCTGGGTGCCATGGCTCATGCCTATAATCCAGCACTTTGGGAGGCCGAAGTGGGTGGATCACCTGAGGTTAGGAGTTCGAGACCAGCCTGGCCAACGTTGTGAAACCTCATCTCTACTAAAAATACAAAAATTAGCTGGGCATGGTGGTGGGTGCCTGTAGTCCCAGCTACTCGGGAGGCTGAGGCAGTAGAATCTCTTGAACCCGGGTGGCGAAGGTTGCAGTGGGCCAAGATCATGCCACTGCACTCTAGCCTGGGGGACAGAGTGAGACTCCATCTCAAAAATAAACAAACAAACAAGAAACAGTTAAACCCTACTTCAGATCCTTTTCACTTTCTCTTAAAAATGTTTATGAAATTAAGTAATGCTAGAAGTCTTTAGGAAGTGCGAATTTAGGTTTTTAACTTGTTTTCTTTTTTTTTAGAGACAAGGTCTCACTCTGACACCCATGCTGGAGTGTAGCGGCATAATCATGGCTCGCTGCAGCCTCAACCTCCCCGGGTTCAAGCAATCCTCCTACCTCAGCCTCCTGAATAGTTGGGACCACAGGCACGTGCCACCACAACCGGCTAATTTAAAAAAATAAATAAATCTTTTGTAGATATGAGGTCTCCCTATGTTGCCCAGCCTGGTACTTATTTTCTGTTAAACATGAATATACTTTGATGCAATATTAGCATTTTTCTCATACCCTTTAGAAACTCCTTATTACATGATACATATTTTTTTCTTCAGTTCTTTTTTATTCCTCACAAAGCAAACATCTGGGATGTTTAATACAAACTGGAGCATTCTTGACTAACCATTTAAATATTGTCTCTATTTTGGTAGACTCTGACATTAACAAGAATGGCTTCCACCTGTCTCTCGAAGTCTACTGGAAGGCTTTGGAATCCTAATAGCAGAGATTGCATATTTAGTGCCATAGATAACTAAGCATGTAATATTTTAAGTACGTTATTGCAAAAGAAGGGAATGACTAGTAACCTCTCGCAAAGTACAAGAAGGAGGTGGTACACTTTTTTTTTTGTAACAACAATTAATCATGACAGAAGGACTCAGATGGGGAAAAGTACAGATGGTTCTTATTACACCCTGCCCCTAACTTGAATTACCATTCCCTACCATAAACAGAATGTGCCAAAACTGTAAGAGAAAAAATCATGAGATAAAAATCTGCAATATTTTGTGCCATCAAATTGTTTAAAACCACAGTGTAATGACAAGTACATCTAGTGAATACAGTGAAGTCAGAAAATCTTTTGCCATAATAAACATCAACAGTCATCAAGTATTTAATTGATTCCAAGGTAATATATACACTGGCAAGTGATTGAATGTAAATATGTTTTAAAGGGAATTTTTCAGGTTCCATCATACTGTCTAGTATAATATTTATAACTCCACTGTAAGCTTTTGTTGCTTTAATAGTTCACTAAGCTTTGACCTACATAAACTAAACTTTTCTGAGTGGTGATTAAGTTTTAATGGCAGATGATGCCTAGACATTTTCAAATGTAAAGATACACATATGGTTTGGAAGAACTTTCAATTATTAATATCAATCAAGTGGTAGATAAGAAGAATACTTTGTAACTTTGGAGGTATTTCTTACCTCCTTCACACATAAGTCTTATGAGATTGTCCTCAATATGGCAATCTGTAATGTAATACTTATTAGGGAAGAGTGCTGTGAAATGGAGACATGCTTTTTATCACTTAAATGTGTGCAGACCCATATACTCAGAACTTTCAGGATTCTGAAAGATATGAGTGAAAACTTGTGTCAGAGAATATACGTTTATGTGGCACTTATTTGGTTTTATGAATGTTTTAGAGGGAAAGTTGCCAGACAAGGACTCATCCTCTAAGGACTCTTGATAGCATGCTGGAACCATTCGTTCTGGACCTGCGCCAGGCCTCAGTGGTCAGCAATGATGATGAGCACTATTGAAAACATGATTTTCAGAAAGAACAATCAAAACAAATTCCGTTTGTTGCCCTGTGGATTGGTTCCAAGAAACATCTTTGTCTCTGGATGATCAAAGCGTGGTCTGATAGGCTAAGAATGCAGTAATTGTTATAATTAGCCAATAATTTTGCAGCAAAGAAAGTTATTAGTGGCTGCTAACTCGTTTGCATGCTAATGTTTTTGGAGGGAGGGGAAAATCTTTTGAGGCTTGACATTTTAAAAATGGATCTGAGTTACTTTTGGCTGTAGTTGTTGTTAGAATAATATACAGGAGATTGTATTTAGGTGATGCTTTCAGAGAATCCTAAAGGGTGGCTGGTAGAACCTGTGTGTAGTTTCTGGTATCTCAGGTAAAGTTGTCCAGAGTGAGCTTCCTCTTGAGGACAAAGGGCAAGAGGAAGAACAGGAGGAGCCTTGGATTTACAGATTCTACCATTTACTCAGAAGAATAAAAATTCAAAACACCTGCCATCTCTCAGGATAGGAAAGCAACACAGCAATTTCTTTTAAACAAAAGCAAACACAGGGCAGCAATGAGAAATTCATTATGAAAGAAAATGAAGCAAGTGTCTGGACTTGGGCCCTTCCCAAGCCCTGAAAACTAAAGTCTGAACATCCTGATAGATGAGTCACTGCCTCCTTCCTGCTAATGTTTGTACCTGAGAATTCTTTTTTTCTTTTGTCGCCATGAGGGAAGGAATTCTTTTTTCCTGTTGGCTCAGTAGAAGAGACTGGAGGATTCCACTCCCGTTTCTTAAGCTGTGGAGTTGTGGTGGATGATGATGTCAGAAAACAGAGAGATATTCCAAAATCCTGGGTTGCAGGTTGGAATTTCACTGCTTTCCCACAGGAATAACAGGGAGCTAGAGTTCTTTGATTCAGCTGCCTGGGGGTTAGCAGATTTGCAAGGTCCTGCTAGGAAACTACCATTTTTAGCATTGTTTCCCTAGGAATATTTTCTTCTAAGTTCCAAAAGAATTCACAAATACCTGTTTTGGTAGTAAAAATAGCAGTTTTGAGCCAGGCATCCATGGCTCACCCTTGTAGTCCCAATACTTTGGTAGGCCAAGGTGGGTGGATCACTTGGGCCCAAGGAGTTTGAGACCAGCCTGGGCAACATGGGAAAGCCCCCACTATACAAAAAATACAAAAATTAGCTGGGTGTTGTGGTGTGTGCCTGTAGTCACAGCCACTCAGGAATCTGAGGTGGGGAGGATCACCTAAGGCTGGGAAGTAGAGGCTGCAGTGAGCTGTGATTGCGTCACTCACTCCAGCCTGAGTGATAAAGTAAGGCCCTGTCTCAAAAAAAGAAGAATAAAAGAAAAATATTAATAGAAGTTTGTAGACTGAAGACAGCTTAGATTTGAATGTCTTCTTTGTGTTTATTTCTTGATCTTTTCCGTTATAGTGTTTTAATGATGCCCGTTGTTAATTTTATGAATTTTCTTTTGGAGATAAGGTCTCACTTTGTCACCCAGGCTGGAGTGTGGAGTGTAGCGGTGCTAACACAACTCACTGCAGCCTCAACCTCCTGAACTAAGCAATTCTCTCGCCTCAGCTTCCCCGAGCAGCTCAGACCACAGATGCGCACCACCATGCGTTTCTAATTTGTGTTTTTTGTAGAGAAGGGGTTTCGCCATGTTGCCCAGGCTGGTCTCAAACTCCTGGGCTCACATGATCTACCTGACTCGGCCTCCCAAAGTGCTGGGATTATGTTAATCTTACGAATTCTTTTTTCAGTGTCCCAAATTCTTCACCAGTAATAACACAATTGCTCTAAAACTAAATTTAGAATGTTAATGAAAAGTTGTGCTTTGATAAGTATAACAAAACATGGTGAATTGTGCTGGCTTCCTATTTTTTAATTGTAGGAAGGTAAACTATTATTAATATTTATGGACTATTTCCTATCTTTTCAAAGGTTTTGTTAGTCTCACAATGCTGCAGCCAGAGAAGTAGGTGAGATGTATTGTTAATACATATGCAAATTATTCCAATGGAGTGTAATCCTATTTGTCTTTTGTGCTGTATTTGTGCTTTTTTGAATCCACACAATGTCACACCTATGAAGGGAAGCTATCTGTTTAGGAATAATACATTTTCTTTTTCTTCTTTTTTTTTTTTGTTTTGGAGACAGGGTCTCACTTTGTCACCCAGGCTGGAGTGCAGTGGCGCAAACACGGCTCACTGCAGCCTTGACCTCCCAGGCTCAAATGATGTTTCCACCTTAGCTCCCCAAGTAGCTGGGGCCACAGGTGCACGCCACCATGCCCGGCTAAAACTTGTATTTTTTTTTTGTAGGAACGGGGTCCCACCATGTTGCCCAGGCTGGTCTCAAATTCCTGGGCTCAAGAGATCTGCCCACCTCAGCCTCCCAAAGTGCAGTGATTACAGGTGTGAGCCACCGCGCCTGGCTGGAAGAATACATTTTCTTCTATTATTCTACCTACTCTTCATTCAGGCTCTCTTTGACCAAAAATAAATAAATAAGTAAAATTCCACAACAAATAATAAAACCAAAATACCTAACCATGCTTGTACTTTAAAAATAAGAAGAAATGGAAGCTCTCCTCTCTGTCGTCCACCCTGCTGTCATCCACTCTCTCCCAATCCAGTCATTTTTCCCTTCAGGAAATAATCTGGACTAGAAATATGTCCAAAATATGTCCTAAGAAAAACTGAATTCTGGCCGGACATGGTGGCTCACGCCTGTAATCCTGAGGCGGGCGAATCACCTGAGGTTGGGAGTTCAAGACCAGCCTGACCAACATGGTGAAACACCATCTCTACTAAAAATAAAAAAAAATTAGCTGGGCATGGTGGCAGGCGTCTGTAATCCCAGCTACTTGGGAGGCTAAGGCAGGAGAATCACTTGAACCTGGAAGGTAGAGGTTGCAGTGAGCCGATATCGCACAACTGCACTCCAGCCTGGGTGACAGAGTGAGACTCAGTCTCAAAAAACAAAAACAAAAAACATAATTCCAGTGGAGGTTTTCTGAAGACTCTTGGTGATAAGGGGTCCTGTTGATTCTGGTGAAAATGTGGGTCAAGACTTTTCTAGTGCATTTCTTGCCAGCACCACCGAATTCTTCAAAACAATTGGGATTCAAATATTACAAACATATCAGTTTGCACTTTTTAACATTATTTCAATAGCACTATTCTTTTTAGTTGCATGTGACAGAAACTTCAACTAGTTCGAGCATAAAGGGCATATACTGTAGATGCTGTATGCGCATACAGTGGTGAAGGCAGGCATAGAAGAGAGCTGCAGGAACAAGGAGTGCAGGGAATGAAATGGGCACAATGACTTCAGGACCCTCTCCTTGGCACCATCTTTCTCTTATTCTTAGTTGTCTGCTGAGCTCTATTCTATAGAAAGATCTACTTGAGAAGATGAGGTATGGCCACAGAAAGCCTCAAGGTTACATTTATCAGTTATTCATTCAAGAAGAGGACAAGCCCCTTCCCTCCAATTTGGGAAGTTCTCGGTGAAGAATTCTTATTAGTCTGGCTTAGAGTGCAGCTTCACCTTGTGAAGTTATCCTTATTCTAGGGGACAGTAGGAATACAAGTGACCCGCCATGAGCCGGGGGTGGTTTTTGCAGTGGGTGGGGCAATGTGCAATGGAGCACATGTTTTACAATCTCAACAGAAGCAGGAGGTTGACCAGAAGAAGAAGGATATTGAATCTGGGAGGCAGATGAAAATATTAACTATATAGTCCATTGTATCATTTCTGTTAAGAATTTATATCAACTAGAGAACTTCATAACATGAGGTAAGATGAGACACTCATATTGGGAATTTTCAAGAGAGTTCAATAAAGAGACTATTTACAAGGATGCAAGCGGGATGTAGGGAAACCACAGTGATGCAATTTCTTGGGGCTGGTAAGAGCAAGGGATTAGATTTACCAATCCTAAGTCTGGTCAAGGATGTAGCCCTTTCCCTCCTACAGTGACCACCTTAGGGAGGGACATGGAGAATAAATACTTCAAACTTTTGCTGTCCTTCTCGCCCATCTCCTGTTGATGTACTTTATTAGTTGAACCTGCCTAGAAGCAAGCAAACAACAGAGTCCATTGATGTAGTCCTTAGAGGTCAGCCTACCAGTACAGGGACCAGAGTGGAAATGGGTGGTGATCTGGAGGGCCAAACGGAAAATTTGCAGCATGGCCTTGTTTACCTACAGACCGATACACATGCATATACATGTACATTTCATGTGATAGAAACAACCATGTAACTGAATAGTCAATTTAGTCATATACATAAACATGTCAATGAGATATTATCCGTGATATTCAAAGATTAACTTGTCATCAAGTATTGCGTAAACAAAATCTAAAGGTTATTATTTCCCTTTAACATTTTTTTCTAACCACACTTTAAAATACCACTACATTGCATTGGATCATTTTGTAATTGTGTTTCTATAATGATGAGAGATTTCTAGTAGATGAGTGGCCTGGAAAAAATTCAAAGAGACAGCGTGGCATAATGAAAGCTTTTAGAGGCAGGCCAACTTGGATTTGAATCCTGTGTGATAATCTTGGTCACTTTAACTTCATCTGCACCAACAGCGTGTAGGACAAAGCAATCATATCTGGTGACAGGATGTGTCATAGACCAATACTCAGGGACTTCCACTATGCATAAATCACCAACATTCACGTTTTTAGATCCAATTAAAATAGTGATGCCATGACTATCAAGCATCAAGCGGAGCATAATTTGACTCATCTTTTTTTTTTTTTTTTAAAATTCTGAAAGCTCTTCAGTATTTTGTAATGAGGGCTCACAGTTTACAGTTACGAACATCCATGAGCATTGGATAATGCTAAAACTTTTGCTTCACTAGTGACAGCAGAAAAAAAAACCTTGGCTGGTGGCACTAATTTTTTTCATGTAATCAAGATTTTGCCACTAACTAGGCCTTTAGACCAATAGTTGGCTTTTAGCTTCCCTAATGATGGGGATGGTGGTGATGATGAGGATGCTGCTGACATTTAGGGTACTGTGTACTATGTGCTTCACACATGTTAATTCTTCCAACAACTGTGAGTCAGACATTATTGTCCCAGTTTTACAGGTGAAGAACTTGCAGCTCAGAGGGTTGTTAAAACAAGATCACACTTCTAATAAGCATTAAAACTTATTCTCAAATCCTGGTCTGTGTCATTCTAACACTTTCCCTGATGGCTAAAGAATACAGACTCCCAAAAGATTGCTCTTCTAACTTACAGTTTTAATTCCGGGTGATACGTTTACTCTGTTATTATACAGCATACAGCAAGCTATAATTAATTTCACAGTTACTTCTGACTATTTTGGTAACTGCTGTTTTGATTTCTATTAGTTGAAATATCTATCTATGTGATGTCTCGTTACTAGAATAGTAATGGGACAACCAGCATATTATGAAAAAAATCCAGCATATTATGAAAAGCATTTTATTTTAAATGCTTAACAAAAGCATGTTATTTTCATCTACAGTTTGAATACATGCTCATAATTTAAAATGTAGGAAAAGTAGGGGTAAAGTCCTGATGTCCATTTTTTTAAAATGGTAGTAAACAGTAATAAATACTTTAAAACCAACTTAAACAATTTTTTCCTTTCTTTTGTTTCTTTTTTTCTTTAGAGATAGAGTCTTGCTCTGTTGCCCAGGTTGGAGTGCAGCAGTGCAATCATAGCTCACTGCAGCCTCAAACTCCTGGGCTCAAAGGATCCTCCCATCTCAGCCTCCAGGGTAGCGGGGATTACAGACATGCATCACCATTCCTGGCACTAAACAGATTTTTTTTTTTTTTTTTTTTTTTTGAGACAGAGTCTCGCTTTCACCCAGGCTGGAGTGCAATGGCACAATCTAGGCTCACTGCAGCCTCCGCCTCCCAGGTTCGACCAATTCTCCTGCCTCAGCCTCCCAAGTACCTGGGATTACAGGCACCTGCCACCACACCTGGGTAATTTTTGTATTTTTAGCAGAGACAGGGTTTCGCCATGTTGGCCAGGATGGTTTCGAACTCCTGACCTCAGGTGATCTGCCCACCTCCAAAGTGCTAGGATTATAGGTGTGAGCCACTGCACCTGGCCTAAACAGATTTTCTTTTTTTCTTTTTCTTTCTTTCTTTTTTTTTTTTTTGAGACAGAGTTTCACTCTTGTTGCGCAGGCTGGAGTACAATGGCGTGATCGCAGCTCACCCCAACCTCCGCCTCCCAGGTTCAAGTGATTCTCGTGCCTCAGCCTCCCTAGTAGCTGGGATTACAGGGATGCGCCACCATGCCCAGCTAATTTTTGCATTATTAGTAGAGACAGGGTTTCTCCGTGTTGGTCAGGCTGGTCTTGAACTCCTGACCTCAGGTGATCTGCCGCCTAGGCCTCCCAAAGTGCTGGGATTACAGGCGTGAGCCATTGCACCTGGCCCAGATTTTCTTTTAATGTGTTTTTCTTAGGAGGGTTTTTTCTTGGGAGGGAAGGTTAGCTTCTTTGGTTTCTAACCCATGAGGTTAGTAATACTTTCTTATAAATTATTCTCATTATTTAATAAGATGACATGCTTTATAAACCCAGCTGTATTAGAAATGTATAATCAAATTTTTCTTTTATACTTTTAAAATTTATCGAAAAATTTCTTTCATTAAAACAGATGCTACTATACTCAGAAGACAAAGTCCCATTGCTTAATTCATTTCTAACTTAGTGTTCAAGCATGATATAAAGAGATCTTTAATTACCTAGAAAGAAACTCTTAAGTAACAGAGTGATGATGACTAATATACTGAAAACAAAATAAAAACAGAGGCCTTCAGTGTAATGGAACAAAGTAATATGCTGTCAAATAAAGTACTGAAACTGAGATATGTAAACCAATGCTATTATGGTAGCAAACAAGTGGCACTTTCATTTTCTTGTCCAATTACCAAAGAGGGGATGTAATCAAGAGTCTCAAGTTGACACATAAATAACATAGAAAAAAAGGCAAGCTACCTCTAAAAGTCATATTTTAAATGTGAAAAAAAAGCAGAGGACTGGGGAGACAGATATTCGAAAATTAAATCTAAACTGATTTTTTGATTTTGCTTCAAAAATTAAATGGAAAGTAAAGGGGGAGAAATTGGAAAGAACAGCATACAAATAATGTTTGTTAAAGAAAGTTGTCAGTGTATTATGTATTTTATGTCATGATTCCTGTGCAGTCATGAGCACCAAAGCTTGCTCTGAGATCCAGAACAGTGCCTGGCTTTGTAGTAGATCTCCAGTAAATATCCCTTAAATAAACAAATTCCCAAGCAATTGGCAGGAATCCAGACTAGAACTTGATAGCACTAGTTCTACACAAATTTTGTGAATCTCAAAAAGATGAGGGTGGGGAGTTCCTACTGGCATGGAAATGGCCCCATCCTAAAGGCAAATAGTGCCCCAGTGAAGAAACACTGGGTGCTTCAAGACTTTCCCTACTCAAATGCAAATATTTTTCATAGAAGCACTTCACTAAGTTGGTCAGCACTTTTTATCTTAGGCTAAATAAATTTGAGAGAACCTTCCAAAGCCTGGGTATTTAATGGAGAAGAATGGTTGAGGGTTAGAAGATGAAGAAAGCTTGAGGATTACATGGGTGGATTGTAAGGAAAGCCATGGGATTGTGTGGGTGGATTGTAAAGAAAGGCAGGAAGTAAAAAGACAAACTTCTCACTTGACATTGGGCATAGAGGTGGTCCTACACAACTCGAACTTTACCTAGTTTCCTAGATCAATATTTCCAATGGATAAACTAATTTGTCATCTAAAAACCAACTGGAGGCAAGGGATGGTGGCTCATGCCTGTAATTCCAGCACTTTGGGAGGCTGAGGCGGATGAATCACTTGAGGTCAGAAGTTCGAGACCAGCCTGGCCAACATGATGAAACCCCGTCTCTACTAAAACTACAAAAATTAGCTAGGCATGGTGGTGCAAGCCTGTAATCCCAGCTACTCAAGAGGCTGAGGCAGGAGAATCTCTTGAACCTGGGAGGCGGAGGTTGCAGTGAGCTGAGATCGTGCCAATGCACTCCAGCCTGGGCAACAGAGTGAGACTCCATCTCAAAAAATCTAATAAATAATAAATAATAATAATAATAAAACCTGGAAACTTTAAAACACTGTAATGGTGTAAGTGTTTGTGTCCCTCCCAACATTCATGTGTTGACATCCTAACCTCCAAGGTGATGTTTTTTAGAGGTGGGGACTTTTGGGAGGCAATTAGGTCATGAGGGCTCCACCCACATGAAAGGAATTAGTGGCCTAAAAAAGAGACTCCAGAGAGCTTCCTCGCCCCTTCCACCATGTAAGGACACAGCAAGAAGCTGCCATCTAAGAAATCAGGAAACTGATCCTCACCAGACACTGAATCTGCTGGTGCACACCCTGTTCTTAGGCTTTCCAGCTTCCAGAACTGTGAGAAATAAATTTCTGTTGTTTATAAGCGACCCAGTTTCAGGTATTTTGTTATAGCAGCCTGAGCAGGCTAAGACAAATATACTGATTTCTGTTCAAGAAGTGTTCTAGTCACGAAGACTTGGGATTTTTGTAGTTGCTGTTTGCATTGCAAATTGTTTGGTTTTACCAAGCCAGAGATCAACCATATATTTAAAGCACAAAAATTTGGAATCCTGAATTTCATTTTGGTTTCTGCTTTAATTTGGTGTTCTATGTGGGTTCTATATTTGACACATGAAAATTGTCACAGGATATTAATTTTTACTTTTAATCACTTTTTGGTTTTGATTGTTCTTTCCTGTTTTTAATTAGATTTTTAGTAGTAGGAAAAGTGGGTTTGAGGAGAGTGTTTTTAAAAAACACTAATGCATTCTCAGGCTGAAAAAAAAAAAGAAAAAATATTAATGCATTTTAATTTTAATTGTATTATTTATGTTGCTTATGAAGCACTTCTCTAGCATTTAAATCCCACCTACAGTCTCAAAATGATCTTTTGCTTTATTCCATCTCATCTCCCATTATTATCAAATAATAAAAATGGGAAATGGAATAATAATGAGAATCCCAGTTGTCTTTTGGCACGTCTTGATGTACAAAGTGACTGTATAGACTTTTTCTCTTGCCTCTAGAAGCTTACAGTCTAGAAAAGATATATGTGTTCTGATACACAGACAACAAAGACTTAATTTAAAAAAATTTTTTTTGAGATGGTCTCACTCCATTGCTCATGCTAGAAAGCAATGGCACAATCATGGCTCACTGCCGCCTCCAACTCCTGGGCTCACATGATCCTCCCACCTCCGCCTCCCTAGTACCCAGGACTATAGGCACAAGTTACCACACCAGGCTAATTTTAGATTGTTTTTTGCAGAGACAGGGGTCTCCCCTATGCTGCCCAGGCTGCTCTTGAACTCCTGAGCTCAAGCAGTTCTCCTGCCTCGGGTCTCAAAGTGCTGAGATTACAGGTATGAGCCACCTCATTGAGCCCCTTAATTGATTCTTGAGCTGATTCATAAATGGGCAGTAACTTATTGTGACATATAGATTAAAGCAGCACTTCCCATTGTTAACACTTTTGGTATCTCCTTATGATGAGTGCCCCCTACCATCTATTTCTATTTCTGTACGTATATCTATCTATACCTCTTTTAAAAAATACAACAAAATTGGGCTATCAGGGTAAATATGATTTTTTTTTCTTTTTTTTCTTTTTCTTTTTCTTTTTTTTTTTTTTGAGACGGAGTCTCACTCTGTCACCCAGGCTGGAGTGCAGTGGCACGATCTTGGCTCATTGCAACCTCCGCCTCCAAGGTTCAAGTGATTCTCCTGTCTCAGTCTCCCAAGTAGCTGGAATTACAGGCATGCACCACCGCACCTGGCTAATTTTTTGTATTTTTAGTGAAGATGAGGTTTTGCCATGTTGGCCAGACTGGTCTTGAACTCCTGACCTCAGGTAATTCACCCACCTCAGCCTCCCAAAGTGCTGGGATTACAGGCATGAGTCATCACACCCAGCCGATTCTTTTCTTACTAAGTATATTGTGAGCAATACTCACGTTATTAAATAATTTTGAGAATGTAATTTTAGGCTGGTCATGGTGGCTCATGCCTGGAGTCCCAGCACTTTGGGACCCCAGGCAGGAGGATTGGTTGAGCTCAAGAGTTCAAGACCAGCCTAGGCAGCACCGGGAGACTCTTGTCTCTACAAAAAATACAAAAATTAGCTGGGTGTGGTGGCGCACACCCAACTACTTGGGAGGCTGAGATGAGATCACATGAGCCTGGGAGGCGGAGGCTGCAGTGAGCCGTGTTTGCTCTGTACTCCACTGCACTCCAACCTGGGTGACAGAGTGAGACCCTGTCTCCAAAAAGAGAGAGAGAGAAAAACAAAAAGAAAATGTGATTTTAAAGCTGTAGAGTATTTTATTCTATTGCTTTAACATAATTTATTTAATAAGTCCTTTCTTGTTGAATATTAAGATTATAACCACCTTTGCATTATTGTAAACAGTGGTACAGTTAACTCTTATTTACTTATAACTAATTTTTAGAAGTGATATAATGAGTCAAGGAGGGCCTGGAATTCTGTGTACAAATTATTGGGTTTTTGATTTTCTCATCTTTTCCCATCCAGACTCTGTTGAAACTCAACACTTATTCATTTAATGAATAAGTTTACGTGAGAGTTCTTTAAAAGTTGTGCTTCTAGGCTGGATGTGGTGGCTCATGCCTGTAATCCCAACACTTTGGGAAGAGGAGGCGGGCAGATCACTTGAGGTCAGGGGTTCGAGACCAGCCTGGCCAACATGGCAAAACCTTATCGCTACTAAGAATACAAAAAAAAAAAAAAAAAAAAAAAATCAGGTTGGCATGGTGGCAGTCACTTGTAATCCCAGCTACTCTGGAGGCTGAGGCAGGAGAATCATTTGAACCTGGGAGGCAGAGGTTGCAGTGAGCTGAGATTGTGCCATTGCACTCCAGCCTGAGTGACAGAGTGAGATTCCATCTCAAATAAAAAAATAAATGTTGTGCTTCTACTATGAGGAGATAAAACCATAAAGAAAAAAATCAAGCAGAAAAATGAATAAATCTAACAATTCCCCTTTTCTCTCTCTCTCTGTGTGTGTGTGTGTGTGTGTGTGTGTGTGTGTGTGTGTGTGTTTTGAACCTGAATGACAGAAGGGTTTATCAAATATGAGCCTAGAAAAAATGAATGGACTCAAGACTGGGAATAGGAGGTTAAGAAAGGCATTTGGTGACAAGCTGGGAGTGCTGAAATATTATCTTCAAATAAATATTAAGAGATTTTAGAAAAAAAGATGTTCAATTACATTTTTACTAATGTAATTAATCTGATCATAATTAGAAACTACATTGCAAAACCCATCCTGGTTATATTGGCAGGTAAATAATCAATTCAACTGCTTACCTATTTCCTATGTCTGAAATTAAACTATTGGGGCTAGGTGTGGTGGCTCATGTCTGTAATCCCAGCACTTTGGGAAGCTGAGGCAGGAAGATGGCTTGAGCCCAAACTGGTCTCAAATTCCACAATGAGATGCCATCTCTACAAAAAACACACACATACAAAAAGAAATTTAAGTTTTGGATTTCTCCAGTCTCCTTGGTTTGTTTTAACACCTGACAGCATAATCAGAGCTGAGTTTACTGGCTCCTAGTATTTTATTAGATTTCTATTTAAATGTAGGTTTTGGTGTTTATTAATCATTTGGGAGATAGATTCCCAATGGTGCAATTTTCTCGTTTAAAATGTATGCTTGGCCGGGTGCGCTGGCTCACGCCTAGACTCTCAGCACTTTGGGAGGCCAAGGCAGGTGGATCACCTGAGGTCAGGAATTCAAGACCAGGCTGACCAACATGGAGAAAGCCCCCATCTCTACTAAAAATACAAAATTAGCTGGGTGTAGTGGCGCATGCCTGTACTTGGGAGGCTGAGGCAGGAGAATCGCTTGAACACGGGAAGCAGAGGTTGCAGTAAGCCAAGATCACGCCATTGCACTCCAGCCTGGGGAACAAGAGAGAAACTCCATCTCAAAAAAAAAAAAAAAAGTATGCTTAACTCTTGTCAAAGTTAATACATGTTAGGTGTGCAAATCAAAGTAAAACTATGAATAGGCCATGCCTTGGGAGATTAAATGCTGCCGATTTCTCACTGTCAGAATTGCCTTATTTCTTTCACATTTCACTAATTCAGTTGAGTCCCTCGTGTATCCTAGTCATACATTATTATGTAATTTTTAGGGTAAAAATGCTCTGTTCTTCCAGAAATCATCTCTTCTGAAGATTCATTTAACTTTGTTTAAAACCATAGCCTTGAGGAGTAGTCATATTTTGAAAATATGTCAGTTTTGCCATACCCATCATCCTTTTCATTTCTGGAGAAACTATGAAAACTAGGACAAGTTGATTTTAATTAATATTCTCATAATTCTCTCTAGAGTGAATTGTAATTTCCATTACTTCAAAAATGCTTCTGGAACCCCAGGAGACATTATTCCCCAGCTTAACTAAAGAGTTATAAGTGGTATAGTAAATATTAGTACAGTATTGTGATTTAAGAAAATTGTTGGCCAGGCAAGGTGGCTCATGCCTGTAATCCCAGCACTTTGGGAAGCCAAGGCGGGTGGATCACTTGAGCTCAGGACTTCAAGACCAGCTGCATCAACATGGTAAAACCCTGTCTCTACTAAAAATCCACACACAAAAAAAATTAGCTGGGCATCGTGGCGCATGCCTGTAATCCCAGCTACTGGGGAGGCTGAGGCAGGAGAATCGCTTGAACCAGAAAGTCAGAGGTTGCAGTGAGCCGAGATCGTGCCACTGCACTCCAGTCTGGCAAGAGAGCAAGACTCCATCTGAAAACAAAAACAAAACCTAAGGATTAGGTCCTGTTATATGTTGTGTTTTATGAATTTGTTAGCAATCTACAAATTTAATAATACGAATGCGGATGGGTTATCCTTTTGTATGAGATAAGGAAGTGTATTTAGAGGACAGGTACAGTTACAAAAGTTACTGTACTACCTCTGTAGAGCATAGAGCAATCATTTAATTTGGTTATATGTAGGGCGAAGCTATCACATGTATTTGTGTTAGAAAAAAAAAAAAAAAACACGAAAAACTTCCTGCAATCATGGAAACCAGAATAAGGCCTGATACCTGAGTGTTAAACAGGTTTGCAATCACCCTGAGTAATCTAGCAGACAATCCACCACCCATCCTGTTATATAAGGAATCATAGTTTTTTTTTAAAAAGGATACATTTAAATTTAGACAGTTTTTTGGCTGATGCACTCCTGCGAAGTGGTCCTTGAATAAGAAAAGGTGACTTATCACAGTCACAGCACACAGCCATTGTTCCTGGTTGCACACATTGTTCCTGGTTGGGGCAGGTGCCCCCAAATCATGCTGGATTGTCTTTCCATGGTCCCCTCACAGCTGACCAGGCCTGGATATAGACTCTTAGAAATCTTAAATGCTGACAAAATTATGGTGCAGTACCCCTATATTCAATAAAACAATGCTAAATTTTTTTTTTTTTTTTTGAGACAGAGTCTCGCTCTGTCGTGCAGTGGTGCGACCTCAGTTCACTGCAACCTCTGCCTCCCATCTGCAGCCAATCAAGTGATTTTCCTGCCTCAGCCTCCCAAGTAACTGGGATTATAGGCATGCACCACCATGCCCGGCTAATTTTTGTATTTTTAGTAGAGGTGGGGTTTCACCATGTTGCCCAGGCTGGTCTCAAACTCCTGACCTCAGGTGGTCCACTCACCTTGGCCTTCCAAAGTGCTGGGATTACAAGTGTGAGCCCCTGTGTCCAGTCAAATAATGCTAATTCATACGGTAGAGTCCAACAACTTCTGATTTTTCTTTTAATGATATTTAATTATTTCATTGAATTTCTTAGGAACTGTACTGTTACTGTGATTAGATAAAAAATGTTTTCATCAGTAGGAAGTACATGCTGAAATATTTTGAGGTTTAGTGTCATGATGTTTGGAACTTGCAAATTTTTTAGCAAAAAAGCCCTATGTGTATACACACACACACACACACACACACACACACACACACACACACACACACACACACACAGAGAAAGACAGAGAGAGAGAGAGAGACAAAACAACAGGCAGAAAGACAAAGAGAGACAGAGATGGGCACAGACAGAGACAGAGAGATAGACCAAAATATGTACGATTTTTTTTTTTCAAATTTTCTGTAGGGGGGGAACCACATAATCACTAAAAATAGAATGCCAAGTATCAAAAGAAGCATAGTTGATAAGTATTTTGTGTAAATTTATGTATTTATTTTTTTGAGGCAGGGTCCTCCTCTGTCGCCCAGACTGGAGGGCAGTGATGTGACCACTGCATGCTGCTCACCGCAGCCTCAACCTCCCAGGCTCAGGCAATCCTCCAACCTAAGTCCCCCAAGTATCTGGGACTACAGACATGCACCACTATGCCTGGCTAATTTTTTTAAATAGACTTGGGGGGTCTCATTATATTGCCCAGGCTGGTCTCAAACTCCTGGGCTCAAGCAATCCTCCTGCCTTGGCTTCCCGAAGTGTTCAGATTACAGGCCTGAGCCACTGCAACTGGCCAAGTCACTCATTTTAGATAAATGGATTTACAAACACACACAGACATAAATTCAATCAACCTCAAAAGTCACTGGACAAATGCCAATTACTTTCTAAAGAAGTCCAACCTTTAAAAACAAACTATCTAGTTCCTTTTGATGAATTTTTTCTTCTACAACTTTAGCCTTCTACCAACTCAGAACCTAAGAATCAATAAAGCAATATTTCTTATACTGCCTTAATCAAAAATAGATATTTTCTTCTTTTTTTCATCCAATTAGTACAATTTATTGACTGTCTGTTTATGCCAGGGCTAGTGATGGGCTCTGAATATGCAAAAATAAAAAGACAAGGGCCCTGTCCTCAAGTTCACAGTCAATTGGTGAGGCAGATTTTTGACACATAATTACAGTATGATGTAAAAAGTATTATAATAAATGTATGTGTAAGTTGCTATGGGATCATGGTTTAAGAAGCCTTAATTTATCTGATGAGAAAGGGAGGAGGTGATAAATCAGGTTATAATGGTACAATAATAAGTAATAATGGCAACAACAACAATAATAACAGTGGTCATACACCAGGCAAGTCCTAAATACAATAGTTATAGAGGGGTAGGTAAGGGTTGACAGTTGGCATAAGCCAATACAAATTACCAGATAGGGAAGAGGACCAGGATATGGCAATACAAATCTTGGGTAAAAAAATGCTAGCAAGTCTACCTGGCTAGAACATTTTTGCCATTGCCACAAACTCCATTCACATGTATTTCTCATATGTCATCTAGCTAATATTGCCTCCACCCGAAAGAGGCCTTGAGGCTCACAGGAGGTAGGTATGCCATTTGCCTCTGGATAAACAGCTGGTGTGTGGCAATACAAAATTTAGGTTAGAACTCAGGTGTCTCAGAGATTTGCTCCATTTAGTATGTAACGCCACCTGCCCACAGACCTTTGCTCAGGAGAATCTTTAATTAAAAAGGAGTGGGAAGTTCAGCATCAGGGCTTGTACCTGTAATCGCAGCTACTTGGGAGACTGAGGCAGGAGGGTCTTTTGAGCTCAGAAGTTTGAGGCCAACCTGGGTAGCATAGCAAGATTGTCTTTAAAAAAAAAAAAAAAAAGGTGGAATTGGGAGTAGGAATTTCACAGGTGAACCAAGGAGAAAAGAGAATTGTAGTCAGGAGGTGCATATGCAAGGCATTAAGGAATTAGAGAGTTTGGCAAATACTCCTAGGCTCAATTAATTATTAGGCATAATTGGGGTAGAAGGTATTAGAAGAAAAAACTAGAGAGTCCTACCTGGGCCGGAACACAGGACTCTTGAATATTATGCAAAGGGAATTGTACTTTATGGAGTAAGCACTGCAAAGCCACTGAAAGACCTTAAGCTTTGGAATTCCATGATCAGATTTGGTTTTTAGAAAGATGACTGTGCAAAGGCCAGGCAGACTCTAACAAGAAGGGAGTCAGCCAAGGGCAAGGGCCAAGCAGGGGTTGAGCCTGCTCTGTGACTGGAGGCACCTGGCAGGATAAAAACGTCTTACCCTTTGCCTGTATTCTCTACATAATTTACAGTCCTTCTTTCAACATGGCAAAAGGTATCATTTTTCCAAAATAATCATAAAAACCATCATGCCAACATGTTATTTTAAAACTGTGGTGGCCCATGCCTGTAGTCCCAGCTACTCAGGAGGCCGAGGTGGGAGGATTGCTTGAGTCCAGGAGGTTGAGACTGCAGTGAACTGTGATCACATCACTGCACTCAGCCTGGGCAAAAGAGCTAGACCCTGTCTCCAAAAAATAAAATAAAATAAAATAATAAAATAACATAAATAAAATAAATAACAATATAATATATTTAAAAGGTACCATTTTTGCAAATGGTGCCCAGGGAAACAATGGTTTCCTCTACTACTTTCAGCAATGCTTCTCCTTAAATGGCATTTTGGAGGGATTAAAGACAGAAAATAAGGTTTAGGAGAAAGAGTACCTGAACTAGGTCAATGACAGTAGGAATGGTGGTGGGGAGGATTGGCTATGTGATTCAACATTACTTGATAACTGATTGACTACGGGACCAAAAGTGAGAAAGCATATCGAAGATGACTCCTGGTTTTGCCTAAGCAACTGGGTAGACGGTGGTGTAGGATATGGGAATATTTGGAGAGAAGATTTTGGAAGACAGATGCTGAGTTTAAATTTGAACATGTTAATTTGGCATTTGGATGCCAAAATTGTTTCAGCACCACAAATTAAAAGATTGTCCTTCCTCTACTGCATCTTTCTAGGAAATCAGTTGATCATATTTCTGTGGGTCTATTTCTGGCCTTTCTATTCTTCTATAAATACAGAAGTCTGGAGGTCTGGGGTGTCATTTAGGATAAAATTCAGATTTAGTGTAGTTTCATTGGTCTATGAGTCTATCATTTTGCTAATAATGCACTATCTTGATAAGTGTAGCTTTATAGTAAATCTTCAAGTGGGGTGATGTGGATCCTTCAACTTCATTATTTTTCTATCAAAAGTGTTTTGCTGGGGGAAGGAAAGGAGCGGGGAAGGGTTGAAAACTAACTGTTGGGCACTAAGCTCAGCGCCTGGGTGATGGGATCATTGACACCCCAAACCTCAGCATCATGCAGGTAACAGACTGGCACATGTACCCCCTGAATCTAAAAGAAAAGTTGAAAAAGAGAGAAAAATGTTTTGCCCTTCCATATGAATTTGACAATTGGCTTGCTAATATATATAAAGAAACTTACTAGAAGTGTTGATTTGATAAATCAAATTGCAGAAAACTGACATCTTAATAATATTGAGTCTTCTAACCCATGAACGTGGTATATTTTTCCATTTACTCAGACATTTTAAATTTCTTTATAAGGGTTTTATAGTCTTCTGAATACGGATCATGTATTTATTTTGTTATATGTATCCCTAAGTACTTCATTTGTTTTTGCTGAACTTTTTGATTTTAAGATGCCTGTGTACGTCTATGTGCAGATGTGGGAAAATAAATACAGAAGTCTAGAGGTCTGGGGTGTCATTTAGGATAAAATTCAGGTTTAGTGTAGTCACATTTCTCAGAACATGTCAGATTTTTCAAGGACAAAAAACAGAGAAGAAAATAGTCCTGAGGACTAAGTCATCTTAATCACCAAATCACCAACAAACGGTTAATTATGGCACTTGATGTTCTAAGTTTAAGAAATGAGTCAAGGAAGACCCAAGAACCCCCATAATGAGATGGCACCAAAGAGTATGTGTCTAGATCCTGACTCTGGGAACATGCTAAGTCTCTGTTCTCATATTTGTAAAACAGGTGTAGTAATAGTGCCCATCTCATAGGGTTGTTGGAAGATTCAGACAGACAGTCACTTGGAGGACTTGGAACAATGCTTGGCATATAGTGAGCACTCAACATCTGTCAGTCATTCTTACCAGTTGTATAAATTACTTTCTGGGAGCTTACTGTGGGAAGGTCTTGGAAAAGACGTCATGATTTTTAAGATTCCTGGTATTTTCTGGTAATGACTGTTGATTTTCACAAGAAAACTTGGGATTCACTACTAAAATAATTTTTCTCACATGAGATATGCCCAGGCCTGGGTACAAAGATAAACTGCATATAAAACAAAATTTGTTGTTTGGTGCAGTGGCTCATGCCTTTAATCCAAGCACTTTGGGAGGCCAAGGCAGGAGGCTCACTGGAGCCCAGGAATTTGACACAAGCCTGGGCAACATAGTGAGACCTATGTCTACAAAAATAAAATAAAAACAAAAAATTAGCCACACATAGTGCCGCATGCCTGTAGTCCCAGCTACTTGGGAGGCTGAGGCAGGAGGACTGCTTAAGCCCAGGAGATCGAGGCTGCGGTGAGCCATGGTCACACCATGCATTCCAGCCTGGGCCACAGAGTGAGACCCTGCTGCAAACTAAATAAATCAATTGTAACATCTGGAATTCTCTGCTAAAAGCTCTTCCTTTAGAAACCATGCCGGCTTGCATTTTTAAAAAAATTAATACATAATTATTGTATATATATATAGATGGAATACATGTGATATTTTGATACATCCATTTAATGAGTAACAATAAATCAGAGTATTTAGGATATTCATCACCTCATTCATTTATTATTTCTTTGTGTCAGGAATATTTCAAATCTTCTAGATATTTTGAAATATATAATAAATTGTTGTTAACTGTAGTCAACTTACCATACCAACAAACACTAGAACTTATTTCTTCTGACTGTATGTTATCTATTTGTTTTGAAACAGGGTCTCTGTCACCCAGGCTGGAGAGCAGTAGAGTGCAGTGGTGCCATCTCAGCCCACTGCAACCTCCACCTTCTGGGCTCAGGATCCTCCCATGCCAGCCTACCGAGTAGCTGGGACTATAGGTGCACACCACCACACCTTTTAAAAAATTGTGTTAATTAAATTAAATCATGCTAATTAAATACATATTTGAATTACATAATAATTTAATTAAATACATAAATTAATTAGGTTGTGTTAATTAAATACAAAAATTTGGCTAATTTTTGTATTTTTTGATAGAGACGGGGTTTCACCATGTTGGCCAGACTGGTCTCAGACTCCTGGGTTCAAGCCATCCACCTGCCTCAGTCTCCCAAAGTGTTGGGATTACAAGCATGAGCCACTGCGCCTGTCCCTAACTGTATGTTTATACCCATTAATCAACCTCTCTCTTTATCTCCTACACCCCCTGCTTGCTATTTTTGATATGTGTTTCAAATATCTCCCAGATGAAGTATGAGAAACGTGATTAGGTATTACCATGGACTCGGAATTCATATTTTTCCTCCCTATCCCTCCTGTTTCCCCAATTATTGCCTAGCTTTGCTCACAGATCTTATCCCCATGGTTTAGTCTGTCTCCAGCTCTAGATGAGACCAGAGTCCTTCAAAATAATCTCACTTTAGGGAAAGGACAGAAATTGGACAATGACAACTCGATGGTCTGGACACTGGCACTTTGATAGGGAAAAGGGGAGAATTGAAACTCTTCACTAAAGTTGTTTCTCCAATTTCATTCTCACTGTGTTTATAAAAGCCAAAGAAATGTCTTGCTCAGAAAGGGGACCACTCTCTAATATTGGCAGGTACCAGGATAGAGGCCTACAGTTAACTGTGCTTCTGAGATAGTAACAGAAAGTATAGATTCTCTAATCAGGCAAAAGTGTCTGTACTCCTCCGAGATCTCTTGCAGTATATTGCCAGGAAAAAAACAATCGGTCTGAGACTCAGTGCCAAGGCTTCTGCTACCATTCCTCCCAGAAATTCTTGGATGACTTTGTCTTCACAAGTTTCCATAGTTCTTGATGGAAGTTGTGTTACACTACATAAAGTGTGTCTTGCAAGTATTGTTAAATGACCATCAAGATAAATCAGTAGACACTGATATTCCTCACAGAATTAGAAAAAACTTTAAAATTCATATGGAACCAAAAAAGTGCCCATACAGCCAAAACAATCCTAAGCAAAAAGAACTTAACTGGAGGCATCAGGCTATCCGACTTCAAACTATACTACAAGACTACAGTAACCAAAACAGCATGATACTGGTACAAAAACAGACACACAGACCAATGGAACAGGATAGAGATCTCAGAAATAAGACCACATATCCACAACCATCTGATCTTCGACAAACCTGACAAAAACAAGCAACGGAGAGAGGATTCCCTATTAAATAAATGGTGCTGGGAAAACTGGCTAGCCATATGCAGAAAATTGAAACTGGACCCTTTCCTTACACCTTATACAAAAATTAATTCAAGATGGATTAAAGACTTAAATGTAAAACCTAAAACCACAAAAATCCTAGAAGAAAACCTAGGCAATATTATTTAGGACATAGGCATGGGCAAAGACTTCACGACTAAAATGCCAAAAGCAATTGCAACAAAAGCAACAATTCACAAATGGAATCTAATTAAAGTAAAGAACCTCTGCACAACAAAAGAAACTATCATCAGAGTGAGCAGACAACCTACAGAATGGAAGAAAATTTTTGCAATCTATCCATCTGACAAAGGTCTAATATCCAGAATCTACAAGAAACTTAAACAAATGTACAAAAAAAAAAAAAAAAAAAAAAACTATAAAGAAGTGGGCAAAAGACAGGTGAAGAGACACTTCTCAAAAGAAGACATTTATGCGACCAACAAACATATTTTAAAAAAGCTCAACATCACTGATCATTAGAGAAATGCAAATCAAAACCAAAATGAGATACTAGCTACACCAGTTAGAATGGTGATGATTAAAAAGTCAAGGAACAACAGATGCAGGAAAGGCTGTGGATAAATAGGAATGCTTTTACTCTATTGGTGGGAATGTTAATGAGTTCAATCATTGTGGAAGACGGTGTGGTGATTCCTCAAAGATCTAGAACCAGAAACAGTATTTGACCCAGCAATCCCAATACTGGGTATATACCTAAAGAAATACAAAGAATTATATTATAAAGACACATGCATGTATATGTTCACTGCAGCACTATTCACAATAGCAAAGACATGGAATCAACTCAAATGCCCATCAGTGATAGACTGGATAAAGAAAATGTGGTAAATGTATACCATGGAATACTATGGAGCCATAAAAAGGAATGAGATCTTGTCCTCACGTCCTTTACAGGGACATGGATGGAACTGGAAGCCATTATCCTCAGCAAACTAACACAGGAACAGAAAACCAAATGCCACATGTTCTCACTTATAAGTGGGAGTTGAACAATGAGAACACATGGACACAGGGAGGGGAACAACACATACCAGGGCCTGGTAGAGAATAGGAAGGAAGGGAGAGCATCAGGATAAATAGCTAACGTATGCGGGGCTTAATACCTAGGTGATAGGTTGATAGGTGCAGCAAACTACCATGACACACGTTTACCTATGTAACAATCCTGCATGTCCTTCACATGTATCCCACAACTTTAAATAAAATGCAATAAAAAGATAAATTGGTAGAAGAAATGTCTCAGGTCTTTTTGCACATACTCCTCTTGGTTTATCAGACTGTATTGCTATAGCTAATGTTGGACAGAATAATGAGAAGCTTCTGAAGCATCATTCTTTGTCCTGTGGTGGGCCAGGGTATGGCAGAGATTGGTTTGATTTTAAAATCTTTTGAAAACCTGGGAACTGCAAATGTTACAAGCAGCACTGTGACTATTACCTTTGAATATAATTAAATTGGATCTCTCTAATTCAACTTTATTATACACTTCTTAGATTTAGCCTTTTGAGTGCTATATTTACATTTGTACATATTAATATTTGAAATAAATAATTTTAAAAATGGGACAATCACACAAATTAATAGAGGACAACTATCTCATGCTTTATAAAATGGACACAAACCTGGTGACAGATTAAATATTTGTAAGAGTAAATTCTAATTTTCATTTATTCAATAAAGGCAGAGATGCCTCCAGAGCCCCAGTTTGACATATCTGCAACACAGCTCCTGTTCTGTCTTGTGGGATGCTACAGGATTTCTGGGGACTGCCAGCTCTGTCTACCTGTGCCAGCCTTCTTAGCATTGCGAAGATGCTGATCACCTGCATCTAGGAATCACTGATCCAGATGGAAATTACTTATATTTGAGGCTCTGGGTTGTTTACAACAAATCAATTAAAGCTTATTTTAGTTTTCTAAGTTCAAAATTCTGTAAAGTGAATTAGACAAGTTGATATATTTTTAGCCTAAGTTCTTTCATAGAAACTGGAAGGGCCATATAAATAGTCTAGAACTAATGCAATTTATTTTTGGGAGATGGGTCAGAGGAAAAATATTTTTTATTTTTTAATTATTTTATTTTATTTTTTTGAGACTGAGTTTTTATTTTGCCACCCAGGCTGGAGTGCAATGGTGCAATCGTGGCTCACTGCAACCTCTGCCTCCCGGGTTCAAGCAATTCTCCTGCCTCAGCCTCCTGAATAGCTGGGATTACAGGCGCCCGCCACCACGCTCAGCTAATTATTCTACTTTTAGTAGAGATGGAGTTTCATCATGTTGGCCATGCTGGTCTTGAACTCTTGACCTCAGGTGATCCACCTGCCTCGACCTCCCAAAGTGCTGGGATTACAGGCGTGAGCCACCATGCCCAGCCATGATTTTTTTTTTTTTTAATTAATCCTGCTTTGAATCATTGTCATATCAATCTAGCAAGGAAAATATTTCTTTCTTTTTCTGTTGAGACAGAGTCTCTCTCTGTCACCCAGGCTGGAGTGCAGTGGCACGATATGGGCTTACTGCAACGTCTGCCTCCAGGTTCACGTGATTCTCCCACCTTAGCTGGGAGTACGTGAGTGTGCCACCACGCCCAGCTGATTTCTGCATTTTTTTTTCTGAAGGCGAGGTTTCACCATGTTGGCCAGGCTGGTCTCAAACCCCTGAGTTCAAGTGATCTGGTTGCCTTGACCTCCCAAAGTGCTGGGATTACAGGCGTGAACCACCCACCTGACCACAAGGAAGATATTTCTTCTAACCACATTTTACAAAGGTGGAAATTTAGGCTCAGAGAAGTTAAATTCTTTACTCAAGGGCACAGAGCTAATGTAAATCACAATAACTTTTCAAATTCAGGGCTATCTTATATCAGACCTAAGGTTTTTCCTTTATATCACTTATATCATATATTCTATTATAACCTTATAAAGCTGCATTTATTGACTTCATTGATAATGCAGATCGCATTTCCCTCTCTGTAGCAATATGATAAAATTCTGTTACTTCAATCACTTCTATGCTATTTCTTTCGTGTCAATAGACCCATCTATGAGGCACCTGGCCAGGTAGGGGTGGAGTATTATGAGTTTTTATTGGTTTGTGACTTGGCTTAATTATCACTGGATTCTTACAGAAAGACTATGATGAAATAGACTCATTCCTTTTAAGTGAGATAAGCACAAGGTGAAACTGAACTCTGTTTTAAATGCCATACCAGAACTTATCACTGGTACTATTTATTTTAGGTGATAAGTAAAACGTTACTAAAAGAAAAACACAGAAGATGGCCAGGACCAATTGTGATATGCCTCTCAAGGGCTTGGACAGTTCTACTTTCTTCTGAGCCGTTTCTCATACATTATCTTCACTTAGTCCCTGTATTGTATTCCATTCAATGTTGACAGTTTCTCTTTTTGCCATTTACCTGTGCTTTCTTCCTTCAGGTCTCTAACTTGATACATGGTGCCATTTCATATTTAAGCCTTCCTCTTTAAACTCCCAAAAAGGCAATACGCTTTTCTCCTTTGATTTTCCTCCTCCTTAATTTTTGTTTTGCAAGATAATGGGCTTTCTTTTTTTTTTCAGATGGAGTCTTGCTCTGTTACCCAGGCTGGAGTGCAGTGGCACGATCTTGGCTCACTACAAGCTCTGCCTCCCAGGTTCACACCATTCTCTTGCCTCAGCCTCCCGAGTAGCTGGGACTACAGGCGCCTGCCACACGCCCAGCTAATTTTTTGCATTTTCAGTACAGACATGGTTTCACCGTGTTAGCCACGATGGTCTCGATCTCCCGACCTCGGGATCCACTCGCCTCAGCCTCCCAAAGTGCTGGGATTACAGGCGTGAGCTACCGCGCCTGGCCAAGATAATGGACCTTCTGATAGCTAAAACAAAAATAACAATCTGGCTGGGTGCGGTAGCTCATGCCTGTAATCCTACTACTTTGGGAGGCCGAGGGGGGGCGGATCAAGAGGTCAAGAGATCGAGATCATCCTGGTCAACATGGTGAAGCCCCGTCTCTACTAAAAAATACAAAAATTAGCTGGGTGTGTTGGCGTGCGCCTGTAGTCCCAGCTACTCGGGAAGGTGAGGCAGGAGAATCACTTGAACCTGGGAGCCAGAGGTTGCAGTGAGCCGAGATCGCGCCACTGCACTCCAGGCTGGCGACAGAGAGAGACTCCATCTCAAAATAATAATAATAATAATAATAATTATTATTTTAAAAAACACCTCATTTTCTAAAGAGGTCCTCAGTGTGTGTTTCCCATGCCCTTGTTTGCCCTTCACTTCCTTTGCCTAATTTAGATTTGTAAGCTCAACACATAAGCACTTTGTCTTTGTTTATGTACATATGGTGCCTAGCACTAGTCTTGGATTTAACAAATATTAAATAATCATGACTTCAGAATGATTATTAGTATTGGCATTTTAAAAATCACAGCTGGCCAAGAATACTGGTTTTGTTTTGTTTTCTCAAATGACCTTGTCTGATTTTGACACTGCTATGGTCGACAGCTGTACTATAGCACACTTACATTTACCCTTGAATACCACCTGGAGAACAGAGTTGGCACTAAGTGCAGCTGTTTTACTTTTTTGGAACACTTTTACAGATTCTGCACTGCACACCAGTTTGCTTATGGATGTAATTTCAGTTGTGTATAATCACCTTAACAGAACTGGAAAAACCCAGATACCATCTTGTACAATGCTCTGTGATGACAGAATTCTCTCAATGGGTTAACTCTGCATGTTGGAAATGGGAGGTTTTTTTCTTTTTCAATTACTATCTTGAGCTTTCATGATATCTAGTGTAAGCTCTAAAAGATCTGTGCATTAAATACTCTTGGATTATGTAGTGCATTTATATTGTTAGATTTTAAAATAAAGTTCTTAATTTTACCTGCTTTTAGGCTTTAAAAAAAAAGAGCCCTTAATCTGTATCTCTTACCTAAACTCCTTTACTCCCCTTAAAGCGGCCAAATGATTTTGGACCATCATCCCATGGGCCAATTTATAAAAATAAATGCCAAATACTACATAACAATAGAAGGAATTGATAGTGGATTACAAGTTTAACAATGCATTTCCTTTTAGAAATGTCAGCATCAGCTTTCTCACAATAAGGGAAATACAAAGGTTGCTCTCTACCACTAGCCCTATATTTCAAGTGCAAACAAATCAATTAAAGAAAGTAGTTATGTCAGTGTGAGGGATACAATAGTGTAACTGAATAGAACAGTTTTGTTAGTGTGTATATTTTTGATTTATTTTTATTTTATATTATGTCCAGGGCAGAACCTAGGTAATAATATTGATAAATCGGGGGAGATGGTTTCCTTTTTCTGAATCAGTTCCAAAATATCGAAACATCTACCTGACCTCTATGTTAGAATAGTTCTGTGGCAGCATCCTCAACTCTGAATGTTATGATTCCTGTACAATCAAAATGAATAGTCTGATACTCTACCTGTGCTTCTGATACACTTCATCTTGAGATCTATCTTATGAACTCACTGTATCTCTCCCTGAATGTCTGTAATTGTACTCCCCATTAGAGACTCTCTGGAATGCTACTTGTAGGTGAATACAGTATTTCCTAGTGGAGTGTGCTCACTGAGAATGATATATTGTGTAAACGACACCCTTCCACTCTCCTGAGATTCTTACTGACTTGACTGCAAGGGTAAAAGTAATTGCAAAACAATGCTTTAAAAAAAAAAAAGTTTCTAGGGAAGGGGGAGTGGTGTGAGGAATGTCTTCAACAGAATCCAACTTCTCTCAGCTGGAAATCTTGCCTTGAGAGGGTTGTAACAACTGGAGAAAGCAGTAACGAGAGGAATCTCTTGTCTTAGCAGAGGAGGGCAGTTTCCTGGATCCTTTCTATTATCGTCACCCTCCTTGTAGGAGAGGTGAGTAAATTAAACCAATGCTTGGCACATGGAACAAGCTCCCAGGAGGCCAGGGAAGGAACCATATTTGTCTTATTCATTATTGGTATTCCAGGCATGGAGATCAGTACCTGGCACACAGGAAAGCACACAATAAATATTTATTGATGGAGCAGTAAGGGCTCGACGTGTTTTTAAAACAAAATGGCTATGTATGTAAAATCTCTCTAATCTTGGGCATAGCTGGACTCATGGGAATTTAAAACAAATATTTTAATTCACTTTTAAAGATGACCCTAAATGTCTAACCCACATGATATATTTAGGGATGTATTAGATTTTACAGTTGGAAAGATCAAAGCTTTTTAAGTTACAAGTAGAATGATATTAAGGCCAGAACTTGAAAAGTATTTCTGAACTTAAAACCCAGTGCTCTGTCTCTCTTCCTATCCCCTAATGATTTTCTAGATAATATGATGGTGGTTGAAACAGAACAAAGAAACTCTCATTTTTACACTTGCCTTTATGAGGCAGCATAATAGATGGCTTACTTTGATTATGGTTTGTTGACACAGTTTGGTTTAGCCTAATTGGCAGAGTGGCAGATCTTTGTCTAATTCTGTCTTCCAGGTTGTGCCTAGCACATTACTGGTGCTCAAATGTTAATAAAACAGCAACGCATGCCAAGTATCTGATGTCCTAGATGCTGAGTGGTGATATGCATTATTGACATATGTAGATAAGTAGGTTATACATAGCGTGAAAATTAGCTTTAATTGAAGTTAAATGATAGCTTAGAAGGTGACAGCGAGTTAGTCATTTTGTTGGTGGATAAGACATACTATTATGTCTTACCTGAGGTGATTGATGTAATTCAATGTCAGAGTAGAGCACACAGAGAAAAAAGACTTGGGTTTGCAACCGGAATTCATAACTCTCGCTGTGAGATCTGGCAGAGAGGCACTCCTGTTTGGTGTAGAAGGTCCCCTCTAGCATCCCCCCTCCCCATGGGGCAAGGAGTTCCATACTCTCTGAGCACCTAGAAGCCTGGTCCTGACTGCCCTGCCATCATCTTCCAAGGCTGGTCCTTGGCCAGAGGAATCACCAAGGACTGGCTTTTTTGAGAGGTGTGATATCACTTAGATGTGTAGGCTGGGTTGTCCTTTTCTTTTTCTTGAGATGGAGTCTCACTCTGTCACCCAGGCTGGAGTGCAGTGGCTTGATCTCGGCTCACTGCAAACAACCTCTGCCTCCCGGGTAAAAGCAATTTTTCTGCCTCAGCCTCCCAAGTAACTGGGACTACAGGCGCACGCCAACACGCCTGGCTAATTTTTGTATTTTAGTAGAGACGGGGTTTCCCCATATTGGCCAGGCTGGTCTTGAATTCCTGACCTCGTGATCCGCCCACCTCAGCCTCCCAAAGTATTGGGATTACAGGCATGAGCCACTGCACCCGGCTGGGTTGTCCTCTTACGTGTGAACCTTTCCATGGGATAGGACGAAGTTGAGATGGAAAGAAAAAGAGATTCCAGTTGCAGACCAGACACCAGTACTCCCTGCAGCAGTACTTCCCCAGTTAATTTGTAGCTTTTAGTATTTACGATAGAGTATATGGGTCCCCATTTGTTAGCTGGCTCCAGAACTTTCTAAAGTGAAAGGCAGGCCCGGAACTAGGAAAAGTCACGTAGCTTGTTTTAGCATCAGTTCTTCACCTGTAAATAAGAAAACAGTGTCCCACTAGCCTCAGAAGATTGCAATGATGAGAATAATCTTAAATACAACTACCATTTATTGAGTATATACTGTTGTTAAACCACTATGCAAAGGCACTTTGCATGTATTATCTTGGATCTTCACAAATCTTCACGGTATGCAACTTTTTCTTTTTTTTTGTGATAGGGTCTTGCTCTGTCACTCAGGCTGGAGTGCCATGGTGTGATCATAGCTTACCGCAACCTCGAATTCCTGGGCTTAAGATAGCCTCCCACCTCAGCCTCCTGAGTATCTAGGACTGCAAGTGCACCCCACCATGCCCAGCTACTTTTTGTTTTTGTTTTTGTAGAGGTGGGGGTCTTGCTATGTTGACCAGGCTGGTCTTGAACTCCTGGCCTCAAGCTATCCTCCTGGTTCAGCCTCCCAAAGTGCTGAGATTATAGGAGTAAGCCACTTTGCCTGGCCTGACTATTCAATTTTTACTCTCTTTTTATAAAACAGAAAACAGGCTCAGAGAGGTTAAGTTTCCTCTCCCAGTCTTCTCCCGCCAACCAGGGACACAAGGAAGATAATGTATGTAACAATCTCATACAAATACAAGGTAACATGAACTACTTCATGTATCCATTTAATACATATTTGTTGGCTGCCTGTCTTGTGTTGAGGATACAGCAGTAAACAAAAAGGGACAAACATCCCTGACTTAGAAGCTTACATTACAGTGGAGGGATAAAACAATACATAAAATAAATAAGTATAGACGGTTCTCAATTTATGATGGTCAAGAAATTGACTTTTGATTTTTCCACTTTATAATGGGTTTATCAGGGTATTAAGTGCATTTCTGACTTACGATATTTGTGACTTACAGTGGTTTATCAGGATGTAACCCCATCCTAAGTGGGTGAGCACCTGTACAATATATAGTATGTTAGGTGGTAAGTAAAGCAAGGAAGATAACCAGAGTGTATGGAGTTACAGGGAAGGTGAAATTCAAACAAAGATATGACAATGGAGGAACAACATTCTATATTTTGGTTGTTGTGTGTGTGCATTTTTCTTTTTGTTTTTGTGGGTGCAAGTGGGGTGGGGAGAGGGGGAGAGATAATCCAGGCAGTAGAGGGAACAGCAGATGGAAAGGTCATGAGACTGGAATTTGCTTACTGTTTCAGAGACAGCATGGAGGCTAATGTGCTTGGGAACAGAATAGTAGGAGAAGATGTCAGAGAAATAAAGGTCCATAGGTCATTCAGGCCATGGTAAAGACTCTGGCTTTTAGCTCGAGTGGTATGGGGAGCTAAGCAGAGGAATGATTTGAGAAGAAGTGAAAAGAATTCACACTTTGGCGCTGCGTTGGAAATGAACTGTATGGCAAGCAGGGTTAGAAAGAAGGGGACCAGGCCGGGCGCGGTGGCTCAAGCCTGTAATCCCAGCACTTTGGGAGGCCGAGACGGGCGGATCACGAGGTCAGGAGATCGAGACCATCCTGGCTAACACCGTGAAACCCCGTCTCTACTAAAAATACAAAAAAAACTAGCCGGGCGAGGTGGCGGGCGCCTGTAGTCCCAGCTACTCCGGAGGCTGAGGCAGGAGAATGGCGTAAACCCGGGAGGCGGAGCTTGCAGTGAGCTGAGATCCGGCCACTGCACTCCAGCCCGGGCTACAGAGCAAGACTCCGTCTCAAAAAAAAAAAAAAAAAAAAAAAAAAAAAAAAAAAAAGAAAGAAAGAAGGGGACCAGGTGGGTGGTTATGACAAAGTGCTGGCCAAACATGATGCTGGATTGGACGAGGGTCATGGCAGTAGAGGTGGCAGATAGAGATTAGAGTTCAGATATGGTATTTTGGAGGTTGAGCTGACGATTTTTACGGTCACTTTTGAGGTATAACAGAAAGAAAGGAGTCAAGGAAGTCAAGGTTTTCATCCGGGCAATGAGAATAGTGTAGATGTGATTAACAGAGGATGGGGAAGGTTGTGGGTGTCTGAGACAGGAGATCTGGAGCCTGGTTTGCACATGTGAATTCTGAGATGTCTATTAGACACCAGGTGGAGATGTCAGTTATATTTTTTCACTTCATTGGGTTTGAATTCTTTTATCTGCCTCTCTTTTTTCAGAGCTGTACTGGCAATTATTCATGTTCCTCTGCTTTCAAGGTAGTGGCCTATGTCATAGAGAATTTGATGTTGGGGCTCAACTAAGAGGTGAAAGAGAAATATAGAGAAGCAGTTACAGCAAGAGTAATATAAAAAGGTCTATAGACACAATTTGTAACTCAGATTCCATTTCACAAGGTTGGGCAGGGACAGTGCCTTCGCTAGGAAGTCACACAAGCTGTTTAGTGCACACAGGTGACTTAAGGAACCCCAAAATGTTAGCTGACAATCTATTCCAAGTGTTTAAACTAGATGTTGACAAACATGTTTGAAAATTTGATGAAAGTTCAATGTAGTAGCTCATACATAAAACTCATTGTCTCTATAGATATCAAAATATGAACTTATGGGGGGTGGGAGCAAACAAAAATAAATCCCTGGGATGAAAACAGCAGAGTGGTCCCCGATGCTTGGGCTGATCTTACACACCTCTACGTGGCCAGGGCAAGGAGAGGAGGGGAGCTGAGGGAAGCAGCAGGAGCGGTGACATCTTGAAGGACCAGGTATTGTTTCTGCACCAAGTGAGTCTGGTTTGGAAATTTGAGCACCTAGAGGAGGTGGTTTGTTCTGTCCAAGGCAGAGCCAGATCTACCAATAAATGTTTCTGATTATGTCACAGAACTTGACATCCTGGTCCGTCGCCAAGGAGTGATCCCCTTTAAATCTGGAGTGTTTGTTGGTCTAGGGGTGGTAGTGGGTCTGGTGTTGAAATCTCTCTGCCTAATTTCGTGGTCATTTTACTGTCTGAGGTGCCAGAGTGGGCTTGGAAAGCAGGGGAGGGTGCAGCAAATTACAAATAAGCAAAATAAATCCTAAGAGGATTTATCGCCACATAAGCAACTCGCACCCAACTCTTGGGCTCCAAAAGAATAGTACAGCCCGCGTTGGTGGGCCGGTCTTCTGCCCGGGGTTAGCTTTCAGTCCCGGGGCGGCGGCGTGGCGTCAGGAGCGGGCGGGGAGTGGCGACCCGACGCGGCTGGGTCTCCTAGTAGGGCGCGTCGGGTATGGGGAGGGGGCGCACGTGAGACAGTGGGGGGGCACTGCGTGAGGAAAGCCCTGCGCTTCTCGCCGGGGCACCAGGACTTGCGCCCCCTCCTCGGGTCCAGGCCGCGCGAGGGACCCGCCAGCCCGGCCGAGGGCTCCGCGACCCCCTAGCGGCCCGAGCGCTGCTCACCTGGGCGCCACCGAAGGTGCTGGTCAGACGCGAGGGCGCGGCCGGCCGGCGGGCGGGGAGCGGGGAGGCGGGACCCGGCGCGACGGGGCTGCCCCGCCCCGCGATGATGCGGCGGCCGCCGACTCGCCCCCGCGCTGTCACTCATTCCTCACCATGGTTGCAGCACAAAGCAACAAGCCCCGGAGGCCGCTTCCTCCCTGAGGAGCGGCTCCGGCGGCCGGAGAAGGCGCAGGAGGAGGAAGAGGCGGAGGAAGAGGAGGGGAATCGCCGCTTCCCAAACACTCTCTCTGAGGGGGCTGTGCGCGGTTCGCGGCGCTCGGCTCTTGGCCCTCGGACGCCCGCTGCCGGGAGTCCAAACCCGGGCTGTCCGTGGCCCCCTCTTCCCCCTCCCCCGCCCCGCGCAGACGAGGAACAAAGTTGCCGAGAGCGACTGGGCCGGAGGGCTGCAGCCCGGGCCGGGTGCTCTGGCCGCGGCGGCGCCGGCGCCGGGGCAGCTCCGCTCCGGGCGCGCTCATGGGGGGAGGCGGCGGCGGCGGAGCCCACAGCGGCGGCCCGAGCAGCAGAGGCGGCGGCGGCGGCGGCTGGGCGGCCCGAGGGGATGCAGCAGCAGTCGGGAGGGACGGCCGAGCCCAGTAGACAGAGACCAGGAGCGGCGGCCGAGGCGATCGGGCTTCGCAGCGCCCGGACCTGAGCCAGACCCACCCGGTCCGTCCTCCCGACCGGCGGCCGAGGCACCCGAGCGCCCGAGGACTGGGGACGCGGAAGATCCAAGTGATTCTCGGAGACCCCTGGGCGGCGGCACAAACCCCTGAGAGGAGGGGGCGACCCTCAGCGCCGTGGGGGAGGAGGCTCCGCCTGCCCGCACCCCTCCCCACTGCCACTCGTACCTCCCTAAAAATAACTCGGGCTCGCTGGGGCCAGGAGGAGCCGCCACTGTCCCCCGAGTGGAGCTGGGGAGGCGTGTCGAGCCTGGGCCGGAGGGAGCCGGCGGAGCGGCGAGGAACAGGAGGAGGAGGAGGAGGAAGAGGAGTTCCGCCTGCGGGGCGCACCGCACGGCAGCCTAGGGGCGCCGCGACCCTCCCGGCTGCGTCCAGCGCCCCTTGCGCCTGTGCCGCGCTCCCGGCCGCCGGGCCCAGCCAAGGCGCCCCCCCGCGCGGGCCCCGCGCCGCCGCCGCCGCCGTCGCCGCCGTCGCCGCCGCCGCGCGGTTTGGCTGATTAGCCGCGGGCGGGCGGGCGCAGCGCGCAGGGCGGAGGCAGCAGCGGCGCTGGGCCGGGAGGAGGCCGGCCAGGGTGCGGAGCGGCCCCAGCCCGGCCCCCAGTGGGGAGATGGCGTCCTACGTAGATAACAGCTTCCGCCAGGCGGTGATGAAGAACCCCCCTGAAAGGACCCCCCAGGTGAGAACGCGGCGGCCGCCTGCACTTGGCCGGATTTCTGCCTCGCAGGCTGCGTCTTCCCCTGTCCTCCCACCTCCTTCCTGACACAGTTCGCCCGGAGCACCCCACTTCTTGCATTAGGACCCCCAACTGCCAAAGGCATCTCACCTCCGAGTCTTTTACTCCGCCTATCCTGATTTTATTTTTCCCTCTCCTTGACATTCTGCTCCTTAACGCTCCCCTACCCATGACTGACCTTTCCCCCCATGTGGCCCCGCCGAGAGACAGACAGAGACAGAGAGAGAGTGAGTGTGAGTGTGTGTGTGTGTGTGTGTGTGTGTGTGTATTCTCTAGCTTTCCTTCTCCCGGGCCGCCCTCGGTGGCCTCTGAATATCAGGGGTTGGGGTCTCATCTCCCCTCGGCCAGCGACTCTTGCTCCCTCTGACTTCAGATCCGTTCCTCCCCTTGCAAGTGACCCTTGGAGTTCAGTGGTGTTTGAAAGGTATAGGAGGAAACCTGTACGGTTGTGCTAAAGACAGATCCGTGCTGACCTTCTAGTAAAACATTGAGGTGTTTATGTATAGTTTACTGTTTTGCTTTTGTTTTTCGAAGGATACTGCTTTCAATTGAAGAGAAAAAAAAGTTGAATAGCTAGGTTAATGCTTTTAGTTTAAATTGCAGACATAGCTGCAGAGCAGGCATGTTCAAATACACCCTCGGGAAGGGCACCCTGCGGATTCTTTTGGTGTTGCACAACCTTGTCAAAATTAGATAAGTTTGTTAACCTTTATACATTTGTTTACCTGCAGGCTTATTCTCTTACTTGTAGCGGCTGATAGGATTGGATTTGGTTGTCTCAAGTTTTACTGGAGAGGGGGATATTTTATGAAAATGTGGTAGCTTAATTTTCTCCCCTTTTAGTTGCTGACTGGATAATGACGCATATTCCTAAGCGTTGGGATGGTGACTACAGGAGGTCCTGCCTGCCAACCCTCTTAAGACAAATAAGCCCTCCTGATCCTTGGGACCATCAGACGTTTAGGATCTAATGCTTGAAAGTGTTGCTTCGCTTGTTAGGTGTTGGATGCCATCTGTTCAAATCCAAATGCTCTCCTTCTCTCATGTTGATTATTATTTACTGTGGGGAGAACATAATAAAATATAATCTTCCCCTGGCTGCTTTTGGACAAGCCCCAAGAATGGCACCTGGTACCGTTTTTGATTTTTCATTTTCCTTGATGGAGCTGTCACATCTGGGAGATCATGGATAGATTGCACATACTTATCAAACGTGTGGAAGATGGCTGTAATTTTACAAGAAAATTTATCTCAGTGTCTCCAGAAAGTTCCCATTTTAAAAGACTATTTTTATCCCAACAAGGAATGTCCTGCTTTGATCTTGTTCTTCTCTTGGTGTTGCACGCGCTGCCTCTCCTGTGCCTTTCTCATTTATTTGTTTTAAAATTGTCAGTTGGATCAGTCTTCTGCATCTGAAAATGCACATTCCCTGTCTCAGTGTGAAGGAAAAGCAGATTTCAGTGAGATATTTCATTTCCTTTCAAGAATATTGTTTTAAGTGCCAAGTGAAATTACGCATGCTGAGAGTATTGGAACCTACCAAGGCTGGTCAGAAAATGATGTCAGAGGCCTTTGGTGGAAATTAGAGAGGGGGAAGCGGTGCATTTGGTTGATTAGTTAGAAGAATAACAGTGACTAAAACCTACTATCAGGTTGGGAGGCGGGTCACCAACTAAGACTAGAAGAGACAAAACCTCCACTGTGACTGTGGGCCGACCGTGTCAAGTAAATGAACTGTTAAACTTTCCTGTTCCCCTGCCAGTTGTGTAGAATAGAGTAAAAACTGACCCAACACAAAACTTGGCCTGCGCCAGCTACTACTAACCCCACGACATGAAAGCTTTATTGACAGTCGGAAAGCGGCACATTTGCCCCACCAGACCGTCATAGAAAAAGTAAACATAAGGAAACCTACCAAACATTTCAAACATTCCTAAGTGTCAGCCCTATTAACTTTGATGTTCGTTTGGTTATTACTACAAAACCCCATGTTTATTTGTTTTCAAGAGAAAGTTGTTCAGAATGTGAACGTTTTCCATCTTTACCTGACTGGCCAGGAGTAATCTTCTAAAAATTTTAAATTTACTCAAAAGTTATATATATAAAGTTTTTGTAGAAGGTACTTTTTATGTTAAGAATGCTTTGTTAATGGAACGCTGGAAGATTTTCCATACAGCCTTGTCTTATAAATGTTTGTGAGTTAGAATTTTTAATATTAGAAAAGCAACGTTGTTAAATAAGCTTGATATCATGAACAGAAGGACAGGAATTAGGAAAGGTTTGCTGTTGTGCTTCTTTCTGAGGATAGACTCGATAAAGGAGTTTGTGTGATTCTCGTTATAGGCAAAAGGAAAAGAATTGGGGAACATATGTAATTTTTTTTCCTCTGCTATTCAATTCTATTTGTTTTTTAAAGTCTTGCCGGCCTCATTCATTTCCCAAGCTCCGTGAAAACATAGTTTTGTATTTAGGTCAATCAGTTGCCTAGAAGTAATCCTGATGTCATTAGTGTAACCTAAGAAGTTGGCTTGAAGAGAATCTGGGGGTGGGAAGAGTACTAGGAACTTTCGTAAACTGGGAGCTTTTCATGTCCACCTGGAAAATGGAAACACATTTCGGTTATATCTTTAGAGAGGGGGAAGAGTAAGGAAAAATACCAAAAATTATCATCGAAGTTTTAGCCAGGTTATACATAGTTCAGTTTCAAGAGACTATCACTGTTTCACCTGATATTCTGAGAGGAGGAAAAAACTCTTTAATCCAATGTGTATCCCATATTGTGTGTCTGGAAACCTGGCTGAGTTCTAGTCAATGGGGCATTGTATTCTAAATAACAAACTTCCTTGAAAATAATGAGCCCTGAAAACATTCTACTGATATTTCTCAGTGCACCTCTGTTGAAAAACAGGACTCTTAAGTAATTGCTTTATTTAATTATTTGGGTTTATGTCTTTAATCACTTAAATGAGAAGCTTGGTCACCAAGGCAATTTGGTGAAGTAAAAGATTGTAAATAAATTACAAACAGCTTTTATCCCCCAAGGCTTATACAATAAAATGATTTTTCTAAACCATTTTATTAACTTGTTGAGTTCAGGCCCTTTGAAATTGCTTCTGTAGAGTGTTTAAATGCATACTGTTTTTGGTTTTTCAGGTGAAACATCTATTGCAAAATTGTTTCCTCTCTTTAAAGACCTAATGTAATGCATTTTTAGCTAGTTGTAAAAGTTACTTTTAAAAATGTTATGTGTAAAATAACCCCCACCCCATCTCCTCCTAGTTAATAATCTTACTTTTTTTTTTTTTGGCTATTATAACTTTTGATGTAGTTACTAACCCATTAATGTGTTATAAAGAATACAGGACTTAATTCATTGCGAAGTCACTCAGTAGAATTCATCTTGAGTCATAATGAGAGGGCTGAAAAAAATAACTTTAGCCCAGAGAACTGTAAATTATGAGAAACGGCATGAAAGAGTATCTGACAAATATTTAACTTTCAAATCTACTGGAAGAATTGTGTCTGTTACGGTTAAATTTTCCATTTGAGTTTCTTTTTACCATTGTTTATAAGCAGACTTGTATTTGTCAGCTTATACTTTCATTGCATTTTAGCCCATTTTGGGGCTTTAGTAATATTTGTTTCTCAAGTAGTTTTTGTTCATAGAATACAACTAAATTATCTGTATGCCATTTAAAAAGCATATCTCATAAAGAAATGATTGGCCACAAGCAGTTAGATTTCATCACAATGACATTTGAATTTCTTGGTACAGAAATACATTTGTAACGGAAACATGAACTTCAAACTCTGTTGTCATGTGACTTTGAACAAATGAGAACTTAAATTTATGATAAAAAATATTAACGTTCCTTGCAATATTGATAGAACCTTAGTCGCCTTCAAATAACCCTTTAAACATTTAGTAATTAACAGTTCCATTATTAGCTTTGCATATCTTGGCTGAGATTCAAAATGAAAATCTCTCCAACTGCAATGCTGTATGCAGATACTGGTTAATGCAGTTGCAGTCATTCCCAAATGCTGGAATTTCACAGATTTTTTTTTTTTTTTTTTTTTTTTTTTTTTTAGGAGAAGATGACCACCTTGGTTTTTCTCTCAAGAAGGAACATAAAATCAAAACTAGTTATGACTTCTTATTGCTATCATTTAATCTCACTGTTTTTAAGAAAGGAAGGATGCACTGTTATTCTAAATCTCGGTTTTGAAAGAAAATATTGTTTGCGTCACAAGAAAATTCACTGCAGTTTTTCATTTAAATTTTACTTTGGACCTGAAAAAAACTTATTTGGGTAGATTTTGGATGATTCAAAGAATCACAATAAGGTCTTTCTTTGGTGATATTTGATGAGATGGGGTGCTTTCAGGATGGTGTGGCCACAGACCAAGTTTGGTAAGAGAGAGAGAAATATATATTTGGAATAGGGTCTTGCTTTGTTGCCCGGGCTCACTGCAGCCTCTATCTCCCAGGCTCAAATAATCCTCCCACCTCGGCCTCTTGTCTAGCTGGGTCTACAGGTTTATGCCTCTGTGCCTGGCTAATTTAAACAATTTTTTGTAGAGATGAGGGTCTCGCTTTGTTGCCTAGACTGGTCATGAAGTCCTGGGCAGAAGTGATCCTCCTGCTTCAGCCTCCCAAAGTGCTGGGATTACAGGTGTGAACCACTGCACCTAGTCCATTGGTGATAATTTGAAATTCAAGTAACATAAAATTGTAATGGGATATGCCTCAGATATAAATGGACTATCTGAAATAATGATATGATAACCTTCTAGAAATAAAAACTCTGATTTTGCTTGACTCATATGAAAACTTAATGAGGAAAAAAAATTACTCCTTTTTTGTAAATTTTATATGGAAGTAACTTTGGCCAGGAGTGGTGACACACATACCTGTAATCCCAGCACTTTGGGAGGCTGAGGTGGGAGGATCTCTTGAAGCCCAGGTGTTCAAGACCAGCCTGGGCATCATAGCAAGGCCCCGTTTCTATTTTAAAAAAAGGTAAATTTGATTTAGACTTAGGAGATATGGAAACCACTGAAAATTATTGGTCCTTAATAATCTGTATTTTATGGGATATTCCTTCTCTTCACTCTATTTTTGGTAACAGTTTCTTTGTCGGTAAAATGATAATAGCTTTCTGAGGTTTTGTGGATTAAGTGAAAGTACATTATTTAGTGTAATGCCTAATGTTAGTCCTCTTTATAGCATATTTTATAAAATATCTATTATTTAACAGGCCTTGGGAATTCAAAGATGAAATGTGTGTCCCTCAAGTAACTCACTAATCTATTGTTATCTTATAAGTAGGTTGTAATTCATTAGTGCTATAACACCTATCCTATGACAGCACTGAAGAGGATATGGACTTCCTAGATGAATATGTATTGAGTCGTAGGGGAGTAAGAATTCACTTACCAGTGAACTAGCAGACATGAAGTGTATTCCAGATTGACCTACTGTCGTATGAGTAGCACACATGGTAAGACGACATGTGTAGATGTTTGTTGAGTGTGCGGGGAACAAGAGGACTGAGGAAGGGATGAGGAATGATTACTGGCGTTTAGAAGCTTATGGTTTGTGAGAGTAGGGAGGAGATCAAGAGTTCTGTTAACGACTGGTGTTCATTTTCCTGGCTTGAGATGGTTGGGAGGCTGAATTACACAGTGGTGATGGATTAGAAATATTGCAGGAGTAGAATCTACTGGACAGGCTGGCTGAATGTGTGCACCTTTTATATCTCATTATGTTAAAACTATGCTTGAATTATACCAGTGCATCCTAATTATGACACAGGATGATCATGGATATTACATAGTTCATGGGAAAAAATCCAAGTTGTTGAATATAGTATTCTTGATTTGTAAGATTTCTCACACTATTTTTTTCACTTAAACATTAGTATCTTCTACATGTACATTCTGGGAATCTAGTTTGAAATATCTGGTTCATCATATAGTTAAACTAGTCTGGGTGCTGTGGCTCATGCCTCTATCGCAGCACTTTAGGAGGCCGAGGCAGGTGGATCACTTGAGGTCAGGAGTTCGACACCAGCCTGGCCAACATGATGAAACCCCGTCTCTACTAAAAATACAAAAAATTAACCGGGCGTGGTGGTGGGTGCCTGTAATCCCAGCTACTCGGGGAGACTGAGACGGGAGAATCACTTGAACCTGGGAGGCAGAGGTTGCAGTGAGCTGAGATTGCACCATTGCACTCCAGCCTGGGTAACAAGAACGAAACTATGTCTCAAAAAAAACAAACAAAACCCAAAACACCACCGTATAGTTACACTAAATATATTTCTTACTCTGTAATGATAATGTGATTTCCAAACATTTCATCATTTGGAAGAGTTGGAGAACTTCTAAATTTAAGCAGGCAAAAATGAACTTATTTATATAAAAACTCAAAATTGACTCGTGATGGCACAATGTAATGATGGCATTGAGTCTTTGAGAACAGTTTCTTACTCCTCTATACCATTTTTTGTTTAGATAAATTAACTGATATTGGTAAATTAGGAGGAGAAGGAATTTGTAGTACCTACACTTGATCTTTTGTAGCTTTATCGGAGCTAGAATATATATATATATATTTATATGTATTTATGTAGTTAAAACTATGTTCAAGTGATTATATCAGTCATTGTGGGAAGAAAAATAAGTTTATTGCCACATTATTTTGACTGTTAAGATTTTTATTTTTTCAGGAAAAAAAAAAAACCACCCCTGTTTTCACATGCAAAATCGCCACCACCTACTGAATTTTAAGAGGGGTGTGTTTCTTGCTATATTCAGCTGTTTCCTTTTTCCCTCCAGTCTGTGAAAGAATTTACCCTGGGTGCGGTGGTGGTGGGGTTATTGTTTTTTTTGTGGAGGGAACAGCTTGGTTCTTGGATTTTAAGTTGTCCTGGCTCCACCTCTTCTGTACTTTAATATCCAGTATGTATAAGAAGTGTTTTGGGAGAGTTAGTGTCAATGACTTGAAGTGGAACTTTGTTTTGTCATTGGAACTAAACTCCTCTTCCTCTGGCTATTGTTTCTCATTGCTTTCCTTCCACAGGTTGAAAATGATGGACTGTGGAGCTTTAGAATTAAAATAAGTGAATAAAAATTTACATTTTGCTGCCATTTGCAATTTAGTTGACAAACCGACACAGTATAGTATCTGCCCCTTGGCACCTTTCTGTTCTGTAGCTCATGGTATTTGTTTCCACCCGACATAAAAATTAAGAAGAAAGATAGAGAACACTGAACAAGAACTAATCATTAGGTCATTCTGGGAAGGCCTGATAGTAACTTTCTTAGAAGCTAGCAATCAATGGATCTGAGAGGTTTATGGTACTATGGTGATTATCTGATTTCTCCTAAAAATTCATTCTAGATTTAAGACTCATTATTTTTTAAAATTTATTTTATTTTTTAAGTGGAATCATTTTCTTTCTTAAACTTTTTAATACTACATTACCGTCATTATTTGCTTCTCAAATTGTCCCAAATTTGGCCATTGGGATTCCCTTTTATATATACAGTCATTAGACTTCCTTCTGATTTATATAGTTAACACTGTGTTCAAGTGATTATGTCAGTTATTGAATTATCTCAAATAATTGAGGTAAATATAGATTCATATACAATTGAAGGAAATAATGGGGAGAGATCCTGTGTACCCTTTACCCGGTTTCTACCATTAGTAATAGCTTATAAAACTGTAGTGTAATATCACAATCAGGATATTGGCATCAGTGCAATCAAGAAACAAAGCAATTCCAGCACTGCAAATGGTTCTTGTTGGACTTTATAGCCACAGTCACTTCCCCACCCCACCTCTGGGGATCACTGATCTGTTCCATTTCTATAACTTTGTCATTTCAAAAATGTTATTAATTGGAATCGTGTAGTATGGCCTTTGGAGATTGGCTCCCCTCCCCCTGCGCAGCATCATTAAGGCTCATTACCTTTTGGTTAAAATGAATTTCTGTTGTTGTTAGTGAATAGTTTGGCCTTGTGCTTCCAAAATACCAGTAATGTCTGAGGATTGGGGGGTTGGTGGTAAAAGGTAAATGGGTTTAATAGTGACAATGAAGAGAAAGTTTTGTGATAATGTGTATAAATATAGAGCAAAGAGCATAAGGTCTTGGGTGAGCAAGAGTTGTGATAGCATACTACATTTGGGAGATTTTGATATATGTATTTCATTTTCGTATTTTTTTTTGTCATAATGGAAGTAGTAAGGTTAGCCTTAGCCTTCATATTCTCCAATTGAAATTTAAAAAATAAATCAGAAGAAAGTCTAATGACTGTATATACAAAAGGGAGTCCCAATGGCCAAAATTGGGACAATTTGAGAAGCAAATAATGGCAGTAACGGAGTATTACCCCTAGGGAAGAAAATATCCATGAGCCCATACTGATACAAGTAAGTAATTGAATAAAAAGCAGGAGAAGAGACAGCTCTTTGTTACGGTAGAATTCTAATTAGAAAATGAAGGAATGATGGAAATCGAAAATCACCAGCAGGCAAACGCCACAGTAGCAGTTGCTATAGGCAAGAATCATCAATGGGTGCCAAAATTAGTGGGTGAAGGTATGATGAAAAATAACATCATAGATCATATCATTGGGATATTTGCATAGTCTCAAAATATCTCCCCCACACAATTAATTAACTATAAAGGAAAAAATCAATACTTAATAGTGAAGAAAACTGCTGACACCAAATTAACCAGATCATCAAAGTAATAAGTAATAATAATAGTAATAAGACATGTCAACATCATGTGTCTCCTGATATAATGTACTGAGAAAGAGACATCTCTGGTATTCTTAACTAAAAATCAACCTAAGTGGAGCAAATATCAGACAGACTCAAATTTAAGGACATTCTACAGAATAACTGGCCAGTACTCCCCGAAAGTATTGAGGGTGTGGAAGATGAAGAAATGCCCAAGAACTACCATACATTGGAAGAAACTAAGGAAATGTGATAACCAAATGCAGTGTAGGATTCTGGAATTGATCCTGGACAAGAACAACAACAAAAAAACATTATTAGGATGACTGATGAAATTGGAATATTTAGATAATTTTACCACAATTATTTTAGATGCTAAATTATAGGAAGCTGGGTAAACAGGGGATCTTTGACCTGTTTTTTAAATAACCCTTTTTACTCTAAAATTATTTTAAAATTCAAAGTTAAAAAAGGGAAGCATAGCTTTTGAAGTATTTTTTTGTGATCCTGAAAAGGGGATGCCAAATTATTACTTTTTAAAAAATCTTTTAGGCTGAGCATGGTGGCTCACTCCTGTAATCCCCGTGCTTTGGGAGACTGAGGCGGGTGGATCACTTGAAGTTGGGAGTTCGAGATGAGCCTGGCCAAAATGGCGAAACCCCTTCTCTACTAAAAATACAAAAAATTAGCCGGGCCTGGTGGTGCATGCTTGTAATTCCAGCTACTTGGGAGGCTGAGGCCAGAGAATGACTTGAACCCAGGAGGTGGAGGTTGCAGTGGGCCGAGATTGCACCATTGCCCTCCAGCCTGGGTGACAGAGTGAGACTCTGTCTCAAAAAAAAAAAGCAAAAAGAATCTTTTTTTCCTGTTTGATAATTTACTCTTAATGAAGAGCCTAGTACCTTTTAAGTGAGTATTTTGTATGTATTGGACCACTAGTAAAATGGTTGAGGCAGTATATATATTAGTTGGAGAAACTTGAAAGCACACACACACATAATAGCTAATAAATAAATGGATGAAAAGAGATAAAATAGGTTTATTTATTTTATTTTATTTATTTTTGCAACAGGATCTCACTGTGTCACCCAGGCTGGAGTGCAGTGACATGATCATGGCTCACTGCAGCCTTGTCCTGGGCTCAAGGATCCTCCCACCTTAGGCTCCTGAGTAGCTGGGACTGCAGGCATGCACCATCATACCTGGCTAATTTTCTTTTTTTTTTTTTTGAGATGGAGTCTCGCTCTGTTGCCCAGGCTTGAGTGCAGTGGTGCGATCTCAGCTCACTCCCAACAACCTCCGCCTGCTGGGTTCAAGTGATTCTCCTGCCTCAGCCTCCTGAGTAGCTGGGATCACAGGTGCACACCACCATGCCTAGCTAATTTTTGTTATTTTTAGTAGAGACAGGGTTTCACCATGTTGGTCAGGCTGATCTCGAACTCCTGACCTTATGATCTGCCCACCTCATCCTCTCAAAGTGCTGGGATTACAGGCGTGAGCCACTGTGCCCGGCCCTAATTTTTGAATTTTTTAAGATCTGGGTGTTGCTATGTAGCCCAGGCTGGTCTTGGACTTCTGGGCTCAAGTGATCTTCCCCTCTTGGCCTCCCAAAGTGCTGGCATTATAGGTGTGAGCCACCTTGCTTGGCCAGAATTTTAACAATTTATTCACCTTTATTCCTACCTGAATTTTGTTGATATTCCCAAGACGGAGTGTATTTTATCAGTGTTTAATGTTTTGTGATTCTGAATTTAAGTAAATTAGAATATTTGGTATAAGAAAAATTGTAGGAAATAGAATATTCCATGTATGTTAAGCAAAATAGAAAAATTGTGGTAGTAGTTTAAAGAAGTCAATCCCAGTGAAATTTAAATTGTGAATTCCCTCTTCCCCATTTTTTTCTTTCCTGTGACCTTAAAAATTCTTTAAATTGTTACTTTTGGTAGGAGTGAGGGGGTGGAAGGGGAGGGAAGGGAATGAATGGAAGGGGTGTGTTTAAAAAGTCTAGTCAGAGGCACTGTTACAGCTATGGATAATAGTGTTATCTAACCTGAGTATATTGAATACTTTCATCTAGATGTCTTAAAAGGACTTTAGTAGGATATAAAAAGAAAAGAAAAAGGAATTTTAAAAATCAAATTAAGGCAAACGGTCTCTACACATTTTCCCCCTCATATGTATGCCTTTACATTTAGGTTATGAAGTCAGCCCCCCCCCCCAATCGCATGAATTAGCCAACTGTCTTTCCTTTTTTTATTTTTTGGTGGTAAATACCAGAGAATGAATGCTGTTTTTAATGTTACAGATTTTTTTCATAACTGAAATTGGTGTTAAAAGATTGAATTAAAAAATATGAGACCTAACATTTTAGATAATTGTAAATATAATGTAAACAGGAAGGTATTTACTATTTTTAATAATAAAGACATAAATCCCTTGTTTTCTGTATTTTAAGAAACTTTTGCTGGTATTTGATGTTTTAAATAATAAGTTGCATTTGAGGGCACAAATGAAAAAGAAAAGAGCAGGCCAGGTTTTGAAGTAACTAATTGTATAAAATAAAATGAAAAATGTGTAAACATACAGGTGTGGACTAAACCTATTTGACATTTATCCATTTCTTCATAGAGAAACTATTTGAATTCTGCAAGGCAAAAAGTTTCTGATTTTTTTTTTCCTCTGAGCTACTTCATGCATTCTTACAAAGTCCATTTCCTTTTAAACGGAGTCAAGGCCGGGCGCGGTGGCTCAAGCCTGTAATCCCAGCACTTTGGGAGGCCGAGACGGGCGGATCACGAGGTCAGGAGATCGAGACCATCCTGGCTAATGCGGTGAAACCCTGTCTCTACTAAAAAATACAAAGAAACTATCTGGGCGAGGTGGCTGGCGCCTGTAGTCCCACCTACTTGGGAGGCTGAGGCAGGAGAATGGCCTAAACCCGGGAGGCGGAGCTTGCAATGAGCTGAGATCTGGCCACTGCATTCCAGCCTGGGCAACAGAGCGAGACTCCGTCTCACCAAAAAAAAAAAAAAAACCCAAAAAAACGCAGTCAAATGTATTAGGGAATATTTGGTCAAATTGTTAAAAGTATTTCTTCGCTACCTGACTTCAAAGTATTCTGCAAAGATACAGTAACCAAAACAGCATGGCACTGGTACAAAAACAGGCACATAGACCAGTGGAACAGAATAGTGATCTCAGAAATAAGACCACACGTCTACAACATCTGATCTTTGACAAACCTGACACAAAAACAAGCAGTGGGGAGAGGATTCCCTATTAATAAATGGTGCTGGGAAAACTGGCTAGCTATATGCAGAAAATGGAAACTGGACCCCTTCCTTACACCTTATACAGAAATTAACTCAAGATAGATAAAGACTTAAATGTAAAACCCACAACTATAAAAACCCAGAAGAAAATCTAGGCAGTACCATTCAGGACATAGGCATGGGCAAAGATTTTATGATGAAAACATCAAAAGTAATTGCAGCAAAAGCAGCAGTTGACAAATGGGATCTAATTAAACTAAAGAGCTTCTGTACAGCAAAAGAAACTATCATCGAAGTGAGCAGACAACCTACAGAATGGGAGAAAATTTTTGCAATCTACCCATCTGACAAAGGCCTAATATTCACAGTCTACAAGGAACTTAAACAAATTTAGAAGAAAAAAACAATCCCATCAAAAAGTGGGCAGAGGACATGAACAGACACTTCTCAAAAGAAGACATTCATTGCAGCCAACAAGCATGGAAAAAAAGCTCAATATCACTATCAGTAGATAAATGCAAATCAAAACCACAGTGAGATACCATCTCACGCCAGTCAGATGGCAGTTATTGAAAAGTCAGGAAACAACAGATGCTGGTGAGGCTCTAGAGAAATAGCAATGCTTTTGTGGAAGATGGTGTGGTGATTCCTCAAAGACCTAGAACCAGAAATATCATTTGACCCAGCAATACCATTACTGGGTATATACCCAAAGGAATGTAAATCATTCTCTTATAAAGATACATGGAAGCATATGTTCATTGCAGCACTATTCACAATAGCAAAGACATGGAATCAACCCAAATGTCCATCACTGATAGACTGGAAAAGAAAATGTAGTACATGTACACCATGGAATACTCGGCAGGCTGTGAGATCATGTCCTTTGCAGGGACATGGATGGAGCTGGAAGCCATTATCCTCAGTAAACTAACACAGGAACAGAAAACCAAACACTGCATGTTCTCATTTATAAGTGGGAAGCTGAACAATGAGAACACATGGACACAGGGAGGGGATAACACACACTGGGGTCTGTCAGTGTTAGGGGAGGGAGAGCATCAGGAAAAACAGCTAATGCATGCTGGGCTTAATAACTAGGTGATGGATTAATAGGTGCAGCAAACCACCATGGCACACTTTTACCTATAACAAGCCTGCACATTCTGCACATATATCCTGGAGCTTAAAATAACAAAAGTATTTAAGTTGTATTTTTTAGTTACTGTATTGAAAAATGGCTTCATCAAATTTATGCATTTCTGAATGACTAGAAATGAGTTTTAAAAACTCGTGAGTTTGGTCAGGAGATCGAGACCATCCTGGCTAACACGGTGAAACACCGTCTCTACTAAAAATACACCATCTCTACTAAAAATACAAAAAATTAGCCAGGCGTGGTGGCGGGCGCCTGTAGTCCCAGCTACTTGGGAGGCTGAGGCAGGAGAATGGCGTGAACCTGGGGGGCGGAGCTTGCAGTGAGCTGAGATCGTGCCACTGCACAATCAGAGTGAGACTCCGTCTCAAAAAAAAAAAAAAAAGTGAGTTAAAAAAATTGAAATATAGTATCATAGAATGCCAATAATTGAAATAAGGAAGAATTTGATAGCATTTCTGTGTTTCTAATCTTCATTCATATCTGATCCCCATCCTGTTTTTGTGTAGCTGTGAGAGATTGAAGAGCAAGCTTTAGGGCAAGCATTTTCTATGTGTCTGTTGCTTGGGTTTGGGATACCACAAGCTTCATTTACAATGAGTGTGCTGAGAGACCCAAAAGTTCTTTATTCCCATATGTGAACCTCCCAACCTAATCGTCACCTGATACTTAAGTTGGAATGGGTGAGAATTCCTATCTTGATTCTGTTTTCTCTTGTGTGGTTTAAATCTACATCCCATAGTTAGAGAAAACTCTGTGGGAGGCAACATGCTAAAATCATTTCATTTTAAATGTCCTTGTTCCTACTTTACATATTCTGCAATGGTTGGGTTTTTTTTTTTTTTGTAGTTATAAGTTCATATCTTTAATTTTAATTGTATTCATAGAATACTTGTTTAGAGTTTACTGTATTTCCTTCATATAACCTAGTGGTTATAATCTTGGGCTCTGGTGTCAAACAAACTGCTTTGTGGCCTTGGGCAGATTACTTCACCTTAGTCTGAGGCTTTTTGGATTTCACAGCCTTAAAATTTCACAGCACTGGGCATTGACATTTGTTCGTCACCTATTTATTATACCAAGTAAGCATGGTTAAAATACACATAAACTTGCTATCCACTAGCCTCATTTAAGAAAGGATATTTTACTGTCATAAAAATAGGAAGGTCATAGTTTCAGAATAAACAAATATAGCTTTGTTTTGCTATATTCTGGTTTTTTTTCAAGGATTGATGAAATTTTCACCATGGGTGGGTATTGTAATATTACCAATCTCCTATAATTGTGAATATTAATACATTAATACAGGGGTACCCAACCCCTGGACCACAGACTGATAGCAGTCCATGGCCTGTTAGGAACCAGGCCACACAGCAGGAAGTGAGTGGTAGGTGAGAGAGTGAAGCTTCATCTGTGTTTACAGCCATTCTCCATCTCTGGCGTTATTGCCTGAGCTCCGCCTCCTGTCAGATTAGCAGCAGCATTAGATTCCCATAGGAGCACAAACCCTATTGTGAGCGGCATATGCAACGGATCTAGGTTGTGCACTCCTCATGAGAATCTAATGCCTGATGATTTGTCACTGTTTCCCATCACCCCCTAGTTGCAGGAAAACAAGCTCAGGGCTCATGCTGATTCTACATTATGGTAAGTTGTATAATTATTTCATTATATATTACAATGTAATACAGAAATAAAGTGCACAATAAATATAATGTGCTTGAATCATCCTGAACCCCCCCTCCACCCAACTCTGTGGAAAAATTGTCTTCCATGAAACTGGTCCCTGGTGCCAGAAGGGTTGGGGACCTCTGCATTAGTGTATATTAAAGTTCTTTTTTTTTTTTTTTGAGACGAAGTTACGCTCTTGTTGCCCAGACTGGAGCGCAGTGGTGCAGTCTCAGCTCACCACAACCCCTGCCTCCCAGGTTCAAGTGATTTTCCTGCCTCAGTCTCCCAAGTCGCTGGGATTACAGGTGCCTGCCTCCACGCCTGGCTAATTTTTGTATATTTTGTAGAGACGGGGTTTTTACCGTGTTGACCAGACTGGTCTTAGACTTCTGACCTCAGGTGATCCACCCTCCTCGGCCTCCCAAAGTGCTGGGATTACAGGCGTGAGCCACCACGCCTAGCCCTAGTAAAGTTCTTAACACAGTCTCTGGCATTGAATATTTACTCTTCTTCTTATTATTTTTCAGTAGTTGATATTCGTTACTCTTTTACTTTTTCCCATAGATAACTTTTCATCATTAGTTTAATGACTAATTCATCAAAGTGATTTTAATATGTTGATTTGATAGAATTGATTTATAGCACAGATTGTGTTAGGTTTGCAGGTTGCCAAGAACTGTACATAATAGGGGTTAACTCCAGGCTTATTTTTTTTTATGCAAGAAAATATCTAAAGGTAGACAGTGCAGGGTTGGGTTGGTGTAGATGCTCAAGGATGTCATTTAAAGAAACTGGCTGAGTCTTCTCTTTAGCAAGCAATTTTAGTCTTCAAAGTCACAAAATGGTAGTTGCCTCAACAAACAGGAAAGGAGAGGGGTAGGTGTTAAATCCTTTCCTTGGTGTTTTGTCTTTCTATTTTGAAGGAAAGCCCTCTCTAGAGACTTATTGGCTAAGACTGTATCACATGGCTACTCTTGGCTGCCAAAGAGGCTGGAAATTTGAGTGTTTTACTTTTAAGCCTCGATAGTACAGAAAGGCAGGAAAGAAAGACATGAAGATTAATGGGTGCTGTGAGCTGATGTATTTCTCCAATTTACTTTGCATAGAAAATAGATGATTGTAATAAGCTTATGCAGTGATTCTCAGGAGACTTCTTTGAAAGTCTTATTGAATTATAGAGTTATATTACTGTAGCTACAGTTATGGAATGCAGATATATTCAACTTCTTGGTTCACTTATTAGGCATATGGTTATTAATTTTTCGAATCTCAGTCTCATTTACAAATAGGGATAAAAATACTAGTGGGCGAGCGTTATGTGTAAATATTATAAAACTGTATGTAATGTTAAATATTATCATTTCTATGGTAGATGAGTTCTAAACATCCCATCTATTGATTTGAAGATATTGGCATATGATATTTTCTAAATCGGTTCCTTTTGTTTCAGATTTACTCTATTTAAAAAATTCCAGAAATGTATTTCATTTTTTTGGGTGCTCCCAAAAAGTACAAAAGTATGTACTGATATGTCTACTTGTAGTAATATTTTGTCATTTTGCTAGGACTTCAGTGTTTCATTTGTCATCATTCCGAAAAGCTGAATCATCACTTCTTTTTTGTTTGTTTTTTGAGTCAGAGTCCCTGTTGTCCAGGCTGGAGTGCAGTGGTGCAATCTCGGCTCACTTCAGCCTCTGCTTCCTGGGTTCAGGTGATTCTCGTGTCTCAGCCTCCTGAGTAGCTGGAGTTACAGGTGTGTGCCACCACACCTGGCTGATTTTTGTATTTTTAGTAGAGACAGGGTTTTGCCATGTTGACCAGGCTGGTCTTGAACTCCTGGCCTCAAGTGATCTACATGCCTCGGCCTTCCAAAGTTCTGGGATTACAGGTGTGAGCCATTGTGCCCAGCCAAATCGTCACTTCTTATAAATATGTATTTTTATATAGAATATACATAAAAGCTAGTTAAATAGATTTTTGCACTTTGCTTACATCACAACTTTATGTCTTTAAGAAAAAGTTTCATATTGGTTGTTATACAGGACTAGCTTTGATACTAAAACTTTAAGAATGCATTGTGTTCTATCTTAAGGTGGGACATATGATGTGTTACGGGCGTTTTTCCGATAGCATTCAAGATTTATATACATAAACTGCCCTTAATCTTTTATAGTGGGATCAGTTAAACAATTTCCTATCAGAAGCTAATGGCTAGAAATGTTACTGGTAAGAGTCTACCATTTATCATCTTTAAATCTATGTTTCCATAAATTATTTCTTTTGATGGGACTATAATATATGCCTGAATTTGGAGTTTTAACTTAGGACTCGGTTTTTCTTTAAAATTGATTAACTTGAACTATGTCTATCATTCCCACTAAGCTGAGAGTTTATTAGGCTGAGACTTACTGTCCATCTTTTTTTTTTAATTTTTAAATTATTTTATTTTATTTTTGAGAGGAGTCTTGCTCTGTTGCCCGACTGTAGTGCAGTGGTGCAATCTCGGCTCACTGCAACCTCTGCCTCCTGGGTTCGAGCGATTCTCCATCCTCTGCCTCCCTAGTAGTTGGGACTATAGGCACCCACCACCATGCCCAGCTAATTTTTGTATTTTTAGTAGAGACAGGGTTTCACTTTGTTGGCCAGGTTGATCTTGAACTCCATCTCAAACTATCTGCCCACCTCGGCCTCCCAAAGTGCTGAAATTACAGGCGTGAGCTCCCACACCTGGCCCATCTTTAAAGCTCAGTACTTGCTCAACCTCTTAGCACAGAATTGGAGCTGATAAATTTTTTTTTTTTTTTTTTTTTTTTTTTTTTTTTTTTTTGAGACGGAGTCTCGCTCTGTCGCCGGGGCTGGAGCGCAGTGGCCGGATCTCAGGATAAATGTTTAATGACTTGATCTTGATTTCCTGAGATTTCAGACTTGGTGGTACAGGGAAAAATGTACAGTTGAAGCTTGAACAACATGGGTTTGAATTCTGTGGATCTCCTCATACATGGACCTCTCCCCTCCCCTCCCCTTCCTCTTCTCTCTTTTTTTTTTTTCCTTTCCTTTTTGAGATAGGGTCTTGCTCTGTCTGTTGCCCAGGCTGGAGTACAATGGTGTGATTAACAGCTCACTGCAACTTCAACCTCTTGGACTGAAGCCCTTCTCCCACCTCAGCCTCTGAATAGCTGGTACTACAGGTGTGTGCTACCATGCCTGTAGCTAATTTTTAATTTTTTTTTGTAGAGATAGGGTCTCGCTGTGTTGTTCATTCTGGTCTCAAACTGCTGGGCTCAAGCTGTCCTCCTGCCTTGGCCTCCCAAAATGTTGGGATTACAAGTGTTGAAACTTCAATAAATATGTTGAAAAGATTTTCGGAGGATTGCCACAATTTGAAAAAACTTGCAAATGAACTGGAAAAATTATGAATAATTATGAAAAAGTAGGTATGTCATGAATGCATAAAATATTTCTGGGTACTAGTCTATTTTATATATGACCATAAGATGTAAACAAATCTATTACAAAATGTTAACATTTATCAAAACTTACGGACACTTACAGATTGTACATAGCTCCATTTGAAGTCTAGAGAAATGTAAACAAATATAAAGATGAAGCATTAAATCATAACTGCATAAGATTATTGTGCATACGGCACTACTGTAATAATTTTGTAGCCATCTCCTGTCGCTTTTGTGTCATGAGTATGGTTACTCATCTCTCAATGAGGAGTTTGTCCATCAGTAAACTGCATATTGCAGTAAAAAGTGATCTTTTGTGGATCTCCTATATTTTTCATGGATTTTGGTGCAATACTGTAAACCTTGAATAACATCATGGGACCCATACAGAGTGCCACTGGTGATGCTGGAAGTCTTCCCAAGAAGCAGAGAAAATTCATAACATTATAAGAAAAAGTTGGATTGCTTGCTATGGACCATAGATTAAGGTCTGCAACTGCAGTTACCCAGAATTTCAGATAGGCAGTTCATCTTGCAAAGATTATTTTTATTTTTTATTAAACAAATTTAAGATATTGATAAATACAGTACTGTAAATGTATTTTCTCTTCCTATGATTTTAATGACATTTTCCTTTAGCTTACTTTGTTGTAAGAAAACAGTATACAATACAAAATATGTGTTAATCGAGTGCTTATCAATAAGGCTTCTGGTCAACAGTATTAGTAGTGAAGTTGTGGGGAGTCCAAAGTTACATTCAGATTTTCAACTTTGTTAGGGTTTGGCACCTCTAATATCTGAGCTGTTCATGGGTCAGAAGTTACCCACTTCATGGATTAAATTTACTCACTGAGTGTTAGCAAGATTGTCTTTGGCTTTTGCGATGGAACACTTAATTTGATATTTCTCTTTCGTGATGCTGAAAGTGTTAATTCTCTTATAGTTTGCATATATTCTATAAAAAGGATCTTGTTCCCTGCCTTAGTGGTTACAAAGTTGGTTTACCAGCTTGAAAAAGTTATTAATACCAGGTTAAGTATTTTATTTGAGTTTAAACTGTGTGTACCTGTGGGTGGGATATGGATTTTTATCTTTTTTTTTTTTTTTTTTGATGGTGTCTTGCTCTGTTGCCCAGGTTGGAGTCCAGTGGTGTGATCTCGGCTCACTGCAAGCTCCGCCACCCGGGTTCCCGCCATTCTCCTGCCTCAGCCTCCAGAGTAGCTGGGACTACAGGCGCCCGGCTAATTTTTTGTGTTTTTAGTACAGACGGGGTTTCACCGTGTTAGCCAGGATGGTCTTGATCTCCTGACCTTGTGATCCACCCGCTTCGGCCTCCCAAAGTGCTGGAATTACAGGCCTGAGCCGCTGCGCCCGGCCGGATTTTTATCATTTTACTTTTGTTGTTGTTTTGTTTTGTTTTCTTGAGATGTAGTTTAACTTTTCTTGCCCAGGCTGGAGTGCAGTGGCACGGACTCGGCTCACTGCAAACTCTGCCTCCTGGGTTCAAGCCATTCTTATGTCCCAGCCTCCCAAGTAGCTGGGATTACAGGCGCGTGCCACCACGCCCGGCTAATTTTTGTATTTTTAGTAGAGATGGGGTTTTGCAATGTTGGCCAGGCTGGTCTCAACTCCTGACCTCAGGTGTTCTGCCTGGCTCAGCCTCCCAAAGTGTTGAGATTACGGGCGTGAGCCACCGCGCCCGGCCTTTGTTGTTGTTGTTGTTAGATGTACTAAGTTTTTCTTTCCTCAGTTATCTCTTGGACTCTCGATGAGAACTTTCCACTGATTTCAGGGCACAAGATCTAGTAAGTTGGCCGGGTGCGGTGGTTCATGCCTGTAATACCAGCACTTTGGGAGGCCGAGGCGGGCGGATCACCTGAGGTAAGGAGTTCAGGACCAGCCTGGCCAACATGCAAAACCCTGTCTTTTGTAAAATACAAAATACAAAAATTAGCTGGGCGTGGTGGCACGTGCCTGTAGTCCCAGCTACTCGGGAAGCTGAGGCAGGAGAATCTCTTGAACCTGGGAGGGAGAGGTTGCAGTGAGCCAAGAGCACGCCACTGCACTCCAGCCTGGGCAACAGAGTGAAGACACCGTCTTTAAAAAAAAAAAAAAAGTCTAATCAGTCTTTGGTAATTACAAGCCTGTAATCTTTTTGCTGAAGATGTATCTTTACGCAAAGAAGAATGAAAAGGAAGAGACTCATCCCAGCCTAGTTTCCCTGTTATTTAAAAACAGCCAAGACAAAGCTCTTTTGTCTATCTTGGTTATTTTTTCTTCCTAAATATAGCCAAGCAAGGACTAGGACTTGCGGTAACTCTCAGAAAGTATCTGTTGATGATCTTTACAAATACACTCTGAGGGCAAAAAAGAAATTTTATTCTACAAATACTGTTATTAACATAACTTTGTAAAACTTCTTAAAGATACTAGGTATAATAGATACTATTTATTATTGTTCATCTGTTAATGTTCATCCAGAATGGTTTTTCCACATGACACACTTTTGCTTACGGAAGGACATATTTTTGTCTAGGTTGCTTTCAGTTTTCTAGCCTAACTTCCTTGAAACTATCTGTGGTGTTTGCCTAGGTGTTTTTTTTTTTGTTTTTTGTTTTTTTAAGAAATCAAAAGTTAGATGATAGGTTTTAATAAAGTTTTCTTCCTGCATTAGGCTTTGGTTATTAAACCACACACAAACAGCTATGATATTTTAGAGGCCATCAGATATACCACACCCCAATCTGGCATATGTTAGGTGCTTTGCTCAATAAATCTGCACAATCAGTTGATTTAGTTTACGATTGAGAAATATTTTACTACTATTTTACCTTATTTAAAATGATTGTAGGTATATTATATCAACCTTGAAATTGGAGTCAGAGATAAGACTGTTTACTCTTTATTAAATGAGGTGCATTTCCTTATCTCGTGTCAAAACAGAAATTTACCTGAGTTTATTTTCCGTTTTCTTATTTGTAATATGCTATGGAATTTTGTTCAGTAGCTTCTACTTCTTGGAAACCGCAAAGATAAATAATGGGCTATTATGGGCCGGGTGTGGTGGCTCATATCTGTAATCCTAGCATTTTGGGAGGCCGAGGCAGGTGGAAAACGAGGTCAGGAGATGGAGACCATCCTGGCTAACACGGTGAAACCTCATCTCTACTCAAAATACAAAAATTTAGCCAGGCGTGGTGGCGAGCGCATGTAGTCCCAGCTACTCTGGAGACTGAGGCAGGAGAATGGCGTGAACCCGGGTGGCAGAGTTTACAGTGAGCCGAGATTGCACCACTGCACTCCAGCCTGGGCAACAGAGCAACACTCCATCTTAAAATAATAATAATAATCATTAGCTTTTATAATCTGTGCATCTATGGCAATTTTATCAATATATGTTAAGAAAAAGAGGTTGTTCCAATTGGATTTTGGTTGTTAGATGTGAAATTACTTAGTTGAGAGCATTTGCTGTCATCATGGTTCAGGAGAGACACTGACCACTCAGAATTTGGCAACAGTATCTTGCCAGTGATGTTAAGTATAACTTTGTAGAAAAATGCTAATGAAAAACTTACTACAATGTGTCTGGTATCAGAACTCAGCACTTACCAATAGAAATGTTGCTAGTGTTTACTCTCCTTTAACTACTTGGTCAAAAATAACTGGGTGATATTTGAAAGTATAAAAATTGATTGTCCTCAATTTTTATGTTTTTTATGAAAACAACGTTTTTTTGGAAAGGATTGAATACTATTTAAGCCTGCCTTCAAACTTACTGTGTAGCATTTTATACATTTCTAGTTGTGATGTTTTTTGTTTTTTAAAGGATGAGAGTTAAACACAAATTTCAGGAAAATACCTATCTCCATATTAGTTCAAACAAAATACAAAATAGCATAGGAGAGAGCAATTTTAGAAACCTTTGAAAGCCCAGTGTAAAGCAATCCATCATTCTTACCAAACTGGGTGAAATTTTTAAAAATAAGAAAGTCTCACCAACACAACTTAAAATCTGGCTTTTTGCATAGTTTTACACTTTTCTTTCTATATGAAATAAGTTAAGTAATTTTGATTGTAAAATGTCATTTGTTCTATCTCCCGTCCAGGTTAAGTAAATAAATAAATAAATAATGATGCCTGATGCCTCCCTATCATCTCACTCAGAAGAAAACTTTTAAGACTTTCCCAGAATTTTCTTTTTAACTTACTGGATAAACATTCCTCTCCTCTGATGGTGAAAATGACAGTCTTAAAAGTGCTTACAGGAACCCACACTTATCCTTTTCCCGCTTTGCTTTTAGGCTAGATCTTAGGTCATAATTTTAGTTTCCCTTCATTTTTACTTTTCTCAGTTTATTATAAGATCAAAACTACAAGAGGAAAAATGCTGTTGTAGACCTGTTTATTTAGATGGTCTTTTAGAGGAAAAAATCCAAGCCCTCATTTCTCATTGTCAAGTAGAACCCCATTCATGTGCATGGTAATTGTCAAGAATCATATTTGTAACCACAAAGAATAATAATCTCACACTATCTTCTGGGTAAACTGCTCCTATGTTTGAATTGATTTTGTAAAGAGGTAACTGTGGTTTGTGGATGAAAACATTTGTTTATTTGCATTTTTTTGTTGTTTGTTTGTTTGTTTTCTTGAGATGGAGTTTTGCTCTTGTTGCCCAGGCTGGAGTGCAATGGTGCTATCTTGGCTCACTACAGCCTTCGCCTCCTGGGTTCAAGCAGTTCTCCTGCCTCAGCCTTCTGAGTAGCTGGGATTACAGGCATGCGCCACCACGCCCGGGTGATTTTTGTATTTTTAGTAGAGATGGGGTTTCACCATGTTGGCTAGTCTGGGCTTGAACTCCTGACCTCAGGTGATCCGCCTGCCTTTGCCTCCCGAAGTGCTGGGATTACAGGCGTGAACCACCACGCCTAGCCTATTTATTTGTGTTTTATGGTATTATTTACATTCTCACTGCCACCGTTCTCAGGGCTTTATCAATACCCCACAAAAAAATCACACCTTTTGATTTCCTCCCTTTTTACCTGTGGTAGTTAACTCATTTAGTCCCATGTTCCCCCCTTCATGAAGCATCTTCTAGTCACTTACTCTAGAGGTTGAATTTTTCTTTATGCTGTCACTGTTTTTAGCTTGTGCATTTCTTCTAGGCATTCCTTGGTAATGCATAATTTCATAATTATTAAGTGTATATATCTCATATCTTTTAAACTGCAGAATTCCTCAAAGGTTAAACTACCTTAATGACCTTTATGTCTCCATGGCATTTTATAATACCTTAGCATTCCTTAAATATTCAAATGTATAATATGAAGTGTTTGACATTCTCATAGTAATAGAATAAGCAATACTAACGGGGTATATAACTCAGTTTGGGACAGTTTTAAAAATTTAATTTATAGGCAGTTTGAATTTGAATACAACATTGTTCAGGCTTGTAAATTATTTTAAGAGAGTCAAAATTGATTCTTAGAAAATTGCCTGGTTAGGTGATAGCAGTTCAAATTTTACTTAGTCACCATGATTTGTGTAAGTTACAGAAGCAATTCAGAAGCAAAGCCGTGAATTCTAGGCATGGTATTATGAATCTCTATGCCCTGGACTTCAGTTTATTGCCTTGGATTATATTTAGGTATGTGTATATATGTTTGCTTTCCTTGAATTTTGAACTCTCTGTTTTATATGTGTACCTTATAACCTTTCTTTTGTTAGGAGATACTTTAAATTGTACATTCTATTTCATCTGGTAAAATCCAGGAAGAAAAAATACTGAGACTAATAATGTCTTAACTTTTATGTTACTGTCAATCTAATAGTACATTTTGGGGCCTAATTCTAATGGGGAAGACTAGCTGCAAGAGAGAGACTGGTGTTCTATCCAGTTACTCTCCATGTGACCTTGGAAATTTTCACTGGATCTTAGTTTTCTCATCTGCAAAATGGAACACAATGCTTTCCATACCTATTTTCAGGGTTAAATAAGTTTAATATATGAGAAAGAACTTCACAATTGAAAAGTCTACATGGATGTAAAGTATTACTATTGCTGACATAATAAAAGTATTAGTGTCAGTAGAAATTGTGAGTCATTTATAAAGATAATAGGCTAAGATCTTCTTAATATTCTTAACATTTGGCTAGTAGTGTTTATAGGAATATCCCTCTTTTTGGTGAATACAAAGCGGTAGAACCATGTTTTCAAATTATTATTTGGTTATGCAGGTTTATACTTACATGGATTATTTCAGAAGTATGGGCTTCATATTGAGTTTTGTAAAGAGCTTTCTCTTTGCCAAAACATTTTCAGACTTCAAAGAACCATTGTGTAAAAACTCTTTTACACCAATGTATCTTAAATAGTTTTGATTATTTTATTTAAATAAAGAAGCTGAACCAAAAGTTCTTCACTTTAAAGAGTAGCAAAGTCTTTCCATATGTGTAATAGACACACATACATACATATGGAAAGACTTTGTCACTTTTGAAAGTGAAGAGTGTGTATATATATATATAGGGGTGTGTGTGTGTATGTATATGTATTATATATAAATATTCTATTTTAAGCATGTTTTTTGGAATACATGTTTGTAGAAGAAAAGATTTGTAATTGTATGATGTGAATGGATACAGTCTTTTGCTTATTGAAATCTGACATCATTCTGTATTTAAATTTGAATGCCGATATGTGATCTTAGACACGGAGCCAGAAACTTGCATAAAAATGTAATAAGAATAAGAATCTTAAATAGAAATCTTACCGCCATTTCTTTGAAGAATTTGAAAAGGAATTAGAATTGCTTTCATTTTATAAATGCTCACCATTGAAAGGTACAATATTAATGAATTTTTATATTATGCCTCTAGTTGTCTCTTTAAGAGTTACTTTGATAATATAGCCCTTTTGAAAGTGCCACACTGATGGTTTCAGATTGCCTGTCACTGTAATAATATATAGTACTTTCAGTTGTGGTGTCAGTTCTTTATTTTATGTTTACGGAGCACATATCTCAGAACAGTTCAGGAAAGACATAGAAAAGCAGTTGTCATTTATAAAGTATCTGTTATGTGCCAGAAGGTCATCTAGATGTTTTCTCATGGTTTACTTAGTTCTGACATCAACCTTATAAAGCAGGAGGTATACTATTATCAATTTACCAATGAAGAAACTGAGATGCAGGGATTATGTAATTTGCTTAAGAACACATGACTGTCTGATTTCAAAGTCCCTTTTCTATCCACTCTACTCCCTCTATAATAAGAGCAGGTATAAATGTCTATGTTGTTGTTAATAAAGACTTCTACAAAATGAAGTTCTAATTTGGTTAGGATGTTTTTCTTTTTTTTGAGACAGTGTTACTGGAAAGGGGTCCTGATATGGACCCTATAAGAGGGTTCTTGGATCTTGGGCAAGAAAGAATTCGGGGTGAGTCCGTAAAGTGAAAGCAAGTTTATTAAGAAAGTACGGGAATAAAAGAATGGCTATTCCATAGAGCAGCCCTGAGGACTGCTGGCTGGCTGTTTTTATGGTTATTTCTTGATTATATGCTAAACAAGGGGTGAATTATTCATGAGTTTTCCTGGAAAGGAGTGGGGATTTACCCCAGAACTGAGGTGTTCCTCCCCATTTTAGACCATATAGGGAAACTTCCAGACATTGCCATGGCATTTGTAAACTGTCATGGTGCTGGTGGGAGTGTCTTTTAGCAATCTAATGCATTATAATTAATGAATAATGAACAGTGAGTACTACCAGAGGTCACTTTTATTGTCATCTTGGTTTTGGTGGGTTTTGGTCTGCTTCTTTACCTTGTCCTGTTTTATCAGCAGGGTCTTTTTGACCTGTATCTGGTGGTGACCTCTTATCTCATCCTGTGACTAAGAATGTCTAACCTCCTGGGAATGCAACCCAGTAGGTCTCAGCCTTATTTTACCCAGCCCCTATTTAAGATGGAGTTGGCTCTGGTTCAAATGCCTTCGACAACAGGGTCTTGCCCTGTCACCTAGGTGGAATTACAGTGGTGTGATTATAGCTCACTGCGGTGTTGAATTCTTGAGCTCAAGTGATCCTCCCATCTTAGCCCCCCAAGTAGCTAGGACCAAAGGCATGCACATTTTTCTTTATTCAAATTTTTCTGCTAGGTCACTTTTACTTTAGAGATGAATTTCAGGTCTAAAGTCTAATTTTATTAAAATTAAAAATGTTTGAACAATTAGAATTAGTAGAGTAGGACTGGAAGGGCTTCTTTTAAATTAGACCCAGGTTTAGCAAATAGATTACTCTCAATAAAGGTTATCTATTATTGTTTTATTTCATTTTTGGGGACAGGATGTTGCTGTGTTGCCTAGGCTGTAGTGCAGTGGCACAATCTTGGCTCACTGCACCCTCCACCTCTCAGGCCCACCACAGCCTCCCAAGTAGCTGGGACCATAGGCGGGCACCACCACATCTGGCTAATTTTTGTATTTTTTGTAGAGATGGGGTTTCACCATGTTGCTCAGGCTGCTCTCAAGCTTTTGGGCTCAAGCAATCTGTCCGAAGTTCTGGGATTACAGGCACAGCCACACCCAGCCAGCTATTATTATTTTAACTACACCTTTTTAAGTAGCATGTTTTATTCTCCAGGTTTATTTGAAAATAATACAGAGTTTCGAATGTTGTTTGTGTGTGTGTGTATGTGTGTGTGAGAGAGACAGAATTTCGCCCTTATTGCCTGTGCTGGAGTGTAATGGCGTGATCTCCGCTCACTGCAACCTCTGCCTCCTAGGTTCAAGCGAAGTCTCCTGCCTCAGCCTCCTGAATAGCTGGTATTACAGGCTATGCCACCACACCCAACTAATTTTGTATTTTTAGTAGAGACGGGGTTTCTCCATGTTGGTCAGGCTGATCTCGAACTCCCAACCTCAGGTGATTCGCCTGTCTCGGCCTCCCAAAGTTCTGGGATTACAGGTGTGAGCCACCGTGCCCGGCCTTGCATGGTTTTAATAACATCTAAGATTTATTGATTGCTGATTTTTTCAGCAGATACTATGTTAAAGACTTAAATGTATTATCTTGATATCTTTGTCTGATTAATTACTATTGGTATTTTGGTTTTCAGCTTATGCTGTTGTTTTTGTTCAGTCAGCTATACTATTTGGAGTTTTTACTAGTTGAAGTGAAATATAAGTGCTAAGCACAGTTAAAGTTCTTGGGCTTTGGGAACCTTGGGCTAGAGAACTTTGGGCTAGATTGATGTCTTTCGAGTTGTTCTGTACTTGGGAAAGTTATTGGGTTTTCTCAACAGTCCTACAGCCCAGACATCTCCTTGTTTGTCAGAAACACAGACTTGACATACTCGATATTTCCATTCCTTAAGAAGTTTTAACATAGAATTACTTTGTTAATACTTAGCCTTTCTTTGTAGGGCCATAAATGGGAACCTTGGTTCTCTGTGCTAACTGAAAAAGTCGGAGGAAATGTGTGGGAAGTTACAGTCTCCTTACCAAGAGGATCCAGATTCAAATCTGGATACTTGCAACAAAAGTCCAGATTGTAATGGGTGTATTGTTTGAAACTATCAAGTTGGAGAGTAAAATATTCCTGGTGTTTTTGCTTATCTAACTGTTGCCATTAGGATAATGTCTTAGCTTGAAAGTGAACTTTGTTATTGGACCACACTATTCAGAGAGGGGCTAGTTGGTCTAGAATTTATCAAGAATTGAGAAACATTTATTCAGATATATTCATGAGCCTGTATCTTGCACAGAAATACGTTATCTTGAGGTTATCTAACTCTAACACCATTTTATGATTGGACTTCACAGTCTCAACTGCGGAATGAAAAAGTTACTTTGCTAGATTTTGGAATGTGGGCTCTCAAGGAGACTTAAGTTCTTCCGAAATTCTAAAATAATCCATCCAGGTCCTTTGGTTGTGATGGGTGTATCTGTGTTTAAATGATGTTTCTGACTCCTTCGGTTGTAGAGGACAGTGTCTCCTTGTGTCTGTGGCAAGGAGTCTTGTTTGTTTCTCTTTGGTCCTTACAAGACATAGAAAGGGCTCTCTCTCCGTTAGGGATAGATGAGCGCTGTACTCCAGGACAGAAAGGTAGAGGGTTTTCAAAGGCGTGGCAAGTTGTTGCCTTTTTAAAATCTGAGTTTTCTTATTTATGTCTCCTTTTTCTAAATTATGGCTCTTTCTTCCAAACCATGCTTTGTTCTCTATTTCTCACACTCCTTATTTTCTTCTATTTTTGTGGGTGGTGGGTCAGAAAGAAAGTTATAAATATAGTCTTTTACGTTGATTGCTCGTTTTCTTCTGGTAGTTGAAAGTTATGTGCGTTGTAAGTGTATATGATGTTTTCTCTTTCTGGAATGTTTGCAGTGTTCTAGAAATGTTTATAACTTGTACCTAAATTAATATTTTAAGTATTATATACTTAGTTTTTTTTTTTTTGCATAGTTCACATGTCACAAATTATAAAAAGTTATACACTGTAGTCTTACTTTCCTCTTCCACACCTGCCTAATTTCCAATTACCTTCTGGTAGTGAGTGATTTTAGTTACTTGTTTATTCTTCCAAAAATTAAGGAAAAATTCATACACAGATCCATAAAAATATATTTTTCTTCTTCTTAAGTTATATCTACATACATATCTGCCCTTGTATTTATTTAATATAAAATACAGTTTGAGGATCTTTCCACATCAGTACATGAAGAGCTCCTATGTGTGTGATTAACCATTACAGAGTATCACAGGGCTGCAATGAATACCCCTCACATACCTGACCTGGAAAATTTCTGCTGGGCCACAGGGTGCTTGCATTTCTAATTTTGCTAGTTGTTGTAGAAGTGACCTATGGGACTACCAGCATTGTATTAGTACATTTCTTTTCCTTTATTTTAAAAATATAAACTTGTAATATATATGGTAAGATTAACCTTTTTAAGTGTAAAGTTGTATGAATTTTTTTTTCTTTTTTTCCAGAGTTTTGCTCTTATTCCCAGGCTGGAGTACAGTGGCACAATCTCAGCTCACTGCAACCTCCGCCTCCCGGGTTCAAGCCATTCTCCTGCCTCAGTCTCCCGAGTAGCTGGAATTACAGGTGCCCACCACCATGCCCGGCTAATTTTTTTTTTTTTTTTTTTTTTCTGGAGTATTGCTCTGTCGCCCATGTTGGAGTGCAGTGGTGCGATCTGGGCTTACTGCAAGCTCCACCTCCCGGGTTCAAGTCTTTCTCCTGCCTCAGCCTAACGAGTAGCTGGGACTACATACAGGTGCCGGCCACCATGCCCGGCTAATTTTTTTATATTTTTATAGAGACGGGGTTTCACAGTGTTAGCCAGGATGGTCTCGATCCCCTGACCATGTGATCCGACCGCCTCGGCCTCTCAAAGTGCTGGGATTACAGGTGTGAGCCACCGCGCCTGGCCAATTTTTTGTATTTTTAATAGAGATGGGGTTCACCATGTTGGCCAGGCTGGTCTTGAACTCCTGACCTCAAGTGATCCACCTGCCTCAACCTCTCAAAGTGCCAGGATTACAGGTGTGAGCCACCACACCTGGCATTTCTGTGATTTTTAATGTGTGTATAGTCATGTCACCACTGTAACCACAATCAAGACTAAGACATTTTCATTGCCCTGAAAAGGTCCCTTGTGCTTTTTTGTAGTCAGTCCTCTCCGTCTAGCCTGCCTCTGGCAACCAGTGATCTGATTTCTGTCCCTATAGTTTTACCAGCCTTGTACTGTATATAGAGTCATATAGTGTACAGTCTTTTTTGCATGACTTTTTTCACTAAGCATAAGCTTTTGAGATTCAGCCATACTGTTCTATGTATCAATGGTTTGCTTCTTTTTATTGCTGAATAGTATTTCATTATATGGATGTACCAAAATTTGTTTATTCTTTCTCCAAGTGATGAATGTTTAGATTGCCTCTAGTTTTTGGCAGTTATGAATGAAGCTGCTATAAGTGTTCATATATAGTATTAATATGGACATATGTTTTCCTTTTTCTTGATAAATACCTAAATGTGAGATTCTTAGGATATATGATAAGTGTATGTTTAACTTTATGAGCAACTAACAAACTCCTTCCCAAAGCAACTATATCCTATTTTATTTCTACCTGCAATGTACAAAAGTTTCAATTCTGCATCCTCATCAGCACTTACACGTGTCAGTTTTATTTTGTAAGCCATCTTATAGGTGTGTGATGGATAGGCGTGTGGTGGTATTTAATTCTGTAATTTAGAAACAACTTTATTGAGATATCATTCACATACCATACAATTCACCCATTTAAAGTATATAATCAATGGTTTTTAGTATATTCCTGGATATACGCAACCATCATCACAATCAACTTTAGGACATTTTATCAGTCTCAAAAAGAAAATTGCTATACCCTCATCCTCTATCCCTTCTGTCCTAACCACCTACCAGTTTACTGTCTGTCTATATATTTTCCTATTCTGGACATTTCATGTAAATAGTTTATATGTGGTCTTTGGAACTGGCTTCTTTGATTTAGCATGTTTTCGAGATTCATCCATGTTGTAGTATATATCAGCAGTTCATTTCTTTCGTTTTTTTTTTTTTTTTCCTTTGTTTTTTGAGACAGAGTCTCACTCTGGTGCCCAGGCTGGAGTGCAGTGGTGTGATTATGGCTCACTGCAGCTTTGACCTTCCAGGCTCTAGTGATTCTCCTGTTTCAGCCTCCTGAGTAGCTGGTACTATAGGTGTGTGCCACCATGCCCAGCTAATTTTTGTATTTTTTTGTAGAGATGATGTTTCACCATGTTGCCCAAGCTGGTGTTGAACTTTTGTACTCAAGCAATCCTCCCACCTCGGCCTCCCAAAGTGCTGGGATTAGAGGCGTGAGTCACTGTGCCTGGCCCAGTTCATTTCTTTTTGTGGACAAGTAATATTCCATTATATAGATAATACTGCGTTTTGTGTATCCATTCATCAGTTGACGAACATTGGGTTGTTTCTACCTTTTGGCTCTTATGAATGATGCTGTTATAAACATTCATGTACAGGATTGCAGTTCCTTTAATCATTAACAGTGAAAACCTTTCATATATTTACTTTCCATCCATATCTCTTTGGTGAAGTTCTTTTCAAATATTTTGCCCCCATTTTAATTTCTTTCTTTTCTTTTTTTGAGATGGAGTTTCACCCTTTTCACCCAGGCTGGAGTACAATGGCATGATCTCAGCTCACTGCAACCTCCATCTCCCAGGTTCAAGCAATTCTCCAGCCTCAGCCTCCTGAGTAGCTGGGATTACAGGTGCCCCACCACTATATCTGGCCAATTTCTGTATTTTTAGAGAGATGGGGTTTCACCATGTTGACTAGGCTGGTCTCAAACTCTCGACCTCAGGTAATCTGTCTGCCTTGGCCTCCCAAAGCGCTGGGATTACAGGCGTGAGTCACTGTGCCTGGCCTTAATTCCTTGTTTTGAAATAAATTTAGATTTACAGAAAAGTTGCCAAAATAGTACAGAGAGTTTCCATATGTATACCTGACACTCAGGTTCTCCTGCTGTTAATAATTTAAGTACATTTGTCAAAAGTAAGAAATTAATATTGAATCAATACCATTAACTGCAGACTTTTATTTGGATTTTGCTAGATTTTCCACTCATGTTTTCTTTTTCTTCAGGATCCAGTCCAGGTGTACTATATTGCATTTAGCATTTTTAAAAATGTGGTTGTTTTTCCTTGAGTTGTGAGAGTTCTTCATATGTTCTGGATACAAGCACTTTATTAAATGCCACTTTTTCACTTGGCACAGTTCTCCAAAGTAATTTTATTAGTAGTGGAATCATTATTCATGTTAGATTTGGGTGTGAAAGAAAGAAGACTTAAGGATGACTTGAAAGTTTCTGGATGGCTGGGGATGTTAATTATTGGAGAAAAGGACTTCAGGAATACCAGGTTTGATTAAGACAGTGAACAGTGGGTGGTGCTGGTGGTGGTAGTGATTAAGAGCTTAGTTTAGAACAAGGAGAGTTTGAGATGCTTATTTGTAATCCAGAGAGGAGTTGTCCAGTAAGTACCGTAGTTTGGACTTCACTGGTTAGGGATTTAAGGTTACTATGCTTTTTAACTACTATTTGACATCTACGTATAGGTAGATGTCTTTATTTTCTCTAAACAATGTGAATGCCTAGCACACTACTTGACATGCTAGAAGTGTTTAATGTTGAATATGTTGAATTGAATTGAAATGTAAATTTCAGTTCTGTTTTCTATAATGAGATATTTTACTGTAATAATAGTTTCTGGTGTTTGAAGTGTACATTATTTTCTTTCAACTGAACTTGAATATAATATACTTTTATCAAGTCATGAGAAAGTTTGATAACCTTTCTTAAGGAATAATTTTTGGAAATGTGTAGACATTAAAAAAATAGAGCCTGCCCCTGAACTGGCTACTGTCCCCTGAAGCCTGTATTCCTGACCACTGTGAAAAGTGCCATCCTTGATCCTAGGCTTCCTGTCCTTAATGGCCATTGGTTGCTAATGCTAAAACTGTGTAAGAAGGTAAATTTGTAATCACCATAGGTTATTTGTAAACAGAAAAGGTGGGGGGGTTGGTAGTAACTGTATTTTGGCTCTGTTCAGTGGGCCTAGAAATTTATTTGACTACATTTAACGCTCTTTTGAAACTTACCTTAGTTTAAGAAGTTTACTGTATTAGTCTATTTGGACTGCCATAACAAAATACCATAGATGGGGTGGCGTAAACAACATAAATTTATTTTCTCACAGTCTTGGAGGCTAGAGGTCCAAGAATAAGGTTCTGGTCAGTTCATTTTCTGGTGAAGGCCTGCTCCTGGCCTGCAGACTGCTTTCCTGCTATGTCCTCACACAGCCTTTCCTCTGCTCGTAGGAGGAGAAATGGAGGAGGAGCAGAGGGAGAGAGCAGGTGCTCTGTCTCTCCTCTCATATAAGAACACCAGTCCAACTGGACCAGGGCCCCTCCCTTATGATCTCATCCAACCTTGATTACCTCCCAGAGGCCTCCATCTCCGAGTACTATCACGTTGGGATTAGGGCTTCAATATATGAATTTTAGGGGAATACAGTTTAATCTATAACATGTAACCATAGTAGCATCTTTAATACTGGGGTTATTTTGCACTTTTGTGTATGAGAGAGAATAAAGAACACACCTTTTAAGGTATTTATACCTGAGGTATCATTCTAGGAAATGAGAATGAGTTTGTGAAAAATAAAAGCAAAAAAAAAAAAAAAAAAAAAAAAAAATCCTGCAAAGATTTAAACTTACTGGGAAGGGAGGTTTAAATTTCTGAAATGCTTACATGGTAGAATATTTTAAAAATTAAAAATTCATGCAACTCATTACCTGTAAGCACAAAGAGTAACTGTAATTCTTTGAAAACGTTTCTTTATCCTGTTTGAATTGATTTAATGAGTTAAAAAATTGGTGACTTGTAATTAGCTTTCAACTAATGTGCTAGGGTTCTTAAATTCGTTTCTTGAGTGGGATAAATGTGTCCACATAAGATTTTATTGCATTATTAATTTTCATGGTATAATTGACTTTCACACAGACTGAATTACTAATTAGTATAATGTTAATGGATATGGTTTAATTTTACATCATGTGGCCTGATACACAAGCTTTCTCTAAGAAAGTATTGGGATGAGAAGTATCTCCTTAGAGATTTTACATTGGTACCAGTTTTATACCACCCCTACATTGCTGAAAGGAGCTCTGATTTGAAATGGATGGAGATACACAAACACACACACATATGTGTATAAGATGGGTATCTATACCCAAAACATCTAAAAAGCACTGATATAGACTATTTCTCCTTTTTGATAGAAAGTAGAAAAGTATAAAGTTTATGTTTTAGTGTGTCCAAGTTATCCAGCTAAAGTTACTAATACTGATGCATTTGGTTTGGTAATAGTTTTCACTGCCACACTGAATAAAACTTTATCTCTTTCAGCTTTTGACGTTTAAACAGGTGTAGGGAGAGATAAGAATAATTTCATACCTTAGGCTAAATTTTAAGAGAATTTTACTCTGTTCATATCTCTTTGGCTTGAGTAAATAGATGGTACTAAATAAGTGAAATGATCCCTTGTGGTGGGTTAATTGATTCATTTGGGAAATACAGAGATCCATGTGAAAGAATATGATTTCTACATTGGGGAATTTTTTTTTTTAATGATGTAGACAAGATAATTTTGAAATTATATATTGAATTTGGGTGATTGAAAGAATTAGGAAATGTGTAATAATCTTAAAGCATATTTTTTGTCTACTTGTTTACCTCACTGAAGCATAAAACTCTTCTCTGACACCATTTGAACCAAAAATTACAGAACAAGGATACCAGTCATGTACTCCTAAATTATAGTTAGTTTATATGCACTGGAAGGATACCCAACTTTACTACCATGTGAGGGAAACTTCTGGGGACAGTAATGAATTGAAATAGGTAAAGCAGAAGAATAATGTAAATTTTCCATGAAATAGAGTCTCAGGCAACTTGGTGCATCTGACTAGGTAACATTTTCAGTGAATGGGTGAATATGGCATAAGTCATAATTGTGTAAAGCTCTAGGAAAGGCACATTTGCACACTTGAGGCCCTTGGTCGCATGTCAGATACTTTTGAGCACACCTACTGTGTGTGTATGGCACTGTGTTGCCAAGTACGTTGGGATACACAGATTGGTAAGGCATAATGCAGGGAACTCACAGTCCAGTGAGGGCGGTACCCATAGGTGAAGAATTCATACCACAGCGTGGAAGTGCAATGATGAAGCTGTGTGGAAAAGGGTGAAAGAAACTTGGATATGCATGGGTCAGATGACAGACTCCATAACTGTTTCCATTAACAGGATTGTTGCTTCCCCAGCAGCCTCTTCTATATAGTTTCTTCAGTCTCATTTTAGGTCATATTTCTGTAATACTTATGGCTTGGAGAAGGGCATCCTATTTAATGTGAGACACACATCTGAAGCACAGAATGAAAAACAAAAACCTTAGGCATTTTGAGCAGTATTTCCTTTACCTGTCATGTATACAGCCTGCTCCAAAATACATGGAGTGTGGTATTGGAGAAATCTAAAAACAAAACAAAACACAGAGCACTTTAAATTTTTTTCCTTAAAGGTTATTATGGTAATTTTAAATCCTGAAATATAATTATTGCAGGGATATTAAGCCCAAAATTATTCTAAAGTTATCTTTCGTTAAATGTGGTTTGTTAAAAGATTTCCCATTGTTCAGTATTAGTAAGTGGACAGTGAACAAAGAGGACAGATTTTTGTCAAGCATAAACAACTTTTGCATCCTGTTTATTAAATAGAAAATACCTCAGTGAATGTGCTAAAAATAGATTCCTTCAGATTTTTAGTTTTGTCCTATTAGGGGTGGAGTCATTGAACAAGAAGAAAGGCATCCAGTAAACAGGAATTGTGTGCTAAGAGGTAGATTTTGCAAGGGAAATGCAGGCTTATGCGCTCAGAATTTGAGTTATACCATTTCACCATTATGAGTACCTTTTTAAGAATGTTAGATTTAATGGAGTGCTAAATGGTCTTTTTCATTACTGCTATGAATGATAAATTATCTTGACTAGGACTGTATGTTGCAGAATAAAGTTTTGAAAGTTGACAGTGGTGTTTTCTCAGATTCATTCATTATCATGTTTAGCTTGATGTTCTCAATGTTTTATACTGTTAGGAGGTAATTTTCCATTTTGGGTAGAAATAGTTTTAGTGTAGTTAAATATGGTTAGTATAGATTCAGTAATTTAGTATAGCCATTTGTTTTTACATTTGCATATATGTATTCAAGAAAGTTTGAAAATGAGAGGTATAATATTAAAAAATTACTCTTCCCCTCCTGGAAATCAAGCAAATAAACAGCAAATGAACCTGAACTTACCTTTCTCTTTTAAAAGCAATTGTTGTTGGAAACTATATATTAATTCCAATGATATTACCATTTCTTAAAAGATATTTTTTGGGATGTCTCTTTGTAGTTGCCAGGTGTGAGGTTGCATGTGACAGCTTTAAATGTTACAAGTATCAGAGAATTCAGGATTTGCCATGGGCTGTGAAAATATAGAAGTAAATAACCAAGGTAATGTAGAAGACTGTTCTAATTATGGGGGATCAAGATGAGAAAGGTTCTCAGTGACAACTCCCTAGTAGACAAAGAAGTAGGAAATGAAATCAACAAGACCAGCTTGTTATTTAGCAGATGGGGCCTGGGAGGACAGAATTTAACATTGATAACTCCAATTTAATGTTTCATGAAAGATTGTGTAAGCAATAATGTTGAATCTTTGTAAGCCAAACATTTTTTTCTGAATTTAAAAAATTTATTTTTTATTTTTTATTTTTTTATTTTTTGTTGAGACAGAGTCTCACTAAAAAGAAGAGAAATTTTTTTAGAGACGGAGTCTCACTCTGTTGCCCAGGCTGGAGTGTAGTGGCGCGATCTCAGCTCACTGTAACCTCTGTCTCCTTGGTTTAAGTGATTCTCCTGCCTCGGCCTCCGGAATAGCTGGGACTGCAGGTGCCTGCCACCTCGCCTGGCTAATATTTGTATTTTTAGTAGAGATGGGGTTGAGCTCAAGTGATCCCCCCACCTCAGCCTCCCAAAGTGCTGAGATTAGAGGTGTGAGACACTGTGCCTGCCCTAAAAATATTTTTTAAAAATAAAAAATACAAACACTTTGCAACCCAGTCTAAAACAGCGTAAGAGAAAGTTTCCTTCCTGTATACTACTGTTCCAAATTTCCTAATTTCTTTTTATATACTTGAATGAAAATTTTTATAATCCTATCAGGATATTTAGGTATATTTTGTAAGTTAAACAAATGGAATCATTTCATACACATAGTTCTTGCCTTTTCTTTTAAATATTTCCACGAGATGATTCAGAGGTCAGCCTCATTCTGTCCAGCAGCACAGTATTCCCCTGGATACCTCATTATTTATCTTAGCAGTCCCAAAGGATGAACATTTAGTGTGTTTCCCGATTCCGTGTCCCCTTACACATAGTGCTGTGGTGAATATCATTGTGTGTGTGTGTGTGTGTGTGTGTGTGTTTGTAGATGCTTTTTGTGAGTAGATGCATAAATTAGGTCCCCGGTAGTGGAATTACGGAGACTAAGTGTGTGTGTGTGTATATATATATTTATATATATGTAAACATTTATATATATATATTTTTAACATTTTGGTAGTTATTGCCAAATGGCTCATTGAAAAGGCTGTACCAGTTTATATTTCCACCAACAGTGTATAAAAAGTCCATGCCAGCGATGGATTTTCATTAAACTTTACCACTTTTGCCAATCTGAGAAGTGAAAAATTGTATCAGTCTTTAGATAACATTTCTTTGATTCTGAGTGAGGCTGAACATATTTTTATGTGGTTAGTGGCCAGTATTAAAGATAATTTTAACCAGTTTTACATTTACTTCAGTTATAAATAATTAATATTAAGTGGCGAGACAGGCTCAACAAATAAATGGGACCAGAAAACCTCACCCATCTGTAACATAAGAGAAGTATCTCAGTGTATCACTGTTGTTGGAGGCGTATGTGCAGAATGAAAGACAAAGCAAATTCCCCTGTACCTTCTGAGTATGTGTGACCAAATGTCTTTTCTATGTTGTGTACATCTAAGACTCTAGGAATAGCAATTTTATCTTTATTTAAATAATGTTATCTAGAACAATTGAAAAAATTATTTAATTTGGGTATTTTTTTTTTTTACTTGGAAAGTAAGAAGTACCCTAATGTCACTCAGAACATTAAAAATGTTGAAAATGGCTTTATTCTTTCTTCTGTTTTTGTTGTAGTCAGAAGTTAATGAATTTATAGCTTTGACAAAATGAGGAACATTTTTCTTGTGTATATTAAACCTCGATTGATTTCTGACAAAACCAATAAGCAATTTATTTGGAGTATTTGAAAATAAATTATAGGATGAAAGAATCCTACTAGTACGTTGGCAAGTGGATGGGACCAGATGATCAAATATTTCATTTCTATGTCTACATTTCATGAGTCAGTTTCACACAACAGCTGCTGTGGGGGAAGGGTTGACTTACCAGAATACTTCATGGTTTATTTTTTTAAAAAATGAAATTCATTTGGATATGAATGGGTAAACCAAGAAAGTTTATTGCTAATATATAAAAATATATAAATAAAATAAAGATAAATATAAAAAAATTTTTTTAACATCATTCTAAAAAAAGCCTTTAAAATTTTTCTTTTCCGTTTAAATTAGAGAAAGCAATGGTTAATTTTAAAATCTTCTTGCTTATAAATAGTATGAGTAGCAAATACTTGTTGGATAGTTTCTGTGTGCCAGGCCCTGTGTTAAACATTTCACCTGTATTATGTATTGGACACATTATTTCCATTTTTCAGAAGAGGCTTTGAAAGTGCAGTTGATTTGTCAGGGCTGACACAGATGGTATGTGGAAGAACTAGTGGTATGATCCAGGGACTCTGGTTCTAAAACTTGTGCTCTTAAGCATTGTGTTAAAATGACTCCAAGTAATCAAGAAGAACAAATATAATTTGTGAATTGAGCTTATCTCACTAAAAACCTGCGTTTTTAAAACATTAATAAACTTCCTTGAGTAATTTTAAGCGTTAAGAAGAAATTAGTTGCTGGGCTTGGTGGCATGCACCTGTAGTCTCAGTTTCTTGTGACGCTGAAAATCACTTGAGCTCAGGAGTTCCAGGCTGTATTGTATGATGATCGCTCCCGTGCATAGCTACTGCACTCCACACTGGGCAATACAGTGAGACCATGTCTCTTTAACAGCAACCATCACCACCAAAAAAAAAAAAAAAAAAAACCTTTATTTTTTTCTTTTCTACAATAAATTTCCTCTAATTTTGTTTTTGGTTTAGGTCTTAATCTTCCCTAGTTTGGGTTCCAAAGATCTGTGGAAACTCACACGATAGATGGAAACTTGTAAAAGTGAGAAGCACATAAAAATATTTATTTGGAATGTTTATTTTATCAATCTTATGGTATATTCAAGGAGAATATATTTTCTCACAGCAAATATTCCACTGGGCCCATACCTGTCAATTAATGAAAGGAGGATTTGTAATACCATGTGATATAATGTAGTTTATTTTGACTGAGAACTTGGATCAAATGTAATTTTTTCTTCTTTTTAACAGCTGCAGGGATATACACTTAAGGCTCTGGGTAAGAGCTGGATCAAATGTTACATGGTTGCTTTAAAGTTGATACTTAATGGGGAGTTGAACGGAATAGGTGTTTCTGGCGTTTTTTGAATGAGCAGGGTGCTTTAGAGGAAAAATGTCTCCTCTGACTCTGAGCAAATGCCTGCCTTTTTGACAGATCATGTTGCCATGGAGAAGTATATAGTCTATAAATTGTAACTTGCAGTAACAGGCAAGAATATGGCATTGGGTTGTCATGTGGGGCTGTGAAAACAGAGTGAGTCCAGATGTATATAGTCAGTTTGTTCAGAGATGTTATTTTACAGTAGCCAGGTGCCCACTGGTCTTTCTATAATCTCTTTATCTCATAATCTTTTTTCCTGTCTATGTGTATATGTCTGACATAGGATCAGTGAAACCGTGTAAGTAACTCTTTCCCTTCTTTAGTCTCATAGTCTTCCCTTTAGAGCAAATCACTGTTGAAAATTTGGTGGGTGTCCTTCCAATCCATGTTTTTAATTCCTTTACTCTCTGTATAGCTGTGTAACCACAGTTTTGTGTTTTTTAAAGTTCATCCGAATACCATCATCCTTCATATATCATTCTGCAACCTACCTTAGTCTTACTGTATTTTTTGAGGTCTCTTCATGTTGACATTAATCAGGTTCATTTATTTTAGTTGGTCATAGTATTCCATTGTACTGCATTTGATCTAGTCCCTTAGTGACAGACTTTTAGATGTTTTCTTTTTGTATTTCTGTGTAACTCTTCAGTTCCATTTGTTCCTGTCCTTTCTGTGGTGTTGCATATAGGAACTCAGTACATACTTACTTGACTTTATTTTGATTTGACTAAAGCTAGGTCATGAGCTATGAAGCCATCCTTCATCTGTTTCAGTTCTTTCAGATTGTCTCAGTTCAGTTTATTTTTAATCGTTTTAGGTACTTTCCAGTCATTCGTTCTCATCACATGTTTACTCTGTTGAACTGTGATATATATTACCCATGTACTTGTAGCCTGGCTAGGTTTTGGGATGTAATTGTCTTTTCGAGATATGGATTTTTTTCCAGAAATTATAAGTAACAGCATTGCTGTTGCAAGAAGCTTCCTTGTAACATCTTTGATGGCTCTAGGAATTATAGAGAAAGCATAGCTCTAACCTTTTAAGTACTTTTGATCATACTCCATTGATGTTTTTGCTTATTAAACAACTTGCTTTTTAATTTTTTTCTTTCTTTCTTTTTTTGGAGACAAGGTGTCATCCCATTGACCAGGCTGAAGTGCAGAGGTATGATCACAGCTCACTGCAGCCTCTACCTTCCTAGGCTCAGGTGATTCTCCCACCTCAGCCTCCCAAAAACCTGGAACTGCAGGCATGCACCAGCACACCTGGCTAATTTTTTGTATAGACAGTATTTCACCATGTTGCCCAGGCTGGTCTCAAACTCCTAGGCTTAAGTGATCTGCCTGCCTCAGCTGCCCAAAATGGTGGGATTATAGCCGTGAGCCACTGCACCTGGCCTGTTTTTTTCCCCCCCCTTTATTATAGTAATACTATTCAGAAAGTAGTGCTGAAGACTCAGTTTGCCCAATACAATTGTCAAAATACAAGTTATATCAGTGCTTGCTGTCAGATAGAACATAATGCAAGCCACCTGTGTAATTTTTAATTTTCTGGGAGCCACACTATAAAAGGTAAAGTGAAATGGGTAAAATCAATGTTATTTAACCAGTACACCCCAAAACATTGCCATTTCAACATGTGATCTATATAACAGCCTATTGAGATAATTTACATTCCTCTTTTCTTACCAGCTCTTCAAAATCCTAACATATGTTCCCCAGGACCAGCGGCATGTCAAGCATTCCATAGCCAGTGTGTTTAGTGGCTACCATGTTAGATAGTGCAGGTATAGAAAATAGATGTTTAAGAGGTATTAGTAAGGATCAGAGTGACTGGGGCTGAGGGGAGGTTTCAGGGAGGAGATGGAGGTACCAAGAGCTGAGCAGATCTAAGCCATCAGGTGCCATGTGGACTGGTTGGAAGAAAACCCAGGTGCATGGCTTAAGCAAAGATAATGTGTGGTGGGAGCAACTCTGGCTTATTCCAGAAACAAGTAGCTGGCTTGTCATAGAGGGCTAGATTTCAGAAAAGTGGGAAGGAAGCGTTGATTGGTAAACTGTCACCACTTGATAAGGAGTTGTGGGTGTCGGAGTTTTACGCTGTCTGTATGTAACAGTATCTTTTTTTTTTTTCTTCATAGAAGGCGGCTTGTCAGGTTTATGAAACTATTCCTTCCATATTTCATGGTTGTCCTTGCAGAATGAATTATGATTTTGATAAACTATGAGGTCATTGTTATATAATTCTGTGAAATTATATATAAGTTGGATGTTTACCACTGTAAGGAGAATGACTAAGAGGAATGAGAATGAGTTTACAAAAGCAACAAAAAGTGGAATGTTAGTTGGATGTGCATGTTTAATACTTTGGGTCTAATAGATTATGCCATAAAAAAATCAGAAGTTTTAACTTTAAAACTTTAAAAATCATGTAAGCTTTTCTTTTCTTTTCTTTTCTTTTTTATTTTTCCTTTTGGTGCAGTGTAGGGATTATTAGGAGAGTTCCTGGTAAGTTATAAAGCCTAAAGGTTTCAATCTTTGAAGAACTCAGTTAACTGGAGATAAAAGTCATTTGATGACTGCTTGTTATGTGTCAGTATTTATAATTACGTGTATTAATTTAATGCTCAGAAGAACCTAATGAGGTAGATGCTACTACTGTTATTACTGTTACCGTGTTACAGATGAAGAAACTGTCTGTCTTATCATACTGTCTGTATATGTAATAATAATCGTATGGAGAGGTGACCTAACTTGTTCAAGGAGGAAGAACTGGGATTTGAATTCAGGCTACCTGGCACCAGAACTAATGCTATTAACTCTGATGCTTCACTGCCTGTTGTGGGGGCTGACTTAGGTTTCTTCCCTCCCAGCTTTTCTTTGGTATCTAGTCATTTCTCCCCGGCTCTCATAATTTTTAATGTGAAAACATTGGTACAACCTGACTGAAGGAAGGAAGGACCTCATACTGTCTGTACTATCTTTGCAGCCTTTCTGTACTTCCAAAATAAAGTTTTAAAAAAAGAGTCACTATTGACAACCTGTAATTCTCTTCTTTTCTGTTGTTTTTTGTAGAGATGGATTGGTCTCACTTTGTTGCCCTGGCTAGTTTTGAACTCCTGGCATCGAGCACTTCCTCCCCACTGGCCTCCCAAAGTTCCGGGATTACAGGCATGGGCCACAGCGCCAGGCCTCTTTTTTATTTTTGACTTTATTATTCTATTAACCAGTCTTTTCTTTTTGTATGAAACTAAACATTAATGACTGAACATTATTGGATAAAATTATTTGCAGCATAAATGGTACTATCCTTAAAAAACACAAAGAATTTTTACAACTCAATAAAAAAGCAAACATATTAATATAATGAATAAAGGAAAAAAAGAAATGGTTTAAAGTGTATGAAAAATGATTTTCACTAGAAACTAAACATGCAGTTTGCACAAAATGCCTTTTTTTTTTTTTTGGTTTATGAAACTGGAAAAAGTTTATAGAAAAAAGAGGATAATACTCAGTTTTCCTAGGGCTTCGAGGAGACAGACAGGTTAGCCAGCTACCCAAGGTCATACAATATCAAGTGGCAGGGATATATTGTAGCATTGCTTAAAGTTGTAGAAAAAATAGCAAGATATTAAATATTTATAATGAATAGCTTGATAGAGCAAATAAAGAATTTGGAATAAAAGATTATTTTTTAGTTGCTCCTGAAGATATTTTTGGCTAGATGTCAGTGATGAAAGCTGATTACAAAACAGAATGCATACTATAGTTGAATATTCATTTAAAATTACACTTATGTATCATATACATGTGAGTAGAAATCTCCACAGAAAGATTCCAATTGTTGCTTTCTCCTTACTAGGTGTGTGACTTTAGTCAAGATACCTAATCTCTCAGTGCCTTAAGTTTTCTTTGAAGAGATTCCTTTACAGATTTACAGGTAGTTGAAACGATTAAATCGGAGGAAAAGCAAAGAGTTTTTGGCAATGCCTGGCTCACGTGCCTAATAAATGGCCCTCACAGCTGTTTTTAAAAATCTTATTTATGGCTGAAGAGATTGCAGATAATCTAAAATTTCTTATTTTGTCCTATTCATGTTTAACATTTTCAACAATAGATATCTTTTATTTAAAAGCTAGGAACTGTTTTGTTTTTAGGTTAAAGAGAGCAAAGATAGATTTGATGTCACATTGACATCTAGTATATTAGATCTATATCAGAAATTATTATTGCTTACTGAATTGCAAAGTCTAGAGAATCACTCATCTGATGTTGAAAAACAGCCCTTCAACCACATTTACAGTTAATAGTATTCATAAAGAAATAGTAGGTTTTTTTGAATCTTAGTCCCAGTCTTTAAAGTAGATACTTAGGCAAGGTTCAGTAACTAGGAATAGATGTTGAAAATTGTAAATGCAAGTTTCTTATATTTGTTTTTAGGAAAGTTTTAAAAATTATTTCTTATACTTCAAATCAGGAAGTGTTATGATTCCTTAATAAAGAGAAAGTCAAACTATCAGATTATTTACTAATTTGGGGAGTTGAATATAATGTTTCCAATAATGTTTCCTGATTTTATTTCCGTTTTGCCTTTAAATCCTTTGAAGCATCTTACACATACGGTGGTCCATGTTTAACTACTGCCTGTTAAATGCCAACTCTTCTATTTAAAATGGATTTTCACTGTTTTTTTTTTTTCATGGCTTTCTTGGAAACCACTCTTGGGATTGCGTGTACTTAAGCATTGAGTTTACAAGTGAATCCAGATTTCATATTACATTTTCTGAATAGTACAGTGTACATTTATCTGCTTATTGGTTGCATTCTGGTGCAACTGTCAAGAACAGGTCTAGAAGAAACAAAACTAAAACTAGTTCTTATGAACACATTTGTTTTATGTAATCTCTTTTTGTAGTCTATTTTATTAAATTTTAATATTTTATAAATGTTTGTTACTTTGTTTATTGGTAAAAGGATGTTGTGGACAAATTATTTTTTGGGTCCAAATTAAACTTGGATTAAACAAGTTTATTATTTACTGCAAGCATTTTTTGAGCCCTTCTAATCTGCATCTTGCCTCTCTAAGGCCGGAGAGGCTAGAATGTATGTTTCCCAAAATCGATTGACTTGACTAAGCCACTCTTTTGCATAACTGTCATGAAACACATTCTGGGAAATAACTGTTCTAAATAAAAATACAGAAAGAGGGCAGAAGATAAAGCTGAAATATTTATTCATTGAATAAAAAATGAAACTGGCACTTAAAACCATTGCTTTTTGTGGACACAGATTTAAAGGTTTAGTGTTTTGTTTGTTTGCTTTGTTGAGACAGAGTCTCGCTCTGTTGCCCAGGCTAGAGTGCAGTGTCATGATCTTGGCTCATTGCAACCTCTGCCTCCGGCTTCAAGCAGTTCTCTGCTTCAGCCACCCAAGTAGCTGGGATCACAGGTGGCTGCCACCATACCTGGCTAATTTTTGTATTTTTAGTAGAGACAGGGTTTCACCATCTTGCCCAGACTGGTCTTAAACTCCTCACCTTGTGATCCACCCAACTCAGCCTCCCAAAGTGCTGGAATTACAGGTGTGAACCACCGAGCCTGGCCTAAAGTTTTAGTTTTTCTTCTTCCTCTTCATCTCCTCTCCCTCATCCTCCTCACTCCCTTTTTTAAAATAAGAGATTGTTTTTTGTAAACAATGAAAAAGAACCAGAGACTTATTCTGAGTATGTATTTACCTAAATAGATTATTTCTGTGTGTATAGTACTGTGAGTGCTCAGACACTGCATTAAGTAATTGAGACTATCCAATCAGGTAAGCGCTTTATAGAGTGAAACTGCTTGGTATTGCGTAGTTTACCCATTGTTTGTTTTAGTGCCGCTATAATCAGAAGTTCTTAGGAGACAGAATTGTTATCATAAACAGATGTGATGGTGAAAATGTAATTTCAAAACTTTATAATATGTTGTGGCACTAATGGGGGGGTGGTCTAAAAACAGGCACAGGTGGAGGTTGGATCTAGAAAATTAGCCCTATAATCTTAGTTGTTTTACTTAGAATGTTGTGTTTTTCTTGCTCTTGACTTTGCAAATCCTAGTAGAAGGTTCACTAAGTAGTATTAATTTATATTGTTATTAGCAGTATCACTTAATCTTGTTATTACTTAATCTTGTTATTTGTGGTAGTTATATACTATAAAGTCACCCTGACCACTGAATTAGCAAATAATGAACCACTGCTTCTAGGGGAAATACAGGGTTAAGTTCCTGCAAACTTTGGGTGACATTTTCATCAGCTGATTAATACATAACCTCATATTATGTGTGCTTTTGTTTAAAAACAGCTTATTTAATATATATGGTTGATTCATCAACATTAAACTCCTGGCCAGGAGCACTATAACGCATGCTTGAATGAAGTGTATCGAACACACATATTTTCTCTGTAAGGCACATCACAGGCTTCTTCTGCTTACGGAACACGAGACCAGCACTTAAGCATTTTGTTTGGAGGCTGTTTTAAACAGTGGAATCATCAGAGAACACACAAGAAGGGGAAAAACCTGAGACCTAATGTACCATGAAGAGAAACTTGTTTACTGTATAAGAATTGAAACAGGAAGGCAGAGGGCCACTTGTTCAGCCTCAGCTGGAAATGTGTTTGTTGGACAAAAATTTTTTGGTGCTCTCTGCATGTCCCTTAAATGACCATGGAAGTCCAGGAGTACTGACTGTTCGAGTTACAAATAAATTTTAGGAAGTAGGCAAATTGACGAGGACGGAATCCTTGAATAATGAGGATCCAGCAGTATTTGGATTGTTTTGGAATCAGGTGATGACCCAGAAGCTGAGGTTTCAGGTAACTCAGCTCGTGTTCCCTGACTCCTTTTCTGCTTTGCTACTGTTGTTCTCTCCAGCTTCAGTGTGAAGTATGTGTAGGTTGCTCCTGATCCAGCAGGCAAGAGAATAGAGGGTGACCAGGTAATGGGATTGGAGGCGTGAACAGAGCTAGGGCTTGGCTGTAGACATTTTGCTGATTGTGCCCACAATTGTTGGATCAATCGGAGACTTACATTGTACTTTCCTATTTCCTATACTTTAAGTATTAGTGTAATTTATGATGGAGAGTATAAATGTTGGTTTCAAAGTTAGGTTATACCCTATGGAACAAGTCAGTATAGATGCACATTCGTTCAACTTGTTTAAAGGACTTTAAGTTATACCATACAGCTGTTTGGCTTTTTTGTTCCCATGTGGGCTCATGGTTGCTCACAGCTGCAGTCAGTGATAAATGCTTATCTCGGGAGTCCAGGTCAGTTTGGTGCATGTCAGTTGAGTTGGTATGAAACTGAAAACATCAGTTGAATGCAGTCAAAAGACCAATTTTGAGCATCGCTTGTTAGCTGGTTATTAAGGAGGTTTTTTTTTTATTTAGTTTTTTGAGACGGAGTTTCGCTCTTGTCGCCCAGACTGGAGTGTAATGGCGCTGTCTAGACTCATCACAACCTCCGCCTCCCAGGTTCAAGGGATTCCCCTGCCTCAGCCTCCCAAGTAGCTGGGATTACAGCATGCGCCACCACGCCTGGCTAATTTTGTATTTTTAGTAGAGATGGGGTTTCTCCATGTTGGTTAGGCTGGTCTCAAACTCCTGACCTCAGGTGATCCACCGCCTCGGCCTCCCAAAGTGCTGGGATTACAGGCGTGAACCAGTGCGCCCGGCCTTTTTTTTTGAGATTGTCAAATTGATTTTATGTGGAAACTTGGTTCTTGAGAAAATTTTTAAAAATACCTTATTAAGGGCCTGTTCTGCATGAAGTCCTGTGCTGGACTGTGGACAATGAATTGGTATAAATAAAATTGCTATTCCTCGGCTGTTAGAAGCTCGCAGTCTGATACAGGATGCAAAATATTAAAAAACAAAAAGCAAAGTTGTGGTGGGCTTCAGGAAATAAATTTATTAGAGAGTAGGGTGCTTGGGGAAGGTGTGGTGAGAGGGAGGTAAGGGCCAGTATCAGTGATTATGTTGTGGCTTTTTGTGTAAGTGTGTGTTTGTGTTGGGGGGTGTCTGTGTTTAAAGTAGGGTGTCAACTTTAAAGCTCTGCATCTTAGGAATATAGCAGCTGTGCAAAATTGATGGGAATGAGAAAAGAGAGCACCATCTTGTCGCGTTGGTAGGAGACAGGTACTTCTTCATCTAGAGGGACAAGGGCCTTTCACCAGACGCTTGATTGGCAGTGGGAAAGAGCTGTTGAGGAGCAACAATCAGTGTGTCTTGATCACTGAATACGGACAAGGAGAAAGTAGAAAGTAAGGTTTTACGCTATTTACATAATAAATGGGCCAGATGTGGTGGTTCATACCTGTAATTCTGGCCCTTTGCAAGGCTGAGGCCGGCATACTGCTTGAGCTCAGGAGTTTGAGACCAGCCTGGGCAACATGGCAAAACCTCGTCTCTACAAAAAACACAAAATTTAGCTAGGCATAGTGTTGTATGCCTGTAGTCCTGCTCTTTGGAGGCTGGGGTGAGAGAGTCACCTGTGTGTGGGAGGCAGAGGCTGCAGGTGAGCCAGGATCACACCACTGCACTCTGGGATGGGCAAGAGAGCGAGACTCCGTCTAAAACAAAATAAGAAAGAAAAGAATGAATGTTTCTTCTCTAGTCTGTAAATCATTCTCAAACTCAAATCTGGACTCAGAGGCAGAATGCCCATGCCTGAATCTATGAAATTCTTTTGCATTGTTTTATTTTTAGCTGTGAGAAAATATTTTTAAAATTGGTATGTCCATGTGGGTATGGTTTTTTCAAGAATACTTTATTGTGGAATAATTTTAGATTACAGAAAAATTGCAGAGATGGTCTAGAAAGTTCTTGTAATATCTCCTACTGAGTTTCCTCTGTTAGTATCTTTTTTTTTTTTTTTTTTTTTTTTGAGACGTAGTCTCGCTCTGTCACCTAGGCTGGAGTACAGTAGCACGATCTCAGCTCACTGCAAGCTCTGCCTCCCGGGTTCATGCCATTCTCCTGCCTCAGCCTCCCGAGTAGCTGGGACTACAGGCGCCTGCCACCACACCCAGCTAATTTTTTGTATTTCTACTAGAGACGGAGTTTCACCATGTTAGCCAGGATGGTCTCAATCTCCTGACCTTGTGATCAGCCCGTCTCAGCCTCCAGAAGTGCTGGGATTACAGGCATAAACCACCATGCCTGGTCCCCCTGTTAGTATCTTACATCACCATGATGCATTTTTTGTAAGAACTAAGAAATCACTACCGACTTTATTTGAACTCCACTAGTTTTTCCACTAATGCGTCTTTCTGTTCCAGGATCCCATCCAGAATACTAAATTTGGCCAGGCATACTAAATTTGCACACCTGTAGTCCTGCTATTTGGAGGCTGGGGTGGGAGAGTCACCTGTGCGTGGTAGGCAGAGGCTGCAAGTGAGATAGGATCTCACCATTCAGTCATCATGTCTCCTTTGTAATCTTTTCTGACTTGTGTTTCTCACTCTTTCCTTGTTTTTTATGACCCAGACAGTTATGAGGACTAATGGTCAGGTATTTTGTAGAATGTCCCTCAATTGGAATGTTTGCTCATGATTAGACTGTGACTGTGGGTTTTGGAAAGAAGACCACAGAGGTGAAGTACTGTTTTCATCACATCATATCAAGGATACATACTATTAATATGACTTGTCACTGTTGATGTTGACCTTGACCTTGTCCTGAGTTAGTGGTTGTCAGGTTTTTGCACTGTAAAGTTACTGCTCCTTCCTCCCGAAACTCTCTTCTTTGGAAGCAAGTCATTAAATCCAACCCACACTCAAGAAATGGGAGACTTAATTAAGCTCCACCTCCTGGAGGGAGGGAACATCTACATAAAGTATTTGGAATTCTTCTGTAAGGAAGAGTGACCTGTTCTCCCCCATTTATTATCTAGTCAGTTAATCACAGTTGTATCAGTGTGGGTTCAGGTCTATTTATTTGATACTTTGCAGTGTAATTTAATATTACATTATGTATTTTATTGCTCAGATTTTTCCAGTGTTTGGCATTGAAGCTCTTTCAGCTTTGTTCCTGTTTCCATTTGATATGCCCCTGTTTTTGTTGTTGTTGTTCTTATTTTTTGAGCACGTTCTTACATTTTGGTGCTACTAAGTGTTCCGGGCTCATTTGTGTTTTCCCCACCCCAGCCTAGAGTCAGCCATTCTTTAAGGACCCCTGGTTCCTTTCATTGGAGAATGACATTAGAAACCAAGGTCTGGGTGTCGGGATGTGCTTTTTGCTGCTCTAGGGTATTACTTCTTCTAGGCCCTCTCGCTGGACAGCGCTAGGAAATCAATGTGCATATGCGGAGGCACATTAGTGTAGTTTTATATCAAGGGATTTAAATGCTTTTTGACACTTAAAATTCAGAAACTAAAATTAAACTCCTTAGGCAAATTAATATATCTTTAGGCATAGATATGAATGTCTATAAATTTTATAAGTAGATTAGACAATACTATTAAGTAGGTATCTTCCCCAAAGTCTTTGTTTTCATTTTTAGTTGTAAATTATTATATTTTTATTACTGTTGATTCTTTGGTATGAAAATCTGGGCTGAACTTTTTTGTTGCCTGTAGATAATTATTTTATTTTTTTCATAGTGAAGAGATTTAAATTTCTGCCATTTTTTTGTTTGATGAGTTACAAGCTAGGATAATTTTTTTTTTAACTTTATTATGAAAAGATAATTCACATGTATTAATTTCCATACTGGCCTTTTTGGTTTGATGAGTTACAAGCTGGGATAATTTTTTTTAAACTTTAGTTATTTATGAAAAGAGAATTCACATGTATCATTTTCCATATTGGCCTTTGTACTCACAATCTTAATTTTTCAGATGTAGAGATATTTAACCTGAGCAGTTTAATCATCACTTCTAGACCATAAGATATCTTGTTAATGTTTTCCTAAATAAAAACAGAATTTTAATTTTCAGAGTAAAGCAGTTTCCTAACAGCATAATAGTATTAGATCTAAGTTTTCAGAAACACTAGTCTTGAATGTCATTTATTGCTTGTGTTGTTAAAATTAATTTTATCATCTTGTGACAAATAAAGGGAAATTGCAAACAGTTCAGTGTAAACTACTATAAAGTAATTTGTAGGGTTTTCTCCATTTTATTTATTTATTTGAGGTGGCGTTTCGCTCTTGTTGCCCAGGCTGGAGTGCATTGATGCGATCTTGGCTCACCACAACCTCTGCCTCCTGGGTTCAAGCAATTCTCCTGCCTCAGCCTCCTGAGTTCAAGCAATTCTCCTGCCTCAGCCTCCTGAGTAGCTGGGATTACAGGCATGCGCCACCACATCCAGCTAATTTTGTATTTTTAGTAGCGATGGGGTTTCTCCATGTTGGTCAGGCTAGTCTCGAACTCCCAGCCTCAGGTGATCCACCCGCCTCGACCTCCCAATGGGATTACAGGTGTGAGCCACTGCATCCGGCCTCTCCATTTTAAATAGTTATACTACATGCGCCATTATTCTATAATATATGTTGTTTTTATAACAGCAATATGCAAATAGTCCTATAAATCAAGATTATTGCTATCTGTTTCTGGTCTTAATGACCAGTTAATCCTAAAAACAAGCAATGAAACACTATTTCTGGTACTTGTGGATTTAATAGAAATATTTCCAGAATTGTGATATGAAATAGTAAAGGCAGAATGTTTTTGGAAGTTTTACAGCGTAGTAGGTGCTGATTGATGTTGCCTGCCTTTTGCTTTTTTTTTTTTTTTTTTTTTTTTTTTTTGAGGCAAGGTCTGGCTCTATCACCCAGGCTGGAGTGCAGTGGCTTAATCTCAGTTCACTGCAACCTCCGCCTCCTGGGTTCAAGCCTTCTTCCTACCTCAGCCTCTTGGGTAGCTGGGACTGTGGCCGCACACCACCACGTCTGACTGAGTTTTTTTGTATATTGTATAGAGATGGGATTTCTCCACGTTTCCCAGGCTGGTCTCTTAACTCCTGAGCTAAATGATCCTCCTACCTCAGCCTCCCAAAGTGCTAGGATTACAGGCAAGAGCCACCGCGCCCGACCTTTTTAACTTTTTCTACTCATGATGACTGAGTAAAGTTGCATTGACTTTTTAATACACTGTATACTTTGCTTAAATTTTGTGTTAAAAGGAAATTAAGAAGTTATTCTATCTCCTTTCATTTTTCAGGTTAAAAAAATTAGCTCAATATAAGTAAAATGGGTTGTCCCCTAAATGACTAATAGTAGAATCCAGAGTCGAATCCAGATATCCTGTTACTCCAGTCCTTTTTAGGGCAGTCATCTGATTTATATTAAATTTTACTAAATACTTGATTTGCACCTGATAGCTACCTTCTCTCTTTTATTGTTGAATTAAAAGTTTAACCTTGAGCAAATTTTTAGGGACTATTTGATGTGTACTTGACAATGTGCTACAAAGTCTTACGTAGACTTTACCCCTGAAGACTTATTTGAATATTGTAAAGAATCAGGTTGGCCGGGCGCGGTGGCTCAAGCCTGTAATCCCAGCACTTTGGGAGGCTGAGACGGGCGGATCACAAGGTCAGGAGATCGAGACCATCCTCGCTAACACGGTGAAACCCCGTCTCTACTAAAAAATGCAAAAAAAAAACTAGCCGGGCGGGTTGGCGGGCGCCTGTAGTCCCAGCTACTCGGGAGGCTGAGGTAGGAGAATGGCGTAAACCTGGGAGGCGGAGCTTGCAGTGAGCTGAGATCCGGCCACTGCACCCCAGCCTGGGCGACAGAGCAAGACTCCGTCTCAAAAAAAAAAAAAAAAAAAAAAAAGAATCAGGTTAAGAAGCAGCGGTTAAAAACATTTTATCTTTGTTGGGGAGTCCTAATTCATCTGGACTGTCAAATTTCAATTATCTATGAAATGGAGTGTAATGATGGTCCCAGATAATTTCAGTGTGAGTTACCATATCATTTCTGTTTATTGAGTGATCTAGAATTCATACAGTGTTGTGCAAAATTTGTATTTGCTGTAATGTGCATAAAACTGTCCATATATATGCATTTTACAGTATGTTTCTTACTAATTTTGTTAGAATTACTTAATACTAAAATACACTTACGTTTTCTGAGAGCTATTAGAAGAAACTGGCTTGTATGTGCCTAATGGCTGAAAATTTACAGTGCTGTGTCATTTGTAGATAATTTAGTTGCTGAACTTAATGTGTCTCATTTGTTTTTTTTAAAAAAGTATTAAAGCTTATGATTAGTATATAACACATTTTATTTTTTTTCTGACGTAATGCCTAATAATCAGCCAGAATAATACATATAACCACATCATGGTTTTGATTTTGTTGTTGCTGTTTCTACGATTATTTTGAGGTGAAGGGGAAAACTACAGAGTAAAATGAATTAAGAATGAAAATCCATAAAGATGTTGACCCTAACACTAGAGTGTTTTCATATAGCTTCCATATTTGTAAAAAGGTACAGAATTTTATTTTGAAGGCGTTATTTTCGTTGTCAATCCTGGTAGGAGAGATTGTTTTAGAGAAAGATTCTTTGGCGTATTATTTTAAGGCACAGTGCTCTGTGAGAGTATTGAGAAGAGAAAGGTGGGGAAACTGAGAAATTACCTTGTGAACTCATGGATTTATAATTAATTCTAAGTGTTGTGTATATATATATAAACCTCCCCCCCCCCCCTTTTTTTTTTAGATGAAGTCTCACTGTGTCACCCAGGCTGGAGTGCAGTGGCGCAATCTCGGCTCACTGCAAGCTTTGCCTCCCCGGTTCATGCCATTCTCCTGCCTCAGCCTGCTGAGTAGCTGGGACTACAGGCGCCTGCCACCATGCCCAGCTAATTTTTTTGTATTTTTAGTAGAGATGGGGTTTCACCATGTTAGCCAGGATTGTCTCAATCTCCTGACCTCGTGATCAGCCCGCCTCGGCCTCCCAAAGTGCTGGGATTACAGGCGTGAGCCACTGTGCCCGGCCTAAGTGTTATACATTTTAAAAGTCTTCTTAGCTCAAATTGTCTTCTATTTTAGCTAATGGTTTTAGGTGTTGCTGTCTTATATCTAATTAGTAAGTGTTTAAATAGTTGCTATATGCCTTTCACTTGGATTGTTTACACTTTTTTATATTGGTCAGTTACTATGTTATTTCAATAACCTTTTGTTTGCCTTTATCAAACAACTTCATTACACTACTAGCCTTCATTAGCATGAAAATTCCCTGGTGCCGTGGACTTGAGTTGACTTTGATATAGAATTTTGGAACTGGATTAGATGCAAGAAATTGCCTGATTTAGTGGTTCCCTTGACTGTACATTGAAACATCTGGGGAACTTTAAAAAGAAATCTTACTGGGGTTCGCCGCCCACCCCCCACCTGAGAGGGATTTTGATTTAATTGATTTGGAGTGTGGCCTGGGCACCAGACTTTTAAAAAGCTTCCACAGGAGATTGTAATGTACAGTGAAGTGTGAGAACCACTGTTACAATTCCCCACTCTGTGGAAAAGAAAAATGAGACTCAGACTTATTAATCAAATAATGTCTACTTTGGGGATCCAAAATCAATATTAAAATTGGTGAATTTAGAATGACTCTTAGAAGTCCATCTTGGTAGTTTTAATAAGTTAGAAATAAAACTAAACACTGCTAGACTCTCTTATCCTAATCCTTGTAACTAAACTATCACTAACTTTTTAAGGTCTAGTATAGGAGTGATTAGATTTTCCCAGATATATGTAGTGCTTCCTTCTTGCCTCCTCCTGTTGCCCTCCAACATTTTCCTGAAATTCAATCTTTGCTGTTTGTTTGAGAAAATATCCCCTCCTTGAAAGTTATTTGTAGAATTCTTGTAGGCTGTTCAGGGAAGGGTACTATGCAAATTTGCTAGTAAAGGATGTTTTAAATAAACCAGAATTAGCTAACCTTGCATTAAAAGGACATATACAAGCCTCAGTGCTTGGCATGGTATACAGTCGATGCTCAATTAGTACTTAAGTAAACAAAAGAAGGACCCGTGTTTTAATTTTTAAACATTTCCATCTCTCAGTCCATCTTTGCAATGATAAACTGAGTGGTTAGATAAGGAATCTGACCTTTTACAAGTTGATTAACTTCTTTAGGCTTTGGTTTCCTTGTAAAATTAGGGTTGAATCGATGCTTTCTAAGGACTTTTCTAGCTCTAGCATTTTATGATTCTATAACCATTAATATTTGGCAGTATAATATTAAGTAAATGATACATTGTCACCTAGCAGTCCAGAGGAAAGAATTTTCTTAGCTAACTAGAAGGTTGTTCAACTAGAGAAGCAAGTAGAATTCAGTATGTTGGTGAAATGGCAAGAAAACTTACGAGGTAGATTGGATGTAGAAGGGACAGTAAAAGTGGTTCCTTCTTTCTCAGCATATATTATTTATTGCCTCTCTCTTACTGACTGTATTTACATCTGTTGAAATCCCTTCACTCATAAAGTTGTCTTTGTGTACTATATTTTGGAGAATGCGTACTCTTGGTATTATTGAACTCAGATTACAAACACATTGGTATGTTATCTCTCCTTCCACTAACATCACCTTAAAAAAAAAAACAAAAAAACAAAAAAAATGAGTTTACGTCCAGAAACCAGTGACTATATTTAGCATTTAAGATCAAATGGTTAGTGATTGATGTTTAGCTATGTTATTGTGCTGATAATTTGTAAAACAGTCTGCTTCTAGGGATAGGTACCAGGCTCAATTTGTGATTGACTAAGGAAATTTTAGAATCAAGAGATCTCTTGAATCAGAGACTCAGAGGGAACTGGTGACTTGCTCAGGTTCTCAGATAGGATTTGATTCAGATCCCTTCCCATGTTACTATACTGCTTCTTATGAATTCTATATTAGGCCAAGTGGGCAAAGACAAACTTTCTGTTTTGATAGAAATGGCTGTGAGGATAATCCACGTACCATAGATATGATTGATTGCCTAGAGAGCCAGTCAGTTGTATAAACTATTGTAAGTATATAGTATGAACCACTTTTTAAGTAGCTTACATATTTATTAAAGTGATGATTTTCAGATGTGAAGCAGTATTATAAAAATTTCTTGATATTTCGAATTCAGAACATGCTATAACTTCCATAATATATTCCAAAATATAACATAAATCTCCCCAGAGATTAACACAGTGAAACTTTCAGCTAGTATGGTTCCTGTGATTCTCAAATTGGGGACGGGGACAACCTTAAACTATAGTGAGGAGACCATGAGATTTTTTTAATTTTGAAAGGATACATAGGTGACAAAAAGTTGACAGACACAGCATTTAAAGCCAATATGAAATTCCCGCTGAGTAGTTTTAATTTTCCATTTTGATTGACAGCCACCTTTGCACATTTCCTCTTCCTTGTTTTGACAAGATTTAAGAGGATTAGAAAATTGATTCTTTAGGCATTTCTCCTTCCCTTTGGCCTTACACAAAGGTGGGAATGTTCAGTAATAGAATTCTGTCCTGAGAAGAAATACAGTTAATGGAAAGGAGATAATGAGTTTCTTTGTAAGGAGTTTCCAGGTAGGGGGAACATTTAAGATGTTATCTGTTTCTCTAGTAGGACCATTACTGAGCATTATTTTATTGTTCCACACCTGAATTGACTCTACATTTAGGACAGTAGAAATTCCTGGAATTTAGTTTGAGCAGTATTACAGAAGACATGGTAATTCTTAAGTGTAACTTTGGTCTTTCTCGAGGAATAAAACAGCACTTTTATCTGTTGGCAGACCTCTGCCATTTAATTAGTAAATTCATCCCTTATGCCTCACAATGCACTCATTCTTTTTTTAAAAAAAAACATTTATTTTTAATTTAACACTTATAGCTATAAAATTTCCTCTCAGTACTATTTTAATTGCATCTCACAAATTTTGATATGTTTTAGTTAGTGTTGAGTTCTAAATATTTGCTTATTTCTGTTATAACTTTTACTTTGATTCATAGGTTATCAAAAATATATTGCCAAGTTTCCAAATATTTGAAGATTTTTCTAGATATATGAGCTACTTATTCCCATATGAAAGTTACTCTACAACTTAGACTTAAAACACCATGTACTTGTTATGTCTCAATTTCTGTAGTCAGGGATCTAAGGATGGCTTAGCAGATTCCAGTGCTTCAGGGTCTTTTACAAATCTGTAATCATTGGCTGGCTGGGGCTACAGTTTTATATGAAGGCTTGACTGAGGAAGGATCCGCTTCCAAGCTGACTGTTGGCAGGACTCAGTTTCTCAATAGAAATGAAAGATCTTTTGAAAGTGTCATTCCACTTAACATCCCACAGCACTTGAAATTGTTTTATATATTTTACTGCTGCATGTTGTTAACTTCTGAATATATTGTTACTAATTTTCTTTGAACAATTTTTATAACAACTAAAAAAAGAAAAAAGAATCTCTTTAATCCCTATGTATTATATCTACTTTCTGAATTCTTTTCTATAAATTATGATTTTTATGTAATACTGTTTTTTTCAGCCTGAGGAACTTTTTTTTTTGGCATTTTAAAAAAATTATACTTTAAGTTCTAGGGTACATATGCACAACGTGAAGTTTTGTTACATAGGTATACATGTGCCATGTTGGTTTGCTGCACCCATCAACTCATCATTTACATTAGGTATTTCTCCTAGTGCTATCCCTCCCCTAACCCCCATCCCCCCTGCCCACAGGCCCCCGTGTGTGATATTTCCTGCCTTGTGTCCAGGTGATCTCATTGTTCAATTCCCACCTATGAGTGAGAACATGTGTTTGGTTTTTTGTCCTTGTGATAGTTATTACAGTTGGTCTCGATATCTGCAGGTGCAGCATCCAACTAGCGATGGATGGGAAATACTAAGAAAAAAACCCCAAACCCAAAAATAACAGTGCAACAATAAACAATACAAATAAGAAATATAGTATAACAACCATTTACAGAGTGTTTATATTGCATTGGGTTAAAATAACGTAGAGGTTTACCCACTACAGTATCTACCCAATTTACATCTAAAGAAGTGCTCAGGAGTATGTATTATTTAAGAAGCTCAGTGACTCCAGTGCTCATTTTAGGAACCATTTTCTCCGACTTAGCTGGTTCATTGGCCTTTCACTTTATTTGACTGGTCAGGATTCTTGCATTGTCTGTCCATTCAAGCTGAAGAAAAGATACTGCCCAATTGTGCCTTCTTCATGTAACACTTAATGATCTATAAATGTCAATAAACATATGCCAGACTCCATTAACCATGAAGTTAGGACTGCAGCTTTGCCTCTTGAAAGGATCTTAGGTGGTTATAGCTGGTCTGAATGAAACTGCTATGTGACAGCAGTAAAAATGCTGGCCTATAGGGTGTGCTGTTCAGTGGTGATTGAAAGAAGAAAAACAAAAAGCCAACTAACAGGGCTGCTACTAAGCAAGTGGGAGAGGAGGGGCATTACTGTTTTTATCTATTATTGTTAATCCTCCCAAATTATGTGCTTATTGTGTTCTTTACAGTTTGGGAATCATAAACCCATACTCTTTTGAAGTGGTTACCAGGGTTTTGGAGTGAGACCTTTGACTTAATTGACTATGTCTGTCAGCCAAAATGGATAATGAATGGCTTTTTAAAAGAACATGTTTTACAAGACTACAGAAGTTTTGTTGCACTTGGTATCTGTAATCTTGATGTCTATCTAAAGGAATTCTTCACCAAGTCCATTCTTCAGGGGGAAGGGGAAACCTTATGAGACAACTTTTATTGCCATGGTTTTCCTTGTTCATCATAATGTCTGTTTTCTCATTTGGGCCTTGAAAAACACTCCCAACATACCTCTGCTGCTAGAATGTCATTGTTTAAGAAAGAAATGGTCCTTCTTTTAGGACAGTTATTTGAGTATTTGAAGTTACTCCACTCATTTTCCTTTCTTCCTATGGCAGTGGCAGTGGCATGAAGGTTGAGGTAGGGAAGCTGGGTTTTGAGGAATTGGGGTAATGACTGAGACAGGCAGCAGCCAAGTGTGGTAAATGTCTATGGTGGGGCTAGCAGATGGTGCCTGAGGGTGTACTTCTAATTTTAGTTGTTTAAAATACTTGTTTTATTTGACATTTCAGAGTTATAGTAGTTCATAATATTTTCTTCTTAAAGGAGATAAACATTAACTAGAAGGTTTTAATGATTTTTGTTCTTAAGAGGGCCTGCATTGCATTTTTGCCAACAGTAAAAAGAGGCAATAGTTGTCTTATTCTCCTCCAACTTCACTCCCTAACCAGCAATAAATTCCAGGAACTGCATGCAGATCAGAGATCCTTTATCTTTCATTGTTCTCCTTACGTGGGAAAGCATTGTTACTTAGTTGTAAATGTAGATTGTAGTTGAACAAAAAGCAAAGGAAGACGTATCACTTTCCTTTGGCTCTCTTTTTTGTGTCTTGAGTCTAGAAGGACTTTAAGATTATCTAGTTAATCTCCAGTCTCAAGAGGTAGTACCTAAACCATCTTTGTTGAGAGCACTTATAAGGTTATCAGAGGTCATTAAACAATTTCCTACCCAAATCTCTCTGCTTTTAAATAGCTAACACCTTTCCTTTACAGAGTTCCGTATTGAACATTTTGTGTAAATATTCTCTTTGTAGGCAGGGAGAAATAGGTAATTACCGTGGCAGCCCTTGGTGATGGCAAACAAAACAAAACAAAAGCTCAGAGATGACTATAGTCACTCATTCAGGAGAGCATCCAGAGTATCTTGAATGGCACACAAAACCAAGTCTTTTTAATTTACCCAATTTGCTCAATATTAATTGAATCAACTGAGAAGGATGAAATTTTTCTAGCATTATTTGCCAGGTTGGACCTTGAAACCTGAAGGAACCAGAAATTGTCGTTGGCCACCTTGTAGAAGCCCTTACTCAAGTTTCACTCTTATTTGACTTTTTCGGAGACTGGCTAATCCCCTTTTTCTTTAAAATTGAAACAATAGCAGTAGCTGTATAATGGCCAGTGTTTAAGTGTTTTATATACCTCATTTTATTTGGTCTTCATGGCGACACTATAAAGTGTAGGTATGATCCTTAATTTTTATATGGTGAAATTTAAGCTTAGAGATATTTAAGTAATGCTCCCAGAACCTTACAGCAATAAGTAGCGAAGTTCAGATTTCGACTGGGTCTGATGCCAAAATACTTCTCTCAGTTGTTTTCCTCTGCCACCTCTGTCATTTGCAGGGCCCATCTGCAGTGTCTCCGTCAGCCCCTTTCCTGGATCACACAGCTGTTTATTTTGCATCACCCTCCTTCCATTTTACAAACAAGTTGTAACCTCATATTCCACTGTTAGGCACATACGGCTGGACATCACTGTTCTCTTAGGAAAAATGTGTTGCTTGAATCTGTATGGAGAAAATTCTTTTATTTTAAGTACATATAGTGGGATCAACCTATAGATCTTTTCAAGAAAACTGAGTGTAGTGTTGTTTTCTTGAGTATTTCAGAATCAAGTCTGACCACTGAAAAATTACTCGTATACCTATTACAGCAAATTAAATTTTAGTGACTTTTTCCCAGTATTCAAAATTATAATAACAATTCTGCAACTTGACCTCTTCATTAGAAATGTGGAAGTGATTTAAACTTGACAGTATGAACAATAGTGTTCTCAACTCGTATAGCAGCATCCTATTTATAGATGGAGGCAGCTGCATCCTTTTTCTTTATTTAGGAGGAATACTATTGTTCTCAGATCATCAGGTGAATGATCCTGTGGGGAAAATGTGATTGAGCCGATTATGACACAGGTATTATCTCCCTCCAATCAAGCTTTTATTCATCTATATGAAAAAAGAATGCATTTAAACTCTGATAGCTAAGTATGAAATATGGTGCTGAATTCATATTAATTGGACACTTACATAGTTGTTTTAGTCTAATGAGATTATTTCATCAAGAAGGTATCTTTGTCCAACATTTCTAGTTGTGCAAAGGCTTTAAATAGTCTGTTATGTATACTATAGACACGTATCTATTCACATTTAAAATTGTGTTTTATGAATTGTACCTTTTACTGATTGATTGATTCTCTCCCATTCTTTCCTATCAATAACTAATAGTTGTGCTTTTATTTAAAATGTTAATAATATCTGATACTTAGAGAAAGCCAGGCACTGTGCTTTATATTTTGGCTGTTTTATCTTATTTAATTCTCTCCCAACCCAGTGAAGAATATGTTGTTTTCTCACATTATACAGATGAGGACAGTTGATATACTTTGCCTGAGGTCATACAGCTAGAAAATGCTAGAACCGAAGCTTCAAACCCATCTGTTTGTGATTTTAAATCCTCACCTATAACACATGGATATTGTTGGCAGTGTTGGCACTATGGCTAGAAAATGTTTGTTTCACTTATTTCAGTAGCAAACTTCAGTAGCAATTTGAAGAAAGTCAACTTCAAACTAACCGCATTACTTGCACACAGAGCTTAGACCAGAGTTAGGTTATGTATCTTTAACATGATATTCAGTATATCTTTTTCTATATGTAGCAAACTATATGGATGAAGGTCTGCTACTTTGTGCCTTAATGACTCCAGAAGGAAGTGGGCTTGATTTAAGTGAATTTGTAGTGCGTGCTCTGTTCACGTATTCTTGTACATCTTTTGTTTTCTCTTCCACAATGAAATTTTTTGAGTACAGTGTAAGAAATCAAAATGGAGTGTACCTACCCACATCAGGGTTTGAAAGGTAAAATTTTTTCTATAGCTTTGTCTGTATTACATTTTTAGCCTTCCGTTTGAAACTAATTAGAAATATTAGTGCTCAAGTATCCGAACCTAATTAGAAATTAAAGTTTGTTTTTTTTTTTAAATTATAGGTGTTGAATTCATAGCTTTAAAAATGCTTCTGATTGAAGATAAGATGGGAATTTACATGGGATAAAAGAAAAAAAGCACCTTAAATGAGGACATTCCCATGTATGATTAAAAAAACATTCTGGATGTAAACATTAAAAAAGGATTTCTGTGTGTCATCCTGAAGATTTTGAGATTCATGTATTAATTTTTTTTCAGAAATTATTCTAAAGGGATTAAAATTGTTAGTAAAATTGAACTTCATAATAACATTTTCTCTGGTATTAGTTTCAGAAAGCCAGTGATTAGAAGAGATGTTAACTGTGTTTGGAGGTACTTTCTTTATGAATAGTTAAATTATATTTTCAAAAGTTTGTATCATAAACAATATGTAGGTTCCCTGTAGGTTTTCTTTTTGCAAAAGTGTTATTTAATTGAAGAAATAATTTAGGCCGGGCACTGTGGCTCATGCCGTTAATGCCAGCACTTTGGGAGGCCGAGGCAGGTGGATTGCCGAGCCCGGGAGTTGGAAACTAGCCTGAGCAACATGGTGAAACCCTGTTTCTACAGAAAAATACAAAAATTAGCCAGGTGTGGTGACACTTGCCTGTAGTCCCAGCTACTCGGGAGGCTGAGGCAGTTTTTTAAAGCATACATTATAATATTCTGGAGAGAAAAATCTGCAGAATGCAGCATGCAAACAACAGTAAAGTAAACCATAAATTTTGTTCATTTATATGCTGTCTCCAACATATTTTTAAGTGTTTGTTAAAAATCTGGAATCTTTGCTGGCTATAGTAGGTCATGCTTGTAATCCCAGCACTTTGGGAGGTTGAGGTGGGATGATTGCTTAAAGCCAAGAGTTTAATACTCGCCCGAGCAATATAGTGAGACTGTGTTTCTTAAAAAAAAAAAAAAAAATAGCTGGATGTGGTGGCATGTACTTGTAGTCTCAGCTACTTGGGAGACTGAGGCAAGAGGATTGCTTGAGTCCAGGAGTTTGGGGGTTACAGTGAGCTCTGATCACAACACTGCACTCCGGCCTGGATGACAGAGTGAGATCCTGTCTCTTAAAAAAAAAAAAAAAAAAAAAAAGTCAGCCGGGCATGGTGGCTCATGCCTGTAATCCCAGCACTTTGGGAGGCTGAGGCGGGCAGATCGTGAGGTCGGGAGATCGAGACCATCCTGGCTAACATGATGGTGAAACCCAGTATCTACTAAAAAATACACACACAAAAAATTAGCCGGGCATGGTGGCAGGCTTCTGTAGTCCCAGCTACTGGAAGAGACAGGAGAATGGCATGAACCCGGGAGGCGGAGCTTGCAGTGAGCCGAGATCACACCACTGCACCTCCACACCTCCAGCCTGGGCAACAGAGCGAGACTCCGCCTCAAAAAAAAAAAAAAAAAAAAAAGTCTGGGAATCTTTATATTGAAAAAATTAATTATTATAATTGTTCTTAGGAAATAGTTTTCAACCACCTGGGAAGCATATTCGTAAATCTTTACACTTAAAATTCAGGTTTGTTGTATACATTAATAAACCTGGATTATAGAACCTATTTAAATCCTGCTTACATCTGCACAGTATTTGCAGTACATTTGATAGTTTGATAAAACTATCAAAATGGAACCTAAAGGTTTTGCTGGTGTTCTCTCGTTTAATGAGGTACCAGGTAACAAAAAGAAGATTCTAGATTATAGCGCTCAGCAACCCTGTGCATTGAATTTTCAAATGGAATTGATTCTCAGGTTATAAGTAACTTGTCCACAGTTAAAAACCACGCAAGTGGCAGAGGTGTAGATTTTATCTCAGCCTGGCTCTAGAGATCAGTCTCTTACCCACAGTGCCAGCATGCAGGGTGTATTAAAGTATACATTTCAGTTGTCTCTTTTGTGGTTCGTTGTAATTTTTTTTTTTTTCCGTAAGATGACCCAGGGAGGAAGAAATAGGTGAAATGTCAGAGAGTTTAGGCAGTGGGCTATAATCTAGAATCTTCTCTTTGTTACCTGGCACCTCCTCACTCCGAAAAACCTGTTCTAGAAAGGAATCATTTTTGATGATGACTGTGCACCACTTGCTGAGCTTCGTAAAGGGCTTAATTTTTTTTTGTATCGTAGTATTCCAGAAAAGGTAGCTAGTAGGTATATATCCCTACCAAAAGATGGACATGCTTGAGGTAAATGGTTCAATTATAAGAGTGGGGTGGTTTTTCTTATTCTAATAATTTTATATACTGTTATTTTACCTATTTTACAGATTTGTAAAATGTAGCAATTGCGACAGAATTTTTTCCCTCCAGAACCCCCAGTAACATCCTGTTAGTTCCTCACATAATGAGAGATGATCATATAGACATTTTATTGCAAGGTATAAATGTTGAGTGTTGAATAAGCACTTTGTCTTGATAGAGAATTAGGTGTGGTTATTTGTGGATGCCTACTTTGCTTTTGTGGGGTGGTAAAAATGGTTGTTTGTACTATTAGAATAAAGCAAATAAGAGGGTTTATAAAAGCTCAGTGAAAATTCAAGAGCATTCTAAATATAAGCTTATATTTTTCATATTGTGTGTTGCACAAAATTAGGCTTATGTGCAAAAACAAAAGATTTGATAAAAATGTTTACTTAAAATGTATAAATGAATAGTGGAACTAAGACATATAAGAAAATTTGGTGGTAATCTATTTAAATTTTTTGATAAGCGTAAAAATCACTTTTTCTAGTGTATTGGAAGAAAAGTTTTACTGACTCAACACATTTGAAGTGAGTTCTTACTATGTGCTAGAGACTGTATAGTTTAAAAAAATGCCAAGAAGGAGTTACTGAAAGATGAAAGAGGATCTGAAAAACAAAGAGATTATTACATCAGTAAAAATCACATCAAGGGTTTGTCTAGATGAGTGTGAAGAAATAGTAGTACATGGATAAAATGAGCAAACTTAGGTTGTATCTCACATATCAGGACTATTTGTGAGGTTTCATAAAATATGACTTCAAAGTTTGTTGGGTAGATAATCATAACATGTATCAATGGTACTGGTAGTTTTTTTGTTTGTTTTCTTCTTTATTAAACGGAGAGACAGGAAGGAGAAGGGGAGAGAATATAAGAATGAATTTGGATGAATGAGAGGAGCGAAAACGAAAATATCTGTATTTTGGATTTGAAAATTCTACTGCAGCAGATAATAACAACCTGGCTTATGGAGTTAGTGTATGTGTGTAGCAGTTTGAAAACTGTTTTTGATATCTTTCCCTTTGGTGATTATTAGATATAAATTACCTACATGTGAAATTTTATGGAAATTAGAGATAATAGATATAGAACATTCAGCACAGTGTCTGGCATATAATAGGTAGTTATTGTTGATAAATCATTTATATGAATACATTCATATAACTTGGGTGGCACAATATAATACAATGGTTTAAATAATGGTTTGAAACAGTAAGCTTGAAACTAATACTTTGGTTTGATAGTTTATATTACTAAGCTGTTGAAATGTGACATCTCTACAAAAATAATAAATTTAGCCCAATATCAAAATAGTAAACTGACTTCCAGAATCATAAATATTTAGATGTTCAGCGTATTTTGTGACTTCGTTCAGTTTGCTATTTTTGTTTAAGTTTTAAGAAAAATTTAAGAAAAACAAAGTTCAAAATATTGCAAGCACACAGGATGGTATAAAATATAGCAGTGTATTCCTGCTGAAAATCTTTAACGTACTCTGGAAAATCTTTAGTAGTGGAATATTCTCTGCACATTTAAAAAAATCTCACACAAAGAGCCTTCTATGTTTCTTAAAGAATTTTTTTTTTCTTTTTTGGGGAAGGGGAAAAGGTCTATAGGATAAGTTTATTTAATATGACATCAGTTGAATAAAGCCAGCTGTGGGTAATTATCTCTGATATTTGATTTCCAGCTGTTTTGTTGAACTGTTATGGGCTCTCAAGGTATTTGGATATTAATTAAATGATGACTCATTACAAAGGAGTCTTGTTTTAAATACTACTGTATCAAATAGAACATTAAAATATAACAACTGGTACAGAGTTTTAATCCTTTCTGGAGTAACTATTTTTTCCTACCTGGTTCATATTCATGTTTATTTTAAAGTCAATACATTTTTTGTTTTTTGTTTGTTTGTTCGTTTTGAGACGGAGTCTCCTTCTGTCACCCAGGCTGGAGTGCAGTAGCGCCATCTCGGCTCACGCTATTCTCCTGCCTCAGCCTCCTGAGTAACTGGAACTACAGGTGCTTGCCACCATGCCTGGCTAATTTTTTTTATTTTTAGTAGAGACGGGGTTTCACTGTGTTAGCCAGGGTGGTCTCAATCTCCTGACCTTGTGATCCGCCCGCCTCGGCCTCCCAAAGTGCTGGGATTACAGGTGTGAGCCACCGCGCCTGGCCTAAAGTCAATACATTTGTAACTTGGAGGAAATCATTCAGATCAGATATGTTTTGGTAATGATTTTCTATAATTATATCTATATCTATATATCTCTGTATACGTAAATAGAATTAAATGTGTCTTCTCTTTGCTTAAAGGTTTTTGAAGTCAGGTTATCGTTAGTGAATAATTCATATCAGGTTGAATATAGAAGCAGGTATTTTCATTTTAGCATGTTGGATGTTGAACATCAGTCAAATTGTGTAAACAGTGGATTTTTTTTTTTCTTTTTTTGAGAGAGAGGGTCTCAATCTGTTGACCAGGCTGGAGTATAGCAGCAGGATCACAGTTCACTGTAGTCTTGACTTCCTGGGCTCAAGCAATTCTCCCACCTTAGCCTCCTGAGTAGGGAAGACTATAGGAGTCTACCCCAATGCCCAGCTAATTTGTGTAGTTTTTGTAGGGTTGAGGTCTCTCTGTGTTGCCCAGGCTGGTCTCGAATTTATGGGCTCAGGCAGTCCTCCAGCCTCTGCCTCCCAAAATGCTGCGATTACAGGCATGAACCACTGTCCCTAGCTAACAATGGATATTTTGGAAAATGTGAAAAGAAATCACAGAGGATAAAAGAAAGGTATTTAAAAAAAAAAAAAAAAAAGGCATTGAACAATGAAATAAGAAATTAGGAAGTGGGATTAGTTAAATGTGGATTAGTGCTCCAAAGATGTCAGGAAAAGGGGCCAGGAGTGGTGGCTGACACCTGTAATCCCAGCACTTTGGGAGGGCGAGGTGGGTGGATCACGAGGTTAGGAGTTTGAAACCAGCCTGGCCAACGTGGTGAAACCCCATCTCTACTAAAAATAGAAAAATTAGCTGGGCATGGTGGCGGGCACCTGTAGTCCCAGCTACTTGGGATGCTGAGGCAGGAGAATTGCTTGAATCCAGGAGGCGGAGGTTGCAGTGAGCCGAGATTGCGTCACTGCACTCTAGCCTGGCGACAGAGCAAAACTCCATCTCCAAAAAAAAAAAAAAAAAAAAAAAAAATAGTAAGGAAAAGGGCAGAGGCATAAATCAAAACTGAGCAAACCCTCAGGGCTCTGGCAATGAGACAGGGTGTGGTGGAGGCCTGTGGGGTGAGGGGTGAGTGTTTCTAGAGAAAATGTAGTGTTTTGCAGATAATAAATATTGATCAGACATGCATTTTTACCCCTGCTGTGGGATTTTAGTCTCATTGCTTTGTTGATCTACTTTGTAGTTAACCTAGAGAAGTTAACACAGCCATTGCTACAGAACTTTCTGCCCCTTGAGTTCCAGAATTCCAGAATCCAGTTTCCTAGGGATTGTGGGGAATAAAAAGAGGTGTAGGGTATGGTCCCTGTAGGGGAGCAATACAGTCTTTATTGAGTAGTGTCTATATTGTCTTGTTTCCACAGGTATTTCATATATACGTTTAAAAAGCTGACAATAAAAATGAACATATGATAACTTCCTTATTTGTGATACATGAGTAAATGTTGATGAGATTAGAGAAGGGGAGAACATGATAGAGTGGTCCAAAAAGGTTTCTCAGAGGATATGAGTTGAGTTGCCCATCAGGATGGATTGGGCAGTGGATGCTGATGTGGGCAAACACTGAAATAGACCTCAGATGCTGCATGATGATATGCCCGTGTAACACAGTTGAAATTTGGTGATCAATGAATGTATTCCGGCAGGGTAGGGCAACCGCCTAAAAAATGACTTGGGGTCCTTTACTTGGTTTATGTTGTACATGGTGAAAGAAGAGAAGGCCCTGAAATGACCGTGGGATAGAAATAGAAATGAAAAAAGAAGTATGACAGGAGACTTAACAGGATTAAAAAACAAAACAAAACACGACTAATTAAATGTGTGAAAAAAACAGAAAATAGTTGCTACAAGTAGCAACTAAGTTGAAAACTCCTACGTGGTTTTCACTGGAATAGCTGGGACACTGGTGTGGGCACCAGAAGTAGAGAAATTTAAATGTGTGGCTGGTGTTTTGGGGGAAATTTAGTGTGAAGTTTAGTTACCATTTGAAATGACGCTTTGGCAGCTTCAAATGGTAACTAATCAGCTGGGAATTGTGGTGGTTTGTAAGAAAAGTCAGAGTCCAGGAGTCAGTTGTAAAGATAGGGTGAGAATAGATGCGATCCTTCATAAGGATCCTTATGAAGAACAATGACCGTTCAAAGACCAGCCCTGGGAGTACCTAACATGGAGAGACCGCAGAGCCTGGTGCAGCCTGCAGAGCCCATGTCCGGCCAGGGAAGACCCAAGGCCACACAGCACTGGCTGCCTTCCTGAAGTTTCATACCCTTTCCTTTTGTGATTTTTTTTTTTCTTCTTGTGTGTCACTGTCAAATTTTTAAAAATGTTTTATTTAATATTGTCTGTCTTACTAGAAAAGACAGTGGTTTTGGCTATTTTATATGCTAGTGTGTTCCTGGCATCTAGAATATAGCTTGGCACTATTCTTGGCCCAAGAAGAAAAAGGATTTGCTTTAAAGAGATCACCGGTGATCTTGTAGAAACAAATTTCAGTAAATTTAGGGGCAAAGATCAGATTCCCAAAAGTTATACAGTAACTGGATAGTTGAGAAAATGGACAAAAGGAATGTACCTGCATGCATTTAATAGCCAGAACTTTACAGTGAATGACCAGTCAACATACAGGAGACAAATCCATCCTTAGCCTCCTCTTTTTATTTTTATTTTCCCTCCCTAGTTCTTTGCAAAGGAGGCAGACTGGATGCCGGGTGGCCAGGCCCCACATGTGGTTCAGCACAGCTGGTGGTTCTGCCAAGTTGGGTTTCATCCCCAGGAGCATGCAGTTTTAGTAGTGCTTTTTGGCAGAAGACATCACTTTATATTAAATTATTACTGAACTGTCATAAATTTAAATAACTCAGTAAAAGATATACTTGGAAACGGCACCTCTTTTTTAATGATAAAAGGACCTGATGCTACATGTAGGATACGGTCGCTTTTCATTATGCATAGGAGGTACTCGGTAACAGTTTGCCCATGGAAGAATGAGAAGTGATAGGTATTTATTATTTTTTATATAATTGCTTTGTAGGTAGCTTGAGGATCAAAGGCTAGAAGAGAAGACTGTATGTGATAGGATATAGAAGTTTTGTTATCAGGCAGCAGTGGTAGAGTGGAAGAAAGCATTTGTGAATTTGGGAGTAAGAAAACTTGTCTTCTGACAACTGTGATTCATAATTGAATTTCTATCTTGCATTGTGGCAATTTGTGAGAACCTTTTATCTATTCTAGCAAACTAAGTTTCTTTGAGGGCCAGAGTATATTGTACCAACCTTTGTATCTCTGAGGCAACATCCCAGCACAGTGCTTTGCACAGAGCAAGTATTCAATATCTTGAATTTACCAGTGAACTGCAAATGAAGGGAAAGGATAACATCTGAACAGATTTTGGATCCCCCTCAACTCCGAATCTATATAGAAATTTGAGACTAAATAGAAGTTGTCGTTTGTATTAGGAAAAATATGTGTGTTTAACTAAATACTCTTGATTACATGTCAAATTCTGCTGTTCTCTTCTTTTTAAAAGTTTATTTATAAAAATTACAGGTATTTATGGTATACAACGTGATTTGAAATATGCATACATTGTGGAATAGCAAAATTGAGCTAATTAACATACATATTACCTCAACTTATTTTTTTGTGGTTAGAACACTAAAAATTTACTTAGTGATTTAAGAATACAATATATTGTTGTAAACTACAGTTACCACGTTGTGCCTTAGATCTCTCGAACTTATTCCTCCTAGCTAATTTTGTATCATTTGATCAACGTCTCCCCAGCAGTCCCCTCCTCCCCAGCCCCTGGTCACTACTGTGGGAACTCTCTACTCCTGTGAATTCAGCTTCTCTAGATTCTACATATAGATGAAATCACGGGGTATTTGTCTTTGTATGCCTGGCTTATCTCACTTAACATGTCTTCCAGGTTCATTTATATTGTCATAAAGGGTAGAATTTCTTTCTTTTTTAAGGCTAATATTCTGTAACACATAGATACCACACTTTCTTCATCCATCCATTGAGGGACATTTAGGTTGATTCCATATCTCAGCTGTCATGAATAATGCTGCAGTGAACATGGGAGTGCAGGCATCTCTTCAACGTAGTGATTTCATTTCCTTGAATACATAGGCAGTAGTGGGACCTCGTGATCATATGGTAGTCCTATTTTTAATTTTTTTGCAGGAACCTCCATACTGTTTTCCATAATGGATATACTAATTTACACTAATTTACATTCTCATCAACAGTGAGAATTTCTCTCTTCTTCACATCCTCTTCAATGCTCATCCTTTTTTTTTTTTTTAAAACAGCCGTTCTTACAGGTGTGAGGTTTTATCATTGTGGTTTTAATTTGCATTTCTCAGATGATTAGTGATCTTGAATGTGTTTACATATACCTGTTGGCCATTTGCAGTCTTTCAAGAAATGTCTATTCAGGTCCTTTTCCTATTTTTTAATTGGGTTACTTGTGTTTTTTTTTTTTTTTTGCTGTTGAGTTGTTTTTCTTACATATTTTGAATATTAACCCCCTATCAGATGTATGGTTTGCACATACAGTCAGCCCTCCATATACTTAGGTTGTACCTGCAGATTCAACGAACCATGGATTGAAGATATTTTTTAAAAAACCAATAAACAATACAACAATAAAAACTAATACAATAAAAAGACAATACAGGATAACAACAACTATTCACATAGTATTTACATGGCATTAGATATGATAAGTAAACTAGAGATGATTTAAAGTATATGGAAGGATGTGCATAGGCTACTTGCAAACCCTATGCCATTTTATATACGGAAAATCCTCGGGGACGGGTTCTGAAAGCAACCCCTCATGGATACTGAGGGTCAACTTTATTTTCTCCCATTCTGTAGGTTGTCTCTTTAGTCCAGCTGTTTTCTTGGCTATGCAGAAACTTTTTAGTTTGATGTGATCCCATTCACCTATTTTTGATTTTGTTGCCTGTACTTTTGGTGTCATTTCCAGAACATTATTGCCCAGACCAATGTCATGGAACTTTTCAGATGTTTTCTATTAGTTTTACAGTTCCAGGTCTTACGTTTAAGTCTTTATTTTGAGTTTATTTTGTGTATGGTGTGAACAAGGGTCTAATTTTATTCTTCTGCATGTAGATACCCAGTTTTCTCAACACCATTTATTGAAGAGACTGTTCTTTCCCACATTGTGCTCTTGCTACCTTTGTTGAGAATCAGTTGACTATAAATGGTGGATTTATTTCTGATCTCTCTGTTCTGTTCCCTTGTCTACTTCTTAAGCTGTCTACTAGTAGAGTGTTGCATCATTGTATTTGACTTTAAGACCAGAAATTATCTAAGTAAGAAACAGAAAAGAAAAACTAAAATGCTATTTTGAGTATATTGTAGGAAATCTCTGCAGCCTGACATATTTTGGCAGAAGCCAGAGAGTGACTGATAACCTCCTTCCCCCTGGGGCACCCTCTCCCTTAGATTTTCATAATTACCTTTCAATTGAACAGCAGTAATGTTCCACATGCCAGTGCTCACAAAAGAAAGTGTCAAGGCCCTGATGATTCACTTCGCAAGTCTTAGGTACTGTTATTATTCCTATTTTACAGGTGGAGAGACTGAGCCACAGAGAGGTTGAGTGACTTGTTCAGGGATGTTAAGCTGGTAAATGGCAGTCAGATATTGAACTCAGTCAGTGTTGCTCAGGTGACTCATCTAAGCCTAGTGGCCTGGCAAGCTTGCAGGGGAATTGCCTGGAAAGGTGCACTCTGATTGCCTGTTCTGTCCACAACATCTTCCTACATCACTTTGCAAATTTTTCATTCTATACCAAGGCCCAGAGTTCCACTAGTAGTTTTAGAGAGATAATGTAAAAGGAGTGTCTCTTAAATTTTTTTTTTTTTTTTTTAAATCTTTCATGGGAGAGGGTCAAAACACCTTGAATACTTTTTTTTCTGGAAAGTTTTCCTGGAGAATAAGAGCTGGAAGTAAAAGGTAAATAATTCTGCAACTTTGCAGTCACCTCACTCAGTTAAGATTGCTTAGGTACGTGTCAGAGACAAGTGTCCCAAGTTTTTGGATTTTCATCAAGCCAAGACCATTGCCCTTCATACTACCGTTCAAGAGTTAGAGCACCAAAATAAGGTAGGCAACTTAAAACATTTCTTCTATTGAGGATATTAGATAAAACAGTGAACTACTAACTAGTAGCAATATAATTTCAAGTAATGACTTTATAAGAGAAAAAAAAAGGGAAGGTTACAATCCCATAATAAAGGAGAATTCTTTAAATGGAATACATTAAGCTTATCAAGGATCTCAACTTGTCCTTACTCTCTTATTTTGCCACACACTAGTGAGAATTCTCCAGTGGACCTACATTTGGAACCTTTTCACTAGACTTCTTTGAAATATTTTACCAAGAAAATATTTTATAGCTTCCTTTTCCTTTTTCCTGTATGGGTCCTGTAGTTCTCAGATGCAGTAGCTGATAGACAAACCCAACCACCTTTTATAACACTGGCTCTGAAGCAACACACATTTTAAGTTATGCACAAGTATTTTGGGAAATGTGAAGTTGGGAACCGTTTTCCTACCTTCCCTATTCATCTTCCGTTCTGATTGTGATGGCTGCTCTGCAGTAATTGACTTCATAGGATGTTCATTCTCACCACCCCAAGGCCTCTTTGCTTCCTTCTGATTTCTGGAGAATCTTGGTAATGATGATGGGAGGGCTTTAGATGTTGGGGATGGGATGTCAGAGTATTGATGTTATGAAGGTAAAGGTCTGTTTATGAATGTGATGGAGTCTATCATATAAATCAAATGTACACATGTACAATTTAAACTGTAATGCATGCATGCTACTTCCTCTTTAAGTGGGGGAGGTAAAGCAGTTAGTAGTAGGATAAGTAAAGTGAGATTCTTAGCTTCAAGGGAGAATTCAAAACATGTATTGAAAGGTGAGATACTTCAGAAACTATAATTAACTTGCTGTCCCTTCTAGTGGAGCACTTGATTAGAAAATACATATTTTTACATATTTTTAAGTCTCTGGTTCTTCTTTGAAATTCAGTAATGCACATTTTCTGTAACTGCCCTCCTCTGCACCCTTTCGCTAAATGTTTATCTGATTGGATAAACTATTCCTCTTCTCTGCTCCTTCACCTTTTATGGATAGGTCTAAAAGAGATCAATTTTGAACAGACCTAAGATTTCTTTCGCGTTTTAACTCATTTCTGACCAGTAAACGTGGAAGGCTTTAATTACATATGTGGAATATTCTCATTTGCTTCTCCTGTCCTCTTGAGAAATAAAAAATTTGAGAATAAGTAGTACTATTGGTGGTTGACTCCTTGGTAAAACATTCAAGATGGGAAAAACAGATGTCAAATTATTTTTGTCTTTTGTCCTAGAAAAATGGCTGCAATGAAATTTTCTATATTTAAAACCTGCTTCCATTCACAGAGTACTTCCTTTTTGCTAAGAGGCAATAAAGAACTGGTGTCCTCAGTGACCTATTCTGCTTTGCTTTTATTAAGACTGTCTAAATTCTACCACTGTAGGACTGTTGAGATTTGTACAGTGAATGTTCAAAATGAGTGCTGTTGATAGTGCCTCTGGAATTAGGTTGGTATTAGAAACTTGAGGTTTCCTGAGGGTGATTTGTGCAGACTTTACGGCCCCTTGTTGCAGAGATAGGAGTTCAGTGGAGTGATGTGTAGCAGCCCCTGTCTGTCCACCCCCAGCTCAGCAAGATTTCTAGGAGCCAGACTGTATTTGGGAAATGAATTGAACACCAAGCTGAAGGTTTTAACTCTATTGTTAGAGGAGAATTTGGGGGGAAGGTGTTGGTTGATGTTATTTTTTAATTGAAATCAAAGATAGTTCAGGAATCATTTTATTAGAGAGTGTATGTCCGTGCCTCTGTTCTCTATGTGTATATGCAGCTGCTTTACGTTTTTGGTTGTTTTACTTAAATGTTAAATGTAATCATTCGCAGCCTGCTAACTTTTGATGGAGAAAACCAGTGCAAGTATAGTATGTTAATCTATACATGTAAATTAAAATTTGACTACAAATACTGCCGTCTGAGAGTCTATTAAAATAAGATACTTTTAAAACGAAGATATCTTTTGTTAAATGTATTTTTGCTGCCTGAGAGATGGGAATTCTGGGAAGCTGTAGGCTTGGTGGTGTAATACATTGTTCTGAAGGAGAAATATTTATACTGACTCTTGAAAACAGGAATTGTGGACTGATCTTGGGCACTTTCTATTTTCTTATTTGTTAACAAAATTGAGTTTTTGGTGAAAACTAAATTGTTGCTTCTTCTAATGAAAAATTGTAACTTCACAAATGAAACTTGCTTACAGGATCATTTTCTCCTGGGACATGACAATGAACATGGTGCTTAGCATGCATTTTAGTTTGCTAAACAAAACACCCATTTAGTAATCATAAAAACTGCCTTGTGACTTCTGTTGTGACTGTATCATTTAACCCTTGTGTTTTCTTCAATGAGAGATCAACTCTTTGAGAATGCAGACTATAGATGATACTTCATCTGTCCCTTCAAATTTATGAAGTACTTTGTACCTTTCAACTCTTGTCCCTTGACACTTGACTGCTCTTGGGTTCCCTGACACCAACTTGAATTAGAAGATAAGAGAGTGTTTTGTTGTAATTTGCAAGTCTGTTTTGTAATTTTTATGGCTAATCAATGAGATAATTACTAATCACCTTTGTCTCAAGTTTAGGAATTGTTCAAAAACTCAGTTTAAAAAAATGCCTTTTTCAGTGGAAAACACTTGAGGAAATTTTATGTTTGATTGATTTATCTTTTCCTCTAGAAAAGAAACCTGAGGAAGTTTTAGACAAACGAAACAACTTGAGTCTTTATAATTTACTTCTAGAATTCTTCATATATGTGTCTTTTTTTTTTTTTTTTTTTTTTTTTTTTTTTTTTGGAGATGGGGTCTTGCTCTGTTGCCCAGACTGGAGTGCATTGGCACAATGATGGCACACTGTAGCCTTAACTTCCCAGGCTCAAGTGATTCATCTAGCTCAGCTTCTCCAGTAGCTGGGACCACAGGTGCGCATCACCACGCCTGGCTAATTTTGTTTTCTTTTTTCTCTATAGAGATGGGGTCTCACTGTGTTTCCCAGGCTGGTTTCAAACTTGGACTCAAGCAAGCCATTTGTGGGACTACGTGTATGGCTGCACTCAGGCATACATGTGTCTTATAAAGTTTAAGCCATATGTGTGTTACAATGTTCAAGAATCTGAGGCTGGAGAAATATACAAGGGCCTTATCAGCAATGACCAGTAATGTCATTATCAGGTTTTCCTGGGCTTTGACGTGAATTTGAATTGAAATCACAGTCCTTGGAGATTGTTTTTCTTTCGAGTGTAAATTAGTAGGGTCAGAAACAGTATTTTGCCTTCATATGATTTAGGGTTAAAGTAATTATTGTAACTCTAAAATAATATATATATATATATATATTTTGAAAACCATACACTCTGCTATGGATTATTTTTTCTTACTTTGTTCAAAAGCATGTGATGATGTAATCTGGGGTATGAGTGACTCGGATGCACAAAGCACCTCAGCAGGCTGGTGATCGGACATTTTTGTTTTATTTGCCCTGGTGCTTTACAAAGATGTGGGGAGGCTATTTGAAAATAAACATTTCCCTGCTAAGGATGATAGAAGTTAAACAGTTTTAATAGGCGTGCTGATGGACTTGTTCCCCACTTCCTGCCCCTTGTCTTTAGGGACACAAAGAGAAAGGAATCATCATATTTTTTGAGATCATCTTCAGGAATGCTTTAAACCCCTATCTCTGTGAAGAATCGCTTGTGAGACCAGCGACTGCTTTTGGGTTCCAGGAAGGACGGTTGGTCCGGTCTGCCACCTTGTGGTTATTTACAGAATTGTTTCAGCCTGTATAGGTATGAGTTTTCTGAAACTGTAACACCCAGATTGAAAACACATTTCCTCCATTTCTTTCTCTCCCTGTTCTCAGGGAGTGCTTAAGGTCATGCATACCACCACCGCTGCAGGAATGTTGCCCTTTTCTTTCTTTGCATCTAGCAACATCCACCGTCCATTGCTAGATGCAGAGCTGAGAAAGAGATGTAAGAGAAGATGAGTAAAGTCTTTGTTTAAGGTGCCTCTCTCATCGAGGACATAAAATACAAACCTATTAAAGTGACCACATAGAGCACGTGTGAAGGGCCTAATGTGAATGGTCAAGGTGGTAAGAACTTTAGAAGCTCAGAAAGGAAGTGTTCACTGCCAGTTTTAAATGGGGTCTTGGAGCAGAGGGAGGACAGGAGAGTGTTTGGAGGGACTTTGTGTTAGGCTGGACCCGAAGACTGCTGGTCATCATGTGGAAAGGGTGCAAGAGGTTGTTGGTGTTTGGGTTTCATTCCAGTGTGGGGAGCCTTGGAACGAGGTGGTTTGAACATGGTGTGCTTGAAACGGTGTTAACAGATATGTGCTCCGGAGGTAACAGGCACCCTCTGCCCCCACCTCAAACGAAGACAGCATTAACCTTGTTTGGGAAATTTGTGGGTAAAGTTATTAGTCCCTCTCCTGCATGAACTTTAATGTAGTTTGTGAACCTGGCAGAAATACATGCTATACAGTGTTGTACAGGACAAGGTACTCTGGGGTACATTTTGGGAAATACTGCCAAAAAATGTTAAAAAGGATTAACCTGACAATATGCTACTGATGTGTTATGTTGAATTACTTCAATATAACAGGTTTTATTCAAATGATACTTCAGTTGTGTGGATATATTTTAGAAGAAAATATATACAACATTTTAATTTGTTTTCTAATACCATCCACAGATGAAAAAATATCCAAGCATCGTGCTAAATTAAATTAGATCTTCAAAGACAGTTTCAGTAACTCCAGTGTGACCTGAAACTTGTGGGAAACCTCTTATAATTTGTGTAAAGTGTAAATATTGAAGTGTAAATATTGTAAGGAATGTTTTTAAGTCTGTAGGTCCAAATGTTAATGGAATGCATGCAGAATTTTTTTTTAACAACTTCATTTTAAGTGTTGTAAAACAGTCTTGAGCTATGGAAGGTAAACCTATGTTAGAGAGGAAAATACTTTGTTGTCCAGCTCTGCCAGTCTTGAATATGTTCCTAGCCAATCTTTCTTGGAGGAAAAATTAAGTGACTGTTTTCAAATTGGAAAATTTCCCCATTCTCCTCTTTCTCGGTCTTAAGGATATGAGATTTCATACCAATGTCATTTGTAAAGTATATTTATAACAGATGTGATAAAATATATGTCAGGTACACTTCTCTTTAAACCTAATCTAAAAAATCTAGATTTATAAAAGACACAATTTAGGGGCCCTTTATAAGTATTATAAGAATTCATTTGACTTTTTTTTTTTGGCATACAGACACATCATAAAAGGATACGTTAATTTGTAAAAATTCTGATATACATAGTAAGTGTCTCAGGAATATTTTAAATTTTATATTCTTAGGATTACTTGTGCTTGCATTCAGATCTCATTGGCAGTAAACTCAATCACCTTTTTTTCCAGGATCTGATTGTGCCATGAAACTATCAGTACTGAAACTATGTGTAATTTCAGCCACACAGCCTAGTTGCATTGATATTATTCACCTTGTTTTGCAAATATGGTCTCACTAACAAACCCAGGGTCACACACCTAGGGAATGGTGGGGATCAGGATTTGAACTCTGCCCCATCTGACTCCAAAGCTTGTATTCCTTTTATTCCATCTCTCTCCTTCTTAGGCTAGCTCTTTTGTATGTTTTAGTGTAGAAGTATTTGAGATCTCCTAAATAAAACACTGCAACTTAACCATACCATACCCACTTAACCATACAGTATCAATAAACATAATGAAACTTGCAGAACTTCCCCTTTTCTGCCCCTCCCCCATTTGGGTAGAGACGTGAATTTGAGCATTGGATAATCTAGCTTTTAACCCCCTTATTAATCATGTTCAAGATGTAGCTGTCTAATTCATTGCTAGTGATCTTTTGCCCAAAAGGATAAATTTCATTTTATCTTTCCAAGTTCCTCTCTCTGATAGATCCACAAGGAAGAATATGTTGGCGTCAGGACAGTGCTTATCCAGTGACTAGTGTTGCTTTAAGCGAGATGCTCCTTTCTCTTCCTCCTTACGTTTAAGTCCATGGACATTTGCCACTTAGGCCTCAGCCTCCACAGGCCTGCTAATTATGACACAGTCTTGGCCTCGGTTTCCTTGACCATTAAGATAGGCTTTTTAAAGGGATCAATCCAGTTCCAAATACAGTTAAATATGTAGCTTCATATATGAAACAAAACCCCTTTTAAAGGAGAAAGATACGCCTTTTTTCTCATGGTGCGGTGTAACATAATCCCCCCACCCCATTATTTTTTGTTGTGTCCAAGCAGCAAAGAGTCTATACAGGATAGGAGGGATTGCACCAGCATATGGTATGGGCAGTCAGTTGGAAGAGGAGGTGGAGAAATAGTAATCTGCTCTCAGTTCTCCAAAGATCATATTAAGACATACTGTAGATTGTTAGCGAGATCTTAATGCTACAAACAAATGAAATTAAAAGCTAGTTGTAAGTGAATTGTAAGTTTGCTATGAAGCCAGTTATGTATTCTGAATGAGTCTCTTAGGAGAAATTTGAGAGCCCAGAATGTGGGGTACTCTCCCTCTGACTTCTTTCCCATTAGCATGTATTACGTCTTTTTTTTTCTTTTTGAGACGCAGCCTTGCTCTGTCACCCAGGCTTGAGTGCAGCAGTGTGATTTTGGCTCACTGCAACTTCCACCTCCCGGGTTCAAGCAATTCTCCTGCCTCAGCCCCCCAAGTAGCTGGGCTTACAGGTGCACACTACCACGCCTGGCTAGTTTTTGTATTTTTAGTAGAGACAGGGATTTCTTCATGTTAGCCAGGCTGGTCTTGGGCTCCTGACCTCTGGCAATTCACCTGCCTCTGCTTCTCAAAGTGCAGGGATTACATGTGTGAGCCACCACGCCTGACCTAGCATGTATTATGTTAACAGACTTTGAGCAAGAGGATTGACTTTGGATAGGTTGTGAACAATCACTCTCCTAAAGTACTTAAAGGATGCTTTTGGGTTTTGAATCTGGTTTACATTTGGGACAAAAAAAGGGAGTCTGTTTTTCATGGGAAAGCTTTATTCCAATTGGTCTCTCAATATCTTTGTCCACTGTGCTACCATGGTTTTATAACTTCAGTCTACTTTCAAGTAGCATCTATTTTTGAAAAAAGGATGTCCTTCCTAGGGTAAAACGAAAGGCTTATTGTTCTAAAAAATGCTGCTTCCTGGTTAGAGCAACATGTTCCTGTTTGTGCTCAATGACTAGAGAATTTTGGGGAAAAAATAGCTTACTTTTTTTTTTTTTAAGAGTCCTTTAAAATAGTAGTAGTCATGTGAATTTCATTTGTCTTAGGAAGTGCATTTGGGAAGGTTAGAAATTGTTCAGTTTGTGTGTCATAGTTTTTTGACCAAAATGGACATTGAGACACTCTAGGTAATTTAACTCTTCAGCATTTTTTTTTTTTTCTGTAGTTGTTGGTTGAAATGTCCTTCTATGAATGTTTCTTGTTTGCATAGAGAAAAGAAGATTCTAAAAGTGTAACTCCCTGAAGGCCATACATTTCTTTGTGCATCTTAATAAGAGAAAAGTCTTGCTCTGTGATGTGCAGCCATTGGTTTTCACTGATGGTTGCACATTTCAGGTTGGTTTGAGGAGCGGGACTTCTCAGCACCCCATTCTTACTCACTTGCCTTTTTGTTTTTTTGCTGGTAGAAGCAATTCCATGCCAACTAATTATTTTACTAAAAGCCCACAACTTAGGGGAAATAAAGGTTGAAACTTCTGTGGGAGAAGTGAAGGAGGAGAAATAGGAGTGACCACTCGGGCAGGAAAGGAGTGGGGGTAGCTCCTGGGCAGGGCAGAGCTGGATTGTTTTGCAGTGGCCTTTCATGCCCCAAATCTCCTCCCTTACACTCCTGGTAGATTTCATTTCTCTTGGTTGTGCTGCCTGAAATCTCATACCACTTGGAGATTTGTTTGGTGGACTATGGAAGTACAAATGCCGACAGACAGTTCTTGTACAAGTTTTAAGGGTTCCTACTGATTGTGTTCAGATTGCCTGCCTTTAATTCTTAGACCAGGGCATAGTGAGCCGATATGGGGCTTGGGTAATGTGAGGTCTCTTGACACCTGCTGAGAAGGTAGAAAAAGTTGATAGGAAGATTAGAAATGAAAGGCAATGTGTGCCTATTTCAAGACATTGCTTAGTCCCGCTTGCTTTTAGGAAAGGACAAGAAAACTTGTTTTCCTTTTTGCTTTTTGTTGTTTATGCGATCTATGGTAACTAATATTTGGCTGCTGACCTCCTGATTTAAGAAAAGCTTAAACACAGATTCCTCCTTCCTTCGGTTTGCATGTCTTTTGCTTATCTCTAGTCAACTTTCTTTCATTTTTCAGGGTCTGAGAGCAGAGATTTCTTGATATCTTTGCCATAATTTCTCTGTTTTTTCCTACATGCCAAAATCCATGTTGGTCAAATTCATATTACGTAGTGAAACATTACTTATGGGTTGCCTGCCACTCCTGTTAATATAACTAAGAAGTCTCAAGTTTACATGGAGTCTATCTGTAAAGCCCTCTAATTGCGTCTATAATAGTGGAATCATGTAGTCTTTTCCCCCAGTTTATAGGCTCCTTGTGGCACAGACCATTTAAAACAAGTTTAAAACAAGTTTCTTGTGGGATGATGTACTGTAAGAGCAATAGAAGAAACACTGAATGTAATTGAATTCATTTAAGAAGTTTATAGTCTGGTTTGATACATAAAATACAAAACGAAGCAGTTACTACACAGGGTTTTCTGGTTGTATATTGCTTGAATAGTGACACATTCGAAAGTACCCCCTAAAAATCATGATTATATGAGATATGAATGTTTTATTTATGCAGGTACATATAGGCAGAAAAACTGCTTTTTAAGTCTGTTCATGCAGTAAGGTGTAATGTCTGTCTCCCAGGTTTATGATACAGGCTCAGGAACGACTTCCTGATTCGTTCATTTATGTCAGTGAATTATAGGTGATAATATTCCATTCTTTACATTTTTATTAACTAATCAACAATCTTATTTAATTTGTATGCTATAATTAACATAAAGAAGTAATGGTTATTCAAAGTATACATTCATACTCAAAATTGTTAAATCCATGTATATCACACTAACATAATATGTATGATATAGTTTGTATAAGAGCATGGCCCTTATACAACTATGAAACTCCATAATGTTGAAAAGCAACAGATTAATAAAGTGCTACTTAATCAGTGAGCTAGCTTTTTATCTTTGATTTTTCTTGGGTTAGTTGAAGTAGAAACTTGATTATTTCAAGGTCTTTTGTTCTATTTTAAGGCCTTAAGGCTGTTCTTTGATTCTGTCTTGAGGCTTCCAAATTCTTGCTTCTACTGTGTTTCTTTTTTTTTTTTTTATTTTTTTTTAATTTATTTATTATTATTATACTTTAAGTTGTAGGGTACATGTGCATAACGTGCAGGTTTGTTACATATGTATACTTGTGCCATGTTGGTGTGCTGCACCCATCAACTCGTCATTTACATCAGGTATAACTCCCAATGCAATCCCTCCCCCCTCCCCCCTCCCCATGATAGGCCCTTGTGTGTGATGTTCCCCTTCCTGAGTCTGAGTGATCTCATTGTTCAGTTCCCACCTATGAGTGAGAACATGCGGTGTTTGATTTTCTGTTCTTGTGATAGTTTGCTAAGAATGATGGTTTCCAGCTGCATCCATGTCCCTACAAAGGACACAAACTCATCCTTTTTGATGGCTGCATAGTATTCCATGGTGTATATGTGCCACATTTTCTTAATCCAGTCTGTCACTGATGGACATTTGGGTTGATTCCAAGTCTTTGCTATTGTGAATAGTGCTGCAATAAACATACGTGTGCATGTGTCTTTATAGCAGCATAATTTATAATCCTTTGGGTATATACCCAGTAATGGGATGGCTGGGTCGTATAGTGCTGGAAGTTCTGGCTAGGGCAATTAGGCAAGAGAAAGAAATCAAGGGTATTCAGTTAGGAAAAGAAGAAGTCATACTGTGTTTCTTAGACTTCGCCGTCCTTTCCAGAAATAGCTTTTAAAAATTTTATTTCTTTCTAATACTTTTCCAAATACACGTTTTTAGTCAGTGTGAATTTGTTTATTCTTGATAGTTAAATGAATGCAAATAGTCTTTTTGCTTAGATAAAATCAGTTTTAGGCCTTGGGCAGATTGTAACAGGTTGACAGGTAATTTAGTGAAAACAATGTAAGACTTTAATATAAGAGTCAGAATATAAGCTCCTCAAAAATGGGAAGACAGTCTTTTTTTTCTTGAGATGGAGTCTCGCTCTGTTGCCAGGCTGGAGTGCAGTGGCACAATCTCGGCCTACTGCAGTCTCCGCCTCCCGGGTTCAAGCGATTCCCCTGCCTCAGCCTCCTGAGTAGCTGGGAACTACAGGCGTGCATCACCACGCCTGGCTAATTTTTTGTAGTTTTAGTAGAGACGGGATTTCACCGTGTTGGCCAGAATGGTCTTGAACTCCTGACCTCAGGTCATCCACCCGCCTTGGCTTCCCAAAGTGGTGGGATTACAGGTGTGAGCCACCATGCCCGGCCAGGAAGACAGTCATTCTGTACTATTTGATGACTTCAAGTAACATACAAATTCATAATATTTAAACTAGAATGGTGAACTTTAGGATTATCCAGAAAAGTAACATACAAATTCATAATATTTAAACTAGAATGGTGAACTTTAGGATTATCCAGAAGGATCTTTTATTACAAATGTTTCATTAGGACATTTTTATTGGCTTTCCTTGAATGCAAATAGAACATTATGATTGGAGCCTGATTGCTTTTCTAAAGAAGGGGTTTATTAGATTTAGGAATGTACACTTCGTGAACTGGATAGAGGAAACAATTTTGTTTTAGTTTTCTTATTGGCATTGAACTTATGGGACCTATTTTTACATTTCAGTCTTTAAATAACTTTTAAAAGGCTTCTTGGAAATTATTTATCAGAGTATAGATGGATAAAATGAGAGGCCATCAGTTTATTTGAAAGTTGTCTATATGAGGGTGACATTTTAAGTTTCTAATATTGATAAATTTTAAATTGGAATGACTGTCTTAACATACCATAACATTGTTTTAAGGACTTAAATAGTCTAAAACATTTTAGACTGAAAAGCTTCCTAGTATTTTCTTTTCTTCTTGTTTTTTTTTTTTTTTTTTTTTTTTTTTTTAGACAGGGTCTCACTCTGTTGCCAAGGCAGGAGTGCAGTGGTGCATTCTCGCTCACTGCAACCTCCTTCTCCTGAGTTCAAGTGATTCTTCTGCTTTAGCCTCCCGAGTAGCTGGGATTACAGGCATATGCCACCATACCCAGCAAATTTTTGTATTTTCAGTAGAGATGGGGTTTCACCATGTTAGCCAGGCTGGTCTTGAACTCCTAACCTTAAATGGTCTGTGTACCTCGGCTTCCCAAAATACTGGGATTACAGGCGTGAGCCACCATGCCCAGCCTTAGTACTTTCTTTAAAAGGTTTCTAATTCCTTATCTAGTTATTCTGTGAATTATTGTCATCTACGTCCTTATATAAGATTCAGTTTCTCACACGGTTCTAATTGTTCCTAAGTGTTCTCAGCCTACAAAAAGTTTTTTTTCTTAATTAAAAGGATTAAAATTTAACCAAGAGAGTATGGTCTGTACACTGAAAAGTACAAAAACAATGTTAAAAGAAATCACAGAAAACCTAAATAAATGTATAGACATCACACGTTATAGATCAGGAGACTTGAATTTTTAAGATGGCAATGCTACTCAAATTGGTCTGCAGATTCAATGCAACCCTACTAAAATCCCAGCTGGCTTATTTGCATATACTGATAAACTAATCAAAAAAATTAGGATTGAAAATGCAAGGCACCTAAAAGAGCCAGTAAAACCTGTTGTTGAAAGGGTAGAACAAGGCTGGAACACTGAAAATTCGCAATTTCAAAACTTAACTACCAAAGCTGCCTACTCCAAACAGCATGGTAGAGGCACAAGGATAGACAAACCAGTGGAGTAGAATTGAGAGTCCAGAAATTAAACCCTTTTATTTATGGTCAATTGATTTTTCAATAAGCATACCATTACAGTTCAATGTGGTAAAGAATAGTCTTTTCAACAGAGGGTTCCAGGACAACTGATACGCACATGTGAAAATAATGTTGGACCACTACTTCACAGTGTATACAAAAATTAAAATAGATCATAGGCCTAAATGTAAGAGCTAAAACCATACAACTTTTAGAAGAAAATATAGGAGTAAATCATTGGGATCTTGGATTAGGTAATGGTTTCTTAAATATTACTCTAATAGCTCATGCAACAAAAGAAAATAAATTGAACTTCAAAATTAAAATTGTGTGCTTCAAAGGACACCATCAAGAAAGTAAAAAAGATGGTCCATGGAATGGGAGAACATATTTACAAATTATACATTTGAATAAGGACCTTCTATCCAGAGTGTATAAAGGACTCTTACAATTTAATGATAAAAAGGCAGATAAACCAATTCAAATATGAACAAAGAATTTGAATAGACACTTATCCAAGAATTTATATAAATGGACAAAAAAGCACATTAAAAGATGCTCAACATCCTTAATCATTGGGGAAATGCAAATCAATACTATTACACACTTAGTAAGATGATTAAAATAAAAAGAGGGACAATAACAAGTGTTGGTAAGGATGTAGAGAGCTTGGAATCCTCATACATTGCCTGTGGGATTATAAAATGGTTACAGTGACATAGGAAAGCAGCTTGACGGGTCCTTAAAGAGTCAAACACAGAGTTATAATGTGAATCAGCAGTTTCACTCATAGGTGAAACTATGAGCCAAAAAGAGGGAAGATCGTAAATGTCCATCAATTGATAAATGGGCAAACAAAGTGTAGTATGTATCTACAATGAAAGAATATTTGGCAATAAAAAGAAAAGTACTGATACATGCTAAAACATGGATGAACCTTGAAAACATTGTGCTAAGTCAAAGAAGCTGTCCCCAAAGATCATATATTCCACTCTGGGATTTCATTTACATGAAATGTCTGGAATAGGCAAACCCATAGAAACAGAAAGTAGTTTAGTGGTTGTCAGGAGCTTGGAGTAAGGGGGATGGAGAATGACTGCTAATGAGTATGGAGTTGTTTTTTTGGGATGGTGAAAATGTTCTAAAATTAGTGATGATGGATTGTACAACGAAACCACTGAATTGTTCACTTTAAAAGGATACGTTTTATAGTATGTGAATTATTATTAGTAAATAAAGCTGTTAACACTTTGAAAAGGAGAGGATTATTTTACAAATTTCTTAGATTTGTTGTAGATTTTGTCTAAGATTTCGGAAAGGAGTAAATATCCCTCATATTCTTGATGGCAGAAACTGTGTGTAATCCTAGACTCCTAGATATTATTAGAGTCTTAAAATACTAAATCCTTTCTGGCTTGTCACATATGAATATAAACAGGACTTTGAATTTTTACCTCTTCTGAACTTTCATAAATAAATTTGAGTCATTTTTTCTTCCTGTTTACTGCAGTGTGATCTGGAAAAACAAGGCATGTTTTCTTTTTTAAAAGAAAATATTTAAACTTAAATATCTCTATAAGATGTAATTTTGGTAAGAATTGAAAAAAATTGAATTTATATCAATTTTTAAGTGTAACCAGGCAATAACAAGCATTCATTTTATATTAACTAAGAAAATAATTTGATTTAACTATGGTATTGACAAATGTACTTTGAAATTAAAACTTTGTAGTTGCTATTTTGATGTAAAAGACAGAAACAGGTGATAAAGAACGATTTATGAGGAATTTATTTTTATAAGTTTGTCATATTATTTTCTATTTTAGTAGGTTTTATGCATATCCCGGAAGCAGTTGTAATGGACATTTGTACAATTGAGCTTTTAATAATGTTTATTTTTAATGTCTTAAGAAAACATGTATTTTTTAAAAAGCTATCCATAGTTTAATTCAGTTTGTAGATATAGTGACTTATTTTAGAAACCCCCTTTCCTGACAAGTCTAATAATTTCTATCCTTTTCTTTGACACAGGATCTGGAAATAGTATATTCCTATTTACATGGTATGGAAGCCTTGTCAAACTTGAGGGAGCATCAACTTAGGTATGTCATTTTAATATTAAGTTAATCATAGAATGCTAAAAATTTGAAGCATGTAACAATTGAACATTTTAATTTTTTACTTTTATTATTCTTGACACAATAATTGTATATATTTATGGGGTACATTGATATTTTCATATATGTATACAATGTGTTGTGATCAAATGAGGATTATTAGCATGTCCATCACTTCAAACATTTATCATTTCTTTGTGTTAGAGCATTTGAAATCCACTCTTTGAGCTATTTGAAAATACACCACAAATTGTTGTTAATGATAGTTACCCTATAGTGCTATAGAACACTGGGACTTATTTCTCCTACCTAGAATGCTAGAATTTTATAGATTACTTACTGTAGTCAACAAGTAGGGTTAAAGAAATCTTATTCGTGAAAACTCTGCTTCATCTAGCTTCTATACTAAGGAGCTTAAACTTACACTAATAATATATACTTAAACAGTATGTACAGTCAAACTTATACAGCTTAAATTTTACTTTTACAAAGTTGAATTCAATTGTATCCAATAAAAGAATAATATTTTGACATTTCTGTCATAGTAATATTTTTCCATTTCCACCCCAGTGTTTGTCTCTGTCTCTCTCTTTCTCTCTTCTTCCTCCTCCCCCTCTTTTCTGTCTTTCTCTCTCCCCATCCCCCTCCATTTCCCTCCCTTCCTCTTTCACCTCTCACCAAATGTAGTAAATGCCACTTGGTGAAAATATCGATAGGGGCAACATTTGCCATCTTGGCAAATTAGAAACCTACTACTTAGCATTCAGATTTATTAGAAACCAGAACCTTTTAAATTAATCATTTAAAGAATGATTAGGTCCATTATTTTAGTATGTTCTGGATCTTTGAATATTTTATTGCATTAAGTAGACTGCCTTTCAGAGAAGCACAGTTTATACCATATTTGTTTTTATGAGATCTGCCCATATAGAAATCTCATTACTTCTGTTGTACAGTAATACAGCAGTTGTATTTATGTTTATCTGGGCTTCATATTAAAGAACAAAAATGATGTTACCTTAAGTGGGGTATAAAATAAAGGACCTTAGGAAGATGGATAATATATAAACACCAACTAGGACATAATGGGAAAGTCTTGTTTCTTCCAGGTCTAGCTATTTCTGATGCCAGCAGGTTTTAATTATGAAAGGAATGCTTTTTCCATGTATTTCCCCTTTACTCTTTCAACACTAATTAATTTGTGAGCGTGTCAACTCCATATTTAGTTGTTAATTGAAAAGAATATCAAGAGGATTGAGTACTTCTAAAATTAAATTTTTAATGAAAATCATTTAAATTAAAGTAGATTGTAGATTAAGTGTTTAAAAATTAAGTCAAGTTTTATTAGGAAGGGCAAAACCACTGGGATTTTAGAAGATGGCTCAAATTAGAACAAGAATAATTTTTAACGTGTGTAACTTACATTTTATGTTTTGTGATGACAACTTTGCTAAGAAAAAATTGCAGTAACAATTGTTTATTTAATTGCATGTCATTAATTCATAAATGCAAATGCAGCTAATTAATATGTAAATACAAATGTCACATTCCCACTGTGCACATAAAACCACACACACCTAATATTTAGATATATTGATTATTATAATGTATTTTATAGTATGTGTGATTATAAAATGATTTAGATAATAGGAATTCTGTGCAATTAGAAAAAGGATTTTTTATACCTAGAGAAATTTTCTGGATGACAAATGTATAAATAGGCTGGGCGTGGTGGCTCATGCCTGTAGTCCCAGCTCTTTGGGTGGCCAAGGTGGGTGGATCATTTGAGGTCAGGAGTTCAAGACTAGCCTGGCCAATATGGTGAAACCCCATCTCTACTAAAAATACAAAAATTAGCGGGGTGTGTTGGCAAATGCTTACAATCCCAGTTACTCTGGAAGCTGAGGCAGGAGAGTCGCTTGAACCTGGGAGGTGGAGGTTGCAGTGAGCAGAGATCGCACTACCGCACTCCAGCCTGGGCAGCAGGGTGAGACTCCATCTCAAAAAAAATAAAATAAAATAAAAAAAGAAAAAAAAAAAGTATAAAAATACTAATGAAGTTCCATACACCCAGTTTCCAGCCAGTTTCAGACCTGTCAACTTTCTGCAGCGGCAGAAGTAATTTTTGGTTATAAATAATAAGTTCAAGGGTATAGTTGAGTCTATTTACACCTTACAATGTCTATTTTGGAGCCTACACAGATGTGTTTGTTGGCATGAACCTACAGGGTGGGCCTGTAAGATGTTTATCTTAGGCTTGTGTTGAAGTCACATTAATGGAAAACATCAGCTTAAACTAATTTAAGCTCTGTTTTAGAACGAGATCAGGATACCACATACATAATAACAAAAATAGAGGTACAGATAAACCCAACAACTTAGATAAACTGCTTTATAATACTACAATTTCTGGGAAGAACATGTCTCCTTTAGGTAAATTATTTTCCTTTAATTTTATACCCTGGGATTGATAGAGAGCAGTCAGTTAAGACTTCCACATGATACAGTTTTCCAGTTTTAGAAAAAAAGTGCTCATAATCAAGATTTTCAGTCTGTTAAGTATTGGGCAGTAGAGCAGCAACATTTGTGTTCTCTTGTGGGGGAGTGGAAGTGGCTTTTATTTATTTGAAAGTTTCAGCTCCCTGCATTGTTACAGAGCAGTTAAAATAGACGTTACTGCGTTGCTGTAAGATCACACACTTTGTGCATTGTAAAAGTTTTTCAGAGCTTTGCTAAAAACTGTGTTTCTTCAACATCATTTTAACTGTTTTTCTAGTGTTTTATCCCTTTAGTTTATATAGACAAGAAGCAGCATATTTGCCAGTGGGGAAAAGAATGCTGTAATTGGGAGCAGAGACCAAAAATCTGTTTAAAAAAAATAGAGTAATTGGGGCTACTTAGTTTTGGAAACAAGAGCCTGCTAAAATAGAATATATATTTTCTGCAGCATCATGGATGAGTGTAATTGTTACTATATAGGCACCGTTAGATCACTGAGTAGTAACTGAAGTATGGTTATTATACTCATTAGGAATTCAGGGAAGGTCAGTTTGCTTTTGCTAAAACATTGCCTAACAATGTTTAAAGACAAAAAGCATTTTGGTACTTGATTCCTTCGTTTATGACATGTTCATATAAGATATTTTATCATGACTTTCTGATAGCACTGTTTAAATTTATTTATTTTATAAACAATTATTGATTGATTGTATACTTACTATGTACTCGATATTGATGTAGGCTCTGGAGATACTGCAATGAAGTAAATCAAACCCCTGACATCACGGAACTGAGGTTCCCAGTGGAGCAGAAAAGATGGAGATATGGATCAATGTTACTTTATTTAGTATGTTGGACATGATAAGGATGGGTGCTGGGCTGCTGGCTTTGGAGTCAAAAGGAGGTGATATTAGAGTCGGGACAGCCTGTGAAGATTTCTTCATTGTAGAGGTGCCTCAGATGCTCTGTTGTGGGCACAGGCTTGGTGCAGGGGAAGGCAGGGGCCACGATATAGTACGGTACAGTAAGTAAAATATAGCATAGTATAGAAGTACAGCAAATAGCATAGGAGTTTGGATTTTCTTTGAGAGGTTGTGGAGATTAAGAGTAGAGCTGTGAGATCATCTGATTTAGTGTTTGGAAATATCTCTCTGGAAAGTTTGTGGGGAATGGACAATAGGTATGTAAAGGTAGAGGTAGAAGTCTGTACTTGTCAAGGTCTTGGTAAGGGATAATGGTGGGATAATGATAGCTCGTGCTGGATTTAACAGGGGAGATGGTGAATTTGGTCAGTTGTGGAGGATGCATTTTGGAAACAGGTGATGGCAGAAAGATGTATGTGAAGAAAAGAGAGGAGTCAGGAATGATGACTCTAAGGTTGTTACTATATTAGTCTGTTCTCTGCTATAAGGCCATATCCGAGACTGGGTAATTTATAAAGGAAAGAAGTTTAACTGACTCACAGTTCCGCATGGCTGGGGAGGCCTCAGAAAATTTACAATCGTGGCAGAAGGGGAAGCAAACACATCTTTTTTCACAAGGTGGCAGGAGAGAGAAGAATGAGTGCCCAGCGAAGGGGGAAGCCCCTTATAAAACCATCGGATCTTTGAGAACTCACTACCACCAGAACAGGATTGGGGGGACCGCCCCCGTGATTCAGTTATCACCACTGATCCCTCCCATGATGGGGGGATTATGGGAACTGCAATTCAAGATGAGATTTGGGTGGAGATACCATGGCCAAACCATGTCAGGGTACTAACTCTGGGAAAGCAGATTTTGGGGGAGAAATTCATATTCTGTCTTGGACGTTGTAAGCATGAGGTGGCTGTTACATATTCAAGTGGCAACACTGAGTAGGCATTTAGATGGGTGGCTGCCGTGATGAGGGATTAGGTCTGGGGCATTGCTTTGGAAGTCATCAGTGTATAGATTAAAATCATGAACTGGGTGAGATTACGTGGGTGTAGAGAAGAGGACTAAGGACAGGACCCTGGAGATGACAACATTTAGAAGTCAGGTAGAGGATGAAGTTGGGTAGCATCCAAAAGAGACAGAAAGAAAATGACTAGTAAGTTAAGCTGGAAAAGCAGAAGACCAAAGACAGGGAGCTGAAAGGAGATAATGCTGTAAGGAAAAAGGAGTAATCAAATACTGCGGAGTAGTGGAATTGCTCAGGACAGGTAGGATTCCGATAACAAGGTGTTTGCTGATAATTTTTAGAGCTTTTTCTTTGGAGTTTCGGGGACCAGATGATGGAGGAGTGAGGAAAATGGTGAGAAAATGGAGATAGAATATATAGACAACTCAGGCCGGGCGCAGTGGCTCACCCCTGTAATCCCAGCACTTTGGGAGGCCGAGGTGGGCAGATCACGAGGTCAAAAGATCGAGACCATACTGACCAACATGGGGAAACCCCGTCTCTACTAAAAATACGAAAATTAGCTGGGCGTGGTGGCACGTAGCGTTAGTCCCAGCTACTTGGGAGGCTGAGGCAGGAGAATCGCTTGAACCCAGGAGGCAGAGGTTGCAGTGAGCCAAGATTGCCCCACAGCACTCCAGCCTGGTGACGAGTGAGACTCCATCTCAAAAAAAAAAAAATATCTATATAGATAGATAGATAGATAGATAGATAGATAGATAGTAGCTGGAAGGAGATGTGAGGTCAAGAGAGGAGTTCCGCCCACACGATAGGTGATATATTGAGTTATGCTTACATATTAGTGGATGTGATTCAGTAGAGAGGAACATGGAGAAGGAGGTAAGCTTGCAGGAGCGCAGGGTCTTTCTTACACAGGAGCGCAGGGTGTTCCATGGAAGCAGGAACTAGATTTCGGGCGGAAGTAAAGAGGCCCAGGCAAGAATCCTTCTGTTCCAACAGGAAACAAGGCAGAGCCTATTGTCTAATTTAAGACCAGATATTTTTAGACTTAACGCTTTTGGCTATCATCTTTTCCTATGAAAAATTGTTATTCAACCCACTGAAGAGGAATGTATGCTTAATAAGATGTATTCAAGACTCACTGCTGCCTCCTGGAGTTAAGTGAGAATCAGCTGCGTTGTTTCCAGGAGGGGATTGAAGTTAAAATTCAATCCTCTAAAGTACGGTGGTGGGAATGCCAAGAAGAAGGGAAAAAAGTACCCAAGAGAGCTGTTTCTTTGATTTAGCAAACCGAGGAAAGAAAGATGGATGTGGGTTGATTCTAGGGTTTCACAGGTTGGAGAATAGTAGCCCGACTGACCAAAATGGAGGTGCTGTTGAAATAAACACTTTTAATAGCCAGCGTTTTCTATTTCTAGTTCCTTCATAAGATGGAATAGTAATTCTCTGATTTGCATTTCTGTATTTTGGGAAAAATGTAATTCACTTAAAATAATAGGATGCTTCTTGAAGATGCTATTCTAAGAGTAATTTTGAATATTTAAAAATTATTCATGTTTTTCATAATTTTTATAGTTTAGTAATTTTTTCAAAAACTCTGGGATGAATCAGCTGAAGTAAGAAATCTTTAAAGTTCTAAAGCCTCCAGTTAAGTGGTCATAAAAATATCAAGTTAATTAGAGCCTACTTTTATCTTAAATTCTATACTGTTGAGTAACATTCTTGTTGAGCCATGAATGATGTTATCACTTTTAAAATCAATAAGTTTTCCTTTTAACTTTTAGGTTCCTTCTCATTTTTCATTTATCTTGGGGAACATTAATTTGTCCACATGCCATTTACAAAATATAAAATACACACAGTGTTCTCCCCCATAAAATAAACACAGTGAAGTTGACATCGTATTAGATATTTTCTTTTCTAGCATATTTTTACCAGATTTAATGTAATGTAATTTTGTTAACCTAGGTATTAAAAATATTCATCTTGAGGCTAATAAATGATTGTGACTAACCATATAAAATAATCAACTTTCTAGACTATATGTCTCATTTAAGGATTTAAAATACCAGTCTGTTTTTTAGTGACAGATGTTGAACTCATGTTTTTATCTCTTTTACAGGTTAATGTGTGAAACTGTGAGATATGAGAGACACGAAGCAAATGAAGTTTTATACTAGTAGGTGTTTCCTTTTTGTTTGTACGATGTGTCTAATCCAGTGACTAAATTTTCTTAAAGAATCAAAGGAGTATTAGTAACAGCTGGCTAAGTCAGCACTAACTTATTTTTCTTAGTTGAGAAATGGGAAACATTTTATCTGTTTCCTGTCATAAAATAAAAGTTTACAATTCTTTCCTGATAAGTTCACATTTATGTCTATATTTGTATCTCTCACATGTGGGTCAAAGATACTATTTCATAGTGTAGAGTATTTTGACATTTTTATTATGAAATAAGAAATAGTATACAGTTTTTCTAACGGAACAAAACATATATTCCCACAGGCACACCAGATGAAATGTGAAGATAGCATAAAGGCCGTATTTTAGTTTATCCTTCTTTCAGAAACAGGAAAATAAGCTGCCCCCCTGTCTTTGGGTATAATTTCATCTTTAGATAATATTAATACTCCTTTCAAGATGTGCAGCATATTCCTTCAGAAAAGACAGCCTATTCTTAAAGAATATGTAGTAGATAAATATTCGCATATTAACATAAATTATGATTTAGTAGACGTTATTTTGTTTAAATTATGTTTGCCATGACTGTTGTTCTCATGACTGTTTTTCCAAGCATTTATTTAAAAATTAGTACCTTCTAGACTTATAGGGAATATTTATTGAAATAAGTAAGTCACATTTCTGCCCTTAAGGAGTTCATTATCTGTTGAGAGAGGTAGAAATAGAATACAAGGAAAACAACAACAACAGAAACAAACAAAGCAAAGTAATTGTGAGAATGTGGCTATGTTCCAAGGGTGGAAGAAGTGCAAGGGGGCGCATGAAGGAAATGAGGAGAGGCTCAGCGAAGCGGTTGTGGAACCAGATCTCAAAGGTGTGTCCAGGAGGCTGCAGAGACTTCTTAGGCAGAAGGAACAGTATGTGCCAGGATGCAGAGAGGTGAAGGGGCCCGGCCTGATGATTTGAACATCATGGCAAGTTTAGTGTGACTGGCCTGTGGCGTGGGTCGGGGTGGTAAGTCAAGAGAAGACGCAGTCTGCCGTCATACTTGGTGAAGAACGTGTTGTTCAGAAAACAATCTGGATTCTTCAGGATACTTTTTTCCCTCCTAAATAACATGTTATGGAAAATTACAGACATAATATTTGACACAGGGGTATCACAGACCCACAAATACTCATTGTCCAACATGGCGAACCCATGGCCAATTGTGTTTCATTTCTGACTCTCCCCTCCCAGCTCCAACTGGATGATTTTGAAGTAAATTCCATAATTATTATGATATGTATCTCTAAAAGATAGTGACTTGAAAAAACCTTAAACACAAGATTATCAAGTCTTTAAAAATAACACTTTAATATCATGAAAATATTCAAAGTTTTTGTCTCAGATTTTTTTTTACAGCTTATTTGTTTGAATCTAAATCTAAAGTTTATTCATTGTGATTGTTGATTTTCTTTAAGCCTCTTTTAATAGTAGCTTGGAGGCTGATTTTCAGGCAGCAAAATGATGTGATCACATGTCTCCCAACCCTACCTGTCTACCTGTTCCCTCAAAGATAATACCTGTGGTTGTATGAAAATACGAAGGGTGAGTTAGATAGATTGAGTGTCTGGACAAAGAGGTCAGTAAGGAGACAGTTACAGCCATCTGAGGTGGTTAAGTACTTGAACTGAGGCAAAGACTGAGGGAATGGAGCAGTCAGGGATGATGGATTTTAGAAGATAATACAGGTAGATAGAATCTAGGATGATTCTGAGGTTGCAACATATGAAACTATGACACCTAGGACCTGTTCAGCAGATAATAATAAATATCCATCTGGAACCTACACCAAATATAGAGTCATAGATAATCAAGATGTATTTGATAATGAGAAAATTAACAAGAGGCAAGTGCTCTTAACATAATTCTTCCAGAAGAAATGAAGATGTGAATAAAGTATTATTTTGGGAGCAATAAAAAGTTATCAGTGGAATGGGTATAAAATAACAGGGATAGAGATATTTGAATTCTATTATTGGCATTTATCAAAGCAGTCTAGTGGCAGTAAGCATCAGCTTTCTAATATTTTGTCTTCCTCTGAAACACAGTTTGGATAGTATCAATGATGATGAGGTGATAGCTGACATTTCACAAGCACTTCCTATGTCCTGTGTCCCCGATATGTAATTTATATGCATTCATTTACTTACTCTTCATGGGTATCTTGTGAGGTACTTGTTATCATTATCCCAGCTTTACACATGGACAAACTGAGGCTTTGAGACGATAAAGAACTTACGCAAGCTCCCACTGCCTAACGTGGGGCAAAGATTTGAGCCCAGACATTGTGATTCTGCAGCCATAGCTCTTTTTCTGGCTTGTTTCATGCCTTGTCACCATAAAATAATGCTTCTGTACATGGTGGGGTAAACACACACTCTCTCTGCCCCAACCTGTTCTCCTAAAGTGGCAACTGAAACCCACCAGCAGCTACGTTATGACTGCCTAACAATTATTATTGCTTACTTGTTTAAATCAAAGGTAGATTACAGTGTCTTCAAACCTACCTTTTTTTTCTTTTTTTTTTTTTTTTTGAGTAGGTTTAGAGGTTTAGACAGTGCATATGAGCTATGCTGATAATGCAAAGCCATATTTTAGGTAGCCTTAAATTCGAATGCATTCCACTTTGTAGAGTTGATTGTGGAACCTGTCCACATTTGACTAGTTAGAAGTAGGTGACAGTGTTAGTAAGTGGTGAAAAGTCTTTGGATATTCAACAAATCATGATTTCATAAGACCCAAAATTCAGAGACTAATTGTAGATTCACATAATCAGGTTTCTAGCGTTTGACCAATCTTGTGATGAAATGTAATTGAATTGTTTTCTTCCATGATCCTTAAACAGAGATGCTTCAGCTCTTACCAATTTGTGTTGAGTTCAGTTTTGAAAATTAAAAAATTATTGTATTTGTGTTATATATAAATCTGCGATAAACTTAATAATAGTACTCCTCTTTTTTGGACCTGTTGTTATTACGTTGTGGGGAAATGACTTGTTTGTTCTTGTTCTTCCTTGAGCTTGAAGAACACAGTGTAGTCAGAAATATCAAAGGCTTTCAGGCTTTGGTTTTATGACCAAGAGATGAGTAGAGTAGTCATTTTCCTTATTATGTTTATGTGCTGGTGCCTGCTAAGTCTATGGTTTGAATAATTTCGCCAGGTAAATATGATACTCTTTTGATCCACCCCTTTACCTCGTTTTTCTCACCTATAATGTGGAACCGATAATAAAAGTTCCTACCCATCAGGATTGGCATGAGGATGAGATGCAGTAATCTGTACAGACTGTTTAGAGCAGCATGTTCAGAATAAGTGCACAAACACGTTAGTGCCAGCATCATTGTCATTCTCATCAGTGTTTGATAATTTACATTTTGGTCTTCCAGTTTTTTATCGCTTTAAATGTTTGTCAGGAAGGAATTATAGTAGTGATACTTTAGCTCTGATGGTGTTACTGTTTTAACTTGAACCACCAAGATGACAAAAACGCCGTTTTAAATTGTATTGAGTTGGGGGGGACCATTGTGATTCTGATAAGATTGCATTTTTAAAATTTAGAGTTGCCTGTTTAGAGTCAAATTTTATTTGTTTGCATTAGAAAGTTAGAGAAAATTAGCTCAACTTTACAGAATGGAAAAGCCTATCAGGTAATTTCTACCTTCCTTTCCTTTATTATCTACCCTATTAGGTATTGTGCTGTTTTACGGGAATACTGAAGTGGATAATATAAATTCCTCTCCGGAGGGACCTTAACTTGTATTTGTTTTTATTTAAGAATTTAATCTTAAATGAGAAACATATATGTAAAAACACTGGAGAGTAAAAGTTGCAGCATATCGCCAATAAGAAGTTGGGAATTTGTTCTCTGGAAAAATTATTCGAATCTAGGGCTGTCTCATAGTACAGTATGGAAACTGATCTGTTTTAGTTTTTTCTTAAGGCCAGCCATCTTCACAGATAGTGAAGTGAAACGGAAATACCGTTTAATATATAATTACATTTAACGTGCTCAAAACCTTTGGATCAGAAATTCAACCACTGCAAAAGTTTAAGTGTCCACACACACACGCCCACATGATAAATAAGTGTAACTGTGCACCTCATTGCCTGTTTGCCACATACATCTGACTGAATGCTTTGGTTTCCAAAGGAGTTTTCATAGCACTTTGTAAGGGGGTTATCTCGCTCTATTCCAGGAGAGGAAATTGTTCTCCATAAAAGAGCTGCATTGAGACCTATTGGGTCTTTTAAAGCATTTTCATTTAAATCTGTAAATGTGCAATTTAGAAATGCAGGCCTCCGCTGAGCTCTTGTTGCTTTTAGCAGTCTTTGCAGTTGTTGACTTGGCTTTCTGTTTTCACAGCAGCTGTTCCCACTGCTCTGTGAAGGTGCTCATCTGTCTCTGTAGCCTTTCTGCTCTCCCACACCTCCTCCAGCTAACTCTGCCTCAAGTTTGCTTTCTGGTCTCAAGTACCCTAATTTATCTGTATCTGCATTTACCTCTTGTCCCACTCCTGTCTCTAGGAGGAAGGGATGTCTTTTTGCCTGTATGATGGAGTTATTTCTGTTCTGGTTTGTATCTTCAGCCTCTTCTTCCTGCCCCATTTCTGAGACCGTAAGCCTGACCCTAAGTGTGCTATGATGCCTTCCATCCTGAAGTTTCTCCTTTGCCTCTCTTACTCATATCCAATTATTACACTTTTTTTTTTCCTTCCTGATGTGACCAAGATTTTATTTTATTTTACATCACAGTAAATTGTTTTAAAATTATTACAGAAGCACTAATCTACTACTTAGATCATTTTTATAGCCCCCCACCCCTACCCCAGGTAGCAAAATACTGCAGATCTTCTTTCTTTATTATTATTTTTTTTTTTTCTTGAGACAGAGTCTAGCTCTGTTACCCAGGCTGGAGTGCAGTGGCACTATCTCAGCTCACTGCAACCTCCACCTCACTGGTTTAAGCCATTCTCGTGCCTCTGCCTCCCGAGTAGCTGGAATTACAGGCATGTGCCACCACGCCTGGCTAATTTTTGTAGTTTTAGTAGAGCTGGGGTTTCGCCGTATTGGCCAGACTGATCTCAAACTCCTGACCTCAAGTGATCCACCCACCTTGGCCTCTGAAAGTGCTGGGATTACAGGCGTGAGCCACAGCACCTGGCCTCTTCTGTTTTTACCCAGCAAGATGTAACCACCATTTTGAGTATTTTTCTGTCCTAATTTTATTATGCTTATATGTGTACATAAAGAAAATGGTGGCTGGATGTGGTGGCTCGCACCTGTAATCCCAGCACTTTGGGAGGCTGAGGCGGGCGGATCACTTGAGGCCAGGAGTTCGAGACAAGCCTGGGCAACATGGTGAAACCCCGTCTCTACTAAAAATACAAAAATTAGCCTGGCTTGATGGCATGAGCCTGTAATCCCAGCTACTTTGGAGGCTGAGCCACGAGAATTGCTTGAGCCCCAGCAGCAGGGTTTGCAGTGAGCTGAGATCACGCCTGGGCAACTGAGACCCTGTCCCCCCGCCGCCGTCCCCCAAAAAAAGTGAAACCAAAGGTTTTAATGTATTTGAAAAAATGGCATCTTTAAAGACCTAGCCTTTGCATGGAATTGTAGGACACAGGTGCTCAACCACCTCGCCTGTATGTAAGTATGAGAATTCAAGCACATGCACACCCATGCCCACACAGATACTTAAGAAAGACTGTTTCATCATATACATATGGAGATCCTTTAAGGCTTCTTGACAATGATATTTTTATATTACTATTTTAACATGAAAATGTTTTATTTTTATGTTGAACAGAAGAGTATTTAAATAAAAACATTGTTAAAAATACAATTAATCTGTAATCTTCACGAGGGTAGGGACTATGTTTATGTTTCAGGTTTGCCTTCTCATGCCTGCAATGGAAATTTGCATTTAGTCTGTTCCTGTGGTTATTTATTTATTTATTTTTTCAATTCTCTATTCAAAAGAAGGAACTCCTTTGATCTGTAGATAAAGACCTTCATTATGGTCTAACTTTCTAATAAAATGACTGGTTACACATCATCAGGTGTTGGATTCTTTGTGTCAATGTTCTATGAAACTGCTTAGTGAATAAAGGCTGTTTCTCCTGTTTAGGAGAAAAATACAGCTTGCTTTTTATATCCTTTCTGATGTGAGGGTTAGTGGTGCTGTCAAGTGTTTTGCAGTGTTGTTGCGGTTTCTTGCTGTAGGGACTCCTATAGTGAAGTTAGGCAGATTTAGCCTTGAATTTGACTCTGTCTCTGGGTGTGTATAAGTTACCTTTAATTTTTCTAGACCCAGGTGACGCTAGGTGAGGAACAGTTTTCTTGTGAAGATGAAATTGCAGCATATGAATCTAAAAGACACATTTGCAAATTAATTTCATAACCCAGTAGTCGTTTCCAAAAGAGTCAAATTTTCAGATTGTTTTAAATGTGATAAATTGTTCCTTGAGCCCTTGGATCTATTTTTTTACCCTCAGTATAGCTGACTCATCGATTTGATGTATTGTAATCTCTCTCTATATATATCTATATCTATATATAGTTTTTCCTATCATTTATCGTTTATTGAATAGCTTTATAACTCCCAGTGTTTCATTCCTTCCTTTCATTTTAAAAATGAATTTCATAAATTTAAGATTGTGCCAGGCACAGTGACTCATGCCTGTAATCCCAGCACCTTGGGATGCTGAGGTGGGTGGATCACTTGAGCCCAGGAGTTCAAGACCAGCCTGGGCAAAATGGCACGACCCCATCTCTAAAAAAATACAAAACTTAGCCAGTGCTGGGACTCCAGTGCACCCCTGTGGTCCCAGTGCTACTCGGGAGGATGAGGGGGGAAGGTCGCTTGAGCCTGGGAGGTGGAGGTTGCAGTGAGCCAAGAGTGTACCACTGCACTCCAGCCTGGGCGACACTGAGACCCTGTCTCAAAAACAATAATAAAAATAATAAATAATGAAAAAATATGATGATATTAATGAACCTATAGAATATCTGGCTTTATTGGTTCTTTGGTAGTTTACATTGTTAGTTAAAAAAAAAAAGGATGTCTGCTGTCTCCCCTGTATTTTCAGTATAAAGATGAAATATCTTTAATATTTTCATCAGTTTTCAGAGTTCTTATTGATCTTACTGACTTTTCCTGTTTGTTGGTTGCAATTCCTTGTGAATGAATTGCTGTTGATTGGAAAATAAGGATTTTTTTTTTGAAAATCTTAAAATGGTGTTTTCTTTCTTCAGAGTTTTTAATTATAAATGAAGTAATTTCCTGACAATTTAGAACTTTTAAGAAATAGAATAAAAATTACCCTCAAATTTAAAAATGTCATTTGTTTTCTTATTGTGGGAATTTATAATTGATATATTTACATATAACTCATTTTATAATAATGTATCAGTATTCCAACAGTGGAAAATGGAAATACCAAAGCCCTTAACTCTTGTTAGGACTCCTGAAATTTGGCGTATACTTAATGTTTTGGTACATGCACTTTATATTTCTTTTGACTTGATATCATTGTTAGGGTTGTTTACTGTGCTGTGTTGCATTAATTTATCTAGTGAGCTTGCTTTGTGCCATTTGGCTGTACAAAAATAAATAATGAAGCATTTTTCTATCAGCTTATAGCTCAGAGCTCCATGAGAGGAGTAAAAATATACAAATAATTTTTAAACTGTAATAAATCCAGTAAGAAAAATGATGTAATGTATTTGTGAAAAAGATTAAAATTACTGTGTATCTGGAAAGCCATCTGTGTATTGGAAGGTGGCCATTGTTAGAACGTATTTTTTTGAAGCCGTGGAACACTTTGTTCATAGAAAATCCTGTTCAGCCCAACAGCAGTAGCTATTATAGTTGAAAGAGGTTTGGACGCCTTGAAATCCCAAGGGCTGTTGATATTGAAAACCTCTGATCTCAACTGTCTGCTGGACGCCTATAAAGGGATAGACGATAATTTGTCGTAAATAAGTAATTTTCACGGTGTTTTTTTTTTTTTTTTTGCGTAATCGTATATTTGAGAGCGTGAGTCTAAGCTGGCCAGAAGTCTGTAATAACAGCAGTGTAGGTGAGCACAAATGGGACCCTGAACTTTAGCAAAGGGCTTCGATAGAGACTTGGGAGGGGAACCCGCAGAATGTGATGACAGGCCGTGAAGAGGGAGAAGCTTGGGAAGATGTCCGTTTATCTTTTGGTTGGATGGTGTTGGTGAGACAGCAGATACAGGAAAATAAAGGCGTTTTTTCTGTTTTTTGGTCACGGGTGGCTGGCCCTGTGGAATTCCTTGTGGTCCCCACGTAGTTATTGGAACCTTTGTTAGTCTTCATTTTATTCCATTTTTTCTTGTTTTATAGGCATGGGATCAATAGCCCTAGATGATGATTCCTGTCTCCTTTTCTCCAGATGCCAACAGCCTTGTCTTTTGAATGTGATACTGTGTGGTATTACATCCTGGATAGTATAAAGTGACCTTTCTAAAATAGCACCAAAATTAGTATTTGATGCTATATGTGGTTCTCAGTTGTGCCGAACCTGTCTGAGATAGCTGTGTCATGTGGTAAGCTCAGCCACTATTTCTGGACATTTTGCCAGTGCTCATCTTACCTATTCTTACTCACAAAACAATTGCCATCTTTGTGCTTCTTTGTTTTAATGACCTTGTTAATGCTGCCCATATGAAGTATTCAGAGGAGCTTCCTCACTCCCCTGGGCCGCTTCAGGCTTGGCCATATTGCATCTGATCTGCTAAAGTGGGAGGAGTCTCTTCTTGTAGCCCATACACCCTCCTTGTTCCATGTTTTGTCAGGATCATCTGGGAAAGCACTAACTTCTGGTTCCAGATTGCTTAGATTTTTGCATGGGCACCGTTCTTTCTGTTTCTGTTTATTGCTTCTCCACTCCCCAAACCACCCCCTCCAAACTTAGATGGCCATGTTTGTGACTGTTGGGAGTCTTGTTTTGAGACGATGGTCTGCTAGGCTTGGCATCCTTTGCCCACAGCCACCTCCGCAATGCCTACCACTCTGTTTTGTTTCAACTCAGAATCTTCTCTCTCCTTGTCAGTCCCCCTTGGCTTTTCTTTCTTTTTCTTCTTTTTTTTTTTTACGACGGAGTTTTGCTGTTGTTGCCCAGGCTGGAGTGCAGTGGCACGATCTTGGCTCAGTGCAACCTCCACCTTCTGGGTTCAAGAGATTCTCTTGCCTCAGCCTACCCAGTAGTTGGGACTACAGGCGCCTGCCACCATGCCCGGCTAATTTTTGTATTTTTAGTAGAGACAGGGTTTCACCATGTTGGTCAGGCAGTTATCAAACTCCTGACCTCAGGATATCCACCCACCTCTGCCTCCTAAAGTGCTGGGATTACAGGCGTGAGCCACTGTGCCTGCAGCCATGAGCAGCCTTTTTGTCTGACTGTGCCTCACTTAAGTTTTCCTCTTGTATTAACAGCTGAATGAAGTAGCATTTTCACAGTTACTTTCTTGCCCTCTAATAATTGTCTTGGCTGATTTAATCAGTTTTCTTCAGGCTTAGTAGTTTTTTGTTCTTTCAATTCCCTTGTCAACTTCAACTTGATCACTTGCATTTACCCGCGGCTGCCTTAAATGAGAATGTGGAGCGGCACACACAGCTCTTTCCCATGGAGAGAGTGCCACCTTGTGGATCTCTAGGATATTGCCAAGGAGGCGCTTAGATGGTGGCTCCATGTTTCCATTTACTGGTAAACTGAAGTTTACATCTTTGACTTTCAAGCACTTTAATACCTTACCTGGGTTCCTGTCTATTCAGTTCATTAATTTACTTATTAAGAAAATATTTGAGTGCCAGTCAGGTATTATATAGTGTATATATTGGGGGTACTTAAGAGTTAGAGGAGTTTAAAAACTACCGAGGAGAAACCCCTACTGTGAGTAATTATGACACTGGCACCTGCTTCACGTGAGCATGTACACAGGGCACTGGGAAGCTGGAAGAAAATGACTCACTTTCCTTGGAATATACCAAAACACTTCTCAGAGGAGGTGATAGTTAACCTGGAACTAGAAGGATGAGTAATACATTTACAAGAGAAAATACACTATTTAGAAGCTAGACAGCAGGTTTGTCCGAAACCTTTGTGGCATAGGTGGAAAAAAAAAATGTGTGGCTTGGCCGAACAGGATGAAGTTTGCAGCATAAGGAATGTTGGGGTTGCGAGCAGAAAGCAAAACTGTAGGTTGGTCCTTTCAGAGACGATGCTAAGAGAGGAAAGGAGATGAAGAGAACTAGTATTTTTTGTACCCATCATACAAGGTACTGCATATATATTGTTTCATTATATAAAAGGAGCTCTGTGAAGAAGGTATCAGTGTCTTGCAATTTGCAGTTGAGGAACTAAAGTCTCAGAATTTGACTTTACCAGGATCACGTGGCTGGTGTGGAAGAAGGAATCTGTGCTCCAGAACCTGCACTCTGGAACCTGCGCTCTTTGCACAGCGTTTTCCTGCTTCCTTCATGGACTCTGCCAGGGAGGTTGGACCTTCTCCTGCGAAGGACCATGGGGTTCATCAGAAGGATGTCATCTGATCTGATTTACCTGAGCAAATGATCACTGAAATGTTGCCCAGCTTCTCCTAGGCATGAACGTTCCTGCCCTGAAACGAAGTTCATTGTAGTTGGAAGAAGATGCTCAGGAATAGGAAATCATTACAGAAAAACATAAAACGATGAAATTAGATGGGCTAAGTATTCTAGAGTTTGGAAAACAGTGAGAAGATTTTCTTAAAGTAGTAGTTTTTGAGCCATCTCTTAAGGTACAGTGTGATGCAGAGGGTAGATGGAGAGAGGTAAACATCCTGAACAGTGTGGCAGAGTTGGAAGGAACAGAAGGAAAGCAGCCAGACAGGAGCAGTGGGTTATGTTGAGGGTTAGTAGGAAGGAAGGTGGGAGAGGAGAGGGAGTCAGATCAAGTATTTCCCTCATGCCCATTTTTCTTGGTTTAGATTTGGGGTAATGCTCAGCGGAGATCATACAGTTCTGATTGCTCCAGAGGCTTTCTGTCTGTTTACAGCTTTCTGTCTGTCTGGAAGGTGAACTGATCATTTTATAATGGTCTGTATTTGTTTGGCCTTGTTAATTTCCTTCCTGTTGATGAAAAACAGAAATCAGAGCCTTTTAGAGTTTCTCATTATATACCAGGGCTTTTGTGACTTCCGTTTCATCCATTGTAGGATGAGATGTATTGAAATCAAATCTGTTGTCCATTGTGGTTCCTAGCTCATCATCCTGTGATCAAATTCTGAGATTCTAAGAAGGATTAGGTCTTCTCTAAGCGTGAATTCTCCTGATTAGAGAGACTTGCAAGTACTGCTTTCCTATACAAACCTCTTTAGTCTTCAGATTTCTTTTTTTTTTTTTTTTGCCCAATACTGGTGGTGTCAGGTTATTTGGAAATCCTTAGTCAGGATTCTTTCAGGGTTAAGCTTTGGCATTTCAGCAACACTTGAGGGAGCTGCTTTGCTCATAATTTTTAAAAAAATTATTTGAGGAAAAATTAAAATAGCACTGATTAATACAATGCATGTACCTAGTTGCATGGATATTGATAGAGTTGTACTTTTTTTTCCTGCCATTTGTTCCTCTTGGGACTTCATATCGAGACCATTTTTCTGAAAGTTTTTCAGAGTTGGCCAGCCCCATACGTAAGAATCATCTGGGATATTTGATTAAAAGTCACTTTGATGGATCTCCTACCTAATGATCAGAAATTGGGTGGGATAGATGCATTTTAAATTAACATCTTAGTTGATTCACTTGCACATCAAGGCTTGAGAACTACTGGATATAATAGAATATCAGTGTTAGTCTTAGATATATGTTATCTACCACTACACCTACTCCAATGTGGTTACATCCCAATAAACCCACTATATGTTGAAAATATCCTAAGTCAAAATGCAGTTAATGTACCTAGCCTACTGAACATCATTGCTCAGCCTAATCATACGGTTTGGCTCTGTGTCCACACCCAAATCTCATGTCAAATTGTTGTCCCTAGTGTTGGGAGAGGGACCTGGTGGGAGGTGACTGGATCATGGGGGCAGATTTCCCCCTTGCTGTTCCCATGATAGTGGATGAGTGCTCATGAGATCTGGTTGTTTAAACGTGTGTAGCACTTCCGTCTTTGCTCTCTTTCCTGCTCCGCCATGGTAGGACATACTTGCTTCCCCTTCCCCTTCCCCATGATTGTAAGTTTCCTGAGGTCTCCCAGTCATGCTTCCTGTACAGCCTGCAGAATTGTCAGCCAATTAAACCTCTTTTCAAGTTAGCCAGTCCCAGGTAGTTCTTTGTAGCAGTGTGAGAACGACACATACACTTAGCCTACCATAAACATGCTCAGAACGCTTACATTAGCCTACAGTTGGGCAGGATCTTTTAACACAAAGCCTGTTTTATAACAAACTGTTGAATACCTCATGTAATTTATTGAATATTGTACTGAAAGTGAAAAGCAGAATCGTTGTGATACTCGAAGTTGAGTGTGTCGTAAAGACGAAAAGCTTGTCAGATCATTGGAAGTTGGGCACCGTCTGTACTATCATTGTCAGTCTTCTCTTAACCAGCTTCATTGCCTGGAAGTGAGGTCTCAATTTGCATACCCTTTAACTACTGAACAATTTGCTGCTGCTACTACTAAGTATTATTTTAATAATTTTAGTTTCATTTTTCTTAAAAACAAATCACTTTTCCATTTTTACATACACGTGTAAAAACCCTCCAGTAACAGCTGCACTGTGGAAAGGAAGTGTTTGCAGACCTTGAAAGGAAGCACGTTGTACCCCACACAGAAACACTGTCTGCCTGAGGCATAATTGTAAGTGAAAAGAGTAAGCGTGGTTAGTACAGTGCTTTCTAATAAAGTAAGGGGAATTTCCTAGACAAGTAAGACTAAATAAAACAGATTTTTGATGCTGACACCTCACAGCAAGGAATTTGCATAACAGGAACTAAACATAAATTCTGTAGGGGATGGATAGGAGGAGAGGAGAGGGGTTTTTCTAGCTTACAACTATTTCCAGAACATCTGTAAAATAAGATTCACTGGTTTTTTTTGTATTCTTACATTCCTTAACTATGTGTTCTTACTTTTAATTAACTTACTTTTCGAAAACCTGAATCCTTAGAAGAGACAACTCAAAAAATTTTGCTTATCATATGGGGCCTGGCGTGTGGTAAATGCTCACTGAATTTAATAAATGTTGATTGAATGGTCATTCTCTGCAGATGCCTACTAAAGCAAAAATAACTCTTGCAAGTTAACTTTGGATTCTTTGGGGAATGTAGAGCAACAGCCTGTCTATCAGATAAACAAAATTGTAATGAGTGGTAGAGATTACCACTTACCTTCACATCCTCAGATCTTTCCCATGGATTTCCTGATATAAAGAGTCAACCCTAAACACAGGCTAATCGATAGGTGTTAAGGATGCTAGAGCATTCACTGCCACAGTATTTGATCGACTTTGAACATCAGTTGTCTTTCACTTCATGTGTGTTTTATTATCAGTGCCAGGAGAGCTGAGTTTATAAGGCTTTTACTTAATTTGTCCTTATTATTTTTGCCTTCAGAGTTGACAGACATGAAATAATTGAAAAGCCAGCTAATGTTTGTTATTTCTCTCTGTCACAGATAATCTAGATCATGGTGCCATTTATTGTACTTTCTAACATGTTAACGCTATTAGTTGTCACTGAATAATTATATGTATTTAATGATCACTGCTCATTTAATCCTTGCAGCAGCTCTAGTAACTTGCCCCAGGTCACATAGTTAGGAAGTGGCGATCTACCTTAATTTCCTATTTTTCTAGATTTTATTTCCTTGGGCCAGCCTTTTTTGTGATAAAGGGAACATTGTAAAAACAGATTTTAAAAAGTTTACAGAGTATTTTTTTTCCCACTTTCTGTTTTAATGTTTCACCATTTGTTATTTAAAAATTATTAAACTAGTTTTGAGTCTGGAATAACATTTTTACTTGGCATAATTCAGAATTTAAGAGTAATGCTGTCATCTTAATAAAGACAAATAAGTTTTTTTCACAAACCAGACGAATGATTGCTGGTTGCAAGAGCTAATGATTAAAAACTGAGGAGACAAAAATATGAATTACTCTTTGAAGTACTTTGCGTTTTCACTTGAGAAATCATTTTATTTTTATGGTTCTGCATTCACATGTAACTCTTTGACAATGCTTTTCCTTTATGTTTTCTTGAGGCATTGCTATTGAGCTAAGTAGTCATGAATTTGGTGAAGAATAGACTTGGGGGGAAAGATGTTCAACTGCTGATTCACTTTGGAAGCAGATAGCACAGTGAAAATGATAAGGCGATAGAGATTGACATTATTAAGTGATGTAACTATTCAGAGTTGTAAATAGAATTTAGTGTCTTCTAAAAACTTTTTCATGACATAATATAGAAACCAGACAAAGCAGGGACTTGGCAGAAATTGCTGAAGACTCCCTTGCAACGTGCATATGGTTCACGGGGATCTGAGAGGAGCGTAGTGTGCAGCGTCCACGTTGTGCTCTTGAAAGAAAAGGGGTGTGCTCTGTGCCTCCTTTCTACTCCTCCCCCTGGCTGGAGCGTGGATGTGGTGGATGAGATGCCACCCTAGAATATGAGATGGAAGCCATGGGTTGAGGACGGCTGAACCACAAAACAGAAGGAGTGTGGCTTCCCAATATCATGGAAACACCTTATCAGTCTTGGACTTCTCATGTTCACACTATTTTGTGTATGAGAGAATAATGAACTTCCTCCTTGGTTATGTTATGCCATTGCTATGTTTAGATTTTTTAATAGTAGCTGAGTTTGTGTCCTAACTAATAAATTTGATGCAATTGACTATATACGATAAAATAACTTATTCATGGCAGAAGGCACCATAAACCAAGTCCAAGGGTAAACAGCAAACTGGGAGAAAAGATATTCACAGCTTATGTTTTCAAAAGGCCAGTTTTTGTAAAGTACGCCTAGAAAAAAATTTCACAATTTTTTTTTTTTTTTTTTTTTTTTTTTTTTTTTTTAAGGCAGAATCTCTGGCCATGTCCACCCAGGATGGAGTGCAGTAACCCAATCTCGGCTCACTGCAACCTCCACCTCCTGGGTTCAAGCAATTCTCCTGCCTCAGCCTCCCAAGCAGCTGGAATTACAGGCGTGAGCCACCACCGTTGCTATTTTTTTGGTATTTTTAGTAGTGACGGGGTTTCACCATGTTGGCCAGGCTGGTCTTGAACTCCTGACCTCAGGTGATCCACCTGCCTCAGCCTCCCAAAGTGCTGGGATTATAGGCGTGAGCCACCACGCCCAGCCGGGGAAAAAAAAAAAAAAAAAAACCTCACAATTAATTAGAGACTTAGAGTAATTAATTAGAGACTTAGTTAAAAGTTAGGAAGTGATTTTACAAAAAAGAAACAGAAATGACTCACGAACATAAAAAAGATGGTCTTATAAGAAAAACAAATGAAAAATAAACTGAGAAACCATTTTCACCAAGCGGATTGGCAAAACATCCAGAAGCGCTTCAGTCACCCTGACCTTGCTTGGCAGTGGCAGCCCTTTGCACTCACACTCCCCATCCTCCCTGCCTGTTGCCTGGAATGCTGCTCCCTTCAGGATCCACGTGGCTAACTCACCTCCTTTGCTCAGATGTCTTCTCAATGAGACTTGAATGTAATCTCCATGAGGGTGGGATCTTTTTGTTGTTTTTCCCCGACATATTCTAAACATCCAGAAAAGCCTTCCACATAAAATTTGTCAATATTTGTTAAATTATGACAAACTATATTAGTAAGGTTGTGGGGAAGTAGGTAGGCATATACATCGCCAACTACCTGTGGCGGACAGTTTGACAGTATCTAACAAGATTACTGTGTATGTGCTCCTAGACCCGACAGTTGCCCTTCTGGGACTTTGTCTTCCAGCTACTACTGTATGTACAAAATTACTATTGCAGTTTTTATTTGTTTTTATATAATTGTGTAATATTGAAAACAATGGGAAATGACTGTCAGTAGGGGGTTGCTTGAGTCAAATATGGCACATCCATACAATGGAAAGGAATGCTCTACAGCAGTAAAAAGAATGCTCAAGAAAGCTATCTTTTGGTGAAAAGATCTCTAAGAGTTATCGCAAAAGAAAAGAGCTGTGTAGAGTGTGCTATCTTTTCTGTAACAAAGAAAAAAGTTGGTGGGAAGGATAAGAATGTATGTCCATTATTGTGTGCATATATAAATTCTAAAAGAATACCAAAGAAATAGTAGAGAAATGTGAGAACTTGCTAGACAGGGAAAATGATTAGGAATAGTAAGTTTCACTGATAGCTCTGGGTATTTTTTCATTTTATGAAGCAAGTAAAAGTATTTCGTGTTCAAAAAAAGTAAAAAATAGAACTTAGAATGATAGGTGCTGTTGGTCTAAGGAACATTTGAAACATTTAAATATACTAATAACTATCTTTTGTGTATTTCAGGGATATAAAGTAATTTGTAAAAATGATTTCAATAGTTGAATAATGGTATTTTTATGAATGTGTTTTATGCTATTGTTCTTTATTATTTTAAAAGTAATATGGGTGCTGTACTTTGTGCTATATGTTTTAATTTTGTTGTTGTTGTTGTTATAGGTAACAATCTGATTCTGTTACCGTTTCTTTTCAGCCCCGATGATATTGGGACCTGCTGGTATATCCTTCTTTCTGGTTCCGTGTTCATCAAGGAATCCATGTTTCTTCCAAGAAGCAGGTATCGTATAGACATTCTGTAACAGATTATCCATGAAGCTTGAAATTATTTGCAGAATTGAGTTCTAAAATTCTTGTCTATTCCTGTGTCCTCTTCTGCTGACACAAAGCAAGACAGTACTTTGGGGTGTTGATGCATGAATCTTTAAGAAATAACTTTGTTTTGTATGCACTGTTCCAAGCTCTTTAACAAAGGGCAAGAACAGAAAACATACTGATGACATGTGCATTTGTTACATGATTATGTCAGCTGTGTTGAGGGCACATTTGCTCCTAGGGAATACAGTCAGTTCAAGGTAGCTTAGATAAAGGAGGACTAACTTAAAGAGTATAGCAGGCAGTCTCATAAACGTTTAAAGAGAGGCAAAGAAAGTTATTTAAGACCACATGGGACTAGAAATGGAGAGCCAGGGACTTTCATTGGCATTTTTTGCTTCTCAAGACCATATGACCTTTCATTTTTGCATTTGTCTGTAGATTGGCTACCTGCTCTGTAAGGCTGTTGATTCCTTTCTGCCTGTCTTTGACTTGTATGTGCTGACTACTCACTTAAGGCCTTATGTTGCTTAAGGGCTTATGTCCCTAATGTTTACATTGTTTGACTGCAGTGCTGGTATTGTCTTTAAATTCCTCAGAATACAATCTGACTGGCCTGGGTTGGGGCGGATGTATTCCTGTCTTCCAACCAGCTGTGGCCAGAAAGGGTTAGGGCTCATCTGTTGCATACATGATTGCCTAGGTTCAGGTTCCCCAAGGGTGTCAGCTACTGAGTTTCAGTAGTTATGTTTCTACGTACTTTTCGCAAGTAAATAATTTTTACTAAAGGTTTTAAACTTTTAAGTATTTTTATTTTAAATTACTAAATAAATATTTTATTTGAATTGACCAAATTTATTAAAGTACGGGGATTGCCCCTTTCTGTCACTTAGCTCTTCTATAAAAATATTCAAATGTCTTGTTGATAAATATTCTGAATGGGTCAGGCTCTTACGAAGAATCTATTTGAAAGATGTGAAAAAAGGTCAGAGTCTGAAACAAGGAGAGGTAATTTTACACTGTGGAGAAAGATCAGCCTGGGTGTGGTAGCTGACGTGAGTAGAATGGGCCTTTGGTGGCCAGAGTGCTAGTGAAGGAGTGCCAGAGGCACATTGCATCTAATTAAAAATAATTTCGGCTGCGATTCTCATGCCTCTTTGCCCTTCTACTTCTTTGAGGTCAAATTGACAAACATATTCTCTTTGGAAAATGGTCACATGAGGGAGGGAAGCTCTATTGCTTGCTTGTTCCTGAGTAATAGTCTTGGAAATGATGCTACCATTGGTGGTGGTGGCGGTAGTAATAGAGATAGTAATAATTGTAGTAGTAAAAATAATAGTAATAAAAGAATGATGACAAAATAGCTAAGCTTTTACATTATTTTCCATTCACCATTTTAAATGTTTTGTGTATATTAAATACTTTCATAACTCCCCTTTGAAGTGGGTACAGTTATTACCTGTATTTTATGAATGAGGAAACTATGGTAATACAGGATGGAGGATGGTTGTACCTCCTGGAAATCTGCCTAGAAAGCCTGGAGTGACCCTGTGAGCTAACTTCGATAATTCTAGGAATTCTGTTTCCCGCAGGAATATCTCCACTGGAATCGTAAAGCTCTTCCATTCCTTCAGACTCAGGACCTACTATTTGGTCCCTTTCTGGAGGTTCTGTCTGACTCTCTTTCTGAACTTAAAAGAAGGTGCTGGCAAACAATATTTAAGCATTGGCATATTTTAAAAATTATATATAATTTAATATGAAAGTAGTAATTACCATATACATTTTCAAAAATAAAGAGAAGAAACATTGTCAGCTAAAATCCTCTCATCCAAGATAATCATTCTTTAATAGTATTTTTTCTCTACACTTATATGCTTGTGTTTAAGCTCATGCTTTAAATACAATTTAATGTCTTCCTTATTCCAGTTAAAGAATATATATGTTGCCTTATAATATTAAAAATTCTTCATAAAAAGGTTTACTGTTTATAACTTTTAATGCCAATTTAACATTTAGTTATTTGAACTTTCCACAATTTAGTTAATAATTGTAAAGGATACATTTTATTATAAATAATGCTATAGCAAATACAATTTGAAATTTATGTCTTAAAAAGAACACTGATTGTGACTTTATCATCATCTTAATACAAGGTCTGTTGTACAAACTAAATGCATAAGACCGAAGCCCTAGAACAGTGAAGAAGCCAGTAATGGTCGTCCTTGACTACCAGCCGTTATCAACTAGTCAAGTAACAGCTTGTTCTAACTTCTGGAAAGGGAACTTAATGTTCAAAAGACTGCTATTCTAGAAAAAAGAGGACTTGCAGTTCAGACTTATTTCTTGAGCACATTGGACTCTGTATCTAATTATTTTAAAAGATGACATAAGTTACTCTTTTTCTGGCTGGATGTCAAGTGCTTGCCAGTTAGTACTTTAATAGGGTGAAAGAGGGAATGGCGGTTCCGACGGAATGACAAGCCAGTACTATTTATAGGTTATTGCTTCATGTTGCACCTGCTGACATTTGCACTGTCCAAGTTGTTTGTTTCCTTTGGGGATGTTGCCTTAGGAATAGGACTGAGATTGTTTTAATGAGAAAGAGTTTAGTGGTGTTATGCTGAAGATTGGCATTAGTGATTCAATATATATTTCTCTTCCCAGAAAATACTGAGGTTCTATATGGATTAGGTATTACTGACAGTCCAGTTTCATAAAACAACTAGTTTACAGATGATTCTTCAACCTATGTTTTTATCGTGTAAGCCTGGAAATTGGTTATCAGTATATAATAAGTCAACTGAGCATTCTCTTAAAAGTGCCAACTCGTTTTGACGGGTAATTCACCTTGAAAGTACCAAAAGATCTGGAACAACATTTTTATATTTTTGACTAATTCTTATGAAATTGTTTTGACACATGATTTCATCCAGTGAAAAGGAGGATATATATGGCAGAAAAATCTGTCATTTGGCTTCCAGATTTAATTAGCCTTATTGAAATCCCTCAGTCGACATTTAAGTCAGCATTTTATGTTTTTCTAATTTTTTTTCTTTTGTTTTAGTTACCTTCCTAGAAGATAAGGGTGGTTTGGGTATGTACTTTTACTTTGGTTGTTCAGACGTGAGTGTTGTTCCTTGTTAAGGTTTGTAGGGCTTATGAATTCCTATGTGACTATCACTGACAGCTTGCTTACTCTTCTTCTCCACTTCAAGCAGTTTCAGTGATTATGAATGTTGTTTTTGTGAGTTTTGTTTTTAATCTACTAGAAATTTGTCAAGTTTTGAAACACTGATATTTATACAAGTGCCTGTAACACCATGTATTTTATGTTGTTACATATATTGTTGCCTTCAGATAGAGCTAAACTCTTATTTGAATTATAGTTTGTATTGAAGCAAGGTACAATTTATAGTTATTGTTTTCTTAAAAGTCGTTTAAAATGAATTCAGTGTCTTTGTATCAACAGAAGATTACTAGCAAAGGTAATTTAAGAATGGAGTGTATGGGTGAGAGAGAATATTTGCCATAGGTGAATATAGAAACAGTGCAAACTATGATGTGTTTTTTCAAATCTATGAGTGAAGCAGTTGTGGCCACTCAGTTGTAAGGTTGTGTGCTGCATAACTTTATGAGTGCTGATTACACCCATAGTCATTGCAGGTTGATTGATTAAAATAATTGACAGGCAGAGGGTAGTAAGAAGAAGGAGTTTTTCCTACATAATATTTTCAAAGGCATCATTTGCAACAGCTGTGGGGCTGGAAAGCAATAGATGAAGATTATCTTATGAGGTTGCAGATTTAGAAATGGTTTTCTAATGTACCTTTGCTTTATGCTATTGTACGTAATGGATAGGAAAACATTGACAATTTTCATTGCCCCTAAATACCCTAAATCAGTATATTTTTAAAAATTATAATAGAAATTGTGGAATTTAAATTTTTGTCTAAAATTACCCCATTCTATGAATGATGAAGCCTATTTCCTAATAAAGTCACAATATAATAATGAACCAATATATTATTTTTTGGCTGCTGACTTCTGGAAGGTTAGGAATTTATTAAAGATAGGTTCAGACTGTATTTCTGAATGTATATCTAGCTCTTTAGATTATTTGTTAGAGAAGGAGATAGTTTACCTAGGTTTTATGTTAACTCATTGAGTTAGAGCATTTTTCTAGTAATTTATCAGTCATTAAAAATCCTATTTGCAGTAAGAAAAAAAAAAGTGTACAATTTTTATTTTGTGGGGAGGGGTTATGGAGTCTTACTCTGTTGTCCAGGCTGGAGTGTAGTGGCACAGTCTCAGCTCACTGCAGCCTCCGCCTTCCACGTTCAAGCAATTATCGTGCCTCGGCCCCCCAAGTAGTTGGTATTACAGGTGCCTACCACCACATCCTGCAAAGTTTTGTATTTTTAGTGGAGACGAGGTTTCACCTTGTTGGCCAGGCTGCTCCCGAACTCCTGACCTCAACTGATCCTCCCACCTTGGCCTCCCAAAATCCTGGGATTACAGATGTGAGCCACTGCCAGTTTTTTGTTGTTGTCTGTTTGGTTTTTAAAGAGACAGGTTCTAAGTCTGTCATCTAGTCTTGAGTGCAATGGCACAATCTTAGCTCACTGTGGCCTCAGCCTCCTGGGCTTAACCCATCCTGTCTCCTCAGCCTCCCAAGTGACTGGAACTGGCACACATCAGTATACCCTGCTGATTTGAAAAATATTTGAGGGGAAAGATGGGGTCTTGCTGTGTTGCTCAGGCTGGTCTCAAACCCTGACCTCAAGCGATCCCCCCACCTTGACCTCCCAAAGTTCTGGGATTACAGGCGTGAGCCACTGCACCTGGTCTATGCTAGATATTTAAGACATGAATCATTATTGTTATACAGAGAGACTCTTTTATATTGGTCACAGTCTTAAAAAATCACTGCTGTTGAAATGCTTAATCTGATTTTCTTTTTTTTTTGAGGCGGAGTCTGCTGATTTTCTTAATAAAATCAATTTTATCATAGAAGTCTCAAAGGAAGGGCCTTTTAATAGAAATAGTCATGTGTCCCATATTTAATCATAAACAGCATCTTTATTGCTCTGATAGTTTAAAACTTTTTTTATCTTTTATATAGAGCATTTGGAGAGGAATCTCTTCACTTTCTTTTATGTGTTGGCCAGGTAGGGACTGTAAGGTTGAAGGGAAATTAATCCCAGGGTAGCTATTAGTCTAGGAACTTTGAAGATGCCAGTAGGAGGATGGTAATTAAGGCTGGAAACCAGAGAGATTAGGACAAACACTATACAGAGAGTGGTGGCTTCTGATGCATGGACTCTAGGGTTTGATTTACCAGGTTATTTGGGCAGCAGACTTAGTAGGCAAAATAATCTATACTACAAGTGCGTTAAGAAATTTTATCTATAACTGAAAATGTACTGGCAGTGGGAACTGCTGTGCAGTGAAGTGCCATCAAAATTGAGGTTTGCTTCATGGGCCCTTTCCATGCTTATCTATGGATTATTCTCCTCATTTTATATTTTTCAGTGTTTTTTCAAACATTAATTGAAACTTGCATTGACCTGACCACTCTCCTACTGTGTGGTCTCTACAGTGAGTCCTAGAGTATTCAAAAGAAGCAAGATGATCTACCCCTGCCGTCATGTAACTTAGTATCTGCTTGCGGCAATGAGGCGGTTGCATGGGAAGTAGAAAAATTTCCCTGGGTATCATTGAACAAGTACGTAGTACTGTGTAAATTGATGTGGCAAAGACCATACAAAATGCAAAATCATTTCAAAGAGAGGGATATTTTAATGTATGTGGAAGGTCCTCAAGGGTGGCTCTTAAGGGGGTATTTTTGAGTTGGGTTTATAATTTAGATTGTTGGAAAGTGATCAGGAAGAAAATGTGGACATGGTAAAGAACATAAGTGATGGCACAGAGATAGGATTGAGTGAGGACGATTCAAACATAACCAACAGCTTGAGTGAGGACAAAAGATTGAGATCAATTTATCTAGAATGCAAGTGTAGTTTAGGGAGTGAAATAGTTACAGAAGCATTGGTAATAGTGGCATTGATGAGAGCTCTACTTTACAAAGCTGTATAACTTGGTTGGAAAGCCGGGACTGTTGGTAAATTAGGTCTCAAGTAACATTGGCAGAAGGTTGAAATGTGCATATCATGTATTTGCACCACATTGACTGTGTCCATTTACAATTAGTGCTTCTCCTTCATTGATACCAACTGTATCCATAATTTAAAAATTAAAACTGTGCTGTGGTACTCTTAATAATCACATTTTAAATCAGAGCTGGCAGCTATAATGAGAATAAATGGAGAAACAGAACATTTAACTAATCAGTTTGGAGAGGCTGAAATACTATTCTCATTATGATTCACATGACGAACAATGAGCTACTTGAGTTTAAAAATCACAGGCCTACTTTCTGCTTGCTGCTGCTGCATGGTAACTTAAGTGATTGTTCTGATACCCTGTAAGGTTTTTTTTAGTAATGGGAGGAGGTAAAACAGTGGATGAGTTAGTTCTATATGTGGCAGAGACTGAAGACAAATTTATTTATTTGTTTTCAAGTGGGATTATTTATTTTAATTTTGACTTTGATTTTAGATTCAGGGAGTACTTGTGCAGGGTTTTTTACAAGGGTATATTGTGTGATGCTGAGGTTTGGGTTTGATTGAACCCATCACCCAGATAGTGAGCAAAGTATGCAATAGGTAGCTTTTCAATTCTTGCCCCCTTCCTTCCTCCTCACTCTTGTACTCCCCACTGTTTGTTGTTGCCATGTTTATGTCCATGAGTAGCTAATGTTTAGCTCCCACTTACAAGGGAGAACATGTGATATTTGGTTTTCTGTTTCTGTGTTGCAGCCTCCAGCTCCATCCATGTTGCTACAGAGGACATGATTCCATTCTTTTTTATGGCTGTGTAGCATTCCATGGTGTACGTGTACCACGTTGTCTTTATCCAGTCCACCACGGATGGGCACCTAGGTTGATTCCATGTCTTTGCTATTGTGAATAGTGCTGAGATGAATGTGCAAGGGCAGGTTTCTTTTTGGTAGAACGATTTCTTTTCCTTTGATTATATACCCAGTAATGGGATGGCTGGGTCAAGTGGCAGTTCTATTTTTATTTCTTTGAGAAATCTCCAACCTGTTCTCCATAATGTCTGAACTAATTTACATTCCCACCAATAGTGTATAATAAGCGTTTGCTTTTCTCCACAGCCTGGCCAGCATCTGTTGTTTTTTGACGTTTTAATATAGCCATTCTGACTGGTGTGAGATGGTATCTCAGTGTGGCTTTGATTTGTATTTCTCTTGTAATTATTGATGTTGAGCATTTTTTCATATGTTTTTTGCCACCTGTATGTGAAGACAAATTTAAGTGTTTCGTGTTTCATGTAAAGAGCTATATAGGATTAGAAAATCATATTCTTGAAAGAGTACACATTTGTTTTAAGTCATCCAATGACTTACTGAAGATACCTTAAGGAGTATGGCATTTTAAAAATAACTCACTAGTGAATTATGCTACAGAAGGGTAACTTTATTGGACATTAAACATATCCAAAAGGCATAAAGAGAAGTGAGGGATGGAGTTCTGGAAGTTGTATATTCACGTAAGATTTACTTTCAGGTATTGGCAAAAATCACAGCTGGAGTGCAGATTAAGCATGATAGGAGTGTGGTGATTGGAGAAGGAATGGAGGGGGAAAAGGAAACACTACAAATCATGTTAAAACTGTCCTCATTGAGTTTTACAAGTAATATACTGGTCTTACATACCCTTTCCTCCTACCATGGGAAAATATCACTAACTTATAATAGGATTAAATGAGGCAGTACATAAGCTTTTTAGATCTTTTCTTTATAGAGAACATTATTAGAAGTTGTTGGCCAGGCGCAGTGCCTCATGCCTGTAATCCCAGCACTTTGGGAGGCTGAGGCAGGCAGATGACCTGAGGTCAGGAGTTCAAGAACAGCCTGGCCAACATGGTGAAAACCCCATCTTTACTAAAAATACAAAAAAAATTAGTCAGGCGTGGTGGCACCAGCCTGTAGTCCCAGAGACTCGGTAGGACGAGGCACGAGAATTGCTTGAACATGGGTGGCAGAGGTTGCAGTGAGCCGAGATCACGCCACCACACTCCAGCCTGGGCAACAGAGTGAGACTCCGTCTAAAAAAAAAAAAAAAGAAGTTGTTTTCTTGAAAAGGAAAACCATAAGACTTTATTTAATTCATATTTGGAATGGCCTAAAGTTAGATGATGGGAGAATTAGTAAGGGTTACTAAGTGTGTAAGAACTGCTTATCTTAGGATTCGTCTTGTACAACTCATTATCATGTTATTTTTGCAGAAGCAGGTGATTGGGCCCTGCAGTTGGTCAGTTAATAAAAGTACTAGGTTAGTCTGGGAGCCATCCATTTTAACCTAAAAATGTTCAATTTGATCTATGCATATCTATATAACTGAACCTACAGTTGAGTTAAAATATACACATGTGCATAAATATATATTTGTTTGTGTGTATGTGTGTCAATTCATCCTCTAGGACTTGACTCTGTTCCCTTAAGTCTTCCGTACTTATTTACCCTGCACCTAATCCAACAACAGGTGTAAAAAACTGACATACCTGTATTAGTTTTACAAAGCATTAACCTATTAGGTAATTATTAAGTAGGTAGTTTATCAAGAATGAGCGGTATATGTATTGTTCTTTTTAAGATATTAATGTGCAAAACCTAATCACTACAAGGGGTAGTATCCCAACAACTTTATCTTTGAAGAATTGTTTACCAAAAGGATTATCAAAAGTTACGAGCAAAAATGACCAGAACTGATTTCTAAAATCAGACGTTACTCCAGGTTATTAGTCATGTCTTTTCAAGAGATTCCTTACCTTTGTGCTTAATCAGTACTAATGAGCTCTTTTATCTTGACTTCTGACCTAAACTCACCTGCAATGTTTGATATGCGTATACTTCTATCTTATTCATCCTACAGATATTTATTGCTTCTTACATGCTTGCTTAGAATGTGGTGCTGAACTAAAGGAGAGATCCTCCTCATGTGCTATCAAAGCCAAGAGATTAAAAAGTGTTTTGAGAAGGGAGAAGGGTCACTTTGTCTAGTGCTGCAGGGACATTCAATAATGGGAGACATAACCTTTGGATTTAGCAACATGGGAGTCCTGTGACCTAACAGGACTCGTGTTAGTGGAGTGGTGGAGCTGGTTGAGGAGACAATGGGGAGAGAAGAATTGGTGAAACAGAAAATTTCATCATATCAAGAAATTTCATAGTGAAGTAGAGCGGGAAAATGGGGTGGTGACTAGGAGTTGTAAAGTCAAGAGGGGTTTGTCTCTTCAAAATTAGGAGATGCTAGCATGTGTTTGTGTGTTGATGGAAATGATCCAGTTGAGAGAGGTACAAAGGTGATAAAGGAAAGAGGGGAGGTACTTGCAGAAGTGGGTGAAATTCCCACAGTGGGGTGGGATGGGGTGGGGGAGGTGTTAGCTTTTGAGAGCGTGAAAGCACTTCATGCTGTTTTATAAACTTAGGATAAGAGATGTAGGTCAGTTGGTAGATTTGGGAATTCCGTGATTTCCTGCTGCCAAACATAAATCCACACTCCCTTGATGAGACATACAGGGCAGCTCAAAATGCTTCCAGCTTGTGGTGCTTCCAACATGCTCTACAGTTACTGATCTCTGTGGTCTGGACACACTTTTGTCTAAGCTGTTGTGCCTGTCTGGGATATCCACCACATTGTTAGCACCTTCCCCCTACCCTGTGAATTTCTTTAGGAAGTCTACCCTTGTGTTCCTGTCAGGATCAATCATTGCATATCATACTAAACTGTGATACTTTCAAAGGTGTGGGCTCTGTTATTCATCTTTGCTTCCCCAGTGCCTAGGACACAGCAGGCGTTTAATCAATGTTTGCTGAATTCTGTTGGGTCAGGATTATATTTTTAACTTGCCCTTTAAAAAAATCACTTATAAAGTTTGACAATATTATGATAACATATTCCCTTTTAGAAATAACTTTTCAGTAGCCTACAATTTATTTAATGTCAGATTGATATAGATGAGAAAACCAGGGAAAAGAATGAGGTTGCAAGGTAATGGAGGAGGAGTCTGGGGAAACAGTATGATAAATTGATATTGTTCGACCTTTGCAGGGGTGTAGAAGAGGAAAAAAGGCAAATGGTGTTTGCTGGATGTTGGTTTTCTTACTGTGTTAGTTGTAATTAGTTTTGGTTGCAAAAAACAATTGCAACAATACAGTAGGACCCAATTTTTCTCTCACAGAAAAGGACCCTGGGAGTAGATGGTCCAGGATGGTTTGGTGGTGACTCCAAAGGTGAAAGGTTATAGGCTTCCACCCTTCTTCTCTACTTGTGCTAGCATGTGGCTTGTATTTTCAGGGTCAGTTGGTAGCACAGATGTCTGCCGAACCCCAGCCATCATGTCTGCCAAACTCCAGCCATCATGTCTGCATTAAAAGCTAGAAGCAGGAGGAAAGGCAATAGAGCAGAAAAGTTACCTTTTCCATCCAAGACAGATTCCTTGAAACATCATTTCTATTTATATCTCATTGTCCAGAATGTAGTCATGTGGCTGCTTCAGGCCACCCAGGATCCTGGGACACGTAGTCTTTTATTCTGCAATGTGATGCGCCCTGCTAAAAATAATATAAAAATATCCTTCTAAGGAGAAAGAGGAAAATGGATATTGGAGCAGGGAAGCCACGGTCTCTGTTACACCTGCTCTTCAGTTTTCCCCCTCACCCTTGGAGTGCGTTAATTGCCTGTGCTCACATTCTACATCAGCTTAGCCACGCTCCTTTAGCTTTTACATTATCTGTAATTCCTATTTGTCTTACTGGAAGTTTACTCAAGTCCTGGTATTCCTATGACATATATAAGGCAAAGGCTTATATTAAAGGTTTTAAGGAAGTGCTGGGAGAGAATTCCAAATAAGGCAAAGAAAATGATGAAACAAATGTCAACTTGCTTCAACTAGAGTTGATGATATTGAAGGGAAACTTTAGTTACACTAGATGTAAGTATATTCTATTTTAAATGTAAAATAAGGTAGGTCTCTAAAGGAGTAAAGTGAAATATGTAAATAGTCACAGTGGTATATATTAAAAATTCCCCCTTCGGGTGTTCGTCATACTTTCTGCTTCAGTATGAAGTATCTTCATCCTGGAACACTAACATGATTTTTAGCATTATTTAGAACCCTGTTTCCTGTTGTACATCATATTCCAATGTGATACCTGATGCACAGAGCAAAACTGTTCTCTAGAGGGAGAGGTTCAATTGCTGGATCAAGTTGGGAATTTGGTTGCTATAACTACAACATCGCAGATGTGCTGTACATTTATGTAGGCTTCTGTGGCCTTTGGAGTACTGGGATTGGTAGTGTCTTAACACAGTAAGTAGCTGTAAAGAGAAGGACTGTGATATTTTTTGTGTGTATAGTTGATGGAGTTCCCCAGGTCACCTGATGCTTAAAAGTCTTCAGTTAGGGCATTGTTTGTGATCCTTGCTATAAATGAGTGTGTGATAGTTCATCCCAGAAGTCCTGTTTGCAGTGATGTTTATATTTCTCGTGAAGAAATAAATAATACTATATTTCATAAAGATTTTAGAGTCTGATGTTTGTGTCAATGAAACAGTATTGTTTTTCTCTGGAAGATGTTTCAGTTGGTTACCCACTGCTAAGTGCTCAGGAACTCCTAACTCTTGTCTGTGTTCCGGTTGTTTTTGGAGAAGGGACAGAGGGATGTGTGAGTTACTGTTTCACTTGTATGAATTCAGGGTGTATCTTAAAATAATAGAGCAGCTAAATTTGTTTTTGTTTAAGAAAGTGTACTCTCTGTATTGGGGTCACTAACAGAAAATAACAAGAGTAATAGTATGGTTAAAAGAAGATTGATATGTGATGCAAATTATACTCTGGGAAATTGGAATGTCATTATTAAGATAAAAATGTCCAATTAATCATAGTTCAGGGACCTTCTTATTATGAGTTGAATATGTGTGTGTGTGTGTGTGTGTATATATATATATATTTTGAAGACAACAAAATCATATTTTGAAATGTTAAAGATGACTTTATTCTGTATTATGTACCCACTTAATTTTTTCCATGTATTATAAATTTTTTGACAGTACTTGTTGAAATAATAAAGTGAAGGACTATAGCTTAGATATTTATATTATTGCTTTTTTAAATGTAAGAATTTAAATGTCATGTGGTTTTTAAAAAAGGATCTGCAGTTATTTTTTATTACCAATTAGTATTTTGAATTGTGAGTCCAAAATATTTAAATTATTGTCTTAGATGTTTCTTATGGCTTTATAGGGGTTACATATTTTTGCTATTAAATAGAAAATAGAATTTCTGCTATTGACTATTCATGTGTTTAGAGAGCTACACAAACATTAAATCATTATTTTCTTGGTTATACTTTTATCTACTTTTTTTGAGTCAGATTATTTCAAGGTAATCTTAACCTTATCTTTAATTGATGGCTTACCTTTTCGTGTTTTATAACTAAAAATTGCTTAGAATTTAAGTGTAATTTCCTTAAGATAACTTTGGTATTAAATATTTTCAGATAGTTTTAAAAATGAGGGCAATTTAAAATTTGTCAAACACATTCTTGTGTTTTATTATTATTATTTTATGGTTCATTAGGGTGAATTTAGAAAATAGTCATTAGGCAGACTTAATTCAGTTTTACACATAGAAAAACCTCAAGTTGAGAAATTCCATTTCATTAGGCTAAATCAGATATATTTTAGGATGAACGTGTATATATTCTAGCATGTATGTATCAGAGACATATATGTTTCCCTCTTTTCTTGCCATGATGGATATAGTCCATGATAATAATTTAGTTTTTACTCAGAATCATGAGACCATTTCCGTTTACTTCTTTTCACCTTATCTTGAATTTTAACTTACATAATTTTGGGAACACAAACTAAGGAATTGGCTTTGAATAAGGTATTCCAGGTTTTATAGCCATTATCCCATTTAAGTTTTTTTTTTTTTTTTAGATAGAGTCTCGCTCTGACACCCAGGCTGGAGTGCAGTGGTGTGATCTTGTCTCACTGCAACCTCTGCTTCTCGCTCTCAAGTGATTCTTGTGCCTCAGCCTCCTGAGTAGCTGGAATTACAGTCATGTGCCACCACTCCCGGCTAATTTTTGTATTTTTTGTAAAGATGGGGTTTTGCCATGTTGGCTAGGCTGGTCTTGAAGTCCTGGCCTGAAGTGGTCTACCTGCCTTGGCCTCCCAAAGTGCTGGGATTACAGGTGTGAACTGCCATGTCTGGCCCCATTTAAGTGAACTTCTAAAATCTCTTATGTATAGGAAATTTTGTGTTTGAAAGCATCATTGTGACTGAAACAGATTTTTTTTCATTGATTATCTATGTTAGAACATAAAGTAATTTTAGTCTTTCAAATATAGTAGAGAAGAGCTGCTTGATTACCATTTAAGCCCAAGAAACATGAATTTTAATTTTTCTAAGAACGTGCTTGTGGGACAGTATATAGAAAAGACTTTAGAGTCCTTGTGTTTGGCAATAATGATGGTTTGAAGATGACATGGGGCAAGACTTTCAAAGTAATTGCCCAAGGTAGAGGTTTTCAAACCAGGCAGTTATTACATTTGCCTGGCTTAGGATGGGCAAAATGCTGAGTCCCACGCCCTGGAGATTTTGGTTTGCCACATCTGGGTTGGACCTTGGACTCTCTTGTTTTAAAAGCATACCAGCAGGTGGTTAATCAGATTCAAACAGAGAGGCTGTAGGTGAATGACTTTAAAATCGATGTGTAATTGTTTTAAAGGTAGATCAATAGAAGAAGAGAATCCCTGGAAGATCTGGTAAAGTTGAAACCAGAAATAGGAACCTTATCTTAATGGTCTCTGTGTGCCAAAGCTAAGGGCCTGAATAGTATTTCCATGGAAAAAGAAGTTGATGGAGAATAATTTAAAAGGGCTAATTGGTGGAATTTAGTGACTGAAGGTTACAGACAAGGGAAGAAAAAAAGTAAAAAATGGCTTCCGTTCTTTGAATTTGGATGTCTATAGAGCAATTACTTTGACAGCTATAACTAAATCTGGAGGGAATGAGGTAGGTGGGTATCAGAGTTGAAATGAAGATACTTGATTTTAGGCATGTTTAATTAATGCAGTGACAAATAGATGGGAGCTACAGGGGATATAAAGAGATAACCTGGGTTCCTGAGAAAGATTGTAGATACAGGGTAGGGTAGGTGGAGGTTGGGTAAATAGAATACTGAAGGAAAAGAAGAGTACTTACAGCTATGTCAGAAAGTAACAAACAGGAACAGAATTTGAAAACTTTAAAATTTTGCTGTACTGCCCAACCCAGTGCAGAGATGTCTCATGGTCTATTTTAGCAAGCCATGCAATATGTTGTCAACCCTTACATAAAGTGAATGCCAGATTTATAAAGTTACCGAATTTTGTAAATGAGGCAATATTAATCTTTCACAAAACATTAATTTGAAAATGATTGAGTTGCTTTCATATTTTGGCTTCTATGAACATTCACAAATGTCTGTGTGGGTGATATGCTTTCCTTAATGTCTTGGAAAGGTACCTGGGGTGAAATTGATGGATAACATGGTAAATGTGTATTTAACTGTATAAGGAACTCCCACACTGTATTCCACAGTGGCTATAACATTTTTTATGCACACTAGCAGTTTATGAGATTTTTGTTTGCCTCACATCCTCATCAATGCTTGGTATTGTCAGTCTTTTTCATCTTAGCTGTTCTAGTAGATATGCGGCAGTATTCTTACCGTGGTTTTTATTTTGTATTTCTCTGAAGATTAATGTTGATAATTTTTTCATGTGTTTGTTGGCCATTTCTGTATCTTGGCAAAGTGTCAGTTCACCTCTTTTGCTGTTTTAAAAAATTGGATTGTTTGTCTTATTTTTGAGTTGTGTAAGCAATCTTTTGGATACAATTATTTTGTTGGCTATATTTTGCAAAAATTTCCTCCTAATCTAACATGCACCTTAAAAAAAAATAAATAAAAACTCTGTGTTTTTGAAAGCTAAGGCTTTTTTAATCTTAATGAAGTCCATGTTGTCAACCTGTTTTTTAATACTTTGTACTTTTAGTGTCCTTGTTAAGAAATCTTTTCTTAACCTCATGTCATAAAGGTTTCCTCAGTTTTTCTTCTAGAAATGTAATAGTTTTACTTCTTCCATTTAGGTCTGAGATCTATTTTGATTTAATTTTTGTGTGTGGTGTGAGGTAAGGGTTGAGATTTACATTTCTTCATACAGATATTCAGTTGTTCTAGAATACTTCATTGAAAAGAATATTTTTAATCTATAGAATTGCCTTGGCATGTTTGTTTAAAATCAATTAATTGTAAAAATAAATTATTTAACTATGAAATATTTGTTTAGATCTATCTCTGGAATCTCTCTTCTGTTCCATTGCTTTACATGTCAGTTCTTCCACCAGTACCACACTATCTTCATTTGTGTAACTTTATAGTCACTTTTGAAGTCATATAGCGTAAATCCCTGACTTTGTTCTTGCTTGTTTTTATTCTGTCCTTGCCTTTTTATATAAATTTTAAACCAGGTTATCAGTGCCAAAAAAATGTTCGTTAGGATTTGGTTGGAATTGCACTGAGTCTGTAGATCAGCTTGGGAAAGATTACTATCTTATCAATATTGAGCTTTCCAAACCGTGAACTCTCTCCATTTAAGTTTTCTAGAATTTCCCTTTGCAAGGTTAAGTTCCCTTTGGTAGTTTTTAGTATACAGATCATACACATTCTTCATTGTATTTATTCCTAAGTATTTTATATTTTGATTATAAATAATAGGTTTTTACCACTTCAGTCTATAAGGGGGAAGCTCTGAAACAAAGGTTAAGCAATATTGCCAGTGTTAGTTATTGGTAGAATTAGAACAGTCTTTCACTTACAAAACAAGTACGGGCTCATGAGAAGAGTCCACATTTAATTCAGATGAATTAAATCAGTTGCCATTTTATTACTTGATATCTTTGTAAAAGATTATATATGTGTATGAGTTTATGCTTTTCCTTTCTTGGACATGTGTTATTTTAACTTCCAAGAATTATGAATACAGTATTTTTCAAGTGACCTGAATTTTTGTTGAGGTTCAATCTTACAAAGACATACTTACCATTTCAACTTCTCTTACGGTATGTGCCAATTTTGGGGCAGGTTAGTGGCTAGGTTTTGATGCCATTAACATAGAGCTTTAAAGAATAGCAGATGTTTAGTTGTGATTCTTGAGATCAGTTCAAGTTCTTACTTGCTTAGGGCCAATCTGAATCATTCATTATATTCATCTGCCATTTTTCTCATTAATATGTTACATAGATCTGTTTGGTTATTTCTTAATGTAATTGTTTATTTTACTTCTTGAGTGAATTTTATAAAAAATAAGGCCATTTGAAAATAAGATATTAGAGCTAAGCTTCCTTGTCTATACAACTCATACATGGCCAGCTTTGCACACTGCAATGGTGAACATTTAACAAAAGTATATTGGACGGGCATGTGTCTACATGCTGAAAGGAAAAGCTGTTATGGACCATAACTTTTATACAAGCTGATCAGCTGCCATCTGTGTACAAAGCACTGTGATCAGCAGAGACCTGTTTGTGCCACTGTGTAGACTGATAGCAGCAGATTAATTTAGCTGAGCTGTTCTCTAGCAGTTTGGTCACGAGGACATAGACACTACCAAAGTGTAGTCATCACACCACTGATCTTTGCTGGTTTAGATTGTGGCAAGAGAGAAAAACTGCTTGCTCTCTTCACCCCAATACAGCTGAGGTAAGAGCCACCTTTTTTTCTCTTGAAGGGAAAAATGAGAGCAAATCTGCCTCTTTTAACTTTTCCCATGCTGTTTGATTTAAATTTATTCTAGTCTTTTCCATGATAATCCCCCAGGCCAGGTATACAGTTCAGCATCTCTTTGGCGGAGAGCAACTAGTTTGTAGCACAGCTTGGGTAAATTTTAATAACAAAATTGTATTGCCAGCACGAAGCATTTGACCTTGAAGACAGAGGAGAGCAGACATTGCAGATTTCCCTACTTGCCCTTCACTTACAAGAGAGTAGATAATGAATTAATAAAAATTGATAAAGAGTGTCTGTCAGGCAGCCGCTGAGGTCATGAGGCTGGTATGCAAAAAGAGTACCCATACAACATGCGAGACACATAGCTGCAGCCAGGAGAGGTGGGTGGGTCATCGAAGCAGGAAATTAGCCGTCAGATGGAATGTTGGCCTCTGTACAAGCTACGCCGCGCGCATGGACTCACTGGGAGAAAACACACAGGGAAATGGGGAGTGCTCAGTGCTGCAGAGAAAAGAGCTCCTATAGAAGATGACAGCACTATTGCTGTTAGTGGTACTTCAAAGATACTGAAGACAGTGCAGGTTAGAATTTTTTTTAAAGGAATTAAAATGTTAGTAGCTTAAGTATGTTTAGTGTTTGTTAAATAGACAACAAACTACTGAGGAACGAACAGGGGGAATAGCACAGCTATAAGGCCTTCATATTGTATAATAATTTTTATCGTGTACTCTGTTTTTATAAGCAGAGATTAAATGTTGAGATCCACTTTGCAGAGGAACAAACTTCTGTTAATTTGTGTAGGGTGATGATTGTTAGAATGTTTCTAAGTGAGCCTTGAAAGAAATTTAGAGATGTATAGTGTGTGTTCAGTTTTCCCAATACTTCTGAAATATAAGCCAGTTAAAGTCCATGCTTTAGAAGCAGTTTGCAGTTTACACACATACATGTAATTTATATATGTATCTGGTGTGTGTGTGTGATTTTTAACATAGCTGTTACTTTTTTGGGGTCTAAACTAATGAGTTAACTTATTAAGAAAATATTACATGTATTTTATGGAAAGTCTTTCAACCCACTTTCCTTTTATACTTATATTAAAATTTATTCTTATATAAGTTACCAATTTTTGAGAATGGAATTGATGGCATCAGCAGTTACTTGTTAGCTTTTCCTCCCTAATTTAATTGCCACTCTGCTGTCTGAAGACAGTGTTATGTGATTGTTTTTTTTGTAAGTCCTAAACAAATAAATTGGTTTTGATTTAGGATCATCAGTCCAGTCAGTTACTTAGACTTTTTTAAGGAAGAAACTAAAATTTAGTAACTGGCTATCATTTTCTGGAAACAGGGGTGTGAAAAATTGATATATTGGAGTATTATGTTTTTAATCATTTTGTAAATTAGGATTGCCCACCAGTATAATATCTGCTTGACTCCTGTGTATTCCCTTGCTGGGTGTAGGCTGACTTGAATAAGTTTACATTCCGATACCGAGAATTGCATTCCACTGGGTAGTTCTGACGTACAAGAAGAATGTGGAGGCCCATACAAAGGGCAAGATTAGGGACACTGATAGAAGAGGCTTCTATGCTCTGTGACTGCCTTCCGTGGAAAGCTCACACTGGCAGAAAGTGCTCTTGACCCAACTTGGGAGAGGAAAATGTGGTCACAGAAACTTCGGACAATTGGACCTTACAACACCTGCAGCACCCTGTCTGGTGTTTCATTGCCTATGGGTATTTATGAAAACTAGGTAAGACTTTACATTCTCAAACTTTCATGCTGTGTGGGAGTCTTGAAGGAAAGTTTAGTTTTCTCTATTTTTTATATTATATGGAAGACTACTTAGTAATTTTTTGTCTTCATATTTTTGGTATTACAAAGTCATACCATTTGCACCTGTAGAAGTATATAACTTAGTTTCAATTTTGCTAACAATTTTACTTTTTAATTTTTAAATTGTTTTGTATAAAAACTTCAGCAAAAAAATGTAATGGAATGAAAGTCTGAATTGTTATACTGTTTTTAGAACAGTCGTTCTTAGCCATACTGAGGGAGTACTAGCATTTAGGAATAATCTGTTTCATATGCTGCAAGTGGTCTTTTCAGTAATCATTTACTGGTGGGCTTAATTTTTTTTCTTTTTTGACATGGCAGAGAACTCACAGATTTACCAGAAGTGAACCTACATCACTTTTAGTTGTTATCTTGTGATTGTTTAATGTAAGATTTTAAGGACATGCTGAAATTACATTGAGATTGAATTGTTGAAAGGCAAGGTGTACAGTGTATTTATACAGAACAATTTAGAAAGCTTTAAAATAGACCATAGTGATCACATTTTCATTCTGTGTGGAAGGAGAAGACTATCAGCATTCTTAAAACACATATACCATAATACTTCTCCCTTCCACCACCCACTTTTCCTACTTTATGGCCTCTGACTAGACACCTCTTGTCAAATGCTGGTGTCTAGTTAGAAAGAACAGGTTTTTAAAATATTCAGGCTAACTCTCATTGATAACTGTTAACCTTCATCTTTCTTGTTTTTGAAAGACAGCTATTCGTATATGTGTGTTAATACATGTGTGTTAATAGCGTGTCTTATATACAAATACACATATACACACAAAGACTGAAACTTCTAGAAGACCAGAAATAACTTTTGAAAGATATTTAATTCTAAGTAGAAAAGATAAGCCATGTATCTTTAAAAATTAAGGAGTCTGAAATTTTAAAATATCTTGTTTATCTTGGTAAACAACAGATCTTTGCCGAGGTAACCCTAAAGCTCTTTATGGTCATTTGTAATTTGCTGAATTTGAATTGCCTTCTGAATTACAAATGCTGATTTGTGTTTTTCACTCAACTAGCTACTGAGTGAGCCTGGCCATTGAGAATTCACCTCTCAATGAAACTCACTTCTCGACTTGTCATTGGGTTATAGCTGTTTGTGTACTTGTCATCCATGGCATATAAACTACTTAAGAAGAGGGACTGTATTTAGTGAGTTTTTTTGTAAACTCTCAGTATTGATTACCAAGTTTATATTGGTAATATCGATTCTGTTACGTGTCCAGTGAACATTTGGAAGAGGAATAGATAGCACAATAATATATATGTCAGAAATAATATTATCTAGTCGTGCACTGTGTAATAATGTTTTGATCAATAATGGACCACATATACAGTGGTCATCCCAGAAGATGATAATATGGTATTTTTACTGTACCTTTTCAATGTTTAGATGTTTAGATACACAAATACCATTATGTTACAATTGCCTACAATATTCAGTAGAGTAACATTCTGTATGGGTTTGTAGCGGAGGAGCAATAGGCTGTGTCATCTAGCCTAGGTTGATAGTAGGCTATCCCATCTTGGTTTGTGTAAGTATACTCTGTGATGGTCACACAACAGTAAAATCGCCAAACAACATATTTCCCAGAACATATCTCCATCCTTAAGCAATGCATGACTGTATGTTAATATATATTATTACTCACACATATTATTTTATGTGTTGTATGTTATGTGTATAATATATTCTCACAAATACATTATTTATATCTTAAATTTAAACAAAAGTTTCTCACATGAATCATATATATGTGAGAAATAATATATGTTTTGTAGAGAGAGAAAAAAACCTCAAATATATGACCATGGATAAAGAAAAAAATGAGATTAATATTAGGTGAAAAAATGTTCATATAAATGACTCTTCTAAACTTTGATTTAAAATAAAGATTAAGTTGTATTCTTAATCCAAAAATTTCAAATCCAGAATGTTCCAAAACTTGAAATTTTTTGAGCACTGACGTGGTGCTCAAAGGAAAAATACTCATTGGAGCATTCTGGATTTCATATTTCCAGAGTAGGGATGCTCCACCTATACATGCAAATATTCCCAAATCCAAAATAATCTAAAATCAAAGCACTTCTGATTCTAAGCATTTTGGATAATGCATACTCGACCTGTCTTTCAGTCGTATTTGTTTACCTTCTGCCCATCTCTAACTAGTTCTTTCACCTAACGTCTGTCACTTCATTGTTAAATTATCATATAAAAGAGACAGGTTCCCAGTTTGTCCATCATCAAATATAACTCTTCATTTGTTCCTAAGATTTGCTGTTTGTTAAAATAGAGATTCTACTTTTTCTTATTCAAGTCCCAGATTTTTGCCAAGAAACCCAAATATCCTCTCTATAGTTTCTTTTCTAAGATTTTTTTATTGTGGTAAAAAAGATATGTAAACTATGTCATTTTAACCATTTTTAAATATATGGTTACATTTAAGTGTGTGTTCCAGTGGCATTAATTACATTCACACTGTTGTGTCACTAGTGGCGCTACCTCTTTCTAAAGCTTTTCTGTAACTCCAGATGGAAACCCTGAAACCATTATGCTTTCCAAACCACTTTCTCCAACCCTTGGCAACCTTGAATCGTTTTTCTGTCTCTATGAATTTGCCTATTCTAGATATTTCATGTAAGTGGAATCATATATTTGTACTTTTGTGGCTGGCTTGTTGTCTTTAGTGTATGTTTTCAAGATTCATCCATGTTGTAGCAGATATCTGAACTTCATTCCTTTATATGGTTGAATAGTATTCCATTGTGTGTGTATGCCACAGCTTGTTTATCTGTTCATCCATTGTTGGACACTGGGGTTGTTTCCACATTTTGGCTACTGTGAATAATGTTGCAGTGAGCATTGGTGTACAAATATCTGTTTGAGTCCCTGCTCTCAGTTCTTTTTGGTATTTATCTAGGGCTAGAATTGCTGTGTCATATGTTAATTCTATGTTTAGATTTTTGAGAAATTGCCAAACTGTTTTCCACAGTGGCTGTATCATTTTACATGCCCACTAGCAATGCACAGGGTTCCAAGTCCTCCACGTTCTTTTTTTTTCTTTCTTTTTGCTTTCTTAAAAAAGGGAAATAGTAAAAAATTGTAGCCACCCTGGTATCTCATTTGCATGTGGCTTCAGGTGTGAAATGGTATCTTACTGTGGTTTTGATTTGTTTTTCTCTGATGACTAAAGATGCTGAGGACCTTTTCATGTGTGTATCAGCTCTTTGTGTATCTTCTCTGGAGAAATGCCTATGTAAGTCCTTTGTCAAGTTTACATTGGGTTGTCTTTTTGTTGTTTAAGAATTTTTTATGTATTTTGAATATTGAATCTTTATCAGATATGTGATTTGCAAATACTTTCTTATTCCGCAGGTTGCCTTTTCAGTTAAGGCCCTTTGATGCACATTTTTTAATTAGGATGAAATTCAGTTGATCTGTGTTTATTCTCCTGCTCCTCATGCTTTTATTTTCCAGAGCTAAGAATCTATTGCCAACTCCAAGGTCATGAGGATTTAATCCTATGCTTTTACTAAGAGTTTACTTTTGGCTCTTATATTTAGCTTGTTGATTCATTTCGAGTTAATTTTTGTCTGTGGTGTGCAGTAGGGGTCCAATTTCATTCTTTTTCATGTGAAAGCCAATAATCCCACCACCATTTGTTGAAGACTCTGTTCTCCTCCCATTGAACAGATATGACATCCTTGTCAAAAACCAACTGGTCAATCATTTGCAGTAACCTAGATGAGACTGGAGACTATTATTTTGAGTGAAGTAACTCAGAAATGGAAAACCAAACATCATATGTTCTCACTCATAAGTGGGAACTAATCTATGAGGATACAGAGGCATAAGAATGACACAATGGATTTTGGGGACTCGGGGGGAAGTGTGAGAAGGGGGTGAGGGATAAAAGACTACAAATTGGGTGCAGCGTATACTGCTTGGGTTGTGGGTGCACCAAAATCTCACAGATCACCACTAAAGAACTTATATAACCAAGTGCCACCTGTTCCCCAATAACCTGTGGAAATAAAAAATTAAAAAAAAAAAAAAAAAAAACATAAGGAAAAAAAAGTCCTGTTAATTTAACACTCACACACAAAAAATCAATTGGCCATTGATGTATGAGTTGATTTCTGGACTCCTACTTCTATCCTTTTGGCCTAAGTACCACACTGTTTTGATTACTATAGCTTTGTAGTAAATTTTGAAATTGGGAAGTGTGAGTCCTCTGACTTTGTTCTTTTTCAAGATTTTCTTGGCAAATTAGGGCCCACCCAATTTCCATATGAATTTTACGACCAGTTTTTTTCATTTCTGTAAAAAAGCCTAGTCTAATTTTGATAGAGGGTATGTTGAATCTGTAGATCACCTTATGTAGTTTATTATAAGACTTACTAAAAAAAACCAAAAACAGTGCTGTATTTGACAGTGTTAAGAGTCCATTTCTGACAGTGGCACCAAGGAACAGGATGTAATCACATTTGGATCAGAATGTAGTCACATGGTTTAGAGCAATCCTTACCTACTCCTGATTTTTGATCAAGGATCGTAGGTGTACATTTAAGTTACCCAATTTCTTTAATTGTATTTTTTTCTAAATTATTTCTAAGTCTTTTAAAAATGATTATTTTAGAAACTTAAGGGATACTGGCTTTTAGCTGGTGTAATAGGACTTAATGAATTATTATTATTATTATTATTATTATTATTATTATTTTGAGACAGAATCTTGCTCTATCACACAGGCTGGAGTGTAGTGGCGTGATCTCGCTCACTGCAACCTCTGCCTTCCGGGTTCAAGTAATTCTTCTGCCTCGGCCTCCCGAGTAGCTGGGACTTCAGGTGCATGCCACCATGCCTGGCTAATTTTTTTTTTTTTTTTGAGACGGAGTCTTGCTCTGTTGCCCAGGCTGGAATGAGTGGTGCGATCTCGGCTTACTGCAAGCTCTGCCTCCTAGGTTCACGCCGTTTATTGGACTTGAAGTGTGACTTGAAGTGTGAAGTGCAACTTGAAGTGTGACTTCCTGACCTCAGGTGATCTGCCTGCCTCAGCCTCCGAAAGTGCTGGAATTATAGGCATGAGCCCCCGTTCCCGGCCTATTATTATTATTTTTGAGACTGAGTCTTGCTCTGTTACCCAGGCTGAAGTGCAGTGGTGCAATCTCGACTCACTGCAACCTCCATCTCCTGAGTTCAAGTGATTCTCCTACCTCAGCCTCCTGAGTAGTTAGGATTACAGGTGCCTGCCATTATGCCTAGCTAACTTTTGTATTTTTAGTAGAGACGGGGTTTCACCATGTTGGCTAGGCTGGTCTCAAACTCCTAACCTCAAGTGATCTTTCCATCTCGGCTTTCCAAAGTGCTGGGATTACAGGCATGAGCCACCGTGCCCAGCCTATGAAAAGTTATCTTAATTTATGCATCTGGTCTTTTGGAAAGCCCTTTGGATTCCCTGAATTTTTTGTGAGAAATTTTTCAGTTCTGTGTATTTCCCCTTAGAAACTCTTCCAGGGTAATACCCTTTTATAGATTTGATTTTTCTATAAGGGCATGTATTGTAATTATTGTTTTTGATTCTTTCCTTGTGTGTCCATCATTTCATAGTTTTGTCTTTGTTTATAATTTTACTTGTTGTGTAAGCATCTTGCTGTGCTAATGCATTCAAAGACTTCGTTTTTGTTAATAACTTTTAACTGAAAACTGAGAACCTGTTGTTTAATATAATATTAAATACTGTGTGCATTTGATCACCTTTTCAGTGTAGAGCATTTCATTATGCGCACTGGATCCTCTGTGGCTTTCCTGCACTCCCACTTTATAAAATGTCTTGTACTTTATTCTTACTGTTTTGGTTTTGTGTTTTACTTTCTCAGAGTGTATTTGTTATTTGCAGTCCTGAAGATTTTGCACCATTTTTTTCCACTCAGTAATCTAAAATATTTAAAAGGATTGTTCATTATATTGTCAATGAGGTACTTTATCTCCTACACATCTTCATCTGTTGCCTTTTTTAAGTCTGTACTTATTTTCCAGAGCTGAATTTCTTCAGTTTATTTTTATAGAACTTGGCCAAAGATTTTTGAAAATGTTGTAAATAATCATATTTATTTACTTTTGTTTATGTATTTATTGTTTCAAAGAATCAGAGAGCAGAAGCAAAAGTAACTTGTGGACTTAATTTCTAGCTAACTTTTTTTTTTTTTTTTTCATTGCTTTGTCTGTTTCTTCCAACCTTACAGCTTCTGGTTTGTGAGCTAAGAGCACATGATCTCTGTGAGAGAGCTCAGAGGCTTTGTCACTCATCAGGCTTAGCGTGTGCACTCATGACCTACTCTTTGGCTCTTTCGAGGCTGCTCTTCCTTTCTGCATTCCTGGCTGTGTTTGAAAAAATAGATTGTTGAATAAATGAAATAATATATTCTCCCTTGCTAATGTGTGTTCTGTGCACATTGCTTTTTCCATTCAGCTTTTTCAATAAATATATCTGATGGAAAGTCTGCAGTTTCTCGTGTTCACATCTTTGTGACGCTTTGTAGAACTCGAGTCTTTTTGTGGTTGAAAATGTTTCATCAGGCTCTAGTGCAATTGACTCTCTGAAAAACTCTCATGGAAATATTTTTGTAGAGCACGTTTTAGGAAATTTAAACTTTTCATCCCCAAAGTAATAGTGTGCTAGTGCAACTTGAAGTGTGACTTCCTAGCCATAAAGTTCTGTTGAATGAATGACTAATTGGTAAGAGGATTTGCACCCTAAATCCTGGAGTGGGGAAGATGGTACTATATTTATATATAAAATAATTAACAGTTATATAGTTTATTTATGTGAACATTAACACCTTTTGTTGCTAAAATTTGTAAACAATTCTAGCATGTATTTTTGTATCAAGTATTATATGAACAGTGTATACTTTACAAACATTTATGATTTTTTACTATGTTACATTTAAAAATGGATAAACATTAGACCAGTATATTTATAAACTTGTCTAAGTCTGTAACCTGCCAGATATTTTACTCACACATTGAGATTATTTATTAATTTGTAGTGCATAATTGTAAGCTTCATTTAAAAAAATTAAATTGCAAATAGGTAGATTCAGAAACTCAAATTTTTGTGTATATTGAAGAGTTATGGAATTTCAGTTGTATTTAATTGTAAGCTAAAAGAAATGTTTAAAAATTCAGATCATTTAAATTGTATGAGAAGTAACATGAAAATAGATTTATTATGTTGTTTCTGGCAAATTTTTTCACTTAAAAGTACTCCAATGTGTATGTTTCTGTGGGCATATATGTGTGACGGCATATATGTGTGACTGTATATATGAACATTAAAAATTTTTTTTCAAATATGTTAAACATGATGCTGGTTTTGATTTTCATGGAAACGTTTTCTTCTTTTCAAGGCAGGTTTTACTCTATTGCCCAGGCTAGAGTGCAGTGGCACATTCTTGGCTCACTGCAACCTCTGCCTCCCATGCTCAAGTGATCCTCCCATCTCAACTTCCTGAGTAGCTGGGACTACAGGCTCACACCACCATGCCTGGCTAATTTTTGTATTTTTAGTAGAGACAGGATTTCACCATGTTGCCCAAGCTAGTCTCGAACTCCTGGGCTCAAGTGATCATCCCTCCTCAGGCTTCCAAAATGCTAGGATTACAAGCATGAGCCATCGCGTCTGGCCAGAAATGATTTTGGAAAAGGACTTAATTATCTTTAACAATCAAATAATTATTATTAAGGAAAAGGACTTAAGTGATGGCCTAGTCTAACCTAATAAACCTGTAAACAAATAAAATTTATCGTATGATGTGGTGAAGATAGTTTGCTAGAGATTGCAGACGATAGAATGACAATATTGGCTTTTCTGTTTTCTTCCTCTTACATGACTTGGCTCCTAATACTTGAAACATGTGTATTACTATGATATAAAGAGGATTATAAATGGAACAAGAATTTCCATAGGAGTCCGTCACAGTGCCTAATTAACTTGGAAAAAATTGTTCAGTGAAATAGTTTTTTGGCAGAATTTTAAAGCATTTTTTCTTAAAGATAAGTTTATTAAATATGATTGACAAAAATTTTAATATTAGGCCAGTGGTGGTAGCTCACACCTGTAATCCCAGAATTTTGGGAGGCCGAGGAGGGAAAATTGATTGTGGCCCTAAGTTCAAGACCAACCTGGGCAACATAGCTAGACTTTGTCCCTACAAAAATAAAAAAAAAAAAATTAAAAAAAAAAAAAAGGCATATATGGTGGTATGCACCTGTAGTCCCAGGTACTTGGGAGTCTGAGGTAAGGTAGGAGGGTTGCTTGAGTCCAGGAGTTCAAGACTACAGTGAGCTGTGATTGTGCCGCTGTACTGTGGCTTGGGTGGTGGAGTGAGACCCTGTCTCTTTTAAAAAAAAAAAAAAAGTTAAGTCCTGAATGGGCAAAAACTGGCAGCCTTCCCTTTGAAAACTGGCACAAGACAGGGATGCCCTCTCTCACCACTCCTGTTCACCATAGTGTTGGATATTCTGGCCAGGGCAGTCAGTCAGGAGAAAGAAAGGGTATTCAATTAGGAAAAGAGGAAGTCAAATTGTCCCTGATTGCAGATGACATGATTGTATATTTAGAAAACCCCATCATCTCAGCCCAAAATCTCCTTAAGCTAATAAGCAACTTCAGCAAAGTCTCAGGATACAAAATCAATGTGCAAAAATCACAAGCATTCCTGTACACCAATAACAGACAAATAGAGAGCCAAATCATGAGTGAACTCCCATTCACAATAGCTTCAAAGAGAATAAAATACCTAGAAATCCAACTTACAAGGGATGTGAAGGACCTCTTCAAGGAGAACTACAAACCACTGCTCAACGAAATAAAAGAGGACACAAACAAATGGAAGAACATTCCATGATCATGAATAGGAAGAATCAATATCGTGAAACTGGCCATACTGCCCAAGGTAATTTATAGATTCAATGCCATCCCCATCAAGCTACCAATGACTTTCTTCACAGAATTGGAAAAAACTGTTTTAAAGTTCATATGGAACCAAAAAAGAGCCCACATTGCCAAGACAATCCTAAGTCAAAAGAACAAAGCTGGAGGCATCACGCTACCTGACTTCAAAGTATACTACAAAGCTACAGTAACCAAAATAGCATGGTACTGGTACCAAAACAGAGATATAGACCAATGGAACAGAACAGAACCCTCAGAAATAATACCACACATCTACAACCATCTGATCTTTGACAAACTAGACAAAAATAAGAAATGGGGAAAGGATTCCCTATTTAATAAATGGTGCTGGGAAAACTGGCTAGCCATATATAGAAAGCTGAAACTGGATCCCTTCCTTACACCTCATACAAAAATTAATTCAAGATGGATTAAAGACTTAAATGTTAGACCTAAAACCATAAAAACCCAAGAAGAAAACCTAGGCAATACCATTCAGGACATAGGCATGGGTGAGAACTTCATGTCTAAAACACCAAAAACAATGGCAACAAAAGCCAGAATTGACAAATGGGACCTAATTAAACTAAAGAGGTTCTGCACAGCAAAAGAAACTACCATCAGAGTGAACAGGAAACCTACAGAATGGGAGAAAATTTTTGCAATCTACTCACCTGACAAAGGGCTAATATCCAGAATCTACAAAGAACTCAAACAAATTTACAAGAAAAAAACAACCCCATCAAAAAGTGGGCAAAGGATATGAACAGACAGTTCTCAAAAGAAGGCATTTATGCAGCCAGCAGACACATGAAAAAGTGCTCATCATCACTGGCCATCAGAGAAATGCAAATCAAAACCACAATGAGATACCATCTCACACTAGTTAGAATGGCGATCATTAAAAAGTCAGGAAAAAACAGGTGCTGGAGAGGATGTGGAGAAATAGGAACACTTTTACACTGTTGGTGGGACTGTAAACTAGTTCAACCATTGTGGAAGACAGTGTGGCGATTCCTCAAGGATCTAGAACTAGAAATACCATTTGACCCAGCCATCCTATTACTGAGTATATACCCAAAGGATTATAAATCATGCTGCTATAAAGACACATGCACATGTATATATATTGCAGCACTACTCACAATAACAGAGACTTGGAACCAATCCAAATTTCCATCAATGATAGACTGGATTAAGAAAATGTGGCACGTATACACCATGATATGCAGCCATAAAAAAGGATGAGTTCATGTCCTTTGTAGGTACATGGATGAAGCTAGAAACCATCATTCTGAGCAAACTATCGCAAGAACAGAAACAAACACCGCGTGTTCTCGCTCATAGGTGGGAATTGAATAATGAGAACACTTTGACACAGGAAGGAGAACATCACACACCAGGGACTGTCGTGGGATAGGGGTAGGGGGGAGGGACAGCATTAGGAGATACACCTAATGTAAATGACAAGTTAATGGGTGCAACACACCAACGTGGCACATGTATACATATGTAACAAACCTGCACGTTGTGCACATGTACCCTAGAACTTAAAGTATAATAATAATTTTTTAAAAGTTCATGTTAAATGGAAGGAAAGAAATACTTTTGTGAATGAGTGAGGTGTCACATTAACAAAGAGAGCTTCACTGGAATTCTCTGTTCTTGATTCTAGTTTGCATATCCCTATGTCAGAAACAATAAATCTTCTCCGGTGTTAACGTGGGAATTCACCACATATAAGGCAAAGGTGCTATGTCTGTGTTCACTCATGCAGAGTTCTCAGGAGGAATGAGCTTTCAGTAGTACATCAGCTGAAATCAGTTTACCATAAAAATAAAGTTTTAAGTTGAGTATGTTTTTCTTAAAACATTTAGAATAAGTTGATTTGAAAATTTAGGAAAATAAATACACTTTTTAGGTGAAAAAAGAGTTTAACCTAAGCAAGTTGTGAAGAGAATTACATGTATATGCATTTTATACTTCTTTGGGACATTTCTATAGTTTGCCACTGAGACATTTCCCATCCCTACTGGAATATTCTCAAAGTTCACCTGAGGATGATTTAAAATAACCTAACAGAAAACTCACCCATGCTAATAATTCTCCTTTTCTTACATCATTAATTTGAAAATATTGTTAGAATTTTCCAGAAAAATCTATGACTGAAACTTAAGAATTTGCATGCTTTCTTGTCATTCTGTGGAAATTATTAAAGATAGTTCACTTTCTCCAAGGTGTACTTTTTGTAATTGTTTTTAATTTTTATTTATCTGGAAGTTTGGCTTATGTTCCCAATTCATATTACTTAAATCTCTGAGGTTGTCCTCATTGATTTTTTTTTCTTTCTTTCTAGTTTTGGCAAGCGTTCTGCAGGAAGTTTTAGGCGTGGCTGTGAATGCATTGTTTTAGAGCCTTCTGAGATGATTGTGGTAAGAGTATTACTTGTGAGGACTGTTTTTCTCCTGAAAAATTGCATGAAATAAAGGCATTTTTACAAACTGCTTATAATATTAGATTTTTGTTGAATAGAAAATATTGTATATTTTCTATAACATTAGATATATTTATTTCACAACTTTGTATTATGAATTTGAGTTCATAATCATAATATTTCATTATTTACAGGATTCAATTAAATGCAAAAAAATTTTAAAAAGTACAAGTAGCTAAGTGTTTGATTTTTGTACTTTGTAATTCAGTCTATAATAATGCCATTTAATTGAAATTTGGGGAGAATCTCTTGATTGCAGGATTTTAGCTCTCCAAGTTTTGATTGGTTTGAATGACTTACTTTAAATGAATCACTAGGTTTGCTGGTGTGAGAACAATTTTGGAATCTAAACATGCCTCCACTGTGAGTGTTTGTGAGGAGTAACCAAATGGAACTTTGTTCACTGTTAATTCATTCATCAGAGTTTCTAAGATGTTTTAAATGAGGAATTATTTTTTAAACAACACTTTTTAAAAACGCAAGAAAATCACTTGAATTCTTTGAAGTAATTAAAAGGAAATTTGGGGACTATTATTCTGGTTAAACACTCTGTTGACATCTTTTCTCTCTTTTTAATGGAATTTTGTGACTTAAAAATTTATAAAGAGAGATTATACATGGAACGTATTAGTAAAATAGATATTAGCAACCTTGAAGCTTAAAAACCAAACCTGTCATACTTTTTTCTTACTGTATAAGAATGATTTTAAGATAGGATAATATGTACCCTTTAAAAAAATTAGTCACAGAAATGAGATGAGGTGGAAGGGGAGTTTCCCAGTCTAGACATTCAGTAGGTATTCTTACTGTCCCCATCCAGCATCCTAGCTGGGAAGGAAGATCTTGTAAAGTAAATGATAACCAAATAAAGATGACGATGGAAACTTTATTCACGTTTAGTAAAGTATTTGATAAACAATTGTAGGTCTGTTTTCAGAGAAGATGTAGGGCTTTTCCCTATGATGTAGGAGAGGAATTCCGTCAGAAATGAGAACTTCCTCATCAAAGCTAGCAAACTTTTTGTAAAATTTACTGAAATATTTGGTAAAGTTTTACAAAATGTACTCAAGTGAGAAAGTAGCATAGTTATGAGTAAGGATTTAGGGTTGGGAAGAATGTGGGCAGCTATATAGCACTTTCCAACAGTAGATAGTCAAGATATTTCCTTGAGATTTTGCCCTCTGTTAATGCCACTTTTAGTTTTCTCTGAAGGATTTTTAGTCTTTAAAATTGAGTATTTTATACTTGCTGATACTACATGAACTACTAGGTTTGCTGGTGTGAGAACAGTTACATAACCTAAACATGCCTCCATTATGAGCAGTCACATGAGGAATAACCTATTGTAACTTTTATTCCCTGTTCATTCATCAGCATTTCTAATTTTTTTTTTTTTTTTTTTTGAGACAGAGTCTCGCCCTGTTGCCCAATTTGGAGTGCAATGGCGTGATCTCACCTCACTGTAACTTCCACCTCCTGAGTTCAAGCAATTCTCCTGCCTAAGCTTCCCGAGTAGCTGGAATTACAGGCATGTGCCACCACACCCAGCTAATTTTTTGTATCTTTAGTAGAGATGGGGTTTCACCATGTTGGCCAGGCTGGTCTTGAACTCCTGACCTCATGATCCACCCGTCTCAGCCTCCCAAAGTGCTGGGATTACAGACGTGAGCAACTGTGCCTGGCCTAAAATGTTTTTAAATGAGGAATTACTTTTAAACAACACTATTTATAAAAAAAAGAAACTGAAGTCACGGAATGAAAGTAGAAGGAGAAACCCTTGCATAACCTCCCGAAGCCATTCTGTTAGCAGTGTTTGAGTCATTTGGAGGTTTTTACAGATTTCCATCAGTTTTTTTTTTGTTTTCGTTTTTTCCACGTTGCTTAAGACAGTGTGGCAGTTGCTTTCATAATGTGTGGTAATGTATCCTGTGAGATCTTTCACTAATAAATCAGTACAAAGACTGCTGAAAATATCCTTCCCTTTGAAACTACAGGAAATTCAAGAGTTACCCATATTGTCCTAAGTGGAACTGAAAATGCCTCCTCATAAAAGAAATGTTACTTAAAACCAATTAGTTCCAGAGAAGTTCAGAGACACTTGAAGTTTGTCTAGATAGTTTGTCTACAGATGTCCTTTGCAAGATGATTGAATATGGGTTATCTGTAAGTTTCTTTCTGTATCTAATATTAATAGGAAATGTTGCATTTGGAGAAATGAAATTTTGGGGGGTTTTATTTCAGGTGGACTATATGGATGAAAATGAAGAATATTTTCAGCGTCAAGCTTCCCATAGACAGTCTCGAAGGAGATTTAGAAAAATCAACCAGAAGGGTGAAAGACAAACAATTATTGACACTGTGGATCCTTATCCCATGGGCAAACCTCCTTTGCCTAGAGGCTATCACACGGTAAGTTATACGAGTGTAATCATTTTATTTATTTCTAGTTTTTTTGTTGGGGTTTTATGAAAAGATGTTTAAATTTTCAATTTTTGACAAATCTTTTCAATGATATATATACACACACACGTTAAATATACTTATTTATTTTTATTTGTTATATTAATATAAAATAAATATATTTATATATTTAAATTTATATTTATTAAAGAAATAGTAGATTTTTCTGGAAGCAAACATGATATGATTAGTTTTTAAAAGACATTGAAATAAGAAGTCCACAGACTTTGCTAGCTCCTTTATTTCTTAAGTTGTTCTCTGAAGATCAGCTTTGTGATAAGCCCATATAATTGTAATTGGAGTATTTTAAGTTGTTTTACCTTAATCTAACATTTTAGCCCCCTCCTGTGCACTCCACCCTTCACTCCCAACCCGAATGGCTGCTATCTATTTAAAAATAGATATGTAAAAATTGCATTATTTTTCAGTTTTTTATACCATTGTGAGAATATCTGAGATTTATTTTTTTAATGCAATGAAGTAAGAATAATTTGAAATAATGCTTTTTAACTCAATGTGAAGATGCCTTGAAATATTTCTAATAGGTTCAAAGATCCTCTTAAAGGCAGGCAGACATAACCCAGTTGATTGTCATTTATTTCATAAATATTGATAAATAAACTGCTTTTTATGTTTGAGGAAACCAAGACACAGATAATGAGTGCTTTGTTTAAGATCTCAATAAAGTCACTTTAAAGCCTTATTTTTCTTATTCCTTTGTTTTTTCAAGAGCAAAGTAGCTTAGATTCCTGGATAGGTCATAATAATGTGAAAGATCGTTTATGCATGTGATACCATTAAATGAGTGGTTATTTTATGTATAATTAATTTTAAAATAAAAATGTAAAAAATAAAAATAGATAATTAACAACTGTTTTACATTCCCCAGTTGTTTACGGTTTTCTTTTCTGCAAATAAGTATAAATACAAAATGCATGGGAAAATGTATATAGACTTAAAATTATTTACTCAACTTTTAATAAGTTTAAGTGATATATCTTACACCCACACTTCATATATTCTATTTCTCAGAGAGCTCTTTTTATTTAAATATTTAATGTGGTTTTGACCACTAGCAATCTGACTACTCCTCTTGCTACCCATGAAGTATTTTAGTTTAACATGAATTTCATAGTTGAATCATTGCATTGAGCTCATTTGGAAAGGACTGCTTTTTGCTCATCACAAAGACATCTTTGTCTATTGGAGAGACTTAGTATTAAAAAAAACCATGAAAGGTTTTTTGTTACCATTGTCCATAAAAGAAGGTAATGTTTTTGGGGTTGATGTAGCATTATGGAAGAAGGAAATATGTATTAAAAATAGTTACACATATTAATAGTACAACACAGATAATATTTTAGCCTAGCATTAATATTGCTGATTTTTTTCTGCTTTGGAATTGTTTTTCCAGTTTAGTTGTCAAACTAAAATAGTCAGTGGGAGTATGGATTATTTAAAATGTAGTGCTAAAGTTGGTTTGTTTGTTCTTATAGTCGTATTTGTCACACTTTAGTTGGGTGGGCCATTTGGTAACTGTCACCCCCACCCCCACTGTGATTCCCCTTTTATGGAAAACTTCATTCAGTTTCCTTACACTGCTCCCGTTTCATTATTTGTTTTAAAATATATATTTCTTTTATTTTTACAAGATTTTTTTTTTTTTTTAGTGGATTTTTAAGAATGTCTTACCTAGCCAGCAGATACTTTTAGGGAAAATTCAATACTAGGATGAAAAATTTGACTTGATTACTAATGGATCTTATACTGGTTTACTAATGTGTGACATGTGGCATTAGTTTTACTAAATGAGTTAAGATTGGCAACAACATGGTCATAAGGATTGCATCCTTTTTGGGGTGTAAAAATGATGTATATTTATTTATTTTACATAAATACATAATTTTAATGTAGGAAGATTGCAAAATTTTGTTTTGTATATATGATACCACATAGTAAAAAGAATTAAATAGAAATTATTATTTATTACCCCTACATCATATTTACTTATTTTTAACAGAAATAGTTCTCTTTGAAGGAAATTGGCTAATAGGGAAGGACTGAGGGTAAAAAGTTTATTTAAAAGAATTGCATGATCAACTTCACAGGTGATTTAAAGTGATTGCAAGTGCATTTCAAGTGCATGGCTAAAGAACATGGGAAGCATTATACATATAGCTGATTCTGTATGATCATTCTTAACTTAATTTTAACATTATCTTCATTTTGGCAGATGTAATATAGCATGTCTGATAATGTTCATCTTTTCCTTTCCTCCTTTATGGCACTCATTTCATTTTGGCTCAAAGGAATGCACTAAATCTCAGGTATTGTAATTTGTGTGTGGTCTCCTGACACTAACCTAAGTTTATGTGTGAATTTGCACTGTTACTAATGAATTTATAATATTGGTATGTTGTGCTTGGTCTTGTCCTTCTGTATTTTGCCCTAATTTACTTTGAAATTATCAGTGGTTTGGGTGGTAGAATAGGCTGCTTGATCTATACAGACCTGGGGATGGATTGTCCATGTTGAAGAAAGAATTCAAGTGCAAGCTACTTATTTTTAAAAATGAATGGAGCACTTAATAAAATGAATGGAACACTATTCTTCACTAACCTGCTTTGCAAATAAAAAAATGAAGAGAGAAACGCAGGCAGACATAAAGGATTTTTTTTCCTTTTTATGTGAAAGCTTATGGGAAATTCATTAGAAATTTACATTTTAAATACTATAGATGAAAACTTTAAAGTTCAGGAATCCCAATGGGAGAACATTTTGGGAGGCCACTGGTAAAATTTCAGTCAGATTTTTTTAAAAAAGCTTAGTTAGAAAGGAAACAAAGTTTAAAATCTCTTTGTATTTTCTTATTTGCACTTTATTTTTAACAAGGTTTCTTGCTTTTATTTCATTCTACATTTTAATTGAGGTCTGTAATAATCTCCTTGGTCACTTCTTTCATGCCAGTACATGACTAAGTACTATACTAAGTACTAAAGTACATGACTAAGTACTGTACTAAGTACTAAAATCTATGTTTTTCAGTGTGAGTTCTTTGAAGATCTAGATTACATTTGGGGTTATCAGGGAATTTTGAGTCAAGGAAGAAAAACTGATTTATTCCTGAAAACTAATTGGTTAAGTAACTAGTAGCATTTTATGCTTGTGTTTTATCATTGTACAGGGAAAAGATCATGAATAATTTATTCACTTTGGGGAAATCTATCATCTGTATATCTTTGGCTGTTAGAGTAACTTTGCCTAAAAGTATGAATTTTATGTATAAGTTTTCAAATTAAAGTAAGACAGTTCCTTTATGTTCTATACAAGAGAGTACGTATTAGAATGCCACAGGTGTCATGATTGCTGTATTGGTTTTTGGAAGCACTACTAATTTTTAAATGATGTGATAAATCTAAAACATTTTTATATAATTTAAAAATTTTAAGTTAAAATAATTTTTAAATTGTACACAGTTTTATGTACATCAGTGTTTTGAGCTTCTCTCTGAAAATAGTACACTTACATATAACATAATTTTAAAAAGGTAAATCAATATGTAATTGATCTTCCTCTTTTTTTAGCATAGATTACCAGTCTAATTCCTACTTAGAACTTGGAATTGAATTTAAAATATGCACTGAGTTATGATGTATACTTTAATGTACACTTTTTAAAATTAGATGTGTCGCAATAGTTTAAAATGGATTATAATTATTTTCTTCAGAAACATGAATACTCATAGTCCATGTAGTGTGTTTTCAGGACATTTTTCAAGGCAAGTGTATGAAGTTTGCAGAGAGAATAGCATTTTAAAATGCAGTGAGAAAGGAAGATTGGAGATGGCTTTCATTAGCATTTTCTTACATTTTGATGAGTAGAGATTGAGGCTGTATTTAAAATTGCTAAAAAATAAGATTTAGCATGAATTTTCAGTCTTAGAGTGAGTAGTTATAGAGGCAGGTAATAAGGTTCCTGGCAGAGGCTGGAAGATTTGGGGTCCATCACTAAAGAGACTATCTGGGGACTTTGGATGGTAAAGTTTACCTTGTCTCCGGGTTCAGAATAGGGCAGGAGAAGAAAAGCTATGTTTGTTTTACCCATGGTTTCAAGCTTTCTCTGTATTGATCAGTAATTTATTCTAGAAGTTTGTGTGGGTAGGAAAATCTGAATTCCATATTAAAAATGGAGAGGAGAGGAAGGACCATTTTAACTTTTACCTTATTGGAGCGACGTGGGAAGCTGGCACATTCCTCTTCCATCATCTTCTATCCCTCCCCTGATTTTAATAAGGAAAAAACGCAGCTCTTCCATTTTTCCAGTTTGGAAAGAGGAAAACTGTACAGAGAAATATTAGACTAAAGATTGAAGAAAACTTGTCCAACTGTAAAGGTTATGTGTCCCAACTGACATTGCATAATTTCCATCCTTCCTAGGCTGGTGGCAATATTAAAATGCTCTCCATGCTTTAAAGTTCTGGTTGACCTCACACTCCCACTCCTGCTTACCCAAAAATACGGCTCCACTTTATACAAATCTGAATCAGGAGAATTTGAACACAGTGTAAATAAAACATATTTATAAAGTTTCAGTCAATGCAAAAATTTTAAAATGATGAAAACTCATTGGTTGTGTAAAAGGGTATCTCCCACACATTTTATTAGTAGTCCTTTTCTACAATGTGAATATACACTCCAGAGTACTGTTTCATAAAGGTACACTGAATTTTCCAGTAGATGAGGCTTAATGTTCTTAGAGAGAATGTGCAAAAGTAATGGAAAATACTACATAAGATTAAATTAATATAATGTAAGTTGAATGCCATATAATATTAAACTTTATGGAAATAATTTTTGTTGTAGTCAGTGATAATACAATATTTTTAAAGTGTGGCAGCAAGGTAATAAGATTGATTCATATATGAGGCTTATGAAAATCAGTCTCATTTTAAAACTAAGGTTATTAGTTTTAAATATATATTATTTAAAACTAGTATTTAAATATATATTATACCTATTAATATATAATATGTATAATAATATAAGACAAATTCTGTTTCTTACAATGGGTGTATAAGATATAACCATTCCTAGAATATATCTTAAATATCTCTGAAGTCACTAATTTCTTTTGAGATAGAGTTAAGTTGATTTCTCCTTCAGTTAAAGACTCCTTGGTAGTTTTGGTTTGTTACAAAAATCATTTAGCTATTGAAACAAATGAAAACATTACAGCATTTAGTTTCCGTGATCGTGTACATTTATTTGACATTTAGGCTTTTTGACTTGAGTTATGTTCTTAAATAAGTAGGCAATATTTTTACTCGTGTCATGTATTTGCCTTGTCATTTATTATTTATTAGGTGTGACTCAGTATTTGCTACTTAAAATAAGAGGATATGTTTTGGGTAATGTATCAATGACTTGTATAGCTAGTAAATTTCCTAGAATATTTAAGGACTTCAGATTTTACCTTCAGTTTATATGATATCACACCTAGCTATAATTTATATGATGATATTTAAAAATCTGTATATGTACATATATATGAAATTATGCAAATACAGAGGAAATTTCTTAGTTCTCTTAACATTTTTTGTCCTTTTAAAACATAAATTTATCAAGCATTTGTTTGCTTAATTGGACCTGAAGACTTGTCTTCAATATTATTATCAGTGTCTCTGTGAATTATCATGGGATAGAGTTTCAGGAAATTTGTGTATTTTATTTCTTGTATCATAGAGAGAAAAGCTCAATATTTTCATTTATGTATTTTTGGTCATTTAACATATATTCATTGAGTGCCCACCATGCTTCAGGTCTGTCCCAGGCTCTAGAGATATAAAAGTCTGCAACACAGGAGAATCTGCGCTCCCTTTGCCCTTTTAGTCTCACAGGGAATACAGATAAATAAATGGTACACACCCAGGGCCCCTACAGGAGTCAGGGATGATTTCATGAACCACCTCAATGTCTTGGCTCAAAGAAAGATGTTTTGTACAGAAAGAATCTTATTTGCTCAAAGACTTAGAGGTTGAGTGGTCATAGGGTTTTTGAAAGCCATGTTGAAAGTTGAACTTTTTCATGACTGTAAGGAAGAACAAAGAGACTGAAGCAGAGGTGTGACATACTGAGATTTACATTTAAATAAACTACTCTGGCTCCGAGATGTAATAGATTTTGGGGATAGGGATGGTCAGGTGGGACCACAGGACCTGGTTAAGTAATGGAAATGGAAGTGGTGGCTAGAATATGGCAACTGGAGTAAGAATGAAAGGTGAGGGATTTAGGTGGTATTCGGGGGGAAGAAAGTAGAAATAATTTATGTTTCAAAATAAAACTTTAGCTCTAATTTATTAATTTCTGATGATTTGCTTTGTGGGCAGTACTTTCTATTCCAATAGTGTTTAATGACCATACTGTGTAGGAATATAAATACGTGAGTGAGAGTTTGAGGTAGATTAGTTTCAAGCAGATTACTCTTTAATCCAGGAAAGCTAAATAGAAATGTGAAAACTGAATTAGGTAATAAAGAATGGAAAAGAGGATGTGGAGAGAGTGTTAGAGAGTGATATACATACAAATAAAAACCCCCACAAATTTTACTAAAATTTATTGTTTGGATGCCTGATGCTTTATGTTTTCATCAGAAGAGTCTTTGGAGAGTGGTGTCAAAAGTATCCTTTGCTTTTCACGCCCATTATCAGCAGATTTACTAGTTCCTCTGTACCCTAGATTATGTTGCATTTTAACATCCTACAGAAAGCTCCCTGTGGAAAAGTCTCTGAACAATAGGTGGATGTAACAATACTGTGCTGTGTGCTGCAATTTCTGGCCAAATGCAGCATGTTAAAGCTGCTGTAGTGGTCTCAACCTCCTTGCTTTGGGGGCACTAATTCTCTTTCTTGCAGTTATAATCAGGTATTTATGTTGATTTAATTTATATGGATTGGGAAATTGCACTATAGCATATGTACAGAAATTGAAATGTAAATCAGGAAATAGTTTAGAAAATAAAATGATTTCTCATGCTATTAACAGCATGCATTGTAAATTCGTGCAAGGCAGTTGAGAATGGTATGCAGTGTGCTGTTTACCCAAGTTTCAGCTTCTGTTGAAGGATGTCTATTTTTATATATTACATCATCTCTGCTACAGAACTCCGGTGTCCACTGGGATTTACTGTTCTTTCATTCCATTTTGAAAGAAAGCTTGTATTGATGTCATAATTGGACCCATCTTTTGGTTGCACTTGGAAATTGAAAGTAATAAGGGTGTTGTGTAGCAAGTCATGCAATATTTCAAGCGATTTATTTGTCAAAAAGATCACTGTCACTTTGTCTTGCCTCTCCTTGTGAATACTGGTGGCTGTCTGTGCTTGTACATGTTTTAAATATACTTGGCTAAAATTTAGCTTTTAATTGCAACAGTGAAGATGCTTTTCATCTTCGACTGTTTCATTTCTTACCATGTGATTTTTTTTTTTTTTTTTGTCATGAGATTTTGCAGAGCTACATGCTGATTTAAAAAGTCTCTGTTTTTTTTTTTTTTTTTTTGGAAAAATCTACTTTGATATTCAGACCTATTTCCTGCCAGTGCTGAATTGATCTTTTTTCAGTTATCTGTTGTAAGTTGTCTGTTTTCACTGTTTGAAATATCAGGTGATTGGAAATACTATCTTTTGGTTTTGAAAGCAGTGTTAAAACATTATTAGCCTGAAATGCCACTCTGTTAGCTGGAAGATATTATTGACCTCTGGACAAAACTCTAGCATTTTATGGAATATATAGATGTTAGGTTTTAAATCACTTGTGAAACAAAATATTTTAATTATTTGTATTAAGATAATTAAAAAATAATAATGCTATACGTATTTATCTATATAAAATTTCCCCCTTATTTTCTCTGAAAAATTTAGTCATTTAGTCAGTATTATCAATACTATTTTAATAGCACACTTTTTTTTTTTAACTGATCAGGGACAAACCTCCGCTTCTTTTGTCCAATAACAGCTTCTTTGAGATATAATTCACGTGCCATAAAATTCACCTATTTAAAATACGTAAGTTAATTGTTTTTCTTTTTTGGTTAAAGAAACCCAAATACCATTAATGTTACCATCTTAACATTTTTATGATACAGCTCAGTAGGGTTAAGTATATTAGTAGTGAACTTTGGACTGACTGAGCATATCCATTTCACAGATGTACTGCCTAGCATCCTTTGTGAAAATTAAAATTACTCATATTGGAAAATATCAAGGCAAAAAAGTAAAATAAAATTACACATAGGCTAAAAAATACCTTTAAAGATTTTTTGGAAAAAGTAATTGTAGAATCTATTTTTAAAACATTACTAAATAATTGTGTTATAGCAATTTCTTTTGGACTCAGTAAATGATCAGATATCCTTCCCCATCCCCTTAAATCTTCCTTTCAAGTGGAAGACAGAAGACAACATATATGGTGCAGTGTATACTGCTCTAGAGGTGGGTGCACCAGGGTCTCACAAATCACCGCTAAAGAACTTACTCATGTAACCAGATACCACCTGTACCCCAATAACCTATGGAAAAGTAAAAATAATAATAATTAAGTGGAAGACAGGTGGTAGTTGGATGTAACATGACATTTGGAATAGCTGACCTAGGAGAGAAATGGTATGGCAGTAGAGTGGACCAAACCTGTAATATGAATTGCTGATTTAGATAAATAGTGGAGTAATTACAAAGGGAAATATTTGAGGATGAAAAAGAAAATACTCAGGCTGTTTTGATTTTTACTCAGATGTCTATGAGAATAGCAATGGTAACCTGTCATCTATGGTTTCGATACAGTACAGAAGGCATTTGAGGGTGTTAGAAAATAAAGTTAAAACCTCAAAACAAGTCGTGACATTTCCCTTTCACCGATTATTAGCACACTTCTTTTTTTTTTTTTTTTTGGAGACAAGGTCTCTTGCTCTGTCACCCAAGCTGGAGTGCAGTGGCATGATCTTGGCTCACTGCAACCTCCGCTTTTCAAGCTTAAAAGATCCTCCCACCTCAGCCTTCCTAATAGCTGAGAATACTACAGGCGTGAGCGAGCACACTCGGCTCATTTATGTCTTTTTTTTTTTTTTTTTTTTGTAGAGACAGCGTTTCGCCATGTTGACCAGGCTGGGTTGAGCTCCTGAGCTCAAGAGATCTGCCTGCCTTGGCCTCCCAAAGTATTGGGATTATAGGCGCCTGGCCCTGTATTTCTTTATACAAAAATTTGAACTGAACCTTTAAAAATTGTTTGAATGATCAGGACTTTTGGAACACTCAGGAAAGTTTTTAGAAAAGGATCATTTTGCCCTTTGTTAATTTATGAAATAAGCATATCCCTAACCAACTGGGATGTAGAGAATACTTGGTCATCATTGATATTCTTGATGTCCTTTACAATGGGCATTTTTGAGGAGCACTTAACAGCTCAGTTTAAAAATTACTCTTTAGTATAAACTTTTGCCTGTCTTTTAGTATTAACTTTGGTTAGACTAAAAAAGCAGCCAGCTATTCTGCAAGCAGATTAAGTTGTCAGTCAGAGGGTTCTGCTCTGAAGTGGGTGTAAACAGGAAATCTAAGGACAGTTGATAACTCTGCATTCTTTCACATCAGCTAAGAGAGGCTGATTGTTTTCTTGTTGCAGCAGTTTTCAAACAGTTTAACCTCTGGACTCCTTTAAACTTCTAAAAAAAATTTTTGGCTCTAATGAGTTTTTGTTTATCTCTATTACTATTTACCACATCAGAAATGAAACAGAATTTTGAATATGTATCCATTGATTAATTTAAAAATAGTAATAAACCCATTACACATTAACATGAGGGTTTCTAAGGGGAAATATTTTATAAAGCAAAAATTTTTAAGGAGAATGATAGTGTTTTATACTTTAGCAAATACGTTTAATATTGGTGTAATAGACAGTTGGATTCTCATATCTGTATTCAATCTGTTGTGATACGCTGCTCTGGTTGAAGTATGTAAAGTATATGAAGAAAATCTGACCTCACATGCATAGGTAGTTGGAAGAGGGAAGAGTATTTTAACAGCTTTCAAAAATAATTGTGGATGTTCTTTGAAAGACTGCACCAAAATTTGACCAGTAGTGGTTTCTTAAAGATCAATAGCAATGAAGAATTTAAAACCATGTTAGTGTAACTTGCCTTATTCTCTTTTATTAAAACCCATTGGTCTTACTTGCACATGAAAGGATCTTTTTACTTATGCATACTTTTGTAACATCATGCATTGGTCACTAGGTTAAACAGTCTTCTGAATTTTGGCACATTATACAATATAAAGAAAAGTCACATTTGTTAATACCACCACAGATCTCATAAAGAAAGTGCGTTAATTATTAAGAAGCTATCAAACTGTGTTAGATATGTTTTTCAAAATTCTTTTAGTTGAAACTTCAAATTTTATCATTAGCAAAGTACTATCAGCTGTTTTTCTTCAAATGACAGGCTCATTTTGTTCATTTTTAGAAAACACCTGCCAGATACCCAAGTCCGAATAACCATAGTTTTTTTTTTTATTATTTGTTCTTTCAAATGAAAATGTTTTTCTGTGAAAAAAGGGGCCAGTTCACTCACGACTCAAATAATTGCACATCTTTTCCTTGAGACAACCATTGTACATTGTAACAAAAGTGCTTTATGCAGACTTCTCACTTCATCATACAGAATATTAAAAGGATGTATACTAATGGGTGGAGATTTAATGCAATTAATTATTACTGCTTTATCAAGGACACTTTCAAGTAATACTGCATTTTCTTTTTTTGCGACTGTGAGTGGTGGTAAAGAATACGAGGACCATATTGGTAATGACAGTAGTTACACATTAGTAGTGATACCAGTGTCCTGATATATGCTAAGACATCAGTCAGGTTTTACCCATTTTTGCTTTTGCACATCAGCACAGTGAAAAAAGCAAGCAACATTTTAGTGTCAGAATGAAAACATAGTTTGACTTTATGAACTCCTTAAGAGCCTTGGGGATCCTCGGGGTCCTGAGACCATACTTTGTAAACTAGTCTCTTATAGCTTTGATTCACTGGTTCTTCAGATTTTATTTGCATAGTTTAATAGAGTTCTGCAAATAAACAGAACCAGTGGAGTGTTAAGGGAAGGAGACGTTAAGGAATTGGCATATGCTATTGTGGAAGCTGACAAGTCCAAAATCTGTACCTAATACAGCATGACTTCCCCCCCCGCCTTTGAGACGGAGTCTCGCTCTGTCACCCAGGCGGGAGTACGGTGGCACAATCTCCACTCACTGCAACCCCCACCTTCTGGGTTCAAGTGATTTTCCCACCTCTGCGTCCCAAGTAGCTGGAACTACAGGCGTGTGCCACTATGCCTGTCTAATTTTTAGTAGAGACAGGGTTTCACCATGTTGGCCAGGCTGGTCTCGAACTCCTGACCCCAGGTGATCTACCCACCTTGGCCTCCCAAAGTGCTGGGATCACAGGCATGAGCCACCATGTCCCACCAGCATGACTCTTTAAATAGTCATATGCTGCATAATGATGTTTTTGTCAATGAAGGACCACATACACAACAGTGGTCCTAGATTATAGTACAGTATTTTTACTGTAGCTTTTCTGTGTTTAGGTATTTTACGTATGGAAATACTTACCATTGTATTGCAGTTGCATACAGGATTCAGTACAGTGACCTGCTGTACAGGTTTGTCACCTAGGAGGAATAGGCTATCCCATAGAGCCTAGCTAGATGTGTAGTAGGCAACATCATCTAGGTTTGTGTAAGTACACTCCCATGATGTTTGTACAAAGACAAACAAAATTGCCCAGTGACGCCTTTCTTGGAATGTATTCCCGGTCATTCTGTCGTCATGATGTGTGACCGTTTTTAAAACTTCTTTCTTCTCAAAGCTCCCCTTACTTTATTTCTAGAATTTTTCTCTCTCTTTTGCTCTATTTTGAATATATAGTGTGTGTTTGTTTGTTTTACTGGTGCCTTTGTGCTGCCTTCATTCTTTTTCTATCTCCTTGTTCTTATATTAAGACGTAAGTGGCCAGTTTCCCTTGTTATCACAAAGTGTGATTGGCAACTCATGACTGTGCTCTGACATTCAGAATTCTTTCAGTAATCAGCTACTATAAAGCAAAATAATTGTCTGAGGGAATAGAGCTGCCTTTGGAAAGGTACTGGAAATGTTGTCTCAACTCCTCAAATCTGAAATGGTGGGTCTCGCTTGGTGAAAACTGAAATGGCCAGATGAATATTCTGTGTGATAAGGCGTCACCATAGGTTCATGCATTGTTTCTGGGTATTTTTTTCAGTAGTCTCATTTTCTTCCATACTGTGTTTTTACTTTTATTGTAAATACCATGTTTTGTAGTAGTTGATTGGATTATTAATATATTGTTAGTTTTGTTTTTAATCTTAAAAGTTCACTGAGTTTAGTGATGCATACTTTTAAATTTTGGTCAAACAGATTTTAAGTTTGCTTTCTGTCTTGGAAAAAATACTTACTTCCTATAAAACATAAACCATCCAGAAAACAGGTTTTTCATACATTTGCTCTAAGACAGTCTTTTAGTAAGCATTTCCTAGATGGTCAGTATATTTTGTTTATGTCTAGCACACTGTTGAACTGACCAAACATGATTTCTGAAGTTCATCTCTGATTTCTTCTTTTAGTTTAATTTTATTTAAAGTTCCAGGATACATGTGCAGGATATACAGGTTTGTTACATAGGTAAATGTGTAACATGGTGGTTTGCCACACGTATCAACCCATCACCTAGGTATTAAGCCCATGTATTAGCTTTATGTATACTGATGTTCTCCCCCGCTATGGCCCCCCAGGCCACAGTGTCTGTTGTTCCCCTCCCTGTGCTGCCACTTAAAAGTGAGAAAATGCAGTATTTGGTTTTCTGTTCCTTTGTTAGTTTGCTGAGGATAATGGCTTCCAGCTCCATCCATGTCTCTGCAAAGGACATGATCTTGTTCCTTTTTATGGCTGCAGAGTATTCCATGGTGTGTATGTATCACATTTTCTTTATCCAGTCTATCATTGATGGGTATTTGGGTTGATTCCATGTTTTTGCTGTTGTGAGTAGTGCTGCAATGAACATGTGTGTGTGTATCTTTATAATAAGATGATTTCTATTCCTTTGGGTATATACCCGGTAATGGGATTGCTGGGTCAAATGGTATTTCTGCCTCTAGGTCTTTGAGGAATCGCCACACTGTCTTCTACAATTATTGAACTAATTTATACTCCCACCAACAATGTAAAAGTGTTTCTTTTTCTTTGCAACTTCGCCAGCATCTGTTGTTTCTTGACTTTTTAATAACAGCCATCCTGATTGGTGTGAGATGGTATCTTGTGGTTTTGATTTGAATATCTCTAATGATCAGTGATGTTTGAGTTTTTTTTCATTTTTGTTGGCTGCATGAGTGTCTTTTGAGAAGTGTCTGTTCGTGTCCTTTGCCCATTTTTTAATAGAGTTGTCTGGTTTTTTCTTGTAAATGTTTTTTGTTTCTTGTAGACTCTGGATATTAGACCTTTGTCAGGTGGATAGATTGTAAAAATTTCCTCCCATTCTGTAGGTTGTCTGTTCACTCTGATGATAGTTTCTTTTGCTGTGCAGAGGCATTTTAGTTTAATTAGATCCCATTTGTCAGTTTTTGCTTTTGTTGCAATGCTTTTGGTGTTTGTGTGTACGAGTGTGTGTGTGTGTGTGAGTGTGTGAAGTCTTTGCTCGTGCCTATGTCCTGAATGTCATTGTCTAGATTTTCTTCTAGGATTGTTAATAGTTTTGGGTTTTACATTTGTGTTAGTCAGTTTCACACTGCTGATAAAGACATACCTGACACTGGGCAATTTACAAAAGAAAGATATTTAATTGGACTCACAGTTCCATGTGGCTAGGGAAGCCCCACAATCATAGTGGAAGGCAGGGAGGAGCAAGTCACATCTTATGTGGATGGCAGCAGGCAAAGAGAGGGCTTGTGCAGAGAAACTCCCATTTTTAAAACCATCAAATCTCATGAGACCCATTCACTATCATGAGAACAGCACAGGAAAGACCTGCCCCATGATTTAATCACCTCCCACCAAGTCCCTCTCACACCACTTGGGAATTATGGGAACTATAAAATGAGATTTGGTTGGGGATGCAGAGCCATATCATACCAACATTTAAGTCTTTCATCTATCTTGAGTTAATTTTTGTAAAAGGTGTAAGAAAGGAGCAATTTCAGTTTTCTACATGTGGCTAGCTAGTTCTCCCAGCACCATTTATTAAATAGGGAATGTTTTCCTCATTGCTTGTTTATTTCAGGTTTGTTGAAGATCAGATGGTTGTAGATGTGCAGTCTTATTTCTGAGTTCTCTATTCTGTTTTGTTGGTCTGTGTGTCTGGTTTTGTAACAGTACCATGCTGTTTTGCTTACTGTAGACTTGTAGTATAGTTGGAAATCGGGTAGCATGATGCCTCCAGCTTTGTTCTTTTTGCTTAGTATTGTCTTGGCTATATGGGCTCTTTCATCCCTGATGTCTTGTTTCTTGTCCTATCCCATTTAAAGTGTTGGGGGTCAGTTGTAGAATTAATGAGTGAATGCCTTCCTTTATTAATAATGTGAAATGCTACTTTATGACACACAGAGGTAATGTAATCTTCCATGAACATGAACTATCTGGCCAGCTGTTAGCAATTCTAACAATGATGATCTGATATTTACAATTAAATATTCTAGTATTATCTTTGGTTTTTAAGTATCAAAATGGTAGTAACTGATAATTTCAAAGTATAACTAAAATATGAATAGTAAAATGCTCTCCATGCCTTTTTAGAGCTGCTAAGGAGAGGGAGAAATTAGTGTGTGTTTTGGGCTTTGTTTGTTTATTCATTTATTTATAAAAAGGAATATTGAATGTTGTTATCTTAAACTCATGGCTATATTGGTAGGCTGACTTTTTTTTTTTCAAGAAAATATTTTAGAAATTTTTGTGTCGTTTAAAATATTTTCTATATTGAGATGGTCTTCTATATTTATTTATTTTCCAGGCAAGTTTATTTGGAAGTTTTTCCTGTCTGGAATGTATTTGATTACAACAAAAGAGCAGGCACAATTCTATTTCTGGTAGTAAAGTCCATTGGTTAATGTGTCCATTTATAATCACTGTCGCTTTCTTTTAGAAAGACTGTTGAACCATTTTGAAAACTTGCATATTTTGATATTTCCAGACACTATATTTTTTAAAAATAAAAATGTATTTCTTAAACATTAAATTTCTGAAGACTCAATAGGTCTTTGAAAGCAGATAGTAACTTTATGCCATCGTGTATGTCCTTTACACAACAGATAATATATAGGTCTCAGCAATACCGTGGTTACATCATGTTGATATCTTTGGATCAAACTTGCAAAATTAGCGTTATTTAGTATTTCTAGGAGTGGCATTATAGATCTTCCTGCTTTAACAGGTCTATACAGGGATATCAGCACAAGGATCTTAGTCCCAGACAACTGTACAACATTAATTAATATAGGTTGGCCGAGGCTTGAATGCAGCTGACCTTTTAGAATATTTTAGAGAGGATAGAATTGACACTTACTGAAGGTTTATGATACACCAGTCTGCTAGATGTTTACTCATATGTTTTGTCAATGAAACTAGCCCACAGTTCTGTATTTCCCTGCCAGTAGATAAGCATGCACAGGCCAAAGAGGTTAAGTAACATGTTCAATATTCATGGTCACTCAGGTAGTAAATGTTAGACGTAGAGCCAAACATAGGTCTTTCCCACCCAATCTATGAAATTACTCATTTTTTAAAATGAATTTAACATATGTTGCTTTTTATGTTATTTAAACTTAACATACGGCCCAAAGGAGATATATATCAAATAATTTAACGACTTGAGAAGTATACCATTTAAGTGCCTTTTGAAGAAAGAGACTGGGGCATAGAATGTCCAGTGCCCAATATCCAGAAATGATGACTGAGCTATATTTACAGCAGTTACGGACTTTGGTTGATGAATCAGTCTTTTTATTACAAGTTAAGTGTTTTTCCTTTTCTGACCATGTATCTCTCATTAATGAAGCACAGCTATCTTTTTTTCTTTTTAGCTTTTCTAGCTTCATTCCAATAGGATACATTTTTACTAGTAAGTAGCACCATTTCATAACAAAGGGATGACCATGTAACTAGTATATTTTAAAAGTTAGGCCCACTAATATTATACTAAGGAAAGCCAAAATCTTGCTGAAAGATCTTTTGTAGGTGTGACTCTTTAATGGACTGAAATAACTTACAGTTGTCTAAAATTCCTCATAGTTTTTAGAGGTGAAAAAAATACCACTCAAAATTGCTTCTTGTGTACCAGAAAATGTTGGAAGTGTTTTGGCAATATTTAAGAATATTGAAAAAATACAAGTAAATCAAAGAGTTTTTAAAAAACTTCTGTAAAACTTACTATCTAGTTATATATAATCTGAATAATTCAAATTATTGTTTAAAATCATCTTTCTCTAATCCATTTCTAAGTTTGGCAACTTTTAATTTTTAAGTAAGGACATTAAGAAGAAAACTGCTTAACTATCGTCCAATTATCACTATAGTTTGTTTTTATTATCATTTATTTATTTATTTATTTTAATTTTTTGAGACAGGGTCTCACTCAGTCGCCCAGGCTAGAGTGTGGTGGCGCAGTCACGGGTCACTGCAGCCTTGACCTCCCAAACTCAAGTGATTCTCCTCACGAGTAGCTGGGACTACAGGTGTGCACCACAATGACTAATTTTTTGTAGAGATGAGGTTTTACCATGTTGCCCATGGTAGTCTTGAACTCCTAAGCTCAAACAGTTCACCCGCTTCAGCCTCCCAGAGTGCTGGGATTACATGTGTGAGCCCCTGCGCCCAGCCTAAATTTTTTTTTTTTTTTAAAGTAGGGGGCATTTTAATACTCTCCCTCCCACTGCCAAAACAGAAAGACAAAAATCTTGGAATGAAGGAGCTACTTGGAATGAAGGAAGTCTTATCCCAAAACAGATCTGTGTCTCTTAATGTGGTGGGTTTTTTTGTGTGATTCTATATTATATCACCCTTCTAACCCCATTTTCCCACCAGCTGGTGTTTGGTGACAGCCATGTTAGATGAGACTACCTTAAGAGTGTGAAAGGATTGTAAGAATTTTCTGGCTGAACCACTTAATGCAGTTTAGTTCTTTTCTATAACCACTAACATTCAGCCTCTACCTTTAAGATTTTTAAATTGCAATTAGCACAGGTATTTGAGAGGTATTCCTTTACAGAATGAGTGTCAAACTTGTATCCCAGTGCCTGGTACAAAGTAAGAACTTAGTAAATCCTAACAGTTATCATTTTAAATAGGAAAAGGTTAATGATTATTAGTTTTTGAGACAGAGTTTCACTCTTGTTGCCCAGGCTGGAGTGTAATGGGGTGATCTCAGCTCACCACAACCTCCACCTCCCAGGTTCAAGTGATTCTCCTGCCTCAGCCTCTCAAGTAGCCGGGATTACAGGCATGCGCCACCATGCCTAGCTAATTTTTTGTGCTGGGATTACAGGCATGAGCCACTGTGCCCGCAGCCAGGAAAAGGTTAATTTTTTTTTTTTTTTTTTGAGACCCAGTCACTCTGTTGCCCAGGCTGGAGTGCAGGGGCGTGATCTTGGCTCACTGCAGGCTCTCCCTCCCGGGTTCACACTATTCTCCTGCCTCAGCTTCCCCAGTAGCTGGGACTACAGGTGCCACCACCATGCCTGGCTAATTTTTTTTGTATTTTTAGTAGAGACGGGGTTTCACTGTGTTAGCCAGGATGGTCTCGATCTCCTGACCTCGTGATCCGCCCACCTCGGCCTCCCCAAGTGCTGGGATTACAGACATGAGTCACTACACCCGGCCAGAAAAGGTTAATTATTAAGAAACTCTTGAACTTAGTAAATCCTAACAGTTATTGTTTATTATAGGAAAGGGCTAATTATTAAGAAACTATTATGGTTAGCTGTAATCTGTCTCTCCACAATTTTAGTTCATGTTTCTAGGTCTCTTTTAAAGCAATACAAGTGAATATTAATATTCCATTTTTATATAACTGTGTTTCAGATGTTTATAAAGATCCACCCTTTAATCCTCTTCTTCTGTATTAAATATTACCAGCTTTTTGTAGCTTTCCTAAACCAGTTACTGCTTGCTGTTGTTTGCATAGGTCCTATAATACCCTGCAGTGCAGATAACAGTAGAATTTTCTGTCTTCCTTGCTCTGGACATCATAGGTCTGATCATGTAACCTGAGATTATATTAAGGTTTTGGGTATTGTACATTGGCTCAGAGAGAGCCTTTGGCTTGCTCTGTTTTATAGATAACCCCTTCTACCTCCCACTCACCTGTGAATTGTTCCTTAAGCCTGACCCTCCCCTATCCTTTTCTTGTACAGGTGACATTTTGATAATATTCATGTAGGTCTTTATATTTATTCCTGTTAAATTTAAATTTACTGGTTTTAGCCTACTCTTTTTGCCTATCAAATTATTTAAAACTCCAGATTTTGTCAGTAAAGAAATTAGACATCTTTTATGATTACTCACCCATCCTGTGTCTGGTTCCCCATCTTAAAAAGTATGGAATAATATTTAACAGGTTAGTTTCTAAGTTGAAGTGGAATCACTTATGATTCATTCTGCAAACTACTGTGTGTCAAGTACTAGGGATAAAGCCCAGTCTGTCGTTGACCATATCAGGTAAGTGTTGTGAGGTTGCCCTCATGTAACTTATAATCCCAGTTTGTGATGCAGTATTTCCTGTTTTTCTTAAATAAAAACAGAGGGATAATTAACAGATCATTGTGCTCGTGCAACATAGTAATCCCAAGGGAATATATTACAGTCAAATTCGTAATAAAGATAATATTTTACATTTGCCATGTTGCTGTGTGAAATGTTAAAGTGGGGAGCCTTGTTCTAGGGCCTCGCCCCTAGAAAAAGCATGGAAGCAATTCACAACCACTGTTGAAGGACTCCACCTCCGAAACCTTGAGCAGAGGTTTGTAAGTGAAGTCTGGCCTTTTTAAAAGATAGATTCTAGGAAATGAAGTAAGCTTTGTTAAATCTGCTGTTAAGGTCTGCCCATTTTTCAAGTAAGTGCATTTTTAAAAGTCCCACGTGGGAATTTCTCATGGACTTACAGGCTTCTTTGTTTTTCTGCATGTCTCCATCTCATGTCATCTTTTAATCTTGCCCTTCTAACATGCTCCATGTGAATGTTTCTTACAGATAGTTGCCACATAATTTTCTTATACTTCTTATAGATAGTTGCCACATAATTTTTCAATTACAAATCAGATGCTACATAAACAGTTTGCTATCAGAAACTTTTTTAAAAAACATTTTCTTGGAACGTATCTGTGGAGTAAATCTTGGTGATCTTTCTTGAACTCTCATTTAGGTTTTTCTGATACTGAACATGAGCTCAACAGATTCCTTGTGTTTCTGAAGACTGTATTTAGATTCACTTAGATGTTTAGTTAGCATCTAGCATTTCCTATGAGTCAGCCATTGCATTGGTTCCTTTCATATTTTATTTCATAATTAAATTATTTTTAATAATGAACCAGAAGTACCATTTCACTTTATGAAAGTAGAAAAATGAAATTTTAGCCCAGGTGTCTTCTGTGACTGCTTTGGGTGGGGTGTGTCAAGGACTTGTGTGAGGTAAACCCAAGGATGAAATAGATGATGTGAAAATGTAAGATTGAGTTAAAATATAAAGTTTATCAGATAATCAACTTTTCTTCTAAAAGAAATTGCACTATTAATGCGGGATGTATTGGCTTTAGGAAAAAAGAAAGTAAAACTTCTGACCATGTCTACCATCTTTTATTTTGCGTTGGCTCCGTGCGTAATTAGTTTGATGTACTTATATAGAAAATTGCATTTTAAAATGACATTTTTGGGAGGTACGATTAAAGACTATAAATCCGATTTGTAAACTTTCTTGTTTTCTAGTATCAAAGAATGACTTCTTTCTGCTATACCCACAAGTTTTCCCCAGCTTCTATAGTTTTTCCTCTGTGGTAGCGGTGAGAGGGAATATTTAACTGTTAAGTGAAGTAAGTGGTATTAAACCTAGAATTCTATTTTGCATTCTTCTATGCTACTAACTCTATGATCTTATACACTTTATTTTTCTATGAAAGATAAGTACATTATTCTCTTGTTTCTCTTGGGTTTTGATGAAGTTTAATTAAATGTTTGTAAAGCACATTGAGATCTATGGTTAAACACTGTATATGTTCTAAGTATGATTAATCATTACTGAGAACAGACCATTTTTCTCAATTTCATAGTAATTAGAAAGTGAATACTTCAGATGGAAAAAAAAGAATATAATGGTATTAAATATAGCATAGAAAGCCTTTGCATTAAGTAGTTTCCTGAACTATATAATCTCCATTTTTTTGGAGTGTTGTTACTGATAATTTAGAAGTCATTGGATGTTATTGACAGGGTAGAAAGTTCTTACATGGTTCTTTTTCTTAACCGGATCTAGTTAATGCTACTTGGTAATGGTTAAGGAATGAGGTAAACATAACCCAAATTAGAGTGAACGTCAAGGTAAGTGTGATTTATTCTTTTTTGTATAAAATCTATAATATGGGTTTCCCCTAAATCCTTTGTTTATGTTTTATTTCTTTAGCAGTGTTTGGTATATTATAACCTGTCATAATTGTGTTTCAACATACAAGATAGTGTGGATAATGAAATTTCTGTATTACAATTATGAGTTTTAAGATGTGTAGGTTGTAGGAGTGGAGCCAGACTGAGAGAGAGATCACGCCAAGTCTCAGCACAGAAAAGCATCAGTGCCTGAGGATGTGTGATTTTACTTCATCTATCAGGTTCCCCGATTAGGTTAGTTTCCATCTTGAGAGAAGTCACACATTTTTCCAGAGAGAGGCAAGCAATTGGAAACCTCCATATATAAAGTCAGACACCATCAGCATGGGGGTAATTTGACATAACCTTGAGAATAATTTTTTGGCTCATGGATATGTGTTTTGTGGGACACGGGCCAGATGGAAGGTGTAGAACTTGATTATTTAATCCCTGAGTTGCCATTTACTTTTTTTTAATTGTGATAAAATATAAGTAACAATAAAATTTACAATTTTGTGTGTTTTTAAGTGTAAAAGGCCAATAGGATTAAATACATTCCCATTGTTTTTGCAACCATTACCACCATCCATCTCCAGAACTGTTTTGATCTTCCCAAGCTAAAACTCTATGCCATCGAACAATAACTCCCCAATCCCTCCTTCCCCCAGCACCTGGAAACCTCCATTCTACTTTGTACCTATGTGAATTTGACTACTCTGATATCTAGCGTAGAGCATTATATAGTATTTATCCTTTTGTGACTGGCTTATTTCTAGCTTGATGTCTTCAAGTTTTATCTGTAGTGTAGCATGTAATAGAAATTCATTCCTTTTGAAGGCTGAATAATGCATATACCACATTTGTATGAATATTATTCATACATTCATCTGTCGAACACTTGGGTTGCTTCTACCTTTTGGCAAAAGTTTACTTTTAAGTTGTTAGTTATGAATATTATAGAAAAATATTTGGGATTTTGACAGAAACTAGTCTAGAGGATTAAATAGGGTCTTTCCAGTGCCCTTTCCCAGTCAGTGGAAGGTTCATTCACTCAACAAGAATGAGAGTGCCTGCAGTGCTTGGGGCGGCGAACACAGGAGTGCCCACACACAGATGTGGCACCAGCCATTGTGGAGATGAGAGTGTAGTGGAGGAAGCAGACACTAACTGCTTAAATACTCTTGGGACTCCATGCAAAATTACAACGGTAGTAAATAAGTGCTTCCATGAAGGGATAAACACTAACATGAGATTTCTGAGGGTATTTCACCAGTATGTTTTTGGGGGTGGAGGTGGCATCAGTCAGGAAAGGAAGGAAGAAGGAAAGTTTCAGGCAGAGGAAATAACGTGTGCAAAGGCCCTTTTGTCTATCAGGGAGGCAAGAGCCGCCCATGCAACTTGGGAGTGCAGAGAGTGACTGTGAGCAGGGTGTAAATCTGGAAAACGTATAAATCTTGCAGATCATGATAAGAGTTTTGGTCTTTATGCCAGGAGCAGTGGGAAGCCATGGAAGTGTTTTGTTTTCATTTGTAAAGGGGGCTTAGTGGATGAGGGCAAAATGATTAGGCTTTAGTTTTTATAAGATTTCAGGAGGTGGTATTGTAAATAGGTTGGGTGGATGGAGTTAGAATCCAGACAGTTAATTAAGGAGACTTTTACAGTTCTCAAGGCAAAAAATAATGATTGGAGTGGGATGATAACAGCAAAGACAAAGAGAAATCTAAATTTGAGAAAAATTAGAGAATGTAATAAACAGATGTTGTGATGGATTGATCATGGACAGAGATGTTAAGGAAACTATTAGATGTAGAAATGGCGTAACAGGATCACTGTGGTTCATCATGTGAGTATTCCATGGGATGAGGAATGGTGTAAACCAAAACAGATTCTTGAGAGATTTGTCTGGGAAGTGGAGGAAGAGGAAAATACCGGGTCTGGAGAATGTTTCTGTTTTTGTTTTGTTTTTGAGATGGGAGAGACCTGCACATTTAAAAGCTGGCAGGGAGGACTCTGGTTGTGGGGCAGAGGTTAAGCATACATAGCAGAAGAAGAATAATGGGTAACGTTTGGAGAAGGATCCAAAAGAGTGATGTGGTGGGAATGGTTGCCTTTAGATATGATGAGAAAGAAGGAAAGAGAATAGGGTGGGCAGAGTCTTAGGTAGTAGTCAAGAAACACAAGTCAGCAAGCACTGACAATTCCAAAGTCAATTACTAAAAATGCTACATTTTCTGTATCTATTTTCTTTACATGTGCCATCATTGATAGATAAACCTGATTGTGAAAAGCTGACCAGTGTTTCAGAATTAAAATGTCCTTATTCTTTGTCAAATATAATGCAGTCTTTCAAATACCTACATACCTACGTGAAATTAAGAGTTTGTAATAGAATAATGTATCCTCATTTTATTTCAACTCTCTGCCTCTGAAGTTTGGTTTGGTTTTCAAAAAAACCTGGGTAGGTTAATTTTTTATATTATTTGCAAGGCAATATGTGCATCTGTGTGTGTGTATGTGTGTGTGTGTGTGTGGGTGTTTGTGAAAATCACATCGTCTAAATTTATACAATGCTTGTCAAGTGTGCATTTTATAAATTTTTGATAGATATTTGTTTACTATAGCACAGCGATATTTGAGGGTGGGATAGAGGTCACATTGATTCCTTTATCTTCACCTTGGTGAAAAAAAATCATATTTTAGTTCAAAGCTGTTCAAGTAAGTCCTTGCTCCGTTTTCCCACCCTGTCTTCAGTGATATTATTTGGAGTCAGCAATCAATGGATTCCATCCCTCTGAGACTTGCTTAACCTACAGCTGCTGATAGAATACAGGCAAGAGCTTGTTACTTTATCTGAATTGTCCATTGCTAACTTAATGAGTGAAATGGTTAAGTAGAGGAGGGGGCGAGTCTTAAGGAATGTGTGTACCATTTGAGCTGAATATTTCAGTGTATATAGGGAGAGGGAGGGTGAGAGAGAAATCCACTTACATCACTAGAACTGCATTGAGTGTGAGCCTTGCAGGTTAAGAGACAGACTACAGTGTCTTGCTTTCTGCAGGAAGCAGCAATGCCGTTTGTTTCCTAAGAGGAATTTTTTATTTAGAAAAGGAAGCTTTCTATCCAGGAAATGGCTTTCCTTGTGCGTTGCTATGCCAACTGCCTGCAGCCATGGTCCTCCAAAGTAAGCACAATAATGTAATTATATTGGTGTATTGCATTCAGACTCATGATTTTTGAGATTGTGTGTGTGCATGTGCTGTGTTTCTGTTAGTGGCTCTCTTGCTAGCAGGCATGCTTGTGTTGAGTGTGAGGGACAGACATCATTAAATTAAATGTCCATCAGTGTCATGCTGCTAAGATTAATTGTGCAAACTTGGTTAGTGGAGTGGGACAGAGATCACTGGTCACCACTCTGTCAGCATCATTAGCAGCTAGGGAGGAGTTCCCGATTCACACGCTCTGCCCTGATTTTTTTCTTTCTTTCATTTTCTTTTTTTTTCTCTTGGTTGGAGGGTTCTGTATGTGTGATTGCAGATGAAACAAGGGTATTAACAATGCTTGGCTGAATGCTAGAGCCTGGTTCTTATACCACCCTGACTAATATAATTCTGTGTTAAGCCTTTTTGAGGGGAGTCTGTGTGCAGTCAGCCATTTTAGCTTTTTTCTTTTTTTTTTTTTTTCCTCTCCTTTTCTTTTGCCTCTTGTTCTTCAATCTCAGAAATGATCTTGTTCTCTTGGAAGACTGAGAGCTGTATGAGGTTTTCTCGGTCTTGTCATAGCCTAGGATGGTTAGAGTTTCAATGTTATAAAAATGGAGACGAACACTGTTGTTCGGATTCCTTTTCTGGTCTACAAGTGTGAAGGGTTTTTAAGCTTACCAGTAGTGACACTTTAAGCTGCAGCTTGGTTTTCCCTCCTCCCTCTTTTTTTTTTTTTTCTTTCCTTTTTCTTTTAATTTAATGCTGTAGAGGGTGACTTGCCATCGTGAGAGATTGGTACATGATGTGTAAATTCAGTTCAGCATATGTTTCTTCATTATGAAACCACTAGCAATCCCAGCTAACCATGGAGTTATGGGCCAGCAGGAGAAACACTCAGTAAGTATCGCAAATGCCGCTTGTGCTTTGATAGCACGTCATAGAGAACTGCTTTAAAATGGGAATGTTGCTCTTTCTCTTGAGGGAAAACAGTTTTTGTAGAAGGTATAATAGTCTGCTTGGAGGAGGGGAGGGTACATTAAAACTGCCTTGTTCCTCCAATGTTGTAATTTTTAAAAATTTGAAGCAAGACCAGCAATTTATTTAAAGCAAAATCACTAATACTGAGAAATATTGGGCAGCTGATTTTTATATTCAGAAACTAAAGCGTGACAGTTCAGCTTCGACTTAATACTTGAATAGTTTTCAAAAAAAATGTTTTTGTAGTTGAAATTAATGAGAAATCATCAGAAAGGTTATTGAGAACAGGAATCTATAGTGAGGAATTCACATGTAGGTTTGAGTGTAGGAGGGAGAGCTTTGGTTATTGATTTGGTAATAAAGCGATCAGTGGGATTTATCTGACTTCTTAACATGTATTCATCACTTATGAAAACACAGATTTTTTTTAATGCCACAAAAAATTACTCCTTCTTTATAATTGATCCCATGAGTCAGCTATGTGTTTGTCAAGCTGAAATCCCATGGGCAGCTACCGAGAAAGACTTTTCTATGCCTAACAGCAAGTCAGAGCCTCCTGTTTCAGGAATGTGAGTTCTCACAGTGCTACTTTTATATCACCATATTGGGAGTTTTCTGGCATCACACAAATTCACCTGATTGATACATACATAAATATATTCAATCCTCAAAATGAAAATGCATGAATTTAGGCAGCTTGTATAGTAGTCTAAGTATTTTTGAAATGCCTTCTTCTACATCCTAGCATCTAGCAGGTTGTTAAAGTGTAGGAATTGTCTTTCATGTATTCTAAAGAAGATAAGATGGTAAACTTCAAAAGTGGAAATAAGTCGCTGAGGCTTTGTAAGTTTATAGATAGGAGGCCATGAATGTAGAGTATTTAGATGCTTAGGTTCATGAGTATAATTTGGTTTTGTTCATCATTATGAACAAAATTACCAACTAAATCCAAGAGGTGTTCTTAGACGAAGTGATTCTTTGCGCACTGTCTCACCTCAGGAATGAGCCATGCAAGCTGCGCTTAAGGCAGCGGCTGTGTGGGAAGCATGTTATGACGCTGCGCCGAGAGCCCAGCCCCTTACCGTGAGGTCCTCGTGGTACTTCACTAATTAACTCTCTTTGGATCAGATCCAGAGAAAGACCAGCCCTAAACTTAATTTCACTAGTAGTAAAGGGTGTTGTAGAGAAGTTCCATTGTAGTTTGATTTTCTTAACAGGGCCTTTGAAATTAAACTCTTCTGTAGTCATGATTTTCCAGGTAAAAGTAAGAGTGTTAGTTAAGCTATACTTGAGGAACCTTAGAAATAAAAGTTAAACCCCAGGCTTTTTACTTAACTGTTTCATATGTCTTTTCTTAAAGTATGTGTGTATGTTTGTGTGGGGGGGTATTTAAATGAATAATAATATAAATTTAATGAACAAAGAAAATTGTTGGCTGGGCGTGGTGGCTCACACCTATAATCCGAGCACTTTGAGAGGCAGAGGTGGTAGGATTGCTTGAGGCCAGAAGTTTGAGACTACTGTGGGCAGCATAGTGAAATTCATCTCTATTTAAAAAAAGAAAAGAAAGTTGTTAAAACCATTTACTGCCAGGAGGAGGAAAACATATTACTACATTCATGAAAAGGCCAGTTGGGACAGATACTACCTAGTAGTGCCTGAACTACAGTCCCTGATCTTATTCTGTAAACCTGTTTGTTTCCTGACAAGTGCCTATATTTTGCTACAATTTAGAGAGATACTAAACTAAAGTAACACTAGCAATAAAATAACTTTGGATCAAGCAATTTATAGAAAATATGTGAGTGGTATTGCCCATGATACTTTGGTTAGAACTTAAAATACTAGAATTTGCCATCTCAAGATGCCACATGCAGCTTAGGATATCAAGATCTTGCTGTATCATAGTTGACTAGTCCTTTGATTCTATTGAGCTTGCTATGTAATAATCAGACCTTTAAAATTTTAATTGTGTGTGAGGAGTTTAATAAGAAAATAATTACTCAGGCTCTCAATAAATGACTCAATGTAGTTGTTGGGCAAAAATGAGTGAGATGGCCCCTTTTTCATCCTATGAGGTTTTATGGTGTCAGAGCTAATTTCAAATGAATAGAATTTATTAAATTCACAAATACTTCTGTTTTTGCTTCTTCAAAAAGTTTGTGGACTTTTAAATGGCTTGGCTTCTTTGACTGCAGCAGGTAGTGCAGTACTAGAAAACAAAAACCATTAAATTTGGGGTGGAGGCATTTTTTAGCTATGACAAGGCATAAGTAGTAAGCTCAGTTATTGTACTTTATCAGAACCTTTCAGATCTCATGGGCTTTTATTCTTTATTTGTTGTCTCTCATTCGATGCATACCTTAGTTGCTGGCACATAATAGACGTACGATAAATACCTTTGAATTTCTCTTTAAACTTTTGGATGAATAAAGTCTCAACCTTTTTAACTAGTAAATTTTACATATTTTATCACACCTCCCCCCAATTCCATGTTATGTGGTTGATTGATAATACTAGGATGAATACCCACATGTCACCAGAAATGCACCCAGCACTGGGCTGTATTTTTATAGTCATGTGGTGCTTTTCTGTTAGTCTTCAGAGGAATCTCATGATTTTGTGAATATAAAAATGTAAAAATCTTGTGATTTCTTTTTAAAATAAGAGGAGATTTCTAACATTTCAGAACTGTATTATGAGACTGCGTTTTTCTAAAGACTACTGTGGACCATTAGTTGGATAGACTGTTAATAGATGGTAGATGAAGAAAAGTTTTATAGGCTCATTAAGTTAGGGAAAATGTTAGCATTAAAAGTATCTTTACTCAATTTACCAACTGTTTTGTTTTTTAAAGTGAAGCTCTTCTCTCCCCATTTTGTCCAGCTCAGATGCCTTTGAAAATTCCACAATGTAGGATGGATTAGAAACTCTGTAAATTAAAAAAAAGTTTTAAAATAAATTAATTTGATGCTATCAAACTGATAACATGTTTTTGAATTTTACATTTTTGTAGAAATTGATTTATATAGTGTGCTATACTTAAATCACAGCCCAAGTCATGATTAAATAATAATAAAAATAGTAGTACACATAAGAAAGTGCCCTACTTAAATATGGGAATAAATTGCAGTAGCTGTAATTTATAGAGTAATGTACTGCATAGCAGACACTATATTACATATTATCTCAATTCTTAAGAAACAGTATTACCTTTTTACATATGAAAAAACTGAGATTAAAAAGAGTTTTCTCAGGAGCATATTACTAGTAAGTGGTGGAGCCATCATTGGTACCCAGGTTTGTCTGATTTTATAGCCATTGCCTTAACCACAGACTTACACTACTTATCCCTGTGTGACCAAATTTAGTCTACTTCCGGTGTGTAGACTGCATAATTATGAGAGCTAGTATTAACCAGTGGAATATACAACTTGAAAAAGTGCTTTTTTTCCTGCAGCTGTCTTTTTCCTGGCATATGTGACATTCCAAGCAGAAAGAATATCATGATCAAAATCATTTTACAAAACTTTCATTGCTTGGCTGAGTCAATCGTACATCTATCCATTTTGAAATCATGTTGACTTGAGTTGAGATGGTCAGGAATAGTTGCCATTTAGCCCAGTTCCTTTCTTCCTTCTGCTTTTCTGTGTTTGGCCCTACCGTGTACATTTCCTTTTTGCTGCTTAACTCTTTAAACATATGCTCAATGTCTCAACTTCCTCTGCCTATTCCCTTTGTAATTTCTGAGTGCCTGACCGTGGCCACTTGTGTTCTACTAGAAGTCCTGAACCTTGCCATTGCGTCTCGCCTGTTTCTGCCCCAGTGAACCCTGCATACGGTGGAGCCTGACTTCAATTCATGATCACCTCCCTTAAGTCCATACCGCCCATGACTCATCTGTAGCCATAAGTATCATTTTCATCATTCAGAAGCCCCTTAACCAAGAAGGATATAACTTAACCATATTTTCTAAATTCCTATTGGTCACTTAAGACCCTCTATAATCTACATTTGTTCCCTTATAAACGTATAAGATTGGGCTCTTTTATTTTAGGACAAGCTGGCCTGATGAGAAACACTCCAGGTTCATTTTTTTTTCTCATTTCTCAGCTTGCTGTGTTCATGGCTTGACTTTGACTTGGTCCTTAACGCTTCATATTTATCTCTATGTTAATAAGGAATCAGGATCACTTAATATGCAGTGCTTAATTTTATTAGTTCTTCTAATTGATGCTTATAAATTTGTTTGGTCTTTACAGTTAGATGACAGATTACATCTGGAATGAATTCCATGTGTTCAAACGGTATGGCTGGAATTTAAAACTGTTTATCAGCTGTTAAGAGTACAGTATAGAGAAGGATTTTTCAGGCTGGAACAATAACATGTGAGGGCCCAAGGTAGGAAGATGGAGAAGAATATGAGGGTTCTGAGGAAAAACAATGAAATCATCACTGTTGGAGTTTTGTGTTAGAGAGAAGTAGGTCAGTACAGGTGATGGAGTGGAGGATGTTAGAATACCAGATAAATTAATGACTATTTTGAAGATGCAGCAAAGGAGTGTAACCTCTTTCTTCACCTCTCCTTCCTGTCTTTCAGCTGGAACAGATTTAAGAGAACTCAATTAACAAAAAATGAGTTATATTACCATGACAGTTTGACCTTGTCTGTAAACATTGGGTAGAATGTTTCTTTAGTATATTTTGATTGATGGATTTTCCTTAGCAATGTAGGAAAAAAGCACCAGGACTAATTATAGAGGCTAGGGTACACCTCTTCTGGGTGAGACTCCACCTCTTCATTATCTGATCTTTATTTTGTCTATTATAACAGATATATTTCCTGAGATGAAATAAACTTATCTCTTGGCATGATTTTCCACTGTGCTTGCTAGCAGAGGGGATTGAGAGGAAGCATATCCTGTTGTTTCATTCAAGGACAAGGTCGTCTTGCCTTGGATTTGGGCCAAGAAACCCTGGCAACAAATAATAGATCTTTTTACCCCCATTAGAAGTGAAGAAATGTATTTAGAAACTTGCCAAGACATTGCATGCTCTGCTTATATGGGTAAGACAGTGCTTTTTCCAGTGGTATCACTGTGTATCCAGTTATGTCACAGAGGACATATTAAAGTAAGATCTTTACTTTTAGTCAAAATAAGTATACTTCGTATCTTTGCTTTTAAATATTTTTAGTAATAATTCATTAAAAAATCTATCTGAAAATAAAATCAATTTAGGTTAGTGAAAAAGAATGATGAACTTTAGAAAAAGCAAATGCTCAAAATGTATCATTAGGAATTCAGTTATTCTCCTTTAACCATTTAACCCTAGTAAGATCAGTAATCAGTTTCTTTCTTTCTTTCTCATTTTAAATATTATATAAAATGCACCAAAGTAAATGCTCTGTAAGTTTGGTCTCATAGGTATAAGTATTCCTTAAACATAACCTGACATTTCTCTTCTCTTCTCGTCTCTTCTCGTCTCTTCTCTTCTCTTCTCTTCTCTTCTCTTCTCTTCTCTTCATTTTTTGAGATGGAGTCTCGCTCTGTCGCCTGGGCTGAAGTACAGTGACACAGTCTTGGCTCACTGCTACCTCCGTCTCCCGGGTTCAAGCATTCCTCCCCCTCAGTCTCCCAAGTAGCTGGGATTACAGGCGCCCGCCACCACGCCCAGCTAATTTTTGTATTTTTAGTAGAGGCGGAATTTCGCCATGTTGGCCAGGCTGGTCTTGAACTCCTCACCTCAGGTGATGTGCCTGCCTTGGCCTCCCAAAGTGCTGGATTACAGGCTGAGCCACTGCACCCAGCCCTGACATTTCTTTAATCTGCCTCCAGAGGTTTGACCAAACTCCTAATTTATTCAGGTAATCTGTTAAGAATTCCTCCAGATGAATGCTGAAGTTTTCTTCATTTTCTTTTGTTTAACAATAAAGGTAAAATTATTTTACAGTTACTTTCAATCCTTAATGAAGTACTTTTTAATGCTTACTTTATATCCCTCATTTTAGAAAAACTAACTTATTACTGTCATGTCTGTAATGCTCTTTATAAACTTTTGAAAGCCTTTTCAATTTAGATCAAATAACTTTTATCATTATATATTTTATTCAAATATAGTTTGCTTATAAGCTTTTTTGAAAAATATTTTAAAAATAAAATGAGTGTCTAAGTATAGCTACATACAGATATAACCATGTGAGCATGTATAAAAATATACACGTGTGTGTGTGTAGTGTGTTTGTAGTTTAAATGAAAGTTTGTAAATGTGTCCTTAAGGTCTCTATTAATATCCTTGTTCTGAGATCTTTGTTCTCTCTGACCTACTTTTTCTTCATCCTTAAGAAGTGGTCTTTATAGACATGACACATGCTTGTGATTATTTCCATATAGTATTAAGATGCCAATGCTATTAGTATTGTCTTAGGTATTACACAGAATGGGCTAAATGGAATAGTGTCTGGTTTTTGGAACATAGATTAAGAAACCAATAGAAAAGATATATTAGGGAATGTAGATATAACTTTGCTACCTTAAAGCTACTTTAAAGACATGATGTAACAGAGCAGACTTTAAAAATGCAGCATATTGCATCACACAAGAAGTTCTCTTAAGCTCACCAATGGTCCCTGCCACTCACTGTCTTTCCTATTGGTACAGAAACACCCATGCCATAAAGAGTTAATCACTTGTCACCCTCTGCCATTTCTTCTTCTTAATTGAACCTCTAACATAGGCCTTGTATGTAGTTTTGTTGTGTTTTTCTCTCTTTCGCTTGTGTGTGTGTATGATATATAAGAATCTTATTATAATTGCAGTCTATGATACATCATATCAATCATCCACTATCTATATTTCTTTTGTACTCTGAAGTCACTATATAAATATGCCCCATATGCTTCAGATCTCTTCATTCCACATCAATAGACCAAATTCTCTTTTACAACTTACACTGGATATTCATCATGAAGGCTGTTTTCGGAGACATCTTAGGCATGAGTTAGCCTTACGTTTATTAATAAAGTGACAGCCTGAAAAATTTCTTTACAGTTATCAAAGTTATATTCTTCTTCAATGAACTCTAGAGAGATACATTACTGGTTTGCAATATTGACTTGGTTTGATGATTAAATGAAACATACCCTCCTTTCCCCTTTATTGATATATCTATATACGTGTACTTATTTCATATGTAAGTATGTGTATGTGTAAATATAATTAATCCATACTCTCATTTTTAATTTTGGTGTGTAGAAAAAAACTAGAATTAAGATTTGCTTACTTTATTAGTAAAAATTGAATTTTGAGAATATATGTTCTATCTCTTGTCATAGATGTTTTATTTTCTTACTCTTCTCTAATAGAGTTGAAAATACAGATTACAATGGAGTCATCTTATTATAGGGTATTTTCAGTGGGCAAAAATTTAATAAAAGTGGCAAAAAAGAACATCACACTTTTCATGATGAAGACAATAAAACATGAAATGTGAAAAAGTGAAGAGTTGTAATTTTTTCATTCCCTCTCTTAGGGGAAAAAAATGGGTAACCCACTTTTGCATTCTGAAGTATTTTTATTAAGTGGGAGCACTCTTGTTTATTTTTCTCAGTAATTAAGAAATATTTGGACTTAAATGGGAGAATTCTGCCATATAATTTTTATGGGTACTATGGAACTGAGAAGGACTACTAAAAGTACTACAGTAATTTTAATACTTAAACCTTAAGTACTTCATATTATAGTATCTTTAATAGTAGTGGAAAAGGAGATTGCCGGCCGGGCGCGGTGGCTCAAGCCTGTAATCCCGGCACTTTGGGAGGCCAAGACGGGCGCATCACAAGGTCAGGAGATGGAGACCATCCTGGCTAACATGGTGAAACCCCGTCTCTACTAAAAAAATACAAAAAAAAAAAAAAAAACTAGCCGGGCGAGGTGGCGGGCGCCCGTAGTCCCAGCTACTCGGGAGGCTGAGGCAGGAGAATGGCGTGAACCCCGGAGGCGGAGCTTGCAGTGAGCTGAGATCCGGCCACTGCACTCCAGCCTGGGCTACAGAGCAAGACTCCGTCTCAAAAAAAAAAAAAAAAAAAAAAAAAGGAGATTGCCTTGAGTTCCTTGTCAGTAAAGATTTAGAATGATTCTTTAGTCACTGGGCCTATAGTGGCTGGGTTGGTGGGGGTTGCGGAAAGTTTAGCAAAAATGAGCGATGAGTAAATTTATGCCCCAGGTTTCCAGTGACTAAGAATGTGAAGGATGAAATTAGCTTTTTCGTTATGACTAATAAATTTTACACTTACTTGTTTTCTTGAAGGTATACTTTTGTTCATTTTAAATGGCAACTTAAAGATATGGATGCATAGGACTATTTCCTGTTGAAATGAGTATCATTTGTTGAAATAGTCAAATGTCAAAATCATAGTATTTTAGGGATAACATTTACCTAAATGTAAAAATAACTTAAAACAATTTTATGTAGAAGAAGGCATACTTTGAATAGCTAACCTAATTTTCACAGATTGTTTTTATTTGTTACAGTTATTTAGGCAGCAGCTTGGTCTGTGTCTTGTTATAACAAATAAAATTTGAAATAGCAGCTAAAGAAAGTATAAACACAGGTGACATTTCTTCTCCCTTTGCACTGTATATAGTGAGCCTTTTATCACTAAAATCTTTTTTTTTTTTTTTTGAGACGGAGTCTCGCTCTGTCACCCAGGCTGGAGTGCGGTGGCCGGATCTCAGCTCACTGCAAGCTCCGCCTCCCGGGTTCACGCCATTCTCCTGCCTCAGCCTCCCGAGTAGCTGGGACTACAGGCGCCCGCCACCTCGCCCGGCTAGTTTTTTGTATTTTTTTTTTTTTAGTAGAGACGGGGTTTCACCGTGTTAGCCAGGATGGTCTCGATCTCCTGACCTCGTGATCCGCCCGTCTCGGCCTCCCAAAGTGCTGGGATTACAGGCGTGAGCCACCGCGCCCGGCCACTAAAATCTTTTAATGTGTTCATTTTAGTTGGGCATATTCCCAGATTTCTTTACCCTTCATTATCCCTATTTCCCCTCTGAAAAAAATTAACAACCTGATATAAATAAGAATTAAAGCATGTCTGTTGAACAACCTCACAAAAGATCATTAGAAGTGATATTACGAAATTCTTTTTTTTTCCTAGAAAAAGAAATAGGGATAACTTTAAATGTCGTAGCTGTTTCTTAGAGCAAGACTAGTCAGGGACTATCTTTCAAAAGAAGAGGAAAATACAGATTTTAGTTCTTAATGAAAGTGTCTTCAGTGTCAGCTAAATAAAACGTTAAAAATTAACATTTCGAGTACTTGCTGGATATTAGAAAAGAAGTAAATCTATATTGATATTAAAAACATATAGGTTAAAATAAGTACATTTTTATATAAGAACAGCCACTGACTAGTGCAGAAGCACTCTGCAGAAAATGAACGGAGAGAAAAAAATTACAAAACATTTACATTTACATTACTGTTGTTCTTTTGTCATCTGAGCAGTTCCATTATGTTTGAAATTGTATGTTATGCTTATTTGCTTTGTAAGAAGAGAGTATTAATAAGGAAACAACATTCTGAATGTTTTCTTGTGGGTTTTCTTCAGAGTTCTGTAAAAGATTAGAAACTGTGGTTTGAAAATTTTCCATCTAGTTGGAGTAACATATATTTAAATACTGGGTGAACGGACAAAAAGTATATAGGAATGCACAGGCAAGACTGTCACCCGTAATTGAGTTGTCCCCAAAGAAGCAAATAAGACTCAAATTTTACCAGTAAAGGGTAGGACATAAGCAAGATGGGAAGAAAAAAGGAAATGGGAAGAACGTTTGCAAAGCGGAAGGAACAAGCTAAAACCTTGAATCAGAAAGGTTCATGTGCCATCAAGGAGCAGTGAGTGGATCAACTTGGCTGAGATGCTAGGGCAGTTGGAGGAAAGCTGGGTTGATGAGAGGGGTCAGTTTGCAGAAGCCGTTGAATGTCAACTCAAGGAATTTTGGTCTCATCTGTGGATACATATAATAATTAGAAAACCATTAGCCATTGAATATAGTGAAATGAAATTGTTTGGTGTGGCCAGGGTACCAGTGTGGTGTTAACGTTCATGGGTATGGTCTTTTAGGGTGACTAGTAGAATCAAGCTATCTCTGTTGATCTGGGCACAGTCTGCTCACTGCTAACTTTATGATGTCAGCAGATGAAAGGATCAAGAATTCCTTGATGTTATTTTCCTTTAAAATTTGACTGTCTATGTGTTTCCATGAAAATGTCACTGCTTGACTCACCTTACTTTAAATGACCCAGTACTTTGTTTTCATTGATTATTAATTGGATCTTAATTTCAAAGATGTTGAAATGAAATAAACTTTTAGAATCCACGAAATGTGGTATTAGCCATTAACATATTTAATGTTTATGTTTAATATATTCAATAATAACATCTGTGTATTACATTAATAGTAATGTGCAGATAGTACAACTGGATATGCTGTTAACCTTCCCAGGTTCCTTACAGCAGATTCACTTGTTAAGGAAAATTCAGTGTCACCATTCACTTGTCTTGGTTATTTGATTGTGAATAAGACGTCCCCTATCTTAGAGTTGCTCACAGAATGATAGTAGGAGATGAGGGATCTGCTGACGTGTGTACCCACTGTTATGTATGGGGGCTGACTGAGGAGTGTGCAGGGGGTAGCTGGGGCCCACCAGGTGAATGCATATGAACATGGTGAATAAAGGCATTTCAGGCAGATGGAGTTTTGGAAAATTTGAGCTGTGCATCAGAGTCATCTGGAAGTCCTGGAACACAGGGTTTGAAAAAATCCAGGATAGAGTGGGATTGAAGATGACCTGCTCCCACTTTGGTTTAAATACTCTACTCTTGTAATTTATATAATGTTATCATTCCTACCCCTAAAGAACCTGAGTACTTAAATATATTGAAATAACTACTCAGGGTTCCACAGGAGCTCTCGAAATTTAGCAGTGGATGGAAGGGGGGAATCTGACTTAGAAGTGAAACTGCTGCTAGTAACCCATCTATAAAAATAGCCCACGTTAGGAAATAGTTTGCACATGTGATTACGAAAACAGTAATCTGGCCAGTTGTGACCTTTGTGAACAAAGTTATGTTAAGAGAAGGGATTAGTAAGAGCTGTAGCATTGTGGTCAGAAAACTCTAGAATCAGTAACTTGGATATATAATCTGGCTTCCCCACTCATTCGCTGTATGACCCTGGCTGTATGGCCCTTTAACATGGAATCTTCATTTGTAAAATGGAGTTAATATGGTTGTGTGAAGATTAAATGAGGTAAAACCTATAAAGTGCTTAGAATAATACACAACCCATAAATACAAGTCTTATATTTTTGTAGGAAGATTTTATCCACACTATCCAGGAGGTAAGGAAAATTAAACCTGTTACACACGTGAGGCAGAGACAGTACACTTGTCTTTTACAAGTACACTTGATGTTTCCCTTTCCTTTAGGTGACTGTCCTTAAGTTGGTTTGCCTTTTCCATCGCCTACCGTTCCATATCAGCAGCAACCTTCTTTTTACTAGTTTGTTATTAGAGTGAAAAAGCAACAGTAATGATATCATTAGTTAAAATGGAAGGCTCCCTTTGTTCTAGGCAATGTTTGAAACTCTTCATTTATTATCTCATTGAATCCTCACAATAATGTGAGAGTGCTGCCTCCACATACTAAAGAAATCGGGACATAGAGATAAAGTAACTTTCTCGAAGTCACAGGCTAATGCCTGGTGGAGCCATTGGCAGGATTTTCTTGTATGTGCAGATGCATGTGCACACACAGGTCTATTTGGGGAAGCTACGTGAAATACCTGTCCTTTGTACATAGGTTAAAGGATAGACAGTTCCTTTTGTTTTCAGTGTGTCCTGTGGATTATAATTCTTATCAGAAAGTCCACGAACAGTTTATTCCTCCCTCAACATTTAGAGGTGATTTTCTTTCAAATAGATTTCAAAGGGATTTCATAAGTGCCGTGTCATAACTGCTACCATCCCTGACATAAAATGTAGAGTAACTTTACCTTGATCCTGATAGAAATAAAACCAGAGTATTTTATTGTTCCTCAGTCTTAGCCAGAATTGCAAGAATACAATTTTGTTTTGAAGAACTACTCTTTTTTTTTTTTTTTTTTAAAGACAGGGTCTTACTCTGTCAGCCAGGCTGGACAGGCTGGAGTGCAGTGGTGTGATCTCAGCTCACTGCAACCTCCGCCTCCTGGGTTCCTGTGATTCTTCCACCTCAGCCTCCCGAGTAGCTGGGATTACAGGTGCGTGTCACCACACCCACACCCAGCTAATTTTTGTGGAATTTTTGGTAGAGACAGGGTTTCATCATGTTGGCCAGGCTGCTCTCTCAACTCCTAAGCTCAAGTGATCTGCCCGCCTTGGCCTCCCAAACTGCTGGGATTACAGGTGTGAGCCACTGCACCTGGCCTATATGCACATTTTCTCTTGTTAATTTAACCTTTTAGGAGCAGGTCACCATGCTTATCTGAAATTTCCCATCCATATGGTTTGCCAGAGGTCTTTCATGTTATCCTTTTTTAGACTTGGATTTAGAAAATAATCCTGCTTTGACTTACTATTTGGGTGATATAATTGCTCTCTTAATTTGTTTCTAGTTAGATAAGTAATCTATAGGGAGCTAATTTTAGTATATAGCCAGATGAAAGAGTTTTCTCAGCCAGACTGACTCAGCAACATAGTCTTAGCCATTTAAAATACATATAAATAAATAATAATTAGGTTTATCTTTATTACGGTTTTGACTGTGAAATATAATTAGACCTTTTAGAAAACTGTATTAGGATATATTTTCACCTGGCCACAACAGAGTGCCCTGAAATCCACTGATTATGGATTCTTCTTCCTTGGCACTGCTAATGGCACTGTATTCAGTCCCTACTCTCTGAAAAGAGTGTATGTCTGATGATGATGGCTGTGGTGGTAGACTAGGTAGGACAAGAGCACATCCTTGAAGGAGTTCATGTCACGTGCTGGCTTTATTAGCCACGTGTATATATATTACTCCTTTCTCTGTATTGTTCCCTCCTTAAAGTGTCATCCAGAGCTGCTGTGGAAAAAGATATTGTCGTCAGTTTGTTTATAATAAAGTTAATGAGTGACTTTGAATTGTTAACCCTGAGCCTGGATCTATATTGAAGCATCATACATAGTGTAGCAAAACTTATTAATGGTACTCATTGCATATTATCTTCAAGCATTTTAGTAAGCATATTTAAAACAAAAGTCTTAATTTTTTCAACTGTGGACCTCTACACAGCAATAGGAAGGAACTATTCCAACTAGGTTTTTTTGTGTAGTAAAACAATAAAGTAATTTATTTACCAGAGACCTTGATTTGAGTTCTTGTTCTGATGTTAGCTAGCTGCACAATGCTTAGACAAGTAATTTAACTACTTCTTCTTTTTTTTTTTTTGACATGGAGTCTCGCTCTGTCTCCAGGCTAGAGTGCAATGGCGCCATCTCGGCTCACCGCAACCTCTACCTCTGCCTCCCGGGTTCAAGCGATTCTCCTTCCTCAGCCTCCTGAGTAGCTGGGCCTACAGGCATGCACCATCACACGCAGCTAATTTTTGTATTTTTAGTAGAGACGGAGTTTCACCATGTTGGCCAGGATGGTCTCGATCTTTTGACCTCATGATCCGCCCGCCTTGGCCTCCCAAAATGCTGGGATTACAGGCGTGAGCCACCACATCTGGCTGTCATTTAACTTCTTAAAGTTACTGATTTCTCCCTTCAAAATGGAGGTCATGATTGTCATACTGGTCTACCTCACAATATTATTTTGAAAATTATTGGCTGGGCATGGTGGCTCACGCTTGTAATCCCAGCACTTTTGGGAGGCTGAGGCGGGTGGATCACCTGAAGATTCAGGAGTTCAAGGCCACCCTGGCCAACGTGGTGAAACCCCTTCTCTACTTAAAATATCAAACATTAGCTGGGCACGGTGGTGTGCACCTGTAACCCCTGCTACTCGGGAGGCTGGGGCAGGAGAATCACTTGCACCCAGGAGGTAGAGGTTGCAATGAGCTGAGATTGGGCCATTGCACTCTAGCCTGGGCAACAAGAGTGAAACTTTGTTTCAAAAAAAGAAAAAAGAATTATTAATAGTTACAGTAATAATTACAATTATTTTACTAAGTACTCTGTGTGTGTGTGTGTGTGTGTGTTTGTGTGTGTGTGTGTGTGTGTGATTTTCTTTAGTCATCTAACAATATTAGGAGCAAAATGGGATTCTGCTTCTCATTCTTTAGATGAAAACTTGAGGTTTAAATGAGAAAACTAGAGTTCATGTCATCCGAATCTTTTTGCACACTGTAAAGCTTATGTGAATGCCAGTTATTGTTGTTAGATTGTAATGCTCTAGAGTCATTCCTATGTGGGTTGGAACCCAACTCTTCTCTGTATCTGTGTGACAGTAGGCAGATTGCTTCAATGTTCAGAACCATTTTTCCTGATCTGTCAAGTGCTGTTAATGATGCATACTTCATAGGTTTTGCAGGAATTACATATCTGGCACATGGCCTGACACACGGTGGCATCCATGAATTCGACTCCTGCTTTTTCAGCTAGGATGTTTTCCTTTTCTTGATTTTTAAATAGAATGTTGATGGTGATTCAGAGACTTATTTATTTGATTTTAACTTCGTAGAACATGATTTTCTGTTGGACATCTTAGATTAATTACGATTTGCTTTAAGATCCTTTATTAACTACTCTTTACACATTGGTACTGGTTTGCAAAATAGCTCATAAAAGACCATAATTGATATGAAAAATTTGTATTATTTTTTCCCTAAGTACTTCAATTTTTTCCCACTTATTAAGTGATTTTGTGCAAGTCGAGCTGCTTAGTAAGACCTGTCTTTGTAGTCATTTCGTGTGTGTGTTTGCAAGGAGGTATTTTTAGATAGTTTAGCTGAACAGCAATCTGACGTCTTTAGAGGAGACATCAGTTCATTATGTGGATACAAATTCTATGCTTTCGGCTTTTATACACCAAGTCTTAATTTAAATCTGTTTTTCTTGCCTTTTCTAACGAAAGAGACTACATCATGGTATGTATTCTATTTCTTCCTAAGGCTTGCCTTTCTGGTTAACCTTTGCTTAAGAAATGATCAAGGTAGAAATGTCTTTATTTGCTCACAACTTAATATAGATTATAGAAGCATGGGATTTGGAGCTGTATTTAAATATGCCATTATACATTGTGCTATACAGTGTTTTTCTATTGCAATGTGATTCAGGGATTTAAAATAGTCATTATGGGGCTCATAAATGCTGCGTTCTTTTAAGAAGAAGAATGTAAAGGCCAAGATGTGGGAGTTCTATACTTCTTATAACTGCACATACTGCTTTATCGGTTTAAAAAAAATGCCTTTTGCTTTGTGAAAGATAATTTAATGCTGAGTATGTAAGAGGAACGTTGTTATTTGCTTTCTTATTGCTCTAAATACAGTGTTTATAGGAAGTTATAATATCTTCTTTTATCTGATTCTCCTTACCCCTTTCGAAATACTGGGAAAAGAAACTCTTAAGGCTTAAGCAAATTCATGTTAGTTGTTTGTGACACTTATCTCAAAAGAGATAATACCTTTGGTAAATGATATACTTAGTACCTTTGATTAATGATAAACATAGAAATTTTTTTTCTAAACATAGTAAATTTTTTTACTACAGCTAAGTTGAGAAACTATTCATAGAGAAGTTTAAAAGATTTTTTAAAAATAATTTTCCAGTATGTTCTTTATTTCTTTTCCAAAATTTTTAAGTTATATCTACTACATGTCGAAATGTCAAAGCTTGAGTGAAAACTTTTGTTATTGGTTCCGATGTGTCATCTGCATGGTGTGAAGCATCCAGGGTTTAAAGCATGGTTTTTGGTTTTCAGTTTAGTTATTTGATAATGTGTGAATTCACTGGAATTTTAGAGATATTTTAATTATTACAATGGAATTTCTCATATTTTATCTTATATTGTAAACATGAATCATTGTCAGAGAGAAATGAATTATCTAATGCCAAAGAAAGACACATCTTAGAGTGTCAGGTTAATAATGGGCATCTGTATGAAGGTGTGGAGATCTTTTATTCTTCAAGAAGAAAGCAAATAAGTTTTTTTATATATCGAAGGATCAAACAAGACATTTTTTATAGTATGAAAAACAGAGGAAATCCTAAAGCCATGACTTTTTTTTTTTAATCCTTTCTTGTTCTTAAAAATTAGTGGCGTTATGTAACCATTTAAGTATTTAGCTGAAGCCTGATATTAAGTGAGTCAGATTCCTAGCTTCTTAATGATGCGTCTTTACAGTGAAATTCAAGCAGTTGCCAGATTCTTAAGCCATGAGTTCATTCTCCACCCCCCTCCCCAAATTTGCATGCAGTAGAAACTGAGAATCTGTGCCAAAAGAGGTGTTAGCACTGAAATTCTTATATGCTAAATGTAACTTTTGATTTTAGGCTGTTTCACAGTGAAATTGTATTTTAATTTAAGAAAAATGACCAATGTCAGGCTGAAGTTTCTTTATTGAAAAGTAACATACAAGCTCTGAAATCTGCCGTCATTGGCTCCTCTTAACTTCCCATCACATCCCACCAGAATAACAGTTGTTTTTTTAGAGTTTTCCCCAAATCAACGAAGAAAAGCACCTACCTTTGCCTAACGTAGTAACACAGTAATGTACTAACTCTGTCAGCCCTACTCTCGTGTAAGCCAAGTATTTTCTTGCCTCAGCATTGATTTGGAGGGAGAAGATTATATAAGCCTTTTCTTGTACACATAACTCCAAGCAGTCCTTCAGGAATTGTGAAATTGAGCACCTTACGAATTTTTCCTAAGGGGTCATGGAGAAGTCAGGTTGGAAATATTAAGAATGTAGTTAATGCCTACCTCCCACCCCCATGGAGACACACACACACACACACACACACACACACGAATTGTAAACAAAATAGTGCCCTGGTGGGGGATATGCAGTGCCTGACTCCTTTGGATTTCATTCCAATAGACACTTTATCCCTTTTTTCCTGAATTAAGGTGATAAATCTTCGTTTTTGGTTCAGTTCACTTTAAAATATCTCATAGATTTGAACCATCATTAACTGGAATATATGAAATATATAAAATTCTTGAAAATTGTTTAAAGATGTCTTTCCTTAACTTACTCTTCTGGCTGGGTGCAGTGGCTCACGCCTGTAATCCCAACACTTTGGGAGACCACGGTGGGAGGATGACTTGAGCCCAAGAGTTGGAGACCAGCCTGAGCAACATAGGGAGACTTTGTCTCTACAAAAAAAAAAAATTGAAAAATTAACCGGGGGTGGTGGACCATGCCTGTGGTTCCAGCTACTTGAGAAACTGAAGTAGGAGGATCACTTGAGCCCAGGAGGTTGAGACTGCAGTAAGCCATGTTCATACCACTGCATTCCATTCTGGGTGACAGAAGGAGACCCTGTCTCAAAAAAAGAAAAGAAAAGAAACACACTCTTCTTGTGTTGACAGGAGATTTTTTTCTACCTCTATTGCTTTTCTTTTTTTATGTTCCAGTTTTCCATAGTTGGTAGAATACATTTGAATAAGCCCTATTTAGTCATATATGAAGGTATGTATATATCTAGTTTACACAAAGCTATCTAGTTTATAAGCACCAGAGAATCACAGATTTCAGATGCTGGCCTTCAAGTGAAGAGGACACATTAAAAATACCAAAGTTTATATCTGATTTATTTGGTGTGTTTTGTTATTGATGTCTTGGTTACTATTTTTTTTATTGATTTTAATCTGAGTTCTGTGAATTACAGTCTAAAGGAAGGATTCTATCTCAGGAGGTTTGCTAATCCTGTTGATAAAATTGAAATCATTAAAGAGCAGAATTTATTTACAAAGCTACATTAATTCAAATGGCAAGTATCTAGCCAAGTTCATATTTCACTTGAACTTTTATTAGGTTTCTGTGTTTGGAGGAAACACTAGGTGTTTCTCAAGTTCCTTAAGATATTTACAAGCAAAAGTGTAGACGTTTAAGCAAACTTTAAAATATAAATGAATTCCTATTTTACTTTCCTGTGGTGGGCTTCATGTATGAACTACTTTAAGTAGGGCTTACCTCAAAAGGAAGAGAAACCTTGAGGCCTGTTATCTAGTTACCCCATCTGTTTATGGATTTCAAGAATCACTGTCTCACCACAGTATGGATCAAAGTATTCCCTCCCTCATTATCATTGTCATCTTGATCATCATTGTACTTGTATGCGTTAACTAGTAAGCACTCAATAAGCAGGTGAAGTTTTACAAAGTTTTGCCCCCAAAACGAAACATCAGTTGGTTGATTATAATTTTAAAAATTAAGAGTCTATTTATTTGCCCACTGGATATTTTAGTGTGGATGTTGTCACAGATTTGACATAGCTAAAATACAACTCTTAACTGTTCCCCCCAGCCACCACCACCACCACCAAATATTAACCCAAACCAACCAACCAACCAGCCATGCAGTCAACAAACTATTAGGGTCCCTAGTTTTCCTCATCTCAAATCATTGAGGCTGCCATCTATGCACGTATTGAAACCCCAAACCTATCTTTGGTTCCTCAGGTTGCTCAAACCTCTGTATCCTTCAGCAAGTCTTATTTCTTCTACCTGCCTCACCATGAATTGACGTTCTTCCCTCCATCTCCATTATTACCACCCTGGTCCAAGCTACCATCGTCTCACTTACACGGTTCCTGGTGTTGTACTGTTCCAAATACCTAATAGTACTTGTACTATTCCTAGTGTTTCCCTTATTTCTCATCTGCCCTTCTTCTGCATGCTATTCTTCACATTTATAAAATATAAATCAAACAATGTCATTTCTGTGCTTTTAAAACTCCTCAGTAGCTTTCTATTGCACTTGGAGTAGAATCTGCGCTCCCTGGAGAACAATGCATGAACTAGCCCTACTTGTTCTTCTTTCCTGTCATTGGACTTTTCTCCATCTTACCCACTCTTGCTTCCGTTGCCTTGATCCTCCCTTTGTACATTTAACAGACCAAGCCATGGAGCCTTTTGAGGCTCCATGTTTTATTTTGCCCAGAATTTTACCTGTGATGCTTACCTGGCTGGATCCATGACTCTCAGATGTCAGCTATAGGAGGTTTTCCTGGCAGGCCAGTTCAAAGTAGCCCCTCGGGCATTTCTGTTACACCATATTATTCTAATTCTCTGCCAAGCATTGATTATTGTATTTTTGGTTTTTGTTTGTTGTTGTTGTTCATGTTATTACTGCTTGATTATTATGTCTTTCCCCACTGGAATGCAAGCTTCATGAAAGTATGTACCTCATCTGTTCAGTTCATCACTGTCTGTAATGTCTGGGATGTGTTTAACATAAAAAAACCATTTGATAAATAATTATGGAATGTGTAAGAGAAAAATTAATAAGTACAAAAACGTAGGTATAGGCAACATGTTAGTAAGCTTAGAATTAGTAGATAATTGTTTCATCTTGGGAGGATTTTTTTTCTCTTGTGAGTAGATTAAACTTAGATAAAATTGAATTTGGGTAAAAAGACTGGAGGCAATAAGTAGCTAGTAAACATCAATCACTGAATATCCACATTAGCAATCTTAATGATAAGTTAGGATTAACACTGTTAACTATCACTATTGTTATGTCATGTGATTCTTTAATATTGAACATTTTAATAAAATATGGAAATAAATATTGTTTAAGCAGCAAAAAAATTTTGATAAAAGCTTCTTAGGAATTTAGGTGATACCGAATTTTAGAAATACTGACATTCTATTTAGGAAGAATATTAATATGGATTATTTTGAAGATCAAACTTTGAAGGCCTTCGGTATAATTCAGTGCCAAAAACCAAGTAAAGCTACTTGGATGTTTCCTTAAGTGATAGGACTTGACTATAAAGCATTATGAAAGTTACATGGTTCTCTAAGAACAATCATATTTAATGTATGTATATCATGGAATTGAAGTAAAAATATGTAAATTTTTGTTTACATGCATAATAAATTGTTAATAAAGAATTCCAAGTTACTTTTCCCTCTTAGGATTTATGGGGGTTTGTGGAATACTTGTCTTTAAAATTAATGATACAGTTTACATTGTAGAAAATTTGGAAACTATTTAAATTAATATTTTTCTATGATATAAAAGCAAAATCTAAATTCTGCTTTTAGCAGTGACGTAGCTAATTCACCTCTCTTGATATCAGTTCCTACAGCTGTGAAATGAGAAGATTATACTAAATGAATCCTCAGGCTCTTCCAGGTCTATCATTGTGCTTTATACAAAAACTTGTATTTGCATAATGCTTTATATTACCAGAATTCTTTCACATCTGTTTTCCATTTGTTCTCACAACTATCTTGTTAGGTAGGCAGTACAGACCTTGTTATGTCTGTTCCACACTTGTGAGTAAACTGAACTAAGAATTAAAATTATTTTCTTGAGTTACACAGTCATCTTGGAACTAGCCATGTATTTGCTGTATAATTTCATGTCATAATCTTTGACCTCCTGATGCTAATTCCTGGTGATGTTAAGTACTTAGTCAAAGTAAGTATCCATATTTCATAAATTACCACTGCAGTAACTTGAGAATTTTCAAAATCTGACCTTGGAAATTTGGTTATCCACCCACATAATTTGTAGGAAGCCAGTACTAAAGTATTGTAGCGATTTGTGAGATATACCTAATCACTTTTATGGTGCTTCAAGCCTATCAAATTTTTACTTTTTTAAAAAGTTGAATAGCTGAATATAGAGGCTCCTCTAAAGTACCTCCAGGTTAGGTTTTGAAAGGCCATTTTTAAGTTTGTTGTCCAGATGGTATACCTCACTCCATTCTAACTTGACTTCCTACTTCCATTCTAATCCCTTACAAGCCACTTTCCCTACCCCGTGCCAGAATTATCTTATAAAACATAACTGGGTCTTGTTAACTTCCTGTTTAAAAAAACCCAGTGACTTCTCATTGCACTTAGAGAGCCTACTTTTTGGTAGGCTTAGTCCCTACTGCCCTGACCCTATTTGTACCACTCAGCCTTTCTCACTCCTTACCTTCCAGTGCATGAACTCTTCTCAGAACCGTCAGATTCTGAGTGCATGTTTTCTCCCTCAACATTCTCACTCTTTACTCCAGTCACCTTGAAATTGGTTCTCGACCGTTCCTAGGTTTATCCCACCTAAAGTCTTTACCCTGGATACTCCTGCCATCTGTAAAGCTTTCCTTCCACATCTTTGGCTGGATCCTTTGTATTTATTCACCTCTCATTTCAGATGTTATTTTCTCAGAGTGGCCTTCTCAGATCACCCAGTCTTAAATAGCAGAGTCTCCATTCCCAACCATCACCATCTATTACACGCTCTTCTTTTCGTATTGTCTGTACAGTACTTACTGATAGCTGAAATCGTTTTAAAATTTTTTTATTGTTACATATTCCTCCTTTCCCCTTCCCCCCCTCAAACCCTTCCTCTCTGATTTAAGAGTGTAAATTCCAGGGAGCAGGGATTTTGCTAATCCTAGTCATTGCCAAATCACTAGTTCCTGTAACAGTGACTGGCTTGTTACAGGATGTCAGTAAATACTTGTTGGATAATTAAGTAGATGAATGAATCTTATTGTTCTGAGTAAGTTTATATACTCTCCATCTGGCAGGCTTCTTGTTGAGATCTATGATAGGAAGTTAAAAATTTGTTGAGTTCAGAAGTTTTGTCCTTAATTTTTTTGGTGCTGGCTTCCAGGAAAGCTAAACTAAATTTATTGCATAACTACAGTTGCTGGTCATTGTGTTTTAGTTTTATTCTGGTGATCTTGCCTATAATTGCTGATGGAAGGGGTTGACTATAGAGCTGGTAAGGAAAAGAACATTGGGATCAGACCATCCATGTTCAATTTCTCTCAGCCTCAATATCTTCTACTTTAAACTGGAGTTAACAATTCAATGATTTGCTTGTTTAATACTTACTATACCTTAGGCACTATGTGAGAAGCTAGGAAAGCGTGATGAAAAAGACAGATACACCTAGAAAGGGCATTGAATTATTAAATCAGCAGCTACTGTAAAGGGATTTAAGTTCTGTGACAGGCAGCATTCTGGGTATTACAGGAACATCTCACAAGAATTTCTAACTTCAGGAGGAGGGTTCAGAGAATTAGCCAGGCCAGGGGTGAGAGTATTCTTCCCGGAAGAGGGAACAGTGAAGACCCAGGAGGAGATACAGAGTATCTCTCTGTATTTAAAGTAACCAGAAATAGATTTATATATTTAGTACAGAGACTGAGGGGAAGAGAAGTAAGTGTGAGAAGATCAAAAGGAGAAGACAGTAGGGTGCAGTGGTTAGGAATATAACTTTTTCCAAAGGGAAAGAGAAGCCACTAAAACATTTTAGGCAGGAGAGTGACAGGATCAGGTGTGTATTTTCCTATCGTGTTTTAAAAGTTTACCTCTGGCTGCAACATGAAGAAGAGGGTTACAAGAAGCAAGATGGGACAGTGGTAGTACAGTAGCACCACAGTGAAGTGGGTTCATATTTGTAAATCCCCTCTCAGAGTGCTGTCACACATAGTGGGAGCTTGGTTAATTTTATAAGTTCTGAGTTTTCCTAAGGTGAATTGAGGCTATGTAACTTCAAGGTTATGGAAGTTATACTGTTTGCATCGACATTTTCAGAGTATTCATGCTTTTGTGTATGTGCATGCATGTGCACTGACACCATAGATTATATTTAACCAGTCATCAGCTTCTCTAAGTGGATTTTAATGAATGCTACTCTGTTTCCCTGATTTCAACCTAGGATGATACATCAATATGCATACGCATACACACTTAACAGAAAAATTTAGAGAAAGTAGTTGAAGTTGAGGAAAGTAAACAAAACTTAATACAGCAATAGAATATTAAAAGTTTGTATTAATTTGGGAAGAATGTACTTTCTAAGAGAGTTACTCAATTGGTGATGTAAATCAGTCATGGCAGGTGACTGAGAAAGTCATAAAAATGCTGGAGCATTGGCAGAAGTGAGGGGATCTCTTTATGAGGTAATGTGTGCTTGATGATGTCATAGTCATTCAGACTATTCATTTAATGGCATGTGTCTAAGGTTTACAAAAAAAGGAAAGATGAAGGAAAAGAGAAAAATCTGTTAGACTTCTTGCAGTTTATGAGTATATATTCCTACTGGCCCTAGGCAGTGAGTAATACACCACTAATGTTCAGTCAGTTCTTGCATAGTGCCCTCCCGACAGCCAAAGCAGTGAGATTACCTGGCATGCCAGGGTTGACACATCAAGCCTTTGAAAATAATGTGAAATTAAATGTCTTATCATTGAAGTCCTTGGAAATAAATCCTAACGTGGTTATCTTTAAAAAGGAAAAATTGATACAGTAGGCACATAACGTGAATACCTAGTGTGTTTGTTAGCACCTGTTGTGGTGGTTGCATGAAATCTAGAAGCGAATTTTTAGAGGTAGGATCTGAATTGTCATCTAAAATCAAGGTAGTTTTCTGTGTGTGTGTGAATATATACATCTTTGTGTATGAGGAATGGGTGGAGATTATTAATTATTTTTATTATTTTTCGAGACAAGGTCTCACTCTGCCACCCAGGGCTTGAGTGCTGTGGTGCAGTCACAGTTCACTCAACTTCCTAGGCTCGAGCGATCCTCCCACCTCAGCCTCCTTAGTAGCTGGGACTGCAGACGTGTGTCATTACACCCGGCTAATTTTTGTATTTCTTGTAGAGACAGGGTTTTGCCATGTTGCCCAGGCTGGTCTGAAACCCCTGGACTCAAGCTGTCCTCCCGCCTAAACCTCCCAAAGTGCTGGGATTACAGGCATGAGCCACCATGCCTGATTTGCTTATTACATTTACTTACTATACTTTAGGCACTATTTGAGAAGCCACACAGTATATAAAGTTTTTCAGTTGACAAAGTTATATAACCAGTGTATCCATAAATGATAACTTAGAATAGATGGAACTTCACAGTTTTGAGTCACTATCCATTGTTTACATATCAAGACAAGCTTTAGTGCTGTTTTTTGATGTCCTCTTGATATAAGTTGTAATGAATATCTTTTTATGTTAAAGTTATGTGGAATTACTGTAAATGTTTTCTTTTTCTTTTTCTTTATTTTTTTTGAGACGGTGTCTCGCTCTGTTGCCCAGGCTGGAGTGCAGTGGCCGGATCTCGGCTCACTGCAAGCTCCGCCTCCTGGGTTTACGCCATTCTCCTGCCTCAGCCTCCCGAGTAGCTGGGACTACAGGCGCCCGCCACCTCACCTGGCTAGTTTTTTGTATTTTTTAGTAGAGACAGGGTTTCACCGTGTTAACCAGGGTGGTCTCGATCTCCTGACTTCATGATCCGCCCGTCTCGGCCTCCCAAAGTGCTGGGATTACAGGCTTGAGCCACCGCGCCCGGCCAATGTTTTCTTTTTCTTATCTCAAAAGTAATTCATATTTATATTTAAAACTTTAGAAAATGTAGATAAGCAGAAACAAATTTTAATTGTCTATAATCCTACTATGCAATTATAGCTATTGTTAACATTTTCTTTATGCCCTTCCATAGTCTTTATTTTGTGTATGTGTGCAGAATTGGTTCATGTTAAAATGAGGAAAATCTTTTGTGTAACATTACCACCGTTGCTGATATTTAAAATGTGTTGAATTATTGACTCGTACATTGTGAGCTCCCAAAACCCTTCAGTGGCTTCCCACCTCATTCAGGGTAAAATCCAAACTCTTTACCATAGCTCCCCACATAATTTCACTCTTGAATATCTCTCTGCCCCAGTCCCTCTCCTTGTCAGAGCTTGTGCTGACCTCGCTATTCCTAAAACATGCTAACGCCACCCCCAGCTTGGGCTTTTGATCTTAGTGTCCTTGTTCCTGAAATGCCTGCTACTCACATGTGCTTCTGCAGGGGTCAGGCCTTCATTCCATTCATATCTTGTACTCAGATGTTACCTGAGCAGGGAGACCTTTCACCCCCTATATCCTGGATCCTACTTAATTAATTCTCTAATCACTACTATGTGATGTTCTTATTTTTTTGATGGCCTTCCCCCAACTTCCTACTCACTCCCCAACACAGACACAGAAATGCTAGGATATAAAGTCTATGGAATCAGAGTTTTGAGTACATCCACTCTTATTCCTAATGAAATCAAGTTTACTTCCATTTTTTTGAAAGACTACAGCATAAATTTCAAAAGAAGTATTTATTCTCAAGTGGTCAGCCTATTCAGTAAATTTTATGAGTCATCAAAATCAAACAGTCAAGTAGGTGGCTTCTAGACCTAATTTTTCACATAACCTATGAAGCAGCACTTTTAAAAACAAGTAGTTTTTCGGAAGCCTTATAGTTTCATCATAGAATATTTGTGTATTGAAATTTGGGTAGATATTAGTGCTCTCCAAATTAGAGGGCACTGAACAACTCCATATATTTCATACTGTCTTTGGTTCATAAGATAATCTAATACTTTGTTGATTTTGTTCTTAAGTTACATAAACAGCACAAGAATTTTTCATAATATATTTAATGATTATATTCCTTTGACTTAGTGATATGCTAGATTTATCTCAACTTTACACAAAGACAAATATGAAGTATACTTAGCAATGTATTATATATTAATATATGAAAATGTTATATACAAAGTTTGTGTGCTTATATACTTTGTATGCATGTCTGTATATTTCATGAAGATGATATAATTAAAATTATTCCTTTGGGAAATAAGTGAGAGCATTAAAAAAGAGAAAACAATTTTCTCGTCTTAATATAACATCTTAGGTCATCCCTTGCTATCTAGTCACCGTTTATCACATCGGTTTCTTTTCGTCTTTGCTGGATGCAGTACTTATCACAACTTGACAGTTTCTTGTTTGTTATTTAATTATTTGTCCCCACCCACTAGTTGTAAGATGCATGACAGCATGGGCTTTATTTTACTCGTTGCTATATTTAGCAAACTCGGAATAGTGTCTGGCCTACTGGTTTTCAATAAATGTTGTTTGACTAGTTAATTGAAAAGTAAATGAACTGTCGTGTTTATTTTATCCAAACTGCACACAATCCCGTGAAATAAGTCACATGTTATCAGAGTCCTGCCTACTTCTTCATAAGGCATTTAGACTTTCACTGTGGAAGATTTTTCAGTCATAGGTCGCAAAAATGATCCTAGTATTTGTTTAGGGTGATGATAGCTATTGTACCAAACAAAACAAAATATAATGGTTCAAACACAATAGATTTGTTTTAAAGTCTCTTTTTCATAAATCTGATGTTGTTCTTGATCAATGGACAAATTCCTTCTAGATAGTAGTTCAGGGTTGCAGGCCCTCTCCATTTTTTGGCTCAGTTGTCTTTAACCTTCAATGCAAAGCTTGCGTTTTCTTCCAGTGGAGACTCTCTTTAATGGGAAGGGTAAGATCATGGAGAGTCTCATGTGGAAGGTTGTTATGAGTAAGATATAGAAGTGGCATAATCACTTGTAATTGTTTGTACTCTAGTGGTTTGAACTCATTTATATTGGCACTTACGTAACTGGAAGGGAGGTTGGGAAATGTAATCTAGCAAAGTACTCAGCAAGAGGTCACTGGTGAATAGCTAGCCAGTCTCAGCCATGCTACTGTATGTAGATCTAAGTTCATTTGCATTTAGGTGTAAGATAGCTTTATAAGTTTTGAAGAGTTAAAAATTAATTATGGATTAATGTTTTTAATTCTGTGTAAGGCCTCCTTCCCAAACCCAACCTTTTTTTTCACAAATAAGGCAGCTTAGAATCCTCCATGGATCCCATAGGAATCTTTTTTCTTTGATTTTAAACACTCATTTCCCAAACTCCATACCCCATTGAGCATTTCTTCAGCTGGGATAACTAAGTGCAGTCTCTTTGGAGCTCATCAAAGTTGTTGTCTAATTGGTTGTAGAAACCATCTTCTGATAGTACCAGTAGCTACCTCCCTCTCCAGGGATTGCTGCTTCCATAGCACCAGTCCCACTAGGTTCTGGAAAACAAGAGACCGAGAACTCAAGTTTTAGTAATTGTAGAATATTACCAGTATTTCTATATTAATTAGTGTTACAGTCTAGATGGTATGATTGCATGATTTGCTTATAGTTGATAAACGTAGATTTTGGAGCCTGTTACTGAGGGTTTTGGACGAGCCACTTAAGCTCTGTGAACTTCCGTTTCTTATCTCCTTCCTTCCTTCCTTCCGTCCGTCCTTCCATCCTTTCGTCTCACTCTGTCACCCAGGCTGGAGTGCATTGGCATGGTCTTGGCCCACTACAAACTCTGCCTCCCGGGGTCAAGCTATTCTCATGCCTCAGCCTCCCAAGTAGCTGGGAGGTGCATGCCACCATGCCCGGCTAATTTTTGTATTTTTAGTAGAGGCGGGGTTTCACCATGTTCGTCAGACTGGTCTGAAACACCTGACCTCAGGTGATCCAGCTGCCTCGCCGTCCCAAAGTGCTGGGATTACAGGCGTGAGCCATCGCACCCGGCCTGAGCTTTCATTTCTTCGGCAATGAAGTGCAACATCTGGGTTCTTCATAGGTATTAGAACAAAGAGACAATGTATGAAACATTCATTGCATTGCCTGTTACACAATACATGCCCCCTCGCCCCAAAGCAATCACAGTAATTATTATTAACATTAAGAGAAAATATACAGAGGACTTTGGAATTTAAAACAGATGAAATACTACCCAGAACATGACTTTTAAATCACCCAACTCAGTGCCAACAGTTGCTGTGTTTTTCATTGAAAGTTCTTGGACTGGTAATCTAGAGAATTTTTTGGAATCTCCCAGAGGGATTCGTGCTTTTCAAATGAGTCGTTGTTGATGGTTGAAAATGAATTGAAAAGGAAAAGGAATTATATGCAGAGTGCATGCCTGTGTACGTGCATTTGTGTGCGTGTGTGTGTACGTATGTGTATTTGAAGTGAGAATAGTGTGGCTGTCACTTGAAATCCATCATAAAACTGTTTATTAACAGGCAACAGGACATTTCATTTGGCCATATATACATTAATCAACTACCTTCGTGTTTCTATGGAAACTTGTATAAACAGTTGGATTGTACTGTTTGAGGTCTCAAATAAACATTTCCATTTTGAAAAAAAGACAGTTATCTTTTCAATGACACTTTCAATGGTTCTAATAATAATTCTGCTATTATTCTTGATGCCATATATCTCAGATATCTTTCTTAAAGTGATAGAATTCATTGACTAGCTAGCATAAGTGAGAGAGAGAGAGCACGCGCAAGAGAGCGTGTGCACACACATAGTACTTTTTCTGACCTTCAAATGTTGGGGAAATTATATATAAGACAAGGTTTTGTTTCCATCAAAATCAACTATCAGAAAATAAGTCACCTTAATCTTCTATATAATGAAGTTCTCTCTCAATTTATTGTTTTTAAACAAGAATGTATTTTTTCCATAAGGAAAATAAATCAGAAATGACCTCAAGCGATCTTAGCTTGGAATGTTTGTAAGAGTCACATGATGGCATTGGTATAAGGGAGTTAAAGAAGTTTTACGTAGATTTAATAATGAGTCCTGAAAATATGATCTCAAAATTGCAATTGCTGGATATTACCATAAACATTGTAAAGATCAATTTATAAAGCAAAAAGTAAATGATTGTCGTTGTAAAGAACTTGCAAGAAAAATGAAAAATCAGCTTCACGAATGTTGTACAGCACTATGTCATGTATAGACACATCACTACCTTAAACAAATTAGAAGGAATGTAAACTCAATTGGATGACTCAAAAAGTGAGTCAGCTTTGCAAATGTCAAAGTCATTGATGTTAGAGATGCAGATGTAAAGTTTCGTGAGAGCGAGAAATTATTTACAATTAATATTTTATTTTCCATGTGATTTTGAAATTTGTATTACACTAGTAAGTTGACATAAATAGCCATTTGATTGTTTCATTGATATCCATGAGAATTTTCAGGTCAGTTATTAAATTAATAAATATATTTAAGTTTAATGCTTAAGTGTGTGCTCCCTAGCCATTTGTCTGGGGCTGCCATCTGTTTCCATCACCTTTTTGCTGTGTGATCTTGATGCAAGTCACTTTTCTGCATCTGAGGTTTCCTCCTACATAAAATAGTCCTACTAATACCTACTTTGTAAGAGTGTTGTTAAAAATTAAGTGAGCTAATATATGCAAGTACTTAGAGTAGGGCCTGGCACATAGTAACTGGTGTACAGGTAATCTAATTTTGTTATCTTTGGAAAAATGGGGCAAAGCTTCACATTTTGAAATACATGATACTTAGATCATGCAGTTTCTCATCACCCGGAAGTATTCCTCTCTCCCATTTTGAAGTGAAGTTCATACAGGTTTCCTTTCTACTCAGTGCTTTCTTTCAACATTCAATGGAAAAACCCTTCTAAAAGTATTTGCTTTGAAACATTAGTCACCTTGTGACAGACAGTCTCTTTTCAACCAGTTCACTAATTCTGATTATTTATTTTCCCCATCAGGGTCCCAAGTGTGTTTAAAGTGTCCCCATTTCATACATGTAAGAATTAATTCCTTTCTGCCTTGGGAGAAGGCTAGAGTACCATATTTCAGTAGCTGATTCCACCACATAAAGATATATATTTGGACAGCAAGCCATGTGAAATATTCATTGTATAAGCCACATCTTATCAAGCCTTCTCTGTTACAACTCTCTCTAAAACATTATCATAATATAGGAAAGTAGCAAGGAACATTTGAAATACATCCCCTCCCCCACCCCCAAAAAAACACACAACACAGTGGTGTTTCTGTTCAGACTGTCCTCTGAGAGGCGGTGTGCTCCGTATGGCAGGAGCAAAGTTTTATGGTTTTACCATACTTAGTTTGTAGCATATGTCTGTGCCAAATACGTACTATTTTCGAGGCTTTTGCAGTCAAATATAATAAGGCAATACACATAAAAGCACAAAACTACCCAAGTTGTTATCACTTTGAGAGAATTCTAAACTACAGAAACTTGAATATTTATAAAAGAGAGTAATTGAGCTATAAGCATATCATGACAATGAGGTTATTTAGTTTGCAAAATTTATTATGGTATTCCAAGCAGTGAGTTCCTCTCCATATAAATACATGATTTATTTAAAAGGTAATACGTAGACTTTTGGGGAAATACATAGTAAGTGAACTACCGTAATGGTAGTTTTAGGTATGACCCTGTCAAAACAAGTCATTTGGTTGGCTTCTTTGTTTCCACGGAATTTGAAAAATATCTGGCCTAACGTGTTGAAGGATGTTGAATGGAAAAATGACAGAAGAAATGAGAAGGAACAGAGAGGCGTATGTAAGGTAGATTATTTGGATGACAGTGATTATTTCATTTGATCACTCTCTTATGTTACAGTCATTTCATAGAAGAAACTGAGGTACACAGAAGTTAACTGACTTGCCCAGGTTTGCTTGACTTAGGAGGTAGTTGAACAGAAGATAAATCCATATATGGCTAACATGAGGCTTCTATCTTCTGAGCCTGGTAGGAAGCTGGAAGAATGTTAAGTTCTTACAAATTGTTAATTTTGGCAGTTTTCTCCAGTAGATAAAAGCAAATACATTTTTGCAGAACTATTCTTATAAAGCATAGTTATATCAACACCTTAAAAACTCTACCTATAGTTTAATCAGAAAAACATTAGGCCTTATCAGTTTATTAAGTTATTAACTCATGACAGATTTAGAAAACTTTTGTTTCCTGACATTATATACATTTATTAGCAAAATAAATTGTATATTTTACAAAAATCTTTCTCTTTGCTTTGTGGAATACTGATAGATGAAGCCTTCAAGGATGGGTGTTGTATCTAGGGTGTATATAAAGGGATTATGAGAGGAGTCAAAATTACTGTGGTAAATAATATTTAAAAGTCCAAATGTTTACTTTTTCTGGTGTTCTTAAAGAGATAGGATTTAAAGAAATAAAAGTTGATCAGATTATAAACTGGTCTTTAAAATGAGCTACTAAAAAATTTCCTGCCTCATCAAGCTGCATGTAGAAACAAGTCAAAGAGTGTCAGAACTAGTAGTACCTGAAAAGATAGTAGCAGAAAGGGAAAAAAAAAAAAGAAGACAATGTGGGTGTGTATGTGTGTGCCTGCCTAGAGAAAGAGAAACAATATGAATGGCTTTTAAAACAACTTGAGCTCCAGAGGGAGTGAAAGATAGTGTCTATAGCTGGGTGACTTTGGCCACGAAAGCCCTTTCTGGGAATAGCTCAATAATCCATTGGCATCTAGGCTTAGATTCCAGCTACAGGAATCGTGAATTTGGAAAGGACCTGCGCCTTGCAGAATCTGGTCCGTGACGATCTATACTTAACACTTGTTTAGTCATTTCTGTGTGCCAGGCACTTCTCTAAGTCCTTCACACCCATTTATTTATTCAGTCCTCACAACACAGGCTTTCAATAAATGATGGATGAATGCTGAATGAAAATATAGTATGCTTTATTTTTTACAAATACCTCAGAGAAAAATAGAAAATATGTCTAGGAATATACTGACTCCACCTTGTAGAGATTAAAAGCATGAACATAAAGACTCAAAACTCTAACAGTGATATGGGGAGAGCAGTGTTCATTTGGGTAAATTCTGAGTGATGCATCTTAATATAAAGTTACTTTTAGTCACTAAGTGTGATATTTAATTTAAGTAGTTTTATTCAAGGTAAGATGCCCAGGAAGATTGACTAGATTCCAGTGGTCATCACCCCAAACGTTGTGCATTCTGTTGTAACTGTTACTTAAAGTGGTTCCAAGATTAGTTTGGAAAATTATCAGTTAAATACATTTCAGTCAATAGACAGTATTTTTTTGTTTTTAACTGTTGGATTTCTCAGCAGTCCTAAGATGATGATGATAGGTATCTTGGAGCATGAAACTCTCTTTTACATATAAAAAAAAAAAAGGAGAATAAGCCTCTGTTGATAATAAAATTCCACAAAATTCATCCCCAAAACTTGGGGATCTAGTACCACAGATGCTGGGCTATATCAGTAATTAATTCAGGATGGAAAGGAAGAAGAAGGGCAGCCACCCTTGTTTGTACTGCACTGTCACCAACTTTAGGTATTTTACCAATTTAACTTTTTTTTTTTTTTTTTTTACTTGTTATTACTTATTTACTTATGAGTATTTACTTATTGGTATCAGAGACTTCAAGGCATCCATACTCATTGTCTTTATGTTCAAGGTAGAATTCATTTATTAGCTAGTGATTTTATAAATGCCAACCATTAGATTAATCAGTGATTATCAAATTCCTATTTATATATTATAGAGACTTAAATAATGTGTAGAATTTACTTTTTCAAAGCTAATTATGGTAGCATCTGTTTGTCCTACATAATAAAACAACAAAAAATTATTAAACAAATGATACCAAGGTTTTATGAAACTGTGATTAATTTTAGATTTATGCTTATATAAAGTATTACTTCCTGTGTGCCGGGCACTTCTCTAAGTCCTTCACACCCATTTATTTATTCAGTCCTCACAACACAGGCTTTCAATAAATGATGGATGAATGCTGAATGAAAATATAGTATCCTTTATTATAATACTTATATAAAGTATTATATAAAGTATTACTTTATATACTTTAATACTAATATAAATACTTTATAAGTATTACTTCATATATGCATAAACCTAAAATTAATATTATCTGATTTAAATATAATATATAATTAATATAATCTAAGTCTGATTTAAGAACCTGATTTAAATATTACCCTTGTTTCTTATGTATTTAGCAGTGTTTGTAGTTAAACTGTGATTCAACCATTTGCCTAAGAGTAGTTTATTAAAATTGTGATTCACAGGTGGTGTTTTTTAGGACTATAGGTTGCTTGTTCCAGGAACAAAAAAAATTAAGCAGTAATATATTTATATAATCAAATATTAAAATAAATATTTAAGTGATAAAAATGAAAAATATAGGTGAAAAGATTCCTTGGAATTGTGTTCTTAATTGTTGGAAAATACATAGGTATTAAAATTACATAAAATGTGTTACTTTCTCATTTAATTAACTTAATTATTGATTTTATTCAGGTAATTACTGTATATTTCTAGCTTTATAAATTTTTTTTTTGAACAGAATTTGTTATAAATGGTGGCTGCAGTTGCAAGATAATTCACAACTTCAATTTAATCTGTAATTTAATTAAATAGCATACTGATACATAGTAATTTAAATTGGCACTGGGTCAAGCTTAGAAAAAGTTTAGAGTCAGGGATGCTTGCTGTCATGTTGTGCCTTTCTTGTATATATTCCTCAGATCTCTGTTGCCCTGATGCCCTTGGGTTTAAATATGGGCATCTGCCCCTGTGTCTGCCTCCTGACTCTTAACCCCTACATGGTTTATTTGCCTCCTAGAAACTCCATTTTTCCTAGGCATGGGCTCAGGCCTCTATTCCATTAGAGTGTCATGGCAGAGCCAAATCAGTGCATTTCAGTTTCTTTTCTTATGGGAACACCTTTTGTAACATCTCCCATTCCATAACTTGACTGATGTGTATTGTCAATAAAATTTAATAATAATGCCAGATGTGGTGACTCATGCCTGTAATCCCAGCACTTTAGGAGGTTGCACAGGTGGATCACTTGAGGCCAGCAGTTTGAGACCAGCTTGGCCAACATGGTGAAAGCCTGTCTCTGCTTAAACAAATAAAATAAATAAATAAATAAATAAATAGCCGGGGTGGTGGGCACCTGTAATCCCAGCTCTTTGGGAGGCTGAGGAAGGAAAATCGCTTAAATCCAGGAGGTGGAAGTTGCAGTGAGCTGAGATTGTGCCACCACACCTCACCCTGGGCAACAGAGCAAGATTCTGTCTCCAAAAAAAAAAAAAAAATTAATAATAGTATTGTGATCCTAATTGGTGGGAAAAGATTTTAAGGTTTTTTTGAACATGGCATCTATTCTTACATATCTCATATTAAAAGGTATTTAATTAATGCTAATTTATATATGCATTTACTTTAATGTATCATTATTTCATGCCATTCTGCAAAGAACACAGATAGTGGAGAGAAAGAGATAAAAACGATGTTTGCAGTGGCTCACACCTGTAATCCCAGCCCTCTGAGGAGGGAGGATTGCTTAAGGCCAGAAGTTTGAGACCAACCTGGGCAACATAGAGAGACCCTTTTTTATTACCTGCAAAAAATTTTAAAATTAGCTGGGCATGGTGGCATGTGCCTGTGGTTCCAACTACTCAGGAGGCTGAGGTGGAAGGATCACTTCAGCCCAGGAGTTTAAGGCTATAGTGAGCTATGATTGTGTCTCTACATTCCAGCCTGGACAGTTGAGGAAGTCTGTGTCTTTAAAATAAAAATAAAAAACATTTATTTTCTATTGTTTGTAACACCTGTCACACAGTGAATTTGGAGGTAGTAGAGGTTTAGAGTTAGGAATGTCTTACTTATCTTGATATTCTCTGCCCCTAGCAGAGTGTATGACACGGCAGATATTCAATAAGTATTTATTAAATATAATTGAATTTTTAAAAGCAAAAATATTTCTCTTTTGACAGTCTTATGGTTCTGGGCCTAACATTTCCATGTAATTCTGATATTTGTGACTGTAAGTAGGCACAAATGAATAGATTGTGGTATCTAAAAGCTGGATAAATGTCTCTTCTGTTAGGTTTGGAGCTCTTACAGCTCCTAGTGCTCTCCATACAGTGAATTCTTAGTCAGGGAAGATGACCAGATGATGGATTCTAAAGAGAAGAGAATTCTGCGAGACCTGAATAAATAAAGTGTAAAAATTCATTAGATTGGCCGGGCGCGGTGGCTCAAGCCTGTAATCCCAGCACTTTGGGAGGCCGAGACGGGCGGATCACGAGGTCAGGAGATCGAGACCATCCTGGTTAACACGGTGAAACCCCGTCTCTACTAAAAAATACAAAAAACTAGCCGGCCGAGGTGGCGGACGCCTGTAGTCCCAGCTACTCGGGAGGTGGAGGCAGGAGAATGGCGTGAACCCAGGAGGCGGAGCTTGCAGTGAGCTGAGATCCGGCCACTGCACTCCAGCCTGGGTGACAGCGCGAGACTCCGTCTCAAAAAAAAAAAAAAAAAAAAAAAAAATTCATTAGATTGTTTTATCTTCATTTGACACATTAATTAAAAAAAAAAAATACACTATGTGGCATGTCAACCTGAGTCATGTCTGCAAAAGATAATCAATAGAAATCAGTTTATTGTTCTCTAATTACATGTATTGATTGATGCCTTTTAACATCTCTAAGCCATAGAGTAATGTTTCCCCAGTTGCCTTCTGCAGTAAGTGACTGAATTAAATGGAAGAGTAGCTAAGACAATGAAGGGTCTCTATCCTGCCTATTGTTTATTTTAATATCTGATCACCATCTATTTAGCTACATGTAAAATTATAGTCATTAATACATTATCTGTAAACTTGTATCTTGGAATTGTTCCTGAAGAAGACCTGCAAATATTTCACTATTCTACATTATGAATGAAACATATAAATTCTGAATTTAGAGGTATTTGCCTATCCCTTACAGATAAGTTGTTATTCTCCTAAATATTACATATTTTACAACATCTTCAATTACCAGTTTCTTTATAAACACTGTTAATAAGATAGGTTTGCGATTATTTCACTTCTCCAAGCTCCCTCAACAAATAGATTTTTCTCCATTTATTTGGCATCTAATTATATGCCCCTATGAAGTTCATGTTTAAATCTTCCCTTTGTATGCCTCGTATCCCATAAAGTTATTATTTCTAAACAGATTGTATGTAAATATTGTTCAATATAATTCACTTAAGGTAGAGGGGGTGTAATCCATTCAGAGAGTAGGTCTGAATTAATATGGGATATAAATACATTTTGCCTACTTGGAGCTCTGAAGTATCAAAATCCATTGAGCATTGTCACAAATCCGAACTGTCTCCCTTGTGAGGCCTACTCTAAACTATGCCCTAACATTTTGGAGGGGGAGAGGGAATGAGCCTCAAAAGGTAGATGGGAGTATTACTAAGGTTAACATTTATTTAAGTTTTAACAGTTAGTCCTTATATTTATAACTATTCACCAGCTAAATAGGATCAATATGCAGGAAAAAGGGAGTGTTATCAGTATTTCATGATGCTAGTTAACATGTATTTTGAAATGCTGTTTAATAGCTCAGTAGTATAATATGTGATATTATAGATAAATAGAATGCCTTTTTTATTCAAAAGAATTGGTAATAACTGATAAGAGTGTAAGATTCTTCAGAACATTACATCTGTTTTCTTAGATTCTCACATGACTAGGGCATAATAAGAGAAAAGAGACTCAGTAAATATTTGTCAAATATGCCATTGTATGAGTGGGTTTTTTTAAATGCATTTTCTCTGGTATATAAGGGATGCAGAACACATAAAAGATGCTTAGTGAATGTGTTTATTTTAATAGAGACTGTTTTTATTTAAACATGAACATGTAGAAAGTTGATATTTATGTATATGAGTATAGATAGGTAAGTGTTGTCCATAACTTTTTCAGTTCTAAGATCTTTGATGGCATTCTTCTCTCTTCTTTGTAGAGCCTAGTACAGTTGCTTGTATGGCAGTATACTTCATCAATTCTAAGATGCTCTCTTTTTTCTTAACCTTTAAACATCATTTGGGTATAAAAGAAGCTTAAATGTGTTTTCTTGTTTAAACTGCTTTTTGCCACAAAGTTACATTTGTGATGGCTAATAAATAGTAGTAGCCTAATTTGCTCATTGATGTGTGATTGGAAAATTTTAGCTAACTAAATTAAATACCCAAGTTTATCTTAATCACCAGACCCACCTATTTAAAGCATTGAATTAGTGTTATTTAAGGCTTACTGTGTGCTCATACACTTTAAAAATTATTATGTGATTTTTGGTAAATAAGACAATATTTAGTAATTTGTGAATGTGGAAAATGAATACCATTTTTACTTCAATGGGATAGAATAAAATATGATATTTTAATTTTAAAATGTCTTCTTGGAGTTCTTGATTCAGATTGTAATCCTAGTTTTTCCTGCTCCTTCCATAGCTTCCTGCAGATTTCACAAAACTGCATCTTACTGACAGTCTCCACCCACAGGTGACCCACGTTTCTTCTAGCCATTCAGGATGTAGTATCACTAGTGATTCTGGAAGCAGCAGTCTTTCTGATATCTACCAGGTAAGAGACTGTTTTCCTTGTCATTTGCTTCATTTTCATTTATTCCAAGACATTTTAAGGTTCTCAGCTGATAGAATCTATAAAGTAAATACGTGTGTGTATATTACATGTGCATGTATGTACAAAAAATATTAATGTTTATTTAACGTATGTCATTTTTAGGGTGTAGAACTGTCTTAATTGTACTGCCTCTGCTATTATGAGTTACCAAAGTGTTTATTTTTTTATTTGTATAAAATATATGGGGTAAAAGTGTAAAATTTTTGCTTGGATAGATTGCATAGTGGTGAAGTCAGGGCTTTTAGGTTATACATCACCCCAATAACTTACATGGTGCCCATTAAGTAATTTCTCATTATCCACCCCCTACTCTCTCATGCTCTGAGTCTCCACTGCTTATTCCATACTCTGCATCCATGTGTAAACATTATTTAGCTCCCACTTGTGACTGAAAATGTGGTATTTGTCTGTCTGTGTCTGACTTATTTCAAATAAGATAGTGGCCTCCACTTCCATCCATATTGCTGCAAAAGTCATGATTCATTTTTTTATGGCTGAATAGTATTTCATTGCGTATATGTACTGTACTTTATTCGGTCATCCATTGATGAACACTTTGGTTGATTCTGTATCTTTGCTATTGTTAATAGTGCTGCAAGACACATACAGGTACAGGTACCTTTTTGATACAATGATTTATTTTCCTTTGGGTAGATACTCAGTCATGAGATTGGTAGATTGAATGGTAGTTGTCTTTTTAGTTCTTGGAGAAATCTCCATACTGTTTTTCATCAGAGGTTGTACTAGTTTACATTCCCACCAGCTGCATGTTATTGTTCTCTTATCTCCACATCCTCATCATCTGTTACTATTTTTGTCTTTTTCATGACAGCCATTCTGACTGGTGAAAGATAGTATCTCATTGTGGTTTTCATTGGCGTTTCTCTGATGATTACTGGTATTAAGCATTTTTTCATATGTCTGTTGGCTATTTGTATGTCTTCTTTTAAAAATGTCTATTCATGTCCTTTCCCCACTTTTTAATGGGATTATTTTGTTGTTGTTGTTGTTGTTGTTGTTGTTGTTGTTGTTATTCAGTTGTTTGAGGTTCTGGATATAAGTCCCCAGTAGGATGCATAGTTAGCAAATATTTCTCCCATTCTACAGATTATCTGTTCACTCTGTTGATTATTTCTTCTACTGTGCAGAAGCTTTTTAGTTTAATTAAGTCCCATTTGTCTGTTTTTGTTGCCTGTGCTTTTGAGGTCTTAGTCATGAATTATTTGCCTAGACCAGTGTCCAAAAGAATTTTCCCTAGATTGTCTTCTAGTATTTTTATAGCTTTTGGTCTTAAGTCTTCAATCCGTTTTGAGTCGATTTTTTTTATATGCTGAAAGATAGGGGTCCAGTTTCATTATGCTGTGTATGGCAACCCAATTTTCCCAGCACCATTTATCAAAAAGGGTAGCTTTTCCCCAGTGTATGTTCTTGGCTTTGTCAAAGATCAGTTGGCTGTACATATGTGACTTTATTTCTGGATTCTTTATTTTGTTCCATCGATCTATGTACCTACTTTTATACCAGTATCATGCTGTTTTGGTTATTATAACCTTGTAGTGTAATTTGTTCTTTTTGCCCAAGATTGCTTTCACTATTCAGGCTCTTTTGTGGTTACATATGTACTTTAGGATTTTTTTTTTTTTTCTAATTCTGTGAAAAATGATGCTGGGATTTTGATAGGAATTACATTCAATCTGTATATTGCTTTAGGCAGTAAGGTCATTTTAGTGATATTAACTCTTTCAATCCATGAGCATGGGATGTTTTCTCATTGCGTCATCTACAATTTCTTTCATCAGTATTTTGTAGTTTTCCATGTAGAGCTTTCACCTCCTTGGTTGAATATATTCTAGGTTTTTTTTTTTTTTTTTTGGTAGCTCTTGTAAATGAGATTGCTTTCTTGATTTTGTTCTCAGCTAGATTGTTATTGGTGTATAGAAATGCTACTGATTTGTGCACATTAATTTTACATTCTGAAACTTCCCTGAATTCTTTTATCAAATCTAAAAATTTTTTGATGGAGTCTTGAGGGGTTTCTATATATAATGAGATCACTCCGTCAGTGAACAGGGATAATTTCACTTCCACTTTTCCATTTTGGATGCCTTTTATTTCTTTCTCTTGCCTAATTGCTCTGGCTAGGACTTAGAATACTATTTTGAATAGGAGTGGGAAAGTGGGCATCCTTGTTACAGTTCTTATAGGGAATGCTTTCAACTTTTCCCTGTTGAGTGAGATGTTGGCTGTAGGTTTGTCTAATATTACAAGTTTTTTCTTATTAAAGTCCATACTGAGTGTGACAAAAGGAAGGGCCTATTCAGAATGGACCATTGAATTATCTTCCTTGTGTTTTTTAAAAATTACCTTTAGATTTAGTATCTGCTTAAAATAAATTTTTATGATACTGACGGATAGAAAATAAGCCAGAGCTGTGGGATTCCAAAAATGTTTTTAAAACAAAATAATTTTAATTCTTAAGAAATATTCTATTAGCTTTGAATATGCAAAGTTAGGAAAAGAGACTGAAATATACACAAAAAATCCTTATTTGGGCCTTCAAATACATTCTACTACTATTGGATTGTATATGGTTTCAAGCAAAATAACATTATTCTTACTTTACAAAGAATAACTCTTGGCTTATTAGGAACTGTGGCATGAAAAAGCCATAAAAGTAACTTTCTTTAGAGACAATATAGTTATGAAGGATCATTGCTGTATTTAGTCAGTGACGTTTTTATTTTTTTAATTATTGAAAGTTAGTCAACAATTAAGAATACCATCAATACAAGACATACTCGTTTAGGTCCTGAATTTAGTAGATCTTGGAAAATAATTTTATTTTAAAGAGACAGTATACTAGTTATATAGTTTTCTCAGTTTACTTCCACATCACATACACACAAACACACCATTTATTCTGAAAGTTGATTTTTCTAAACATGTATCGAAGAGTTCCCATGTGTAAAACAATCAACAGTATACATAAAAGCTGTACTTTAGCTTATATTAATTGAAATATTACGGCAGAGCCTTTGTCCTCTAAACTTTGAATTATTATTATACATATTGAAAATCTATAGTGAGAATACAGCTTGAGGTTACAACAGTTATCACTGTTCTCATCAGATAAATACAAACTTGGATGAAACTCCTAAAAGGTAAATCTGTTAAGAGAATGAAGTAACTTGTTTGGCCAGGTGCAGTGGCTGATGCCTGTAATCCCAGCACTTTGGGAGGCCAAGACAGGCAGATCACTTGAGGCCAGGAATCTAAGACCAGCCTGGCCAACATGGTGAAACCCCATCTCTATGAAAATACAAAAATTAGCCAGATGTAGTGATGCATGCCTGTAGTCCCAGCTACTCAGGAGGCTGAGGCACGAGAATCTCTTGAGCCTCAGAAGTTGTCACAGCAGTGAGCCGAGATCTCCCCACTGCACTCCAGCCTGCGGGGCAGAGCGAGACTCCATCTCAAAAAACAAAAAAGTAACTTGTTTGTATAATTGATTGAGGCATATTCTGAGGGGAATTCTAGTCATATGTGCTTTTACCTTGAATAGGCTGGATAAGTACATGAGGAAATGCAGATGGTACTTCTTCTGCCCCTGGTTATCATCTGAATGTCTGTGAAACCAGAGTGTAGGTGAGAGTTCCTAATTACTCTAACTTAGTTGGAGCTTGCAGCCTGCTATCTGGCTTTATCTTTGGGTGTAGATGAAGAAGAGGATCCCTGTGCATATCATTATAGTTGATTGTCAAAGCTATTTGTTTCAAATTTGATGACAGGCATATAGCCTGTTAAGTATGTATCCATCATAAGGAAAAATCCATAGATGTATCTAAGGATCTAGTTATTGGCTGTGCAAAACTTAACATTTAGTAGAGATTTTCAGTAGACCACTTCTATTATCTTTGAATCAGAACTTAAAATGAGAAGTCTGACATGCACCTGGTTCAACTTCCAAATTTACATTTGAATCCTCTGCTTCTCTCCTGTGAATCAAGCATCCAGTTTATTCTTGAACAATTCCAAGGGTGAGCAACTTTCTCCCGCAGCAGCCCATTTAATCTTCATACAGTTCTGATTTCAGAGGTCTCCTGTCACATTGAAGTGAGAATAAACGCTCACGAGATGGACACAGATTGAATTTGAATGCTGTACACCAGGGAGATATGGATAGAATAATGTTGCTGAGATGGTGGGAAGAGAGGAATTCGTGAGTGAATTCTTAGTCATTCATAATGACTAACCTTTAGAGAAGAAACACTCCTCTGTTTTAACAGGGACACATCCTGGGGAGTTTGGGAGTTGAGGGAGTTCCTGTCTTAGACTTCTGTTTTCTCTCGGAAGAGTTGAGTTCATTTGTTGAGAGTGAGAGGGTTGGCAGGTAGAGAGTTTTAAGGAGAGAGAAGTTTTGAAATAATAGTTGCAGAGAGTAGGAGAACAAATTGACCAGAGAAATGGAGACTGAATTGAGTTAGTGCCCTCAAATATAAAGTGATTTCTCTGCTCTGTTAAGTAATTTTCTCCACAGTAAGCACAAAGAAAGCAAGGATTTGACTTCACCCAGGACTGAAATTTGTTAAGTGACTGTAATACAAAGACAGGTGGAGCAACAAGGCAAGCGTTTTCTAACTGCAGATCACAGCTTTTGTATGCCTTCTGCCTGGAATGTTTTCTCCTAGCTTGATCCCTTTCAGCCTTTGTTTTCTTTTTTTTTTTTCTTTTTCTTTTTTTTTTTTTTTTTGGAGACAGAGTCACCCTTAGTCGCCCAGGCTGGAGTGCAATGGCGCGATCTCGGCTCACTGCAAGCTCCGCCTCCCGGGTTCACGCCATTCTCCTGCCTCAGCCTCCGGAGTAGCTGGGATTACAGGCGCCCGCCGCCTCGCCCGGCTAATTTTTTTGCATTTTTAGTAGAGACGGGGTTTCACCGTGTTAGCCAGGATGGTCTCGATCTCCTGACCTCGTGATCCGCCCGCCTCGGCCTCCCAAAGTGCTGGAATTACAGGCGTGAGCCACCGCGCCCGGCCTTCAGCCTTTGTTTTCAAGTATCATCTCCTCAGAGTTGTTTCTTTATAACCCTCTGTAAAGGAAATCCTCCATTTTGATTCCTTTCCTGCCTAATCTTTTTGTTTCCTTCCTAGAACACTGAGTGAAACAATTATTACTTTTTATGTTGTCTCTCTGCCTAGTAGAATGACACCTTCAAGAAGGCAGGGAACTTGTCTGTCTTGTCTCCATTTTTTTTGCTAGAGCCTAGTACAGTGCCAGGAAATTTTAGGCATTCAGTAAAGATGTGTTGAATGAATGTAATTGAAATAATAGACATGGGAGTATAAGCTGGATATGAAAGGAAGTTGAGACAGGAGGTGTGAACACTAGACACAGAAGGTAGTAGAGTCTTGAGCAAAGATCCTTCTTAAGTTGAAAAAAGGTTACCTTAGAAGCAGATGGGGGCAGGTCGAAAGAATAGAAGGTTGTTGGTGATTGAAAGCTTTAATGCCTAAGTTAGTGATACGAGACAGCGCCATTTCCAGCCATGGTAAGTTCCTGGTTAAATGGTGTGGCCATCAGAATCACAGCAAGTGGCTTAGGCTAACCGGAAATAGTTATACAAAAATAGATAGATCAATAGAACAGAGAGTTCCAGTAAAATTGAACTCGTGTAAGGATGTAATATGTGATAGAGGAAACTTCATAAATCAATAAAGTGATGTATCATTCAATAAATGGTCTTTGGAGTTGGGGAATCATTTTGTATTCTCATTTTGTATCGTAATTAAAATAAATTCCTGATAAACTAAAGAGTTAGCAAACAGTGTTTTAGTAAAGGATCAAAACATTTTGTAATCAAAACATCAATTGATATGAAGATTTAAAGTCAGAATATAACTAATTTATGCAAATTAGAAAATAGCTCACAATGTTGAAATGTTCAAAGGACAGTAGTAGGTAACTTACAGAAAAGAAAATGCAGATGTCTACACCTTAAGTATTTGAAACATAATAGTAATTGAGCATATAAGGACTTAAATATGAAATTATTCTGCCTATCAATTAGCACAGATTTTCTTACCTAAAGTAAACATTTATAGACATTTTTATATACTCCTTGTAGGATTGTAATTTTGGGGAAGCAACCTAACGATTTACATTAAGAGCTTTAAAAATCGTTCTTCTCTTTTAGGCATATAATAGGCATTTAATAAGCAACACTTTTTTGGCAAGTGATTTTAAAGTGCTTACTGATAAAACATGCAGTATTTGATTTTTATTTTAGTTAAATGAATACTTCAGTAGAGCTTTATGGCATAAAAAATTTTTTGTTAATTTTCTTGATTTTTTAAAATAATGTAAAATAAATTGGTTTTAAGAACTGTTCACAATAGCAGAATAGATTTAGTCCCTTTTGATTTAAATAGTGGAGCTTTCAGCATTGATCTGAGAATATTATTTTTAAAAGAATATCACTAAATATTAATGGACAACAAAATCTATGTTAGTCTGTACATGTATAGGAAATTAGACAGGAGTTATTCGGCTAAACCTTTCTCCTTGTTCCTGTAACAAATATATCCAGATAAACTTTTAAATATAAAACGTCTGTTTTAGTGTCTTTATTTAGAAAAAAAGGGCTTAAAGACACACATGAGTCTTAGTAGTGTTATTTGGAGGAAGCTAGAAAACAATAAGTGTTATGTTTAAATGCAAATATGTATTTAAACTTTGTATCTTTTATGACTTAGCAAAGTTGAAAACATTTTATTACTGTATTATGTTTCAACTATTTCTTATAAGACTATTGAGAATGTTGAGCAAAGTGCAGAGTACTTAGTATTTCTTGGTTGGTCACACCTGATTTTGAATCCTAGCCAGTTACTGGGTTTTGTTTTGCTTACATTGAACAACTTATTTAATTTCCTTGACATTTTCTCCTCTGTAAAATAGGGTTAATAATACTAACTTGCTGAATTGATATGAAGATTATTGTTTTAAAACATCAACTTCAGTGCTAGATACATATGATAGTCATTCAATATAGGATCACTATTTTTATAATTGTTGTATGAACCAGTTGGCCAGAATGTGTTGGTGCAGTTAGTCTAAGATACTGTTTTACAAGGAGAGTGCAGCATTTGACAGAATTTTTTGGGATTTTTTGGACAAATTCCACAAATATAAATTGTGTGCAAGGTTCATTGATGGTATGGGGAGAGGTAGAAGGTGTACGAGTACTAAGATGAAGACTGCATCCCCTTGAGGAAGGGACTTTTGATCTACCTTGAGACTGGCTTTCTTTCTCCCATGTATGATCCAAAAGCAGTCCTGTGAATAGTAACAAGCTGTATCTACAGTTTACATCGATGATAAGATGGGCTTGTGGAGGTTAAGTGACTTTGCTAAAATCACATCATGAATAGTAGAGGTGAGATTTGGAGCCACGAAACTGAGTTTGTTCACACAGTTAATACTATATTCTAGGCACTCTTCTTAAGTTTAGTACTCCTCCTGGAGACCAGTTTGTGTTCCTCAGTCTCTAAACATCTTGTCCACAAGGCGGTGGTATTATGAAATTAGTAGGTCCCTGAAAAGTTGTTTATCACATTCTTTTAAAAAGTATGATTTAGGGAATATGTAGTATTTTAAGGTAAAATGGATATTTATTCTAAATAATCTCTAAATTTTTGGTTTAGTAAATGTTATTTTATGAATAGTTTGTTTCTTAAAGCATGGAATGCACATAGAGATAGCAAGCAGCTGTGATCTTTTACATAAAGTGGAAGGTTCCGTTTGGGAGAGAGAAATCCAGCTGACAGTTGAAAGTCTTTATGTTCTGCTTAAGACTTAAATATAAATAATTTAAATGATAGTTATTTCTTTGGGGTGGTATAAAATATATTTCATCTTTTCACATACATTAGATGTTTTAAAATTAAAGAAACCTTTAGTTATATAAATTATTATTGAAAATAAAGATTTTTAAAATTTCTGTCTTTGGTAGTGTCCTTCACTCTATGCTAATATTAAAGAATGTTTATATAGAGAACTGATAATATTTTTGAAAATATAAGGTGATGAGTAATAGTCTTCAATGTGAAGATGCAACTAAGGTGAAAATGTGATCATAGCAAGCATTAGCAAATTATATTTCTAGACTTCAGGGTCAGATGCTGGTAACAATGTTGACCTATTTTCTCTAACCAGAACCTTGGCATACTATATCACATCAAGTTCTACTTCAGTTTCCTTCTTGAATCTAGCAATGATTCAGTTAACTTTGAGCTTAAATTACGAGATGTGTTTCTGAGTGTGTCACAGTTCTGTCTGTATGGGCTGCTGTGGCTTACTGCTCTCCTGCCTGCAGTATCTCTGCTTATTAATGACCAGGCCATTGAACTTTCATAAACATTAGCTTGTCTGTCTTCAATTATTTTCCCTTTAAGTTTTTTTTAAAAATAATATATGCATTTTAGTTCAGGAAATTGTACCTAAAGAACAGAAAATGTGATTAAAACTCATTGTTAACACATGCTGGTATTATTTCAAAATGTAGGATTAAATCTTATATTCTGTGATATGAACCAGGACTTCACAAAGCTGAAACTTTGTTGATAAGAAAATAGCACAGGCTGGGTGCGGTGGCTCATGCCTGTAATCCCAGCACTTTGGTAGGCTGAGGTGGGCTGATCACTTGAGGCCAGGAGTTCAAGACTGGCTGGGCCAACGTGATAAAATCCCATCTCTCCTAAGAGTACAAAAATTAGCTGGGTGCAGTGGTACACATCTGTAGTCCCAGCTGAGGCATGAGAATCTCATGAACCCTGGAGGCAGAGGTTGCAGTGAGCAAAGATCATGCCATTGCACTCCAGCTTGGGCAACAGAGCAAGACTCTGTCTCAAAGAAAGAAAGAAAAAAGAAAGAGAGAGAGAGAGAGGGAGGGAGGGAGGGGAGAGGAGGAAGGGAGAAAGAGAAAATAGCACAATTTATTCTGTAAGTATTAAATTATAGGAAAAGGATAGATCCTTATATAAGCCACATTTGTATTCAGTGAATGTTAAAAAGAGGCAGATTAGATTGCGGTTAAGACTCTGAAGCCAGAATTCCTGGGTTCTAGTCTTGATTCCACAGTTTATCAGCAGCACGACCTTGGAGAAATTATTTCTCTTCACCTAAGTGTTGGAATAATAAAAGTTAATAATGGCCCTTACTTTATAGGGTTGTTTCAAGGATTAAATGACTTAATAAATACATAGCAATTAGAGCACTACCTGATACATTGTTAAGTATTTAGTGTGGCTGGGCGCGGTGGCTCAAGCCTGTAATCCCAGCACTTTGGGAGGCCGAGACGGGCGGATCACGAGGTCAGGAGATCGAGACCATCCTGGCTAACACGGTGAAACCCCGTCTCTACTAAAAAATACAATAAACTAGCCAGGCGAAGTGGTGGGTGCCTGTAGTCCCATCTACTCGGGAGGCTGAGGCAGGAGAATGGCGTGAACCCGAGAGGAGGAGCTTGCAGTGAGCTGAGATCTGGTCACTGCACTCCAGCCTGGGCGACAGAGCAAGACTCCGTCTCAAAAAAAAGAAAAAGTATTTAGTGTTAGCTATAATAAGATGTTTTCAAGATTTTAATATTTCATTTGGAAAAACACGTTCAAGATTGATATAGTTAATATTTAATTGAATTCATTTTTACTGTGCTTAACTGATAAGTGAAGTCTAGGTATATAATGTCAAATAAGATCTATATGATATATACATACATATTGCTGAGATGATAGTCACAAAAGGCTACATAGTGACGTAGAAAGGATAATTGTTCTAGGATTGAGCTAGTCCAACAAAAGAGACCATCTTGAAATGTGTGACTCCAGTGACTTAGAAAATTTGCAAGTATCTTGATAACTTGAAATTTGGTGATGTGATCACCTTTGTTGATGAGTGGAAAGAAAGAGCATGTTGCCTCTAAGCATATGGTCTCCTATAGTGTTTCTCAATTTATCGTTTAACATTAGTCATTGGGATAATCTAATTGTTAATGTTTCATTTGCATATTTATCAAGTTACCTTTGATTTGTGGCTCATTTTTCCATAAGGACTATTTAATAGGGGTGAAATGGTCCGGGCTTCTTGGCATTAATAAATTCACACCTGTTCTGCAAAAGGAATTCCTCAGAATTGTCACCCTTAAGCTGTTAACCTAAGCCATTCTCTTTGAAAAATGGAGTGAAAACAAATACTACCTTTTTCTTCTTTATTCTACTGTGTTTCACATGCCATATGACAGCTCAGATAAGAAATCAAAATTACTGAGATAAAGTCATTATTCCTAACCAAAAATTTAATAGGAGGTGGAATCACTCATATTTTGTTAAAGTAATTGTTATACGTAGTTTCTGGTGCATACGTAGTTGTTGGATGGAAAAATAAATATAACAAAAGCATTATTTTGAATGAGACCTGCTCTTATTTCTTTGGGCCCCAAAGATTTATTTACTTAAAATAGTTTTTAATTTGTGTGTGTGCGTGCGTGTGTGTGTCTTAAGGCCACAGAAAGCGAGGCTGGTGATATGGACCTGAGTGGGTTGCCAGAAACAGCAGTGGATTCCGAGGACGATGACGATGAAGAAGACATTGAGAGAGCATCAGATCCTCTGATGAGCAGGGACATTGTGAGAGACTGCCTGGAGAAGGACCCAATTGACCGGACAGATGATGACATTGGTAAGCTTGAACAGTAAAATGAATCTAAGAGCAATTAAAAATATTCAGTGGTAAAACTGTGTGATGAAATAAGAGCCCAAGACTTGTAGACTTTTAAAAATCATTAATTTATTAATTTCCTTTTTATAAACAATAGTATTTGTTGGACAAAAATTGGAAAAAATCAAGTTTACTCAGTCTTACCTTCAGGAATCTACAAATGATAACGTGAATGAAACTTCTTAAGAAACTCTTTCCACATAAACCCTTTCTTAAGCTTAGTTTATGGCGAAAAAAAAGAAAAAAGTTAAAATGAGACTTTCAAGCAATATTACTTCTATTAATTTCCTCGTGAGCCCTATTTTTATTAAGCTCATGTTTTCTGTATGTAAACATAAAGGCAGTTGGTAAAATTGTCATAATAAATTTGCTTCTACTCTGGTTTCATATGAAGACTCAAGTGGGTGGAAGGAGAGAGCAAAATGTCAGGTTAGTGGCATATAGGCTGTGTGATGGTTGAGACTTTTTTTCTTTTGCTGTTTTTGTTCTTTTTTTTTTTTTTAATTTTTATTTTATGTTCAGGAGTACAAGTGCAGGTGTCTTACATAGGAAAACCTGTGTCATGGGGGTTTGTTGTACAGATTATTTCATCACCCAGGTTTTAAGCCTAGTACCCACTGATAATTTTTCCTGAACTTCCTCCTCCTCCCACCCGCTAACCTTCTGAAAGGCCCCAGTATGTGTTATTCCCCTCTCTGTGTTCATGTGTTCTCATCATTTAGCTCCCACTTACAGGTTCTGTTCCTCTGTTAGTTTGCTAAGGATAATGGCCTCCAATTCCATCCATGTCCCTGCAAAAGACATAGTCTTGTTCTTTTTGTGGCTGTGTTGTATTCCCTGGTGTACATGTACCACATTTTCTTTATCCAGTCTATAAATGATGGGAATTTAGGTTGATTCCATGTCTTTGCTATTGTGAATTGTGCTGCAGTGACTTTGTTTAAGTGTACCCAGAGGTTAAAAATTTAAGTAGCTTTATATCGACCTTTCCATCGTAGCAGGAGTTGGTTGTGTAGTAATTGTTTTGGGTTTGAGTATGCCTCCCAGACTCTGGCTTGTTTCTTAGAGCACTGGAAATGAGAGCAACTTCCATTGAGAGTCATCCTTCCATGAGAGTTCCAGGGTCTATAGCCACCCTTGCCTGAGCCTCGCTCATCTGTTGTACCGCTCCCCCAACTCTTGGGCCAATACATATTTGAAGAGCAGTTAAATGAACTGAATGTGTTGGAATTAGATATAGGATGGTGTGGAGTGACTTGTTGCATGAGTTTGAGTGGCACAAACATGTATGAGGAAAAACTTTCACCATTTCAGGAATGGTGAAATATTCTAGGAAATTAAAGGCAAAAAAAAAAAACCCCACAAAACCTTAGATTAGACATTCAAAATTTAATTGAAATAATTTATGGGAATTGTTAACTCTTTATAGATGAATAATGTATGGTAATTATTATTTATTCATTCAGCTAATGTGGGTGGGTGAGCCCCTTCTATGTGCTCTAGGTTTTCTAGGTCCTGGCAACTCACTCAGTGCTGAACAAGGGCAAAAGTCCTTGTTCGTTGCAATCTATTAGGGGAGACATGTGATCAGCAAGTGAACAAGTAAAACCCATTGCAGGCAGTGAGTGCAGTGAAGAAGAGTAAAGTAGAGGCTGGGCTGATGGAAGCAGGGGAGTGGCCTGAGTGGAATGGTTCTGTTTCACCCCCTGAAGACTTAGGTTTATACTTTTCCTGTTTCTGATACCGCATGTTAATCTGATTTACAATTTCTAAAAATGGGGTTTCACTCTCCAATTCCCTGTTCACTTTCTTGGGTCCGATACCACATGTTCAGCTGATTTCCAATGTCCAAAAGTGCGTTTCACGTTCTCCCTCTTTGCCCTTGCCAATTTCTTTCTTTTTAATCCCCTGTAGTTTTAAAGAAGTAAATTGGAAGTGTGTTCAATTTACCATTTCAATTCAGAATCTTTGTTCATAGGTGCTTTTTAAAAAAAATAGGTGAAACATTGCTTATGAATAGATTGATTTGGAAGTTGCCATTTTATAAACTAATCTATCTTTTTTGAATCTGTTCATTTTAAAATAGTTGTGGAAGAAAATGCTGATTATTAAAATATATGTCTGTCATTCCTGGAAATTTAAGACTTTCAGTTGGTAGCTGAGAAGCCCTCTCTCCCAGAATCTCTAGAAAGCAGCAGCCATGGTGATTCCTACAAATAAATAAAAAGCTATCTTTAAAAAAAAAAAAAAAGTGCTTGTCAATATAATTCCTACAGGGAGCAGCATTTATTACTTGGAAGCAGTGATGATTATCATGCTTGCAGCTATGAAATATACATTTATTTAAAGCAATAAATCACTAACATTAAACAAGTCCTAAAGGGTGTTGTTTGTTCTATATAAGACCTTGAAAGATTTTGTATTCTATTTCCCTGAAAATAAAATGTGTGAGAACTGCTTAGCTGTTGTTAAATGCAACTCATCCTCCAGGATTTAGTTAAAATAGACACCCTTTATATAAAATACAAACATCTGTATGATTGATGTTTTAGATTCCTCTTCCCCTGCAAAAAAGGGAGAGATTATGTCCACATGCATGCACGTGAGTGTATGCGTGAGTGTTTAAGGTGAATCAAATGAAGTTGCTAATATTTGAACATGTTTTTGTGAGCTGCAGGAAGAAAAAAATTCCCTTTGGGTTCTGATAGATTTCTTGGGTATAGTTTTGTTTCAGTACTTTGAAGGAAGGGACTGTATCATGTTAATTTTTGCCCTGGAACTCACAACTTTGTAGGTACTCCATTATTGAATAGTTGTAAAAAAATTTTTTTTGTTTTGAGAGCTTGACACAGTAAAGTAGAAGACTACTTCGATCTCTTTATACAAACCCCGGGTTTTTTTAAAAAATTAATAAAATGTTTTATATAAAATTGTGTCAAGCAAACCAGGATAAGCTAATTTTCTGAATTGGCTTCGGCTTCTGGTATCTGTAAGTTAATTATTTGTTGTTTTTTTTTTAATGGTACATTGTAAATAAAATGTTTTTAAAGCTTTATATTTTTCCATAAACATTAGATAGGTCATAATAGTGTATCATTCTAATAGCTAAGTGTATAATTCTATAGATTGTTCTAAGAAATACAAAAGAAAATTGTCCTGTTTCTCCCATCCGTGGCTTCTTTTCATGTGTCCTGAGGATTTTCCTACTATCCATCCCAGGCTCTGAATCCTTGGCTACCCTAAGCCCTTTTAAGTCTGTATGATACCTGTGTCATTGTCAGAGTTTTGAGCCCCCTGTAGCAGGAGTCTCCACCCCTGGGCCACAGACTGGTACTGGTCCCTGGCCTGTTAGGAACTAGGCCGCACAGCAGGAGGTGAGCAAAAGGTGAGGGAGCATTACCACCTGGGCTCCACCTCCTGTCAGATCAGCGGCGGCATTAGTCTCATAAGAGTGCAAACCCTACTGTGAACTGCATATGCAAGGGTCCTAGGTTGTGCACTCCTTATGAGACTTTAGTGCTTGATAATCTGAGGCGGAACAGTTTCATCCCAAAACTATCCCCCCCGCACCCACAGAGAGTGGAAAAGTTGTCTTTCACGAAACCTGCCCCTGGTGCCAAAAAGGTTGGAGACTGCTGCCATGTATATATATATGATTAGTTATAAAATAGTTCTTTATTTTTAAAAATTGCTCCAATCATCTAGTATAATATAGCATGGAAATTATCTAAAAACCAGGGATACCATTATTGAATCCTTGAAATCTTAAAAAGTCTTAGATGCCATCTGGTTTAGCATTTATGTATTTCTGGTTTTTCAGCTGAGCCTGGATAATTATGTACATTTACTATTTGATCTTTCTGTCTCCTTTATTCTTATAATATATGATACGCAGATATCTTCTAGCCTGTGGTTTTTTTTTTTTTAATGCTAACCACTACTCATATATCACAAATTAAACTCATGACCCACTAATAGGTTAAGAGTCTGCCAAAAAGCAAACAATATGTCTACACAAAGCACTTTAAAATTATTACAACAAATACTTGTGAAGGTACTTTGTATTTTCTTCCCACTTTTTATTCTCTGATCATATATGTGATAATTATTTGACTTCTATTATTGTCTAAACAGATACTAAATTCAAAACATTTCTGACAATTTCTGGCCCACATTTTTCTTAAACCCACGAAACTTTGCTTGTCCAAAGAAATTTAGCAAATACAAGGGGTGGGAAAAAGTAAAATGCATGGTCTATAGGTAATAGTGTCATAGTTTATGGTGAGGGGTGAGGGATGAAGGCTAAAGAAAACAGAGCTGGAAACTGCAGAGTTAACTGGGATGTGCTTCAGAAGACCATTACTTGTTCATTTGCCTTTATAATTCAAATCAAAAGGTCGGTGCATTGGTAAAACAATGATTCCTGGCTCCCATATATGATAGATATGGGTCATCTCTTGCATTGGTATTCAAAATTGCTTTACTGCTTCTCCAGGAATAAATACATTTTATGGTACAGCACAGACACTCCTACTCATTCCAGAAATAAAAGTTTCATGAAACAGAACGTATTCTTTCTATAACTGATGTGCTTTGATAGTTTAACTTCTTTTTAAAAAAATACTGGTAGCAAAAGTAAAGTGATTTCCTGACACATAAATCTGAGTCAGTTTGCACAGCACTGTCCTATTGGACAGAATCTTTGGGTACACCTGTCATTATCATTTTGCTTGTTGCCAGAGCCCCCCTGTGTAATGAAAAGTCTTATATAGGAGGGATGACATAGAGTCCAATCAGAACATGCCATTGCCCAACTGGACCAGAGAAAACCACTCAAGTCTGTCCTTCCAGAAATGTTGTATCTGGGAAAATATATTCACAGAATATATTTTTCTGTTGTGCTTTGTTTTAGTAATTAACAAACTGTATCCAAGAACATAAAATTTGTCACTAAAGCTTAACAGATAAAAGGAATGTACATAGGAAATGTTTGATTATGTACAAGAAACATCTAGTATAATTTTTATTTAGCTGAAAGTTTGAATGATATCATGACTATTATAATAATGACAGTAATAGCAGTTCTCATTTATTGAGTATTTACTCTGTGCCACAGACTCTTATTGTCTTTACTGCATTTTATTCTCACAGCTATCCAGTAAAACAGATACTGTATTTTTCTTTTTAAATGAGAAAACTATGCCTTAGGGAAATTGATCAACTTACCCGAAGTAATACAACTAGTAAGCATTTAAATGTCTGACGTACACCCTCTGCTCTTTACCACTGCCTTTAAAGTCCAGCAGGACCTTGGAAACAGATGGTCTTGAATCATGTCACTGCCACGGTTTTTTTTGTAGTTGTTTTTTTTTTTTTTTTTTTTTTTTTTTTTAAGAGACAGAGTCTCTTTCACCCAGGATGGAGTGCATTGTCACAATCACAGTTCATTATAACCTCAAACTCTTGGGCTCAAGCAATCCTCCCACCTCAGCCTCCTGAGTATCTGGGACTATAGGCATGCACCACCACACGTGGCTAATTTATTAAATATTTTGTAGAGATAGGATCTTGCAAGATTGCTCAGGCTGATCTTAAACTCCTGGCCTCAAGCAATCCGCCTGCCTCAGCCTTCCAAAATGTTGGGATTATAGGCACGAGCCACCGCGCCTGGTCTTGCCATCTCTTAATTATATGGTGCTGATGCTGAGCCTTGGTTTCCTCCCTATGAAATGAAAAAGAAAACGCACTTCACAGAGCCATGGTGAGGAGTAAGGAAAGAACTTAGTGTGTAATTAGTAAAGCTACTGAATGATAAGAAAATACAGGACTTTTAAAAATAGAAAACCCAGGACTTGAAGAGACTGTGACATCAACAGCTAGAACCATACTAAGGTGTAAGCTGTTTCTCCACAGTATCCCCACAGGAAGGAAGAGCGATCAAATTTCCTTTTTTGCCAACTTGTGGGCTAAAAAATGGTATATCAGTTTTCATTTTCATTTATATCATGTTGTTAATTTTTTAATTGATCATTTTTTATAGATTTGATCCATGGAAAATATTCCTTAGAATGTTTGAATTAAATATAGTTATTTCTGCTGACTATTGTAGGCATCCACCTGCCCAAAAGGCACAGGAGTGGACCAACTGACTTGTTGGAGAATTCTCAAAGCCACCTTTCATTTTTCACTCATGTGATAATAAGCCTTGTATCTCATTTACAATTGAAATTTCCCATTTGAAGTTTAGTAATGTCTTTAGTGGCGTTAGAACTGGAGTTACAGTGTAAACTGTTGCCTCTAATTCAACAAGTAAGTGTCATCATCTCCACAGTGACAGAATTCTTTGTGTACCTGCAAGAAATTCAACTGGTGTTAAAGATACTTGAGATGTGTTTTTCAATAAGCAACATTGTAGGGCATTTAAAAAGAAAGGAACCTAAAGCATTCTTTTTGAACACTTGTTTTTCATAAAAGTTGTAGTGTTTATAAAGTATGTCTTTTGCTTTTCAGAACAACTCTTGGAATTTATGCACCAGTTGCCTGCTTTTGCCAATATGACGATGTCCGTGAGGCGAGAACTCTGTGCTGTGATGGTGTTCGCAGTGGTGGAAAGAGCAGGGACCATAGTGTTAAATGATGGTGAAGAGGTGATTAGCTATTCTTACCACCTAAAAAGTTTCTTCTTAAAGATATCTCAATACAGCAATTGAACAAAACCCCAATTCTTACTTTTTCCTTTTTAACACCCAACAACAGTAAGTTTGAATAAATCAAGAATTATGGTACACCTGTTATGTCACTGTATTAGTCCATTTTCACACTGTTGATAAAGACATACCTGAGACTGGGAAGAAAAAGAGGTTTTAATTTGACTTACAGTTCCACATGACTGGGGAGGCCTCAGAATCATGGCAGGAGGTAAAAGGCACTTCTGACATGGCAGCGGCAAGAGGAAAAATGAGGAAGATGCAAAAGCAGAAACCCTTGATAAAACCATCAGATCTCGTGAGACTTATTCACTAGCACGAAAACAGCATAGGGAAAACCACTCTCATGATTCAAATTATCTCCCACCGGGTCCTTCCCACAACACATGGAAATTATGGGAGTATAACTCAAATGAGATTTGGGTGGGGACACAGAGCCAAACCATATGAGTCACTATATTCCAAATCCATTCTATTTCCCATTATTTGCAGAATTTCATATGCTAATAGAAAGTTTTGATATATTAACTTTTCAGTTTTTACATCTTAAATGTTCGTAAATTTAATGCCTTTTTTCAGACAAAATGATATTGAAGCAATGATGATCATTTTGTCTACATGAGCTTTGAGGGACAGAGAAATTTTTTTCCTTGTGTCATTTTAGAGAAGAATATCCAAAGTCAAACTAAAAGGGCATTATGATACGCGTTCTGTGCTAGGCATATGGAAACATGTCGATATGTGGCTGTGTTTTATTCCTTTTTCTGTGAACTTGTTAAACAGTAAAATAGAGTTACTTGTTTTATCTCCAAAATGGAAGATCTGCTCATTCATTTTTAGGGACCGTACTAGCACCTTCAGCTGTATGATCATGATGTTACTTTCTGCTTTGTCTTTATTTTTTTGGATTAGCTGGACTCCTGGTCAGTGATTCTCAATGGATCTGTGGAAGTGACTTATCCAGATGGAAAAGCAGAAATACTATGTATGGGAAATAGTTTTGGTGTCTCTCCTACCATGGACAAAGAATACATGAAAGGAGTGATGAGAACAAAGGTGGATGACTGCCAGGTATAAAATATATCATTAAAAGTATATATTTTATTCTTAATAAAGAGCACTTATATGCCATTGTGATGAGATTTTTCTTCCTATATAAATACCTTACAAATAAATTTTTTTTTTTTTGAGACAGAGTATTGTTCTGTTACCCAGGCTGGAGTGCAGTGGCACAATCTCGGCTCACTGCAACCTCCGCTTCCTGGATTCTAGTGATTCCCCTGCTTCGCCTCCGGAGTAGCTGGGATTGCAGGCACTCACCACCACACCCAGCTAATTGTGGGTTTTTTTTTTTTTTTTTTTTTTTTTTTGGAGACAGAGTCTCACTGTGTCTTCCAGGCTGGAGTGCAGTGGTGCGATCTCAGCTAACTGCAACCTCTACCACCCGGGTTCAAGCGATTCTCCTGCCTCAGCCTGCCGAGCAGCTGGGACTACAGGTGCGCGCCACCATGCCCACCTAATTTTTGTGTTTGTAGTAGAGATGGGGTTTCACCACATTGGCCAGGCTCGTCTCGAACTCCTGACCTCATGATCCACCTGCCTTGGCCTCCCAAAGTGCTGAGAGTACAGGCGTGAGCCACTGCACCTGGCCTTTTTGTATTTTGGGTAGAGATGGGGTCTTGCCATGTTGGCCAGGCTGGTCTCAAACTCCTGACCTCAAGTGATCCACCACCTCAGCCTCCCAAAGTGCTGGGATTACAAACATGAGCCACCATGCCTGCACCAATAAAATTTTAATGTGGAACTATTACTTTTAGTCTTATAACACCGCAGAAAAGTAAAAATTAATCTCCATTAAAGTTACTTGAACTGCACAGAACTGTGAGTTCAATTAAAAAAAAAAGTGATTGCCATCAGTAATTAATAATCTCATCAAAATATGGAAGTAAAATGCACATTATGAAGTAAATACATTAATAAAAGTGATTAGGTATAGTTATGCAGTGTTTTTATTTAAATACATGTAAGAAATTGATTTTAGAAGAGTCATGGAAATTAATCATAGTGTGAATCAGTAGAATGACTTGCTAGTTAAATAGTAGCTAATAAAAAGAAAATACTTGATAGCAAAAGACAAATAGTATCAGTATTGATATTTTATTAATATTTATTATTTAAAAGCATTTAATAATTGACTAGAGAAAATACTAAGGCCAAATGTGAAACTAGATTGATTTAACTGGCAACCAGCATATTACAGAGAAATACATTTAAGATGCTTTTGATATTATTAGGTGTTTATAATTTATGACTTCTAAAAGGATTTGTCTCTGAAACAAAATTAAATGTAAACAACCAAATGATGTGACTTAGACTAATTAAGTGTCATTGTATTTATTAGTCTGCAGTTTGAAAAACACCTGAATGTAGTTTATTTTAAAATAACATAATTGAATTTTTATAGTGCCCGGTCAATGTAAAATGGTATCACTCATTTAAATATTCATTTTAAGCATTTTACTTACTAAAAAGGAAAATGACCATGGCTATACATAAAATTATCTTATTTATAGAATCTAAATAATTCCACCAGCTAATTCCTTCCATGAGCACCATAGAGGAAAAAAAAATAAGGCTATGAATTCAGTGTTGTAAATATGTAATGCCAGAAACGCATTCTAAATATATTTACTTCCCAATTATTTTGTATAGTAGAGGAAAACAAAATGGTATAAGAGAGGAAAACAAAATGGCTAATTCTCAGTTTTGTGGTATAATAGAGGAAAACAAATGGTAAATATTGAAGTCTTTATTTAGCGGGAATGTGCATTTAAAGGGAATTATATATGCTATTTCAGCTCTGTAATTGTACTCTTGAAAAAAAAAAAAAAACTAAATCTAAACTGAGTCAAAACAAGCTAGCAAATTGTTAAAGGTTTTTCCTGTCTCCTGTCTTCTCAGTTCTTCCCTGAACCCTTCTACATAGTGGAATTACAATAGTGTTTGAGTTAGAGTGTGTGTCCTTAAAGGGCAAGTAAAAGTTTTGTTTTTGTTTTTTTTTTTTTTTTGAGAATTCAGCCATTACATTACTACCCCTTAGCCAAACTCTTTTGTTAGAAGTTTTGTAAGTATGAGACTGAAATGATATGCGGCATAGAATGTTTCAGGATAATTGATTGAAATGTTATATGACTGAATATTATAGAGTGCTTAAGTCATGTCAAATGTACCAGGTAACATTATTTATCTGGGAGTTCTGGAAGAGGAAGAGGAAGTAGGGTTTATGTTAGGGAAAAGAATCTAATTTATTTACCAGGTGAAAGATTAGTGGGAAACCCACATAGTCAGCAGGGAAGAGTCCAATTCAAAATAAAACTCTGATTAAGATATATAGACTTCTGGCTGGGCGCAGTGGCTCACGCCTGTAATCCCAGCACTTTGGGAGGCCAAGGCGGGTGGATCACGAGGTCAGGAGATCGAGACCATCCTGGCTAACATGGTGAAACCCTGTCTCTACTAAAAATGCAAAAAATTAGCCAGGCGTGACGGCGGGCGCCTGTAGTCCCAACTACTTGGGAAGCTGAGGCGGGAGAATGGCATGAACCCAGGAGGCAGAGCTTGAAGTGAGCCGAGATCGCGCCACTGCACTCCAGACTGGGCGACAGAGCGAGACTCCGTCTCCAAAAAAAAAAAGATCTATAGACTCCTATAGCTCCTAGTATGAAGTTAATTATGAAGAGGGTCAAGGGTTGAGGTACCTGCTAAAGAAAGTCCCTGTCTTCCTTTCTGCTCCACTCCACACCACTGTAAAAGGAATATGTTAAATCAGGGATTTCGTTCCTGTACTTCCATTGACCCATCTGCTCAGGCCTAGCATTTTATCCCTAAGGAATTCCTTAAACAGGGATGGAGAACGAATTTTGGCATTTTAAGTGCTTGCTTGGGATACCATTTTAAAATATCATATATCTGTCAGAAAATACAAATGTTAGTTCATCTCCTTGTTGAGAGAGGTAAAGGAAACGGTGAGAACCATATTTTTATTCATGCATAAAATAGCCTCCGTGAGTTTCTGTTATTTTACTGATCATATTGTAGGGAAGCAAGTTATTGAGTGAAATGAACAAAAATGATGCTATCTTTACCAAGAAAAAACAACTTTGTATAGGCTTTGTCGTCATTATCTTATATTTCAGGGAGTTCCAAAATGAATATTGGTTTCTGTAGTAAGATAGTTGAGCTCATGTTAAGCCTAAGAACACAATGATGAATGGATTAAATTTAAGATTTATTTGTTTGGATCCCATGACATGGTCAAGCTCTTGTTTTGCTCTGGGTCCCTTCTTTGTATTCTCTTCCAGTTCTCCCTCTTCAGTGTCTATTCTTACTCCCTGTGTGGTATGAAAGGACAAAATTCAGAGCTTGATACACACACCCTATGGTACCAGGCAATTGGTAATGGTTTTCCATTACCCACATATGCCTCTTTCTTTTCTTTTTCACTTCTTCTGTTTCCCTTTCTTCATTTCCTCTTTTACCCTCTTAGTCCCTTTATTCTTCTCCACTGCCTGTATCTTAGGCCTGCCAGTGACACCCAGGCATTGCTTAGCCCTGCCCTCCACCCTTCAAGTGGGGAATGAACACTTGGATACCTGTGTGAACAATTCGGTATGAATTTCCCTCACAGACTGCAAAGTGCCAGTTTAAATAGATCTAACCTCTTAAAGCAAATCTATGTTAGATTCACCTCTTCCTGGAATCATAGGCACTAATACCACTTAGAGTGTAAGAAGCAGTTTTGGATGAGAAAACAGTTTGCTGTGGATAAATTGAAAATTGATTACACCATATGTGGATTGAAGTTTAATTTTATTTCATTCATCATCTATAATGTTTTACTTAAATACAAATTATAATGTCATGCCCAAAAGAAAATAATCCTATGATATAAACTGCCATTGACTTTAAGTGAATTCTTATTTGAATTTTTATTTCATACCAGGGTACTGAGATCATATAGTACTTTCATGGGCTTACAGCAATCTGAAACCCATGAGATTTACAGAAACCTAAAACCTCAGTAAAGCAATTCAGAGATTTTCTGAACAGGTGCGGTGGCTCATGCCTGTAATCCCAGCATTTTGGGAGGCCGAGGCAGCCAGATCGTGAGGTCAGGAGTTTGAGACCAGCCTGGTGAAATCCCATCTCTACTAAAAATACAAAAAATGAGCTGTACATGGTTGTCCATGCCTGTAATCCCAGCTACTTGGGAGGCTGAGGCACTTGAACCCAGGAGCTGGAGGTTGCAGTGAGCCGAGATCACACCACTGCACTCCAGCCTGGGCACTAGAGTGAGATTCTCTCAAAAAAAAAAAAAAATTTTTTTCAAAGATAACTGACTTCATCGTATTAGTTAAAATTAAATGTTACCTGTGAATTTCATGTTAGATCTATAAATTTGTTATATCAAAAATAAGTAGCTTCTTTAAAAAAGATAAATATTTTCATGTAAAATGTATTTCTTTTTAGGTGCCAGTTCTATATGACCATATTAGAAATTCAGTTTGGGATTTTTTTTCTTTTTTTTCCTTTCTGGATGGTATTTCAGCTTGCTACAGAATAAATGCCAAAATGTCTGTCTAGACACTAAGAATTTCAAATCAAATGTATTCTAATTAAAAAAAAGTCTGTAGTCAAGATTAATTTTAGTACATTTCTCTTCAAAAAGCATTTTTCCCTTATATCTACTTATTCAGTTGAATTCAGGGATGTATTTCTTTTTTAGAAGATAAATGAGAAAATGAGTATTTAATTATGTTCTCTAAAACTGAGCACAAGAAAGAACACCTAGAATTATTTGGAAATAAAACCATTCTAAATCTCTTCTATGTATTTGGGAATAATTTTGCTGCTGTGTACAAAGAAATAAAATAATTTTTAGGTAAGAAACTAAGGATCATATACTTTGAAACATTATACACCTGTGGTCAGTGGTAAGGAAATTGCTCAGAAATAATGTTAACAGTTTATTTATAAAATTAGTGTGATACTATGAGCAATATTTTTAAAAATGTAGTATCAGAGCTCTAAAAGTATTTTTAATATAATTAAAGTATACATAATTACTAGTACAAAAAAAGCCTATATCTTTTGATTTTTAACTTTTTGCTTCAAAATGCTTAATAGAAAAACTAGTGAGATTAGCCAACTCTGAGAGAAACATGATACTGCAATATGCTGTTCCTCTTATGAACTGCTGCTTCTACTTAAAATCTATTGGTTATGCAGAAAGCATGAAAAATATAGAAAAATATTAAAATGAAAGTCACTCATAATTTGCATTGCTCAGAAATAATATTAACAGTTTATTTCCCTCCAAGATTTTGATGTGCATGTGTAATTTATTTTAAAGTGGCCAGCATGTAGTTATGAGACATCGGGCTGTTTACTCATCTGTACAATGAGGATAATAGCACCTTCCTCATGGTTTGATTAGGAGGATGAATTGAAAAAGTTCCATAAGGCTGCCACAGTGTGATGGTGATGGCGGTGATGATGAAGATGTTGTCATTATGATTATCATAATACTTAGTGTAGTATCTTTTTAAAAAATTCATATGAGCAATATAAAAAGAATAATGTATTATCAGAGCTCTAAGTGCCCTGTGAAATCATGATTTCAGGTGGTTGCATCATATTTTATCTTATTTACAATATAATTTAACCACCTCCTTTTTCATCTTCTTCACATTAAAGGAGAAAAAGAAATACTATACTTCTTTCCATTTCCAAATGATCTCTTGTCTCCTCACTAACCTCTAGTTAATTTCTATAATAAGTGATTTTTATCATTCATTCTTAACTTTCTTTAAAACTTGTAAGAAATGTAATTTCTTAAGTGGTTTGCCCTAAGCTCTGAAATTTTTTATATTTGGGGTCAGGGAGAGTAATGACTTAATATGCAGATTTTTAACTTTTTCTTTAAGAGCAAGGATTACCCTTAATACCAGTTATAAGGATAATGGTTTGAGCTATAACACATACGTGGTTTGTGTTTTGACCTTCTTTGAACAAGCTTTCTAAAATGGTGTTTCATCAATGTAATTAGCAAATATGTCTACTCCATAGGTATCTTTGAGTGTATCTTTTATTAAAATCATTCTTATTCAAAAATTGTTGCTTTTTCAAATTCTTTTAATTCACTAAATGATAATTAAGTTTTTACATCTATTCTCCTACAGTTCTGCTCCCCCCACTGCAATGTTTTTTAACTGTGAAAGAAGCATGAAAAAGCTATCTTCTAATTTTGTCTTTAGGTTTTTAAAATTGTTAGGATTTTGAATGTAAAATACATATAAATACTCTAGAAATGAAACTTTTCTTGACCGAGGAAGAAATACATTAAAAGTAGAGAAGCCTGATTAAGGTTCATTACAGCATTAATTTAGAAAGTATGGGAAAGACAGGGAAAAATGTCAGTTTTAAATAATTAAAACACTGAATTATTAGTACTGCTAAGTCTTTTACAAGCACTTTATCATTAACATGTGACTTATGTTTTATTCCAGTTTGTCTGCATAGCCCAGCAAGATTACTGCCGTATTCTCAACCAAGTAGAAAAGAACATGCAAAAAGTTGAAGAGGAAGGAGAGATTGTTATGGTGAAAGAACACCGAGAACTTGATCGAACTGGAACAAGAAAGGGACACATTGTCATCAAGGTAGGACGCAGGACCACTCCTACTTCCCAAGGAAAGGAATTTTTTTGGTAGTATTGGTTGTGGCAGTTTAGGATTTTTTTCATTTTTAAGCCTATCTCTTAAAGGTTATCAGTTGTGGAAAATCTTTAGGTATGATCTCCTGATGAATAGCAGTTTCATTTATTGTTAACTGTGTTACTACCCAATTAATTTTATGTTGAATGTTTGAAATCCCAGTACCATATAAATGTTACACATATATATATAGTAATTAAACCTTTTTTTTGTTGCAGGGTACCTCAGAAAGGTTAACAATGCATTTGGTAGAAGAGCATTCAGTAGTAGATCCAACATTCATAGAAGACTTTCTGTTGACCTATAGGACTTTTCTTTCTAGCCCAATGGAAGTGGGCAAAAAGTTATTGGAGTGGTTTAATGACCCGAGCCTCAGGGATAAGGTTGGAAATATATTCTATTTTGATTCTTAAATATGAAACGTTAAAATGTAAACATGTAAATATTTGTCACAGCAATTATGTCCAGATTAATGTAATGAAATAGGAGAATGTACTTCTTAAGCAAAAAAAAAAAAAAAAAACAAAAAGGTGATATAAAAATATTAGTTCAGACTTAGAAATATGAACAAAATATTAGTTCAGTCTTCTTTAAATACAAGGGCCAATAAATTGGCCACCAAATGTTTAAACATTTTTTAAGTTCTGTTGGGAGTGTGTTAAAACATAATCAAACATCTGGATTCCATAGGAATCTGCATTTTCTAGTTTGGTAGTCAGTGTACACCAGATAAAAGTTACAATTTTTAAATTGGCACCAAAGCAGCATTTTATGGCAGTCATCACTCACTGTAGGCCCCAGGATTATAATTCTAAGGAGACCATCTAGAGCTCTTGAGAGCACTAAGGCCAGATTGGATGATAAACTATGTTATCTTATCTCCTTCCTTTTATATTCTGCACCCTTACGGAGCTTTCTAGGCTTAATAGCATTGATTCTCTTTGTCTAGTCTGTTCTTCTACCTTTACTTTCTAGTTTCTGTCTTTTGTGTTAGCTGATTTTTGTTTTATTACACCTTTGCTTTTATTTTGATCTATTTCAAATGCATTTTGAAAGTTAGACAAGTTTTAGGTTAAATACCCTCACAGACTCAGAACCTTTCCTGGCAAAGCAACATGAAGTCTATAGTCAAAGTAAAAATAATTGATTTTCAGAAGGTCATCCTCATTGAAGACTTTATTGTTAATTTATTTTCCTGTTTATTATTATTAGGTAAAGTGTTTGAAAGTTGGATATCTTTTCTGGAATGACTTTAATCACATTTTTGGCACTAAAAAGGACACTTACGGAAAATAATTGACTTTTCAGGTTACACGGGTAGTATTATTGTGGGTAAATAATCACTTCAATGACTTTGAAGGAGATCCTGCAATGACTCGATTTTTAGAAGAATTTGAAAACAATCTGGAAAGAGAGGTAATATTTGTGGTTTTTTTTAAGATCAGCTTAAAGTTCATTTTATTCAGCCTGTTTTTGAGGTGACACTACTGTTTCTGAACTCTTACAGAAAATGGGTGGACACCTAAGGCTGTTGAATATCGCATGTGCTGCTAAAGCAAAAAGAAGATTGATGACGTTAACAAAACCATCCCGAGAAGCTCCTTTGCCTTTTATCTTACTTGGAGGCTCCGAAAAGGGATTTGGAATCTTTGTTGACAGTGTAGATTCAGGTAGCAAAGCAACTGAAGCAGGCTTGAAACGGGGGGATCAGGTATGCTATTTCTAAACTCAGATTTAAGGGTGAATTTTGGTGTCTGTGTTGTTGTTGTTGTTGTTGTTGTTTTTTCCAGTCAGTTTTGATACATTAATTTTATAATTTTATTTTTAGATATTAGAAGTAAATGGCCAAAACTTTGAAAACATTCAGCTGTCAAAAGCCATGGAAATTCTTAGAAATAACACACATTTATCTATCACTGTGAAAACCAATTTATTTGGTAAGTATTTGGCATACTTTTCGTTTTTCTCCTTTTGGCCTTTTTTCCCCCCAGTATTTCAGACATCATAAGAAAGCATGTGTGGTAAAAGCATAGATTCGATCTAAATAAAAAGCTACTGACTTGATCATAATATATATTTTGAATCTATGTCTTTATTGATAACTGAAATATTTTATTGATAAATACGAAAATACCCATAAAGAGTGTACTGTACTACTCTTTTTAAACTTATTTTGATAGAGCAACATACCAAGCAGATTTGGCGTCATTCATTTACTGTGTGGTTTTGTTTTTCTGCAGGTTTGCAGTTTTGATAACTGAAGTCTGTACTTCTCATGTATTTCCAAGTTCCACAATTGCCTTAGAATTGTTCTGATATCTTCTAATTGCCATTATGTGGTGTTTCTGTTTTCATTTATTTTAGTATTTAAAGAACTTCTAACCAGACTGTCAGAAGAGAAAAGAAATGGTGCCCCCCACCTTCCTAAAATTGGTGACATCAAAAAGGCCAGTCGCTACTCCATTCCAGATCTTGCTGTAGATGTAGAACAGGTGATAGGACTTGAAAAAGTGAACAAAAAAAGTAAAGCCAACACTGTTGGAGGAAGGAACAAGCTGAAAAAGATACTCGACAAGACTCGGATCAGTATCTTGCCACAGAAACCATACAAGTAAGCATCTGCCTACATTTTCTGTGCATTATTTTGTTTTGTTAAAATGATATGCAAAGGTAGTGATGTAATTAATGTTTGCATGAGTCTGAAAATGTTCTAGGTTTTTATTACTGAGCTATTTTGGAAGAAGTAATTAAACAATCAAATTTGTTTTAATCTCGTTTTTGCCACTTATTTGGCCACTCCCAATCTTCTTTAAAGATAGTTTAGCATTTCCTCATTTGAACTATTTTTGGGGGGTTTGGAGTTTTTTTTCTTTTGTTTTTTGTTTTTTTATTTTGAGACAGAGTATCCCTCTTATTGCCCAGACTGAAGTGCAGTGGTGCGATCTCGGCTCACTGCAACCTCTGCCACCCGGGTTCAAGTGATTCTTCTGCTTCAGTCTCCCGAGTAGCTGGGATTACAGGCGCCTGCCACCACACCCAGCTAATTTTTGTATTTTTAGTAGAGACTGGGTTTCACCATCTTGGCCAGGCTGGTCTTGAACTCCTGGCCTCGTAATCCACCCGCCTTGGCCTCCCAAAGCGCTGGGATTACAGGTGTGAGCCACTGCACCCAGTCGCAGGTTTGGACTTTTTAAAAGTAAGGGTGTGTTTGCCTCCTGTCTCCTCCATGATGATTTAGAGTTGCTTTCTCTACTGTATTTTGTTTCTGGGTATCTTCTTTACCAACAACATCTGCTCGTTACCAATCAAATCATTGCTTTATCCAGTTGCCACTATTCATCCCTATTATTCTCTATATTCCCCTCTCTCTTCTATTATCAGTTATTTAATTACTGTCAGGGCATCAACAACCAAGCACAGAACTCCTTTCATTCTTCCCAGTCAACTTAGTGGTCAGAATGTCAGGTGTATTCTTGAATTTCTTCTTGGTTACTTATTTATGCCGGGAGCTCAGCCAGGCTAGACAAAATTGCAGGTATTTCTGATGCTTTTTAAGCTTTGCTTGTTTGCTTGCTTATTTCTTCATTTTAGTTCCTTCTTGAGTCTAGGGATGTTTTATAAAACTCGATTACTGTCAGCCATTTCTCACTGTGCCACATTTAGTTATATAGTCCCCAAACTACAATGTTAGAAGAGATAATAACTTTAAAACGTATAATTTCTTTCTTTGATAAATTAATGGGTCTAAAGACATGCAGTAGATATACAGGACTATATCAAACACTTCTTTTTCTTTTTTAAAAAAATTCCATTTCAGATCTTTTAAAAAAAAAACTCCATTTCAGATAAAATTTTCATCTACAGATTAGAGAAATATGATTTAAAATATATTATTGATTGATTGAGTTGTCCCAATTAAACTATAGAGTAATGATTGGTGGTTTTGTATCAGCTGAGGAAGTCTTCTATAGCAGAGTCCTAAGGATAAGCAGTGAGTAGTAGTTATAGACTCAATAGGATATTTATATTGAGTAAGTTTCTAAGAGACAATGGATTAGGGCACCTGACATTTACAGAAAATAAGAATCAATTTTTAAAATAACCCTCCTTGATGAAAAGCTTTTTTTTAAATGGATGAAAAGAATAAATTACCTAAATGCAGATTTTTAAAATTAATTTATTATTTCGAGACAGATTCTCGCTTTGTCAACCAGGTTGGAGTACAATTGCTGGGATCTGCTCACTGTAACCTCCACCTCCTGAGCTCAAGCAATTCTCATTCTTTAGCCTCCTGAGTAGCTGGGATTACAGGTGTGCACCACCATGCTCAGCTAATTTTTTTTTATTTTTAGTAGAGACAAGATTTTGCTGTTTGGCCAGGCTGGTCTCGAGCTCCTGTCCTCAAATGATCCACCCACCTGGGCTTCTCAAAGTGCTGGGATTACAGGCATGAGCCACCACACCCAGTCCTAAATGCAGAATTATTAACAGCACAATAACAAAGAAAGATCTTAGAGTCATATTTGACCATGAGTTAAATAAGAACCTTTAAAAAAAAGTTGGTATGACCCTGGCAAGTATAAATAGAAATGTGACATGTAAGAACTGGGATGTAATCCATCAAAAATACTGGATGTTGGAGAGGAACACAGTATGAGAATACTATGTATAATTTTGTTCTGTGTGTATTTAGAAATACTCTAAAGCTAGACAAGGGAAAAGAACAAGAATAATTAGATGTGTTGATTTTAAAACACTGAGGAAACATCTTAAATAATTTGTATTTAGGAAAATAATATGACTCATTTAAAGATTTATCATGAAAATTATTTGAAATCCTATGTGTAATGCAATTGAAAAGAAAAAGGAAGTTTCACTAAGCTGTAGGATCTATTATATTGGTAATAGACTTGATTTATACTATACTAGCTATTAACACTTTTCTAGAAATTATCATTTGTTTATGAGGATTTTTTTTTTTTTTTTTTTTACAAAGCTACTAAGCTAGTAATTAGAGAAGTCTAGATAGAGTATACTGTTGAGTTTTTTCCTCAAACATTATCAGCCTTAGAGAAGCTAAGATGCTAGATAATGGCAAATTGGCAAGGTAGGCACAATTGAGTGATGTGCATAGAGAGGAAGGAGAAGGTGGGGCTTGAGCTCCCAGAATTCAGATTTGGTTGCCAAGTAAGTAGAAAAAGACTAATGAACCCAGAGACAAGAAGGAGTAAGTCAGTACACTATAAAACCAGCAAAGATCGAAAGACAATTTCAGTAACAAGGCAAGTGTTGGAGAGGTAGAATCATAAGAGGATGTTCCCAGAAAGGGATATTTCTGAATTAGGTCTTGGATATAAAATAGTTTCAATCCAAGAGCGTCCGCATGTCTATGGATGACAGAGATGTAGGTGAGTAATGAAGAAACTGAGAGTAGAAAGGGAGTTCATCACATAAGGTGTTAAAGTGTTACGGAGAAACGGTTCTTAAATGTTGGGTGTGCCTGCAAGATGCTAATATTTGTAGCCTTTTGTGCCAGAGTGGCCCAGTCAGCTATGCTTTGTCCTGAGCCCATAATAATGATCTTGTGTCATGTATTACATAGCAGGTTTTTTGCAGAGACTGCTTTATATGGTTGAAAAATAAAATTCCACTAACGTGAAAGTTTTCATCTTTTACAGAATGTTATTACTTTTAGTCTTTATGCCGGTTTTATGCTTCAATAGAAATTTAATTTTGTCCCAGACTGACCTATGAATTTGAAATAATTCACACTGAAGTTGTCTTTAATTTTTTAAATTTTTATTTCAATAGCATTTGGGGTACACGTGACTTTTTGTTACATGGATGAATTATATAGTGGTGGTGAATTCTGAGATTTTAGTGCACCCATCACCCAAGTAGTATACATTGCACCTGATGTGTAGCTTTGTTTAATCCCTGGCCCCCACCTCACCCTTCCCCTTCTGAGTCTCCAAAGTCCATTATATCACTCAGTATGCCTTTGCCTACTCATAGCTTATAAGTGAGAACATAGGGATTTTGGTTTTTCACCATTATTTCACTTAGAATAATGACCAACAGCTGCATCCAAGTTGCTGCAAAAGACATGATTTTGTTCCTTTTTATGGCTGAGTAATATTCCATGGTGTAGCTGTAAATGTGTTTTCTTTATCCACTCATTAGTTAATGGGCACTTAGGTTGCTTCCACAGTTTTGCAATTGTGAATTATGCTGCTCTAAACAAAACGTGTGCAGGTGTCTTTTTCGTATAATATGAAATTGTCTCTAATTTTAATTTAATTTTTGTCTTTAAAAAATGTTTTTGTTGCCGGGCGTGGTGGCTCACGCCTGTAATCCCAGCACTTTGGGAGGCCGAGGTGGGCGGATCACAAGGTCAGGAGATCGAGACCATGGTGAAACCCCGTCTCTACTAAAAATAGAAAAAATTAGCCGAGCGCAGGGGCGGGCGCCTGTAGTCCCAGCTACTTGGGAGGCTGAGGCAGGAGAATGGCGTGAACCCGGGAGGCGGAGCTTGCAGTGAGCCGAGATTACGCCACTGCACTCCAGCCTGGGCGACAGAGCGAGACTCCGTCTCAAAAAAAAAAAAAAGAAAAAAAAAGAAAAAAAAGGTTTTTGCCCTTATTTGCCTCTATAATTTCCATTTTCAAAAAAAAAAAAAGTAAAGAGGAGAAATGCTGCTGTTTTTTAGCATAGCCATTAAAAATAGTAGTTATTATGATCAAGCCCTAATGTGGGAACGGCTAATAAATGCTAAATTTATTCATTTTATTCATGACACCTTAGTTTATATTCCAGCCTTAATATAATTTTCCTCTTATTTCAAGGTGTTTATAGAAACTAATCTGAGCTATAACCATTTTCTTGTGACCCCAGTTATTTCTGTGTGTGTTTGCTTATTGCTTTATGTGATGTTTTGTTTTGGAAACAGTTGACCCTTCATTCTAGAAATAGTTTTTACATATTGTTAAATCATGTTTCAAGAGTTCACAGTAACAGGCTTTTTATAAATGGAAACGAGTTTGTTGCTGTCAATAATAACCAGTATTTCTCTGGATACTTAAATGGGTAGCTAGAAATTTTGATCGGAGAATTAAAAGTGAGTCATTGGATTTCTGTTGCCTTTTCTTTGATGCTAGGAAATGTCACCATGCACCACTGTTTTTTTATGCTCTGTATAATCAAGAAATAATGTCTGTGTCAGAGTCTCCTTACATTGGACTCCATAATGATCTCATTTTTTCTCTAAAGCACTGGAAAATAAAATTAGGACACTTTGAATTTTTTTCCTCCTCTTTTCATTTTACTCAATTTCTTCAACTATTGAAGGTCAGATTATAAAATAATTTATCATTCTGATGCAGAACTATCAGTTGAGTGAGATAAATGTATTCTTTTTAATGTACTTTTTCTTAAATACATTTCCATCAGAAGCTAGAGCTTATTTTTTTTTATGTATTTCTATGGTGAGTAACTACTAATTTTTGTTATGACTTATCTACTTAGAAAAATCATAGGTTTTAGAGAAACACTATACACAAGAAACAGCAAAATGAGGCTGGGTGCTGTTACTCACGCCTGTAATCCTAGCACTTTGGGAGGCCGCAGTGGGAGGATCACTACTTGAGGCCAAGAGTTTCAAGACCAGCCTGAGCAACAAAGCAAGACGCTGTGTCTAAAAAAAAAAAAAAAAAAAAAAAAAAAAAGCAAAACAAAAGCACAAAATGAGTCAGATACACTTAAGCAGTAGTTGCTTTTGCAATTTTCAACCACATTTATTAATGATGTTTTTGCATTAGCTGCAAAAAAAATGGAATACGGTTTTTGGTCTGTGTCTATTGTATAGTGATGACTTACAACTTTTTAACTTGCTGATAATTTTCTAATTTTCCTCTTTGTTCAGTGATATTGGGATTGGTCAGTCTCAAGATGACAGCATAGTAGGATTAAGGCAGACAAAGCACATCCCAACTGCATTGCCTGTCAGTGGAACCTTATCATCCAGTAATCCTGATTTATTGCAGTCACATCATCGCATTTTAGACTTCAGTACTACTCCTGGTGAGTATCACCAACACTTCTTTTGTTTTCTTGTAGTTATCTTTTTATTTCTAACATAATGGTCATGTTATATCTATCTCTCTTCATTTGTCATGGATTATATCAGATGCTGAGTAAGGATGAACCTTAAACTTCAAGATTCTTGAAACCAGGTGTTGGAACCCGTTCTCTTTATGTTCAGCACAATATTTTTATATGGCCATAGGCAGATTCTCTCTCTGAACTTGTTTCTTCTTTCATAAAATGAAGATAACGCATCCCATGCCATGATTACTAAATCATATTAAATAAATAGAGTAAGAAGCATATTTTAGGTCTATTTAATGGACTTTTCAATACAATAAAGATTAACTCTGGATTTAAATTTTATTTCTTTGATGCCAGCATGACAGTCTTGTGTGCTGCTGTTGTCTACTGATGTGCTTGCTGCTGTCTGTAGATCAATCTGTTACCTTTAGGGAAAGGTGTGTTCTTGCAGCAGAACAGCAGGTAGTTTGACTGATTCTTTGAGGAAGACCTAGAGTAAGGGAGAGGTAAAAGTTCAGCATTGCTTTTTCTGGGGAGCTTTTTTCCGATTACTTTGCTTAATTGCATTGCCATATATTAAAATTATTTCTACTTATGTGTGACTTTTCTTTCCCCAGACTTGCCAGATCAAGTGCTAAGGGTTTTTAAGGCTGATCAGCAAAGCCGCTACATCATGATCAGTAAGGACACTACGGCAAAGGAAGTGGTTATTCAGGCTATCAGGGAGTTTGCTGTTACTGCCACCCCGGATCAATATTCACTATGTGAGGTCTCTGTCACACCTGAGGGAGTAATCAAACAAAGAAGGCTTCCAGATCAGCTTTCCAAACTTGCTGACAGAATACAATTGAGTGGAAGGTATATATTGTCTACCTTACTGGATTTCTTTATCCCCTCTTCAAACCCACATCAAAGTCTAAGAGATGAACAGTTTTCAAAGTGTTTTTTAAATGAGTAAGTGCCCCTGCAGATTAAAAAGTAGTTGTTTTGTTTTTTTTCCCTTTCACCAAGAATTACTGTATGAAAGCAAATGCACACAGTCGACTACTGACCCTAACAAGGATCTCTTAGGAACTTGTTCAAGGGCACTGTGACCTGAAGGTTGTTACTGACTGCCACAGTGCGTGCTGTAACTTCTCATGCTTACCTTAGGGTCCTGGTTTGGAAGGCGAGAGTATGCTTGACATAAAGTCACAGAGTTAAACGCGGGTGCTGTCTTCCCTTCGGATAGGTACATTCACGGGCACATTTTCTAATCATATTCTAGTGTTATTTGCTCCTGCACACCCAACTTTTCTAGGAGCTTCCTTAGTTTAGGCAGAGACATCTATGACAGTGTGGTTGGCCACTACTGCCTGTTATTGTACATTGTGCTGTGAAATACACTTCTCAACTCTGAAACCAAATTTTACTTGCTACAGAGCTTAGTCCTTTGCTGCAGAAGTGCTATATCACACATGTTACTTGCAAGAAAATGTCGTATCTGATTTTACTATTCTCTTCAATGATATTTTCATTGTTAGGTGTAGGTAGCTTTATCTTCAAGTCACAATAAGTGCAAGTTGAAAAAGAAAATAGTTGTTTTGGTTCTCATAATGGCTGGTTTCTACACTGAAAATTAAGCAGTTCCATAAATCATATTCCTTCTATTTTTAACTTACGGAGTGTTTCACTGTATTTGACTTTTCCATGTTATAGGTTTAAACCAGTATATAATTCATTCAAAACTTTGATTTTCTTGCCATCAACTGTAACTTTCTTATGCCTCTTCACTTTTGTTTTCAAACACTAGCAAGTAGTTTTGTTTTAGTCGCTCTGTTTTTTCCAGTTATCATTTCAATGCACATTGATATATCTGGAACCACGATAGAGTTTTACAGAGCTCCACTGAGCTATAAATTCATGATTCACATTCATTATTGAAGAAAATTATAGATGGGTATGTCATGGGCTTCATGAGTAATCAAAATGGAGAATGTTAAATCTGTGAAAATCAAGGGTGCAAAGTATATATTTTTTGTCATATGTGTTTGTCTTGGTGAAATATACAAAAAAACATTTTAGCGGGGCCCCTACTGTGCTCATTCTGTTTTTTCGTTTATGGAATTTCACAGAGAAAGCATATGTCTAAAAAAGAAAAACAAAACAAAAAAATACCACCACCACCATACCACAGACACACACACACACAACAAACATCTTAATGCTATTTTCAACAAATTACCTAAAAGGAGAAGGAGCTCCAGCCCTGTGTTCTCATTTTTGCACTGACATTAACTAGTCAATCTTTAGGAGCCTGTTTCCTATTCTGACAAATAAGTATAATACCTGCCATCCACTTACCTGCAGAGTTTTTATGAAAATCCAGATTTTTTAAGGTTAACCTATTGTAGGATTGTTCTGTTCATAGGATCAAATAGAGGGAAGTAGCTTAGGGTTTCTTAGGTATTTGAATCAATAAGTAAACCTGGATTGTTACAATTTGGGCCCATCAATAATCACAGATTATTGGGAAAATAAGAATGATGATCTACTTGTGTCTGATCTTTCCTGCTTCCTGCCTTAGGATCTAGTTCCTTTTTAAACTAAAAATGTGGCTATTTTCTGTTATTTTTAGCAAAAAGGGTAAAATACTTCCAAAAGCAGGAAAAGAAAGGAGAGAAAGAAAGTCCAGCTAGTAAAAGTGAAATTCCATGTGATTTGTTTGTTTCTACCACCTACTTCTGGATAGGCAGTTCTGTGACCTGGTACCTGAGACAGCAGCTGCGCTCTCTGTCTTGGTTGAAAAGAAATCTTCCATCATTCAAATCGGTGTTCTCTCAAACTTTCCGTAAAAAGTAGCATTCTTTCAAGGAATATCATGAGATTGCTGCATAGGCTTTGACTCTGGTATGTTTCTGTTTTTCACAGGTATTATCTGAAAAACAACATGGAAACAGAAACTCTTTGTTCTGATGAAGATGCTCAGGAGTTGTTGAGAGAGAGTCAAATTTCCCTCCTTCAGCTCAGCACTGTGGAAGTTGCCACACAGCTCTCCATGCGAAATTTTGAACTCTTTCGCAACATTGAACCTACTGAATATATAGATGATTTATTTAAACTCAGATCAAAAACCAGCTGTGCCAACCTGAAGAGATTTGAAGAAGTCATTAACCAGGAAACATTTTGGGTAGCGTCTGAAATTCTCAGAGAAACAAACCAGCTGAAGAGGATGAAGATCATTAAGCATTTCATCAAGATAGCACTGCACTGTAGGGAATGCAAGAATTTTAACTCAATGTTTGCAATCATTAGGTAAGAGAACACATTTTTCTTAAGATTCAGTTCAGTTCACAGATTTAAAATATGTATCAGTCCAGGAACATCGTATAATTAGTATAAATGCAGTAGATTTTAATTGACTCATAAGGGACAATTCTTTTTCTCTGAATCCTAACCTTAATTTAAAATCTCTCGTACCAACAAAACCAGCTGTGCCAACCTGAAGAGATTCGAAGAAGCCATTAGGCAGGAAACATTTTGGTAGCATCTGAAATTCTGATTTGGAGCTCCGAAAATCTATATCCCCCACTTTTTTTTTTTTTAAGTTTGTTTCAACTTTTCTCAATATCAGTTTACTTTTCTGTGGAAATAACAATACCCCAAAGAGTTATCAACAAGATTAATGATATCATGTATGCGGAGTTCCATCAAATAGCACAAAGCAGTTGGCCAGGAAATGTTAATTTTCTTCCCTTTTTTTAAGAGCTTAGATTGAGGTTAGAAGAAAAAAAAAATGGCAACAATTACTTATGTTGCTATTGAGGGTGATTATTAAATGAGTCATTTTCTCTGTCTGGGAGTTTAGTCATACTCTCATTACTATCATAGCTTATTTTATTACTAGAGGATATTTGCTCAGTCGGTTTTATCAAAAGGCCGCTATGGGCTAAGCACTGGTATGTATACATACTGCTATGTATGGATACAAAGCATCAATACTTATATTCAGGTGGTTTTGCTGATAGTAAACAGATGAGGAGGGTCTATAGGGAAGAGGAGAGTAAAACGCCTTGGCTTGACCCTGACCCTACTTCCCTGTGCCATCTCATTCCCCAGAATTATCATCAACAGTTTCTTATGCAGCCTTCTGTAAATTGTTTTGCATATAAAGCATAAACAAGGAGGTGTTATGTGTCAATAAATAATCTGTACACTATTTTACTTTAGTTGTTATATCACATTTCTTTTTCTCCTCTCAGTGGCCTAAACCTGGCACCAGTGGCAAGACTGCGAACAACCTGGGAGAAACTTCCCAATAAATACGAAAAACTATTTCAAGATCTCCAAGACCTGTTTGATCCTTCCAGAAACATGGCGAAATATCGCAATGTTCTCAATAGTCAAAACCTACAACCACCCATAATCCCTCTGTTTCCAGTTATCAAGAAGGATCTCACCTTCCTTCACGAAGGTAAACATAAGGCAGAGGGTTTCCATCTTTGCTTGGAGAAGCACAGAATAAATGCCATGTGATTTCCTTTTTCTTCTCTGTCAATTTCAGGAAATGACTCAAAAGTAGACGGGCTGGTCAATTTTGAGAAGTTAAGGATGATCGCAAAAGAAATTCGTCACGTTGGCCGAATGGCTTCAGTGAACATGGACCCAGCCCTCATGTTCAGGACTCGGTGAGTATGTCATCTTCAGTGCCACGTGTGAGAGTAGAGAAGGTTAAATTTAGAGCTTCCCAATAAATGATTTTTTAAAAGTTTGAGTATTTACATTTGTCCTACGGCAGAAATTATAGTAGGATGTGCTGAGAATCACCTGTGAGCTCTAATTTGGAATAAATGTCTTATTCCTTATAAAGTGTTCTTTTGGCTGTCAGTAAAAACAGTTTGTCCTTCAGATATTTTCAGTGTAATAGTCACAATTATGTATTTCTTATTTCTCAGAACACTGACTTGTAGAGCTAAAACTCATAACTAGTAGTATGAACTAAAATATGTAAATACCCGAAATAGTCTTGTCTTAATATCCACACAACAGATTTAGCTAGCAGTGTAGTAAAAAGTGATTAATTCAGTGAAAGAGAGAAAAGTCGGTCTTAATTCTAGAACAAAAAATTTAAATATATTTGTCTTTTAAGCTAGAAAAATATTTCTAGTAAAGTTGTGTGTGTGAGGTGATTATGCAGTTTAATGTTTGTGGGCTTCTAGAACTGCTTATCCAGAAGTCTAGTCCTTTCTTTCTGAGCTTGTGATCTTTCTGTCTCTCTTTCTACACCCATGCTTCAATCTCCATGGCTCTCACTTACAGGAAGAAGAAATGGCGGAGTTTGGGGTAAGTGGTGGAGACCTTGCATACCCACACACAGTCCTTATTCTGCTCATTGTATTGTTTTCTTACCTGCTGTATTTTCTGATGCTTTGCATTTTTGCATTTTTTTCCTTAACCCTCTTGCTGTAGCAGAATTTCAGACGGCAAACTGACTTCAAGTTTAATCTGTTGGGGCTTTTGCTTTTGAAGTCATGATCCATGAGAGCTGTGAAATGATTGATGACTGTTCTGGGGAACTATAGGCCAGTTTTTCTGAACTCTTAGAAAGATTTTATTTTAATATAATTGGTGTGTCTTGAAATGCGGAAAGCTCAAAGTAGGGGGAGGGGAGGAAGGATATTAGAAGGAAAAATTGTACAATTAAAATATTTCACAGATATGTGAGAAATAAATATTTTTAATATAAAATAGGTGCCCCCAGGTGTTAAACCCAAATTTTTTACAGCTCAACTAACTACTATTTTCATTCTGTATAAACCAATCCTTTTTAAAAATAATTCTTAACAATTCATGTGCTCAATAGTTTCCATACATACATGTTTACATTTGCATGATTGTTTTATTAACAGATTGACCGTATTACTTTAAAAACTCACTACATTCAACTCAAGGAATAAGAAGACAATTGTGAACATTGTAGTTAATTTTATTTAAATATATGTATAATATCCTCTTTAGGGGAAGTAATCTTAATGTTGCAAATCTTAATGATTATAGCTGTGTATTCTTGCATGAGCTTTTATATGTAATTATTATTTTCTGGCATCTGTGAGAGAACTGCCTTAAATGCTCTATAGAGGTGAAAAGTAGAATTTCCTAGTTCGAACTGAACAGGTGCCAAACATATATTTTTATATGTATATTATGTATAATTTTCTTTTAACTAAATTTTTTTAATCTATATTATTCTATATTCCTGTGTAACAGTTTACTCACTGGAATGAAGCATGTGACCTTTTGAACATAGAATATTAATATCAGTCTTGGCACGTTTTAAATAGATAAAGTACTCCCATGCTAGAGTGAGCTGTATATCTACCTTTTCATCTTCCAGGTCTCTCAGCCAGGGTAGTACAAACGCAACAGTGCTAGATGTTGCTCAGACAGGTGGTCATAAAAAGCGGGTACGTCGTAGTTCCTTTCTCAATGCCAAAAAGCTTTATGAAGATGCCCAAATGGCTCGAAAAGTGAAGCAGTACCTTTCCAATTTGGAGCTAGAAATGGACGAGGAGAGTCTTCAGACATTATCTCTGCAGTGTGAGCCAGCAACCAACACATGTGAGTTTTTCCTTAAAGTGGCTGCCGACTTTGGCTAGAATGCAGATTTGTTTCCTGTACAGTGATATGGGCAGTGACAAAATAAGGCTTAGTGCAGAGGGGGAGCTGGCAATCATGAGATATACTAGTCTTTCCCTTGAATGCTAATATTGAATACTGGATAGCACTGTGCACGGCCAGGCCCTCAGGTCAACTGGGTTAGTGTGTGGAGGATGACACTGTCCACATCTAGGGCAACCCGTTGCTTTAGTTTCACCTGGACACAGCCAGTACACATGCAAGGGGCGCATATGTAGATATGGCTCCCAATTATGTGTCTTGTGTTCTCAGAAAGGTGCCCCCAAATTATGGGCACCCTGAGGGGAGTCGGGGCATAAAGTTGAGTGTGCTGGCTGCCTTTTAACCACTAGCCCAGACAACACCCAACAAGAAATTCACCTACCAGTTAGAGCAATAATTCTGCTCCACAATGAACTACAATAGCCATTAAAAATCTGGTTAGTCTATAAATGGGGCAGTTTTTTTTTTTCTAAATCTGCATCTTGACAAAGGCATTTTCCATTCAATACACTCCTGTGTCTTTTATGTGCAGGTTTGAAGATGTCTGCTATAGGATTTAGTTTAGATAGGTGATTTGAGAAGATTTGGATTATTAGATTTACCCAGGACACTGTAGAAGCACTGTGTCATGGTGAAGAGCTTGTCCTCTGGAGTCAGAGTGGTCTGAGTTCAAATCCTGTTTGCCTCCTCTTACTAGCAATGCAGCCTTAGGCAAGTTACTTGACCTCCCTAATCCTTAGCTTCCAGGTGTGTATAAGGGAGGAAGCATACATATGTCATTGAGTTTTGCATATTAAGATACTACATGCACAATATTTAATTGTCCTAAATTGCTTTGCCATTTATCTACCACAAAATATATACTCAGTATAATACTCAAGCATTTTTGGCTACTGTTTGCTTGTATAGATAATTCTACCTCCTAGGAATGTGGTAGTAAATAGATTGCAGTTGGCAGCATTTATTAAATAAAAACTTAGTGCATATACTTGTCAACCAATTTGGAACACCATTTTAGAAAAATAGTGTCTGATGACTTGTCTGTTGTAGTTTTTATCATGTATTTGTGTCTTTCATATACATGGATATAACATATTGAACTACCCACATTTTTCTATATTTGTAATGGGGTGTTTAATAGTATAATCATCTTTTGAGATTGCTGACTTCATAAAGTAGATACCTTTGTCCTGCCACATACCTAATATTTTCTGTAACTAGGGTCCCCCATATCCATTTCTGTGCTTCATAAAGGCAGCAGGACGAAAGGTGTGCCTTTTAGTATTCTAACTGCAGAAAATGCTCACACAGTTCTAAAATTATCTTCTACATAGCTACTAGCATCTAAAATTCTTTGTTCTATTTTCAAACCCAAACAATTACCAGTGCCTAAGAATCCTGGTGACAAAAAGCCTGTCAAATCCGAGACCTCTCCAGTAGCTCCAAGGGCAGGGTCACAGCAGAAAGCTCAGTCCCTGCCACAGCCCCAGCAGCAGCCACCACCAGCACATAAAATCAACCAGGGACTGCAGGTTCCCGCCGTGTCCCTTTATCCTTCACGGAAGAAAGTGCCCGTAAAGGATCTCCCACCTTTTGGTAAGTGATTATATTCATTTCTTTTTTTGGTGCCATTCACTCTCATGGTTTGCAAATTAGGAAAAAAATATTTGTCTTGGGTAACTTTGTCTAATATATTTGAGTTTCTATGTTAATTATTAGCTCCTAATAAAACCTGAACATTGAGCAAGTTAAACCTGACTTTGCCAATGGAAGGGGTTGTTTTTATAAGTAATATCTCATTTAATCACGCTAATTTGCTACGACAGGGTGTTAATAGAGAGTTATGTGTCCATTTAATTTTTGCTGAGTGCAGAAGATGCTTTGTTCATTTACATTATTTAAACTGGTTTTGCCTTACAACCAACGAACTGCTGGGATTTAAGCAGAATATTTTTAAGTTAAATGAATTGTCTGAAGGTAAATTCTTATTTGATGACTCACTGATTCTATAGCTTAGGGGGAAAAATAAAGCAACTAACTCCTGAGTATGGAGGAGTTAAATTACACTTCATCTTTCCTACGAAAAGAAAAACATCTAGTAGTTTAGCCCCTTTGTGGAAGTGGTACAACACAATAATTTTTCATAAAATGCACAGCTTGTTTTTTTCTACGTATGTGTGAATGAAATAATTGATAAAAAATAAATTATTAAAAATAAAGGGATAGTAGGGTGGGCGCGGTAGCTCACGCCTGTAATCCCAGCACTTCAGGAGGCTGAGGCAGGTGGATCACTTGAGGCCAGGAGTTAGAGACCAACTTGCCCAACGTGGCAAAACCCCGTCTTTACAAAAAATACAAAACGTAGCTGGGCATGATGGTGCATGCCTGCAGTCCTAGCTACCTGGGAAGCTAAGGCACAAGAATTGCTTGAACCTGGGGGGTAGAAATTGTAGTGAGCCGAGATTGCATCATTGCACTCCAACCTGGGCGACAGAGCAAGACTCTGTCGATCGATCGATCAATAGATAGATAGAAGGGAAAGAGTTTACTTAGATAACATTGGGTGTTGATAGCTACGTCCCTGCACAGTTACAGCCCATCTGTATGGCTGGGGTGAGAGTCATTTATTTCATAGACCTCTCACATGTTCTCTGTCCTCACCTCGACCATCTGATCAGCAAATGTCCTCTTTATTGATATTGGGGGGGAGAGTAAGAAAAGAACACCTTTCCTTGATACGTTTCTCCTTTCAAATATTTGTGTTGATCCCCTCATCACAAACACATTGAATTATGTGTTTCTTTATATATTGTTTTTAATATGCATGCATTCCTGAATCCCCTGCAGTCTGACTTCTGTATCCTCTTTATGCAGAACTTCTCATATGGAAGAATATCAGTCTTCACTTTAGCTAAAAACAGCTTATTAGCCATATTTAATATAATGTAGATGTGTCTGAGTATAAAGCTCTATCCCCCATGTTTCTGAAGCCATAGCTCTCAAAATGTCTTTAGTTCCATTTACGAACTTTAGAAATGTGGATGAAATATCATTTGTTGTCTTATATTTATTTAGTTTAACATACACATTTAAAGTCACAGTATATAAAATACTAATTTAGAGATGCTGCAGGTGTTTCCCCCACTCCAGTTCATGAAAGAGTTTTGTTCTATATACTTTCTACATCTTTAACATTGGTGTCTTTGTCCATCACTGGGACCACTTTTGAAGTATCTAACACAGCTTTCTCAGGCATAACATCTTCACATCCATCCACATGGTTTGAAAGATAGTACTTTTTGAATCTGTGTGTGATGCTGGCCTTGAAAATTTTTTCCACATCAAAACTACCCATTCAATTAGCTTTATTTCCTGTGTATATGATTTCTACATGTAATCAAAGTATTGCTTTAAAAGGTTTTTTTTAAAAAAAGATTGTATTAAAACAACATCAGACTGCTTACATGAAGTGAAATGAAGGATTAAATCTTTGTTAAATTTTACTAACACTAATCTGAGGTGGTTTCAGGCTGTAGTGCCTTCCCAAATATCTCTTTTTTGTTCAAAATAAAATTGAGAGTGCCTATTAAAAATATTTTACTGTAACTTCCTCATTTATGAAAAATAATTTTGAGGAGGGAAATCATCTTACACTGACATATAGAATAATTTTTCCTCCACTCTCATCCTGTTGGATCCTACACATGGTGCTGGCTCACTTCCTTCTTCTGAAACCACCTTCCAAGGTTTTGTGACACAGCACTTTCATGGTCTCTTCCGCCCTTCTCTTTCATCTGTTTACTTGATCAAGTATTAACTGCATGGAATTCCTTAGAGCACCTTCATTCACTTTCCTGGTTAGCTCCTCTTAGCTCTTGCCTCTGTACTCTTCTCCGTTTATTCTCACTTCCCTTGAGCTACCCCTTTCCAAGGATACAAAACAGCTTCCAACTCAAATTTGGTTTCTAATAATAAACATATCTAGCTGTGCCACTTCCATCCTAAATTCAGTGTGTCCAAATTGTCCATTTTTTCTTCATTGTTTACTAATATATTGTTGAATAAAGATGGTGACTACTTCAAAGTTTAGAATCTGATGTAAAATATCAAAAGCAAACTATTTCTGGTACTCGGCAGATATCAGCCTGAAACCAAACTACAGGTATGTCATGCCTTCTGTAGGCACTTACTCTGTGGACCATGAAGAATACAAAGAACATTTACATTGTAAATAGGTTGAACCTCAATGTAATGATATTAAATCTTAGCACAAAAGAGTTTTTCAGTCATAAATGGTGTTTATTTTCAGACTTGAAAATACATATGTAAGGGTTTTTTTTTTTCTATTATAGGCATAAACTCTCCACAAGCTTTAAAGAAAATTCTTTCTTTGTCTGAAGAAGGAAGTTTGGAACGTCACAAGAAGCAAGCTGAAGACACAATATCAAATGCGTCTTCGCAGCTTTCTTCTCCTCCTACTTCTCCACAGAGTTCTCCAAGGAAAGGTAGAATTAAATGACTTTTTGTTTTCTTGTATTGAAACCTGTACATTTTGGCTATGGGAAATTCCAGAGTTATGTATTACATAATTCTTAACGTTATCGTCATTTAAGATGAGCTCATATGTAATTGCCCAATGGATTTTTTTTCCCTCAGTTCATAAATTTGGAAGAATGGCGGTTTTTAAAAATGTTATACTTACAATAAATAGTATTAAATTTATAACTATAAGAAGCCTTTTAAAAATACATTTAATTTTTATTCATGATAAATATACAAAGAATTTTTTATATTAAAATTTGTTCTAACTAAATTTGGTTCTATGATATTAATACAGAGAAGAGGGCTTTGAAAACATGAAAAACTAATATCTTCCTGATTTATTTTTTTCATTGTATTAACACAGGTCTTGATTACCTTTTTGGTTGCTACCTTGTTTTATTTTTAAAGAGACTATATTTTAGGTACTCAGAGTCACCTGCTTATGTTGATACCTTCTCATATTAAAAGAGTAGGTAATTTTCTGCTGCATAACTCTTAAGGCTTCTTCCTCCTCCTACCCTTTTAACTGAATGAGTGTAAGCCAATAATAAATGGCTAGGACTGAATTTTCCCTAAAGGAAGGCCAAAAGGGCTTAATACATTGTTAAATTTCACTGACACAACAGGTATTGCTTTACTTGGTGGATATTTCAGACATCTGTGCATTTTGTATGGGTATCAGTCTCTCCTGTCCTTGTTACATGGATGCATCTCAATTCTTTTCTCATCCTGTTGTTAGGTGGCAGTGGCAATCAGCTGAGATCTTTTGGCTCCGGGCAGTTGGACTTAACCAGTTCCTCCTCTTCTCTTGGAAGTGAGAACAGTAACAAGAATAACAATGCACCACGGACCTATGGGATAGGTGGGGTTTATAGAACCAAAAACGGGGTGGGAAAGAGAGGAATCATCTCATTAGTTAATGAAAATGGGAGAATTCCTCCAAATGTCAAGTGCTCCATCTGAGTGATTTACTTTTCTGAAGATTTTTTTTTTTTAGCAGACTGTTCAGGGAAGGCTTTAAATCTTATCTGTCAGATCTTGCACTGTGGTTTTATAAAAAGACGTTTTATAAATGAACACATTAAATCTTATCAAGACCTGTGCAGCCTTTAAAAAATAAATCAGGAATTACCAATATACTGAAAGAACATACTTAAACTGGCAACATGTAGATGCTCTAGATTTTAGTTTTTCTTAGGTAAGTGGCATTGAAGAAATTTGCATTGCATATAATATAAAATAAATACTTAAGTAACATGAGATCCCTAGTAATGTAGACAAGAAAAAAAATGAATATTGAGAAAGAAGATTTGGATTTTTTTCATTAAAAACATCAAGATAGGGCCGGGCACAGTGGCTCACACCTGTAATCCCAGCACTTTGGGAGGCCGAGACAGGCTGATCACCTGAGGCCAGGAGTTCGAGACTAGCTTGACCCACATGGTGAAACCCCTGTCTCTAGTAAAAATACAAAAAAAAAAAAAAAATTTGCCGGGCATGGTGGCACCCGCCTGTAATCCCAGCTACACTGGAGGCTGAGGCAGGAGAATCGCTTGAAGCCAGGAGGTGGAGTTTTCAGTGAGCCGAGATCCGCCACTGCTCTCCAGCCTGGGTAACAGAGGGAGACTCCGTCTAAAAAAAAAAAAAAATCAAGATAGGCCCCTTCCGTTGTGACTTTCAAAATTATTTTTAGTAACAAAAGAGAGTTACAGGTACTTTCAGGCCAAGAAGTGGACATCTGTTTAGCTATTCTGTAGTAACGATCTTGTGAAAAGTGCCCATTAACGCCTTCAAAACAATTGGCTTTTATGTGATTCAACCAATATTAATATTGAAAAACCAAATGGCAAAAATTCAAAGACATCTTCAGGTCTTATTTCTTATTTTTGTTTATATGTTTACTTAAAATTGTAAGTAGGATACAGATATTTCCAGTTGAATTATTCTATGCCATACAAGTTCTAAAAATTGAAAACTGTTGAAAACAAGATCAGTGGCTTTGCATTTTGAAAAAAACATACTTTAAAATCTGATCCGTTTTCTTCGTGATTTCTTTTCTATAGACTAATAGTGTAATGATATAGGTAAGGGAGCTAAGAATAGTCGAGTGGTGCCTTTTCTGCATGTTTTCCTAGCTTGTAGGATACTTTCTTTTTTCCTCTCTAAACTTTAATTAAACAACTTAAGCTTCATTAGAATAAAACATTTGTCTCTTAGTCATGTGGTATCTACAAGTGAAACGGAGTTTTTCTCCCCACTTCTATAGAGATATCTATGCCTGCATTTTATTTTTGCTTCTATTTGGTATACTTCCCTTTGGTGTTATGAACCTAGAGAGTCTAATTAATATGGTCGTGTTTCTCATGCAGGCTATACTTTGGCTCCCAGTGGTACTGTGGATAATTTTTCAGATTCTGGTCACAGTGAAATTTCTTCACGATCCAGTATTGTCAGCAATTCGTCTTTTGACTCAGTGCCAGTCTCACTGCACGATGAGAGGCGCCAGAGGCATTCTGTCAGCATTGTGGAAACAAACCTAGGGGTGGGCAGGATGGAGAGGCGGACCATGATGGAACCTGATCAATATAGCTTGGGGTAGGTGGCTTTTCTTAGTGTTCTTTTGAATTTATCCTTCCATCTCTCTTTTGGTAATGAGTCTTTTCTCCCAGATGTTTATTTTTATTTATTTTACATAATGCCTAAGAATTTTTCTCCCATCCCAGTTCTGATTTTTCACAATTTCTACACTAAGTATCATGTTATTTTTGTTAAGCAGACTGCTTTTTTAGTTAAGTTTTTTCTTCAGTGGAACACAATTGTTCTGTTTTAAAGGCAGAGGGTGACTGTAGGATCCATCCTGAAATAATCAAATTATATTGAGCCATCCTTATTGTTGTCGGAAATTTTTTTTTTTTTTTTTTAATGTCACGTTGCATTCTTTTCCCCCATGCCTGTTTTATAGTAATGACAAACTCAGAAGGCTAGACGTGGCAGAACTGGCCACTATAAGGCAATTCAGTGCTACTTTTATCCTGTTTCTGGGATGAAAGCAAGCTACCTTTCTAGGAAAAAGGGTGTTTTGGTTTTATCATAGTTGAATTAGTTATCAATCTTGGTTTGTTTTTTTTTCTTTTCCATTTCTTTTAACCACTTAGGTCCTATGCACCAATGTCCGAGGGTCGAGGCTTATATGCTACAGCTACAGTGATTTCTTCTCCAAGCACAGAGGAACTTTCCCAGGATCAGGGGGATCGCGCGTCACTTGATGCTGCTGACAGTGGCCGTGGGAGCTGGACGTCATGCTCAAGTGGCTCCCATGATAATATACAGACAATCCAGCACCAGAGAAGCTGGGAGACTCTTCCATTTGGGCACACTCACTTTGATTATTCAGGGGATCCTGCAGGTTTATGGGCATCAAGCAGCCATATGGACCAAATCATGTTTTCTGATCATAGCACAAAGTATAACCGGCAAAATCAAAGTAGAGAGAGCCTTGAACAAGCCCAGTCCCGAGCAAGCTGGGCGTCTTCCACAGGTTACTGGGGAGAAGACTCAGAAGGTGACACAGGCACAATAAAGCGGAGGGGTGGAAAGGACGTTTCCATTGAAGCCGAAAGCAGTAGCATAACATCTGTGACCACAGAAGAAACCAAGTCAGTCCCCATGCCTGCCCACATAGCTGTGGCATCAAGTACTACAAAGGGGCTCATTGGTAAGTTTTAAAATTGGGGGACTTTGTCATGTCTGGATCATGTCTTTAATGTAACTTATTACAATAGTAAAATTATGTGTTTGTTGGTTCTTTTCCTCATTTTCTCCATTGTACTTCCAAAGTGCTGGTGTGTTAAGGTCTTTGAAATCAATAGTGGTTAAGAGCTCAGGTTTTGTGGTCAGGTACATACAGATATATTCCTACATAACAAAACATTCAGTAAATCTTAGCTATTAGGATCAGTAGATTGTCATTGTGGATATGATCTAGTCTAATTTTTTTCTCTTAACCTAAAAATCAGGATAGATTCCTATTATTCATAGAGGAGAAATTTTTCTTTAATTGAAACTCTTTTATATCTTTTATTCTTCTATTTTGTTCCCTTGATTGTGTTTAGAACTATACACTTTGTATATTTAAAAGTCTCCCATTGATTTTTATTCTGCACACACATCAATTCTTGATAAGCAATTATTTGTGCACACTGCAGAAGGAGGGAGAGGTGCTAATAGTACAGTGACTAAGAGCATGGGCTTTGGAGTCAGGCGGACTGGGGATTGAATCCCTGTTTTGCCACTTTATTAGTTTTGTGACATTGGGGAAAATACAAAGCAGTGCCTGTTTCCTCATCTGTAAAACGAGCTTAATAATTTCCACTTAATAGAGTTAGTGGGAGGATTCAAGGAAATTTATGCAAAGTATTTAGAACAGTGCCCAGATAGTAGATTCATTAAGTACATGAAAGCTATTGGTGCTGCTGTTTCTGTTAGAAGAGGCTGTCATGCTCCCTCAGCCCTGTTGAGATGTATTTTCTATGGCACAATTAACATCTATATAGATGAAGTGTAGAAACAGATTATTGGTTGTAGAGTGAGAAATTCTGGAGTATAATCATTACAGACATTACTTTTATTAGTAGGAAAATTGTAGTTATTTAGCCATGTAAATAGTCATGGGTAGATTTCAAGTTTAATATCCTTTTACAATGAATAAGGAGAAAACAGTAAATATTCTTAGGTTGGACTTTTTCAAGTGCTTACAACTAATACTCGGAATTTGTATTGCAAAGGAAGGAAGAATGATTTTTAGTTCCTAACAGTTGAGTTTAAAAAGTTCAAGAAAATAAAACTTTAGTTTTACTTGCCTATACAGTAGGTTTCATATTCTAGGTCATGAGCATCAATAAAGGGATTTTAAGAAAAATTGACACCTTATAGTAATAGTTTTAGAATTTTTAAATTGGTATCCTTTGTGTGACTTTTCCAAATTTATTTTAATTCACTGTTTCCGTAAGTGAAGTCCTAAGACCCAAGAGTGATGTGGAATTGCTTCTCTGCCTGGTAAAGATAAATGCCCAGAAAAAGGGCAGATCCGGCAGGCAGAGAGGAAAAAGGAAACTTGTACCAAGCGCAAACAGGTTCCAGGCATAGTGCTGTGTACTTAGGTTCTTCCTGTGCTTCAGTCTTTCCAATAAGTCCAGGGGTTAGGTTTTAATCTTGCTACTATTTTATAGTTACAAACTATTTTAAACAGACAAGCAGCCCATTTAAAGATGAAAGTACTTAGATGCACTAGCAGCTTTTCTCACCAACTGTTTCACCACACAGTGATAACCATTGTGAAATTTGGTTTAATTAACATGCATTCCCTGGCCTGCCTCACACCGCACCTCTGACCCATACCACACAAATTCACATTTGCTGCTACACTGTGGATGCTGTTTTAATAATTATTTTTATATTTTTAATTAAACTTTTGTGGCATGAACTACTTTTTAATGCTGGTGCATTGTTTCTACTCTAGCACGAAAGGAGGGCAGGTATCGAGAGCCCCCGCCCACCCCTCCCGGCTACATTGGAATTCCCATTACTGACTTTCCAGAAGGGCACTCCCATCCAGCCAGGAAACCTCCGGACTACAACGTGGCCCTTCAGAGATCGCGGATGGTCGCGCGATCCTCCGACACAGCTGGGCCTTCATCTGTACAGCAGCCACATGGGCATCCCACCAGCAGCAGGCCTGTGAACAAACCTCAGTGGCATAAGCCGAACGAGTCCGACCCGCGCCTCGCCCCCTATCAGTCCCAAGGGTTTTCCACCGAGGAGGATGGTATATACACATAAATATTCCTAAAACCTCCAAGTTAGATGTGTTCACTTATGCTGCTTCCCAAGGCATTTCTGTTTTCTTAACACTGCAGTCAGCTATGTCTAACCATACACCACACAAAGAACACTATATTCAGAGTTCCAAATTTAGGGTTACGGCTGTTGACTGCTCTGTGTGTGTGTGTGTGTGTGTGTGTGTGTGTGTGTGTGTGTGTGTGTCCCTAAATGGCTTTAAAAATGCCAAAGATTATGGAGGGAGTCACTTAAAATACAGTGTGTATATAACTGGATTTCTTTTCTAATTCTCACTAAAATTTGACGGCTTTCTGTATGTCTGTGTGTGTGTTTCCCTAAATGGCTTCAAAAATGCCAAAGATTATGGAGGGAGTCACTTAAAATACAGTGTTTATATGACTTGATTTCTTTTCTAATTCTCACTAAAATTGAAGTACTTCTGTGACCCTATTTTGAGAAAAAGAATAAGGCAGGTGCGATGGCTCACACCTATAATCCCAGCACTTTGGGAGGCCGAGGCAGGCAGATCACTTGAGCTCAGGAATTTGAGACTAGCCTGGCCAAAATAGTGAAACCCTGTTTCTACTGAAAATACAAAAATTAGCCAGGTGTGGTGGCAGGCACCTGTAATCCCAGCTACTCGGGAGGCTGAGGCAGGAGAATCACTTGAGCCCGGGAGGCAGAGGTTGCAGCGAGCCAACAACATGTCACTGCACTCCAGCCTGGGCTACAGAGGGAGACTCTGTCTCAAAAAAAGAAAAAGAAAATAAAAATCTCACAAGTTTGTGCTGTTGTCAAGAATTTTAGAAGCATCTAGGACTCTCAAAGGTGGATGGTTAAAGTTTTCTGTGGAAACTTTGTATTTGCACTTTTAATGAATTGGGACTCATTTGGAAATGAAAGTCTGATAAAGAAAGATACACTATCAGCCAGCCCGGTGGCTCATGCCTGTAATCCCAGCGCTTTGGGAGGCTGAGGTGGGAGGATTGCTTGAGGCCAGGAGTTTGAGACAAGCCTGGGCAACAAGTGAGACCTGTCTCCATAAAAATATTTTTCAAATGACCCAGGTGTGGTGGCATGTGCCCATAGTCCTAGCTACTATGGAGGCTGAAGTGGAAGGATCACTTGAGCCTCGGAGTTCAGGACTGCAGTGACCCATGATTGTGCCACTGCACCGTAGCCTAGGTAGCAGAGCAAGACCCTGTCTCTAAAAGAGAGAAGGGGAGGGAGAAAGGGAGGGAACAAAGGAACCCACATTGTCTGTAACTCTTTGTGCATTCTTTCTACAAACCTATCTGACCATGCTGAATTGAGAATGAGGAAGGAGATTATGTCCTCCCATCCTCTTTAAAGTTTTCAGTTTAACATGTTTGATTACACAATCATAGATAAAAGCAACACATGACCGGGAGATTGGGAGGCTGAGGCGGGAGAATCACTTGAGCCTGGGAGGCGGAGGTTGCAGTGAGCCAAGAACACTGCACTGTGGATGGCAAACCCACACCCTGTCTCAAAAAAATTAAATAAATAGAAAAACATTACAAATGAAAATTACTTAAAATCCTGCCACTTGCAGACAGCCATTATTAAAATGTGGTTACATATCCTAGACTTTTTGTGTGTATCTGATCTTATATTATTTTTTTAAAATGACACATGCTGTTTTACAACTTTTTAAAATGAATTTATTTACTTTCTGAACAAAAATATATAATGCATATCTTTTTAATGTTGTGTGTGTGTATATATGTAAAGATATGTATTGCATACATTTTAACCTTTTTATTGTTGTTCATCATTGCTTAGGAGAAAAGACAAGGATTCTAAGTGAGCTCTACTAAAAAGAATATGATTTTTTTTTTTTTTTTGAGGCGGAGTCTTCACTCTGTCGCCCAGGCTGGAGTGCAGTGGCGCCATCTCGGCTCACTGCAAGTTCCGCCTCCCGGGTTCGCGCCATTCTCCTGCCTCAGCCTCCCGAGTAGCTGGGACTACAGGCGCCCGCCACCGCGCCCGGCTAATTTTTTGTATTTTAGTAGAGACAGGGTTTCACCGTGTTAGCCAGGATGGTCTCGATCTCCTGACCTCGTGATCCGCCCGCCTCGGTCTCCCAAAGTGCAGGGATTACAGGCGTGAGCCACTGCGCCCGGCCGAATATGATATTTTTATTTAGCACATCAGTGAATATATTCTCTATAGCACAAGAAATTACTTGCTTGCTCATTTATTTCTTTTTCTTCCCTGCTGTATTTGCAGAAGATGAACAAGTTTCTGCTGTTTGAGGCACAGGCTTTTCTGGATCCAGAGCGAGCCACCTGAAGGGAGAGCACAGGAAGATGTCCCGAGCATTGGAGCCTTGGAACTCACATTCTGAGGATGGTGGACCAGTTTGCCTCCTTCCCTGCCTTAAAAGCAGCATGGGGCTTCTTCTCCCCTTCTTCCTTTCCCCTTTGCATGTGAAATACTGTGAAGAAATTGCCCTGGCACTTTTCAGACTTTGTTGCTTGAAATGCACAGTGCAGCAATCTTCGAGCTCCCACTGTTGCTGCCTGCCACATCACACAGTATCATTCCAAATTCCAAGATCATCCCAACAAGATGATTCACTCTGGCTGCACTTCTCAATGCCTGGAAGGATTTTTTTTAATCTTCCTTTTAGATTTCAATCCAGTCCTAGCACTTGATCTCATTGGGATAATGAGAAAAGCTAGCCATTGAACTACTTGGGGCCTTTAACTCACCAAGGAAGACAAAGAAAAACAATGAAATCCTTTGAGTATAGTGCTTGTCCACTTGTTTACAATGTCCTCCTTTAAAAAAAAAAAAAATGAGTTTAGAGATTTTGTTCAGAGAGTAAATGTATATCCATTTAATGATTACAGTATTATTTTAAACCTTAAGTAGGGTTGCCAGCCTGGTTTCTGAAAAACCAAATATGCCGGACAGGGTGTGGCCACACCAAGAAGACGGGAAAACCTGGCTTGTGACCCTGGCTTCCCATGTCCTTCTGGTCTCACCCGCGAAGTGCCCTATCCTGGAAGTATGAAATGTTAGCCAATTAATACCAAGACACCTCATCTGCTCCTTCCCCAGTGGATGGGGTTCTTCTGTAAAACTGTTTGCACATGGCCAGGGGAGGGAACTAGGACCCTTGTGTCTTGTCTGAGCCTTATGGAGGCAGGACGGTGTCATTGGCGGATGTGTCCTGCTCCATTGAGATGGATGGCAAACCCCATTTTTAAGTTATATTTCTTTGATTTTTGTTAATTTAGAGGTTTAGGTTTTGTTTTTCTTTTTTTTTTTTTTTTTTTTTGAGAGAAACATTTATAACTGGATAGCATTGCAGTGAAAGCAGCTTGGGATGTTGGAGCTAATGCCAGCTGTTTATACTGCTCTTTCAAGACAGCCTCCCTTTATTGAATTGGCATTAGGGAATAAACAAGCCTTTAAATGTGATAAAAGATCAAAAACCTGGTTAGATATGCCAGCCTTTGCAAGGCAGGTTAGTCACCAAAGACTAACCTCCCAGTGGCTTTATGGACGCTGCATATAGAGAAGGCCTAAGTGTAGCAACCATCTGCTCACAGCTGCTATTAACCCTTTAATGACTGAAATGACCCCTCCACTCTATTTTTGTGTTGTTTTTGCACAGACTCCGGAAAAGTGAAGGCTGCCAATCTGAGTAGTACTCAAATGTGAGGAACTGCTGGTCTTGGATTTTTTTTCCATTAAATTCAGCTGATCATATTGATCAGTAGATAAACGTAAATAGCTTCAAATTTTAAAAGTGGAATTGCAGTGTTTTTTCACTGTATCAAAAAATGTCAGTGCTTTATTTAATAATTCTCTTCTGTATCATGGCATTTGTCTACTTATATATTACATTGTCAATTATGCATTTGTAATTTTACATGTAATATGCATTATTTGCCAGTTTTATTATATAGGCTATGGACCTCATGTGCATATAGAAAGACAGAAATCTAGCTCTACCACAAGTTGCACAAATGTTATCTAAGCATTAAGTAATTGTAGAACATAGGACTGCTAATCTCAGTTCGCTCTGTGATGTCAAGTGCAGAATGTACAATTAACTGGTGATTTCCTCATACTTTTGATACTACTTGTACCTGTATGTCTTTTAGAAAGACATTGGTGGAGTCTGTATCCCTTTTGTATTTTTAATACAATAATTGTACATATTGGTTATATTTTTGTTGAAGATGGTAGAAATGTACTATGTTTATGCTTCTACATCCAGTTTGTACAAGCTGGAAAATAAATAAATATAACGTAAAGCCTTGCCTATATACTTAATGAATCATGCATGCTTTTTATTATTAAAGTGGAATAGAAGCCTTTAGTCTCCTGCAGAAGCAAGTCCTTTGGCTGAAGAGATTTAGCCTCTGGGTTATTGGAAACTGCCCAATAGCCTATTTATTTTAGGCAGATCTCTGTTGATCCAAAGCAATTAATATCATTAATGTTAGCACCAACCAAACCACGTTCAGAATTCAGTGTTTCTTGAAGATGCTGTCACAATATATTTGCATAACATTTGTCTCTTCTCAACCGTTTCCAACAGTAATCTTTATGGTACATAATATTTTGGTTCCCGGTATACATACTGAGAGACAGGACCTCAGAGAACTTAAACTGACATTCAAGGTCACGATCATTAAGTGAAGAGTACAATTTAGCTAGTGATTCTGGACTTCTAACTAGTACACAATATTGATATGAGTGCTGATGTCTCGTGTCTGAATAATACTTTATCAGAAGGGCACTTAATTTTAAAAGGTAAAAACCAGTTAAGTAGTAGCCTGCTTAAGCACATTTTTAAATGAGTGACTCATTTCTTTTCCTCAAGCAGGCATAACTAAAAGTATTATCCATCAGCCACTGAGAAGTCTCAGAAGTCGGAGTAGAAGCAACCGGAAGCCAAGGCACCAAACACTGGAAAATGCGAGGGAGTCTGAAGCGGAGCGGGAAGAAGGTCCCTCCAGAAGCTTAACAGGAAAATGGCCAGGGCCAGGCTTCAAGGTCTTTCCAAGGCATTTGTGCCAGCTGTGTCGCTGAGTAAATTTTGAAAACCTGGACACCAAAAGAGTCGGGCAATTTATTTATTTACCATTCTAGTAGCTTCAACCACACCTTTTAAAAAATGAAGAACCTGCGTGTTTGTGTATGTTGTTACATGCTCACCTATGTTGTCTTTTCACTCTAAACCCATTCCTCAGGGACTTTCCTAAACTGTCACTCAGAAAGCTTAATTTTCTTAAGCTTTAAAAAAAAAATACTAAGAATCTGATGTTTTGGAAAATAACTTCTTTATCATCACTATTTGTGTTCTTCTAAAAATATGAGACAGTGACAAATAGGCCATGGTTTGTTATCCTTTTAGGTTTTATTAGACTTACGTTTTAGGATACCTCTGTGTAGCACAAGACTGGTCTCCACTTAAGGGTATCAAGAAATAAGTATTTGCCAAGTGTAACAGTTTGCAGGGACAGAGGTTAATCTATGTTATGTTAATAATAGAACTTTGCCAAGTTTTAGGGATATTGTAGAAGGTTTTGGTGAAGGTCTGATGCTTTCCACCCTAATCAAAGAGGCCACACAGACCTGGATCTGTGTTTTCGTACATACAGGTTGAAGTCCTCAGAATGTTTTTCTCAGCTTCAATCCATTTCTCTGCTTTGGGAGGTGTAGATTTTATGCTCATCTATGATTTAATGTCTTTTACCTTTAGTTCACTGATTATATCCCAAAATATTTTTGAATAATGCAAGCTTCTGAGGATGCATGTATCAACACGCCTTTTGGTCTCTGCTTCTCAACGCCAGTGCACTACCTTCTCATACCAATGAAAAATAGGAAACTCTTGAGTGCTTTATCCCATGATACCAGCATTCTTTAAAAAAAAAAAAAAAAAAAAAAAAAAAATTGCCTAGAGAATAAAGGTAATGCAGCAACCGAGGGGTCAAGTTGTTGATTGCAGAGTTAAGTGATTTTATGAAGATTCACTAAGGGTGTAATATCAGCAGAGGTTGTTGAAAGGGGTAATAAGATGGAAATGTGTAAGGCAAACTGCAGCTGAGGCCAACATGACACTTTCAAGAAAGATTTTAAAGTGAATGAGAATTTACCTATTTGAGAGTAAGACAACAATATTGACTGGAACTGAAAAATAATTCATGAATTGCACTTTTTTTTTTTTTTTTTGAGACAGAGTCTCACTCTGTTATCCAGGCTGGAGTGCAGTGGTGCAATCTCAGCTCCACTTCCTGGGTTCAAGCGATTATCCTGCCTCATCCTACCAAGTAGCTGGGACTACAGGCGTGCGCCACCACACCCAGCTAATTTTTGTATTTTTAGTAGAGACAGGGTTTCACGATGTTGGCCAGGCTGGTCTTGAACTCCTGACCTCAAGTGATCCACCCGCCTTGGCCTCCCAAAGAGCGGGATTACAAGCGTAAGCCACCGTGCGTGGCCTGAGTTGCATTTTTTTAAAGATTTACATTTTAGCCAAGTACAAGGCAAGCTAGTTTCTATTATGCCATAGCTATATACCAGAAAAATTTATAGAGGCAATCACAACATTCCATGCAAGGTTAAGAAATGCCAGAAAAGGCTTTATTTCATGGGCAATCAAGATTGTAACAATTCTTATGGGAAAAAATGTCTAAGCCTAGAATAAAATATCTGAAATAAATTGAGTCAAATGACCAGTTTTATAAAGAATGAAAGTGAAATAAATTTAGTTCAGAGTGTTTAACACCTCAAAAATAAAAGCTAGTTTAATAGAATTTAAGAAACTTTTGGCCAGGGACAGCAGGTCATACCTGTAATCTCAGCATTGTGGGAGGCTGAGGCAAGAGGATTGCTTGATGCCAGGAATTCAAGAACCAGCCCAGGCAACAAAGCAAGACCCTATCTCTACAAAAAGTAAAAAATATAGCCAGTTGTAAGGGTGTGCACCTGTAGTCCTAGCTACTCAGGAGGCTACAGTAGGAGGATGACTGAAGCCCAGGAGTTAAAGGCTGCAGTGATCTATGATCATGCCACTGCACTCCAGCCTGGGTGACAGGGCAAGACTCTTGTCTCAGAAAAGGAACATTTTAATAATAATATTGTATGACCTTGCCAAATGCATTGTGGTCAGATGGGGACCAATGAAGTAATAGCATCTCAGAATACGTGAGGTTTTCTTTAATTTATATAGATTGAAACTTTTTTTTCACCAAATGGGACTATAAAATTGGTTTTAGGATCAGGTGAGTGTCACATTTGGTATTAAGATGAAAATATGTATATGTACAATGCTTCTAGATACAGTTTAGTGAGCTAATTTACTGTGGTCCAAGCACTTTTCTAGATGCTAGATATTTACAGATTTTATTAAAGTGAACCAAGGCACCTTCAAGTTATACTTTCTTACTTTAGAGAAGCGTCTCAGGCCCTACATGGAAAAACCTGCAGAGTGATCCCTCCGTTCTTGATCACAGCTGGATTGAAGGAGGTGCCTGATCCAAGAGTTGCCAATGTAGGCTCACCAGCAGTCTAGTCTGTAAGAGGGTCCTGGAATGAGCGCCGTGACCAGCCAACAACTAACAACCTTATCACATTCTCTTTGGGGAATCCCTATGAAAGGGCAAAAACAAAACAAAAGATGCACCAAAGAAGTGAGTATGCAGAAACTACTAAGAGAAGCAATGAGGATGCAGAAATCGTAAACAAGAAGGAGCCCATGAGGTCAAGAAAGCAATTCATCAAAGGCAGGAATCCTGTTAAAAACTTAGACACTTCTTATGGAACAACCAAATGATCTGTCATCGCACCTGAATAAAATGTCCAGTCTTAGAACAACTCCCTGAAGCTTGGCTCTAAAATGTTCTTGTTCTTCATGAGGCCAGGATGGAGAGCTATTTTTTCTGTATCCTCTCTAAATAACCACTCTGTTCTCAGCATCTAGAAACAGTGCCTGGGATAATGCCAAGGTGTTTAATAAATGAATATATCAAACAACCTAAAAGACAGTTACACAGGTAAATTGGAGACTCAAAAATCAGACAAAATGCATGTGTGACGAGGCATCTATAACTGCTCAGACTGGTGAATATTCAGAAGTGAAATAAATGATTTGTAACAAGGCTAGCAAGGGTTTCAGATTAATCAAAAGGAGCAAAGGATAAAAGACTGTTGAAAGAGTTCAGTTTGGTGTGACTACAGAAGTTCAGTGGAGTGAAAGGTCAATGAAGACTGAAGTGTCCATAAGAAGAGACGAGACTTCAGCTATAGCTTCAAGTATCATTTGAAGATGTGAACGAAAGCAAGAGGCAGGGCTATTGGCATGGCTGTGGGACACTGGAGTCATGCCTCATTAGATGGGACATTATGATCGGAATATACTGAGAAATTGGTTGGGATAAGTAGGGAGCGTGAGATTAGCAAAAAAATGTTTAGAGATTGTTCATGTTAGGGGATTAATTAATGCTTGTAAAAAGAAGGAAGGAAAGGAGAAAGAATTGGCAGAATCTTTTGATGAGACAATGGTAGGAAAAGATGACTTGATTAGTCAGGACCAGGCAGGATGGAGGGTGAGGTGGGGGAAGGTAGCTAGCTGGGAAACCTGCTATCATCCCAGGCCTGAGCTAGCAAAGCCCTGGAAAGTATGGTTTCAAAGGCCATTCAAAGGAAAAAAATCAATAGAATTTGGTGTCTAATAGCATATAAGAAACTTAAAAGTTAAGCCAAAATTTTTAAAATGTTCAAGATCCTACTCTGAATGCTTAAGATAAAGAGAATAGGCTGGGTACAATGGCTCACACCTGTAATGCCAACACTGGGAAGCCAAGGTGAGAGGATCGCTTGAGCCCAGGAATTCCAAACCAGCCTGGACAACATAGGGAGACCCTGTCTTAAAAAAAAAAAAAAGAAAAAAAAATTATTCAAGCTTGGTAGCATGTGCCAATATGTCCCAGCAACTTGGGAGGCTGAGGTAGTAGGATCACCTGAGCCCAGCAGTTCCAGTCTGCAGTGAGCTATGATCGTACCACTGCACTTCAGCCTGGGTAAGAGAGCAAGAACTTGTCTCAGGAAAAAAAAAAAGTAACATTGACAAAGATAAGGAAGTTGCAGAAAATGTTAATTTTTAAAACAGTCAAAAAAATTCTTATCCATGGGATTCAAAGTTCCACACTATTTCCACTGTACCTTCTGTTAATACATCATCAGGTAAGGCTCTGGATGTGGTTGCGGAAGCGGGCATTCGACCCTCTTCAGGTACAATCACAGTACTGGTGAGTCCGCACAATCTATTCACTGCATTTTCCAAAACATCTGATTTTTTTTTTCTTTTTTTTTTGAAACAGAGTCTCGCTCTGTCGCCCAGGCTGGAGTGCAATGGTGCGATCTTGGCTCACTGCAACCTCCGCCTCCCGGTTTCAAGTGATTCTCTTGCCTCAGCCTCCCGAGCAGCTGGGACTACAGGCACGTGTCACCACGCCCAGCTAATTTTTGCATTTTTAGTAGAGACGGGGTTTCACCATGTTGACCAAGATGGTCTTGATCTCTTGACTTCGTGATCCGCCCACCTCAGCCTTCCAAAGTGCTGGGATTACAGGCATGAGCCACGGCTCCTAGCCATCTGATTCATTCTTTTGTGTCATTGTAAAGGTTGCGAATCATTGAGTGCAAGCACTACATCTAACTAAGCTATTTCTAGCACTGTATCCTTCAAGGATATCCTTAAATAATAGAATTTGTATAATGTTGGATCAGCTGGTTAGATTTTAGAGCTTTTCAAAAGACGGAAAATGTAGAAGAATCAAAATAGCCAAGCAAATGCCAACGAATAGAATGGGAAGAGTCAAATAGAAAATGTGAACGGTTAAGCCACAGCCCTGCAAAATTAAAATTATTTGCTCACATGCAAAACTAGGCCCAGAGAAGGACACTGACAATGTGGAATCGGTAATTTCAAAAATTCACCTCAAAAAGCTGGAGGACCGGTAGAATGAAAACCACCAGCCTGTTCATGGGCGAACTGTGGTACTTCTGTCCTTTCTTCCATTTACTTTCCTGAGGAGAGGAGAGACTGCTCGCCTGGTGTTCCACTGCGCCCCTCCCCAGCAAGCCCCTCACTGACCCGTGAGGCAGGAGCAGAAGTTGTTCACTACAGATTCTCACTCCATCATAATATAAGCAAGAACGCTGGGCACGGTGGTTCATGCCTAATCCCAGCACTTTGGGAGGCTGAGGCAAGAGGATCACTTGAGGTCAGAAATTCCAGACCAGCCTGGCCAACCTAGGGAAACCGCATCTCTATGGAAAATACAAAAATTAGCCAGATGTGCTGGCATGCACCTGTAATCCTAGCTACTTGGGAGGCTGAGGCACAAGAATTGCTTGAACCCAGGAGGCGGAGGTTGTAGTGAGCCAAGATCGCACCTCTGCACTCCAGCCTGGGCAACAGAGCGAGATTCTGTCTCTAAATAAATAAATAAATAATGAAAAATAACCAAATATAGATATAGGAAGAAACATGAAAATAATAGTGTTAAAGGAGGTGGAAGAACAGCAAGGAAAATGAGGGAAGGGAAATGATAAGAAAGAACAATTGAATGGTGAAATAATAAGCAAATATTCAAAAGCAAAAAAAAAAAGCAACACAATAGTTCATATCTGTGGTTTGGAGCAGACCCCTCCTGAAGCAGGAAAACTCTACTCTTTGGGAAGTGAATTTCCCATTAATAACAGTTAATGTGACTCACAGATTGGAGGCTTCTGATAACAGCAAAAGATTGTATCCTTTCATTCTCAGACTGGGGTAGGTACCAGATGCTCTTACTTAATTACTTGAGGATATAACTACATAATCTTGCCCATGATTGCTGCACTGAGTTTACCTGGTTTGAGCTCAGAGTGGTTTACCTCATTGATTTCCAGCGTCCTTTAAGGTCAGTCACATATGATTGCACTTAAGATATTTAAATAGCTGTTTCTTTTTCCTCCCATAGAGTGTGCGATCATCAGAGTTCCCCCAAACCAGAGAATCTCTACTTAGCCAGTGCAATGGCTCAACATGAACCCGTATTTGAAATTTCATTTTACCCAGTCAGCTCATGAAGAAGCAATTTATCTGTGGATTTATATAAATATCACTATTAGAGACAAACTACTTATAAATGCTTTAAATTCATTTCTCCTCCAGACCCAGAAAGGAAACCCAAATGTATCCACTTTACGCATTCAAAGCCTTGACATTCTGAGCTAATCTTTCATAAATGGATCGAAGGGAGGGTCTCCTTCCTTCCTTGGGGCTCACCCAGAGGTTGCTCCTTTGCAATCCACATTGATGAAGGACACCTTCCCTGCTGGAGGTCACGTGCCTGCAGGATATTCTTTGAAGAGCAAACACCACCCTCCAGCCTTGAAATGCTGGCGTGGCTTCACCGTGTCTAAATCAAGCTCTGTCCACCCAGACAGGAAGACTCCACCCTGTTGTGACAGGCACAATGTGGAATTTGTGCTTCAGTGAGCTTCAGATGATTCTCACCCCACACCTTGGATGTGTTTTCGAAACAACGTGGGATATAAATAAATAAAACACATTAACCATTGTGGTGCTTTATTCTCTCTTCAGTATGTGTAAGCTGATTTCTACCATAAAAGAGTTTTTTTCTCTCCTTCCCCCTTCCTTCTTTCCCTGCTCTTCCACCGCCCTCACCATCACCACCCACCCTGCCCTAAAAAAACAGTTCCGCTTTTGGTATTCTTCTGTGAGGTTCCACACTTCATTGAAGGGTGATTCTCCTAGTGGAAATTTTGAAATGCATCCATTCCCATCCTCTGGCTTATTCAGAATCCTCTATTGCCACATCTTTAGGTGCTGCTTCAACCCCCATTTACAACTTACCTCAAGCTCATGAGTGTCTTTTCTTGCTCAAGTTCTCATCCTATCACTCGCTGCACAAAAGCCTTGGAGAATGTTCATTTCCATCCCAAGAACAAAATAAGCTTTTGCCCCTCCCCACCTTAAAACAATTGCTCAAGGTAATGGTCACTATCTCACAAAATTAAATGATTAACTTTTGAGGTCAGATTGTGGTTTTTCTACTGAAAAACTTTTCTTGGCCGTGCGGAAAGAACAGTCCGTCTGTTCCATGTGACACAGAAGTGTGAAGACGATGCCCGTGTTTCTGTCCCAGGCGAGGAAGTTTGTATGTAAATACAGTGAGGAAAGGGTAAGAAGACAGAGATTCAAAGCAAAAAAAGGGAACAGTAAATGCACACAGTGCAGTTTTACAACTAAAAAACCAAATTTACACATTTCTGATGTCAAGAAATCAGACGGCATTTGGAAAATATTCTAGCCCTTTTAAAGATATTGCAAACCGTTTTCCCTGGTTATTTCTACATAGCAACAAACTTTTATCTCTGAAAATAAACTGTCCATCTCCTGAGAAGAGATTATGTCTCTTCTGAGAACTCTTTCAGATACAAGAATGTGAAGGATTCCAGTTGTTTGGTCCTGCTTACTTTTCCTGTGACGTGTATATATGAAGCGGTATAGGAATCCCCGTCCAGAAGTTCTCAAGAGAGGAGATGGGCTTCTATGCTCTTTTTTTTTTTTTTTTTTTTTTTTTTTTTTTTTTTTTGAGATGGAGTCTCGCTCTGTCACCCAGGCTGGAGTGCAGTGGCCGGATCTCAGCTCACTGCAAGCTCCGCCTCCCGGGTCCACGCCATTCTCCTGCCTCAGCCTCCGGAATAGCTGGGACTACAGGCGCCCGCCACCTCACCAGGCTAGTTTCTTTTGTATTTTTCAGTAGAGACGGGGTTTCACCATGTTAGCCAGGATGGTCTCGATCTCCTGACCTCGTGATCCACCCGTCTTGGCCTCCCAAAGTGCTGGGATTACAGGCTTGAGCCACCGCGCCCGGCCCGGGCTTCTATGCTTTTTTAAAAAATGTGACAGAAAGTCTGCATGAGGTTTTAACTTTTTTTTTTTTTTCCTGGTGAGGACAAAGTCAATTTTCAACTGTGAGAAAAGTGCTCTGAGGCAAACTCGCTTTCACCACAGCTTAGCCCTGTGGCATCTCCTGCTGTGGCCATGCACCCAATAAATTTCCCTAGATGTGCAATTCCTGTAGCCTGGTCCTGGTCAGGCTGGCATGGCAGGAGGGCTTCCTTCTATTACTAAAGTGGAGTCTCCAAATTACCTCTTTGGAACGTGTGAACCCTAGGGCATGGTTCCCAACCCCTGAGCCACAGACTGGTACAGGGCCACAGGCAGGGGCTGAAGGGCGGGTGAGCAAGGGAAGCTCATCTGTATTTACAGCTGATCCCCACCGCTGGCATTACCGCTCAAGCTCCCTCTCCTGTCAGACCAGCGGCGGCATTAGATTCTCATAGAAGCACGAACCCTATTGTGAACTGTGCATGGGAAGGATCTAGGTTGCGTGCTCCTGATGAGAATCTAATGTCTGATGATCTGTCACTGCCTCTGATCACCCCCAGATGGGACCGTCTATTTGCAGGAAAACAGGCTCAGGACTCCCACTGATTCTACATTACGGTGAGTTGTATGATTATTTCATTATGTATTACAATGTAATAATAACAGAAATAAAGTGCACAATAAATGTAATGTGGTTGAATTATTCCAAAACCATCCCCCTGCCTGGTCCATGGAAAAACTGGCTTCCACGAAACCAGTACCTGGTGCCAAAAAGGCTGGGAACCGCTACCCTAGGGGAAGAATTTAAATACAAATGTAGCAAACTCCAGTTCCTTATTTTGTTCTGTAAAAGCATTATTGATTTTGACAACCCAAAGCATCATCGGGAAAACAGGGAACACACTGCATGGACATCTGCCATGAGGGGGATGTTAGTGATCGTTGGCTACAGAGCTCTGTGAAGGAGCAGGAAGAGAGCCAGGAGTCTAGTGGGCACCCCCGGGGGCATAGCCCCTGTGTACTGGTGTGCACGCTGGACGCTAGTGACCTGGAGGCCAGCAGTGGGAGGGGACAGGCAGCATTAGGGATTAGAAAGCAAAGACTTCATGAGTTTATTTTGGATTGCTCTCTTTCTTTTATGTTCCTTGTATTCGTCTGCCAGAGTGGCCACAGCTTGGGTGTTGTAAACAATACAAATGTTGTTCCCACAGTTCTGGAGGCAGGGATCCAAGATGAAGGTGCTGGCAGTTTTGTTCTTTCCTGAGGTCTCCCTCCCAGATTTGTTCTCCCTGACTTGCAGATGGCTTCCGGCTCACTGTGTCCTCACAGTGTCTTTCCTCTGAATGTGCATCCATGGTGTCTCCCACTTCTTATAAGGACACCAGTCCTGTTGGTTTAAGCCTCTGCCCTGTGACCTCGCTTAACCTTAGTTACCTCTTTGAAGGCCCTGTCTCCAAATGCAATCACATTGGGAGTTAGAGCTTCAACACATGGATTTTGGGAGACTACAATTCAATTCATAACAGGTCATTACCGAGCCACCACGTTGCTAAGAGCAAAACCTCAAGTTCATGAGTGCAGCTGTGCCCAGGTGCAGCGCCAAGGGATACCCTGAAAAAAACTTTTTTTTTTTTTTTTTTTTTGAGACAGAGTCTTGCTCTGTTGCCCGGGCTGGAGAGCAGTGGCGCGATCTTGGCTCACTGCAAGCTCCGCCTCCCGGGTTCCCGCCATTCTCCTGCCTCAGCCTCCCAAGTAGCTGGGACTGCAGGCGCCCGCTACCATGCCTGGCTAATTTTTTGTATTTTTAGTAAAGACGGGGTTTTACCGTGTTAGCCAGGATGGTCTCGATTTCCTGACCTAGTGATCCACCCACCTCGGCCTCCCAAAGTGCTGGGATTACAGGCGTGAGCCACCATGCCCAGTCAAAAAACTGTTTTTCATGTACTTATCGGAACGGCTAAAATTAAAAATACCAAATGCGGGAGAGGGTGTGGGGTAATAGTATCACTCAAATTGCTGGTAGGAATGTAAAATGGTACAGCTGCTTTGGAAAGCATTTCGGCAAATTCCTATAAAATTCAACAGTACTATAAAGTTATAGATGTACTGTACTATATTTATATTAATATAAACTCAAGTATCACTATAAAATTAAAATTACTACACAACCCAGAAGTTGAACTCTTGGGCATTTATTCTCAGCACATCCAGGATAATGTAGACTTTTCCTTGATTGACTTGTAAGTTCAACATGTCCATGGTTTATGGTTCATAATGTCTACCTATGGTTTAATATCATATGCCAATTTATTGACATATTCTCCATTAACAAAAATGAGAGAGAAAGAAAAACTCTTCTAGATAACAATCCTCCCTGCTGTTTCCCTAGCAAGTCATGGGTGAGATCATTGGAAGCTGACCTATGGTGCTTTAGGTGTCTCATAAGACTCGCAGCATTTCTTCCTCCTCGGGAAATGCTCTGCTGAGTTCACAATCTCAAATCAAATCTGCTTTGTATGTAGGAGAATGAAACTGGATCTTCATCTCTCACCTTATACAAAAATCAACTCAAGATGGATTAAGGACTTAAATCTAAGACCTGAAACTATAAAAATTATAGAAGATAAAATCAGAAAAAACCCTCATACACATTGGCTTAGGCAAGGATTTTATGACCAAGAACCCAAAAGCAAATGCAATAAAAACAAAGATAAATTGCTGGGACCTAATTAAACTAAAATCTTTTGTTGTGCAAAAGGAACAGTCAGCAGAGTAAACAGACGTGGGAGAAATGCTTCACAATCTATACATCTGACAAAGGACTAATATCCAGAATCTACAAGGAACTCAAACAAATTAGCAAGAAAAAACAAACAATCCCATCAAAAAGTGGGCTAAGGACATGATTAGACAATTCTCAAAAGAAGATATACAAATGGCCAACAAACATGTGAAAAAATGCTCAACATCACTGATCAGGGAAATGCAAATCAAAACCACAATGCAATACCACCTTACTCCTACAAGAATGGCCATAATCAAAAAATAATAGATGTTGACATGGATGCGGTAAACGGAGAACACTTCTACACTGCTGTTGGGAATGTAAACCACTATGTAAACCACTTCCATAGTACAACCGCTATGGAAAACAGTGTGGAGATTCCTTAAACTAAAAGTAGGCCGGGTGCAGTGGCTCACACCTGTAATCCCAGCACTTTGGGAGGCCGAGGTGGGCGGATCATGAAGTAAGGAGATCAAGACCATCCTAGCTAACACGGTGAAACCCCGTCTCTACTAAAAATACAAAAAAATTAGCTGGGCAGGGTGGCGGGTACCTGTAGTTCCAGCTACTTGGGAGGCTGAGGCAGGAGAATGGCATTGAATGCGGAAGGCAGAGCTTGCAGTGAGCTGAGATCGCACCACTGGACTCCAGTCTGGGCGACATGGTGAGACTCCATCAAAAAACAAAAACAAACAAAAAGACTAAACTAAAATTAGAACCACCATTTGATCCAGCAATCCCACTACTGGGTATCTACCCAGAGGAAAAGAAGTCATTTTATGAAAAAGATACTTGTACACACGTTTATAACAGCACAATTCACAGTTGCAAAAATGTGGAACCAGCTCAAATGCCCATCAATCAATGAATGGATAAGGAAACTGTGATACACACACACACACACACACACACACACACACACCATGGAATACTACTCATCCATAAAAATGAATGAATTAATGGCATTCGCAGCAACCTGGATGGGATTGGAGACTATTATTCTAAGTGAAGTAACTCAGGAATGGAAAGCCAAACATTGTATGTTTTCACGCATAAGGGAGAGCTAAACTATGAGGATGCAAAGGCATAAGAATGACACAATAGACTTTGGGGACTCAGGAGGGAAGGCAGGAAGCGGGTGAGGGACAAAAGACTACAAGTCAGGTTCGGTGTATACTGTTTGGGTGGTGGGTGCATCAAAATCTCACAGATCACCACAAAAGAACTTACTCATGTAACCAAATACCACCTGTTCCCCAAAAACCTATGGAAATAAAAAAATTTTTTTAAATTTAATCTGCTTTATAGTTGGTTTTTAGTATAGAATAACTTTTCCTAAGAATCAAATTGTTGCATATTTTTCTAAAACATGCATGGCGAGATGCATATAGTATACAAACATATTGTAACAGCATAAATCTGTAAGAGATAGCAAAGTAGGATGGGTTACAATTTCTTGGGAAGCAGATCATCTCATGGGCTAGGACTAGTGGCATGGTGGCTGTGTTCAAGCCACGATTGACTTCACCTCCTCTGCCATGGGAGATGCTGACAATGCAGGGCACACCCCAAGCAGGGGCTTCCGCCATTCCCTGACCCACGGACTGAGCATGCAGAGAACTGGCATGGTCTGCTTAGCACCTGCCTAAGATGTGGTTGGGGTAAGTATCAGGAAAGCGGGTGGAAAATGTGAGCCCAGGGCAGGAAATCAGAGCACAGGTTTAAGAAAAATGTCTCAGAAGTCCTTAAAAAGTCAAGTGCCTGAACGGACACACTGGCTAATAAAATCCTGGCACTTTAGGAGGCTGATGTGGGTCCAGCAGTTCAAGATCAGCCTAGGCAACATAGTGAGACCCTGTCTCTATAAAAATATTTTTAAAATTAGCCAGCCATGGTGGTGTGTGCCTGTAGTCCCAGCTATTCTGGAGGCCAAGGTGGGAGGATCCCTTGAGCCCAGGAGTTTGAGGCTGCAGTGAGCTATGTACTCTAGGCTAGGCAAGAGGGTGAGACCCTGTCTCAAAAACAAACAAAATGTCAAGTGAAAGTTTAAAAATAATCAAAAGGGCCAAGCACAGTGGCTCACGAGGTCAGGAGTTCGAGACCAGCCTGACCAACATGCTGAAACCCCATCTCTACTAAAAATACAAAAATTAGCCGGGCACGGTGGTATGTGCCTGTAATCCTAGCTACTCTGGAGGCTGAGGCAGGAGAATCGCTTGAATCTGGGAGGCAGAGGTTGCAGTGAGCTGAAATTGCACCACCACACTCCAGCCTGGGCAACAGAGCAAGACTCTGTCTCAAAAAAAAAAAAAAAAAAAAAATCATAAGTAATAATTAGTAATAATTAATACTAATAATTATAATAATTTAAAGGGGTATTTCTCAAGACACTTGCAAGAAAGTCTGCATGGTCAAAACTTTCCATAAGCATTATTATTAAAATTATTTTCACACTAATACTAACCTATTTGCCTTATTATTTGTATTGACATATACATTGATGGTACAAAAGCAATGGTGGGTAAAACTACTGGAACCTTAACATGAATCAAAGCAGTGACGCCAAACTGAACTAGCAGTCATTGTGTTTTTCACCCTCCATGCACTTGCGGTCAAACAAACCCGCAGAAACATACCAATCCTTGATAAGGCAGTAAAACTTTTTAAATTTTTGTAAGATCTTGTCCCTCGAGTAGTGTCTAATTAATATTCTAGGTGAAGAAGTGGAAAATAGAAATAAAGCACTTCTGCAGCTTAGCAAAGGAGAATAATTGTCTCAAGAAAAAGCACTTTTTTTGTTTTAGTGTAAACCGAACTAATTGCTTTTTTCATGAAACATAATACTTTCCAGAAGAATGACTAGTTTTTCAGTTTTGGATAGTTGGTAAACCTTTTTTTTTTGTTTTTAATTTACAGGCAAGGTCTCTCTGTCACCCAGGTTGGAGTGCAGTGGTGTGATCTCGCCTCACTGCAGCCTCGTCCTCCTAGTGTCAAGCAATTCTCCCACCTCAGCCTCCTGGGTAGCTGGGACTACAGGTGTGCACCACCACGCCCAGCTAAGTTTTCTGAGTATTATTATTTATTTATTTATTTTAGTTGATACAAGGTCTCACTAAGTTGCCCAGGCTGGTCTCAAACTCCTGAGCTCCAGTGATCCTCCTGCCTTGGACTCCCAAAGTGCTGGGATGACAGACGTGAGCCACTGTATCCAACCAACTTATTGTTTTTAATGACCAAAGTGAGTCCACCACTTCAGAGAAAACAACTGATTGACTATTGTCAATAATAAAATTCAAGCTTTCAAGTGAAAATTAGAATTTTGAAAAACTTGTATTTGCCACTATAAACTTGACAGCTCCCCAACAGTTAAAACTTTTCTATTGAGATTGCTGGAGTTATCTTAAGGAATGTGGGTTTTTTTTTTTTTTTTCATATTATATAATGAAATGTATCCACATAAAAGGTTGAGAACTTCTGTCTTAAGGTTTAGGGTGGGTTCCTGTTAGCCAGACCATTTGATTCTTTCTTACTAAAAACAATTAGGTGTAAATCACATGCATGAAAAATGTGAGTTTCTCTACTTGAAAGTGACCGGCAGCTAAGCTGCTGGGTTGCACACTGAAGTTGTTTGTGGACATCCAGAATCACTTGAAAGGTAAGACCCACTCACCTGTTAAAAGTATAGATATGCGACTCTTAGAAAAATTAGTTCTATTTTTCTTGTAGCTTAATTATAAGAGAATGATCTAGATCGAAAAAGATCATAATCCACATTCCGTCTTGGTTTGAATATATTACAAAGACAACAGTTTCTGGAGTCAGATAGGTCTTAGTTTGAACTCAGATGTCCACCGTTTCCATTGCAGGACTTTGAGATATTTACATCTCTGACCTCCAAACTAGCCTTCAGTGGTGCCTGTTGCCTGGTTTGACACCCTTCTGACCTCTCTCATGATGGGTGGTGGTCTGTTGGACAAATAGGATATGTCAGAAGTGATAGTATGTAACTTCTAAGATTAGGTTACAAAAAGATTTCATGCGTAAAGTGCTAACTCAAAATCAAATGTCAATCTGTGTTTCTTTTCGTTTTAAGCACAGTTGATTCTCGAACAACACAGGTTTGAACTGTATTGGTCCATTTATATGAATTTTTTAAAATAAAAACTTATATCTTGAACTATTGCTTTTCTTTTGGATCATAGCTCTGGGGGAAAGCAGCGGCCACACCAGGGGGCCCTGCAGGCCACTCAGGCTGTATGTGGAGAGGCCCGTATGGAAGAACTGAGGCTGCCAATAACCACGTGGGTGAACTTCGTAAGAGGGGTTTCAGCCCCAGCCAAGCCTTGAGACGGCTTGTGGCCTGGCTGACAGCGTGTCTTCAGCGCCATGAGAGACTCTGAGCTAGAACCACCCAGACAAGCTGCTCCCAGATTACTGAGCACAGAAACTATTTGTTATTTTAAGTTACTATGTTTTGGGGATAACTTATTAGATAGCAATAGATAATACAGGTAACTAAAATATTGTTTTCATACTTTAAAACTTGTCCTGAATCTTCCAGGAATATATTTCTCTAGAAATCTGTTGAGGGTTGGCTCAGTTGTCTGCATCTAAAATAGAAATATCAGATCCACTAAAGCCGACAATTCTTTGCTTGAAATAAGACAGAAGTGTGTGGTCTGATGCAAAATTGTAGCGATTTCCTGGAATGTAGGGGCCAGGCTCACAACCTTAGCTATATTTCACTATCCTTCCATCACTGTTTCTCTGGTTGTTTGGGTTGTCTGGAGTTAGTTCTCTAGTAGATTCGTGAGGAAAGATTCATGGGAACTCTCTTGCACTGCAAATTCAGTTTTAATGTACAAACACTCAGCTCACCTTTTCTTTTCTTGAGTGTACTAAAAATGACACTTCACTGTCTTCTTGCATAAAGTAGTGCTAACTCAAAATCGATTGTCAATTTGTATGTCTTTTCCTTTGAAGCATAGTTGATCCTTGAACAACATGGGTTTGAACTGCGCGCTGGTTCATTTACAGGCTTTTTTTTTTTTTTTTTTTTTGAGACGGGGTTTCACTCTCATTGCCCAGGCTGGAGTGCAATGGCGTGATCTTGGCTCACTGCAACCTCCACCTCCCAGGTTCAAGCGATTCTCCTGCATCAGCCTCCCTAGTAGCTGGGATTACAGGTGCCCGTAACCATGCCCAGCTAATTTTTATATTTTTAGTAGAGATGGGGGTTTCACCATGTTGGTCAGGCTGGTCTTGAACTCCTGAACTCAGGTGATCCACCTGCCTCCGCCCTTCCAAAGTGCTGGGAGCCACCCAGGTGTGAGCCACCACACCCAGGCTACAGGCATTTTTTTTTTATATCCAGTGTGCTTGCTCTCCTACATCCTCTTTCACCTCTTCCACACTTTCTGCCTCTGCCACCCCTGAGACAGCAAGACCAAACCCTCCTCCTCCTCAGCCTTCTCAACATGAAGACAGTAAGGATGAAGGCCTTTATGATGATCCACTTCCACTTAATGAATAGTGAATGTATTTTCTCTTCCTCATGATTTTCTTAAGAGCATTTTCTTTCCTCTAGCTTACATTATTGTGACAATACAATATATAGTACATAAAACAGGTCAGGCATGGTGGTTCATGCCTATAGTTCCAGCACTTTGGGAGGCTAAGGCAGGCAGATCACTTGAGCCCAGGACCAGCCTGAGCAACATAGTGAAACTCTGTCTCTACAACAAAACCAAAAACATTAACTGGGTGTGATGACACATGCCTGTTGTCCCAGCACCTCAAGAAGCTGGGGTTGGAGGATCACTTGAGCCCAGGAGGTTGAGGCTGCCATGAGCCGTGGTTGCATCCCTGTACTCCAGCCTGGGTCACAGAGTACGACCCTGTCTTTAAAAAAAAAAAAAAAAAAAAAAAGGAAGAGCAGCGAGCTAAAGTTTCCAGTCAACAGTAAGCTATTTATAGTTAATTTTCCAGGGAGACAAAAGTTATCACAGATTTGCCCCTAACCCATATGGTTCAAGGCTCAACAGTAGTATGGTATTTTTATGAAGTCTAAAGGACTTTTTCTTTCTTTTTTTTTTTTTTTTAAGCTATAGTTTTGGCCAGGCATGGTGGCTCACGTCTGTAATCCTAGCACTTTGGGAGGCTGAGGCAGAAGGATTGCCTGAGCTCAGGAGTTCGAGACCAGCCTGGGCAACATGGTGAAACCCCATTTCTACTAAAAAATACAAAAAAAAGTACTCAGGCATGGCGGCGCATGTCTGTAATCCCAGCTATTAGGGAGGCTGAGACAGGAGAATTGCCTGGACCCGGGAGGCAGAGGTTGCGATGAGCTTAGATCGTACCACTGCACTCCAGCCTGGTCAACAGGGCAAGACTCCATCTCGGGAAAAAAAAAAAAAAAAGCTATAGTTTTATCAGACTAAGTCTTGGCATTGTAAGTTCTGGGCTATTATTTCATACAAGCAGGGGTCCATCCAACAAGTAGTTTCAAATTCTCCCTAAGGAAAGTTTTATTGCATTTTAAATTTTAGTATTTGTTCTTTTCAATTATTTTGGTTTTCCTCTTCAGAGACCTCTCCCTATCAAACATGCTAGATCTTCTTTTACTGTCTTCTGTAGCTTTCACTTTTTATCAAATCCTTTTTATCTTTTCTCATTTCCTTTGATATTTAAAAGTTTCCTCCTTTCCGACTTTCACTTCCCTTAAGCATTTTGTGTTGTGTTTATTGTCACATCTTGTTTGGTTTATCTTAATTTCTCTCTCTTTTTTTTTTTTTTTTTTTTTTTGAGGCAGAGTCTTTCTCTGTCGCCCAGGCTGGAGTGCAGTGGCATGATCTTGGTTCACTGCAACCTCTGCCTCCCAGGCTCAGAAGATTCTCTTGTCTCAGCCTCCCAAGTAGCAGGGACTACAGGCAGGTGCCACCACACCCAGTCAATTTATGTATTTTTTGGTAGAGACAGGGTTTCACCAGGTTGGGCAGGCTAATCTCAAACTCCTGACCTCAAATGATCAGCCTGCCTCAGCTTCCCAAAGTGCTAGGATTACAGGTGTGAGCCACCACATCTGGCCCCTTTATTTCTCAAATGTTTTTTTCCCTAAACCTTTTCTGAGTTTTTCATATCTCATTTAAATTTTTCTTTGCTCTATTTACTTTATTTTTGTAAATTCTGATTTTTATGTTTTATCAACACATATAATAGTTTTCTTTATGTTCGTTTAGCATGTTTTGAAATATTCAGTTAAAGTTTTCATCTGTTGTGTGAGCTTGAATTTCTGGTGTTATTTCATAGTATGTAAGGATTTAATCTCCTCCTATTTCTTTTTCTGTTTTTTTTGTTTGTTTGTTTGTTTGTTTGTTTTTGTTTTTTTGAGATGGAGTCTCGCTTTGTCACCCAGGCTGGAGTGCAGTGGCACCATCTCAGTTCACTGCAAGCTCTGCCTCCCGGGTTCACGTCATTCTCCTGCCTCAGCCTCCCGAGTAGCTGGGACTACAGGTGTCCACCACCACACCCGGCTAAGTTTTTGTATTTTTAGTAGAGATAGGGTTTCACTGTGCTAGCCAGGATGGTCTCGATCTCCTGACCCCATGATCCACCTACCTCGGCCTCCTAAAGTGCTGGGATTAGACTTGAGCCACCGCACCTGGCCCCATTTCTCTTTTTCTAATAATACCAACTTTGTTTGAGATTTGATACAATCCTTTTCTTTAGCTCATTTTTAATTCAAATGACTATTTTTGCATATTTAAGAGAGATGAAGGAGTCAGAATAGCATTTCTAACCTCATGACTCTAGAACTCTTCCTTTTGTTGTTTTCACAAAGAGACTGAAAACGTGGCAGTGAACTACCTGAGGTTTTCATTCTCTGTTCATCTCTAATTTTATCTGGATATTCTCTTTCCTTTGTCTCTATTGTCCCTGCCCTAGTCAACTAGGAATCTATTCTCAGCATTTGCTCCTCCATGTAGGGCTTTGTCATGGAAAATCAGTCTGGTTTGTTACTTTCAAGAATTCATAGGCACAAACACCCAGGCAGATCCGGCATCCTCAGATCTTCCAGCAACCCCAGTGCAGTTATCTGGACAATAAAACCTGCAAAACACTTTTCAAGTTTCTACAGTTATTCTCAGAATACTCTACCATGTTTTCCCGTGAATAGCCGATAGTAATTTAGGAGTTCTCTGTCTTTGGTTTTGCTCTCCTGGTTGCTCCGATGTTTTTTTATGGGGGCATTCAGAAGGTCAAAAACCACACTGCCACTGCCACCTCATTCCCAGAATGGTATTCTCTTACTTTTTCTTTTGAACATAATTTCCTTGGAAATGGTTTTTAGAAACTTGTGCACTTATTTAATTTGCTTTTCTATTCATTTATAAACGTTTTTACTATGTAAATTTCAAAATCTAGACAAAGGTAGAGATGACAGTATATTGCTATCACCCCATGCACCCATTTTCAACAACGATTCACATATGACTAATCTTATTTCATTTTGGGACTATGTATGTTTCTGTCTTCCAACCCATTGGATTATTCTGAAGAAAATTCAAGACATTATGTCATGCCAGCATAAAATGCTTCTATTTTTAAATTATTTTCAAATGACAAATGCACACACATACAGCTGACCCCTGAACAATGTGGGACTTAGGGGCACCAACCCATCCCAAAGTCAAAAATCTGTGTATAATTTTTGACTCCCCCAAAACTTATACAAATCAACACACATGTTGTATGCTATATGTACATAGTATGTCTAGTTTCCTGTATTCTTACAATAAAGTAAACTAGAGAAAATAAAATGTTATTAAGAAAAGCATGGCTGGCTGTGCACAATGGCTTATACCTGTAATCTTAGCACTTTGGGAGGCTGAGTTGGGCAGATTGTTTGAACCCAGGAGTTCAAGACCAGCTGGTGCAACATGGGAAAACCTCATCTCTATTAAATAAAAAAGAAAGAAGGAAAGAAAGAAAGAAAAAAAGCAAGCAAGCAAGCAGGCAAGAAAGAAAGAAAGAAAAAGAAACCTATGGCTGAGTCTGGTAGCTCATGCCTATAATCCCAATGCTTTGGGAGGCTGAGGAAGGAGGATCACTTGAGACCAGGAATTTGAGACCAGGCTGGTCAACATAGTGATGCCCCATCTGTATTAGTCCATTCTTACACTGCTGTAGAGAACAGCCTGAGACTAGGTAATTTATAAAGGAAAGAGGTTTAATTGACTCACATTTCTGCATGGCTGGGGAGACCTCAGGAAACTTACAATCATGGCAAAAGGTACCTCTTCACAGGGTGGCAGGAGAAAGATTGAATGAGTGCCAAGCAAAGGGGGAAGCCCCTTATAAAACCATCAGATCTCATGAGAACTCACCACTATCAAAAGAACAAAAGCATGGGGGTAACCACCCCCATGATTTAATTACCTCTCACTAGATCCCTCCCACAACATGTGGGGATTATGGGAACTACAATTCAAGATAAGATTTGGATGAGTACACATGTTATGCCCAGACCGTTTATTCCCCGAAGAAGACCACCAGAGTCCAGAGTCAAAGCTAAGCAGCAAGGATCTTTATTACAGGTTCGAACCTGGAACTCTCCCTCGCTCGTGAAACGAGACGGGCAGGAGAGCTCCCCTACTGAGCTCCGAGCAGTGTTATATAGTCTAAGAAAAGTGGGCATAGAGTTATTATACAAATCAGATATATGATTGGCTAGTGTTTGAACAAGGCGATTTGGCTAACTATGATTGGTTCCCGCCATTTCTGATATTTTGGTTCAAACTTTGAGGCGGGAGAGCAGGTTTATGGCAGCAAGAGTTTATCTTACTTAAACACGTCTTGTGACCTTGCCTCAGAACTTACAAAATCTCTGGTATGTGCAAAACAAAATCTCTGGTACGTGCAGAAAACCAGGTACTCACAGAACTTACGAAATCTCTGGTATGTGCAAAGATTAGAGAGCAGAACAAGGGTGTAGCGGGTGGGGGGCGGGTACACATCTATCTTTGTGTCCTTTCACACAGCCAAACCGTATCACTGTCTATACAAAAAATTTAAAAATTATCCAGGTGCAGTAGCGTGTGCCTATAGTCTTCCTAGCTATTCAGGAGGCTGAGGTGGGAGGATTGCTTGAGCCCAGGAGTTTGAAGCTGCAATGAGCTGTGATTGCATCCCTGCACTCCAACCCAGGGAACAGAGTGAGACCCTGTCTCAAAATAAATAAATAATAAATTAATAAATAAATAAAATTTTTAAAAGAAAATAATAGAAAGAAAAAATATATTTATTATTCATTAAGTGGAAGTGGTCTCTCAAAAAGGCTTTCATCCTTGTCATCCTCATGTTGAGAAGGCTGGGGAGGAGGAGGATGAGGCAGGTTGGTCTTGCTAGCTTGAGGGTGGCAGAAGCAGAAGAAAATCCAGGTATAAGTGGACTAGCACACTTTAAACTCATGTTTTTCAAGGGTCAACTGTATAGACATATATATAAAACATCAGGTTGTGATGGTTCACAACTTCACACAAATGACAAGTACACAGTGGTGCTTTGGCTTCACATATCTTAGGAAAATTGTATCTATGAATGGACCACTGAAATAAAAATTAGATATTTTCATACAGATTTATGAAAAGACAATATTAAAACAAAAACAAAACAAAGCACCAAACTTCTATCCAATTTTCAGCATCAGAAGATCTGAAAGTTATTCTTAATTCACCTTTTCTCTTTCCCCAGCACAACCACCATTAATTAAGTTCTCTCCGTTCAATATCTTCCAGATCTCTATTATGACAGGCTCTGCCTTAGTTTAGGATTTCATCATTTCTTTTCTACGCTCTGGCTTCTGATTTATCTCTTGACCTCTAGATCACCTCCCTTCAGTTGGTCCTCCAGAAACCACTAGTAAGAACTTTCTTAACTGTTAATCTATTCATTTGACTCTCTAGAAGCACTTAGTAGGCTCCTATCGCTTAAGGATAAAGGAAATTTCCTTACAAATAAAGGAGGCTGCTAGTGATCAAGATCCTGTTTACTTTTTCAATCTCTCCTCTTGCTCTGTCTATACAAACACCACTTATGCTTCCTTCCTGCTCTGCTATTTGAGTCTACTCTGCTTTCCTATATGTTGTTCTGTTTTTCTCCAAAAACCTCCCCCCGACATCCTGCCAGTAAACTGTGACTTACCATCAAGCCTCAGTTACATCTCTTCTGGCTTTGAAAAAAACACGGTGCATGAAGTAAAAGGAGACTTAAATATTATCTTGGACTTTCAATGTCCTGCTCACATCTAGCTCATTCATTCCTCAAAAGCCTTCCTGAATCATATAAGGCGGGTATTGTTTCTGTGGATAAGTAAACTGAGTAGAGGCAGCGGTTAGTAAATGGCAGAATGAGAAGGCCCTGGAAAACCCCAGCAGGCATCATTCCTGTTGTAGTCTATAGGAACATGCCCCTGAGTGGGTAGCCAGCAAGTTTGCCCTTGTTACATATATATCCCTTTCAGAGTTCACAGCAGGGGTAGCTTCCATTATGCGGATTGTTGATCCTTTTTCCTTTTTTCTAAGCTCTCATGACCACTAAATCTGCATAATAAGCAACTAAAATGCTTCCTATTGGAAGAAAGTTATTTTTTTTCCCTACTGTCTTCACTCCCAAATGCACCCAGGTCAAAATTTAGCAACGCTTGGCTTGAAATGGCATCCATGTTTTGTTATGGTAATTTTTTATTTTTAAATGCAGAAGAGATTTAGTAGTAAAATCCTGCTTGCTGGTTAGAGGTCGTGGGAATGCCTCTCCATCTGAATGGAAAGAAATTAGTTTTAAATTATTAGATGGCCAAAGACTTATAGAGAGTAGAGTTACAGAAGCAGCTTATGACCTTCACCTACACTTGAACTGGAATGGCAATCTACATTTCCAAAGGCGCTAAGCGTTCCAATTTAAATTTCTGTGGTGACACTTGAAAAGATTGATCATTCTATCCTGAGAGGAGATGAAGGAATGAGGGTGAGGGGTTATGAGCGGGCAACACTGCTAGTGGGAGCTGACAATCAACTAGGAAAGCCCCAAGGATGTCCGATATTTCCTGTTGCAATATTTAACTCATTTTTGTGTTTACATTTGATAAACACAAGTTTAGAGATTCAAGAATTAGAACATCTCTTGTCTCACTCCAGCTACCAATATTGATTAAAATGGGAAAGATTGTTTATTGTAAATTACATTTGTCTTCACAATGTGGGAACAATTTAGGTTTTCAGTGAATGCTTCTTTGTGTGTGAAAGATATGTGAATAATCAAACTAATTTCAAAATATTTTTAATGTTTAATTTTTATTTTAAATTGACAGTAATAATTGCATAATATTTATGTGGCACAATGATGTCTTAATGTATGTGTACATTGTGGAATGAGCGGACCAGGCTAATTAACATATTCATCACCTCACATGCTTATCATTTCTGTGTTGGACGAACATTTATAAACCACTCTTTTAGCAGTTTTGAAATATACAACACATTATTGCCGGGCGCGGTGGCTCACGCCTGTAATCCCAGCGCTTTGGGAGGCCGAGGCGGGCGGATCACAAGGTCAGGAGATCGAGACCATGGTGAAACCCCGTCTCTACTAAAAATACAAAAAATTAGCCGGGCGCGGTTGTGGGCGCCTGTAGTCCCAGCTACTCGGGAGGCTGAGGCAGGAGAATGGCGTGAACCCGGGAGGCGGAGCTTGCAGTGAGCCGAGATCGCGCCACTGCACTCCAGCCTGGGCGACAGAGCGAGACTCCGTCTCAAAAAAAAAAAAAAAAAAAGAAATATACAACACATTATTGTTGACTATAGTCACCTTGATATGCAATAGATCACTAGAACTTATTCTTCCTAACTAAAACGGCCTAATTTCGAAATTCTGAAATCTTACTTTACATTTTACTTTGTATTTTTAGAATGTAGTATCTTTGAAGGCAGTGATATGTTTCCTTCAAAGACTTTAATGAATGCAGTGTGTCAAAAATACACTGATTAATGTGGATAAATAATAATGATATCACAGTTTTCTCAGGCCCATAGTCTCTCCTATTGAACAACATAAACCTGAGAAAATGATGAGATAAAGCCGATTTTTTTCAAGATGAGAAGGAAGAAAATTTGGATATTTAAGAATTTAAAATAAAATGATAAATTAATCCTTCAGAATTATGTTTGAGAATGCTAAAAATTAGCCTTTCTTGAGTAAAAAACAAAAGTGTATGTTAGAAGAGACCTCTTGTGTTTATAATAGCTTACTGCAGTTTCTTAAAAGAAAAATCAGCTTCTGGAAGATAGAATGAATGTACTATTTCTTACTCCTTTCACGAAGTGCAACTACAAACCCTAGACTTTACATATTAAACAATATGATGACTCTGAAAGGTGGAGAATGCTGACTGACTGGAGACCATGGGACCAGAGGCAGTGTGTTCTCTGGGTTTTCTTTTTCACTCACATATCCCAGACTTGTAGCTAAAGAAACTCGTAACCCAGAAATACCAATGAATGCACACCAAACAAAAGAAAACAAAAATTCCCAAAAGCCTGCTCTCTCCAGCTGAAAGAACAAAAGATGGGTAGCTAATGAGACAGATAATGATTAGACAGGCTGGGTGCAGTGGCTCATGCTTGTAATCCCAGAACTTTGGGAGGCCAAGGTGGGTGGATAACTCAAGCCCAGGAGTTCAAGACCAGCCTGCTGGGCAACATAGCAAGACACCATCTCTATTAAAAAAAATATATATATATATATATACACACACACATAAATATATAAATATATACATATATATGACAAGGATTGGACAACAACTGCTCCACTCCAGCCAAACACCACAGAAAAAATGTTAGCCCCACTCCCAGTGAAAGCTCAAGAGGAAGCATAGACTTGCACTGTCCCCAGGCTATAATGGCAGTAGCACCAACCTCCACCTCCCACCGTCTCACTGGACTAGAGTCAGAGAAAACTGAGTGTGGAGATGGAACTTTCATCCCTCTCATGCAGTGTCAGTGGAGACCACACGGATTTCCACACCTACCCAGTGGGTATGAGATGCCTCTGCCCCTTCCTTCTGGGGTGGCCTCAAAGGAGACCTACTGCAGACAAACCTTTCATCTCAGCCACTTCTCCAACATAATGTCAGGCCAAGAGGGAAGCAGTAATAAGGTTCTTCAACGCCTCCCAGCCAGGAGTAGAGGCTGAATGTGAAGCAGGACTTCCACTCTCACCTAACAGTAATGCGTAGCTCCCCCAACTCAGGCTCAATGGGAGCCAGGTGGGAACCTGAAACTTGACCTCTTCTGGCAGTAATGAGGCAGCTCACTCCCCACTCCCACTTTCCAAGAAATTTAAATAAGATCCCAAATTTCAATATAACATACAAATATCTAGGTTTTAATAGAAAATCACTCCTACCGAGAATAAAGAAGAACTCAAACTGAATGAAAAAAAGATAACAAATAGATCCTAACACTGAAATGACGGCAATGTTAGAATGATCTGATAAAGGTCTTAAGGAAATCATCATATGTTTCAGTGAGCATTACAAACATGCTTGAAACAAATAAAAAATAGTATTATATCAGTGAATGGACTCAACACAGAATAGAGGGGACAGAGGAAGGAAATAATGAACTTGAAGATAGGATAATAGAAATTACCCAATCTGAACAAAAGAGAGAAAAAGATTGAAAAAAAAAAAAAAGAAAAAAAGGGCCGGGCGCGGTGGCTCAAGCCTGTAATCCCAGCCCTTTGGGAGGCCGAGACAGGCGGATCACGAAGTCAGGAGATTGAGACCATACTGGCTAATATGGTGAAACCCCGTTGCTACTAAAAAATACAAAAAACTATCCGGGCGTGGTGGTGGGCGCCTGTAGTCCCAGCTACTCGGGAGGCTGAGGCAGGAGAATGGCATAAACCCGGGAGGCAGAGCTTGCAGTGAGCTGAGATCCGGCCACTGCCCTCCAGCTTGGGCGACAGAGAGAGACTCCGTCTCAAAAAAAAAGAAAAAAAAAAAAGAACAAACCTCAGGGAATTATGGGACTGTAAAGATTTAACATTCTTGTTATCAGAGTTCTAAAAGGAGAAGAGTAAGAAGATGGAGCTCAAAAAATATTAGAAGAAATAATGGCTGAAAACTACCCAAACCTACAGATTGAAGACACTGAGCAACCCACAAACAAGATAAATCCAAATAAATTTTCATCAAGACACATTACAGTCAAACTTATGAAACTTTTGAAAACTAAAAGAGAAAAAATCTTGAAAGCAGTGAGACAGAAAAGATTACATTAGTTATATTGGAAAAACAATTTGAATGACAACAGATTTATAAGGAGAAACTATGAAGGCCAGAGGAAGTGACACTATATTGTGGAAGTACTGAAAGAAATGAAGTGTCAACATGAAATTCTATACCCAGGTAAACATCATTTAAAAATGAAGGGGAAATGAAGGCATTATCAGAAAAAGTTTAACTAAAAAGATTTCTCAGCAGTAAACTTATTCTAAAATAATAACTAGAAACTGTTCTCAGAACAGAAAAGATAATTAGAAGGAATTTTGCAACATCGTAAGGGAAAAAATAATCATGGAAAGACTAAATATATGGACAAATACAAAACGTTTTCTTTCTCCTCTTGAGTTTCCTTTAGTTTGGCAGTTGAAGCAAAAAGTATGACACTGTCTGATATGGTTCTTAACATATGTAGAAAAAATACTTAAGCTAATTATATTATAAATGAGGAAGGATAAAGGGACATAAGAAATATAAGATTTCTATACTTCACTCAACTGGTAAAATGTGATATAATGTCTATGTAATAAATATTTAGCAATCAATAAAAACTATACAAAAGGATAAACTCAAAAACACTATAGATAAAATAGAATACTAAATTATATTTAAGCAACCTGTAGGAAGGCAGATAAAAAGAAAACAGAAATGGAAACCAGAGAGAACAAACAGAAAACAAATAGCAGACTTAAGTCCTAACATATCAATAATTACACTAAATGTAAATAACCTAAATACAACATTTAGAAGACAGTTTGAAGTCTAGGCACAGTGGCTTATGCCTGTAGTCCCAGGACTTTGGAAGGCTGACGCAGGCAGATTGCCTGAGGTCAGGAGTTCAAGACCAGCCTGGGCAACATGGTGAAACCCCATCTCTACTAAAAATTACAAAAAGTAGCCAGATGTGGTGGCCCACACCTGTAATCGCAGCTACTTTGGAGGCTGAGGCAGGAGAATCCCTTGAACCCAGGAGGTGAAGATTGCAGTGAGACTGTGCCACTGCACTCCAGCCTGGGTGACAGAGCAAGACTGCATCTAAAAAAAAAAAAAAAAGGCAGTTTGAGTGGATTAAAAGACATGACCCCCCATATGGTGCCTACAAGAAACTTACTTCAAATATAACAACATAAGCATATTGAAAGAAAAAGGATGAAACAAGTTATATCATGCAAACATTACCAGAAAGAAAGCAGAAGTAGCTATGTTAACACCAGATAAAGTAATATTCAGAGCAAAGACTATATTACCAGATAAGGAGAGGAATATCATGTAATGATAAAAGGGGTCAATGCACCAAGAAGATATAGGAATCCTGTACGGGTATCCACCACACAACAGACCTTCAAAATATATGAAGTGAAAACTGATGGAACTGAAAGGAAAAATAGACAAATCCACAATTATAGTTGGAGATTTCAACACCCCTGTTTAACAATTGATAGAAAAATTAGGCTAAAAATCAGCAAGGATATGAAAGAATGGGATGTCCTCAACCAACAAGACGTAATCAACATTTATAGAACAGTCTACCCAACAACAGCAGAATAAGCATTCTTTTCAAGCACCCATGGAACATATACCATGATAGACCATAGCTTCGGCCATAAAGCAAGCCTCAATCTACCATACTCACAGGAAAACTACATGCTCATATCAAGTAATGCAGAAAAGACATTTGACAAAATTAAACACCCATTCATGATTTAAAAAAAAAAAAAACCCACAATTCTCAGAAAAATAGAAATAGGAACTTCCTCACCTTGACAAAGGGCAGGAGACATATGCTTTCAGAGCTGGATCAAACCTTGGATGAGAAAATTATGACTTAAAATTGTGGACTGAGTTACCCATCTTTAACTAGCTGGCGCCTATGGAAGACTCCTACATTAACTATTTCTTATAATTTTTCCACTGAAATTAAGAATGCTAAATCCTGGCCAGGTGCAGTGGCTTACACCTGTAATCCCAGCACTTTGGGAAGTTTGAGACTGGTGGATCACCTGAGGCCAGCAATTTGAGACCAGCCTGGCCAACATGGCAAAACCCCGTCTCTACTAAAAATACAAAAATTAGCTGGGCGTGGTGACAGGAGCCTGTAATCCCATCTACTTGGGAGGCTGAGGCAGGAGGATTGCTTGAACCCCAGAGGTGGAGGTTGCAGTGAGCCAATATCGTGCCACCACACTCCAGCCTGGACAACACAGTGAGACTCCATCTGGAAAAAAAAAAAAGAAAGAATGCTAAATCCCCACATTATCTGTTACTTTCTGTTGGAGACAAGAACTATGAGGCTGCAATCTGGGATAGAAATCTTGGAGCAGCGGGGAAGTGCTAAATCCAGATGTGGGACAGAAAACAAGGGATGAGACTAAGGATGCTTCTAAGAGCAATAAGAGCATTAAAGTTCAGTAATAGAGCTACCTCAGAACCAGTAAATTTGGAGTAAACCAAATTGATCTAAAGTTGTTGCAAAAACTGAATAAGGTTCTAAGCCTGGTAATGTCAAGTCATCTTGAGAGACAACCTGAGCCAGCATGACCACGGAACCTTTGATTTGTGATCCAATATCTCTGCAGTGATCCGGGGCAGCCTGGAACGTAACGACAAAATCCCATTTGCCCAGAACCCAGAGCGATAACAGCTTTGGGTTTGGTAATAGAGACCACCGGCCAAGTATGTCTGTCAAATGGTAAATTCAATCAAAACATTCACACTGGGATATATGTGTGATGTATCACATACATCTAGGGACATCGGCCTTTCTCTTCTGAGAGGTGTGTTTTGTTTTTTGTTTTTTGTTTTTTCCCTGCGAGAGAATTTGAGAGTTACTATGGTTTTCTAATTTAACTAAATAACAGTTTTTGTGAGCCCAGAATTGCACAGAATTATGGGTATCGCAGACTATAGAAATATAGCCTATTTCTACACTGTGAATACACTAACATGTTACATGTGGCAACAGGCTGATTTCTCACAGCCTGTAAGGTGGATACTATTTTTCTCTCCATTTTTCACATGAGAAAACAGAGGCACTGGGTGGGGTAAGCAATTTGCCAAGGGTGCAGTTAGGAAGTGGCAGAGGCAGAATGCGAACCCAGCCAGGCTCGCTTCAGAGTCGGTGCTCCTAACGACTGTTTTGTGAATGACTAAACAGTAAAGTTTGAACTGCTAGGTCCAGAAAGGTTGCATAAATAGTTTTCCTTGAAGTTGCCCTGGCACCCAGGATTTCTGAGCAATAGAGGAAACTTTTTAATTCAGATTCAGTTTGGAAGTTTTCTTCCTTCCTTCCCCCTCTTCTTTTCTCTTCTCTTCTTCTCTTTCTCTTTCTCTCTTCTCTTTTTCTTTTGAGATGGAGTTTTGCTCTTGTTGCCCAGGCTGGAGTGCAATCTCGGCTCACTGTAACCTCCGCCTCCCGGGTTCAAGCGATTCTCCTGCCTCAGCCTCCCGAGTAGCTGGGATTACAGGCCCCCGCCACCATGCCTGGCTAATTTTATATTTTTAGGAGAGACGGGGTTTCTCCATGTTGGTCAGGCTGGTTTCAAACTCCCGACCTCAGGTGATCAGACCACCTTGGCCTCCCAAAGTGCTGGGATCACAGGTGTAAGCCACTGCGCCCGGCCCGGAAGTTATTTTTCTTTAAAAAGCACAGACTCTTTTAAGGCTGTCTTATGTTTTCAAAAAGCTTTTTTTTTTTTTTTTTTGAGACGGAGTCTCACTCTCACCCAAGCTGGAGTGCAGTGGCGCAATCTCAGCTCACTGCAAGCTCCGCCTCCCGGGTTCACGCCATTCTCCTGCCTCAGCCTCCCGAGTAGCTGGGACTACAGGCGCCCGCCACCTCGCCCGGCTAGTTTTTTGTATTTTTAGTAGAGATGGGGTTTCACCGTGTTAGCCAGGATGGTCTCAATCTCCTGACCTCGTGATCCGCCCGCCTCGGCCTCCCAAAGTGCTGGGATTATAGGCGTGAGCCACTGCACCCGGCTCAAAAAACTTTTTGAGAGATGGAGGGTCTTGCTATGTTGCCCAGGCTGGTCTCGAACTCCTGGACTCAAGCAATCCTCTTGCCTCAGTCTCCCAAGTAGGGGGGATTATAGGCATGAGCCACTGTGCCCAGCTTAACCCTATCTTCTTTTACATGAATCACAAAGGTTTGAACAAGAAGTAACAGCCCGAGGGTGCTGAAAGTTGTAAAAACACAAGGAACGAGTTCAGTACTATGTATTCTTCATCTCTTTTCCCCATTTACCTGTCTCTGACTTTGGAAAATTTTTTCTTTGCAGAGAATCTACTTTTCTATGCTCTTTTTGGAAATATAGTTTTAACTTGTCTGGTGGAGTTTCCTAGTCTTTAAGTGTTGCTGTCAGTGGAATTGGATTGCTGAGCAGTAGAAGAGAAGAGGCTCACAATTCTTACAAGGAGTCCACATCGCTACCCACAATACAGAGGCTGGGGAGACAGAAATGGCTAGAGAGGAAGAGAAGAGGCTGAGTGAGTCTCAAGTGAGAATATTAGGTTTAGCACGAGAGGATCTTGAGTAGTTGCAAGGAGAGAGAGAAATGGGGAATTAAGGGAGACGGGGAGACATTTGAGAAGGACGAGAAAATTGGAATCCCTTTGAAAAATGACTTTGCTTCTAGATGGGGCATCCCTGAATGCAATGTTGAGCAGAAACCTGGCTACAAGAGGCCCCTTAACATACTTTGATAGAGAAGGACTATTCCCAGAGGCATACAGTTAGCTGCAGGAATTTGAAAGTGTTTAAAAGGAAAAAAAGAAAAAAAAACTTAAAAAATAATTTAGATGATAAAGAATAAAGACCCTATATTTAAAATTCCAACTTGATTCAACTGTAGGCTGAAAAGTGGAGAGTTTTAAAATTAGAAAGAGCCAGGCGAACTTAAAAACAAAGAAGAAGAGAATCAGAAAAGAATAAAATACTGTTAATTGTGTCAAAGATTCCTAGGAGGAGCTGGAATCTCAAAATCTCAGTCTATTTCTTATTGTTCGTCCTATGTGACTAAGTTAATTACAATAATGTGCATCATTCTCATTTTGTGCTGTAAGTTTAATTATTTTGGATAACCTTTTAGTTGTTCACATAATGTCCTGATTTAAACAACGCCTTTGGTTATTTCCACCGTTAGGTGGGCAACGTGGATCCCTGCTAACAATTGAGATAAAATTATGTCACTCAAAACAGAAGAATCAGGTAGGCAGCCTCGATCTTAATTCAGCACACACCTGGCTGATTTTACTGCATGTCACAATCATTAAAGTAACTTTAGAAACTAAGATTATACATTTATAATACAAATGATAAATATCTACAGAGAAAAATGTAAATTCTGTGATTTTGCAGATTCCTTTATCATGTGATTATTTTTTTCCTTAATTCTCTAAATCATCTTTTCCAAATAAGAGAAAAATTAAAATCAGACTAAGAATATACATCTACTCTTGGATGAAGAGTGAACACTCTACCTAAATATAGATTTTTGACGTCAAGAATCCGAGAACTGGTTTGTGAAAATAAGCTTTAAAAGCCATGAAATTGAAAGCCTTATTGGTCCATTTTTACTTGCTTTAGTCAGGAAAGTTTTGAAAATCAAGAACCTTTGGATCAGTTACTCCTATCATTCTGTGCCTTACAGGAAACGAGAGAGTAGAGTACGCCAAACGTCATGTTTTCATTGTTGTCATTTAATCTTTTGGACAACTGAATTACTTGCTTTCTTTTAAATTTCCCCAGGGTTAACAGATCTGACGATGGGTTGAGATTTTTGTGATGTGGTTTTGTAAACCTAGAGTATTTGGTCCTTTCAATAACTCAGCCCTGGGCAGGAGAAGAGATCATTTTTCACCTGACTCCAGTGTTGTCTGAGCATCCACAGACAGCTGATTAACACGATGTAGCTCAAGGATAGATGTAAGAATCTAACTTTAAAACACCAGTGAGCCAGGCGTGGTGGCTCATGCCTGTAATCCCAGCACTTTGGGAGGCTGAAGCGAGCAGATCACTTGAGGTCGGGAGTTCGAGAACAGCCTGACCAACATGGAGAAACGCTGTCTCTACTAAAGAATATAAAATCAGCTGGGGGTGGGGGCGCATGCCTCTAATCCCAGCTACTCAGGAGGGTAAGGCAGGAGAATCACCTGAACCTGGGAGGCGGAGGTTGCAGTGAGCTGAGATCACACCATTGCATTCCAGCCTGGGCAAAGAGAGTGAAACTCCATCTCAAAAAAAGAGAAACCAATGCTCATTTTACCTTCAGAAACTGTGTCTGGATATACTATTAGATGCTGCGTGGAAAAGGCTCCACTTGGTGAAAAGAGAATAAAAAAGGTTCCACTTGGGTCTTATGCTGGTGCAGTGGACATATTAATTTTGTTTGACCATCATCCATTTCTCCTCCTTCTATGAATTTAACCTTTATTTTGGGGAGAGTGACCACCCCTGTTTATCATGTGGCATAGGTCAAATGCTCATGCTAAGCTTAAAGGAAATTTTTTTACAGGGTCTCTCTCTGTCGCTTAGGCTGGAATGCAGTGGCGCAATCGTGGCTTATTGAAGCCTCAAACTCCTGGGCCCAATTGATCCTCCCACTGCAGAATACTGAGAAGCTGGGACTACAGGCAAGTGCCACCAAGCCTGGCTAATTTTTGTATTTTTTGTAGAGGTGGGTGTCTCCCTATGTTGTGCAGCCTTGTCTTGAACACCTGGCTTCAAGTGATCCTCCCACCTCAGCCTCCTGAAGTGCTGCATTACAGGCATGAGCCACTGCACCCAGCCTCATCCTAGTCTTAAGGAAAGCACATGACTCAGGCCTGGCCAGTCAGAGTATCAGAGCTTGTTAGTTACAATGACTGGGTGAGTATTGTACTTAGGATCTCAGCTGGGTTGGGAAGAATCGTTTTTGGGATTTTTGTTGGAACTTTCGTGAAAGAGGCATTGTCTCCTGCTGGGGTTGCCACATGGATAGATTAGAAGATGACTACTTCTGGTAGCTATTTTTTGCAAATACTTAGGAGCATTAGCCTTTGTCTGGAAAAAAAAAAAAAAAAAAAAAAAAAAAAGCAACACAGACAAAAGCAAGTCCAAAGATGGAATAAGTAAAAAATTCCTAAAGATGTAATTGAGTAATTTCTTCCCTCTGTGCCTAAGTCTATCTGTACCCCTGCACTTTTCAAATTTGTGAGCCTACACATTTTTTAAAAATTTAAGCCAGATTAATCTAGGCTACTCTGGCAACCAAAAGTGTCCTGATTAATACACTTAGCTTTATGTGAATTGGAACAATTGGCCAGGGCAAAGAATGAAATACTGATAGCAGGTCTTGTGGTCCTGGATGAGAGAGACTGAGGAAAATTAGATTAGAGGACACAGTTTGGGCTGGGTGTGGTGACTCATGCCTGGAATCCAACATTTTGGGAGGCTGAGGTGGGTGGATCACATGAGGCCAGGAGTTCGAGACCAGCCTGGCCAACACAGTGAAACCCCATCTCTACTAAAAAATATACAAAAAAGTAGCTGGTTGTGATGGTTAATACTGAGTGTCAACTTGTTTGGATCGAAGGATGCAAAGTATTGATCCTAGGTGTGTCTGTGTGCGTGTTGCCAAAGGAGATTAACATTCAGTCAGTGGGCTGGGAAAGGCAGACCCACTCTTAATCTGGGTGGGCACCATCTAATCAGCTGCCAGCGTGGCTGGAATATAAAGCAGGCACAAAAATGTGAAAAGACTAGCTTGGCCTGGCCTCCCAGCCTACATCTTTCTCCCAAGCTGGATGCTTCCTGCCCTCGAACATCAGACTCCACGTTCTTCAGTTTTGGGCCTCGGACTGGCTCTCCTTGCTCCTCAGCTTGCAGACAGCCTGTTGTGGGACCTTGTGATCATGTGAATTAATACTTAATAAACTCCCCTTTATTTATATATATATATATATATATATGATATGTAATAGGACATATATGATATATAACAGAATATATATATGATATATAATAGGAGTTTTATATATATATCTCCTGTTAGTTCTGTCACTCTAGAGAACCTTGACTAATACACCAGGCATGGTAGTGTGTGCCTATAATCCCAGCTACTCAGGAGGCTGAGACAGGAGAACTGCTTGAACCCAGGAGCTGGGGGTTGCATTGAGCTGAGTTTGAGCCACTGCACTCTAGCCCGGGGACAGAGTGAGACTCCATCTAAAATAAATAAATAAATAAATAAACAAACAAATAAATAAATAAAAAGGAAAGCATTTTAAATTAGCAATTTAAATAGTGCAGACTGCCAGACAAAAACCTAGTTTTGTCAAATGACCTATATTGTAATGTATAAAACCAAAAATTATTTAAAAACATAGTGCAGGCTGATCCACATTATTCAAAATGAATTAAAAGCCATATGTATTAGCCAAAATAATAGCTCCCTCCCTCAAAGAGATCTACTTTGTAATACACAGAACCTGTGATTGTGACTTTGTATGGCAAAAGGGAAAACCTTGCAGGGGAGATTAAGGATCTCGAGATATGGAGATTATAGTGGATTATCTTTGTGGAGCCTACAGATGATTTCAAGGGTACTTACGAGAGGGAAACAAGAAGATCAAAGGAAGACGGTGATATGAAGATAGAAAAAGTATAGAGTGAGGCCAAGGTGAATGGATCACTTGAGGTCAGGAGTTCAAGACCAGCCTGGCTAAGATGGTAAAACCCCATCTCTACTAAAAATACAAAAATTAGCCAGGTGTGATGGCATGCACCTGTAATCCCAGCTACTGGGGAGATTGAGGCACAAGAATGCTTGAACCTAGGAGGCAGAGGTTGCAGTGAGCTGAGATTGTGCCACTGCACTCCAGCCTGGGTGACAAAGCAAGACTCTGTCTCCAAAAAAAAAAAAAAGTACAGAGCGATGTGACTTAGAACCAAGATATGCCAGGACACCTCCAGAAGCTGGAAAAAACAAGGAACAAATTCTCCTCTGGACACTCCAGAAGAGACCAGACCTGGCAATACAAAACAAATTTTAGATTTCTGACCCCCCAGAACTATAAAAGACTACATCTGTGTTGTTTAAGTCACTATATTTGAGGTAATTTAATACAGCAGCAAAGAAAACTAATAAAAACACCCTGTTAAATGAGGTGGGTATTTTTGAGATGGACCACCTAATCTTGGAAAAATATTTTGCCTCTTAAGCTTCTAGCAGCTGTAAGAGGGAAAAACATCTTCAAATATGCCCGGGCTTTATTTCCTACGTGAATTAAAAGAACATTGCTAATTAAGGGTAAAGATGGAGATTTTCCAGTGATTCTTTGAAAGGATCACCAGGTTCAGATTGTATCATGGTGCTCATGACTTCACACCTCGTTACTGCAGAGAGAGAGAGTATTAGGAGGCTTTCAAGGAAGGTGGGCCGATTCTCCAGCCAACGTGAGATATTGATAGACAAGAAGCTAAACTTCCCCCCAAGAGACAGTATGTCAGTCAGAAAACTATTTCCTGTCCGTTGAAATATCTTTTTATAGCTGGGAAAAACTTGGGAAAACCAAGTGGTGAGCCATGGAAAAGGGTTTCTTTGTTTATTTACTTTGGCTTTTTGAAATGTTCTTGGACTTGAGCAGACGGCTGACTCTGGGGAAAACAGACCTAAGGACGATTAAAGATGTCCCAAATTGACTCTGCTGGGAAGGACACTGCTCGTTGCTGCCCTCCAGAGAAGTTCGGAGAGGGAACAATGAGAAGCAGAAGGCTGATGGAGAAAGGGCCGCCTGTATGCCAACAAAGGTCAGCCCGTATGCGTGTCTGTTGCACCTTGTGTAGCCTGTGAGTTTGCCTTGAAACCTTTCCACAGAGATGGCAAAATACGCTTTCAGCTCAGCTTTAATTTAGAAGCCATATCCTATCTTGGTTGAGTGCCATCTTGTTTAAAGTAACGTATTCTGGATCTATGTAGCTGGGGACACAGAAGGGGCCCACCATGAGGTTGTAGGCTTGTGAGCGTCTTTATGCAGGCTTCTCTTTGCGTTAAGCTCTTCTGGAGAGATGGTGACTGACTGGTTGACAGAACTGGCCTTAGCACAAAATTCTTGGAGAAATTTGGGGCGAGATCTTCTCTTCCAAAGTCCAAGCTGTGGGCGATTGGGGGCAGACTCTCACCCTAAGAGGAGACATTGAAGTGAGCCAATATTTTCCAGAAGTTAAACACTGGAGGGGACCAGTGATTAATGGCTCACACCTGTAATCCCAGCAGTTTGGGAGGCTAAGGCAGGAGGATTGCGATTGCTTGAGGCCAGGAGGAGTTCGAGACTGGCCTAGGCAACATAGTGAGACCTCCATTTCTACAAAAAAAAAAACTAAAAAATTAAAAATGTAATCAGGTGGGCCGGGTGCAGTGGCTCACGCCTATAATCCCAGCACTTTGGGAGGCTGAGGTGGGCAAATTGCCTGAGCGCAGCAGTTTGCGACCAGCCTGGGCAACACAGTGAAACCAAATCTATACTAAAATGTAAAAAATTACCTGGGCATAGCAGGGCACAGTGGCTCATGCCTGTAATCCCAGCACTTTGGGAGGCGAAGGTGGGCGAATCATGAGGTCAGGAGTTCAAGACCAGCCTGGCCAACATGGTGAAACCCTGTCTCTGCTAAAAATACAAAAAATAGCTGGGTGTGGTGGTGGGCAACTGTAGTCCAGCTACTTGGGAGGCTGAGGCAGGAGAATTGCTTGAACCAGGAGGTGGAGGTTGCAGTGAACTGAGAGCATGCCATCACTCCAGCCTGCGCAACAGAGCGAGACTCTGTCTCAAAAAAAAAAAAGGTAACCAAGTGTAGTGGTGTGCCCCTGTAGTCCCAGCTGCTTGGGAGGCTGAGGTGGGAGCATCAGTTGAGCCCAGGAAGTTGAGGCTACAGTGAGTCATGACTGCACCACTGCAATCCAGCCTGGGTGACAGAGGGAGACTCTATCTATTAAAAAAAAAAAAAATTAGCCGGTGTGTTGGTGTGTGTGCCTGTGGTCCCAGCTACTTGGGAGGCTGAAGTTGAGAGGATCGCTTGAGCCCAGGTGTTAGTCTGAGGCTACAGTGAGCCATATGAAGACACTGCATTCTAGCCAGGGCCACAGAGTGACACCCTCTCTGAAAACAAAACAAAACAAACCACCAAACAAAAACAACCCACTGTAGAGAGGGAAGGTATAATGGTTTTAGGCATTTAATTTTTTGGCGTCACTGAAGGATTTTGTTTTTAATTTAGATTCTTTGAAGGAAGAGTTGGTGATGGTGATGGTAAGTGGTGGTGGTTGGAGCTGTAGGAACGAGGAATGCATTTGTTTGGGGAGGTTAAGGGGGGCCACTTTACACTGAAAGATGAACGTAGATGTAAAACTAGTAGCTACAAGAAATTAACCAGGAATGGAGTGAGGCTAGAGTTAGACCCTCACAGAACAGCAGATAACAAAGATGTGCCCTGAAAGCCGCGAATATTTACCAGGTGCTTACTCTGCAAGAGGGACGGTCTTTTTTATGTGCTTCACCTACTTAAGCCCACACAACACCCCATCATGAAAGTGCTATTGTCAGGATTCCCATCTGACAGATGGGAAATGGGGGCCTGGGAAGTCCAAAACCACCCAGCTAGCAAACAGAGGAACCAGGCTAGGAATCAGCCAGTCTCTGTCTAGAGCCACCGGGAGAAAAATGGGAGAAAAATTTGATGCTGCCAAAGGCACCCCTCAAAAATAGATAATGATGCCTCCAAGCCAAAGGGAGGGGAGTCTCCTGCTGAGAGGGTGACGCTTCTAAAGGCACTCCTTCCTTAAATGGAGGGCGGAGGGAGGCAGGGCAAGCTGACCACCCCTGCCTTGAGCCTGGTGCTGGCAGCCCCCTCTGGGCGTCGAATGGGGTGTGTCAGGTCAGAGTGGGCTGGGCCTCGAGTGTGATTGGGGGGAATCCTGAGGGAGGATAGTAAAGATGGGACAGGACCCTGAGGGCTCGCGCTCAGGAAAGGCTCAAACATCCCTGTCTTCCAGAGATGGGGTTGTCTGACTCTCTGGGGGAATGTGATTTTGTTTTCAGTTAAACCAATTTGAATGAATCTAGCAAGTGTCAATTCTTCCGCTTGGAACTGTGGAGAATGCTGTTCTAAAATTAGACCGACTGGCGAAACCTTCTCACAGGCTTCTTTCTGTTTTACAGACTGAGATAATGTTTCGCTGGAAGATGCTGCTGCATGAGGCAGCCCATTTTAATCACAGTGAAGCTTCCCCCGAGGCTTTCGCTGCCTCTCCCACCTTGTGGGGACCTGCCTGGGAGAAGTTTCACACGCGCCCCCGCTCCACCTCGCACCCTGCAGAACGGCCGCTGGACGCTGGCTGCACCTTCTCGTGGAGAACAGCTGCTGGCTGTTTCTTCATTTCTAAACTTCCAAGGACAAGCTTGGAGTGCAGCTAAGCCTTTGGAGGTGCTGCAGCTACCGTTCTGATCCCGAGAGGTGCATTTCTGAGGCGGACAATCAGCACTGACAAGACAAGTTAGAGGGAATGAGCTGGCTGGGGGCTGGGAAGCAGCCCCTCTCCTTGGAAGGACTCTGATGGGAAAACAGATGCCAAGAAGGGATTTTTGGTTTATTCCAAGGACAGATGAGATAAGTTATTGATGCACATGATTTTGTGGGGGAAGCAGGGGAGACCCAAGCGGGGCACAGCCAGCCTAGCCCGTCAGCAATGAGAAAGTGTCCTTGGGTCTACGTGGGTGTGCCTGGGAGCAGGGCTTGGATCTTAGGCATTGACGGTCACCGTCTGCAGGACAGGGGCGGCCAGTCCATGGATATCCAATCTTCTCAGGGTCCCTGGAAACAAAGGGGACAAAATGTCTGAAGCCTTCCTGTCCCTCACTCCTCCCCTCTGAGTCCCTCTTCCTGACCTGCTCCACCCTCTCTTCTTCCTCTCCCACCTGCTTCTCTTTTCTTGCCTTCTCTCCACCCCTTCTTGAGTCTGCTCTGTGTCTTTCATTTCCTTTTTAAAATCCTGTCAGCATCCTTTAGCTAAGGATAGCCATCAGTATCACTATTCTGTGTTATTTTTCTCAAATAAAATCCTGTTTTGTTTAGTAACCAACCCTGCCCATTCCCCCCACTCCCCACCATGCTTCCTCTGTTTTTACCCCACACAGCCAGCAGCAAGACTGGGGCAGGCATGTGGAGAGCACTCTGGGTTCTCCCCCAGCCTGAGGCCCTCCCTTGACAGGTCCCAGGGAGCACCATACAGCCCAAGAGCCCTGATAATCCGCCAGGCCCCAGCCCTCCACTCTCCTTTTGTCTCAGCTACAGATTGCCTGGCACCAGAGCCCTAGAGGAGCCTGTAATGAGAGTTGATTATCCCATCCTTGCAGGAGAGCACTGGGACAAATCCTCCAGCACTTATGGTCCTGTTGACCTCAGTTACTACTGGAAGTCCAAGTCCAAGCCTTCAAGGTCAACCTTCATTACTCCGACCCTTTTTCCCAGGGGTTTCAGAACATTCCCTCATCTGACTCATGCTCCCACACCTCTGTGACCCTCAGTCGTTCCTCTGAGCCTCTGGAACGCAGAGTGTGTCATCAGTACAACTTCCTGTCTTCGTTCTCATCTGGGAACGTTTCCTTCACCTTCTTGTTTAACTCTGAGCTTTCCCATGCAGCCACTATTACCCATATGTGGCTGTCGAGCACTTGAAATGTGACTAGTCCAGACTGAGATGCGGTATCAGCATAAAACACATACTGGATTTTGAAGACTTCATAGGAAGAAAGGAAATGAAAATATCTTGAAGGATACTTAGGTGGGTATAAGATTCTGTGCCAGAGCCGGGCGCGGTGGCTCAAGCCTGTAATCCCAGCACTTTGGGAGGCCGAGACGGGTGGATCACGAGGTCAGGAGATCGAGGTCATCCTGGCTAACACGGTGAAACCCCGTCTCTACTTAAAAAATACAAAAAATTAGCCGGGCGTGGTGGCGGGCGCCTGTGGTCCCAGCTACTTGGGAGGCTGAGGCAGGAGAATCGCGTGAACCCGGGAGGCGGAGCTTGCAGTGAGCCAAGATCGCGCCACTGCACTCCAACCTGGGCAACAGAGTGAGACTCCTTCTAAAAAAAAAAAAAAAAAAAAAAAAAAAAAAAAAGATTCTGTGCCGGCCGGGCGTGGTGGCTCGCGCCTGTAATCCCAGCACTTTGGGAGGCCGAGGCGGGCGGGTCACCTGAGGTCAGGAGTTCGAGACCAGCCTGGCCAGCATAGCGAAACCCCATCTCTACTAAAAATACAAAAATAGCCGGGCTTGGTGGCGGGCACCTGTAATCCCAGCTACTCAGTAGGCTGAGGCAGGAAAATCACTTGAACCCAGGAGGCGGAGGTTCCAGTGAGCTGAGATTAGTAATTAACTAGGCCTATTGTACCACTGCACTCCAGCCTGGGCAACAAGAGTGAAACTCCATCTCAAAAAAAAAAAAAAAAAAAAAAAATCTATGCTGTCAGTTCTTTTCTTGTAGCCCTTCAAAAATCTGGCTGTCACTTCCTTTTGGCCTCCATGGTTTCTCATGACAATATGTTGTCTATATTGTATTAAGTAAAATACATTATTAAATTGTTTACCTATTTCTGTTTGTTTTAAAGAAATGTGGCTAGTAGAAAATTTAAAATTATATATGTGGTTCACATTGTATTACTATAAGATAGTGCTGCTTTGGATAGGTGTGATGGCTCGTGACTATAATCTCAGCACTTTGGGAGGTTGAGGCAGGAGGATTGCTTGGGGCTAGGAGTTGAGACCAGCTTGAGCAACAGAGTGAGACTCTGTCTCTACAAAAAAATAGCCCATGCCATTCTGTAGTCCTAGCTACTTGGGGGGCTGAGATGGGAGGATTGCTTGAGCCCAGGAGATTGTGGCTGCAGTGAGCTATGATTGTGCCACTGTGTTCCAGCCTGGGTGACAACAGAGCGAGACCCTGTCTCAACAACAGCAACGACAACAACAACATAGGGCTGCTCTGACTGAGGTCTGGCTGCCCCTGAAGGCTTAGCTCCTTCAGAAGCCCTCTCACATGGTGGCTGGTCCCTTCCTCATGCCCTCTGTTCAGACAAGGCCTAGAGGTGGGGCTGGTAGCTCCTGGCTCCCCGTTGTTCTTTCCAAGCCATTGGTCATAGTAGTTCCTAAAACAGTTTTGATCTTCTGAAACTCATGCCATCAAACTAGACCTGCCTTTACCTCTTCACATTGCAATTCTCTACCATTCTCCTGGTTACTCCTTCCCCTCTTATTGATGATCTTAGTCTCCAGTTCACTGTTGTTCTCACCATCATGAGTCTGGGCATCATTTTTGTCATTGGTATGCCCCTAGATAATCCATCAACACCCTGGCCTCTCTGTTCACTGTTTTCCTCACTTTTAATGACATGTCCTCTATCCCACCTCAGCCATCTGCTTTAATGGTCATATCTTTGTCATCGCCTATGGTTTCACAACCTCCAAAATCTTAATTTTAGCATCCCATTCTTTGAATTCTCTCTCTTATATTTATAGCTTATTTCCTCTAGGCTCCCCATTTCAACACTTTTTTGTTGTTGTTGAGGTATTGCTATGTTGCTTAGGCTGGAGTGCAGTAGTGTGATCATAGCTCACTGTAGCCTTGAACTCCTGGGCTCGAGCAATCCTTCCACCTCAGTTACCTGAGTAGCCAGGATTACAGGCATGCGCCACCATGCCCAACTCAACAATTTATTGATTCCACTGGTACTTCCAATTAATTGATTCTATCAGCTTCTCACTTATGCATCTTAGAGTCTATGGTTCATCATTGCAATGACTCCTTGCATATATCTTTAAGACCCTTGTATCTCTCCCCCTTTCCTTAGACCTTCTGGCAAACCTCTGAACCCGACTAAATTCAACTCTCCCCTAACATCTATAACCAAGCAGCTACCATGGCCAGAAAACAACAACGACAACACAACAATAACAACACCTGAACTAGTCTCAGTCTAAATTTATGACATCAAACCTTGAGTGCTCCCTGGCATGGCCTGTTAGTTTTGCAAGATATCCTCTTTACACTCTCATTTTTCTCCACCTTCACTGGCCACCAATATTACATTACAACTGATACTTTCCTTTCTATTGAACTGCAAAAGTATAAATAATCAGAGGAAAACATCTACTCCTTCCCATCACTGAGTCAGTCCACTTTATATGCAACTATATATATTCTCTATTTTCATTTCACATATAATGGGTGAATTGACCCTACTCTTAGCTACAACCAATTTCTCTACTGTGCACCATATTTTATTCTTTCTCAATTCCTACAATTCTTTCTCTGTCATTTATTATATTTCCTTTGGTCTACTGGATTGTTCTCATTAGCATGCAATAGGATACAATCTTTGCCTTCTAATTACTGCTTGGATCTTCTGCTCCCCTCTGTAGCAGAACTCCTGGAAAGACTTGCCTATCCTCTCCGCCTTCACTTCACTGCATAGTCTCTCCAGGACCCTTTCTAGCAGATATTCAAGTCCACCAGTCCAGAGCCATTGTCAATGTCAGTAACAATGTCTACATGCCCTCTTCTTCTTTTTTTTTGAGATGGAGTTTTGCCCTTGTTGCCCAGGCTTGAGTGCAATGGCGCGATCTCAGCTCACTGCAACCTCCACCTCTCAGGTTGAAGTGATTCTCCTGCCTCAGCCTCCCAAGTAGCTGGGATTACAGGCATGCACCACCATGGCCAGCTAATTTTGTATCTTTTGTAGAGATGGGGTTTCTCCATGCTGGTCAGGCTGGTCTTGAACTCCCGACCTCATGATTCGCCTGTCTCAGCCTCCCAAAGTGCTGGGTTTACAGGCTTGGACCACCGCGCCTGGCCTACATAGCTTCTTCTAATGTTCATTTCTCAGTCATCTTCACTGAACTTTTAGCAGCATTTGATCCAGCTGCTTATTCCCTTTTGGAACACTGTGTTCCCTTGGCTTCCAGGGCTCCATTTTCCTGGTTTTCTTTTTCCCTCCCTGGTTGCTCCTTCTCAGCCTCTTTTGCTGACTCCTCCTCCTCGTTCTCACTTTCAAATGCTGGAATGCCCACAGACTCAGGCTTTAGACTCTTGTTTTCTTTTCTACACTTATTTTCTCCTAGATGATCTCACACAGTTTTATGGTTGAAAAGATCTATATATATGCTGAAAATTCTCAGATTTACTTCCCCAACCTAGGACATTCTGAAATTCTAAATGCATAAATCGACTGTTCTTTCTATATATCTACTTGATTTCTAATGGGAACCCCCCAGCTTTATTAAGAAATAATTGACAAATAAAGCTATATACACATATATATAGTGTACAACATAATATTTTGATATATATGTACATTGTGATATGATTAAATCAATCTGATTAACTCGAATGGGGTTCTTGATTATTAAATATGCAACGCCAAACTCTTCATTATACTGCTCAAATCTCTTCCCCCTACAGTGGCTCATGTATTAGTAAATGGCATCACTATTCATCATGTTAGTTCTACAATTTCAACAACCTGGAATGAACTATCTTTTTTTCTCTCATGATCTGCATGCAAACCATCATCACCTCTTGTAGACTCTACCTTCAGAATATGTCCTTTCTAGCTGGGCACAGTGGTTCATGCCTGTAATTCCAGCACAAGCTGGAAATCAGCATGGGCCATGTAGCAAGACCCTATCTCTACAAAATATTTAAAAATTAGCCAGGCACGGTGACACATGCCTGTAGTCCTATCTACTTGGGAGGTTGAGGTGGAAGAATTGCTTGAGCCCAGGAGTTCAAGGTTACAGTGAGCTATGATTGCACCACTGCACTCCAACCTAGGTGACAGAGTAAGGCCCTATCTCTAAAATAAAAGAAAAAGACAAAACTTTATTTTCACCTTCCCCACCAGAACCTATCCCAAGTCATCATCTCTTTCCTGCAATAGTCTCTTGAGTTTTATTCTTACTCCCCTCTAATCTATTCTCTACACAACTGCCAGGTTGATCTGCTGACATGTAATCAGATCAAGTCACGACCTACTCAGAATCCCATGGTGACTTATCTCTAGTTTATTGTGGTGGCGATGTCTATTTGGGAAAACAGCATTGCACACAGCATTGCTTCCGATCAAGGAACTCACTTCACAGCAGATGAAGTGTGGCAATGGGCCCATGCTCGTGGAATTCACTGGTCTTACCATGTCTCCCACCATCTGAAGCAGCCGGCTTGATAGAACAGTGAAATGGCCTTATGCAGACTCAGCTGACACGGTGTCAGCACCTGCTAGGTGGCAATATCTTGCAGGGCTGGGCAAGGCGCCCTCCAGAAGGCTGTGTGTGCTCTGAATCAGCATCCAGTACATGTTGCTGTTTCTCCCATGGGCAGAATTTGCAGATCCAGAAATCAAGAGGTGGAAATGGGAGTGGTACCATTCACTATTACCCCTAGTAACTGACTAGCAAGATTTTTGCTTCCTATTCCTGAGAACTTACGGTCTACTGGCCTAGAGATCTTAGTTTCTTTTTTTTTTTTTTTTTTTTTTTTTGAGACGGAGTCTCACTCTGTTGCCCAGGCAGAAGTGCAGTGGTGGGATCTGGGCTCACTGCTCCGCCTCCTGGGTTCATGCGATTCTCCTGCCTCAGCCTCCCAGTGGCTGGGTTTACAGGTGCTTGCCACCACGCCCGGCTAATTTTTTGTATTTTCAATAGAGATGGGGTTTCACTGTGTTAGCCAGGATGGTCTCGATCTCCTGACCTCGTGATCCGCCCACCTTGGCCTCCCAAAGTGCTGGAATTACAGGCGTGAGCCACCGCACCCGGCCGAGATCTTAGTTTCAAAGGGAGAAATGCTTCCACCAGGAGACATATTTATTTCATTGAACTGGGAGTTAAGATAGCTGCCTGGCTACTTTGGGTTTCTCATGCCTCTGAGTTGACAGGCGAAGAAGGGAGTTATAATGTTGACTAGGGTGATTCCTGATTACCAAGAGGAAATCTGACTGCTACTCCATAATGGAGGTAAGGAAGAATATGCCTGGAATACAGGTGGTCCCTTAGGGCATCCCTTACTATTACCATATCCTATGATTAAGGTCAGTGGAAAACCATGACAACCCCTGCAAGGCAGACCTCATAGTCCACACCCTTCCGAAATGAAGGTTTGGGTCTCCCCAGCATGTAAAGGACCACAACTAGCTAAGGTGCTTACTGAAGGTAAAGGGAATATAGAATGGTTAGTGGAAGAAGGTAGTTATAAAACCATGACCATATAACCAGTTACAGAAATAGAGACTGTAATTGTCATGAGTATTTCTGCCTTATATTTGTGTGTGTGTGTATGTGTGTGTATTAAGCAAATACCTTGTTTTATTCCCTTACCATGTAACATAGGATGTATTGACTTCATCTCATAATATTTAAGTATTGCTGATTCTAAATCCTAGTATTTAAGCTACAGGATATTAAGGAAAATAGTAAACACCGCACAAGGACTTTATCTCCTGTTCTGGAGAAGAGGTTCATGTGTTTTGGTTGGATGTAGGATAGTTATACCATGTTAGGAAGAATTATGGCCTTGTTATCGCCCTTACTTGAAGATTAAGTATTGTTTGAGGAGATGCATATGGGTTCAAATTGACAAGGGGTGATTTGTGATGATTATTTTTAAATGTCAACTTGACTAGGCCATGGGGTGTGTAGGCATTTGGTCAAACAAATGTGTGTGCCTGTGAGGGTGTTTCTGGACAAGATTAGCATTTAAACTGATAGACTGAGTAAAGCAGATTGCCCTCCATAATGTATATGGGTCCCTCCAAACAGCTGAAGTCCTGAATAAAACAAAACGGCTGACCCTCCTGTGAGTAGGAGGCGATTCCTCCTGCCTGACTACCTTCGAGCTAGGACATTGATATTTTTTCTGCTTTGAACGGAAACACCAGCTCTTCTTGGATCTTGAGGCTATGGCCATCAGACTGGAACCACACCATGTGTCTTCTGCATCTGCAGCTTACAGAGTGCAGGTCTTGGAACTTGTCAGCCCCTTAATCACATGAACCAATTCCTATATGCATGTGTGTGTGTGTGTGTGTGTGTGGTGTGTGTACATACATATCTGGTTGATTCTGTGTCTCTGCAGAACCTTGATGTGCTTACAATGAAATATTCCACCCATGGACTAAAAGGCTGTCATGACCAGGCTTCCACATGCTTCTCCAATGTCTGACGTCTTCTCCTTGTTCACTCTGTCCTGCCACACAGGCCTTCTTTCTTAAACAGGTCATTGACTTCCCCATCTCGGGGCCTTGACATCTGCTCTTCCCTCAACCTAGAATGCACTTCCTCCATATCTTTTTAGTGCTTTGTTTTTCATCTTCTTGTGGTCTTTATTAAAGAGTCCCTTCCTCAGAGATATTGCCTAACCACCTTATCCCAAATAGTACCCTGTATCATTCTATCCCCTCTGTGTTGTTTCTTCTCCTTAGCTCTTACCACTTCCTTACATGATATTATGTTTGTTGAAATATTTGTTTATTTGTTCATTTTTTATTATACTAGCATGTCATTCCCATGGAGTAAAGACTTCATCTCTCTTGTTTTCCTTGGCTAAAGTGACCCCTTTCAGGGAGGCTCTGAGATATTTACTCCCTTCTTATTTCTTGACATCTGTTGGTCATGAAGGTTACAACTTTTTTATACCAAATGATAACTTTTATAGCCAATCCAGTTCAAGTGTATAAACACAATCATTGCCTCCTAGCAATACATTTTGTAAAAGCCAATTAAACACTGTTATAGATGATGTAATTCCCTGGCTCTCATTCCCCCAGCTGCTCTCCCATTTAAGTCATTAAACTGACTATGTTAAACTTTTGAACAATTTCCCTAATACAGAATTAATCAATTGCTCCCAAGCAAGTTCGTTACAATACCCAGTCAGCTGCCAAAGAAGCATGTGAAAAGATACCAAGCCTAGAAGATAACTGCGTTCAAAGATACTTCCCAGTGTTTTCTTGTGACAACTTATTCGTTTATTTTTACTTTAAAATTTATGTCAACCACTTTGCGTTGGAAAAAAATAACCCATGGGCTCTGCTATTAGTGATGTGAACCTGAGTCCACATCTGCAATTTCAATGCCACATGACCTTGGCCAGTTTTGAACATCGCTGATATTCAATTCCTCATTTCTAGAAATGGAATAACAATACTATCTACTCACAAAGATGTTTGGATGACTGTCTGGCATCATTTGTAGGGAAAATTGTTTGAGAAAGTTTAGAGCAAGGTAGAAATATTTGCTGTTAACTAATATGTGTGTGGGACATAGTAGGAGCTCAAAATATTTTCCAAAGATGAATAAACGAAGTCATGTTTGTTATGTTCCTTTTGATGACATATGGGTGATGGCGGTGCTGATTTAAGATGGGATTAACCGAGGATAGATGAGGGGCTATTTTACTGAAGTCTTGTTATTCTTTGTCTGCTTTCATATCTGTTCAATCCCACTGCCATTTTAAATCATCCAGAGCTAAACTGGAGGCGAGGGGAAATATTTATTTGCAGTAGACCTGTCAATTCTCTAGGTAGCAAAGAAAGGGCAAAATGAGCTATCTCACACACACACACAAACACACACACACACACACACACACGCATATTATTCAATTATTATCTCACATTTCATTGATTTATAAGAATATATATACATATTAAATCTACCTCATCTATCTATCATCTATCAATCTATCTGAAACCCACAGATAGTTGAACAAAGATAATAATTCAAAAAAACAAAATTCCAAAAAGAACAAGTGTTCATCATGTGTTTGTGTCAGGATTTCAATTTAATACAAGGGCTGAAGAAATGGATTACATCATTGTCTATATTTGATTTTCTTTTGCTGCCAGTGAGGGTCCCATGCTTCATCCTGATTTTCCTCCCCCCTTCATTGTTGATGTTATGGCTCTGTTTTCTGCTTTGCTGCTGTTTTGTAAGCTTGCTGTTTTCTGTCACTCTGATTGACAGCATAAGCCACCATTTGTCAAAAAATCTACTCAAGTTATTTTGTCAAATGTCAATCTCTTCCCCTTGAACTTTATTAAACACACACACACACACACACACACTTCTCCAAAGAACCTTAAATATATATTTAGTTCAGAGTAGCAGGGACCCCAAATCACGAAATCATAGTCCTTTGTGACTCACTGTGACAAAGATGTGAAACTATTTTTGAATTTTACCTGAGGTCAGAGAAGTTTTCAGCATGACACATACACACACAAAAAAAAATCCCTAAGAATCTGAAAGTGGACAGCCATCGGATAGAGAAACAAACTGTCTGAAGAACTGAGAGTCCTGCACAACCTCCACTCAAACAACACTGAGTGGCAAAGCAGGGCCTGCTTGGTGATGCACCAAGTGATGCTTGGTGATGAGGGTCTTTCCAGCCATTTGTAGATAGACATGGTGGAATACAGAAATCACATTTTATTTCCAGTCTTGACACTCACCTGAAAAATGAAATCCTTCGCAAGACAATGGGGATTTGGAACTGACCAGTAATAGAGTTTGAAATGGCTCTTCCAAAACAACTTTATCACTTTAACAGATAAGATACGCTGCTACTGAGGAGCCTGGCATGCATGCACTGGAAACCCTCGGCTTCATTTCGCTCACTTCCCTTTGCAGCTGGCCATATTTATACTTGTTATCAAGGGGGACAAGTACCATCTAGCTCTGTTATTTGAGTTTATAACTAAAAAAGCAGGCTATGAAGCTTTCTTTTCTTGGTGGGAATAGAGATGCCCTAGAGTACTATAGGTCAGCACTGAGAGCTCTCTGGAAACAGCTTAAAACACCACTGGAAAGCTTGGTGAGTTTTATCTGCCTCGAAGGTTCCCCAATTATATAAATGTTCATCTCATGGGCCATATTTAGAGTGTGCATGCTCCAAAAAATATAAAATAAATGGAGGGCCCTCATTGCAGAATTATGAAGAACTCATATTAAATGTTGCCAGTTTCACATTCTGTCACGCTGTCCTCCTTGGGATGGGAGTGTTATAGAGGAGGTAGCCATCTGGTCCCTGTGATCATGACAGATGAAAACTGAGTATGTTGTATTTCTAAACCTCAAAGGGAAGAACTTGGTCTTTCTGCTACTTGATTAGAATGTTAAGATCTGGACTTTGACTGACATGATGGCAAAAGCTCTGAATATACAAGGGCTGATATTTTAAGACATTATGTATTCATCGAATCCATAAATACTCACTGGATGTCTTCCTCGTGCCATGGCAGTAGACTTGGGGGACAGTCACGTTTCCTGCTTTCATAAATCTTACAAAATATTACTTTCAAATCAAAGACATCAGAGGTGATATTCCTGCTTCTGTACTAGTGTGGTCTTTCAAACATAGTATGTACAAATATAGAGATTATAATGATGGGCTGCCAGTTAGTTTTATTTCTAAATCTTAATAACATCTAGTTGATTGTTGGAACTTGGATATAAAAAGTTAATTAGAAAGCAACTGCTAACCAATTCATCAATTACCTGCAATTACTAATGGGATAGAAGTCTATGACTGTTGATTTAAACAAAAAGCATAATTTTAGTGAACCATTATTATGGAGTATATAGCTATTAATATAATTTATTAATTACCCTTAAACTGAAAGTTAGAATGTTTAATTTCTTTGCAGGAAATTCACTTTTGATTCAAAATCTTTTAAAAAATGACATGCAGTACAACTTAATATAGAAGAATAACATGAATATATCTGCCCCTTCTGGTCCATTTATCCCACTTTGTAGTCTGCTGATTTTCTAGATGTTTTAATGTGATTTGTCTCACTCATTCTTTCAAACAAAATTTTGTAATTGTTGTGCCATTTGCATATTCATCTCCCATCTTCTAAGCTAACGTTAGTCTTCTTTCATTTACTCAGTTTCCAGAACTGAATTTGTGCAGATGGTCTGGAAGTAGTAGCTCAGGTGGCTCATAGAATTTGATGCGAAGGAGATTATGGGTGTCTGACATCTGCATTGGCCAGAAAATTTGCAGAGGGACATAATCACTGATCATTAGTTTGGAGGAAATTAAGAAAACAGATTCAGAATCTAAAATAAGACTTTGTCACTTACAAAGAACTGCAGGGAGGAAAGAAAGAAGTGCTTACTAGCCAGTAACTTGGAAACATCACACCCCAGGTCCTCCTCGGATCAAAATGGCAGGCTCTCCTTTAGGTACAAGTCAAATCTAAGCCCCTTTCTGAGAATTGCCTTGTCCCCAGGAGGGGAGAAAGGGCCTCCTCATAGCACACAGGTAGAAGAAACTTTGTAATACTCAGCAGGGGAAAGGCAACTGATTTAAGTTAGCCTACTTCAGAAAGCCTATTTGAAAGGGAATACTGCTTATTTGAAAAAAAAAATTACTTTTTTAAAAAAAATAGCAAAATTATAATGACATACCATTGTATTGAGATTTCAACTTTAACTCCTGCATGTAGTGTTTTGTTATTATGAAGGGCTTCCTTTCAGCACTAGGCTTTTGGGGGAAAAATTACCTAGTGGTATCTGATATTTTGTGTAGTGCAAATGTCAGTCTACCATGTATCTCGTGCCCTCCAAGCTTCTGTGAATTAGCTTTCCTTTAGTGCTTAAATGAAAGGGTCTTGAGCCTTCCTTTACAGACAAAGTCCACAGTGGAGCTATAGAGGGTATAAATAGCCAAGAGCACTTCAGCTGGTGGAGACTCAGGGAAACAGGAGCAGTAGTAGGTATGCATGTCCTTCACTAAATGTTGTATTCTAGGAAACTGCAAGGACATCTAGCAAGATGGGATGGGAGAGGGACCTCAGCTGCCAGACTCATGCTTATTAAGCTGCATAGTTGGGGAAGCACTAGTCTTTTCCCTGTTGTGGCCAGGGGAATCGTATAATAACAATACAATGATGCAGAGTCTTGAGTCCAGCCTTATCCTGAGAGTTCAGTGTTTACAACTGGGGTAGCATTAACCTTTTCTTTGCTATGGTCAGGGGCCTGGTGTTCAAGCCTTGTGATTATAGTAATGCACCACATAATGATGTTTCTGTCAACTACAGACCATATATATGACAGTGGTCCCATAAGATTATAATAGCATATTTGTACTATACCTTTTCCATGGTTAGATACACAAATATTACCATTGTGTCTCAATTGCCTGCAATATTTGGTATAGTAACCTGCTGTATGAGTTTGTAACCTAGGTGTGTGGTAGGCTGTAGCATCTAGGTTTGTGTAAGTACACTCTATGATGTTTGCATAATGATGAAATCACCTAATGATGCATTTATCAGAATGTATTCGTCATTAAATAATGCATGACTCTCCAGCTGTATAATGTGGCAAGACAGCAGTGGGATTTGCGACATCATCTTTTTATGGCTAGGGAAACATCTGCTCTTTGGTGGCATCATTGGAGGGCTGGGGTCCAAGCTTGTTGATGAGACTTGATTGCTTTCAGCACAGGGCCATAGCTGGATTCCATGGAGATCTGCAGAAAGCCAGCTCCCGCTCTGAGAGACCAGCTGCAGTAATCAATTTGGACAACTCTTACCTTACAAGTAGAAGAGGTTTGGTCAGCAACTTAGGGAAAACAATATGCAGGAAATGAGCATTTCCCCTTTGTTCGTACCTCTTGCCCCACCCACATATGACAGAAAACCCTTGTAATGTGACTAAAGTTTTGCCAATGGAATATGAGTAGAAGTGGCCTTTGACACTTGTTGCTATGGGTCTTAAGACTAGAGGAAAACAGAATATTTCACTGCAAAATATCCTTCTTTGGCATACTTTGAGACGATATTGGAAAAAACTACAGGCAGAAATAGCTCTTAAAAGCTGCGTTTTTGTGGGGGGTGGGATTTAATTCTATAGAGAAATCCCACATTAGTGAGGTAAACAATGAAGTGAATAGCAGAGGCAAACAGATTTTCTCTGAGACCCCTCACCTGGGTCTAGGAAAGATGAACACACAAAAAAAGGGGACTAAAAGTTTGCCTTTTTTTTTTTAGACAGATTCTTGCTCTTGTCGCCCAGGCTGGAGTGCAACGGCACGATCTTGGTTCGTTGCAACCTCCGTCTCCCAGGTTCAAGCAATTCTTCTGCCTCAACCTCCTGAGTAGCTGGGACTACAGGCACGTGCCACCATACCCGGCTAATTTTTGTATTTTTAGTAGAGACGGGGTTTCGCCATCTTGGCCAGGCTAATCTCAAACTCCTGACCTCATGATCTGCCCGCCTCAGCCTCCCAAAGTGCTGGGATTCCAGCCTGGCCAGGTCCAGCGTTTTTACAGTTCTGACAGAGAAAGCTTTCCCACAGACTACTGTCTATTCTTTCTGAGGGCTGCTCCCTGTGAGGCTTCATCTGCATAAGAAGACAGCCTTTCCTCACCACACTTTTCCTTCTTTCGCCCACATCCTGTCTTGCAGGCTCCACACCCCTATTCCTTTCTGGACAGTGTAGAAATTTCAGTCATCTGACCCCTACTTGGAGTTTCGTACCTTGTATATTTGTGGTGTTATGACGTCTATTGACTTTTGTCCATAGTTCCTTTCTTGTAACTCCCATAGCCCTTCTTACAGTCTTTTGTTATTATGTTGGGTGTGTTAGGCCTCAGGGACAGGCCTCGGATCTTCTACTGCCCTCCCTACCTAGCTCAAGGCAGGACTCTAAGGTTTCCCCACCTTTCCGATTGTGGGTCTTAAGGCCCTCCCATGGAGGGTCCACCCTATACCCTGTGGGGAAGGAATACTGACAACGTGAAGCTTCCATGAAAACCGAGAGGACAGGGTTCAGTGAGCTTCCGGAGAGCTGAACATATGGAGGTTTCTGGAAGGCGGCACACTGGGGAGGGCATGAAAACTCCATACCCTTCCTCTATACCTCACCCTATCCATCAATTCATGGTATCCTTTTTGACATTCTTTATAATAAATTGATACACACAAATAAGTGTTTCCCTAACTTCTGTGAGCTGCTCCAGCAAATTAATCAAACTCAAAGAATCTCAACTGGAAGACTTGGTCAGAAGTTCTGGAGGCCTGGATTTGCAATTGGTGTGGCGTAGAGAGCAGTTCTGGGGACCGAGCCTTTGAATTGTGGGATCTGACACTATCTCCAGGTCAGTGATGTCTGGACTGAATTAGAGGACACCTCGCTGGTGTCCGCTGCTTGGAGTGTGGAGAAAAAACCACCCTACATTTGGTCACAGAAGTCTTCTGGGCTGAAGATTATTGTGGTATGAGAGTAGAGGAGAACATGGTTAGAGTTTTCCCTACACAGCATTGCTCCTGGGTCCATATGCATGTTAACAAATTTGTATACCTTTTTCCTGTTAATCTGCCTTTTATTTGAGAGGTGTTCCAGGTAGGAATTTATGAGGGTCGAAAAAAGAAATTATATTTTTTCCTCCCCTCCAGGACATTGGGCTACCTCATTCCTCTTCCCATCAGATTATGGAACCAGGTTATGGTCATGACTCAGCTTTGATCAAACAGATGACAAAGCCTTTAGAGAGAACGACAAGATTAAAGGAATCAGGGCCCATGAATAGCTGTGCAGAGGAGGATGTCCTGCTGTAAACCAAAAATAAAATCCTAAGCCCCCCAGCCAACTGAATGGACCCCTCCTCTCAGCCAAGCGCATTCTAGAGTAAACCTGAGCACTGGTTCAGGGCATGATGGAAATGCAAATGAGGCATAATGAGACAAGCCTCATTATACCTTCCTCTCTTTGGAATCCAGGCACAGCTGAGCAGCATTAACATTAAAATAGAGACCTGGCCGGATGAGGTGGCTCACGCCTGTCATCTCAGCACTTTGGGAGGCTGAGACACATGTATCACTTAAGTCCAGGAGTTCAAGACCAGCCTGGGCAACATGGTGAAACCGTGTCTCTACAAAAAATACAAAAATTAGCTAGGTGTGGTGGCATGTGCCTGTGGTCCCAGCTACTCAGGAGGCTGAGATAGGAGAATCACTTGAACCCGGGAGGCGGAGGTTGCAGTGAGCCAAGATTGTGTCACTGCACTCCAGCCTGGGTGGCAGAGTCAGACAAAAACAAACAAACAAAAAGCCAGGGACCTTATAAGTGACAAAACAGACTCTTTGTAGCAATAAGAAACCAACATGACAGATAGCAGGCCCTGAAAGAAATCGAAGTATTTTATCCCAAAATATATTTCTTCACATATTTTGAAATGGCCTTGCAAAGTTGTACTTTGTGGGGAAAATCTGCATTCTATAGGAAATACCTTCTCTTTCTAGGTCTTTTTCCTGACTGAGGAGAGAATTAACTGAGTCTGTGGCACCTTTGAAACTCTGTCTCCAAAAAAAAAAAAAGAAAAGAAAGAAAGAAAGAGAGAGAGGGGGAGAAGGGATATTTTGCAAGGTGTGTTTTATAGACCTTTCTGGTGTTATCTCTGTGAAGATAAGGATCTGGAATTATCTGGGTGACTAACTTCTGTCTTCCCTGGTAGAGGGGAGAGAGACACCATTACAAATTTACATCTTGCCTTTAGGAACAAAGGGTCAGGGAAGAAAACTTGTATCTTTGTATCTGCTTCTTTTTCAATTTTGGGTTTTCAGCTCAAAATAGTCCTTATGCCAAAGTGGCATATTTTGTGGTGGCATATTCTGCTGCCCCTCATTAAACACAGTGAAACTAGTGAGAAATCAGATAATGCAGGCTGGAAACTGGTGATATTTGTGTATATCAAGGCAAAATATTTGCTAAAACTTTTATTCTACTTGGAGGACACACTGACTGTTTTAAGGAAAGGGGTTGGAAATAACAGAATATGAGTGGGTTTGGGGTACTCTTTGAAGATTTTAGCAAGAAATTCAAAAAAGAGTCTAGTTCAAGCAAGAATTAGCCAGTTTGTAATCAGAGATGAAAGGGAATGGAAAGAGCTGAGAAATTTGGAGGCTCATAAGGTCAGAAAAGCCAACTCCTTTTGGACCCAAGTTTTTCTCAAAGACCTATTGAGATTTTTTTTTTTTTGGAAAGCAAAGGGAGGTGTCTTTGCCAGGTCTTTGCCAGGCCAGTGGCAAAGACCAGAGTAATGGTGTGGCTTTCCTACTCAAACCTGTTGTTTCAGATGGTCTCCAGGTAACCTTCATACAAATGAAGAAAAGAAGCCAGGGTTGAGCTCAGATGTCAAGAAATAAAGCAGGTTGAGTAAATATGGCTGAAAAAGAATGTTCGGTGTGCACACTGGCACTTGAAACAGACTATAGAAAATACAACAGGGTCAGGCACGTGACTCATGCCTATAATCCCAGCACTTTGGGAGGTCTGGGGGAGGGTGGACCATTTGTGGCCAGGAGTTTAAGACTAGTCTGGCCAACATGGCAAAACCCCATGTTTACTAAAAATACAAAATTTTTCTGGGCAGGATGGCACATTCCTGTAATCACAGCTACTTGGGAGGCTGAGGCAGGAGAGTTGCTTGAACCTGGGAGTCAGAGGTTGCAGTGAGCTGAGATCTCACCACTGCACTCCAGCCTGAGTGATACAGTGAGGGAGGAGGAAAGGAAAATAGTTGGGCAGACAGCTAAAGCTGGTCTTTGGTAAAATTCTTTTAAACAGAAAGACACTCTGAAGAATCAAGCTATAGGCACACATAGAGCCACCTGGGGAAATCTCAGGCTGCAGCTGCACAGATAAGAAAGCAAGGCCTAACATAGAAGCCTTTATTCTTAGTGTAACCAGCGGGCTCCTAGGAAAAAGTTTCCTCTCCTTTTCAGGCATGTACACAGTGGGCTCTGGGGGAACTTGCATGGGGAGCAGGGATTCTTACTGAAAACATACCCACCGTTGCACAAACAAGAGAAACTGCACTTTGTGCTTGCCTAAAGATGGGCTTGCAGCTGTACAGACAGGGGGAATTACACAGACAGCTTCACAGATAAGGGAAGTTACACAAACAGCTACAGAGATGAGGGGAGTTTCTTATAAAAACTTTTGGATTCAGCTGTAAAAATGGCAACCCTCTTTTGGGCCCCCTCTCCACTGCAGAGAGCATTCTTTTGTTAATTAAACTTTCACTCCAACTTTACCCTTGTGTCTAGGCTCCTTAATTTTCTTGGCGGTGAGACAAAGAACTCCAGGTACTGTCTCAGACAAGACTGTAACATTGTGGTGCATTGGCAAGACTGCAACAACAGCAAGACCCTGTCTCAAGGGAAAAAAGTATCTTAGTTTATAGGTACCAAAACTACAACGGTCCCTCCAAAATACGTTATCTGTAGTTTCTGGACTTTGAGCTGGTTTCAGCAACTGGATGGGAATTTGGGTTTCTCTTCTGGAGAAAAATTGTATTCCACTTGAGGGAGGTGTGTTAAATCAGTTTAGCCTAAAGCTGCCTCCTAACATATTTTAAGTTCAGCCTAAAGGATATTTCTCTGTACATCATGATCTCTAACAAGTGGAGGTGTAAACAGACAGTAGCCTATACTTGTGCCAATCACTGTGTTTTAACCAATCAAATGTAGCCAACTGTTTGAACCATTTTCAAATAAAGCAAACACCTAGCTGTAACCAAACTGACTGTTTCTGTACCTCACTTTAATTTTTTGTGCGTCACTTTCCTTTTTCTATTCCTAAATCTTCCACCACATGGCTGCACTGGTGTCTCTGAGCATACTCTGGCTCTGCACGCTGCCGGATTCACAAATCATTCATTGCTCAAGTAAACTCCTTTAATTTTTTTTTTCTTTTTTTGAGACACAGTCTTGCTCTGTCGCCCAGGCAGTGGTGCGATCTCGGCTCACTGCAAGCCCCGCCTCCCGGATTCATGCCATTCTCCTGCCTCAGCCCCTGGAGTAGCTGGGACTACAGGTGCCCGCCACCACGCCCAGCTAGTTTTTTCTATTGTTAGTAGAGACTGGATTTCACCGTGTTAGCCAGGATAGTCTCAATCTCCTGACCTTGTGATCCGCCCTCCTTGACCTCCCGAAGTGCTGGGATTATAGGCGTGAGCCACCGCACCTGGCCAACACCTTTAAATTTAATTTGGCTGAAGTTTTTCTTTTAACAGAAGTAAGATGCACACGGATATGTAGCTATCCAGGATGTGAGCTCTGGCAGAGATTACCAGTTGTCTGTCAATAACAACACAGGTTCCTTGATGAAGGAAATAAAAACAAATGGCTGTAATTTTTAGGGGGAGAGCTAAGCTGTTGTTACAAAGAATCCAGCGTCATACATTGGTTTATAGAACAACTAAGTTTATAGTGTTCTCATATAATAGCCTCCAGGTGAGCAGTTCTGTTTGGTGACTCGTTCAGGGACTCGGTTTCCTTCAGTTTTGCAGCCCTGTCATGCCTTAGGCCATTGTCACTATCTGCAGAATCAAAGTTTAATCAACTTTCAGACTAGATTCCGCAAATGAGAAGGGGAAACAGATCCTGGTGGAGATCCGGACCAAAAATGGCTCACATTCCCATGGCTAGAACAGTTACACAGGCATTATTAACTGTAAGGGAAGGCTGGGGATATGGTTGAACAGGCCAGCCATGAGCTAGTCACACCTGTTTACTATGTTTTTATTTCCATCATCTGCCACTCATACAAGGAAACCACGTTTATTATATTAGTCTTTTGCTGAAGAAAATAGGAGAGTGGGCCGGGCGCGGTGGCTCAAGCCTGTAATCCCAGCACTTTGGGAGGCCGAGACGGGCGGATCACGAGGTCAGGAGATCGAGACCATCCTGGCTAACACGGTGAAACCCCGTCTCTACTAAAAAATACAAAAAACTAGCCGGGCGAGGTGGCGGGCGCCTGTAGTCCCAGCTACTCGGGAGGCTGAGGCAGGAGAATGGCGGGAACCCGGGAGGCGGAGCTTGCAGTGAGCTGAGATCCGGCCACAGCACTCCAGCCTGGGCGACAGAGCGAGACTCCGTCTCAAAAAAAAAAAAAAAAAAAAATAGGAGAGTGATACCTTTCACGTTATCAAAAAGGATTAGCAGGCCAGGTGTGGTGGCTCACGCCTGTAGTTCCAGCACTTTGGGAGGCCGAGGTGGGTGGATCATGAGGTCAGGAGTTTGAGAGCAGCCTGAACAACATGGTGAAACCCCATCTCTACTAAAAATACAAAAATTAGCTGAGTGTGGTGGTGGGCGCCTGTAATCCCAGCTACTCAGGAGGCTGAGACAGGAGAACTGCTTGAACCTGGGAGGTGGAGGTTGCAGTGAGCCGAGATTGCACCAGTGCACTCCAGCCTGGGCGACAGAGCAAGACTCCATCTCAAAAAAAAAAAAAAAAAAAAAAAAAGAAAAAGAAAAAGAAAAAAAAAAAAATTAGCACAACATACAGCTCCTAACAAAATGTTAGTTTTTGGTTTTTTTTTGTTTTCTTTTTGCCAATGTCCCTTTCCCAGGACTTCTGTGGGGCACTTCTCCTTGACATTCTTTATTTAGTTCTCTTCTCCTATAACCAGCAAAATCAACAATAAGCTCTTAATTTTCATATCCACTACCTCAGCAATCATATTCTGTGCTTCTTCATGGTATTTGACACTCCTGACCACCCTTTCCTTTCAAAAAATGTTCACTACCCTCTGGTATTATTTTGCCTTGGTAATGCCATAGTCAATTTGCTAGCCTTTCCATCCTCCCTTTCCATGGAAATCTTTCAGGGTCACTTCTTGACTCTCTTTTATTCTTATTCCACTTATTCCACTCTCCCTGGTGGGTCATGTTCATTTCCCCTTCCTTAGATTTCAATTTTATGAAGATGATTCCCGAATCGATTTCCCTGGCTTGGACTTCTCTCTCTTGCATTTCGAATTACCTGGTATATAATGCCATGTAAGTGTTTTGCCAGCAGATCAAATACACATATTTATACATTTGATAAGTGTATACATTATAGGCATCTATTAAATATTAGGCACTGTGCTAGGCCTTAGGAGTGCAATGAAAAATAAAATGGATAAGGTCCTTGTCAATTAGAGCTTATCGTCTATGAAGTAGAGATTAACTGGATGTGTAGGTTTGCAGTGGGAGCTGGAGTGTTCTGGGCAGAGGGGATGACCTGCATACAGGCCCTGGAGCACAAAGTTCAAGGAACTAAAGATCAGGGTGACTCTAGCAGAAGGGGAAGTAACATAATGTTTAAGAAGCCGGCACAGGATAGACTGTGTAGGATTTGTAAACCATGTTAAGATTTTGCTCTTTATACTAAAAACTACTGAAAGCCATTCATTAGCAATGTTTTAAGCGGACTTGATCATATTTGCATTGGAAAGATCACTCTAGCTCTGGGGAATGAATTAGGGTTTGGAGAGAATAAGTGGCAGATTAAAAAATAGGCTATGAGGGGTATTTTGTCAGTACAGTAGACAGGATTTGGTGAGAAATTTAATAGGGAGAGGAGGAAGGGAGGTACAGTGGTTAATTGCTGGGTTTTTGGACTTAAATGATTGCGTGGATAGTGGTACCATTCACTGAGACAGGGATTGTTGGAAGACGACCATATTTGAGGGAAGAGAGGGGTTAAACAGGCAGCTGGACATATTGACTTATACCTTACAGTAGAGATCTGAGCCAGAGATGTAAATTCCTAATTTTATATGGTAATTAAACCAAGGACATGAATGAGATTTCCTAGGGAAAGAGTACATAGTGAGAAGGAGAGAGGCCAAGAGAGGAACTCAGGAATTTAATTGTTTAGTAGAAAGTATGACTGAGAAGGAGGAGCCGGAGGAGTGGGAGGAAAACCTGGAGTAGGAGACAGTGGGAATGACCCACAGTGTTGGATGCGCTGAGGATATTAAGCAAGGGGTTTAAAATACTGAAAGCATTTAGTGAAGTAGACATCTTACGTGACTTTAGTGAGAGTGAGTGTTATTTATATGAAATGACAGGTGGAAACCAGATAAGAGATACCTGAAAAGTGAGTGAGAGAGGATAAAAGGGGAATGGTTGGAATATATAGCTCTGTGAAGGAAGAAGAGGTAAGCCAGAAGCTAGGAGGAGATGTGAGGTCCATTGTGGTTTGTTTATTCATTTTTTCTTTGGATATGTTTAAATGTGAATGGGAAGGAACCAGTCAGGAGGGAAAGGTTGACTTCATGATACAGCAAGTTTTCTGAGGGGGGAGTGCTTTGAATCCCTACCTCTCCAGCCTCCCACAGGCCTCTCAGATTACCTTAGGAAGGAGATTTCTGTTATAACAGAAGTACAGCTACAGCTGCAGGTAACGTGATATGTTTGGTAGAAGTAGATGGGAGGCTTCTAATTTGCTTCTTTTATATTTACCTAAAGTAGAAAACAAAGCTATTTCCTGAGAATGAGAAAAGTTCTGTGGGGGTGGGGTGGCGGGGGTGGGGTGGCAGGGGAAGGGTAGGAGTGTTAGTAGGAGGATTCAAGAGACTAGGGAAACATAGAGAATATTCCAGTTATCTATGGCTGCCTAACCAACCATCTCAGAGTTTAGCGGCATGATCATTTCATTGTGCTCATAGACTTTGTGAACCAGGAATTTGGATAAAGCACAGTGAGGGCAGCTTGTCTCTATTGCATGGTAGAGGCTCTATTGCCACTGCACCTGGCCTCCTGTCTGTTTTTCAAACTTACATTGAACTACTTGGTTCACCTTCCGGGTGGCTGTCGTTGATGATACTGTCTCTATGGCGGCAGAAATGATAAAGTCACACTGACATGCTCCTTCACAGAAATCATATCGAGCACTTAAGACTGACATACTTGCTTTTCTTCTTTTAACCTCATTTTTAAAAAGATTTTTATTTTGTTAATGTTTTATTTTTTGTTATAGGGACAGAACTATAAACATACATTTTCCATTCATTCTAGAATTGCCTTATCTCTCTCCAACCTGGTTAGAAGCCCTTCAAATCACCAGCTTAAACACCATCACTTCTGTGAAACCTTAACTGATTTCCTGATTTTGTTGGTGGTCCCAAAGCATTTGGTTTGAGTTGCTAAGTACCATATCTAGAACAGTTGTTCCTAAATTTGTCAGTGCAGTATCGTCACCTGTAAATCATTTAAGAAAGGCAGATTTCAGCCTCACACCCCAAACCTACTGAGTCATTCCTTGTGGACACAGTGATCCACAATTATGTAATTGTTAATTGATTGATAGACATTTGCATAGATGCCTGTAGGCCCATTAGACTCTTTTTTTTTTTTTTTTTTTTTTTTTTTTTTTGAGGCGGAGTCTTGCTCTCTCTCCCAGGCTGGAGTGCAGTGGCGGGATCTCGGCTCACTGCAACTTCTGACTCTCAGGTTCAAGCAATTCTCCTGGCTCATCCTCCTGATAGCTGGGACTACAGGCATGCACTACCACGCTTGGCTAATTTTTGCTGGTTTTTTTTTTTTTTTTTTTTTTTTTTTTTTTAGTAGAGATGATGCAGATAGGAGACAGGGAAATACTGGGTGGAAGAGGGTGGTTCTGTGGCAAAGGCCCCACCATCACACCTGAAGACCCCCAGCTCTAAATAAGGACAGGCTTTCCTGTTTTTCACACCCAAAAAGTTGCCTTGTGGCTCACCACACCCTCTATCCTCCACCCATATAAATCCCGAACCCCAGGTGCCAGAAGCAGACAGGCAAGCCAGCAGACCAGCAGACGAGCAGTAGAACAGCACGGCAGAGAAAGAGAGAAGAGGAGAAACATCTGAGTACCTAGAGTAGTTCGGATGGGGTGGTTGGAGAGGAGTCCAGCTGCTGGGCAGCCCGACCCCAGGGGAAGATCACCTTCCTGCTCTACCCCCACCTTCTGGGTCCCCATGCATCCCGCTGAAAGTGACCTCCACCTCACATTCATCCTTCAAGCCCTTGTGTGACCTGATTTTTCTGGGATGCTGGGCAAGAACGCGGGATACAGAAAGCTGTCACACTGGACTTCTGCCCTTTTGAAAAGGCCGCATTGAGCTGATTAATACTCAAGCTGTCTGTGGATGGCAAAGCTGAAAGAGCTTTGTGTTACTGGGATTGCAGGCACGCATCCCTAGACAGTGCCAGAGCCCAAAGTGCTCGCCCTGGCCTCTGCACCTGCCCATCTGCATGCTCCCCCTCCTGCTAGGGGTTTGAGCAGCAGCGCAATTGAACAGGCAAGCCATAGCCCTGTCGCATGTCCTGCGAGGGGGATCAGGGAACTCTCCCACTTCAGAGGCGGGGTTTCGCCATGCTGGCCGGGCTGGTCTCGAATTGCTGACCTCAAGTGATCTGTCTGCCTCGGCCTCCCAAAGTGCTGGGATTACAGGCAAGAGCCACCACACCCAGCCCCATTAGACTCTTAAATCCTCAAGATCAGAGGCCATGTTTGATTTCAGATCCTCTGTAGTGCTTTGCCCATGGGAGATGTTCAAAACATTGTGTGGAGTTTGTCTCTGTCTTCTCTTGGGATTAGTCATTTGTAGAGACTTTTCTATATGCTGTTCTTTTTCTCTTGGATTTCCATCAGATGTCACCCGATTCTGTTCTCTTTTTTTTTTTTTTTTTTTTTTTTTTGAGACGGAGTCTCGCTGTGTCTCCCAGGCTGGAGTGCAGTGGCGTGATCTCAGCTCACTGCAAGCTCCGCCTCCCGGGTTCAAGCCATTCTCCCGCCTCAGCCTCCCAAGTAGCTGAGACTACAGGCGCCCGCCACCACGCCCGGCTAGTTTTTTGTATTTTTAGTAGAGATGGGGTTTCACCATGTTAGCCAGGATAGTCTCGATCTCCTGACCTCGTGATCCACCCGCCTCGGCCTCCCAAAGTGCTGGGATTACAGGCTTGAGCCACCGCGCCCGGCCTCTGTTCTCTTTTTTACTTAGCCATCTGGGACCCGATTGCCACAAACAACAAAAACAGCAACAACAACAAACACAGTATGTAGGTGGGAAGTACATTCAAGTTAAATTCAAGTTAAAAATGTGAATGAGGTTGTCATTTTGCTTGCGTTTGTGTGAACTCTTTTTCTAGGCAGGGGATCAAAGGTATTTTATTTATTTATTTATTTATTTATTTATTTATTTATTAAATTGAGATGGGGACCTCACCATGTTACCCAGGCTGGTCTCAAACTCCTAGGCTCCAGTGATCCTCTTGCCTTGGCCTCCCAAAGTGTTGGAATTACAGGTGTAAGCCACTGTTCCTGGACGGGTTTTATACTTTTAAAATGTTAAAGGCAGTATTTTTGACTGTCGTCAAGGTGAGCATGGTACGTACCATGGGAATAAATGGAATTCCCAATGATCATGTTGGTATAGGTTTTCTTTCATTTTTATGGTAGGGTGGGAAAGGGGACAGAAGGGTCTTGCAATCTCACGAAGTCAGCCTAAGCATCTAGTTCCCTGAGATTTTGCTCAACATGCTTTGTTGAAGCAGTTAAACCTGGCTATAGCAGCAGTAAGGGGTGAAAAATGGACAGGATGGAATCAAATTTTTTTTTTTCTAATTTTCAATCGCCATGCTGGCCGGGCTGGTCTCGAATTGCTGACCTCAAGTGATCTGCCTGCCTCGGCCTAATCACAAAACAATTGAATTACAATCTCAGTGCAGTGATTAAAAAGAATTGATTTAATCTGGCAATAATGGATCCTGCTGCTAATTAAGCATTTGTGTTGTACGTGGGAAGATACATTTGGGAAGCAGTTATTTCTCACTGCATACCTGTCTAATATAGCTGACAGTTATAGTCACACGTCCCTTTTCTCCCCCCTTAGGATTTTGTTTGCAGCTCCTTTAAATGCCAAACATTTGTGCTAAAAATAGCTGTTCCATTTTCCTGTGACTCCATCCAGGTCAGTCTGCCTGCCTCCCTTGCTTCCCAGGTGGGCATATCCACATTACGGTTTTGTTAGTTCGTCTTTGTATGATTTATTTTCCCCTCCAACTACAGACGACCCACATTGTACTTCCGTGACAGGGCTGCAGTGCAGTTGCTATGCAGGGTTCCTAAATAGCATCGAGTAGAATGGATGCCAACAGCTGCATTCAGCTGCAGTGGAGGGACTTTAAGGGAGTGGGCACCGGAGTAAACATTTCAAGTGGAAAAATGTCACTGCTGAGGGAAGTAGTCTCTTTTAATGTTTTAAAAACATTTCCAGACCTTGTTAGACAGATCAGTGTGCAGCATCGGGTGAAAGGGAAGCCGAAGCAATGAGAGGTCACCAGACAAAGAAACCAGAAGAAGCTTGGAGGGAATGTATGATCCTGACTCTAAGATGCACATTTCTGTTTCATATTTCAATACTTCAGATGTTGAGATATATCTTACAACTGCTAGGTGCGTTTAATAATTTCCGCTGCTTATCCCTCCAGCACCCTATGTCACCCCATAAAATAAAACCATTATTTAAATGAAGTTGTGAAGCTCGCACTGAGTGATGTCTAGATTTGAGGAAACAGCACGTTCACCAAGGGAAACCCACTACAGTCTAGAGTTTACCTCTCAGCCATGTGAACTAAGAATCCTAATTTGTGAGCACACAGAAGGACTTTTTGTTTTTACACCTTTATTGAGGTATAGTCGATATACAAAAACTGCGTATATTTAATGTATACAACTTGTGGAGCTGGGGCATGTGAATACAACTGCGATACCATCACCACAGTCAAGGAAATAAACATATCCATCTCCTCCGAAAGTTTCCTTGTGTCCTTTTGCTTTTGTGTGTGTGCTAAGAACACTTAGCATGAGAGCTTCCCTGTTGACAAATCGTTAAGTATACAATACCATATTGTGCACTACTGGCACCGCGTTGTACAGCAGATCTTCAGCACTTACTCATCTTGTATAATAATAACTTTATACTCATTGAACTCCATTTCTCCCTTTCCCTATCCCCTGGCAACCACCACTCTATTTTCTGCTTCTATATATTTGGCTTTTTTTTTTTTTTTTTTTTTTTTAGATGGAATCTCAGTCTGTCACCAGGCTGGAGTGCAATGGCGCGATCTCGGCTCACTGCAACCTCCGCCTCCCGGAGTGATTCTCCTGCCTCAGCCTCCCAAGTACTGGGACTACAGGCATATATATTTGACTCTTTTAGGTACCCCATATAAGCAGAATTATGCAGTATTCAAAAGTACATTTTCTTTTTTTTTTTCTTTTTTGAGATGAAGTTTCGCTCTTGTTGCGCAGGCTGGAGTGCAATGGTATGATCTTGGTTCACCACAATCTCCGCCTCCTGGGTTCAAGCGATTCTCCTGGCTCAGCCTCCTGAGTAGCTGGGATTACAGGCATGCACCACCAAGCCTGGCTAATTTTGTATTTTTAGTAGAGATGGGGTTTCTTCAAGTTGGTCAGGCTGGTCTCGAACTCCCGACCACAGGTGATCCAATCCATCTCGGCGTCCCAAAGTGCTGGGATTACAGGTGTGAACTGCCTCGCTGGGTTAATTTTGTACCTTTGGTAGAGACAGGGTTTCTCTATGTTGGTCAGGCTGGTCTCAAACTCCTGACCTCAGGTGATCTGCCCGCCTTGGCCTCCCAAAGTGTTGGGATTACAGGCATGAGCCACCACACCCGGCCCAGAAGTACATTTTCTAAGGAAAAGTATAGTATTTATTTGGCTTACAAAGACTTATGTATAAATTCAGACTGTTCATTGAAAAAACGTAACAGACACAGGAAAGGAATGGAGGAATGCCCCTGTCAGAACTACCAACCAATTCCCCTCCTGGAGATGAACTCTTACTTGGAAACCATATTTTAATCAGAAGACAGCTTGGAAAGTCTCCAGGTAGGGTGAGGAGTCCACCTTAGATGATCCACCCGCTTTGGCCTCCCTAAGTGCTGGGGATTACATCCCTCCCTCCCTCCCTCCCTCTTTCCCTCCTTCCTTCCTTCCTTCCTTCCTTCCTTCCTTCCTTCCTTCCTTCCTTCCTTCCTTCCTTCCTTCCTTCCTTCCTTCCTTCCTTCCTTCCTTTCCTTCTCTCTCTCTCTCTCTCTCTCTCTCTCGTTCTCTCTCTTTCTTTCTGAGTCTTGCTCTGTCACGAAGCTGGAGTGCAGTGGCAGATCTCAGCTCACTGCAACCTCTGCAGCAAGTTTCAAGGGATTCTCCTGCCTCAGCCTCCCAAATAGCTGGGACAGCTGGGACAGCTGGGACTAAAGGTGTGTGCCACCACACCCAGCTAATTTTTGTATTTTTAGTAGAGACGGGGTTTCACCATGTAGGCCAGGATGGTCTCGACCTCCTGATCTCGTGATCTGCCCGCCTTGGCCTCCCAAAGTGCTGGGATTACAGGCGTGAGCCACCGCTCCCGGCACTCTGTTTATGGCATCCATTATGTTACATTATTGATTCTCAACCTTAGATGAACATTCAAATGACCTGTCTCTCCCTCCACCTTTTTTTAGGGGGAGAATTATGTTTGTACATTACACCACAGGGACTATACATACATAAACTTCTTTTGAAAGATAGAGATGGGGTCTCACTATGTTACCCAGTCTGTTCTTGAACTCCCGGACTCAAGCAATCGTCCTGGCTCAGCCTCCCAAAGTGTTGGGAGTACAGGCATGAGCAACTGCACCCAGGCTATATATATTCTTGTATGCCTAGTTTCTCTCACCCAATATAATGTTTGTAAGATTCATCAATGTCGTTGCATGTGGTTGTAGATTGTCAAATCCCAATGCTGTATAGAAATCCATTGTATAACAATATTACATTTTACTTATCCATTCTAAATAGGAGAATAAAAATTTGGGTGATTTCCAGTTTTTGGTTATTTTGAATGCTATTATGAACATTCTAGTACGCACCTTTTGGAAAACATATATGTATACATTTCTATTATATACCTAGGAGTCACATTGATGGGTTATAAGATACGCCTATAGGCTGGGTGCGGTGGCTCACGCCTGTAATCCCAACACTTTGGGAGGCCGAGGCGGGTGGATCACGAGGTCAGGAGATCGAGACCATCCTGGCTAACACGGTGAAACCCCGTCTCTACTAAAAATACAAAAAAATGCTGGGCGTGGTGGCTGGCGCCTGTAGTCCCAGCTACTCGGGAGGCTGAGTCAGGAGCCTCAAAAAAAAAAAGAAAAAAAAGATACGCCTATATTATTAAGCCAGGTGTAGTGGCTCATGCCTGTAATCCCAGCACTTTGGGAGGCTGAGGCGGGCCAATTGCTTTGAGACCAGCCTGGGCAACACAGTGAAACTGATCTCTACAAAAAATACAAAAATTAGCCTGGTGTGGTGGCACATGCCTGTGATTCCAGCCACTCAAGAGGCTGAGGTGGGAGAATTGCTGGAGCCCAGAAAGTTGAGGCTGCAGTGAGCTGTGATCGCACCACTGCACCCTGGCCTGGGTGACAGAGCAAGACCCTGTCTCAAAAAAAAAAAAAAAAAAAAAAAAAAAAAAAAAAATGCTATGCCTATATTCAGGCTAAATGTATATAGAATATTTTCTTTAAATTAACATAAAACCACATGACGAACCTGCTAAAACCCTCACTGGCTTTCTTCTATAGTCTGAGTAAACCGTGTTCCATACAAGGCCCACAGGACCAGCTCCTATTTAATTCTCTGGCTTCATCCCATATCACTCTTTTGACTCAGCCATGTTTGCTCCCGTTCAGTCGTCTTCCTGCATGTGGGTGTCCTGCTTTTTCCTTTGTTTGCAACATGCTTATTGCCAGTCCTTCTCCCCAGGCAAACCCACACTGCTCAGCTCCTAACAGGAAGCTTCTATTCATCTTTCAAGTGTCACTTTCATGGAGCTTTCTCTGATCATGGTTATCCAAATATCTCCATTTTATTTTCTCTAATTCTATCAAATTTCTTCATAGCACTTATGACAAATTTGACAGTATATACTAATTTTTTGTTCCTGGTTATATACTATTTTTTTTCTTTTTGAGACAGAGTTTCACTCTTGTTGCCCAGGCTGGAGTGCAATGGCATGATCTCTGCTCACTGCAACCTCTGCCTCCTGGGTTCAAGTGATTCTCCTGCCTCAGCCTCCCAGGTAGCTGGGATTACATTCAGCTTCCCAAGTAGTTGGGATTACAGGCATGCACCACCACACCCAGCTAATTTTGTATTTTTAGTAGAGACGAGGTTTCACCATTTTGGTCAGGCTGGTCTCGAACTCTTGACCTCAGGTGATCCACCTGCCTCGGCCTTCCAAAGTGGTAGGATTACATGCATGAGTCACCATGCCCGGCCTGTTTCTGGTTATATGCTATTAATAATTTTTGTTTCTTGTTTTTCTGTGTCTTATTCTAGCCTTGCGGTACTTTAAAAAACAGCTGCATGAATATTCCACTCCCAGACATCTTGATGTAATTATTTTGGAGGAGATCCTAGCTTTGGTATTTTTTAAAAGCCTCTCAAGCTCATGACTGTGTTATAGCATTTGTAATAAGTTATTAATAGTACATGCCCATCATCATAAATAAACATTGGAGACCACTGGACCAGTCCACATGACACCTTATTTTACATACTAGGGAACTAGGTTGCTTAATAGAGAATCTGAACTATGTTCACTGTTACACAACTGGTTAGTGCTATGACTGGGACAGCTTCACTTTCTAATTCCATTGCTCTTCCAGTGCAAGGCAAACTCTGGGGTTGCATATTCTGATTATTTGTGCATGTCTATCTCCCTCACTGAATTGTAAGTTCGTGAGCAATTGGGACTGTGTTTATTTTATCTTTTTATTCTTCATAGCACCTGTATAATTCCTTGGTCATAGCAGACTGTCAATAAGTGTGTTGAGAACAAATAATATAACCATTTCGATCACTTATCTGACACTTATATAACATGTTTCACTGAGCTGTTTCTGTTTTGTACCTTAAGCACTAACATTTCATTATTTCAGAATCTTTTTCTTTATACATTAAAAGGCTGAATCAATTTCAGAGCCTTGAAGCCAAAGAGGTTTGAGGACCCTCGAAAGTACAGTACCTTTTCTGGAGTATTAAATATCAATAACAACAGGGATTTTCTTCATCTATGGTTGGACATATTATTCACCAGTGTCAGAATATAGAGTCTCCTCAATCAGGAAGAGTTTCTGGTTCTTTCTTTCTCTTTTTTTTTTTTTTTTGAGACAGAGTCTCGCTTTGTCGCCCAGGCTGGAGTGCAGTGGCACCATCTCAGCTCACTGCAAGCTCCGCCTCCCGGGTTCACGCCATTCTCCAGCCTCAGCCTACGAGTAGCTGGGACTGCAAGCACGCACCACCACGCCCGGCTAATTTTTTGTATTTTTAGTAGAGTCGGGGTTTCACCGTGTTAGCCAGGATGGTCTCGATCCTCCTGACCTCGTGATCCGCCCGCCTCGGCCTCCCAAAGTGCTGGGATTACAGGCGTGAGCACCGCGCGCGGCTCTGGTTATTTCAAGAATTGTAGATTACTATGTACTTACAGGCATCACTTTACCCACAGTATCTGACTCAAATTCAAATGAAAAAATTCACTGTATAGTAAATTCATTTCTAGTGATTTGTGTTTTATAAAAAAAGGGAAAAATAATAAATTCAAACATCCAGAACTGTCGTAAATTAATAAGGTAGTTCTGGCTCTAGGAATTTTTGGGCACTTTCCAAAGTAAGTGAAAATATAATTATCAATACAATCCAAGAAATTTGTGGCTGGAACATAGGAGAAGCTACCTACTGTTATCGGGAGGTTGTGTTTCTAGCAAGTAGAGTGTCTGGCAAATTTTCATCTGTCAAGATTAAGATCTATTAGGAAATAGAGAATACCGTAGAAATAACTACAATAGCATTAAAACAATAGTTTTAAAAATTCACAATAAATAAAAATTCAAGAAAGAACCCATTTTATTAATACAGCAGTCTGCTCCAGAATCATCCTCTTTAATTGATCAAGAAACATTGCTAATGGCGTGATGATCTGCTGAGGCTGTAGGGTTTGTTTCATATGAAATGCGCTTCCTTTACAGTGTTCTGGGTCAGTCTCTGCTGGCTTAAAATGTAATGACTTGTGCTCTTGCATTCTTGTTTTGTTCTTGCAAGTCTTTGCAAAATGCTAAACTCACAAATGATTGTGGTGCTCAAGGGCATGTTTTCTAGGGTATGTCAAGAGAGTTAAATGTAATCAGGTCTTTCTGCACTGCTTCTCAGACCTGCCCCCTGATCCACAGAAGCAGGGAGGGGAAGTTAGGAAACAGTGTACACTGAGGAGGAGCTTTAAAAATGTAGAATGATGATATGGTTTGGCTGTGTCTTCACCCAAATTTCACCTTGAATTGTAACCATCTCCACATGCGAAGGGCAGGGCCAGGTGAAGGTAATTGAATCAGGGAGGCGGTTTCCCCCATACTGTTCTTGTGGTAGTGATTAAGTCTCACGAGAGCTGATTGCTTTATAAATGGGAGTTCAACTGCGCAAGCTCTCTCGCCTGCAGCCACGTGAGACACAACTTTGCTCCTCTTTCGCTTTCCGTCATGATTGTGAGGCCTCCCCAACCATGTGGAACTGTGAGTCTGTTAAACCTCTTTCCTTTACCCTTTACAAATTACCCAGTCTTGAGTATGTTTTTATTAGCAGTGTGAGAACAGACTAATGCGAGTGACAACGTAAAACCAATGACCTCAAAATCATTGCTAGAAAGGGATTTACAATATTTACAGGTCTCTCTACTCTTCAGGTCTTCGAGGGTAGTGTTTTTTCATCTTTATATTCTTAGCACTTCTCAAAGCGTTAAGTTACTAATCGATGCTTATTCTGTAATTGCTGAATGAATCATGAATGTGACATTTGGGGGTTGTTATATAGTAATAGCCCCTTATTTGTCTATTACCCCTTTTCAAGTAACCTTTTTTTTTTCTGTAATTTTTACAATCTTCTTAGGGAAAAAATGAGAAAGTAAATTTATTTTAGTTTCCCATAGTTAGTTGGAATTTATGCAGTGGAAGTAATTTACCCAGTGAATGAAATTTACAAGTCTCATGACTTCTCTGCTTACATGGAGGTAATAAAAGTTTCTGTGGTCAGTAATTAAAATGCTCAGTGCCACAAATAGTCAAAACTCCAATTCTGATTTACATTGAACAAGTTCTTCCTGCTAGGGAAAGGGGATGTGGCCAGGAGAGAGGGAGAGAAGAAGGTCTAGATTGTGATCTAGTGTTGGTTTCCTCTGGCTTTGGCCCACCTTAAAGCTCATTTCTTTTTCTCATGTTCTCTTTTTGGGACCTTCAGAGGCCCTCCCCAACTGCATCCCTTGGGAATCTCACCAGCAATTTCAGTGACCCAGACTAATGGCTCTTTGTGGCAGCCAGTCATTTCCTGGTAAATATTTTCATTTTATTTGCTCAGTGTCTTCTTGGAGGGCATGCCATGCGATGCTGCCTCTCCTTCACTCGAGCAATTTCTGTATTTTGCAGGTCACATATTGAATCACCCAGTATTCTAAATGACACCAATCTGCTTTTAAATCCCTCTCTACCTGAGGTGAAAGTGGGCATTCTTAGCGTAAGCAGCCAGCCTGGTTTGCCTGGGATTGTTCTGTTTTTTATTTTAGCTTAATTTTTTTATTTTTACACCCCTCTTAGCTCATACCTAATGCCTGGGATTTTTCTGGTTACAGCACTAAAATCCCTGCTTCCCTGGAAACTTCTCCCTGGGATGCAAAAAATCCTTCCCCCCGACCACCCCCAGCAGATATGGAAAGTTGGGAGAAAAGCATACAACTTCTATACCAGCCGCCAAATAGGATGAAAAACAACATTGTTTTCAGTGTCAAGTAGATGTGGTATAAGTTATCCATCCTCCATAGTTGCTGTCATAAGGCACCACTGGATAGTACTTAGGATGAGCAGTGCTTCAACAGGGTCACCATGACACAGCCAAGCTAGACATAACAACACGAAACAAAATCACGCACACATAATTATATAATATAAATAGTTCTACACAGGTGTATTACTCTAAATAAAATTATGAAATTATTTTACATTTCATATTTATGGTATTTTTGAAATTATGTATTATTTACTTCCCTGTTACATAAATGCTATTATTGATAGAAAACCATAATAGGACTAGTTCATAGTGGCAATTAGTCATTAATTGTAGGACTAATTAAATCAATACTATGTATGAAAATATCATAATTTATGTTTCTCTGTCTTTGGATACAGCAAAATGTGTGTGGATACATGTATTTGTATATATATGTATATATATTTACTCCCTCTGTTGAAAACAGCAATATAAATCTGTGCGTATACATATATATGTATTGTATATATATGTATATATTTACTGTATCTCCTATGTTGAAAACAGCAATATATTTAAAAATTACTGCTTACCAACATCTCTCTCTCTCTCTCTCTCAAAACAAAACTCTTCTCTAACCTCCCACCTCCCACCCTGATTTGAGTGAGTCCTAAAAGAGATGGTGAAAATTAGATAATCCTGCATGAGGTCTTGCTCTCTGCCTGGAATGTGCCACCTTGGAACCTCACGCTCAGTTTTCTGCATTTAGCAAATATCTTTTGATTTATTTTTTCAAATTTCTGATGAGCTCTTTTTTACTCCTTGCTGCCCTATGGATAGTCCCTTCTCTGGAAACCAACTTGGTGATGATTTATGAATTCTCTATTCTTTTTTTTTTTTTTTTTTTTTTCAGTCTTGCTCTGTCTCCCAGGCTGGAGTGCAGTGGTGCGATCTCGGCTCACTGCAAGCTTCGCCTCCTGGGTTCACGCTATTCTCCTGCCTCAGCCTCCCGAGTAGCTGGGACCACAGGTGCCCGCCGCCACACCCAGCTAATTTTTTTGGTATTTTTAGTAGAGATGGGGTTTCACTGTGCTAGCCAGGATGGTCTCGATCTCCTGACCTCATGATTTGCCTGCCTCGGCCTCTCAAACTGCTGGGATTACAGGTGTGAGCCACCGTGCCCGGCTGAATTCTCTATTCTTGTATGATCAGGAACAAATATACTTGCACCTCGCCTTGGGGCACAGGGTTCATCAGGGTTGTGGATGCTTGTTTTCAGCAGAGAAATGCTCAGGAGCTTGTGCTTCAAATGATAAAACAAAACAAAAAACAGCACAATAAACCAGTTCCAGGATATGTTTGTTTACTTCAACAGATGTAGTGAAGTTTTAATTGTTCACTATGACTGGTAGTTGAAAAACTGCCCAATTCCTTGTCCATTGTAATGTATAAACTTCCTTATGGTTTTAAAATATTTAATATTTAGAAGAAAACACAGTGGATTCATTAGTAGAGGCTTTAAAATTAGTTAACTATTTGTAGACTGCATTCCCTTGGGGATGTCTTGCCTCTTTTTAAGTGAGGTTGAACACTTTATTAGCTTTCTATTTTTGTATAACAAATTACCACAAATTTAGTGGTTTTAACAGCACACACACATTTGTTATCTCAGTTTCTGTGAATCACAAGTCCAGGCACAAGTTAACTGAGACCTTTGTAGAGTCTCACCAGACTGAGCGGAGATGCCTGTTGGGCTGTGTTCTCATCTGGAGGTTAGACTGAGAAAGATCTGCTTCCAAGTTTATTCAGGTTGGTATTAGGATTCAGTTTGAAGTTGTAGGACTGAGGCCACCATTTTCTTGCTGACTGTCAGCTGGGGTCCCTCTCAACTCATTGAAGGTGCTGCCATTCCTTGTCATGTGGTACACACATGGCAGCCCACTTGCAGTAGGAGACTCTCACTTCAGTCCGATAAAACAGAATAATGCATGACATGATATGGTCAATGGAGTTGATTGCATTATTCTACTCCATCATCTTTACCTTATATTTTAATCAAATTAAGAGACTGTCTATTCCATCAAATTCACAGTCCTCACTCACACCCAGGGGGAGGGAATAATTAAGGTTTAATAGGCAAGAAGGCAGGGATCTGGGGAATTCTTAGAAGTCAATGTATCACAAAGAGTTTTTATGTTTAAAAGCCATTTGTATTTTCTTTCTGTAAACTTTTTTTTTTTTGAGACAAGGTCTCACTCTGTCACCAGGTTGGATAAACTGTCTTTTGATATTCTTTGACTGCTTTTTTCACATATTCCAAAAAATAGCAACATTGCATAAATGAGTACAGGATGAGTGAAGTAAAAGGGCAAATCCATTGGGCAAGCTTTGCCCCAAACAGAAAGTCAAGGTGGGTGGTAAAAAATTTACTTAACCTGCTTTGGAAGAGAACTGTTATATGAAAACTGAGTTAATCCTCTTTCTTTGAAGCCTTCCTGAGGACTGGTGCTTTGACTCCCAGTTCCTGCTTCTCCCAATCAAGATTTTTTTTTTTTTTTTTTTGAACTTTAAGTTCTGGGATACATGTGCAGAACATGCAGGTTTGTTACATAGGTATACATGTGCCATGGTGGTTTGCTGCACCCATCAACCCATCATCTGCATTAGGTATTTTTCCTAATGCTATCCCTCCCCTTACCCCCCATCCCCCAACAGGCATCACAGGCACAGGTGTGTGATGTTCCCCTCCCTGTGTCCATATGTTCTCATTGTTCAACCAATCAAGATCTTAATGGGAGGAGGGTTAAGTAGATCTGTTTCTGCTTTTTTTTTTTTTTTTTTTTTTTTTTTTCTGAGGTGGAGTCTTGCTCTGTCACACAGTCTGGAGTGCAGCGGCGCGATCTCAGCTCACTGCAACCTCCGCCTCCTGGGTTCAAGCAATTCTCCTGTTTCAACCTTCTGGGTAGCTGGGATTACAGGTGCTCACCACCGTGCCCAGCTAATTTTTTTGTACTTTTAGTAGAGGCAGAGTTTCACCATGTTGGCCAGGCTGGTCTTGAATTCTTATCTCAGGTGATCTGCCCACCTTGGCCTCCCAAAGTGCTGGGATTACAGGTGTGAGCCACCTCATCTGACCAAGCAGATCCATTTCAACACCAAGGAACTTAACATCAAAATCTTATTGCTCATCTGAAAGAAACCTTACGTCTCAATTCTTACAGGACTGAGTTCTGTGACATTGTGGTTATGTTAGGCCCACCTTGATAATCCAAAACAGTTTTCTTATTTTTAGGTCAGCTGGGTAGCAACCTTAATTCTATCTGTTCCCTGAATTCTCCTTTGCCATGTAATACAAGTTCCTGGGATTAAGATGTATCTATCTTTTGTGGGAAACATTATTCTGCCTATCACAGGGTGCTATAATTAGCTTTGTCTGGTATACATGGCCACCACTATGATTGGTGGGATTAGGGATATGACGGCAGCCCCACCAGCATTCCTATCATTTAATAAGATGAATAGTTGCCTAAAATAAGTCAAATACCGTTCTGGACAGAGAAACTATTTTTCTCCCATAACCCCATCTGCATGCAGATTCTTACTAATTATTCTTGGATAAATATAAAATTTTGCATATTATTGTATTCAAGTGGTGACTGGTGACACATATGTTACCATACCTCATTACATTGCATTTTCAAAATTCAGTAACATATATTTATTGCACTGTTAATTTTGATAGCAGCTGTCTTTGCTGGTTATGCTTCTCAGATGGTCAACAGATCATGGATGATTTGATAAATGAGTTATATTGCCATGGCCTACTTCTGGATTTTGCTAATCAAAGAGTTTGGACATAATTTCTTTATGAAGTTCTGTGTATCTCATGCTTCTTATCCTAACTTTCAACTTTAAGACATTTTAAAATGATGCTTTCAAATGAGAGTGTTGATCATGCTTTCTGTTCTCACAGTGTGTATTGGTTTGTTAGGGCGATATGGTAAGGGTTCCCCAGAGAAACAGAATGCATATATTATAAGGAATAGGCTCATGTGATTGTGGGGGCTGACAAGCCTCGAGATCTGCAGGGTGAGTGGGTGACACGGTTTGGATATTTGTCCCCTCCAAGCTCATGTTGAAATGTGATCCCCAGTGTTGGAGGTGGGGCCTGATGGGAGTTATTTGGGTCATGGGGGTGGGTCTCTCATGAATGGCTTGGTGTCTTCCCCACAGTAATGAGTGAGTTCTTGCATTGTTAGTTCATGTGAGAGCTGGTTGTTGAGAAGTGTGTGGCATCTCTCTTGCTCCCTCTTCTTGCTGTGTGACACGTTGTTCCCTCTTCTTGCTATGTGACACGTCTGTACCTTCTGACGTGAGTTAAAGCTTCCTGAGGCCTCACCAGAAGCCAAGCAGATGCTAGTGGCATGCTTAAACAGCCTGCAGAAACGTGAGCCAAATCAACCTATTTTCTTTATAAAATACTCATTCTCAGGTATTTCTTTACGGCAACACAAAACAGACTAACATGGTAGGCAAGCTGGAGATCCAGGAAGAGCCAATGGTCAGTTCAAGTTTGAAGGCAGGAAATAGCCAATGCCCTAGATGGAAGGCAGCCAGGCAGAAAGAGTTCTGTCTTACTCAATGGAGAGTCAACCTTTTGCTCTATTTAGGCCTTTCACTGACCTAATGAGGCTCACCCACATTAAGGAGGGCAATCTGCTTTATTCAGTCTAGGGATTTAAGTGTTAATCTCATCTAAAAACATCCTCACAGAAACACCCAGAATAATGTTTGAGCAAATAGGGCCACAGTTGCGCACTCTGTGGCCCAGTCAAATTGACACATAAAATTAACCATCACAGGCTGCCATAACAAAGTACCAAAGACTGTTGTTTAAGTGACAACATAACTGTATTTTCTCACAATTCCGGAGGCTAGAATTCCAAGATCAAGGTGTTGGTAGAGTTGGTTTTTTTTCTGAGGCCTTTCTCCTTGGCTTGTAGATGGCCATCTTCTCCCTTTGCCTTCACACCGTCTTCCCTCTGTGTGTGCTTGTATCCCAATTGTCTCTTCTTATAAGGGCACCAGTCATATTGGACTAGGGTCTATCCATGTGAACTCATTAATTACCTCCTCAAACACTCCATCCTCATATATAGTCACATTCTGAGGTACTGGGACTTAGGACTTTGCTATATGAATGGTGAAGGAGTGAGGAAATGCAATTCATCCCATAACATAGGATAAGTGCTGTATTTGTTTGTTGTCGTTGCTTTTTTTGAGATGGAGTCTCACTTTGTCACCCAGGCTGGAGTGTGAGGGTGCGATCTTGGCTCACTGCAACCTCTGCCTCCCAGGTTCAAGCGATTCTACTGCCTCAGCCTCATGAGTAGCTGGATTTACAGGCACCTGCCATCATGCTCTGCTAATTTTTGTACTTTTAGTAGAGACAGAGTTTCACCATGTTGGCCAGGCTGGTCTCGAAACTCCTGACCTCAAGTGATCCGCCTGCCTCAGCCTCCCAAAATGCTGGGATTATAGGCATGAGCCACCGCACCTGGCCAGAGTGCCATATTTGTTAATAAATGTGTGTAAGATCTGAAAGTAGAAACAGTGAGAATTTAGGATGTAGACTGTACTGGGAAGGCACAGGAATGGAACTAGACAGGCAAATGTACAGCTTGACTGGTCAAGCACAGTATCATATAGAATCTATAATAAATATTAGTCCATGGGCCCAGCTATCATTGTCAAGTCCAAAAGAGAATGTAGGCACTTCCTAGGGGTATAACATAATGTCCTTCAAGAATATAGAACTAAGGACAATAAGACTACTCTGAAAGAATTAAATACAGAACTATTTAAGAATCATCAGAATAAATATACATAATATAATCTTAAAGATACAGATAGTCCAGATCAAGTCTTGACTAAAATTATTGGCATATTTCTTTTCTTTCCCCTACAAAATACTATGTTAACTAATGAAGTGGGAGAAATTGGCCATCCATGAAAACATCAAAAACAAAACAAAACAAAAACAAATCAGCCTGTTTTAGGGGCAACTGTTGGCAGTGACCACATAGTTGTGTTCTGGGTAGAGAACATCTTGACCCAATAATTTGATTTGTCAGTTCTTTTGGTAGATTATTATCTACCAAGGTATATTTACCTTTTGTCGAGAGGATTGGGTCATGTTTTGAGAGCCTGATAGTTTAACATTTAGATCTGTTAACTAACTCACATGTAAACCAGTGAGACTTGAGAACCTGAGCAGTTTGGCTACAGGAACAAAATAGGTTGGCTAGATAATAACAAGTGCTATACCCCTAACTGAATATCTTTCTTGCGGAATGTTTATAAATTAACATGCTGGCTTACACATGAGGATTTTGAGAGTTTTGTCACTGTCAGGTGGTGTCTTTGAACTTGGCCAATCATGAGACTTGGGAAAATCAAACTTGTAGGTCTCTGTAACAGTGAACTGTGTATTTTTGTTAACATACTGTAAGTACTGTCGCTCTTTGTGGCTTTGTGTCAGAAGCCTGAGGATATTTTTGGCATTACTCCAACCTCATCATACCATTTGTAGTTGAATTTCTACAATAATAATGGGGTATCCTAAAGTTAGTATAGACTATTACAACTGGGAGCCATCAGCAGGTCAGGGGCTCAGACACGGACCTGTGTGTGTGTGTGTGTGTGTGTGTGTGTGTGTGTGTGTGTGTTTAGGACGCAAGAGAGGAGAATTTGGATGAGAATGTGAGGTGAGCGCACAGGCAGGAGGGAACAAAGAAAGGCAGTACTAGCTAATTTTTATATGCTATTTAGTATGTGCCAGGTATTTTCCTAAGCTCTTTTACATTTATTAACTCACTTAATTTTTATAAAGCTCCATGGGGTAAGTACAACTGACTTCTTTATTTTAAATATAAAAATGAGACACTTAGAGGTTAAGTAAACTACCAAGGTAGAGTAGGATTTGAACTCAAGATGTCTGGTTCTACAGTCTGTGCTTTTGACCATCCAACCACCATCATCATAGGACCATGTAAGAATTCCAGTGACTAGGAAAAGATCTCAGAGCTAGCATCTGGAATTACTTATCCCTGAGTGCTAGAGGTGGTGACTTTATATCCCTCCTCCCTTGGGAAACTGCAAGTAACATCTTTAGCATTTATTGAGTGACACTCTATGCTAGATGTTAAGCTAGGCATTTTATACTATCTCCTAATAATTTAGAGTTCTAGAAGGTTCATAATGGAACCAAATGCCTGATGATGATGATGATGATGATGATAATAAAAAGATTATGATACTCTATAGCAACAACAATGATGATAATGAAAATAGCAGCTAATATTTGTTAAGGGCCTTCATTGTTGCAGGCATTGCGCTAAGCACCTTTTATACACTATCTCATTTATAACTTCTCCAGAGCCTGAGGTGAGGACTATCATTTGGTAGAATTGTTGCATTTTCCAGTTTTCATTTAAGCCACAGAGAAGATAAATAATTAGCTCATGAATGGCCCTGGTTGAGGGCAGAAGAGAACTGTAAGGAGAGAGAATCAGAATGGTTTTGAAAGTTGTGGAGATTAAATGTATAAATATTTAGACAAGTGGTCTATATTATAAACACCTATACGAATGAAAGATTGCTTGTACTATCCCTCCTGATTTTGCTGTATACTGAAAGCACTCAGAGACCAGCCAGCAGAGAACACAGTCTGACCCATCCCACTGGAGGATGCTGGCAGCAAAAGCCTCCGCCGTCTGGCTTGGCAGTGCCAGGCTCTTACCTCACCCAGGTGCCTGTGCGGATAAAATGGTGGGAGGGAAGGCAGAACCTCCAAATACATAATTCCCAAATCCTCAAGGGAGACCAAAATATTATGCTGTTGCTTTCTGGAGTTTTCTCAGTTTGAATTAAAGTTTCCAGTTAAGTCCCATCCATTGGCCAAATTAGTTTTTGGCCAACCCAATCTTACTGTCTTCCATGGGTCCTGCTTGATGCTGCCTCTTCTGGAAGTGAGAATGGGGATTCACCCCTACCATGCCAATTTCCCAGGGGAAAAAAGGAAACTTCCACAAATATTTCACTTCAGTAGATGATGAAGATTCTGTAAGAAGATCGTTCAACTAGGGAAACCCCTTTCTGATCATGTCAGTTTCCTTTTCAAAACATCTCTAATTCTTCAGTGCTTGCAGAATCCATCCCCAAATCCACGAGCCATCATTCAAGGTCCATTAAAACCACACTAACCATCCTTGTCCAGTCACTTCTTTCTCCTAAAGGTGCATGTGCAAGTGGGAAGTGATGGTGAAATTAACATCCTGGTGGTGAACCTTTGACTAATGGGAAACCAGACACCCTTTCCAATCCTACCAAGATGCATTTTATGTAACGTCTCAGGGGTGCAGTTCCACAGATCCAGAAATGAGTTGCACTTAGCTATGGCCAGATTAAAAATGCATTCTTGGACTGGTTCTCCCTCCTTCCTTGCTTCCCTTCTCTTGTCACTTACTTCTGCTCCCTAATAAAGTAATAAATTGTGTGAAAGGTCTCTTCTGCCTTAGGTTTTGCTTTTTGGAGAAGACAGTAAAAGCAGTTAAGAACACAGTTTTTGGAGATCCTTGTTTTCACTTATCAAAAATATTATCATTAATATAATCATAATATTTGTTTAAGAGCATATAAGATTACTGAATAAGAGAAGGGCTCAGACTCCACATTGTGTGGTTTTGAATCCTGGCTTTACCACTTAAAGACTGTGCAACCAGGCTGTACGTGGTGACTCACGCCTGTAATCCCAGCACTTTGGGAGGCTGAGACTGGCAGATCATGAGGTCAAGAGATTGAGACCATCCTGGCCAACATGGTGAAACACTGTCTCTACTAAAAATACAAAAATTAGCTGGGCATGGTGGTGGGCACTTGTAGTCCCAGCTACTCAGGAGGCTGAGGCAGGAGAATCACTTGAACCCAGGAGGTGGAGGTTGCAGTGAACTGAGATCACGCCATTGTACTCTAGCCTGGGAGATAGAGAAAGACTCTGTCTCAAAAAAAAAAAAAAAAAAAAAAAAACAAAGAAGAAAAGAAAAAAGACTGTGCAACTTTGCTGTTGTAGATATTATGGAACAACTTGTTCAAACCTCATTTTACTCTCCTTCTAGATGGATATTGAAAGGTTAAAATCTATATTCTCCACGCTCTAATGCAGCTAGCATTCTGGATGTGGGTTCATGCACTTGTGTAATATTTGAAAGGCAGAACTGAATCAGAGACCATTCTCCGCTTCCTTCTTGGCTTCTCTTACTGGTGAGCAAGGCTGCGACAATTCCCACAGTCACCCTCCATTATCCTGGGTGTTGACAGACAGTTGCAATGATAGAATGATCTAAATGTTTCCTCTCCTGATCCTTGGCCAGAATAAAATGAACAAGAAAATGCACTCAATTGGCAACAGATCATCAGTTAAATCATTAGTGAATCCGAAAGTGGGACTTTCAGAATAGTAGCTTTCAAGGAACAACAGCTGAATTGGCCCGAAGATTGGAGTAATTGCAAAAGTAGATACAAGCAGCAACTTACCTCTTTTGAAATAATGTTTCTCCTGACTGGAGGACTTACTTGGAGTTTAATCATTACCTGCCCTTACCATGTGATGATGGATAAAACACTCGGGCTCTGAGGGTTCGATTCCCCATCTATCATATGTAAACGATGAGCCCAGCCCTGTGTGAGGTCATGGGTGTGAAAGTGCCTGTAGAGGTGTCTGCCTCTGGCTTTGGCTGTGTGTAGGTCTGTACATCTGTGTGAGTGCACGTGTGTGTGGAAATGCATCTGTGTAGGTCTATGTGAGTTTATCTGAATCTGTTTCATGTTTCTAGTTTGTATGTCTTTGAGTTTTTATGGGCATGTCACTGTGCATAGGGGGTGTGTGTGTGTGCACATGTGCTAGTTTGTATATACATATCTATTTTGTGAAGGTGTGTTATGTACGTGATGCTGGATGGATGTCTCTCCGTGTAACTGAAAACATGTATGTACATGGATCAGTTTTTGCCTGCGCTTCTCCATTTGTGTGCCCTCTTCAGTAACACTCTAGTGTATAGGCTCAGAACCTCCTATAGAAATGTACAGAGCACCCTCTAGTGTTCAACAGGAGACAGTGCCCTGCCCGCAACCCACAGCAGGGCCTAAATTGCCTTCCGTAAAGCAATGGTCCCCATATGTCCATGGCCGGCTTTCCGGGACTGTCCTTGAGAGGCAGAGGTGGACGGTCTGGAGTGGGGTGCCCCTGTGACAGAGAACTCCACACAGAATGTGACTCACAGGAAGGTGCTTGATGATGTGAGGTGAAAAGCAGCATCTGCTGCTTGTGGGCACAGGATCACCAGTGAGCGGGTAGGACATAGGGGTAAGAGTTTATTAGGCTTCATTTCCATTCAGCGAGTCCGTAGGAAGGTGGCTGGTACATAATCAGATTGCAGTGGCAAGGAAACTTACCTCTGTTCTGTACACTTGAGGATCCGCACTTGAGAAGCTGATCCCAGAATACGCTATATTCCTACGTGGCTCTGTATAATGTTGGGGCTGACAGCATCTGAAGTACGTGGGTGCTGCCTGTGGAATGCTGACTCTGTGCCAGGCACTGGACTAAATCCTTTATGTACTGTCTCATTTGATTCTATGAACAACTACACAAAGTGAATACTACTAATATGTCCGTTTCAAAGATGAAAAAACTGAGGTCTAGCAAAACTAAATAATTTGTCCAAGGGCACACAGTTTTGAGATGTAATAAAACTAGATTTTGAATCCAAATCATCTAAAATAAAAACACTGCTCTTAATCTATTACAGGGCATTCCATGGTCTAAACCACCATTTTATAAAAGCCAGCATGAAAACCAGAAGCAGGGCACTGGCTGCCAATTTGACACAAGATAACTGGAAGGAAAATGCCAATGACTTAAAGTATGTGAAATTTTGGCAAGGGTGCCAAGACCATTCAACAAAAAGGGCAATCTTTTCAATAAATGGTGTTGGAAAAATATCCACATACAAAAAAATAAAGTCGGACCCTTACTTTATACCATACACAAAATTAACTCAAAATGAATCAAAGACCTAAACATAATAGTTAAAATTATAAAACTCTCAGAAGAAAACACAGGGAACAAGTTTCATGACATTGGATTTGGCAATGACTTTGTGAATATGATACTAAAAACACAGATATCAAAAGAAAAAATAGATAAATTAGACTTGATCAAAATTAGAAACCTAGGAATCAATGGACACTCAACAGAATAAAAAGACAACACACGGAACTGGGGAAAATATTTCTAAATCTACATTTGATAAGGAGTTGATATATAGAATATGTAAAGAACTTTTATAACTCAGCAACAAAGAACCAATTTGATTTAAAAATGAAGAGAGACAGGACACAAATGTCCATTCTCATAACTTCTTCTCAACGTAGTACTGGAAATCATGGCCAGAGCAGTTAGGCAAGGGAAAGAATCAGAAGGTATCCATATTGGAAAGGAAGAAGTTAAACTGTCCCTGTTTGCAGATGACGTGACTTTATATATAGAAAACTTTAAAAACTCCACCAGTAAAACTCTCAGAACTGATAAACAAACTCAATGAAGTTGTAGGATACAAAATCAACATACAAAAATCAGTAGCATTCCTACACTGGGCGTGATGGCTCATACCTGTAATCCCAGCACTTTGGGAGGCTGAGGTGGGTGGATCACATGAGGTCAGGAGTTTGAGACCAGCCTGGCCAACATGGCGAAACCCCATCTCTACTAAAAATACAAAAATTAGCCTGGTGTGGTGGTACATGTCTGTAATCCCAGCTACTCAGGAGGCTGAAGCATGAGAATTACTTGAACCCAGGATGTGGAGGCTGAAGAGAGCTGAGAGTGCACTAGTGCTCTCCAGCCTGGGTGACAGAGTGAGACTCTATCTCAAAAAAAAAAAAAAAAAAAAAAAAGATGCTGGGAAAATTCGATATTCACATACAGAAGAATGAAACTGAACCCCTATCTTTCACCATATATAAAAATCAACTAAAGATGAATTAAAGACTTAAGTATAAGACCTGAAATGATAAAGCTACTAGAAGAAAACAAGGAAAACACTTCATCAGCCTGGGCAATATGGCAAACCCCATCTCTACAAAAAATACAAAAATTAGCCAGGTGTGGTGGTGCACGCCTGTTGTCCTAGCTACTTACGGAGATGAGGTGGGAAGATCTCTTGAGTCCAGAAGGCAGAGGTTGCCGTGAGCCATGATCGCGGCATTGCACTGCAGCCTGGGTGACAAAGGGAGACCCTGTCTCAAAAAAACAGAAGAACAAAACAAAAACACTTCATGACGTGAGATTGGGCAAGAATTTTTTGGATAGGACCTTAAAATGTAAACAAATGCAAAAATAAAGACACGGGATTACATCAAATTACAAAGCTTCCACATGGTGAAGGAAACAGTGAAAAGACAGCCTGTAGAATGGGAGAAAATATTTGCAAACCATGCATCTGACTTGGGGTTAATAGCCAGAATATATAAGGAACTCAAGCAACTCAATAGCAAAAAACAAATAATTCAACTACAAAATGGGCAAAAGACCTGAACAGACATTTTTCAAAAGAAGACATACAAATGGCCAACAGGTATATTAAAAAATGCTCAATATCACTAATCATCAGGAAAATGCAAATCAAAATCCAAATGGTCTATCACCTCATGCCAATTAGAATGGCTATTATAAAAAAGTATAACAAGCATTGGCGAGGATGTGGAGAAACAGAAACCCTTACACAGTGTTGGTGGGAATGTAAATTATATAGCCACTATGGAAAACAATATGGAGGTTCCTCAAAAAATTAAACATAGAACTATCATATGATCCAGCAATTCCATTACTGTGTATATATCCAAAGAAAATGAAATCAGTATGTCAAAGAGATATCTGTACTCCCATGTTGATTCAGCATTATTCACAGTAGCCAAGATATGGGCTTAACTTAGGTGTCCAACAATGGATGAATGGATAAAGTAAATCGATAAAATAAATGTACATTTATGCGCTGCGTTACAGCATTTCAGTTAATGACTGACCAGGTATGTGATGGTGGTCCAGAAAGATTGTAAGGTAGCTGAAAAATTCCTATCACCTAGTGACATTGTAGCTGTCATAACAATGTAGCACAATTACTTTTAAAAAATGTAGCCTACGTCTACAGTGTTTATAATAAAGTCTACAGTAATATACAGTCATGTCCTAGATCTTCACATTCACTCACCACTCACTCACTCATTCACCCAGAGAAACTTTCAGTCCTACACATGCCATTCATGGTACTTGACTATACAGGTAACTGTTTAAAAAATCTTTTGTTTTTCAAGATGGGGTCTTGCTATGTTGCCCAGGCTGGAGTGTAGTAACTATAGGCATAATCAGAGCACATTGCAGCTTCAAACTACTGGCCTCAAGTGATCCTCTCATATCAGTCTTCCAAATAGCTGGGACTAGTGGCATGCATCACTCTGGCTCATTTTAAATATCTTTTATACTGTATTTTTATCATTCCTTTTTTTATTTTTTATTTGAAGTTCAGGGGTACATGTGCAGGAAGTGCAGGTTTGTTACATAGGTAAATGTGTGCCATGGTGGTTTACTGCACAGATCATCCCATTACCTAGGTATTAAACCCAGCATCCATTAGCTGTTCTTTCTGATGCTCTCCCTCCTCCCACTCCCCACCCTCTGACACGCCCCAGTGTGTGTTGCTCCTCCCTTGTGTGTCCATGTGTTCCCATCATTTAGCTCCTACTTATAAGTGAGAACATGATGTATTTGATTTTCTGCTCCTGCATTAGTTTGCTGAGGATAATGGCCTCCAGCTCCATCAATATCCCTGCAAAGGACATGATCTCAGTCCTTTCTATGGCTGCTTAGTATCCCGTGCTGTATATTATCAACCCTTTTCTATATTTGATATGTTTAGATAGACAAATGCTTACCGTTGTGTTCTAATTGCCTACAGTATTTAATATAGTAACATGCTGTACGTGTTTATAACCTAGGAGCAATAGGCTATATCGTGTAGCCTAGATGTGTAGTAGGCTATACCATCTAGGTTTGTGTAAGTACCCTCTGTTAGGTAAATTTTGACAAAAATTTTGTCAAATTTTGTCAAAACACAATGACAAAATTGCCTAACGACTCATTTCTCAGAATGTGTCCCTGTCATTAAGTGATGCATGACTGTATGTATTCAAAACAATACTATTTAGGCATTAAAATAATATTGTGTCATTTAGAGCAATATAAATGAACCTGGAGGACATGATGTTAAGTGAAATACGCAGGCACAGAAAGAGAAAATACTGCATGGTCTCACTCACATGTGAAATCTAAAGAAGGTGATCCCATAGATGTAGAAAGTGTAATAGTGCTTACCAGAGGCGTGGTGGTGGTGGTGGTGGTGTCGGGGAGCATGCGGGGAGGGAAGATAGGGAGAGATTAATCAACAGGTACCAAATTACAATTAGATAGAATGAATAATCTGTGGTGTTCTATTGCTTGGTAGGGGGCCTATAATTAACAATGTTGTATTTATAAATTAAAAAAGAAAATAATTCCCTTAGGAGCTTCTAGTTCTATGAAACAGTGGCCCATCACATCTGCTGAGGTTGTGGGAGACGGAAGGCTGAAGAAAGTGGAGAAAATTGGTAATAGTTTTGAGGAGGATGTGTGGGACTGTTGGCTAAGGACGTAATGATGTAAGGGCCGCATAGTAAGCACTCAGTAAAAACACATTAAGTATGAGTGCATAAGAATGGTAGTTGACCATTAATGGTATATCATGAGTTTATGGCGGTACCAATATTCTTTTTGTTTGTTTTTGAGGCAGAGTTTCACTCTTGTTGGCCAGGCTGGAGTGCAATGGCATGATCTCGGCTCACGGCAACCTCCACCCTCTGGTTTCAGGAGATTCTCCTGTCTCAGACCCCACGAGTAGCTGGGATTACAGGCATGCGCCACCATGCCTGGCTAATTTTGTATTTTTAGTAGAGATGGGGTTTCTCCACATTGGTCAGGCTGGTGTCGAACTCTTGACCTCAGGTGATTTGCCTGCCTTGGCCTCCCAAAGTGCTGGTATTACAGGCATGAGTCACTGCGCCCGGTGGCCGTAGTGATATTCTTATGTGAATGATCTTGAGTATAGCTTGGAAAAGGCAGAGAATTTGGATTTTGGTAGGTCGGAGTGAAGGAAGGAGAATGGCTATTTGGGAGGTTAAGTGATGGATCGTAAAATCTGTAATGGTAAGGGAAAAACTAAGGATGAGAGGAATTAGCATGTGGACATAAGCTGGAAGGTCCGGAGGCTGAGTTTGGAGGGTGAGAAATTCGACTTGTATTATTTCGGAAGAATGAGCTGTTCCTGGTGAATAAGGTCTAGGTTGTGGCCATTACTGTACTGGAATGGAGGCAAATAACTCTGAGATGAAACAGTCTAAATCTGGGAATTGAAATGCCAGTTTATTTGATGGTCCATCACAGGGATGTATAGGTCTCTCAGATATCTCCCTCCTTTTGGAAATCCTTGCCCTCCACCCCCTCCTGCCTCTTCCTCAACCTTCCAGGGCCTCTATAACTATCTTCACTGAGAACTGACAGCAAGCGTAAGGAGCTGAAGGGAAATCATGAATAGCTAATAATCATAAAACATACTTTTTAAAAAACTTAGTTTCAAGTGTACATGTGCTGGTTTATTATAAAATAATTTGCATGATATGGCATTTTAAAATTATTTATTTGTTTAGTTTTGAGACTCTGTTGCCAGGCTGGAGTAAAATGGCATGATCTCCACTCATTGCAGCCTCTGCCTCCCAGGTTCAAGTGATTCACCTGCCTCAGCCTCCCAAGTAGCTGGGATTACAGGTTTCCACCACCACACCTAGCTAATGTATTTTTAGTAGAGACAGGTTTTTGCCATGTTGACCAGGCTGGTCTCGAACTCCTGACCTCCTGATCTGCCCGCCTCAGCCTCCCAAAGTGCTGGGATTACAGGCATGCGCCACTGCACCAGGCCTGATATGGTATTATTCTTAACTTTACTAGTAGTGATGAAAATGAGAATGAAAGCCAGAATGAAAAACCATTTCACACCGATTATACTGGCAAAAATTAAAAACATCTGAGAGCCGGGTGCAGTGGCATGAGTCTGTAATCCCAGCTTTTTGGGAGGCTGAGGAAGGAGGATGGCTTGAGCACAGGAGCTGGAGACTAGCCTGGGCAATGTAGTGAAACCCCATCTTAAAAGAAAAAAAAAATCGGAGAATATCAAGTATTGTGAGCTTGTGGAACAGTATCTCTTCTATGCTGCTCTGGGAATTTACATTAGTATCATCGATCACTCTTAAGTATATATCTTAGCAAAACCCTTACATGTTTCTCTAAACATCTAATGGGATGTTTAGGATTGTTTTTTGTAGCATTATTTGCAGTGGGAATAAAATGGTAATATCCTAAATATCATTACAAGTGTACTTGCTGCCATCTTTCTATTGGGGTTTAAAAAAATCTTTTTCTTATTAAAAAATGTAGGAGCACTTTATTCTGGATACAAATAATTACAGGGGTAGTATAATTTTAGTCTATACAGTATGTAATTAAAGGAATGCTATAAATTCATTGAAAAGGAATTAACTAAAACTACCTGTATAAATATGAATAAATTTCACAAAAAAGACACAAGGAACAGAGGAATACATTCAGTATGATACCATATGAAGTTTAAAAACATGCAAAACAGGGCCAGGCGTGGTGGCTCACACCTGTAATCCCAACACTTTGGGAGGCCGAATCAGGCAGATCATGAGGTCAGGAGATCGATACCATCCTGGCTAACACAGTGAAACCCCGTCTCTACTAAAAATACAAAAAATTAGCCGGACGTGGTGGCGGGTGCCTGTAGTCCCAGCTACTCGGGAGGCTGAGGCAGGAGAATGGCGTGAACCTGGGAGGCGGAGCTTGCAGTGAGCCGAGATCAGCCACTGCACTCCAGCCTGGGCGACAGAGTGAAACTCTGTCTCAAAACAAAACAAAACAAAACAAAAACATGCAAAACAGACTGGGCACGGTGGCTTACACCTGTAATCCCAGCACTTTGGGAGGCTGAGGCAGGCAGATCACTTGAGGTCAGGAGTTTGAGAACAGCTTGGCCAACGTGGTGAAAGCCCCTCTCTGTTTAAAAAAAAAAAAAAAAAAAAAAAATTAGCCAGTGTGTAATCCCAGCTATTTGGGAGGCTGAGGCAGGAGAATCGCTTGAACCCAGGAGGCGGAGGTTGCAGTGAGCCGAGATTGCTCCACTGCACTCCAGCCTGGGTGACAGAGCGAGACCCCGTCTCAACAGCAGCAGCAACAATACCACCACTCACGCAAAACAATAACATTTTAAAGGCATTTATACCTTTATAGTAAAAAGTATGCAAAAGGCATGGAGATGAGAAATACTGATGTTGGTGTTTATCCGTGAGGTGGGGGAAGGCTGATGTGTTGGAAAGAACACCCAGGAGGTTTATGCTGTGCTGTTGGTCATGTCTTACTTCTTAAGCTAGGTGAGGATATATCGGTGTTTCCTTTCATTCTTTCTTTCTACTTTATCTGAATATATTACATGTTGATTTAAAAATAAAATATTTGTATCTCAGACATATATAAATAAGGCAAACATTATTTCTCTTTCCAATTGCCCCTTTAGTAATTATGTCTTTCCCCTCCCCTGCTTTTCGCATTCCTTATGGCTCACACTCTCCCTCTAGTGGTAGCTCCTGCAACCACAGATTATTTCCTTGTTTTTACATTTTCTTGTTTTTTTTTTTTTTTTTGGCTTATTTATTTATTTATTTATTTATTATTATTATTATACTTTAAGTTCTAGGGTACATGTGCATAACGTGCAGGTTTGTTACATATGTATACTTATGACGAGTTGATGGGTGCTGACGAGTTGATGGGTGCAGCACACCAACATGGCACAAGTATACATTTTCTTGTTTTTAACTGAAATGATGAACAGAAATGCTGCAGACTTTACCTTTGTCCTTGTGCTGTTTGTCATCTAAACTTTTCATTCAAAGATCAGTTTTCAAAGTAAAGTGCTAAATATATTATAAAAATCATTGAAGGGGTTCCATCTTCTTTATGAACGAAACAATTTAAAACTGGCTTTGCTTCAACCAGGGAGACTATGGGGTGGGGGTGTGGGCTGCAGTAGAGTTTAGTTTCATTTTGGAAAATGGATATTTAAAAAGAGGGTACTTTGGAGAAATATTTGAGAAAGGATGTAAGACATTGTGCATTTATATGCTTATTTGCATTAAAATGAATTTGACAATAATCAATTTACTTTGCTTAAGTCCTTAACCTAATTTTTTTCTAATGATATTTAAGCCTGTTCTTTGGCCTCATTTTTCCTGTAATCGTAGACAATAAATGCCCATCAACATCTGCATATTGTTCTTTTACATGGTGAAATTGTTTTTTAGTTTCCTATTTCTTGCTTCTTTGAGCTAAGTTCCTATTAACTTACGTTGATCATCATTTCTATTTCCAGTGCTTATATATTATTATATATTATTTATTGCACTTGCCTTAACTGTTTTCCAGGTGTGTTAGCTTTTTTTTTTTTATGAAGCAAAGCAAACACACCGCTATTTATTTCACTAAGATATTCTTAATTTATTTTTCTTTTCGCAAGTACCACAATATAGCTCTTGTTACATTTTAAAACTTAAGCTCTAATATTCTGAATATGATTTGTGGTATAAATATTTAAAAATGTATACTAAGCAAAGTTTATCCCAGAAGAAACCAATCTGTTCCAGATGTCCGATGGCTGGTCTCCCTTGCTGCTTGCCAGTAATCTTGCTGTTTGCCTCTGTGGGTCTTCCTCTGTCACTTCAGAATCTGTTGAGAGTTTTTATTTGTTCTAGAGCCCTTGAGAGGAAAACACTGGTTTGATAGCAGAACACTTTTTTCCTTCAATTGCGGTGTCTTTTTCTCTCCTCCTGTAAATGAGTAATATTATATATATCTTGGGGGTGTATGTGTATATATATATATATATATGTGGAATTTTGACATTTGAAATGTGATGTGAAAAGTTGTTTATAAAAACAAGTCAAGTTTGAGAAAACAGGAAAAATTTAGAAGGAAATGCCCAGTGAGTTAACTGGAAGAAGAAATTTGTGGAAACAGGAATGAATGTCAGAGAGGGCTGTGGAACAGGGAGGCTTCCAGTGTCTACATTATGTCATATTTAAGCACGTGATGTAAAAATATTTTGGGTAATTTTTTATTTTGGCAATTTTTCTTTTTTAATCATTTGCAAAATTACATTTAAGAAAAGAAATAAACAGGCTGGGTGTGGTGACTCACGCCTGTAATCCCAGCACTTTGGGAGGGCCGAGGCAGGCGGATCATGAGGTCAGCAGTTCGAGACCAGCCTGGCCAATGTGGTGAAACCCCGTCTCTACTAAAAAATACAAAAAAATTAGCCAGGCGTGGTGGCACACACGTGTAGTCCCAGCTACTTGGGAGGCTGAGGCAGGAGAACTGTTTGAACCCGGGAGGTGTAGGTTGCACTGAGCTGAGAGGGTGCCACTGTACTCCAGCCTGGGTGACAGAGTGAGACTCCGTCCCCTCCCCCTGCCCCCCAAAATGGAAAAAAGAATAAACAGAAAAAAAGAAAAAATAAAAGCAATATTCCAAGATCCAGGTACGTTCCCTGTTAATACTGGAGGGAAGAAGTAAAACAAGAGGCAACGAGGACCGTCAGATCTAGGAGATGAGCATCGGATGTGAACCTCTGCAGCCAAGTGTGTTGGTGATGTCAATGGGCCAGAGACCACGTCCTCTCTACTGATCCTTCTGCAGGAATTGGGGCAACTGGACAACATGTCACCTTTCGCATTCAACCATGATCTGCTGCTACCCTTCGCCTTATAAGTGGTCTTTTAGTCTTCACTATACTCTTACAGAAAAAACAAAGGAAATGATCCCTCCCCTTATCTCAGGTATTTTCCTTGTTTCTGACCTACCCGACTTCTTATCCTTCAGCTCTCGTCTTAAACATCTCTCTCACAGAAGGCTCATCAATTCTGACACCCCAATCTAGATCAGGCCCATAGGCTAGAATGGCTCAGCATCTTCGGTATTTTTCCTGCTAGTGCTACTGGCTGTTTGAATCTGCATGTTTACTGGTTGTAAGCTCCACAAAGGAAAAGCCCATGTCAGCGTGGCTTCCTGCTGTATTCCTTACCTAGTACTATACCTGGCGCATTGCAGTGCTCAATAACATGTTGAATGAATGAAGAGTAGCTGCATCCATGAGTGTCGAACAGTTCATGTGTGTGTTACATATTTCACCACTCCAAGTGCCTCATTTAAAACTCATCTGAAACTATTCTGCAGTTACATCATTAGGCTTCCCTTTTTTTTTTTTTTTTTTTTTCTGGAGACAGTCTCCCTCTGTCACCCAGGCTGGAGTGCAATGTGTGATCTCTGCTCACTGCAACCTCTGCTTCCTGGGTTCAAGCGATTCTCCTGCCTCAGTCTCCTGAGTAGCTGGGACTACAGCATAGTGCGAGCCACTACGCCCGGCTAATTGTTTGTATTTTTAGTAGAGACGGGGTTTCACCATGTTGGTCAGGCTGGTCTCAATCTCCTGACCTTGTGATCCGCCCACCTCGGCCTCCCAAAGTGCTGGGATTACAGGCGTGAGCCACCGCGCCTGGCCCATTATGCTTTCTAAAAGAGAAACATACTGCCGGTCCTCAGACAATGATGTATGCTTCATGGTTGGCGTGTATCAAAGGCTTTCCTAGGAATCTAAAATATGACATTGGGATAGAAGGCATTGTGCTCAGAGCGTTATCAACACAGTAATTCCCGCAATAGATCCTTGCTGACAGGCTCATCTTTTAAAACCATCCCTTTCATTCTATTGTCTCCCTACTGAGGAACATACAATGGTTTCCTCATGGGCAACCATATTAAATCATATGATTGCAAAGTGGGAGCCTGGATGAACTTCCCAGCTGCCTTCTTTCTTTTAATAAACAAAGGGTTCTACACCCAAAGAGGTCCAGTCATTATAAACTTCTTAAAGCAGAGTTGTGGCCATGTCATTTCCTTACTGGAGGCTTCAGCCATGTATTTTCAGTTTTTTGTGATCTGCCTTTTTGACTTTTCTCTATTTTATTCCCTTTACTACACTCTTTGCTCCAGCCTAGTGATATGGTTTTGATGTTTGTCCCCTCCAAATCTCATGTTGCAATGTGATTCCCAGTGTTGGCTGTGGGGCTGGTGGGAGGTGTATGGATCACAGGGGTGAATCCCTCATGAATGGCTTAGTGCCACCCCCTTGGTGATGAGTGAGTTCTTGCTCTGAGTTCACACAAGGTGTGGTTGTTTTGCAAGTGTGTGGCACCTCCCCCTTGCTGTCTTGCCCCTGCTCTTGCTATGTGACGTGCCTGTTTCCACTTTGCCTTCCGCTATGATTGGAAGCTTCCTAAGGCCCTCACCAGAAGCATAGGACAAGTTGCTAAACCTCTCCAGTTCTGTAAAGTAATGCCCACTTACAACAATCTCACTGAGTTTCACCTATGAATAGTAAATGTGAAAATGTTTTGGAAATCCTGTGTGAGGTATAAGTTCTGCACAATTACCAGTTTTTATTATTAGGAGGGAGTCAGTACCCTCAAATATTTGTGTTATTCTGAGGCTAGGCCATGGTAGCTTTAATGGTTGTAATCTAATCAAGGCTGGCTTTGGAATGGGAGGTAGAAGGAGAGAAGTGAGTGAAGTTCATATGCTCACTCCCCTACTTTATAATATTAGGTAGGTGCAAAAGTAATTGCGATTATTTTTTTTTAAGACGGAGTCTCACTCGGTTGCCCAGGCTGGAGTGCAGTGGCGCAATCTCGGCTCACTGCAACCTCCACCTCCCGGGTTCATGCCATTCTCCTGCCTCAGCCTCCCCAGTAGCTGGGACTACAGGCGCCCGCCCCATGCCTGGCTAATTTTTTGTATTTTCTTTTTTTTTTTTTTTTTTAGTAGAGACGGGGTTTCACCGTGTTAGCCAGGATGGTCTTGATCTCCTGACCCCGTGATCCGCCCGCCTCGGCCTCCCAAAGTGCTGAGATTACAGGCATGAGCCACTGTGCCCAGCGCCATTACTTTTAATGTCAAAGCTGCAATTTTGCACCAACCTAATGGAAATGGGCCTTTATTTTTGTATCTTATCACTATTGGAACAAATCTCTTGTGTGTTATTAAATCTATGAAGTGACCCACCTTATAAAATAAAATATTTAAGTGTTTTTGTAAATTTAACACATAGGAACTTTCTCCCATAAGCAACTGTTTGCTGTGTAATGATACTTGATTTTATCCCGAAGCAGTAATTATCAATCTTCACTGAATATTAGAGTCACCTGGGGAGGTTTAAAAAATCCCAGTGCCCAGACTGTACCCCAGGCCAGTTTGATTAGAATCTCTAGTAATTCCAGTGAGCATCTAATATTAAGCATCAATGCACTGAAAGACTTATCCTGGTCATCACATTTTTGGTCTCTGTCCCCACTAAGGAGTCTTTTTTGGGGGGTGGCTATTTACTTCAAATACATATTTTGGTCTTTTTGCTTCATGTGTTATTGAAAAATAACATGTCAGGGTCTTACCTAACATTTTGTCCCAAGAATCATACTGTCCAAGGCTTTTACAAGACTGATCTGTGAGTATAGTATATTCTTTCAGAAATGCCCTACTTTGAAGGTGACACTTTGATTCAAAGTGTTTGCCCTGACTCTTCTTGACATTTTTCTTTCAGTTTAGCATCGCGCTTCACCTTCCTTTAACTGCAAGATCAGTCCTTTTTGGAAATTGGCTGCCTGGGTGACATTAGTTTTCTTTACTTTTCAAGAATCTGGTGTTTATTTTGTTTCCTTTGAACAGTGTACAGAGGCCTCCACTCCTCTTGGATGAAGTCCAAACCTATATTCTTATATAGCACCAGCTCCCACAGCCAGTCCTCCTGCCCATAGCTCTCCTCTCGAGAGCAAAGTCCTGAGAATGGCATCTTTTCTCTGAAGCATGTGAGTCACAGTTCTTCACTGGGATCAATACCTCCTCTCTGTCTTCTGGAAATTGTGACTTCATTCAAGTCCCTAAATTGCAGTAGTCATCACAATTAGATATTTATCCAGTACCAGAATCTCCAGAATGTTTTTCTTACAGTTGCTGTTTCTTTCATGGATTCCACTGAGAGTCTCCATGAGGCTAAGCCCCATTTTGAAAGGAAATGAATCTTGTGGATGTTGATATCTTTCTCCTTTCTGGTTTCTGATTTCTTCATTGCATCCATATTACGTGTATAAGTCATGCTAGGATTTTCAGGCAATAATTGACATGAGTTATTTTTTTTTTTTTATTCTTCAGCATCTCTTTCCCTTTCCACCAGCACTCCAAGAAATTACATTTGTCCCATGGGACTTGAAAAGGTGAGTTTATTATCAAGTGCCTGTCCTCCCATAACAAAGGGGCAGGGATATGACCCAAGCGGGGCACATTAGATGCTCCTGAGCTTAATCTTGGACAGAAGATAAGAGTGTAAAACCAGTTGGAATTTATCCCAATGCTGGTGTCTGCCCAGGCTATGATAAAATTATATTGTGCTTGCTTCCTTAATTCTGGGGACACCATGGTTCCTACCACACTGGAGCCTAGTTCTCAGTCTTCTTGTTAATTTTTATTATTATTATTATATTTTTATTATTTTTTGAGACAGTTTTCCTCTGTCATCCAGGCTGGAGTGCAGTGGCACTATCTCAGCTCACTGTAACCTCCGCTTCCCCAGTTCAAGCAATTCTCCTGCCTCAGCCTCCCAAGTAGCTGGGATTTCAAGCACCCACCACCATGACCAGCTTTTTTTTTTGTATTTTTAGTAGAGACGGGAGTTCACCATGTTGGCCAGACTGATCTCGAACTCCTGACCTCGGGTGATTCACCCGCCTTGACTTCCCAAAGTGCTGTGATTACAGGCATGAGCCACCGTGCCTGGCCAGTCTTCCTGTTAATTCTGAAAGCTGTCAAATATCTTTCTAACTACTTTTTTGACTTCAACTACCCAGATTTTTTTTTTTTTTGGCTTCAACTACCCAGAATTAATTTTTGTTGGTTGCAACCCAAGATGAGAGCTAAAATAGATGCAGATTCTGATGCAGACCCCTATGGGCCTCAGGAACATGGTTTTCTCTCATTCTCCCTACGGAGAATCATCTCTCAACAGTCAAAATTAGCAGGGTAGACGGGGTAACCTTGTTTACTTTATTGCCTTGCACTATCTGTCATGGAGTAACAAGGAGCAGCAAAGCTACTCATCTTTAACCTAAGTACTGAAGGAGTTAGATGCATCATTAGGTAGACAAGCTAGCAAGGAGAATAAGAGCATGTGTATATGGTGAGAGACGGGGTTTGGGTCCTGGCCTCACATTTACTAGGTGAGTGATGTCAAGGACTCCATTTCTTTGTACAAGAGGACAACAAAGCTCTTCTCATGGAATTGTTATCTAAAATTAAACGACAGAATTGTAAGATGCTTGGGACTGGCCTAGCATGTAGTAAGTGCTGTGTAATAATAGCTATTATTATTTTTGGAATTGTAGAAATAATGGTAATGTCCATCTTTTTCATAGAAAAATTACTCTATTATCTATGACAGTAGGAAGGAGGAAAAAGAGCAATTAGTTGGGCCAAGGGGTGGTTCATTTGGCCTTGTAAGATTTTCCTCCAATAGAGCACGTCGGAAGCCTCATAATTCCCAGCCTTGATCTTGATCTTCTGTTAGAACTTGGAACAGTGATTTTTCCTGGCAAGCAGTGACGCTTCTGTGGATTTGCTATGATAATCTGGTGAATCTTGGGTGTAGAGTTCTAGTGCTCCTAGAAAACTGGCCTGTGATGCTTAAGAGAGTGATTGTGAGGTGGTTATCTGACTGGGTGGATTTCTCCATAGCTGGTTCACTGCCTTCTGTCATTCTGATGGATTCTTATATATAAAAAAAAATCCCTGGGACTTCATAGCTTACAATGAACCACTGTCATATCCTCTTGGTCAAAAGGTCACCTAGTCACTTTAGTCAGTGTGAAGAGTCACTGATGCTTGTTATATTCCTTCCCATACTACTCGAGGTATGTGATTCAAGCAAATGACCATACTTAATAATAATAATAATAATAATAATAATAATTGCAATGGCAAGTGCCAGGGTAGCTTCTAACATTTATTCAGTACTTACCATGTGTCAGGCTCTGAGAAATACTGCTTTCAATCATTATGGATTCCTATAAAATGGGTATTATTATTGTCCTTAGTCCTCAGATGAGAAAACAGTAGAACAGAGAAATGAACTTTCTAAGATAACACAATGTGTCTGAGCACAGCTGGGATTTGGACCATAGCCTTCTGGACTCACAAACCTGTGACCTTAGCCAATCTGAAGATTTCCTGAAAGGAAGGAGTGGGGGCATGGTCTTTCTAATCATGTCAGGGAGTTGGGGGTCTAGGTTCACCACCTTTCAGGAAAGTTGTGGAGCTATTATTTCTGACCTTTCATAATAAAAGTGTTGCAAGGATTTGGAAAGGCCGTTATGTTCTTTGGGAAGTGCTTGTTTAATTTTTATGATGAAAATTTTTGCTTTCCTTTTTATTCTGCTCTGTAGCCTCTCTGCGAAACATAGTACCAATTCTTGACCTTTTTAGATTTAGAAATAGATTGTTTGAAGCTGGGCTTTGTGTCAAGTGTTCCCCAATGAAATTATAATTTACCTCAAAAACCTTATCTCACTGGTATGTGACTATTTTCCTTAAGGTGGGAGGTATTGACACAGTAGAACACTAGGGGTCAGAGCATCTTAGACCACGTCAATGCTTGCTTACAAACCAGGGGCAACCTGGGGAAATCTCCTCTAGCTTTAGTTTTCTCATTTGTAAAATTAAATTATTTCTGAGATCTCATGTTCAAATGCTGTGTCATTAATTTCCAAGTCCAAGTGGGGGACAGATGATAGGATCTAGAACAACATAATAAGTAGTTAAGAGCCTAAGGTATAGAGTCCATCTGCCAGGGTTTGAACCTTGGCTCTACCAATTACTGACTTCTAACTTTTAGTCAGCTACTGTTGTAAAGTGGATTTTCCAGAAGCAGACACTGAGTAGTTTGGTGCAGGATATTTAGGGATAAATACAAGTAAAAGGAAGGAGAAGAAAGCAGGACTGTGAAGACAGTGAAACTGAACTGTGATGTAGGCCTGACAAAGCCTTGGCCAATCCTGTGGAGAACTCTGGAGCTTATGCACCTGTCAGAGCTGTCCCACAGTTTAGGCCTTTAAACCCTTTTGTGATTCATTACCTTATCAAGTAATAAAGCTTGATATAAAGCCTTATTACTTGATAAAGGCTTCCCTGGAAAGGCTACACACTTGAGCAAGGTGGTTCTCTGCAACCAAGGAAAGAGCTGGAAGAAAAAGTCATTTCTTGAAGGAGAATTTGGTGGTGCATTTCCACTATAGCTGCATGACCCTTTCATGTCTCAGTTTCCTTGTTAACCAAGATGTCATAACAATAGAGTTTACATCTCAGGGTATTGTGATAACTAAATGGATTATTATATAGAAAGTGCCTTGAACAGGAGAGGGAGATACAGAAAACTGTTGATATCTATTACTGATGATGGTGATAATAATTATAATGCTGTAGAATTTTTAAGCTATCAAGGGAGTTAGAGATAATGTCATTCAGTGGTTCTCAAATTTTAGCATGTGTCAGAATTTCTTGGAGGGCTTGTTAAAACACAGGTTTCTAGACTGTATCCCTAGAGTTTTTGACTCAGTAGCTTTTGGATGGAGCTTGAGAATTTTTACTTCTACTTCATAGATTCTTTCTTCTGCTTGATCAAGTCTTCTACTGATGCTTTGTATTGCATTTTTCATTTCACTTGTTGCATTTTTCAACTCTGGGATTTCTGTTTGATTTTGCTTTTTATTACTACAATCTTTGTTAAAAATCTCTGATAAATTTCTAGGTTGTTTCTCTGTGTTTCCTTATAGTTCATTGAGTTTCCTTAAATACAGCTATTTTAATTTTCTTGTCTGGCAGATCACACACCTCCATTCCTTTAGAGTCAGTCATCACTACCTTATTTTCCCCTTTGGTAAGGTCATATTTTCCTGCTTATTGTGGATTCTCGTTGACATGTGCTGATGTCTATGCATTGAATAATTAGGTATTTATTCCGGTCTTCATAGTCTGGCTTTGTTTGTGCCTGTCCTTCTTCAGTAGGCCTGCCCAGAAGTTCTAAGTAGGCTGATTTGTGTTCCTTAAGCTCATTACTGCTACAGCTATTTCAGCCTTAGAGGGCACCCGAAGCCCAGGTTTGCTGTGAGTCTCACAAGGGGGCTTCAAGGTTTGAGTGGTGACCCAGCCCATAGGACTTGGGGAAGACCCAAGTAGGGTACCTGGGCTGTGTGGGAAAGCTGGCCAAGCTTGGAAACTGTCCCGAATGTCCCGAAGGCCCAGATAGGTGCACTGCCAGCAGTTCCCTGAACAGGTAGGACAATCTTCAGACTGCAAGAGGCGTTCAAGCTGAGACTTGGCTCCTTCAGAATCTGCTGTGGGATGGGAGCTGGTGACCCTTCCTCAGTGGTTCAGACAGGCTCACATCTACCAGCAGTTCCCTGCATAGGTGGGATAGTCCTTTGACTGCAGCAAGAGGGAGCAAAGCTGAGACTGGCCCCCTTCAGGATCTGTTGTGGGATGGAGGCTGGCAAGCCTGTCAGGGAGTCTGTCAGGTGAGTAGCTCCCAGGCTGTGAGATATAGGCAAGTCTTCCTCTAGATTCTTGTGTGAGCAGTACTAATCTGGGACCACAGCTGAGAGGGGCTGGAAGCTGAGCCACAGGACATCTTTCAGGTCTATTGCCAAGATCAGTGTCAGTGAGCAGATGAGCCTCTCTGCCAAGATACTAACATGTGATTGTTCCCAGACTCCTTGGCAGATGATTTTGGTAAAGCTGAAGGCCAGGTGGGGCTACAGCCAAACCCACTGGGTAACAGGGGTTTCTGGGCTTGAACCCGGGAGCACAACCAGCAGGTCTGTCACCTGAGTGTGGGTTTGCATTCTCAAAACACCCTCTTAGGCCTTAGGCTTCAGTGGTGTTCCACAGCCTCCTATCTGAACCCCAAGGCTCCCACAAAGAAACTTTTGTCCATAGATGGATGCACAATTCTTGTCTTGAAGGGATACAAGCAGGTGACCTCCTATTCTGCCATCTTGCTGACCTCACTCTCTAATTTATCTAATACTTCCTCCCTCTCTCCCTCCCTCCTCTCTCCCTCCCTCCCTCCCTTCGTCTCTCCCTCTCTCCCTCTCTCCCTTCCCTTCCCACTCTATCACCCAGGCTGGAGTGCAGTGGCATGATCTCAGCTCACTGCAACCTCTGCCTCCTGGGTTCAAGTGATTCTCCTGCCTCAGCCTCCCAAGTAGCTGGGACTACAGGTGCCCCTGGCTAATTTTTTGTATTTTTAGTAGAGATGGGGTTTTGCCATGTTGGCCAGGTTGGTCTCAAACTCCTGAGCTCAAGTAATCCACCCACCTCGGCCTTTCAGAGTGCTGGGATTACAGGCGTGAGCCACCGTGCCTGGCCTCTGGCCTCTAATTTGCATTTTTTTTTTTTTTTTTTTTGAGATGGAGTCTTGCTCTGTCACCCAGGCTGGAGTGCAGTGGCGCGATCTCAGCTCACTGCAAGCTCCGCCTCCCGGGTTCACGCCATTCTCCCGTCTCAGCCTCGCCAGTAGCTGGGACTACAGGTGCCCGCCACCACACCCGGCTAATTTTTTTTGTATTTTTTAGTATAGACAGGGTTTCACCATGTTTGCCAGGATGGTCTCGATCTCTTGACCTCATGATCTGCCCGCCTCGACCTCCCAAAGTGCTGGGATTACAGGCGTGAGCCACGGCACCCGGCCCTAATTTGCGTTTCTAATAGGTTTCCAAGTAATGCTGATGTTGCTAGTTTTGGTATCACACTTTGAGAACCACTGATCTATGCATTTCCTTTTCTGATAGAGGAATTGAATATGGGTAATGATTGGCCACTGTCCTGTAGTTAGGTTATAGAAGAAGTAGAATTAGATCCAGAATCGATATTCTTAGTCTGCCACTCTTTCCACTGTTGCAGCACTTACATTTGTTACTTCAGCACTGAAATGACTTCTTCAGAGCTGATACTAACCACAGAGGATAAAAATATTTTGTTTGTACCAAGATTTTTCAAATGTGACTAATAGTATATGTAACACCTGAATCAGTACATTTACTTCATGAATTCCTTCAGGTAATTACTTTTATGGAATCATTTCTGGTGGTACACTTCCCTTTTCCAGCACTCCTGGGGATATCTGAAACAAAAGACAAGTGCTTTTGCCATAAAGTTTAATTAAGAAGGCTAATTAAGAGAATATACCACATAACATATATCAAACTAACTTTATCCTCCAGGGCGGATGTGCATTTCAGCTTCCCTCACCAATCTCCATACCTACCCAACACACACACTGAATATTCTTCCTAGGAATCAATAACTCTCTCTCTCTTCTCCCCTAGACTCACTCTTTTGTGTGGCAAGTGCTGAGTCTTAGAAAAACCAGAACTGCACTTGCTAAATTGCTATCTCTTTTCTCTGCTGACAAAAGACAAACCTCTTATTTGTTAAGGCTGCAGTCTTGACTGTGTTCTTTGTTTGTTTTGGTTTTTTTTTTTTGAGACAGAATCTTGCTCTGTCATCCAGACTGGAGTGCAATGGTGCAATCTCAGCTCACTGCAACCTCCACCTCCCAGGTTCAAGCGATTCTCCTTCTTCAGCCTCCTGAGTAGCTGGGATTACAGGCATGCACCACCATGCCCGGCTCATTTTTATATTTTTAGTAGAGACAGGGCTTCTCCATGTTGGCCAGGCTGTTCTCAAACTCCTGACCTCAGGTGAACTGCCAACCTCGGCTTCCCAAAGTGCTGGGATTACACATGTGAGCCACCATGCCCTGCCCGTTGTGGCTGTCTTCTGAGACACCGTGTGGGTCTTTGAATCTTGTACCCCTTTGTCATGATTCTGTATCATGGAACTCTGGGGCTGATTCTGCCCAGACTAGGGGAACTTGACAATTTTCTGGGGGATGTCATCCTATTACTGATTTTACTTCTTCATGAGTGTTTAAGGTTTCTTTTAATTTCTTCCAGAGTCACTTTCACTCCTTTAGAGTTACTCTTCCTTAACCTCTCTCAAGGTTATGTGGTAGCAGATTCCTCACCTGTAGCTTTATTCTATATGATGGATCTTTCCAGTGAGCATGAAAAAAGGCATGAGTATATGTTTTATGATTGCTTAGCTTCTTATTTGAAATCAGAGAACATAGTAATTGAGGAGTCAGAGGGCATACTTTTAAAACGTGCTGAATGGCTCAGGCTGGTGAAGAAGGCTGGGAATGAAGAGAGAAATCTTATGGAGCCCCCAGAGCCATACTTGATCCTCAGCCACTTCAACTTCAGCTGGCTTCTCATTTTCTTTTTTCCTGCTTCATGACGTTTGTAAAGAGAAAGGAACTGACAATAGACTGACTGTACAATCTGTGGGACCCAGTGCAAAATGCAAATGCAGAGCCCTTATTTAAAAATATGCAGAACTTAAGACAGCAACAGCAGAACATTAAACCAAGTTGTGGGGGCACTTCTGAGTATAGGATCTGGTGTGACCATTGATGAAGCCAGCCCTGGGTAGAAAACATAACCTGTGACCATGTGTACCATTGGCTTCTGGACCAAAGACTTAGGGTAAACTTCCTTTTACTAATTTGTGTGTGACAGTCAACCAGACCTTTTTTGCTGCTCCATTTCACTTTCCTTAACCTTGGTAAAGTAGGAGAATTTGCTGCTGTTTTGGTTACTGCCCTTAACATGCAGTGTAAAAATTTTTTTGTTTTTTTGTCTTTTTTTGTTTTTTGACAAGGTCACGCTCTGTCACACATGCTGGAGTGCAGTGGTGTGATCAAGGCTACTGCAGCCTCAACCTCCTGAGCTCAGTCTAAAGGGTCTTTAGGGAAGAATATCCATCTGTAGAATCATAACTAGTCTCTAGTCTTAACACTGTCAGCTGGAAACAGTTCCTCAGGAACTAACAGTGCAAAAGATACAACAGTCTTAAGACAAAGATCTGCTCACTCTTATCTAAGTAAAGGAATGTAAAGGGATTTTAAGTTTACTTTTGAGCTGAGTTCACCAGGGAGCAAATCAAGACCAGGATTGAATAACTGATTGTTATAAATGCAGCCTGTGACCCAGATATGCCTCTGAGCTGTGTCCTGGGGACAGTGTACACTGTGCTCTCTGAATCCGCACAGCTGGAGCAGGATTCTTATCTTAAAATTCTAAAGCAATTAGTGCATAGGCTTAACGTCCTTCCTCAGCATCTAAGAAATGCCACCAGTCAAAGGAAGAGGGAGGAACCATCAAGGTGACATGAATGGCGAATGGTGAGGATCCTCTTGCTCTGAGAGTGTGCAGGAGAGAGGCTGCACCCGGTCTTTCTCAGACAGTTTCCTGAAGTTGAATAGTAAAACGACAAATACAAAACTGCCGAAACACAGGCTGGCTTGATGGTTAACAGCTCGAGGAATTTCAGGAGGTGCAGGTGGGAAGCAGTGTCTTACTGTGTTTTACAAATGATAAAATTAATTCCAGAGGGTGCCTGTGGTAGTACAACTTGATTTATCACACTCACAAGTGAGGTTTGTTGTAACTTATTTTTTAAAGCAGTTCACATAAAATGTATATGTTCTTTATCTTGCTAATTTCAAAATAATTTCAGAAACAGTCTTTTTAAATTTTTATTTGAAGTTCCGGGGCACATGTGCAGGATGTGCAGGTTTGTTACCTAGGTAAACGTGTGTCATGGTGGTTTACTGCACTGATCATCCCATCCCCTAGGTATTAAGCCCAGCATGCATCAGCTATTTTTCCCGATGCTCTCCCTCCCCTGCCCCACAGGCCCCAGTGTGTGTCGTTCCCCTCTCTGTGTCCATATGTTCTCATTGTTCACCTCCCACTTATAAGTGAGAATATGCGGTGTTTGGTTTTCTATTCCTGTGTTAATTTGCTGAGGATAATGGCTTCTAGCTCCATCCATGTCCCTGCAAAGGACATGATGTTATTCCTTTTTATGGCTGCATAGTGTTCCATGATGTGTATGTACCACATGTTCTTTATCCAGCTTATCAGTTGGTGGGAATATAAATTAGTTCAATCATTGTGGAGGCAGTGTGGCGATTCCTCAAAGAGCTAGAACTAGAAATACCATTTGACACAGCAATCCCATCACTGGGAATATACCAAAAGGCATAAAAATCATTGTGTTATAAAGAGACATGCATGCATGTGTTCATTGCAGCACTAGTCACAATAGCAAAGACATGGAATCAACCCAAATGCCCATCAATGAACGACCGAATAGAGAACAGTCTTATCGAAAGAAAACAAGATACCTGGAGCTGGGTCTACCTTTTTGTGAGTTACTGAAACAGAACTTTGATTTTATTTTTGTTGTTGCACAAATTGGAAGGATAAAAAGAATGGCATAATAGTAAGTTTGGTTGGGAGAAGAAAGACCGGGGTCCATCTGAAATATTCTTTTCATTACACTGCATTATTCAATATTCCAGAATGAGAAACGGGGAAAGGAAGACCAAAGACATTCATCAAGGAGATGGATAGGGAGGCTCAGAATTGAGGATTCTCAGCAAGCAAAGGCAGTTCTCAGAAATGAAGCTTCTTCTAAGTAAAAAAAAAAAAAAAAAAAATGCCTCCACTCTTTTTGTTTTTACCTCTAATGTGGTTTCTTTCCTTAGGGGAGCCTCATCAGAATTACTGATTACATGAAAAAAAAAAAATGAACGTTTGCAGCGTTTTAACTAACAATCTGTTGTGACTCCAGATACTTCAATAGCTAAAATATGTAGCAGTCCCCCTGTTAATGAGGATGGTAAGGCTGAAGCCACTCTGGTCAACGTTGGCAGTTTCTTTGCAGTTTCAATTCATATGTTAGGTTGTCATCTCTGGAGTTTAGAGACAGTCCCTATTATTTCAGCAAATAAAGTCTGCAATCATTGGTAACCAGTAAAAACCTTGCTGAGACAGCAGAGGGAACATTCTAGGAAGAAGAGGGATGTAAAATTCTGGAATATTTCTTAAAAATGGTGTGAGGCATTATTATTACCCATTTTAGTCTTGAAAATGTGCTATGGATTGTGCTAGATGATAGTAGTTATTTTATTCTATGATGTCTGTGGTGTTCTCTAGATTTAAATCTAGATCTAAATGAAATTTTGCTTTAAAGAGTGAAGTAGAGATCAAGCATTATTTCATAGTAGTTAGTTTTTGTGCTAGCAGCAGCTGCTTTGTTCAGTCCTGCAGGGTTAAATTGTTATGGCTTTCAAATTACAACTTTTGTTATTAATGCCTGCATCCACTAGATCTCCTGGTTTAGTTGTTTTAACTGCAGTAGTTGTCAATGAATCATGGGAGAGCTTTCTTGTTCCCCAAACCCACTACTTTTAAAGGTTTTTATTTCCTCATAAATTTTATCCTCTTTCTTTCTTTTTTCTTTTTTGAGATGGATCTTACTCTCCAGGCTGGAGTGCAGTGGTGTGATCTTGGCTCACTGCAACCTCCACCTCCCAGCTTCAAGCAATTATCCTGCCTCAGCCTCCTGAGTAGCTGGGACTACAGGTGCCCGCCACCACACCCAGCTGATTTTTGTATCTTTTTTTTAGTAGAAATGGGGTTTCATCATATTGGCTAGGCTGGTCTCGAACTCCTGACCTCAGGTGATCCTCCCGCCTCAGCCTATCAAAGTGCTGGGATTACAGATGTGAGCCACTGTGCCCGGCCAATTTTATCCTCTTTCTAATCAGCAAAACTACTCTGTTGTGGGTAAACCCCAGAACACTAGCTTCCTCCTGGAAGGGGGATTGACACAAAAGGGCATGATGAAATTTTCTGGGGTAATGATAATGTTCTATACCTTTACAGGGGTTTTGGTTATACAAGCCTATACAAGGGTAGGCCTTTATATTTACCTAGAGAGTTGCCATTTCTGATGTCCTTTCGTCTTTCCTGAAGATCCAGGTTTTAGTCTGGTATCATTTGCGCTTGGGCTGAATGAAATTTTGAAGCATTTCTTGTAGAGTGACTCTACTGGTGACACATTCTCTTAATACTTTTTTTAACAGATGAAAATGTCCTTATGTCATCTTCATATTTGAAGAATATTTTTACTCAACATACAATTCTTACTGGAGAGAGTTTTTCTGTCAGCATTTAAAATATAATGTTCCTTATCCTATTCGGTGTAGTACTGGTGTAGACCTAGCCAGAGCAATTAGGCAAGAGAAAGAAAGAAAGGCACCCAAACAGGAAAAAGAGGAAATCAAATTATCTCTCTTCACTCACAATATGATGCTATACCTAGAAAACCCTAAAGATCGTGTCAAAAGTCTCCTAGATCTAATACATGACTTCAACAAAGTCTCAGGATACAAAATCAATGTACAAAAATCAGTAGCATTTTTATACACCAACAATGTTCAAGCTAAGAAACAAATCAAGAATTCAATCCCAGTTGAGCATGGTGGCTCCTGCCTTTAATTCCAGGACTCTGGGAAGTTGAGATAGTAGGATTGCTTGAGGCCAGGAGTTTGAGACCAGCTTGGGCAACATAGGGAGAACTCATCTCTATGAAAAATAAAAATTATTAGCCTGGCATGGTGGTACATGCCTGTTGTCCCAGCTATTTGGGAGTCTGAGGTAGGAGGATTGCGTGGGCTTAGGATTTCAGGTTATGGTGAGCTATGATTGCACCACTGAGCTCTAGCCTGGGCCACAGAGTGAAACCCTGTCTCAACAAACAAACAAACAAACAAAGAATTCAATCCCATTTACAGTAGTCACCACAACAAAATATTTTATTACATGAAAGATCTCTAAAGGAGAACTATAAAACACTGCTGAAAGAAATCACAGACAACACGAATGAGAAAGCATTCAATGCTCATAAATTGGAAGAATTAATACCATGAAAATGTTCAGAGTGCCCAAAGCAATCTACAGATTCAATGCTATTCCTATTAAATTACCGCTGTCATTTTTCTTTTTCTTTTCTTTTTTTTGAGATGGAGTCTCACTCTGTTGCCCAGGTTGGAATGCAATGGCATGATCTCAGCTCACTGCAACCTCCGCCTCCCGGGTTTAAGCGATTCTCCTGTCTCAGCCTCCCTAGTAGCTGGGATTACAAGCGCACGCTTGCCACGCCTGGCTACTTTTTTGTATTTTTAGTAGAGACGGGGTTTCACCGTGTTCCTCAGGCTTGTCTGGAACTCCTGAGCTTGGGCAATCCACCTGCCTTAGCCTCCCAAAGTGCTAGGATTACAGGCGTGAGCCACTGCGCCCAGCCTGTTGTTGTTTTTTGAGGCAGAGTCTCACTCTGTCACCCAGGCTGGAGGACAGTGGTGCGACCTTGGCTTACTGCAACCTCCACCTCCAGGGTTCAAGCGATTCTCTTGCCTCTGCCTCCTGAGTAGCTGGGATTACATGCACACACCACGATGCCCAGCTAATTTTTGTATTTTTAGTAGAGACAGGTTTTCACCAAGTTGGCCAAGCTGGTCTCGAACTCTTGACCTCAAGTGATCTGCCTACCTCAGTCTCCCAAAGTGCTGGGATTACAAGAGTGAGCCACTGCACCTGGCATCACTGTCATTTTTCACAGAATTAAAAAAAATTCTAAAATTCATATGGAACCAGAAAAGAGCCTAAATAGCCAAGTCAGTCCTAAGCAAAAAGAATAAAGCCAAAGGCATCACACCACTCAACTTCAAACTATATCACAAGGCTACAGTAACCAAAACATCATGGTACTGGTTCAAAAATAGACACATAAACCAATGAGACAGAATAAAACCCCTGAAATAAAGATATGCATCTAAAACCAACTTTGTCTTCTACAAAGTTGAAAAAAATAAACTATGGTGAAAAAATACCTTCTTCAATAAATGTTGTAGGGAAAACTGGCTAGCCATATGCAGAAGAATGAAAGTGGACCCCCACCTTTTGCCATATACAAAAATTAACTCAAGATGGATTGAAGACTTAAGTGTAAGATCTCAAACTATAAAAGTCCTAGAAGTAAACCTGGGAAAATACTTTTCTGGACACTGGCCTAGGCAAAGAAATTATGACTAAACCCTCAAAAGCAAATGCAATAAAGACAAAAATTGACAATTGGTACTAAATTAAACTACAAAGCTGCTGTATATCAAAAGGAACTATTAACAGAGTAAATAGACAACCTATAGAATGGAAAAAAATGTTTGCAAAACTATGCATCCAACAACTAATATTCAGAATCTAAAAGCAACTTAACAAGAAAACACAAATGACTCCATTAAAAAGTTGGCAAAGGACATGAATAAACACTTCTCAAAAGAAGGCATACAAGTGGCCAAAAACATATGTAATATGTTCAGCATCACTAATCATCAGAGAAATGCAAATCAAAACCACAATGAGATACCCTCTTATACCAGGCAAAATGGCTATTACTAAAAAGCTAGCAAATAACAGATGTTGGCAAGATTGAGAAAACGGAATGCTTATACACTGTTCATGGGAATGCAAATTAGTTCAGCCACTGTGGAAAGCAGTTTGAAAATAGCTCAAAGAACTGAATATGGAATTATCATTTGACGAGCAATCCTATTACTCGGTATATTCCCAAAGGAAAATAAATTGTTCTACCAAAAAGATACCTGCACTTGCATGTTTATTGCGGCACTATTCACAATAGTGAAGACATAGAATCAACCCAGGTGCCTGTCAGTGATGGATTGGGTAAAGAACATGTGGTACTTATACACCGTGGAATGCTACACAGCCATAAAGAAGAATGAAATCATGTCCTTTGCAGCCACATGGATGCAGCTAGAGGCCATTATCCGAAGTGAATTAACACAGAAACAGAAAACCAAATACTACTGCATGTTCTCATTTATAAATGGGAGCTAAACATTGGGTACATATGGACACAAAGATGAGAACAATAAACATTGGGGATTTCAATACTGGGGAAGCAGTGGGGGACAGGTCGAAAAACTGCCTGTTGGACACAATGTTCACACTTTGGTCGAATTTGGGGATCATTTGAAGCCCCAACCTCAGCATCACGAGATATACCCATGTAACAAACCTGCACACGTACCCCAAGAATCTAAAATTTAAAAAATGAATTATATTTAACATGTGTATTTAGAACCCTAACATATAAAGTACATAGAAGTGGTACTTTGTAGTTTAAATGTATTTTATCATTTTAATTGTGAAACATTTTTCTCTTATAAATGGGATCAATGGAAATAATAAAGCTCTTCTGATAAGCTGAAAATTTGCAACCAAAAAAGAAATAAAAGATAATGTTTCTTGTATTGTTACAATTTCTGTTGATAAATTTTGAATCTGTGTTTTCCTGTATGTGACACGTCATTTTCTTTTGACTGCTTTCAAGAATTTCCATTAACTCTAGTTATTAGTAGTTTGACTATGATGGACCTAGCTACGGTTTCTTTGCCCATATCCTGCTTGGCTTTTACTGAGCTTCCTGAATATGAAAATTTATGTTTTTAAAATCTAATTTAAGAAGTCTTGGGGCACTGTTACTTCAATAAGTTGTATACCTCATCCTGACGTACCACTCTTTCTTGAATTGTATTCATGTCTGTCAGACATTTAATATTGCCCTCAGGTCCTTGAACTGTTCACTTAAAAAAATCTTTTTTTCTCATGTTCTATATATCTATATTGATTTGTCTTCAAGTTGCTGATTCTTTTCTCCATCATTTCCACTCTGTTATTAAGCCAATACACTAAACTTTTTTTTTTTTTTTTTTTTCCCTGAGACTGGGTTTTACTCTGTTGTCCAGGCTGGAGTGCAGTAGCATGATGGTAGCTCACTGTAGCCTGTACCTCCTGGGCTCAAGGGATTCTCATGCCTCAGCCTCCATAGTAGCTGGGACTACAGGTACATGCCACCATGCCTGGCTAATGTTTTAACATTTTTTTGTAGAGATGAAGTCTCACCATCTTGCATAGGCTGGTCTCAAACTCTTGGACTCAAGAGATCCTCCCTTCTTGGCCTCCCAAAGTGCTGGGATTATAGGCATGAGCCACTTTGCCTGGCCCAATTAAATTATTTATTTTTTGAGATGGGAGTCTTGTTTTGTCATCCAGGCTGGAGTGCAGTGGCACGATCTTGGCTCGCTGCAACCTCTGCCTCCCAGGTTCAATAAATTCTCCTGCCTCAGCCTCCAGAATAGCTGGGACTACATGTGTGTGCCACCATGCCCAGATAATTTTGTATTTTTAGTAGAGACAAAATTTTGCCATGTTGAACAGTCTGGTCTCGAACCCCTGACCTCAACTGATCCACCTGCCTTGGCCTCCCAAAGTGCTGGGATTACAGGGGTGAACCACCGTGTCCCACTCCAATAAACTTTTAATTTCAGAAATTGTGTTTTGGTTTTAGAATTTCTATTAGGTATTTTGTATTATATTTCTCTGTTGAAATTTTCTATAATTTTGAGCATGCATTCCTTTGCTTTCTTGAGCATAATTATAACAGCTTTTTAAAAATTCTTGTCTGCTAATTACAACATTCAGATCACCTCACCAATGGTCTTGGTTGGTTGTATTTTCTTGTAGGAATGCGTTATGTATTTCTTCTTGCATGTTGATTAATTCTAGATTTTCTTCTAGGCATTGGGAAAATTATTTTGTAGAAACTCCCAAGTCTGCTATATTTCTATTAGGAGAGTTTTATAAGACAATTTACTTGCTTGGACTCAAAACTCTCTTTTCGGTAGCAGTTCAAATCATATTTCAATTGTTTTAGCTTAGTTGCCCTGCTGTGAATCTGTTTCCTGCCTGCATTCATCAGGCAGCTGAGATTTTTGCAGAGATTCAGTATATAACATGGTGCTCTCACTCTCTCATTCTCTTTGAGATGTGACCCCTCTCTTTGTAGTACCTGTGATTGTTATGAATTCCGTATTGTTTTTTGTCTGGCCAGAAATATGTCAGAAATGTGTGGCTTTTTATGTCAAAGTTTTAGTCACTTCACCTGGCATCACCTTTATGCTGGTCTCATTAAAAGTCATAAAAATTGTAAACACGTCCTGTCTGCTGCTGGTTTTTTCTTCCAATTTTCTGTCTTCCCTCCAGAATTTGCCTGCTTATTTACACTCTCCAGTGCCTTCAGGTCTTTATTTTATTTTGCTCACAGTTAATAGCTGATATCTGCAGGAAGATCAGGCTTCACAGTGAAGGGTGGAGTTGGCGGGACTTCCTGGGTCAGTTCAGGGACTTTTGCAAAAGACCCCTGTGACTCAGGGTTTTGAGTTCTTAACCAATTGAGTGAAGGATTCAGAATTAACCATTCCAAGGGAGAATTGAAAAAAGAGCCACTCTCAGTGGACAAAAAGAAAGGGGAGGGGGTAACACAGGGATATAAGCCCTAGCCACCGGAGCCAGCAACAGCAACCCTTCCGGGTCCCCTTCCAGGTCCCCTTCCTTTAGCTGTGTTCAATAAACTGTGCTGCTGCTCACTCTCCTGGTCTGTGGACTCTTTTTTTTTTTTTTTTTGGAGACAGAGTCTCACTCTGTTGCCCAGGCTGGAGTGCAGGGGCGCGATCTCGGCTCACTGCAAGCTCCGCCTCCCGGGTTCACGCCATTCTCCTGCCTCAGCCTCCCGAGTAGCTGGGACTACAGGCGCCCGCCACCATGTCTGGCTAATTGTTTTTGTGTGTGTGTGTGTTTTTTTTTTTTTTTTTTTTTTTTTTTTTTAGTAGAAACGGGGTTTCACCGTGTTAGCTGGGATGGTCTCAATCTTCTGACCTCGTGATCCGTGGACTCTTTTTGAGCTGTAACACCGTGAGGGTCCCCAGCTTCATTCTTTGAAGTTAGCGAGACCACGAATCCATCGGCAGGAAAAACTCCTGACTCAATAGGAGCTTACTTAGCTGCATTGGATATGAGTACTAGTTTTATTTTGATAAAAGCATGGTAATCATGATCCTTTCAGAGTTTAGGGCATTTAAAATCTTAATCTAGCTGTGGGTACACTGCAGGTATACGATAAATGTTGAATGGGTAAATGAATTAAGCAACTTGTCTAATTACTTTTTCACGGAAATAGAAGGTGGGTTGACCTAATTAGATGAATTGACTGACTTTTGCTATCCTGGTGACCCAGTTTACAGGCTTGCAGAGAGGAAATGGTGATTTCTGTGTTTGCCTGCATAGTTTTTACGTGATGGACTCTTGCCTCACTTAAACTAACATATCTTGTGCATGCCTGACATGGTTTCTCAGCAGCACAAATCAATAAACTAGAAGGAAATATACCTTGAGTTTTGGAACAATAAGATAAACACTCTTTGTTTGTCATTGTTCCAAAGAAACAGACTTCAATTATGAAGCAGGTCACTTGGGTAAATAAGATTGCTTTAACTTCTAGTAAAGTAATCGAACAAGTGCTTTGTAGAAAAAAAAAACCACTCTCATTTAAGTGTTGTAACGGACATGAAATATGAACAATAAACAGTCTATAATTATGAGAAACTAATTTGATTGCTTTTTCCAAAAATAATTCAATTACTGAAGTAGTAGTCAAAAGAAATAGAACAGATGTTTGATCCAATGTCTCATAAAATATTTTACTTAGCTACATACAAATGAATTAAAATTGATTTTATGGATGCCAATTCAGGAGCAGAAATGCTATATAATAGAACCTCAAATTACTCAGGAGATTTATTTTGGAATAATACTGTGTAATTTGGAGTGGAGAAAGTTTATGGAAAATTGGAGAAAGGGATTAGTGACAAAGAATTGAAAACCATATGTTGCTTATGGAGATATTTAAAATTTAGGAATTTAATGTTTTAAAAATATTTATTCAATAGAGTATTTACTCAGTATGGTATATGATTTAATGAACATGGGTAGAGACAGAGACCAAAGAAGAAGGTATGGGAGCTATAGTGGTTTAAAAATATGTCCAAAAATTCTTTGATAGTCTTGCTTATCCAAAGATAAAGTCCACCAGGCTGGAGAGCAGTGGTGCGATTTTGGCTCACTGCAGCCTCTGCCTCCCAGGTTCAAGCGATTCTCCCACCTCAGCCTCCCGAGTAGTTGGGACTACAGGTGCGCACCACCATGGCCGGCTAATTTTTTTGTATTTGTAGTAGAGGCAGGGTTTCACTATGTTGGCCAGGATGGTCTCGAACTCCCGACCTCAGGTGATCCGCCGGCCCTGGCCTCCCAAAGTGCTGGGATTACAGGTGTGAGCCACCTCACCCAGCCTCAAAAGATAACACCTAATCCCTTTGCTGCCTTCCCTGAATGTGAATGGACTTTGTGACTCACTTCTAAATAAGAAAATGTGGCAGAAATCACAACTGAGCCATTTCTGAGTCCAGGTCCTCAGAGACATTGCTGCTTCTGCCTGCTCTCGCTTGGATTCCCTCCCCTGAGGGAAGCTGGCTGCCATGGCATCAGGACACTGAAGAAACCCTACAGGGAGGTGGGTGACTGAGGAGCTGAAGCCTCCTGGGACAGCTGGCCCCAATTGACTAACCCTGTGAGCGGGCCTGCGTCAAGTCACATCTTCAGAGGACTTTAGATGACTGCGGTCCTGGCTGAGAACCTGACTGAAATCTCAGGAGAGACCTTGGGCTAGAACCACCCAGCTCAGACACTCTCAAATTCCTGACCCACAAAAACTGTGAGATTATCAAGGCTTATTATTGTTTTAAACAACCAAGTTTTGAGGTAAGTGTGTGTGTGTGTGTTTGAGACAGGATCTTGCTCTGTCACCCAGGCTGGAGTGCAGTGGCCTGATCTTGGCTCACTGCGGCCTGCACCTCCTGAGCTCAAGTTATCCTCCCACCTCAGCCTCCTGAGTAGCAGGGACTACAGACATACACCACCACACCTGATTAATTTTTTAAATTTCTCTATAGTGTCTTTTTGTAGTGATGTGGGTCTTCTTATGTTGCCCAGGCTGGTCTTGAACTCCTGGGTGCAAGCTATCCTCCTGCCTCAGCCTCTCAGAGGTTGGGATTACAGGCATGAGTTACCACACCCAGCCCAAGGTAACTTCTTATGCAATAACAGGAGGTCACAAAATTCTAGTTACGCTGAATTTTAATTTTTACTTAGAAATGACACAGGAGCTTACGTAACACTAGTTATGTTTAATTAGGTTTTTTGGTGACCTGTTTTTAGGGTCGGAGACCAGTTTCCTCAGATGAGGGTAGAGATTCTCCTGGTAGCGCTCTGGCACAGAGATGTGTGTGAGAGTGTGAGTGCCAGTGGAGTTGGGGGCAGTGCTGGTAAACTGGGGAGAACTGAAGTGAGGCAGAAATCAGGTATGATTTTGAAGGTTTTTATCTAAAATATTCCGATCAATTTGAAATTTTCTGACTTACGTGAGTTGTCGTTAAAAAAGCAAATACATTTGCGAGGGTAAAATTCATCAGTCATTTGTACCTCGCTGTAGATTATTTGAACAGATAATGACATTGCCCAATATGTGGCTAAAATATGGTGGAATGGGACTCTTGGGGAAGACAGGCTTGGAACAGGCAAGGGGGGATGGGTGCCTGGGAAGGGCCTTGCCCTCGATTCGGGGATCCAGACAGCAAGTTGAACATGAATAGAACTGAGAACCTTTATTCCAAAAGACATGTAAAAAGAGAATAGGAGAAGAGAACAGATTGAAAAAGAATGCAACCATTGAAGTACAGAGGGAGAGAAGAAAGAAAAGAAAATGTTTGAAGCTAAAGATCATCTATTCTGAAATTTGTCCTGGGTACCCTGTCATGGTTATGTTTAGAATGCTGCTGAGATTCTTCTTGGTGCCCTTTTTGGCATATTCTCAAAAGTGTCAACAATGATGCTTGCCTTACCATGTGTGTATGAAGAAGAGTTCACTTGAGTTGTGATACCTGGGGCACGGTATGTGAAATGTGTCCACATGTTGGAGTTGTCACTCTGATGCAGTAAAAGTCCTGGCTGAACCTTGTGTCCTTCTGTGCCTCCTCATCTTAGCAGTGTAGTCATATTCTGCCTGGCATGGTAATCATTACTCTATGTTCCTTCTTCCTCCCAGATGGTAGGCAGACTAGTGGTTGGGGCCCTGTCTCATCCAGTTTGGTGCTTCCTGGTGAACGTATTGGTATCATCTTGATATAAATATTTGTAGAATTGTACTGACTATGGAGAACCACATTTAGTATTTTGTTGTAACATTGAGCCAATATGGCTTTCTTGAAAGAGCCAGAGTTTAGGACTATCCAGTATTTGTCTAAGGTATACATTTATTAAATTTTAATCCTCAATGGGAGTGCTTGCCTGAAGTGTACATGAGGTGAGGATGAAGTATTGACTTTGTGGGGCCTAGTTAGGAAAACGAGATAAAATTAGAAGAAGAAAAAGAGGAGGGAATAGCCCTTACCATGACATTGCCCCTAGAAAGTGGAATTAGAATAGGTATAAAAGAGAGGAAAAAGAAAGGATATGTGAGAGACAGAGGAGGAAAGTGGAGAAAAAGATGTAGATAATGAGTGGAACGTGATAGAAGATGAAATATGTAAATGAAGGACAGGGTCGAGATGTTATCAGAACAGTCAGAATATAAAATCCAGGACTGTCCCAGTTAATAGACACGCCATTGAATTTATTTAATATTGTGTTCCTTTGGGTCTTTGGGTTCCAGGGAGTTGAGATGTAAACTAGATTTAAAAAATAAAGCTTTATTTTAAGCATATACATGCATTGAACAAAGAAAAGCCAAGGAACCAGGTTACTCCAGTGGCTATCACTGGCCAGACCACTCAGCTTCCCCAGTCCAAAGTCTGAAGGGAGCCAGTCTGACTGGCTTTGCTAAGCACGACCTTCTGATTGGACAGAGTTTTGTGGGCTGCGTCAGCTGGTCCTTGCTTGTGTTAATCCCCCATTTGGTGTTCATCCCTGTGCAAAGAAGAGCCTGGGGCAGCTTCCTTGAGTAAGCAAGGGATCATTGAACATGTGAACAGTGCTGTGGTTGAAATGACTAATTGAAATATGAATGATAAGCCGGGATGGTGGCTCATGCCTGTACTTGTAGCCACTCAGGAGGCTGAGGCAGGAGGATTGCTTGAGCCTAGGAGTTTGAGACCAGCCCGGGCAACATGGCGAGACCTCACTTAAAAAAAAAAAAAAAAAAAAAAAAAAAAATTAAAAAATAAAAAGGAAAAAATATGAATAATAATTTGAAAATAAAATAAAATAAAACCCTGAATCATATTTACAGACAACCCACAGGCTTTAAGGAAGATCCAAACCTGTAATATGCTAACAAGGAAGGCATTTGATATACTTGATAAACGATTTTTTACTCTTACTGCTTCTCTGTGAGACTCCTTGTATTAGTCAGTTTGGGCTTCCCTAATGAAATACCACAAACTAGGGGGCATATGAACAACAAAAATTCATTTCTCACTCTTTTGGATGCTGACTCTAAGAGCAAGATGCTGGCCAATTTGGTGTCTAATGAGGCCCCCTTCCTGGTTCATAGATGGTATGTACCTTCTCACTGTAACCCCACATGGGGGTGGGGTGAGGGAGCTCTCTGAGGTCTCTTTTATGAGGGCACTAATCCCAGTCATGAGGGCGGAGTCTAATTGCTACGAAAGGCCCCACCTCCTATTACAGTATCCCTTACCCAAATGCTTGGGACCAGAAATGTTTCTGATTTTGGAATATTTGCATTATACATATTTACCAGTTGAGTACCCTAAATTTGAAAATGAGAAATCTGAAATGTTGCAATGAGCATTTCCTTTGGGCATCATGGGAGCACTCAAAAGTGGCAGATTTTGGAGCATTTCAGATTTCAGATTTTCCGATTTGGGTTGCTTGGCCTGTTCCATCACATTGGGGGTTAGAATTTCAACCTATGAATTTTGGGGGAGGCATGCCGACCTTCCGTCTATAGCACCTCTACATTATCTTATAGATTCATCTTTAACTTGTTTCAGATTTTTCTCAGTACTTTAAATCTTACACCATATGCGCTGGGTGATTTTTCTACTTTTAATTGGGCCCTCTTGAAAATAAATGGGAAATAGATTCTTGGAAATAAAACATCAGAGTCTTTTCTGACTTCTTGGGTGGGTGGGTAGAAACAGATGATTCCATACCTGACATCTGCTTCCTTTAATACCCTTCAGGGTCTTTGCCCTATGTCTCTCAAAACTCCTTCAAAATCACTTCAAACCACTTCAGACTTTTCAGGGCCGGTAAATGCTCCCACAGCGTAAATAGTTGTTCCTGTCAAATCGGTTGGACTGTGTCTTAGGGGAAGACAATATTAATGTCTTTTTCTTTACACCTTTACAAGCAAAAATTCATTAAGGCAAGAGGCAAGTCATAGAAACATATTTCTCTGGTGTGCTTTTGTTGTCATGTTACTGGAAATAAATATCTCTGATGCTGTAGTTGCTGATATAATGAAAATCTAAGTAGATGATGGTGTTTGGATTGCAGGTGCTAAGGGCCTCTCGCACTGGCACTGGCGCTGTGGACTCATTGAGTTTCCTTGTGTTCTTACTAGCTGATAATAGGGTCATTCTTCTCAGGGTCCCAGTGGCTGTAGAGAGCTGTTTGTGGGAAAGCCATTGTGTGACAGGTTTGAGAAGGTCTAGACAAGGGCAGGCCCCAAAGATAGAGGATTACAATTTACATTTATTGCCTGCCTTGCCTCAGGTGCCTGGCATGATGTCTCAATCCCAGAGCTCTTGAAAAGCAAAAGGCAGCCACAGGCAAACAGAGGAAACAGAACCAATCTGTTAAACGCAAAGGTGTTTACTCTGCATCCCAGCCGCAGAAATGCTCATATTCCACTAGTGGGACAGAAGGGAGCTTATGGAAACATATTGTGAGAAGAGCAGACAGAGTGTCATGATTTTCAAAAATCTGCTGTAACCTTCTGGTTCAGTTTTTGTTTCCCTGAGGGCAAGGGAGTGAGATTTTGTATTTTTCCTTATTTAGAAATTCACATCCAGATAAAGCATCCCTTGACTCTATGAGTGAATATCTGGAGAGAATGCTTATGCGTCCAGTGTGAGAATGACTTGGAACCCAAGATATGCTGATTGATGATGGAGAGTAAGCTTAGCCAGTATTGAGGCAGTTTATTCAGCTGCTAGAACAGGCTTCTTTTTTTGATGACATGTAACTGATCATTTGACATCCATGAAAGAGAGCGCATAGTGGTTAAGAGCACCAACTTGGGAACCAGGCTGCCTGGCTTCAATCCCTGCTTTGCCACCTGCAAGGTATGTGATCCTGGGCAAGTTATTTAATTTCTTGGTGTCTCAGTTTCCTCATCTTGACAAAAGTCAAGGTTTGTAAATGGCTCAGACTGGCTCTGGTGTCTGGTAAGTGCTGTATAAGCGTGTGTTACACACAGACATATGCATGTACGCAAATACTTGGTGCTATCTGGCGATGTCATCAGCCAACTTCTGTAGCTACAGGCTCAGTCTTTCATCTATAAAGTAAAGGGGATGGACTAAACTCCATTTTAGTTGTACAGTCTATGATTCTAGGTCATGGTGTTTGGAAGTGGTGGTAAAATTACAAAGAATATTATGGAAATGACAATAAGCGGCCATAAGGAATCATCTTTAGGAATAGGTGTTGATGATTCAAATGTATTTCCATTCTCCCAGTATTTGAAAGTATGGGATGGTATGTGGGTAATCTTGGATTCAGGAGTTTATATCTACACAGGCATCGGCCAAATAAAAAGGAACAGACAAGCTCTCATCAACCATGAGACATTTTTCCATCACAAATGAAAACTTTATGACCCAGACTGTGTAAAGCCTGGCTAACATTAAGATTAGGAAATATCTATACTTTAATCAGAAGAAAGAAAAAGCCAAAGATTTAAAAATAGCAGGGCAGCTTAGCACATCTCCAGGCTAAGCTGAGTGTGTAGTTGAGATACAGGTTGTTAAGCAAACTTTCACTGATACCCTCAGGGAAGAAACTGAAATAAGGCAGCTGAGCAGGGATTTTTCAGAAATAGTAAGATAAATTTCACAGTATTTGGAGATTTTACTTCCCATAAAATTGAAAAAAATTTAAAATCTGAAGTTGAATGGAAAAAGAGATACAGCTCAAAGGACAACACTATTTCATTGGAAAAAGAATGATGTACCTTATAACATATAACTTAAATTCTGAGCATCTTTAGGACTCTTACAATATTTTTTCATTTTCTTTTCCTTTTATTCTTCAGTTGTTGTAAGAGGTGTGTTTTAAGTATGACCTTAGCTTTGTTAGTTGCTTTGAGCTCTTTACAAAGAAAAGAACATTGCTGAAAAGAGCCATGAATAAATAAGAAGTCAGTATAGATTTGCAAATATTTTAAAAAGGTCTAAGGGTCACTGAAGTATTGGAAAATGGGAAAAGGGAGCAGATAAAAGAAAAAGCATCAACAAAAAGTGAAAACTTTAAGAGAAAATACACAGAAGCAGAAAATTTAATTAAACTAAAGTTTACTGAAAGGGTCAAGATGTTATAAGAACCGCATCAACTAGAAAGACCTTTGAGAGAGGAAGAGTCATACCAATAAATAAAAAGGAGAGTTGTGATAAGACTTTAAATGGATAAGGCTGTGAACTTACTGTTCTCTTAACAGGCTGACTTTCAAAGCCTAGGCAAGGTCTTTACTATTAGAAAGTCATGAGGACCTTCTTAAAAAGCCTTGAATATTGTATTCAGTTTGAGGCATTTCACTGCCAGGAAAATGAAGGCAAACAGAGATGGGAATTCAGAGTTTAAAACACACACACACACACACACACACACACACACACACACACACACACACCAAAAATATTTCAGGGTCTATGGAGAATTGACTTTTCAAGAGAAAGTATGAATAAAAAGAATAAATAATAGCTTCGCTTGCAAAGTCTAAAGAGAGGAAGGTTATCACCTTCCTGTTGTATGCACCTAAAATTTGACAGTGTGAAATTACGAGGTAACAGATATTCTCGTTTAAATCTTGTGAACTTGTTTAGTCATTGGTGTGACTCTACCTTTCACTTTAGGTTACTGACATTTATTTATCAATATTTGTTTTTTACATAGGACATTTATGAACACATACATACATATACACATCCATATAGCCAACAAGTAGCCAGTCTTCCTTCCCTTTCCCTGCATTTTCTCTTAAAGTTGATGACCTCTGAGTCTACTGTACATTTGTAGCTTCCCTATAAATTTCTCTAAAGAGATGTAAGGACCACACATTTGATTGGCTGAACTTGAGGTTGCCCATCTCAGCTTCAGCTAAAGTGAGTTGTTATTATTCATATGGGTGTCCAATTAAATCACTTTAAAGGTTCACTTTTGCTCACAGGGGATTATTGAGTGGGGCAGGGTGGGGAGTGAGATATTGCTAGTTGTTTCAATACTAAGGGAATTCTATATATGCTATCATTTTACTTTAGCTGTGAAGAAAGATGAGAAAGTCAGTAAAAGAAACTTGAGATCCACTGAAATAAATTATTTAACACATATGAACAGGTAAGAGGCTCAAAATATGTGGATTAAATATTGTTGCTGCAGAAATATGACTGTTTTCTCCCTTTTCTACCTATTACCTGGTCATTCTCTTCCCTACATGAAATCCAAGACTTTTACATCCTAGGTGCACCAAATAAAAAGTTATTCAATAGACAAATGCTAGTGGTTTTACAGATGGAGTGGTCTAGGGAGGATAGGGTGTTGAGTTTTGAAATGGGAAGATGTTTTTAATCTTATTTAAAATTCTTTCTGGCTGTGTAAGCCATATATCACAGTGTGCTATGCTTGGGTAGCTATGTATGTTCCATCAATGAGAGTGCTGGGCTGAGGAGTTAAGCAAATGTTGTTTTGTGTTGCCAGCTGGGCTTCAAAATATGGCAGTCTCCGTGTTTATTGCCGACTAGTATTTTTCAAGAAAATATAACAATTGTCATCTTCTCTGTCAGCATGAGACCACTGAATCATTAAGACTCACCAGCGCAGACTGTAACAAAAAGATGTTTTCCTTTGCTGTGGATTTAACCATTTTATGGGGAGGTGTTTTCAAAAAACTCTGCATTTAATGCAATAAAGATGACATTTAATGTACAACAGGTATTAATAGAAGTTATCACAACTAAGTCAAGGTGAGATGAATAGTGGAAAGTGGCAGTCACAGTTTGATAACTGGAATTAAATGCAGAAATCCAAGTTAGAGAAGGCAGTAACAGCTCTTACTGACCAGCAGGGGTCACCCAATAACCAGAAAACAGATAGGAGGCTGGTATGTTCTCGGCGCTGAAATGCAGGAGAAACTCCGATGCGAGGTCTCAGGCTGCTCTACGGAGACACACGGAGAACTCACTCATAATCCTAACTCAAAAACCAAAACACAGCGATTCACTTCCCAGAAATGATGTTCTTCACTGGGTGAAGGGAGAAAACCTCGGGGCCAACTCTGGAGCTCTGCTACATGTAGGGGAGTGAGGAATAATGGACTGGGAGTGGAGGTTGCACCCGATGACATAAACAGAAGAGGGTGGAAGATACCTAAGGGGGAGAAACTCCCTGTTGAGTTCAGATGCTACTGATCTAACTTCAGAGACCCAGAACAGAGAGCCCAGCCTCCAGTCAGGCTTCCTTTGCCGTGTTCAATTACAGAACTTTAAAACCTGTTCCTGGCCCCTTATGTTTCAAAGATTTTTGTAAAATGCATTTTTAAAACATCAGAAAAGTTCGGATTATCAAGTTTTCCCCACAATGATTCTTCTATTCTTCTTACAGCTGCTCTGTGCTTCCTTTTCTCTTCAATGTCTGCTATAAAGAAACGGGTGCCCTATCGATTCTTTGTCTGTGGATTTCTGAATAATTCCCTGAAAGGACCTTCAGAGGGACGGATCAGTAATAAAAGTAGCAGCTAACATTCTTGAGAGAGGATGGTGTCATACCCTGCCCTAGGCTATCACTGAACATGTGTATGTCTGATAACTTTCAAAAGGGCTTTATGATGTCGATACCTTTTTTGTTGTTGTTGTTGTTGAGACGGAGTTTTGCTCTTGTTGCCCAGGCTGGAGTGCAGTGAGGAGATCTCAGCTCACCGCAACCTCCACTTCCCGGGTTCAAGCGATTCTCCTGCCTCAGCCTCCCGAGTAGCTGGGATTACAGGCCCCCGCCACCACGCCTGGCTAACTTTTTGTATTTTTAGTAGAGGTGGGGTTTTACCATGTTGGCCAGGCTGGTCTCGAATTCCTGACCTCAGGCGATCCACCTGCCTTGGCCTCCCAAAGTGCTAGGATTACAGGTATGAGCCACTGCACTAGGCTATGTCAACACCAGAGAGCAGGTTTGCCTGATGCAAATTCCTAATTACCCTGCTGTTTGACTGTAAATCTCAGGTCAAAAAGGACAAAGAAACATTAAAATTCAACCATTTTGACTACCTGCCTGATGCTCGAATACTTTCTATGGCATCTCTGTTAGCTGGTCATACATTGTTACAGTTATACATTGCTGAGATGGGGACTCATAAGTCTTCTGCATCTGAACAGCTCTGGCGGTAGGAGGGCCATATAGTCAGATGGAAGAAAGCATCTCATAACGACTTTTTTTACTGACTGGTGCATATTCTCCTCCTACTGGGTCAACGTGAGGAGACTGATTTCCCTTCAGGGTAGTCCTTCATACATTTGAAGGGAGTTGCTCTGAATCTCTCAGGTTTTCTCTTTATTAAATGCACTAAGATCTCTCAGAGATCTTTATTATGTTGTTTAAGCATGATATCATTTTCACTCTTTCCTACATCTGAATGAATTACATTGGTTCATGTTCTTCCGAACATGTGGTTCCCAGTGCAGAGTGAGGCTAGTGTGCCGAGGGGTCTGTCATCTCTTTTTTTCAAGATATTATGCTTTGATTGATTCCTGTTTTCTAAGAAACACTCAAATTTGTTATTTTTTTCTACTTGTATATTTTCTCCTCATTTCCCAGAAATGATATTTTTTTTGCTGGGTTCTTAGAATCAGATAAATGCACAACTATACAATGAAAATTAATTTAGCGACAACTAACAAAAGGCAAAGACATTTTTGTAAACATTAGTTTCAGTGGTAGATAATGGCAGGATTCAACCTCTCAAAACATTAATTGACTTTCCTTATAACATCATGTGCCAATGTTGCTTTACAAATCATGGTGAACACATTTTGCTGGGTTGAAATGATAAATTCATTTTTATGTTCATCCCTAGGTTAGGATTTTAGCACTAAATTTCTAGCCAGTTATCACTGTACTTTTATGAAAGCTCATGTTTAAATAACTTTAGATGTATAGATTGTAGAAATAATATGCTACAACCATTGCCTTCTTATGAACAGTTAACAAGTATAATTTAAAAAACTACTCAGCTCTCCCAGGAGAGTGTTTTGAACAAGTTGGAAAACAGAATTAAACAGCATATCATGCAAAGTGGGTGGCTGAGTTAATGTTTCTATTTTCTTTCTATGGGACTTTTACAATATTGTATGCAAACAATCTGAGCTAAGGTTGCATAAGATGTCAATTCAAAGATATTCAAGTTATTTTATAGACATTAAAAAGCACCTTGCATTATCATTCTCAAATTTTGTAAGTGGACAAAAATCTATTTGCACATAGTTGCACCCCGATGACATAAATTTTTAATGTGGTTAAACTCCATTTGAATATATGCCAAGATAGAAGCAATGATTAGCTTATTTTGAAAATTACCCCTTTAATCTTTCCCATTACTGGATAGCCTCTAACAAAGAGAGAACCTTTCTGACCTCTTAAATCGTTGTAAAATTGAAGATCTCAGCTTGACTTTTAGACCTTCTGCTGACCCAAGGCAAATTAGACCTTCTTCAGGATTTGACTTGAAAGACACTGAGCAAATACTTAGAGGAGTGATTACAGAGTTTAAGCCCCAGAGTAGAAGAAAATAAAGAACATGAGTTAAGAAACATTTTTCTGCGCATAAAGGGAAAGGAGCCATAAGAATGTAAAAGAGAAAGATTAGGAGGGATGGAAGTTGGTGTTAGGTGGTACCTGCATATCTCAAAAGGGATTTGGTGCTGTAGCTCTTTGGGTCTCAAATGAGACTTGCTATGAAAAGGCTAACACCTCAGATAAATTGAAAGGGCATCCAAAGAAAATAGATACCTGTACCCATCTGAAATCCAAAGAACAGGCACTCTTACTGCTATAGTTTTAATGTGTCCCCCCAAAAGCATGTGCTGGGAACTTAATCCTAAATGCAAAAGTATTGGGAGGTGGGGTCTAACAGGAAGTGTTTAGGTCATGAGAGCCCCACCCTCATAAATAAATTAATGCAGTTATAAAAGAACTTGAGGTGGTGGTTTGATCTCTTGTTTTATGTCATTGTCCTTTCTTTGCCCTTTTGCTATGAGATGATGCAGCAAGAAGGCCCTCACAAGATGCCAGCCTTTCTGTATTGGACTTCTCAGTCTCCACAACCATGATCCAATAAACTTCTGTTCATTACAAATTATGCAGTTTGTGGTATCCTGTTATAGCAGCACAAAACTAATTAGGATAAAAAAATTGGTACCAAAAAGTGGAGCTGTTGCTATGACAAATGCCTGAAAATGTGAAAATGTGGAAGCAGTTTTGAAATTGGGTTATGGAGAAAAGCTGGAAGAGTTGGAGAAGTAGGCTAGAAAAAGCCTTTGTTTCCATACCTGGTGTGTTAGGGGTGTTTGAGGGCTTGGAAGAAGAGAAGAACTGTAGGAAAAGTGTGAAACTTCTTCAAGGTTACTTAAGTGGTCATGATCGGAATGTTGGTAGAAACATGGATAGTAAAGGCCATTCTAATGAGGTCTCTGATGGAAATGTGTAATACCTTATTTGAAAGTGGAGAAATGACCATTTTAATTACAAGTGGCAAGTAAATTGGCTGAAATATGTCTGTGTTAGGTGGGGTTTTTTTTTTTTTTTTGCACTGCTATAAAGAAATACTTGAAAATGTGGAAGTGGCTTTGAATTAGATAATAGGCAGAGCTTGGAAGAGTCTCGAGGCCTCAGAAGAAGATAGGAAGAAAAGGGAAAGTTTGGAACTTCTTAGAGACTTAAGTGGTTGTGACCAAAATGCTGATAAAAATATGAACAGTGAAGGCCAGACTGATGATGTCTCACATGGAAGTGAGAAACTTATTGGGAACTGGAGCAAAGTTCACCCTTGTTATGCCTTAGCCAAGAGCTTGACTGCATTGTGTCTATGTCCTAGGGATCTTTGGAAATTTGAATTTAAGAGTGATGACTTAGGGTATATGTTAGAAGAAATTTCTAAGCAGCAAAACATTTAAGATGTGGCCTGTATGCTCCTTAGAGCCTATAATCAGATGTAGGAGCAAATAAATGAGTTAAACTGTAAAAGGGAAACAGAGTATAATATTTTGGAAAATTTGCAGCCTAACCATGTGGCAGAGAAAGAAAAAGCATCTTCAGGAGAGGACTCCAAGCAGGCTGTGGAGTAAGTACTTGCTGGAGAGATTAGCATGACTCAAAGGAAACCAAGTGCTAATATCCAAGACAATGGGAAAAAGTCCTAAAAGGCATTTCAGATATCTTTGAGGCAGCCCCTCCCATCAGATGACAAGAGGCCTAGGAGGAAAGAATGGTTTCATGGGTCAGGCCCAGGATGCTGCTGCCCTGTTCAGCCTTGGGACACTGATCCCCGCATCCTGGCTGCTCAGGCGCCAGCCTTAGCTCAAAGAGCTCCAGATCCTGCTTGAGCCACCACTTTTGAGAGTGCAAGCTGCAGTAAGTCTTATGACTTCCACATGGTGTTAAGTGTATGGGTGTGTGGAATGCAAGAGTGAAGAAGGCTGGCAGCTTCCACCTAGATTTTCAAAGCCTGATTGTTGAGACAGAAGCCTGTCATGGGGCAAACCCCCCACACGGAACCTCTACTAGGGCACTGCTAAGGGAAAATGTGGTATTGGAGCCTGACCTGGTCCCACCTCCAACATTGGGGATTACATTTAGATATAAAATTTGGATGGGACAGACATTCAAACTATATCAGTGTCCATGCCCAAAGACTATGAAAGGCAGAGTTTAAGAGTGACAAAGTAGGATATCTGATGGAAGGAGTTTCTAAGCAAAATATTGAAGGGGCTGTGTGGCTACTTTTGACTGCATACAGTAAAATGGGAGGAGAGAAATAATTTACTAACAGAATGTATAATTAAAAGAAAAGCAGAACAAAACAATTTGGAAAATTGGCAGCCTGGCCATGTTAAAAATGAAAAAACATGTATTGGGTGACAAGTGACCTTTTGATAAAGGAATTAGCATAGCTGGAAGGAGGCCAGCTGTTATTCATCAAGACAATTGGAGAATGACCTCTAAAACATTTCAGTATCTTCAAGCCTGCCCTTCCCATCACAGGTCCAGAGCTCTCGGAAAGCAGAATGGTGCTGGGCACCCAGGGTCCCTCCACGGGCTCTTTCCAGGCCTGCTTCAGGACTCTGCTCCTTACATTCCAGTGCAGTGGTCTTCAGCTGCCCAAGCTGTGGCTCAAGCAGCTCCAGGTGGAGCTTGGGGTGCTGCTCTGGAGAGTACAAATGATAAGCCTTAGTGGCATCCACTTGGTGCTAATTCTGCAGGTATGAAGAATGCAAATGCCTTCCTCCACTTAGATTTCAAATGGTTTTGTGCAACCTGAGGGTCTAGGCATAGACTTGTCACAGGGTTGGAGGCACAGCAGCAGGTCCCCACTAGGATAATACCTAGTGGAGCTGTAGGAGTGAGGCCACTGCAGAAAATTCCAAGCAGAGGAATGCCTGGTGGAGCTATGGGGGTGGGGCCACCCAAAGACTCTAGAACTGTAGAGCTTCCAGTGTGCAACACCAGCCTTGGGGAGCTACAGGCACATAACTCCAACTTGTGAGAGCTGCTGTATGGGCTGAGACCAGCAAAGCCATGGGGGTGGGGCTACCTGAGGCCTTGGAGACCCACTCCCCACCCCTGGAAGGTAGGGCATGGAGTCAGGGAAGATTATTCTGGAGCCTTAAGATTTAATGTTTTGTGTCCTGTTGGGTTATAGACTTACTTGGGACCAGTTACATCTTTCTTCTTGTTGATTTCTCCCTTTTGTAATGGAAACATTCTATCCTTTGCCTGCCCTGTCATTGTATTTTGGAAGGAGATAACTTGTTTGATTTCATGGGCTAATAGCTGGAGAGGAGTTTGCCTGAGGATGAAGAGTACCTTGAGTCTCACCTATATCTGTCTCATTTAGATGAGACCCTGGACTTTGGGCTTTTAAGTTGATGCTGGAACAAATTAAGACTTTTGAGGCTATTGGGATGAATGAATGTCTTTTTTGTGTGAGAAGGATATAAATTTGGGGGACCAGGGTGGTTCCTAATGGGAGTTGTTTAGGTCATGAGAGTAGTATGAATGGATTACTGCTGATTTTTTTTTTTTTTTTTTTTTTTTGAGACGGAGTCTCGCTCTGCCGCCCAGGCTGGAGTGCAGTGGCCAGATCTCAGCTCACTGCAAGCTCCGCCTCCCGGGTTCACGCCATTCTCCTGCCTCAGCCTCCCGAGTAGTTGGGACTACAGGCGCCCGCCACCGCGCCCAGCTAGTTTTTTGTATTTTTTAGTAGAGACGGGGTTTCACCGTGTTAGCCAGGATGGTCTCGATCTCCTGACCTCGTGATCTGCCCGTCTCGGCCTCCCAAAGTGCTGGGATTACAGGCTTGAGCCACCGCGCCCGGCCTACTGCTGATTATAAAAGGTCTTGAGGCTATTAGTTTGATTTCTTGCATTCTCTTCTCTTTGCCTTTCCACCATGGGATGACACAGCAGGCAGGCCATTGCCAGATGCCAGCCCCTCAATTTTTGGACTTCCCAGCCTCCAGACTCATCAGCCAATAAGTTTCTCTTCATTATAAATTTTCCAGTCTGTGCTACAATAAGTCCTCACTTAGGGTCACTGATAGGCTCTTAGAAATTGTGACTTTAAGATAAATGATGCATAACAAAACCAATTTATAACTCATCATTGTCATAATAAAACAATTTTGAACAAGATGATGTTATTTGAGGACCTGTTGTACATAGTCTCACTTAAAGTTGCAGTTTCCAAGAACCTATAGATGATGTTAAATGAGGACTTACCATATTCTATGATAGCAGCAGAAAACAGGCTAAGACACTTACCAAATGCCTCATATCAACATGAATAGTTTTAGAAGAGGAAAAAATGAAGATGTACTGTGCTTGGGCAGTGATGGAATGCAGTGCTCACAGAATTGCTTACTTCCTAGGATGATAAAGGGAAGGCCATTCTTGTTATTGGTAAACCTAAGTCGTGGGGGCAGATATGTGGGGCAGAGGGAATAAGCCCAAAGCCCAGGCCAATGAGATATTATCAAACACTGTCTAATTAGGGACTCTTATCTTGGAGTAGATCAGAAGTCACAAATTCAAATATGAGGTCTGAGTATGTAACATGGATGAGCAATTGGCTTGTCTTCTCTTTTTCTGTTTGGAATACTGAGACTATTATGTGAAGAAGCCTGGGCAAGCCTACTGGAGGATGAGAGACTGCATGGAGCAGAGGCAAATCCTCCAGCTGAGACTTAGACCAAACAGCTGTTCACACAAGGCATAAGAGTGAGGCCCTCATGATCCGGGCGCAGTGGTCCATACCTTTAGTCCCAGCTACTTTGGAGGCTGAGGCAGGAGGGTCACTTGTGTTTAGAAGTTTGAGTCCAGCCTGGACAACAGTGTGATACCTTGTGTCTTAAAGAAAAAAAAAAGTGAGAAGACTGAACTTATCTTGGAGCATCCAGCCTCAGCATCAGCATCAGCATCAGTGACCACAGAAAGTATCTGTGCTGATTCATACTAAAACTGTCCAGCTAACCCAGAGAACAGTGAGAAAAAATAAAGGATTGTTACTTTTTAAAGGACAAAACTCTTTTTTTTTTTTTTACTATTTTTAAATTTTACAACTGGAAAATGTCTATTTGTACATTGTTTTAATATGACACTACCCTGATGACATTAATTTTTAATATGGTTAAATGCCATTTACATTAGTGTCATGATGAAAAACATGATTAGTTGATTCTGAGAAATTACCACTTTAATCTTTCACTATTATTGGACAGCTTCAAACTTTGTGCTATAAGATCAACAAGAGATCTAATAATATATCTTAATAGACCAATGAAGTATTTATTTGCTGAAATTTGAAGACAATGCTGAGTAACCTGTTGGTACACACCTGTGCTCTGCCCCGGAGCCCAGAATTCTACAATTTTACAGATCAATTACTGAAAGTTAAGGCATCTTAGATTTTTCCCTCTGTAAAAGGCCAGCAGAAGCCTAAGAGTTTGTTTAATCAGAGGGCCAAATTTGGCCAGCGGATGTGTTTTATTTGGCATACCCAGTGCTGGCTCAAAAATTTAAAAAGTTTGAATTAGTTATGGTGCCATTTTTTTGGAACTAGACAATTACACTGAAAACCCTATTTCCAAATTATGACCCTTGTTGATGATAGATCCTTTGAGCTTAGAACAAAGGGTAATCTGTATGTGTCAGAGTCCTCAGTCTCAGCAATTCTCAAACTTAGTCCTTGTGTGTGCCAATTCACTGCTTTCAATTTGCTTCCATCCAACTCCTTTTCCACAAGGCTAACAGAATAATTTTTTAACCACCAAAATCTAATTATGCTAGCCAGGCATTGTGGTGTGCACCTGTAGTCCCAGCTGCTTGGGAGGCTGAGGTGGGAGGATCACTTGAGTCCCAGAGGTTGAAGCTGCAGTGAGCTGAGATTGCACCACTGCACTCCAGCCTGCGCAACAGAGGAAGACCCTGTCTCAAAACAAAAACAAAAACAAAACAAAACACAAAATCTAATTGTGGCATTTCTCTATTTTAAAAATGGAGATCTTTGATCTCAGCATAAATTCTAGTCTCCTTATCCCCTTGTTACTGATGAAACTTCTTTCCCAATTCTCCTTCATACGTTAAAATTCAGCCACATAAAATTGGTTTTTTCTGCAATGAGCCTTGAGCTCTCCATTCTCTTAATTTTTGCTAATTTTGTTTCTTCCTGCCTGAAATATGTATTTCCCAACCATGACTATTTGGCTAATTTCTGTCCAGCCCTCAGGTCTTTTCTAATAGGCTGTTTCCCTGAGTCTTGGTTGGTTGCTCTTCCCAAGTGTCTCCATAATACTTTGTACTTCACTTTTCATGTGATTTCATATGGTTATTGTGCTGTATCATAAAATCTTACTTTCTGTATCTTCTACTTGACTGTAAGCTCTGTGAGGACAGGGGTTATGCCCAGCTTATTCACAGATTTATCTTTTAGCAGGGGGTTAATAAATATTTATACATTAACAAATATTGGCTGATGAATGAATAAATTAGGCAGTAAGAAGAAGCAATAGTATTTAAGAAATCAGTCAAGCAAACAAAAACAATAAAAAAAGTTCTTATGATGTTCTTTACCTCATAGGCAGCTGATGCTTACATTTTTAAAGACAACATTTATGTGGCCATGGGGAGATAAAGTAATTGGCTGGTGAATTTGTCATGACCAGTCTAATTTATATAAATTTCTTATCTTCTGCAACCTTTACAATTCCATAGTTTAAAAACTCAGTGATTGAAAGACTTTAATAGACAGTGTCTTCCAATGACTGTATTTTTATATACATTAGCCACTTACCCTTTGCAAGCTTGGGGATTTTTTGGGCCAGCATGTGATTATATTAACCCAAACTATAATCACTTTTTTTGGCATAAATAAAGTCAAGCAGTTAGCAGAGGCCAAAGGCCCTAGCAGCCGTTTTAGTACAATTTGGATGGATGCAGATGAAATTACAGAGTCACATTTTATTTGTTGGCTGCTGTCCCAATTAGGAGCTTAGCCACATCGGAGAGTCGAGAGAGATCAGAAAAGGAGGTAGCGAGAGGATACACAGTTCGAAGGAATTAATCCATAGCACTATGGGCTTGCTTTTGCTCTGACCGGCAAAGAGACTAGCTCTGGACCTCTGACCGTATGAGCCTATGTGGATTAAAAAATTCTCCAATGTTTCCAAAACATTAATTATGTTCTTTTTACAGAGTTTTACACTTACGCAGCTGGTAGATGGGGCGGGGGAGGTAGGGAGTGGGAAGAAGTGGGGGAGGGGGAATGGCTGAATCAGATGTCATAATTATTTCAGGACTGGAAACAGAATTGAAATGACCCAGATGGTTACCCTAATGAAGCTGATCCAAAATGTATGCCAAGAGGCATCAGAACATGCCTTTCTATCTGTCTGTGTGTGTGTGTGTGTGTGTGTTTAGGTGTATAAGTGCAAGTGTGCATGCATGATTGATTTTTGGCTGAAGTGGGCTTGGGGTTATAGCAATGCAAGTGTGGCAGGCCAAGATGGATGTGCATAGGAAAGAAATCACAATGCAGAGCCTCTTCCTGCTATGGCCTTGGGCAGGCCTGACTCCTCTCAATTGCACCAGCATGGAAAATCCCCTTTCCTTTGGCTTTTAACATAGACCATATTTCCTGGGAATGTATGGTGCCTTTTGGATAAGGTGCTTGAGGCAGATCAAGCAGGGCTAGGGACATTTAGGCTGTTGACTTGCGCCAGGGCATTTGTCCAAAACTCTGTCTCTAGCAAAAAACACATATTGTGCTGCATGCTGGGGCGACTGTGACAACCACCTTGTTTATGAACTTTGTTTTACCAACATGAACCAAGATAGCTGCTGCAATGCCATGAGACAAAGGGCAAGGACAGGGCTGAAGACTGATATCATCTCTACTCAGGTTTTAAAACAATAGAAATATTTTTTTCTTTACATGAAAGGACTTGATATATGTAGATCTTCAGCACCATGCCAGGTACATAGTATATACTAATTATAAGTTAGCTATTATTATTATATTATTCATTTAACATCTTAGCCATGGCTCTAACTGTGCTTATAATTCAAAGGTATTTCTTTAATAAAGACCTATGAACATTGTGTTGGATATGAAGGGAGACTGATTTGAGAATTGATTATAGCAACTTTGCCACCTTGGATAATTGGGACTAAGCCTTAATTTTCTATCAGTAAAACAAAATTAGGATGGGGCAGAGTATTCCTAGAATGCTTCCCTTGGTAGGGGAAAAAGTTTCTTGCCTAGTCTGTGTTATGACTGTGTGTGATATTTTATACATGTGACCTCATTTAATCTTCACAATGAATTTGGCTTTATTAAGAGACTGAAATTCACAGAACCCAAGACATTTGTTAAAAATAGCAATTACTTTCATTTATTGAGCACCTCATATTTGTCAAGCTCTCTACATACCATTCTTTATTATTTCCTCATGGCCACACTGCAAGGCATATTGTTATCCAGATCCATAAATGAGGCAACTGTGGCTCAGAGATTCAGCAATTCATCAAGATCCGACAACCAGTTAGTACTGGGGCAAAGATTTGAACTCATGTCTCTTTAACTCCTAAATCCATCATCTTTCTATTAAAAGAGGGTTCCCTTGTGAGATTGCCTTCTCCCACTCCTACTTGAATGAGTCCAAGATGCGCTTGTTTGATAATAAATTCTATTGACATTATTCAAGAGCTTAGAGAACAAAAAGTGTCCCAGCGAAAAGTATGCTTCAAAAAACACAGCTTGCCACATGTGCAGAGGAGGAGAAATTAAGTGAGAAGAACCCAAATTGATGAGAGCTTCCAAAGACACAGGGATATAAACAATCTCTAAATTGGAAATGTGATGTAGTATTGGCCACAGAGTGTGCATATGTGTTTGTGTGCTGGGAGAAGGAGGGGAGAGTAAGTAGCACAGGCTTTTGATAGATGAGAGAAAAAAGCAGGGACTGCTGCCCTTGTGGGCTTTCTTTCTAATGTGTAGGGGGTAGCGCTGAGGATCGGCAGTGGGATTGGGGAGAATGACCATCCCACATACCTCCTGCTGCTTGGTGGGCACTGCCAAGTGCATTCTCTCCCTGGCCTTGTATTTGGAAAGAGATCGCCTTGGGAAATATACTGGAAACAGGAGGGTGGCAGGATTCTTACTTTTGGTTTGGGTTTGGACTCCTGACTCCCACTCAGCTGCCGGGGCTCCTGCTGATGAATTGCTTGTAATGAAAGTCTATCTCCTGGGCTAAACAGCACACGGGAGCTCTGATTTTGCCTCTTATTGTGTAACCCCAAGCAAGTTGTTCTACTTCACTGAACTCTGAAGATAACAGCGATCACCTACCTCCCAGGGACCCTATGAAGAATGGCCAGGAAATGTGAATATAAGTACTACATAAATGCTAAGTCAATGACATAAATCCTCCTGCGGACAGTGGTGTGCCTATCCAGGCTGCTCTAAATCTCTCTTCAGTGACACAAACTCAGGGCCTCAGGATAGGATGTTCTTGCAGAAACACATTGTAAGCCACAAACCAGATCACGTTAGGGGGTGTAACTCCAAGAAGGGCAGACAAATGGAAAGAGATAAGGCTGAAAATCTATCACTAACTCACTCTCTTAGGCTCTGGAGTCTGGCGCATATTACATGATGCCTCAGTGCCTTTCTGTTTGAAAGTCACTTCTTCAGATTGCAAATCCTCACTTGCTTTTGTCTTTCCAAACAAAACTTGATTCTGAACTTTAGAATACAAGTTTTGCATATTTCCAAAAGAAAATTATGCTGGAAGCGTAGATTAAAGATAGCGGATGCTTTTGCCCAGTCTTCCTCTGTGCTTGGTTGAAACAGAATTGTTCAACTGTTGGCAGGGATCTGTGATGCTGCCGGCTGCCCTGGGCTCCTAAACGGTTTTGAAAGCTGCTGGAGATTGTTGTAATAGGCAACAGAAGGGAAACAGCCACGTTTGCTGCAGGGGAATTTGGGGTTCACGTTGCTGGCTCTTCCTCACACTAGTCATACCTCACAATGGCTTTGGGCAACAAAGTTTGCACTTTTGAATTTTTAGTGAAAATGCCTCCTCTCATGGGATTCTGTTACATCAATTTTCAATACACAGATAGTAACCTGATTATAACCAAACTGTTTCTTCCTTTCTCTCTTCCTGCCTGCCTTCATTTGACATGCACAGTTATGTTTTAAGATAAGGTTAACCATTGCATTTACTTATAAGATGGCTAGTGTACTGTTTCAAAATTAGGATGGGGAAAGGTTTTTTTTTTTTTTTGTTTTTTTTTTTTTTTTTTTTTTTTTTGCTTTAAAGATGGGACTCCCTGGTCTGATCTCCAAAGCCAGGTGTTGTTGCTTGTGAAAACTGTCTTGTGCTGGTTTCCATGACACCACACTCTCCTGGTCTTTTGTCAACTTCCTATTTCTTGTCAGTTTCTTTTTGCAGGCTTCTCTGCTGGACCTCCAAATTTTGGATTGATCCATTCAGTGCCTGGTCCTTGACCTTCTAATCTTTTTGAATGTGCTTCCATTAAATATGGGAAGATCATTAAATATTGGTAACTCTCTATTTCTATCTTGACCACTGACCTCTGCTTTGATTTTTTTCAGATTTATATATGCAACTATCTACCTGATTCTCTACTTGGATATTAAATCAAAAGTTTCAAATTAACATGTCCCAAAATGAACATTTTATTTCTCCTTGCCTAAACCCCCTTCTTTCGCAGTCTCTCTTATCTTCCTCTTCCATTTTAATTATTTATTCACCTTTTCTTTGCTCCTTATTCTGAGGCATGATATTTCCTTTTTTAAAATAGAATTTTTCTATATTGCCCAGGCTGAAGTGCAGGGGCTTGTCACAGGTGCAATCATCACGCACTACAGCCCTGAATCCTGGCCTCCAGCAATCCTCCCACCTCAGCCCCTGTAATAGCTGGGACTACAGGTGTGTACCACCACACCTGGCTCTCCTATTTTCCTGACAACAATACCATCCATTTGGCTGTTCCCATCAAACACAAGGATAATCCTGGATTGTTCTCTTTCCTTTTATCTTCATTGTTCAACTCATCAACAAGTCGTCCAAAATACATTCTGAATCTCAACATTTTTCACCATCTAAACTGCCACCAGCATGGTTCATACCATGAATCTGTCTCATTTGGACTATACTCAGTAGGCTTCTAAATGATATTCCTGCGCCAGTCTTGCCTGCTACAGTTTATTCTCTGCATAACATTAAATGGAATTTATGATGTTTATTATTTATTTGCGTTTCTTAGATGATGAAACTTGGAAGGAAGTGAGTGAATTGTTTCAGAACACACAGGAGTAATGAAGGAAGAAAGACCTGAAGTCCATTCTCCGTAGTTCTGACATTAGTTAACTTTTGAAGGGTTTCAATCCCATTTGTTAACTGATCATTTAAATTAGGGTTTAATATAAAATTCTAATAATTGGTATTAATTATAGAGCACTTACTGTGTGCTGGGCATGATTCCAAGGACTTTACATAATTTAGACTCTTTAATCTTACAATAACCCGATAAACTATATAGTATTGTTACTGCATTTTAAATATGAGGAAACTGAGGTACATAGCTGTTAAGTGTCTTGTCCAAGGTTATATAGCCAGGGGGCAGCAGAGGCAGGATTCAAGCCCAGGGATTGGTCTCTGGACTTTGCTGTGTTATACTGATCCTCCACTGAAGCCACGAGTTTGTTCCAACATGATCCATTGGTCCGTTTGGGGGCATTTATTTTTCTTGTTGTACATTGGTTATTTTATCTGTTGAATGAATTTATTATGAGAACACAAATTATCCATTACTGTACCAGTAGTGTCTTAGGTACAGCAAAGAGGAGAATTGTCATAGCTTTGGATTTCTTCTATATACATGGTAGTTTGGGTCCACAGTTTGGAGTTTTAGGTGCTATTTACTCAAGGGGCAGGCTAAAAATGAACTCCCAAATTGCCTCAAATATTTTCTATTAGGTAACATTTCCCCAAAAGATGCTGTCCTGAAAGCTTCTATGTGAAACAGCAAATCCTCTCAGGTCCCAAAGGGGCTACTTGCAGTTTAAAAAATAGTTGGCCTCTCTCTCTTGCACCTGTGCTGTGCTTAGTAGATTTATTCAGTCAGAAAACTTCAAAAAGGATTGGCGATTCGAACTGAGCCTTGATTAACTGAAAGAATTTTGAATATCGAAAGAGAAGGTTGAACTTATGCCAGGTCGGCACTGTGGAATGCATAAAAACAATAAGATTGTTTGCTACTTAATTCAACAATTGTGATGCTAATCTGTTTGTCCCTTTGTGTCTCAAAGGTAACACACTATACACTTCACCTGGATAACGTGTAATGTAACATCACCCAGAAACAGAATTGTGCTTCCTTTCACTCGTGGCTGCCTTCCTGTCCCCTCCATCTTTGTGAATAATTCTTTGTTGATAAGGGACTCATTATCATTATTGATTAAACTTTGCCATCTCAGTTTGATGTCGGTGAATACCTTGCTCATTTTAATCTGTCTCAGGGCTGAGTTTTATGCTTACCATGTTTTAATTTGTCCCAGGATTGTGTTTGCCTGATGCTGATATAAAGATTGAGGACTCTCTTGGGGGCATTTCGTGACTGACACAAAAAAGTGTTTGGAAATATATGAATAGTCCTTTAGGATAAGCCTTGAGACTCACAAACAGAACTCGGTGGCAACCTCCCTGTGGCAGTTGCCTTGAAACTAGACTCATAAACTAAAGCCAGGAATAAATAGCTATAGTAAAACTGTTAATCTGTTTACATGTTTTAACTCAGGGGTGATTTTTTTCCCCCTTATTTCAATCCTGAATATTTTTCTCTTCCTAAGACATCTATTGTTCAATTGACCTCTACAAATATTGACTTTATTAGATTTTTTGGTGAGAACAAAGTTGTATTATATGCTATTTTTGAATATGAATTATGTATTATATGAATATGGTACTATTTTTATAATATTTTATTTTGAAATAATCTCACACTTACAGAGAATTTACATCAATAGAACAACAAGCTCCTGTGGGCTTTTCACCCTGATTTCCCAATCGTTATCCTTTTAATTTGCTTTACCTGATGCTAATTGAAATGACCATTTCTCATTCTCTGAATTCTTGCTAGTTCACTACCTGTTTAGAGCATATTAATCAAAACAGAAAAGACCTGTTTGGATGTTTATAAACAGGGGAGAATGGAGGAAACGATGGGATTATGATTACAGGGAGAGGAGGAGGAGAGGGGATTACTATTAGAGGAAACACAGGAAGCTTTGTAGTAGCACTGTCACAGGTGCACTATATTTCTCCAGCAGGGACTCCAGAAACAGTGCTCCAGTGACATCAGTTTTTTTCTGAGGTGCTATGAAGGCCTTACTTTCCAAATAAGCTCATATATCCATTTTCTCTTATAGATTGGTGATAAATAACAGTATTTATATTTAGGTGGCTAATAAAGTCAAGTGCAAAAGTTGCCCCTTTGGGACATTACATGGAAATATGGAGTGCTTCTCCTGATGTTGCCAATTGAGGACCCCTCTGAGCAGGTTTCTGAGGTCTCCCCATCAAACCACGGGTCACGCAGCCAGGGAGATTGCCAGTGAAGTGGCAAACTGCCCGACCTCTTAGCGGTGTGTACAGATCCTGAAGGGTGCAGCCCGGACTGTCCTGACTGGCCTGGGAGGCATATGAGTAATGTGATTTGAATTGGCAAAAAACCATGATTTTCACTTTTAAAGCAATCTTTTATTCTTGAGCTGAAGCCAATTGAAATGCCCCGAGCCTGGGCCTTTTTATTCAGACAAGAACAATGAGATCAATTTCAGCAGAAAATGAGGGAACAGGAGAGAGATGGCAGCTGAGGTAATTGGCTGTAAAGGACAAAGTTTGAAATTAAATATTATGGCTTAAATAGTCCTGTAATTCAAGCTTCCCTTCTCTCCCTTCTTCTATCTTGCATTAGAGAAATAAAACAAAAAACTCCTTACTGCAAAATGGAAGACAATCTTTTTCTAATAGAAGAAATTTCTCTCTGCAACATGAATTTGAATACAGCGATTTGATTTCTATGGAGATAAAGAGGCAGAGAAGTTAGTGCTGTTTGGAAGGGAATGTAAATGTGGTGTCAAGGAAGAAAACTTCACGCGCACCGGCTTATTAGAATTTGCTGTATTTTATCCTGTTTTTGTTGAGCAGCAGAAGGGATGCAGGAAGCTTTTTATTTAATTTTTAGGGCAATTAGGGAGAGGAAATCCAGGCTGAGTGACTTTAGACTGCTCATTACCTTCTGGCAGGCAGAAGGAGAGTGCATATTTTAAATGTTAAGATCAGATTATTTATAAGTTTCACTTTGAGATTCAAGGGCATGGGAGGAACGATAACTTGATTAACAGAGAAAACAGCCTTATGTACACAGCTGGTTTAATCTTTGTAATAGGTCACAGACTGAAGAGCAGCATTTCAGTCTCTTCTTGGAAGTGACAGATTCTAGGGAACCACTAAGTTTTAGAAAAAGAAAACTTTTAGACAATACCCCACCCCCACCCCAAATCTCTCAGGGAATGTGGTAGTGGGGGATAGGCATTCCTAGGTCTTGCTTTGCTGTGCTGTAATGACAATTTTAATTCCATACCTTTCCTGGAATGAATTACTGACTCCTCTAGAAGTAAGTGAAAGCCACTGAATTTGGTCATTTCATTGTTATATGTAACAAGGTGTCTTGGGTTGTTTTGTAAAATGAATGCATCTACCTGTAAGAGAATTCATGGTCATTTCATTTTCTGGCAATAACTGCTGACTACCTCCTTGATCAGAGGACACAGGCTAACCTGAATGTTCTAAAAAATTTTTGCTGACTATCTTTCCCCGAGAGCTTGTATGGTTTTCTTTGTGGGGTTGTCTGAAGGTCTCTATTCTTAAAGTCCTTTCAGGTAAAAGTAATAAAAATGAACACTACCTAGTTGAAGCAGTGAAGGGACTTTGGAGTATCCCCTGGGTGCTGAAAAGAGCAGGTCAATGTCACCCGAGGAGGACGGGAGTCAGGACCCTCAGGAGCCTGGCAGTGGGAGTGGGCTGCCCTTCTCTCTGAGTGCTGGCCTCAATGTGACTTTGTCTCTGATTTCAGGTCCCGGTGTTTAATTCCTGATACCAATTTCTGGGAGAGAAAATTGAGTTCCTCCCGCTTGGATTAGGTGTTCTCTTGAGGACCTATGAGCGGTGGGCGGGATTGGGGAAAAATCACATGGCTGCCCTGTGCTCCCAGGTGTGCAGAAATTCCTAGCAGGGTGGAAACCTGGTGAGAGGGGAACCCCTTGAAAGTTGTCTCTTGTACTCAGCTAGTCTGTGTGCGCAGGAAAAACAATTTGCTATTTAAAATCCCAGCGAATCCTAAGGAAGTCTCAGAATTCCTTTTTGGAATAGATGAGTTGTTTGCCTGTGAATGAAAGATAAACACCAGGGAAAGGCTTGGAAAGTGTAGGAATGAGAAAAAAAAAATTCTAAACTGACTTTATCAATAAAACAAGAATTTGGAGGTTGCCGGGGACTGGACTGGGAAAAGAAGCTCAGCTGTAGGGAGAAAGCCAAGAGCCAAGAATGTACATGGCGAGTGCAGTGAGCTGAGGAAGTGGGCACAGTGAGGGGTATTTACAGTACGAGCATCTTTAAAAAACATTCAAACTTTTTTTTTTTTTTTTTTTTTAAATGTTAAAACGGCAACCACTCAGACTGTGTCCTCTCCCTCCTACTTTCCCGGAAGAAGAGAAAAACAATCCTCAATGGCAAATGGCACCTGCAGCAAAGCAACACCAAGAGCTAGCCTGGCTCTCAGGGGGAACCCTGTGCCTCCTCCTCCTCGCTCCTCCTCCTGGTTTCGGTGCTCTTCAGCAGTCCCCAGCCTTTTTGGCACAAGGGACTGTTTTTGTGGAGGACAATTTTTCTACAGGTTGGGTTGGGGGGCTGGTTTCAGGATGAAACTGTTCCACCTCAGATCATGAGGCATTCGATGGTCATAAGGAACGTGCAACCTAGATCCCTGGCATGCACCATTCACAATACAGTTCACGCTCCTCTGAGAATCTAATGAGGCAGAGCTCAGGCGGGAATGCTGGCTCACCTGCCGCTCACCTTGTGCTGTGTGGCCCGGTTCCTAACAGGCCACGGACCTGTACTGGTCAGCTGCCCAGGGACTGGGCACTGGTGCTCTACACTTTCAGAAAAACTTCTCTAAGAATGGACTATAGAAATGATCCCTGAAAGTAGAGTCTTAGTATGGGCATCTTACATCTAGTTTTTAATTTAGCTGGCTGGACACTGAAACATAGTCCTGTCCCTTCCCAGAATGTAGTAAAAGTCTGACCTTATGCCCAGTCTTCAGTTTGTTGGTATTTCATGTGGGGAAGGAAGTGGTGATTGGACTCGTGAAGTATACAATGAAAGGATCCTTCAACCCAGCTAATGGAACTCAAAATAACTTGAAGCCAGAACCAAGTAGGAGCATATAATATTTGTAAATAGAAGTGTTCTTCTCCCTCTTTCTAAAGAATTTCAAGTGAAATTGGGAGGGGCAGAAAATTTCCTCTGGGAGTAGAAGAGAATGGTGTAGGAATTTAGACTACACTTGTTTGAATTTTAAAAGAGAGGCAATTCCAGCTGAATTTTGGGATAGAAGAATAAGAACCATATATATGTTGAAACAGTACAAATGTGGTAGTATGGAGAAATTTTTAGATTGTCCTTTAAAAGTTTCACCTTGAACCTAACGTCATTGTAGCTGCAATGGCATGCACTCTGTATGTATCATCAGAATGGGGCTGGGAGCTGGTAAAGCTTAAAAATATGCACTTGTACCAGGAAAATGGTTCATTGTGAAAAATCTCAGTTCTTAGACTTCTAGAATTGCTCTGTTTCTACGCTGCTACTGTCTTGGCAGCAGGAGGGACAGAGGTGGGACCCTCACTGGTCTTTGGGCTGCTATCCTTGTGTCTGATATAAAATCACAGAAGAAGGAAAATAGCCCTGTAGAAAATTCAAGTTAGTAAGTGCTTCTGAAAAAAATGTGGCTCGTCAGCTTTCAATTTTTCATTCTAAGGAAGACGTTGATGAAATTCTAGGTGCCATTTCTCAAGTGCCAAGAGGACCAGGGTAGTGCCTCCGGGGTAATGAACTCTTTTTATTGGTGTCTTTATTCACTCATTCTTTTATCAGGGGTATATTTAATACATAAAATGCTTTAGAAAGATGCTGGGTACTGAGTACATAAAAAGGCAGACATTTAAATAAGGTATTAAAATATTGAGGTAAATGCCAGTAGAAGGCTGTATAAAGTGCTCAAGGGAACACCAAGAACAGTCAAATAAAATAGTTATGCCTAAAATTGGGAACAGGATGAGATGGGAGAGAAGATAATTTTGCCTATACTACACCCCACCTTTCTTTCTTACAACTCAGAAAATGTGTCCGTTTCTTACTGCTTCCAGGCCCTTCCATCGTTCCTTTTAAGACACTTTTTGTTACAGGAATTTCATTGTAGATTGTGGTTTATTGTTTTGTAATTCTTTTTTAGTATTAGGCTTTAGTGAACTGGCCTCAGGGCCCTAATCACTAGCCATAGCGTTGTCTCTATAGAGTTTTGAGTTTCGCATGAAATTTTGAAATAGAATTTGCTTGAAGTTGGAATTGTCTGTATGAAAACATTTTAAGTATGAATTCCTAACCATTAGGATACATTTCAAGAACAGGCCTATAGAAAGAAGTATAACTGTAGTTATAAAAATAATACCGTTGCTACCACTAACTCAAACAGCTCACAATAACAAATTCAGGCTGTCTTACTACTGCTTTAATTCCCTGTATGTACCTTACGCTAGAGAAATTCAACATTGTTGAGTGATTCATTAAACATGGAATTTCAAAGTCTACTCCTTTTCTCTCTGAACTGGCGAACTTTTGTTTGGGCATAGTCACGAGTCTGTTGTTTTTTTGATGCACATCTCAAATGCAAACAGTAAATTTTACATTGTAGTTTTAGGTTAGTTTTGTAGCAAGAAAGAGGTCTGACTCATGCTACTTGCGGTGGATACTGTGGTGTGCCACACACATCCCCTATGTTGGACTGAGAGTCACATTCCCCTAGCTGCTGGGAGTGTTGGCTGCCCACAATTCAAGCTGAGTCCCTCCACAGGAACTGCCCTCAGCAGAAGCGAGCTGCATTATTCAAGATTGCATCTCCTACCTCTATCTCTTAGCTGTTTGATATGGAGGTAAAATGTCTGGCTACTTTGCCTCTATGTGGGACAACTCTGAGGGGTTATCTGTAGGAGAGAATCATGTATTATTCCATAATAACTCCTGGCATTCTACTGGGCCTTTGTAGAGATGGAGTTTCTGAACCTGTGTCAGGGTCACCCATTATGGGCTAGGTTTGATCAGATCCACCAAGTCATTGCTGGACAAGATCAACAATAATTTGTCGAAAGATGGAAGCAGTACATTTTAGATATGTCATGAGCTGGTGCAGAAGGCACAAGTAAACTTAGAACCCCATGTCAGCATCACCACTCTTGCACTGGCATGAATTCCTCAGCTTACTCTTCTGGCCCTGTGGAGGATCTTTTATGACCAGCTAACTGAAGAAGAAAAAGGCCTAACTTAGTTTATGGATAAACTGGCTTAGTATATGGATGCAAGCTGAGAGTAGCCTGCTGCTTCATTACCACACCACTCAGGTGAGGCTCCCACAATATCAATAAAAGTAAATGTCCACAGTGGTCAACATTTGTGTTGACACCTCCAGTAAAGATATGTCTAGATTCCTGGGTAATGGTGAATGGCTTGCAGGTGCTGCAAAGAAGAAAGATTGGAAAATCAGGAACAAGGATATCTGAGCATGTGGAAGTAGGCACAAAGTATAAAGATCTTTGTGTCTCTGTTAATGTCCACTAGAGAACATCCACTATGAAAGAGATAGTAACAACCAAGTAGACATAATGGCCTGCCAGTCGATGTCAGCCAGGCTCTGTCATTCCTTACTCCACAGAAGGCACAATAGAATAGCCATTGTTACAGAGGTGAAGGCTATGCTTGGGCCCCAGAGCTTGGGCTGCCACTCACAGAGGCTGATCTAGCTACTGTTGCTGCTCAATGTCCGATATGTCAGCCACAGAAATAAACACTGAGCTCCTAGTATAGCTCTCTCTCTCTCTCTCTGTCTTTTTTTTTTTTTTTTGAGTTGGAGTTTTACTCTTGTTGCCCAGGCTGCAGTGCAATGGCACAATCTTGGTTCACTGCAACCTCCACCTCCAGGGTTCAAGCGAATCTCCTGCCTCAGCCTCCCAGGTATCTGGGATTACAGATACAAGACACCACACCCAGCTAATTTTTGTGATTTTAGTAGAGACGGGGTTTCACCATGTTGGCCAGGATGTTCTCAAACTCCTGCCCTCAAGTCATCTGCCCGCCTTGGCCTCCCAAAGTGCTGGGATTACAGGTGTGAGCCACGGCACCTGGCTGTACTCTCTCTTTAGGGGAACAATAAACCACTTGTTGGCAGCTCGATGACAACAAACTCTTTCCAACATGGAAGAGACAACTGTTCATCTTAACTGGAAATGATGAGATGACACATCTTCTTTTTTTTTTTTTTTGAGATGATACATATTCTAAATATAGATTTGCTTTTTTCCTTTTCTTGTTTGCAGGTCCTCACTGTCTGAGGGCTTATACAATGTTTGATCTACCAACATGGTGCTCTGTGTCATCACTGTAGACCTAAGGACCCACTTTATGGTAAAGTAGGAAGACAGTGGGCACATGACCACAGGACACAATTGTCCTTTAACATACCATGCCACACAGAATAGCCTACCCAATAGAGTGATGGAATGGACTTTGAAGCTCATCTCAGGTGCCAGCTTCAAGATGAAACCCTGTGAGGATAAGGCACTGTTCTCCAGGATATATTATATACCATAAGACAGTGAGTGATTTGTGAAGTAGAAGTGACCCTGTTTGTAATAACTTTCAATGATCCGCTTGGATAGTTTGTACTTCCTGTTCCTGCAATTTTAGGTATTGAACATTTCCATCAGGAAATACAGAAAGAACTCCTTTAAACTTTCAGCAATGGATACTACCTAGTCACTTTGGATTTCTTGTGTTAAGAGACCAGTAGACAAAGAGGATATTGGCAAGAAAGTTAATCTTGATCACTAAGATGAGGTAGAGTGGCAGCTACGTGATAGCGGCAGGGAAGAACCCATTTAACATTCAGATGATCCACTGTGGCATCTCTTGATACTTCCCTGGTCAGTTTTAATGATAAATGTCCAAGTAGAGCAACCATCTACTGAAAAGCGCCTGGCGTGTAAGGACTCAGATTCCTCAGGGATGAGGGTCTGGGTTGCCTCAAGAGGTAAGCTATTTTGGCCACATAGTTGTGAGGTTGCGTGGCAGATGAGGAAGAAGAGAAATACCAGTTAGAGTCTCAACACTAGCTGCAATGTTTGCTGGAATTTGTTCTTTTGTAAGTTTCTCCAGAAAAGATGACCAACTAATATTCTAAAGGAGTTCTTCCTGTGTAGGCTGGTAGATGAGCGAAGTGGGTGGTGCACTTACTATATGATGCAAGCAGATCTAAATGGTACAAAGAATGGGTTTTACTGGATGCCGTGGTGTGCTTCCCAGCTGTACCTTTCTGGACAGAAGCACTTATTCCCCAGCTGCAAGGACTATTGGCTGGTGATGGTTCATAGCTGAGCGTCTCTCTGGGAATTTTCCTTGCCAGTAGAAGCCCTCTAATCCAAGCCACTTCCCCTGTCTGGGGAAACTTTTGCCTAATGCTGGCCCATGTAGGACACATAAAGGCCTAGACTCTGTTGCTTCCATTGCAGGCCAACCCTGAAGGGCTATCCCAGCTCCAGAACTCCTCCTAGGATGCCAGAGGCTTCTGATAAATAACTATATTGCAGTTTGACTTCTTGCTCTGCCCAATCTTGCTTTCCCACATCTTTAGAGGTATTGTTTCCCAGCACACTCTCCAATAAATTTCTTATACACAACTCTCTGCTACATAACACATTTCCCTGGGAAGCTGACCCTGGTCTAAGAAGATTTAAAGAGTGTACACTAAGGGAATGTTGAACTCTCCAGATTCAGGAAGCCAGGGAATCATAGAAGAGCTTGGCCATGTGGAACCTCCTTTTCAGAAGAGCTTGATCTTCATTTCAGGGATTTACCATTAATATGAATTAGCTGTGCTGTTTGAGCCTGCTCCTCTCTGCCTTCCAAATGTTTCACATGCTCCCAGATCAAATGGTGTAGAGATGGAATCTGATTGGTTCAACTGATAACCATCCTTCTGTGTAGATGGATCCCTCCACTTTTTTTTCCCATTGGACAATACCAGCTAATGGATGGCTGCTTTAAGGATACACAGTTGCTGTTGGTCCTATCCGTGAGGCCTGGGTGGAGTCATCCTCAGACAAGAACTGTTTGCCTGAGGTCCCTTAGTAGAGCCCCCAGACACGGGGAACTCTGTGAAGAGTGTTTAGTATATTTATCAACAGGGAACTGGAAAGCATTCTCTTCATGAAAACAAACTTTTTTTTTTTTTTTCCCCTAGGACATTTATGTTCCTGCTGCTGTGCTTTCTTATCAGATTTTTGGACTGAAAATTTTGTTTGGATATCAGATCAAGTACTTATTCTATGATTTACTTAAGAGCCCTTTTATGAAATCAGTATAAATATACACCATTAGTGGGAATGTTGTGATAAGTAAATAAATAATGGAAGTAATGTGCTGAGCCCAATGCCTGGCATATAGTAAGCCCCCAACAAATTACAGGGGTGGTGGGTAACTGTAGTTTTTATTTTCATTACTTGCCATCCTTCAGTCTGGGAAACTTTTTTTCATTTTAATTATATTTCAGTAGTAAACCTCTGACACTTCTTTCAAGGAGAAAGATTTGCTTTGGAAACTCTCAGCCAGTTATTTCCATCTCTATGCTCTTAGGTCTGTAGTCAATGTTTTTCAATTTCTAGGGGTTAAATGAGGACACCAAAATATTGTTAGCATAGTATACAGTTGCAAGCCCTTTGGTTCTATTTGGTTAAGTGCTTTATGATCTATTTTATTTGTTAGTCCCAACACAGCCTTGTGAGGTGCATGTTTATTCTTATTTTTACCCCATAGATGGTTTTTAATTAGCCTAAGCAAGTTCATGCAACCTTAAGAAGGTCAGTGGTGGTGCATAAATTCAATTCCTTCAAATCCTAGAATTCTACCTTGTCCTTTGGGCCTTGCTGTTTTTCCTGATTTCTGTGTTTTTGACATGGTTATAGATGTAAGCTATAGTTCAAAGGGAAAAAGCAAAGAAATCAATGTGACTTTTTAATGAAAGAATTTAAATCAAGCAAGACCCCATCAGCTCAGCATTAAATTAAATAGATTTTTAAAAGTTTTAGTTTATGAATGTCAATTTCTGAAATTTTCACACTTTCTCTATTTTTCCCTTGCAAATTCATTAAATGTCAGACTAAAATAATTTACATTTTAAAATATTTGACTTCTTATGATTTGACTTCTCACCAAAAAACTTATGAAGTCTTTTTCTTGGCAAGTCCTTTTCTGCTGCTTTCAGAACAATGTGAAAATCTGCACTGTTCTCACCTTCTATCAAAGGAAATGAGAGAATTACAGAGGTAATGCATTTGGAAATGCTAATATTATATAATGCTATGCAATTTTGAGATCCTAAAATGAAGCTTTGGCTCTTCAGAAGCCCAAGAGAGGGGCTTTTGTGGAAGAGGATCTTGGAAGTGTGAACTTTTGAAAGTCAAAGAGTTTAATGAAAAGGCAGCAGTCTTTGTCCTATCCCTTCCTACCCCTAGTTTTGAGATACAGATGCAACTCTTTTCAACTGTTTTAACTGCGTATTTCTAAATGATAAGTAACTAATATTATTTGTTATTTTTATTTTTAAACATCATCTAATGAAATGGACTGTATTGACTTCTTAGAGATGCAGATTACTATCTTTTAAGCCATAGCAAATTATTCCAAAACTTAGAGGGTTGATACAACAACCATTTATTTTCTCATAGTTTCTCCAAGTCAGAAATGTGAGTATAACTTAACTGAGTACCTCTAGCTCAAGATCTCCCATGACATTGCAGTCAAGCATTGGCTGGAGCTGTGATTTCATCTGAAGGCTCATCTAAGAGAAGAAACACTTTCAAGTTCACACTTGGAAAAAGCAGGTTCTTTACAGGATGTTGGGCTGAGGATTTTATGTCCTTGCTGGGTTTTGACTGTGAAGGCCTCCCTCTATTCCTTACCATGCAAGTCTCTCCATAAGGCAGCTTACAACATAGCACTGGTTTTCTCAGAATGAGCAACAGTGAGAGTAAGAGAGAGTAGAAAAGTTGAAGCCCCAGTCCTCAATCTTTCTCTTTTTTTTTCGAGACAAGGGTTTCGCTCTTGTTGCCTAGGCTGGTGTGCAGTGGTGTGATCTCAGCTCAGTGCAACCTCCACCTCCCTGATTCAAGCAATTTTTCTGCCTCAGCCTCCTGAGTAGCTGACATTACAGGCACATACCACCAAGCCCGGCTAATTTTTTTTTTTGTATTATTGTAGAGATAATATTATAGAGATAATATTGGCCAGGCTGGTCTCGAACTTCTGACCTCAGGTGATCTGCCTGCCTTGGCCTCCCAAAGTGTTGGGATTACAGGCATGAACTACTGTGCCTGGCCGTCCTCAGTGTTTTTCTAACCTAATATTGTTCCATACCGTCTGCTATACTCTGTCACAGTCAGTAAGTCCAGTTCACACTCAAATCAAGAGGATTAAACAAGGGCTTGAATTCCAGAAGGCGGACATTATTGGGAGCAATCTTAGAAGCTGCCTTCCATAGTTCATCCTCCAGATCCCAGTAATTCATGTCCATCCCACATACAAACACATCCATTCTCAACCAATATCTCCCAAAGTTTCATCTCATAGCATCAGCTCAAATTCCAGAGTCTTAAGTCAGGTCCAAGTGTGGATGGGATTCACCAGATACCATTCCTTAAGCCCATATTCTTTCAATTTGCAGACCTGTGAAAGAGGCAAATTTCCTCTAGTTTCCACACCCCTTGTAAAGTGGTGGAACAGATATAGGCTGGCTATCTGTTACAAACATTTCTTTTGAAAAAAAGGGAAAATTGGAAACATAAGATAGTCATTGCTTGATGGGAGGTGTGAACTCCAGCAAAACAAATGTTTAAAGATTAATTAGATCTCAAAGCCTGAAATATTCATAACATTTGGTCCTGCTCTCTGGGCTCTTGGTTTCACCTCTTTGTCATCCTTTCTTTTTCATAAAAGATACCATGTATTTACATTTGAGTAGTTTTCTCTTCTTATCTGGGATTTTGACTTTGTTCCAAATGCTGTCTGTTTTGTAGATTCTTCCCTTATCTCCTTATTCCTTGTGTCACCAGTTTCCTATTCAAAGTCTAAGTTAATGAGTATGTTTGATAAAGCCCAGGCTTCATTGACCTACTTACCAGGGAAGCTGGGGAAGTACTTAAATCTTCACTTTCTTGAGTGGGATTCTGAGTTTTCTAAGACCCAAAAGATTGAGAATTTCCCCACTTGGGATTTTAGATATTGGTCAGTCAAAAGAATGACAAGTGTTCCTTATAGTCATCTTTTGAGCTTAAAAATGCATTTTCTTATATGTATATATCTTTGACATGTACTATCTTTATACTCACACCTTATAATTATTTTTATTTAATTAATTAATTTTTCTTCAGCTTATTTTAAGTTCTGGGGTACCTGTGCAGGATGTGTGGGTTGGTTACATACGTAAACGTTTGTCATGGTGATTTGCTGCACAGCTCAACCTATCACCTAGGTATTAAGCCCAGCATCCATTAGGTATTCTTCCTGATGCTCTCCCTCCCTCTGCCATCCCTGACGGGCCCCAGCGTGTGTTGTTACCCCAATGTGTCCAAGTGTTCTTATCATTCACCTCCCACTTATAAGTGAGAACATGTTGTGTTTGGTTTTCTGTTCCTGCATTAGTTTGCTGGGAATAATGGCTTCCAGCTCCATCCATGTCCCTGAAAAGGACATGAACTCATTCCTTTTTATGGCTGCATGATATTCCATGGTGTATATGTACCACATTTTCTTTATCCAGTCTATCATTGATGGGCATTTGGGTTGGTTCCATGTCTTTGCTATTGTGAATAGTGCTGCAGTGAACATACATGTGCATGTATCTTTATAACACAATGATTTATATTCCTTTGGGTATATAGCTGGTAATGAGATTGCTGGGTCAAATGGTATTTCTGCTTCTAGATCTTTGAGGAATTGCCACATTGTCTTCCACAATGGTTGAACTAATTTACACTCTCACCAACCATGTAAAAGCATTCCTTTTTTTGCACAACCTTGCCAGCATCTGTGGTTTCTTGACTTTTTAAGAATAGCCATTCTGACTAGTGTGAAATGATGTATTAGTCAGGATTCTAGAGGGACAGGACTAATAGGATAGATGTATATATGAAAGGGAGTTTAATAAGAAGTACTGACTCATGCTATCACAAGGTGAAGTCCCACAATAAGCTGTCTGCAAGTTGAAGATCAAGAAAGCCAGTCTGAGTCCCCAAACCTCAAAAGTAGGGAAGCCAGCAGTGTAGCCTTCATTCTCTGGTGTAAGTCCAAGAGTCCAAAAGCTGAAGAAATTGGAGTCCAATGTTTGAGGGCAGGAAGCATTCATCATGGGAGAAAGATGAAGGATGGAGGACTCAGCCTTCCATGTTTCTCTGCCTGTTTTATCCTAGCCACTCCGGCAGCTGATTAGATGGTATCCACCCAGACTGAGGGTGGGTTTGCCTCTCCCAGTTCACTGACTCAATTGTTGATCTCCTTTGGCAACACCCTCACAGACACACCCAGGAACAATACTTTCCATCCTTTAATCAATCAAGTTGACACTCAATATTAACTATTAGAGATGGTATCTCATTGTGGTTTTGATTTGCATTTCTCTAATGATCAGTGACGTTTAGCTTTTTTTCATATGTTTGTTGGCTGCATTAATGTCTTCTTTTGAGAAGTGTCTGTTCATTTTCTTTGCCCACATTTTATTTTATTTTTTTGAGATGGAGTCTCACACTGTCACCCAGGCTGGAGTGCAGTGGCACAATCTTATATCTCCCAACTTCCTGAGCCCAGTACAAACACAACCCACCATATATCTCTCAATTTCCTGAGCCCAGTACAAACACATTCCTCCATATATCTCTCAACTTCCTGGGCCCAGCACAAACACATTCCTCCATATTTCTCTCAAACTTTAGAAAAACACCACCTGGGAAATCTCCGATAAGGACACAGCGGGAACCAATAAAAAATGCTAAATGTATAATGTTAACCAATTGTAATGCTGTAACCAAAAGAATTCCCTTGTTCCTCTGTAACTTTACTATCCTATTTACCTCGGGCTATAAAAGGCAAGCACTCGCATTGTTTGAGGCCCTCTTGTATGCTGTGGAATGGAGGGACCAAGTTCGAACTTGCAGTAAAAGATCCTTGCCGCTTGGCTTTGACTCTGGACTCTGGTGGTCTTCTTTGGGGAACAAACGGTCTGGGCATAACAGTATCTCATTGTGGTTTTGATTTCCATTTCTCTAATGATCAGTGACGTTTAGCTTTTTTTCATATGTTTGTTGGCTGCATTAATGTCTTCTTTTGAGAAGTGTCTGTTCATTTTCTTTGCCCACATTTTATTTTATTTTTTTGAGATGGAGTCTCACACTGTCACCCAGGCTGGAGTGCAGTGGCGCAATCTTGGCTCGCTGCAAGCTCCGCCTCCCAGGTTCATGCCATTCTCCTGCCTCAGTCTCCCAAGTAGCTGGGACTACAGGCACCCACCCCCTCACCCTGCTAAGTTTTTGTGTTTTTAGTAGAGATGGGGTTTCACCGTATTAGCCAGGATGCTCTCGATCTCCTGACCCTGTGATCCGCCCGCCTTGGCCTCCTAAAATGCTGGGATTACAGGCCTGAGCCACTGCGCCCAGCCTGCCCACTTTTTAACTTTTTTTTTTTTTTTTCCTTTTAAATTTGTTTAAGTTTCTTGTAGATTCTGGATATTAGACCTTTGTCAGATGGGAAGATTGCAAAATTTTTCTCCCATTCTGTAGGTTGTCTGCTCACTTTGATGATAGTTTCTTTTGCTCTGTAGAAGCTCTTTAGTTTAATTAGATCTCATTTGTCAATTTTTGCTTTTGTTGCAGTTGCTTTTGATGTTTTTGTCATTTATTTTATTTTAAATTCATAGAGATGAAACTCATAACAAAGTACCATAGTCAGGCAAAAAAAAAAAAAAAAAAAAAAAAAGGATTAACTGGAAATGTATGTTCTTATGAATTAAATTTAAAAACTAATATTTGTGTTAAGTCTTTCTCCAAGAAGCTCTAACTAGTCAGAGTGCAGGGGAAGACTTTGGGATTTGGTCAGTATGTACTCACTTGGGGATCAATTTTGAGATACTATTTACAGCTCAATACCCAACATTGCTATTTCTTGCATGACATACGATTGACCTTTGGGAAGAGAAGTCTGATCTTACATTTTAGATTAAGGGCAGTTGTATGTATTGCCTAATGGTCATCAAGCATTAAATTGTAGGTAGACTCAATTTCTCAATGTTCTGTTAGTGGGAGATTGAAAATTCAACTTTCTAAGGAGTTTCTACTAAAAAAAAAAAAAACTTTTGGATGTTTATGAGTCAGATAAGACCAGTGTGACCTTTTTCATTCATTGCTATATTTCCATACTTTGATGGGAAATACAGATTCCAGGTTGTTTAATTATGAAAAACCTTTGATTTATACATTTTATACCTTTTATTATACTTTTTGGAATATACTTCCTTGATTTTCCTGGTATCTTTGACAAATGAAACATGCTTTCTTGAATATAAGGACAGAAAATACTTTCTCTGCAACATCAGAGGAGGCTTTTTTTTCCGTTTTAAAAATTGTGATAAAATATATATAACATAAAAATTACCATCTTAAGCATTTTTAAGTGTAAAACTCAGTGGTATTAAGTACATTTCCATTGTTGTACAACTATCACAACATCCATCTTCAGAACTCTTTTCATCTTGCAAAATTGAAACTTTATACCCATGAAACAATAGCCTGCAATTTCCTCTTCCACCAGCCCCTGGCAACAAACATTCTACTTTTCATCTCGATGATTTTGGACTATTTAAGTACCTCCTGTAAGTGAAATAATAAATATCTTGTTTTTTCAACTGGCTTATTTCACTTGGCATAATGTCCTCAAGGGTTCATCCATGTTGTCACATATGTCAGAATTTCCTTCCTTTTTAAGGCTGAATACTATTCCATTGTGTGTAGATGCTACAGTTTGCTTATCCATTCATCTGTTGATGGCCATTTGGGTTGCTTTCACATTTCAGCTATTGTGAATAATGCTGCTATGAACATGGGTATACAAATAGCTCTTTGAGAAACAGGCAGCTTTTGCTTCATTACTTCAGGTTGATTGCTTGGCAATAACTGCTACTGGAATAACACTTGTAATTTACAAAATAACCAGGAAGGCTGATTATATTACCTAGGGTTTCAGTAGAAAGCAAAATTCGACTCAAGTGATGCAAAATATTTTGATGAAGAGAATAATACAGAGGTATGTGTTTTAGGGGTTAGTGGGGGGTTAAGGAAATTAACAAGGAATGTTGAGATACCCAGACAATAGCAACAGCAGGAAGCAGTTAACATTTTTAGTTGTCAATGGGCAAGAGAGCAAATCGTGTTAACGGAACCTACTGAGAGCTGCAGCTACAGAGAAGGAACCATGGACAGTAGCTGAACCCATGGAAAGATGCAGCTACTGCCATAAAAGTGGCCCAGAGTGGGCAGGCATGGGAACAAAATACTGCAACCTCTTTTTCCTCCTGCCCTCCAATCTTTTGCTAATAAATCCCACTGGTTGAGTCTAATCAGAAGCCAGCTAGCAAGAGCTAACTGTCCAGGGTGACATATTGGTCAGTCCTATATTGATCAGTCTCATGGGAAGGAGCAGGGCCGAAAAGGACAAAAGAATGGACGAGGAAGCGTTCTTCCGTAGATAAACATTTTCAACTTTTAGAATTTGTGCATAAGGATAGCTGACTTATTCTTCTCTTACAATTGAAAAAGTTTTATTCAATCTTTTTTTCTCTCTGCTGAGACACAAGGAAATGAGGCACACATTATTTACGAGCTTACTTTGTTTTTCATGGCAATGTGCCTTTAGAGACTGAATAACTGAATCAGAAAGTAGAATGACCAGAAATGGATCATTTCATACTGCGTACTAAAAGACACAAGCATTTAAAATTTGCTTATATCAAGCCCACTCCCAAGAAAGAATAGGAGACTGTAGTCACAGCTTCTGTGCCTGACCAGCGTTCATGCATGGGTGAGGAGAAATGCTGACTGAAGAAACTCAGCTGAAACCAAAGAGAATCTGTCAAAGTGATGAGAAGTTAACTGTATAGGCTTTAGACACACTGCATGACCAGATGGGTAAATTAGGAATTGTTTGAAGAAGCTTCTGTAAAGGAGATGTGACTGAAGAAAATTATTTTATGATGTGCAAAATGCAAAAGGTGGTGCATATATGTCTGTGTCTGGGGGAAGGGTGAAAAGCAAATGGGGATTAGTAATACTGAAGGCAACACACACAGAGTGTAAGAATACTAGCAGTTTCCCATTATTTAGGAGAGTTGTGACACTCTTAAAAAACCAATGGTGAGAGAATTTCTATATTCATAGAACTTTTACCACTTTTTTTTGACTGTTTCTTTCATTGTATAGAACCTCCATCAATATCTCAATTCCCCAATTCTCCAGAAAGGCAATGGCAGAATATAGGCAATTACAGGGCTGCATTTGCACATAACAGAGTCAGAGATAAACTCAGATTCTGACCCAAATTTATATTTCAACAAAACTTCCTGCTTCTGAGTTCATGGCTGAATAAGTAGATCTTGCTGCCTTTCATTGCACTTATACTACATCTGCCCTTTTGATGTAAACACACGTCTATCACTTCTTTCCAATGCAATTTGCAATGAGTGACCTCATTTCAAAGCAATATTTGTTTAGCAGAGACAGTTTGCCTTGGCAAAGTTTTCTATATAATTCATAGATGATTTCTACTAACTGAGAAATATTGGTCTCAGTGCATAAAAAGTAAGTAGCCCATGTCTATCTTAAACTAGACAAAAAGGGTATTCATTAAGAGTTATAGTCTGTAACCAAAATTTGGAAATAAATTAGTGCAATTCTCATAATGCCATTAGTTGTCACATATGGTGATATATAATTTAAAAAGGCTTTCCTAATGGGAATTATTTTACAGCTTGGAACTCTAAGCCTACTGATGATGGGGTATTGAGAATTTGGGACCATCTATAAAAATATGTTCAATGAACATTTTAGCAATATGTGAACCTTTCAACTAATATGCTATCAAATTACCCCTGCCTATTTACGAATTTAAAATAAAAATAAAAAGTGAAGACTGGATGCGGTGGCTCACACCGGTAATCCCAGCACTTTCGGGGGCCGAGGTAGGTGGATCACCTGAGGTCATGAGTTCGACACCAGCCTGACCAACATGGTGAAACCCTGTCTCTACTAAAAATACAAAAATTAGCCAGGCTAATTTGTGTATGCACCTGTAATCCCAGCTACTCAGGATGCTGAGGCAGGAGAATCGCTTGAACCCAGAAGGCAGAGGTTTCAGTGAGCCAAGATTGTGCCACTGCACTCCAGCCTGGGCAACAGAGCAAGACTGTCTCAAGTAAATGAGAAACATGCAAGAAATGCTGGAAATCAGGAGTTGCTAGTTGACCTCAGCCACCAGCAAACTGTGTGGCCCTTTAGAACTGTTATGATTTCAAAACTGTTGTCATGTAATTCTGTGACAAAAATTAAATGGAATTTTAGCCCCCAACATTTGTCTTAATGAAATGGGTTATTTGATGCGCCTAAGTAAACTAATAACTAACTTAGAACTCTTTATTTACCATGACTTTGAAAAAATGGATTGTAGAAAAAAGTCAATCCCCAAACAAATCAAATTTTATGTGAATATTATTCATTTTATGGATGTCTCCTAATGTGAATACATTTAGTCCTCTCAACCACTTGAAGTTCTCAAAAATTTCATGCTGTCTTTGCTTTTGGGCCTTTACTTATACTTTTTGCTCTCCCTACTTCCTGTCTTCACCTGGATAAATCATACTCATCCTGAATCCCTTCCAAAACTGGACTGACCATGAAAGAACCCTCATAATACGTAGGCAGCATGTCTTTGCCAAGATAGGCTAGTTTTCCATTAGTAATAAATAATCACAAATTCTCAGTAGATTTAACATAACAAATCTTTATTTTCAGCCTATTCTACATATCCATTGCTCGTTTGCTGGAGGTTTCTGCTCATTGTAATTACTCATGAACCCTGGCAATGGCAGTTTTACTTGAGATACACTTCCATGATCACCTCAGTGGTGAATTGTGTCCTAACTCCTAGAGTATTCATTGTAAATTACACATCACTGCTACTCATGTATCATTGGCCAAAGAAAGTCATGTGGCCAATCTCCTTAACTTTAATATTTGTTGAGCAGCACTGGTGACTCCAAAGTAGCACAGTGGTAAAGAGCAGCACTTTGGCATTCAATAAATTGAGCTCAAATTCTGTCTCTGACCCTTGCTGGATGTAACTTCCAGCAAGTTATTTAATCTTTCTTTTGTCTCTTTCTCAGCTGTAAAATGGTTCTTATAATAGTAGATCCTTATTGAGTTTTGAAAGTTAAACGTGTTAATACAGGCAAAACACTGTATTAACAAAGTGCTTGACATTACATTGAATCAATAGTAGCTATCGTTTTACCTCATATTTAGTTTTTACTGCCTTATAATTTTTGTTTCTAGGACTGTCCCCTCTACAGGAGTGTAAGCTCTGTGTTAGTGGAACTTTCCTTGTTGAGTGTTGTACCCTTAGTGTTCATAGAGGAGGAACACAACAGGTATTTTATTCCCTTTGAGTTTCAGACGTCTGTACAGTTATTTCAGGCCATTACGGTATTACTTACGGAACTTCTGCCTCATTGAAACAAATTGCACATGGTCACATGAAAAAATTAATTTCACCTTCTCACACACTCAACCAACTGCAGCATGCCTCATCCACCGAGATAATTTGGTTTAGTTAGCAAATAAAATTTGATTTAGTTGTTTATTAAAGTAAGTAAATGACTACTTTCTACTTGTTTATATTTTATTTTTAGAACTTTTATTTCTAGGACAATTGAGAATTGTGAAAGAAAAGTAGACTCTTAACACTCATTGTTCATTAAAAATAAAATAGTGCCATAGTTCTAAAAATGGAAAATATTTTATTTCTCCAAATGTTTTCAATAAACATTCATAGACAATATATGAATCATGCAGAGTAGAGTTTAAATGACATGTGGGTAACAGGAACATATCAAACTTCAATACAATTATACTCACAATTTGACTTGGCAAGGCGAGAAAAATAGGTTACTTAAAAACTGTCAGAATTGCAGTACAGGGTTGTTGACAGCTGTGAAGAAAAGTTGAGTAACATTGAGCTGAAAAGGTCAACGTTTCTTGTTGGCACTGGTTGGTGGGATGGGAAGGGCCTTTGGGATTGTTAAGGGCCACCCTCCAGGGACATATATTGCAGAGGAAGTTTTAGAGGTCAGACTTTCTGAGATAGAGTGGAACTGGTTTCCTCACAGTAGTTCTGAACTCAGAGGTCATTCATATACTCTTTTGAATCACATTTCCCCTAAAGGCTTGAATAGAGAATATAGGTTAATAAAACTGGGTAATGGTAAGGTTTGCAGGAGACATGGGAATCATTATTCTGTTCCTTTTAACTGAGTTTAATACCTTGTTTGGAGAGAAAGTAAAAATACAGGAAAACTAGTAAAGGAACTTACGGCCAAAAAATAAATAAATAAACCCATCTGGGTTCAATTTTTTTCCATTACAAACACTATCCCTGTAACTCACCTTTAAAGGCCTTGTGATTTTTGAAGATGAATCTATATTTCAAATAAAATAGTTGGCTATTGTGAAATAATTTTAGTGTTTGATGCAAAAATTAAATAATTCTAATAATAAGATGAAAGCCGGTTAATAAGGAAATGTATCTTTTTGGCCAATAATTCTGACATGTGCCATTCCACATTGCTTTGCATCCCAGGAGTTTAGAATACTTTGTGGAATGCATCACTATCCCTAGTAGTTAGGTTTTAATCCACACGCTGCTTTTTCTTAATCTAATGGATATAGATATTTACACTGTAAAGCTACATAATGATAAGCATTGGGGTAAATAAAAATGTATCTACATTTTCCATTAAAAAACAGACCTAGAGATTGTAAGATTGGTGACTTAAATCAATTTTTAAGAAAATCTTTCATCCAGATATTAGCATTGTGCAAACTTGGGCTAGAAAATAATTTCCACATTTTAGGCCAGTGGCAGACCCAGGGCTACTCGGATCCTCTAAAACTAAGCTTAATATGGTGGCAGTAGTAAGGTTAACCAGCAATGTGAGTTACCAGATCTCATGCCAGTTGCGCTTCCACCTTTCTTGACATTCTTAAGCCACATGGGTTGGTTGCAGGCTGGGGTGAGTTGGAACTGCTGAATCCTTAAGCGTTCCAGTTTTCTTACAGTAATAAATGATATTAGCCAACCATTATTAATCACTTGCTATGTTCTTGGCTCTTTTCTAATAATTTTACATGTGTTAACTCATTGACCTTTCACACTTCAGTCATTATTATGAGGCACTTGTGTCTCTGTTTTGCAGATGAGTTAGCAGAGGTAGAGAGAGGTTTTTCCCAAACTTGTCAAATCACTATGCTGGTAAGTGGTGGAGCCGGGTAAAAATTCAAGCGGTCTTGTTCCAAAGTCATTGGTCCTTCAGTTTTAAACTATGTTATCAGGCTTAGCTTCTTGATTCTCAACCATATTACTGCGAAATATCCTCTGAGTTCTAAATTTGTGTGTATTTACAACATTTATTAATATTACTAACTATATATTAAATAAGAAGGCTCACTAATTTGAAAAATAGTACTATGGCAGGAATGTAATATAGTTTTATTTATTTTGTTGTTTTACCTATTTATTTACTTATTTATTTTTTAGACACAGGGTCACACTCTGTCACCCAGGTTGGAGTGTAGTGATGTGATCATGGCTCACTGCAGCCTTGAACTCCTGGGCTCAAGTGAGCCTCCTGCCTCAGCCGCCTGAGTAGCTGGGACTACAGACGTGCACCACTATGCATGGCTAATTTAAAAAATTTTAAATGTTTAGTAGAGACAAGCTCTTGCTATTTTGTCCTGGCCTGAAGCACTCCTTCTGCCTTGATCTCCCAAGTTACTGGGATTACAGGCGTGATCCATCACGCCTGGCTGCAATTTTAATCTATTGGAAAAAATATCTGCTATTTCAGCCTACCCTTCCCCAGCCCACATTGAGTCTGTTTCTTGTAAAAGTTTTTTGATGTATTAAATATTTTTATTTGGTGTTTTGTGAAAAGTTTGTTAAAACAAACATGAAAAATTTTAATTCTTAGCATTTAAATAATGACAGTTGAAGTTTATTTGTATTTCTGTACCACAAGTAATTTGTTATTTCAATAATTTCTTCTTAGAGACTAGATAGAAATATACTATCAGTTGTTTTTCACTTACTTTTTTATGAAATGAGAATGGGGATGAAGGTCAGGAGTAAGAAAGTGGGATTTAAGTTTTGCAGTGGCTCACGCCTGTAATCCCAGCATTTTGGGAGGCTGAGGCAGGTGGATCACCTGAGGTTAGGAGTTTGAGACCAGCCTGGCCAACATGGCAAAACCCCGTCTCTACTAAAAATACAAAAACTAGCTGGGTGCGGTGGCGGGCACCTGTAATCCCAGCTACTTGGGAGGCTGAGGTGGGAGAATTGCTTGAACCCAGGAGGTGGAGGTTGCAGTGAGCCGAGATGGCGTCACTGCACTCCAGCCTGGTTGATGAGTGAAACTCCATCTCAAAAAAAAAAAAAAAAAAAAAAAATACTAGTGACCTTCTGTCACATTTGCAATATGGAAAATGCAAAATGACTTCTAAAATTGTTTTGTTATCAAATAAAATATTCAGCAACAGATAAGAAAAGCAAACATACCCATTAATTGAAAGAATTATGTGTCTAATTTATTTTGCTAGTTGTGAGTTAATAGAATACATGATATTAGATTCTCTGTATTTCTAAAATGGAAGACGATTATCACAGACCTGAGTGAAACAAATGGGAACCTGGGAAAACAGGCTAAATAGTTATTTTTCTCAAAATAGGAATATAAAACCCCCAAAAGTAAAAATGTACCTTATTTCAGTATTTTGTAGCCAAATGTCTAATTGCATGTCTGCCTTTTCCATTTGTAATATTCCAGAATTCCAGGCAGGTGGCATGTTAGACGATGTTTATCATAATTATGCTGCATCTTACCACCTGAATAGGAAACTATTGAATATTGCACATAAATCTTTCAATGTAATAAAATTGCGTATCAGGACATACATAGAAAGGTAAAGAAGATGTGAGCATAGTATTAGATAGATTACTAACAGTGACAATATAATTTCTTGAAATATTAACAGTGTTGTTCCTTTTCTTCTACCCTTAGACTCTGGACAAGAGTAGAGTAGATGTTCAAAGTCCCTGTCATTCACTTTGCGCAATCCCAGGGACCTTTGAATGATTCTGCATAGCCAAGTGGTCATACCATTTTAAATGACATAAACATTCTTATTAAGCTGTTGAGAATTGACCTTTCTTAAATGTCAGAAAAGGGATATTCTACAAATAAATTTTGATCAATGGCTGGGGGTAGTGGTTCACACCTGTAATCCCAGCACTTCGGGAGGCCAAGGAGGGCAGATCACGAGGTCAAGAGATCAAGACCATCCTGGCCAACATGGTGAAACCCAGTCTCTATTAAAAATACAAAAATTAGCTGAATGTGGTGGCACATACCTGTAGTCCCAGCTACTTGGGAGACTGAGGCAGGAGAATCACTTGAACCCGGGAGGCAGAGGTTGCAGTGAGCCGAGACTGTACCACTGTACTTCAGCCTGGTGACAGAGCAAGACTCTGTCTCTAAATAAATAAATAAATAAATAAGTTGTAATCAACAGGAAGCATAATATACCAAGTGTGTGGACTCTTCTGTCCACCTCAGACTCTGTGGGAGGTGGTGGATTTAATGAAATGCCGTTTCCTGTTATGTGAGAGTATTTGATAATTTAAGATCTCTATTGGCACAGAAAGTGCTGTGAGATCTGACACTGGTGATCCTAGAACTGTATTCACCTGAACCAGCTCCCACATGTTACAAGTGAGAAAATGGAGGCTCAGAGAAATAAAATGATTTGCCCAAATAAGACAGCCAGTTAGTAGCAGAGTCAGGAATAGAATCCAGGTCTTTTGACTCTCAACCTTGTATTCTTTCTACTTTATTATACTGAATTGGAATTTTTCTCTTTTGTACTTTTTCTTTCCTTTTGTGAAGTTCGTTATATGCTGATGTTTCAAGCAGAGGAATTGAATTTTTCATTATAATTTTAATAAGGTGCCACAAAACTGAAATTCACATTTGATTTTCAATTTCCTTTCTTAAACCGTAACATATGCTGGATAGTAAAGACAAACCTAACCACGTAAGTTACCATTGTGTCTGGAAGTCCCAATTTTAATGGTCATATACATGCTACTATAAATCAAAACACCTCTTTTACTGTATTCTTTTAAGTTTTATAATTCTATATACAGCTAATTATTAGCCCTGCCAACATTTTGACTAATTTTTGTTTTTTCTGGTTTCAATACTTCTAGTTGAGGCCTTGAAAATCTCTCTGGATTCCTTGAAGATTAGCAGAACATCTGTCAGGAAGACTGAATATGTTGAGCGTGTATGTGTGTGTATCTTTAAAATATTTTTAAAATTTTATTTTCAATTGACAAATAATTGTTGTTTTTGGGGGTATAATATGTTTTGATCTATGAATACATTATAGAAAGATTCAATCAAGTTAATTAACATATCCATCAGCTCACCAAATGTATCTTTTTTTGTGATGGGGACATTAAAAATTCTTTTAGCAGTTTTATAATATATGATACATTATTATTAACTCTGGTCACCATGCAGTTCAATAGATCACTAAAACTTTTTTCTCTAGTCTAACTAAAGCTTTGTACCCTGTGATCAACATTTTCCCTTTCCCTATCCTTTTCCTCTTCCTACTGTCTGGTAACAACCTTTCTAATCTCTGTTTCTATGAGATCAACTTTTTTAGATTCCACATAAGAGTGGGAACATAGTATTTGTCTTTTTGTGTCTGGCTTATATCACTTAGCATAATGTTCTCCAGTTCCATCTATGTTGTTGTGAGTGACAGAATCTCCTTTTTTAAAGGCTGAATAGTATTCCATTGTGTATATATGTACCACATTTTCTTTATCCATTCATCTGTTGATGAACAATTAGGTTGTTTCCATATTTTGGTATGGTGAATGATGCTAAAATAAACATGGGAGTGCAGATATCTCTTTGACATATTGATTTCAATTCTTTAAATATATACCCAGAAGTGTGTATATATTTTTAGTTTTTTGCGGAACCTCTATTTTCCAAAAAGGCTGTACTAATTTACACTTCCACCAATACTTTATAAGGATTCCCTTTTATCCATATCCTTGCCAACACTTGCTATTGTTCTTTGATAATAGTAATTCTAACAGGTGTGAGATTATATCTCATTGTGGTTGTAATTGACATTTCTCTGATTTTAGAAATGTTGGGTGTTTTTTCATATATATCTGTTGGCCATAGTATTTCTTAAGAAATGTCTGTTTAGATCCTCTGCCCTTTTTTTAAAATACTTTAAGTTCTAGGGTACATGTGCACAACATGCAGGTTTGTTACATATGTATACATGTGCCATGTTGGTGTGCTGCACCCATTAACTCGTCATTTACATTAGCTATTTCTCCTAATGCTATCCCTCCCCACTCCCCCTACCCCATGACAGGCCCCAGTGTGTGATGTTCCCCACCCTGTGTCCAAGTGATCTCATTGTTCAGTTCCCAGCTATGAGTGAGAACATGTAGTGTTTGGTTTTCTGTCCTTGCAATAGTTTGCTGAGAATGATGGTTTCCAGCTTCATCCACCTCCCTACAAAGAACATGAACTCATCTTTTTTTTTTTTTTTTTATGGCTGCATAGTATTCCGTGATGTATATGTGCTACATTTTCTTAATCCAGTCTATCATCAATGGACATTTGGGTTGGTTCCAAGTCTTTGCTGTTGTGAATAGGGTTGCAATAAACATATGTGTGCATGTGTCTTTATAGCAGCATTATATATAATCCTTTGGGTATATACCCTGTAATGGGATGGCTGGGTCAAATGGTATTTCTAGTTCTAGATCCTTGAGGAATTATCACACTGTCTTCCACAATGGTGGAACTAGTTTACAGTCCCACCAACAGTGTAAAAGTGTTCCCATTTCTCCACATCCTCGCCAGCACCTGTTGTTTCCTGACTTTTTAATAATTACCATTCATACTGGTGTGAGATGGTATCTCTTTGTGGTTTTGATTTGCGTTTCTCTGATGGCCAGTGATGATGAGTGTTTTTTCATGTGTCTGTTGGCTGCATAAATGTCTTTTGAGAAATGTTTGTTCATATCCTTCACCCACTTTTTGATGGGGTTGTTTGATTTTTTTCTTGTAAATTTGTTTAAGTTCTTTGTAGATTCTGGGTACTACCTCTTTGTCAGATGGGTAGATTGCAAAAATGTTCTCCCATTCTGTAGGTCGCGTATTCACTCTGATGGTAGTTTCTTTTGCTGTGCAGAAGCTCTTTAGTTTAATTAGATCCCATTTGTCTATTTGGCTTTTGTGGCGATTGCTTTTGTTGTTTTAGTCATAAAGTCCTTGCCCATGCCTGTGTCCTGAATGGTATTGCCTAGGTTTTCTTCTAGGGTTTTTATGGTTTTAGGTCTAACGTTTAAGTCTTTAATCCATCTTGAATTAATTTTTGTATAAGGTGTAAGGAAGGGATCCAGTTTCAGCTTTCTACATATGGCTAGCCAGTTTTCCCAGCACCGTTTATTAAATAGGGAATCCTTTCCCCATTTCTTGTTTTTGTCAGATTTGTCAAAGATCAGATGGTTGTCAATGTGTGTTATTATTTCTGAGGGCTCTGTTCTGTTCCATTGGTCTATATCTCTGTTTTGGTACCAGTACCATGCTGTTTTGGTTACTGTAGCCTTGTAGTATAGTTTGAAGTCAGGTAGCGTGATGCCTCCAGCTTTGTTCTTTTGGCTTAGGATTGTCTTGGCAATGCGGGCTCTTTTTGGTTCCATATGAACTTTAAAGTAGTTTTTTCCAATTCTGTGAAAAAAGTCATTGGTAACTTGATGGGGATGGCACTGAATCTATAAATTACCTTGGGCAGTATGGCCATTTTCATGATATTGATTCTTCCTATCCATGAGCATGGAATGTTCTTCCATTTGTTTGTGTCTTCTTTTATTTCGTTGAGCAGTGGTTTGTAGTTCTCCTTGAAGAGGTCCTTTGCATCCCTTGTAAGTTGGATTCCTAGGTATTTTATTCTCTTTGAAGCAATTGTGAATGGGAGTTCACTCATGATTTGGCTCTCTGTTTGTCTGTTATTGGTGTATAGGAATGCTTGTGATTTTTGCTCATTGATTTTGTATCCTGAGACTTTGCTGAAGTTGCATATCAGCTTAAGGAGATTTTGGGCTGAGATGATGGGGTTTTCTAAATATACAATCATGTCATCTGCAAACAGGGACAATTTGACTTCCTCTTTTCCTAATTGAATACCATTTATTTCTTTCTCCTGCCTGATTGCCCTAGCCAGAACTTCCAACATTATGTTGAATAGGAGTGATGAGAGAGGGCATCCCTGTCTTGTGCCAGTTTTCAAAGGGAATGCTTCCAGTTTTTGCCCATTCAGTATGATACTGGCGGTAGGTTTGTCATAAAGAGCTCTTATTATTTTGAGATATGTCCCATCAATACCTAGTTTATTGAGAGTTTTTATCATGAAGGACTGTAGAATTTTGTTGAAGGCCTTTTCTGCATCTATTGAGGTAATCACGTGGTTTTTGTCTATGGTTCTGTTTATATGATGGATTATGTTTATTGATTTGCGTATGTTGAACCAGTCTTGTATCCAAGGGTTGAAGTCAACTTGAACTAGGTGGATAAGCTTTTTGATGTGCTACTGGATTCGGTTTGCTAGTATTTTATTGAGGATTTTTGCATCAATGTTCATCAGGGATCTTAGTCTAAAATTCTCTGTTTTTTTGTTGTTTCTCTGCCAGGCTTTGGTATCAGGATGATGTTGGCCTCATAAAATGAGTTAGGGAGGATTCCTTCTTTTTCTATTGATTGGAATAGTTTCAAAAGGAGTGGTACCAACTCCTCTTTGTACCTCTGGTAGAATTCAGCTGTGAATCCATCTGGTCGTGGACTTTTCTTGGTTTGTAGGCTATTAATTATTACCTCAATTTTAGAGGCTATTGTTGGTCTATTCAAGGATTCAACTTCTTCCTGGTTTAGTCTTGGGAGAGTGTCCAGGAATTTATCTATTTCTTCTAGATTTTCCAGTTTATTTGTGTAGAGGTATTTATAGTATTCTCTGATGGTAGTTTGTATTTCTGTGGGATCAGTGGTAATATCCCCTTTATCATTTTTTATTGTGTCTATTTGATTCTTCTCTCTTTTGTTCTTTATTAGTCTTGCTAGCAGTCTATCAATTTTGTTGATCTTTTTTTAAAAAACCAGCTCCTGGATTCGTTGATTTTTTGAAGGGTTTTTTTGTGTCTCTATCTCCTTCAGTTCTGTTCTGATCTTAGTTATTTCTTGCCTTCTGCTAGCTTTTGAATGTGTTTGCTCTTGCTTCTCTAGTTCTTCTAATTGTGATGTTAGGGTGTCGATTTTAGATCTTTCCTGCTTTCTCTTGTGGGGATTTAGTGCTATAAATTTCCCTCTACCCACTGCCTTACATGTGTCCTAGAGATTCTGGTATGTTGTATCTTTGTTCTCATTGGTTTCAAAGAACATCTTTATTTCTGCCTTCATTTCGTTATCTACCCAGTAGTCACTCAGGAGCAGGTTGTTCAGTTTCCACATAGTTGTGCAGTTTTGAGTGAGTTTCTTAATCCTGATATCTAATGCGATTGCACTGAGATCTGAGAGACAGTTTGTTGTAATTTTTGTTCTTTTACATTTGCTGAGGAGTGCTTTACTTCCAACTATGTGGTCAATTTTGGAATAAGTGTGATGTGGTGCTGAGAAGAATGTATATTCTGTTGATTTGGGGTGGAGAGTTCTGTAGATGTCTATTAGGTCCACTTTGTGTAGAGTTGAGTTCAGTTCCCGGATATCCTTGTTAACTTTCTGTCTTGTTGATCTGTCTAATGTTGACAGTGGGTTGTTAAAGTCTCCGATTATTATTGTTTGGGAGTCTAAGTCTCTTCGTAGGTCTCTAAGGACTTGCTTTATGAATGTGGGTGCTACTGTATTGGGTGCATATATATTTAGGATAGTTAGCTCTTCTTGTTGAATTGATCCCTTTACCATTATGTAATGGCCTTCTTTGTCTCTTTTGATCTTTGTTGGTTTAAAGTCTGTTTTATCAGAGACTAGGATTGCAACCCCTGGATTTTGTTTTCCATTTGCTTGATAGATCTTCCTCCATCCCTTTACTCTGAGCCTATGTGTGTCTCTGCACGTGAAATGGGTCTCCTGATTACAGCACACTGATGGGTCTTGACTCTTTATCCAATTTGCCAGTCTGTGTCTTTTAATTGGGGCATTTAGCCCATTTACATTGAAGGTTAATATTGTTATGTGTGAATTTGATTCTGTCATTATGATATTAACTGGTTATTTTGCTCATTAGTTGATGCAGTTTCTTCCTAGCATCAATGGTATTTACAATTTGGCATGTTTTTGCAGTGGCTGGTACCAATTTTTCCTTTCTATGTTTAGTGCTTCCTTCAGGAGCTCTTGTAAGGCAGGTCTGGTGGTGACAAAATCTCTCAGCATTTCCTTGTCTGTAAAGGATTGTATTTCTTCTTCATTTATGAAGCTTACTTTGGCTGGATATGAAATTCTGGGTTGAAAATTCTTTTCTTTAAGAATGTTGAATATTGGCCCCCACTTTCTTCTGGCTTGTAGAGTTTCTGCTGAGAGATCCGCTGTTAGTCTGATGGGCTTCCTTTTGTGGATAACCCGACTTTTCTCTCTGGTTTCCCTTAACATTTTTTCCTTCATTTCAACTTTGGTGAATCTGGCAATTATGTGTCTTGGAGTTGCTCTTCTCGAGAAGTATCTTTGTGCTGTTACCTGTATTTCCTGAATTTGAATGTTGGCCTGCCTTGCTACTTTGGGGTCGTTCTCCTGGATAATATCCTGAAGAGTGTTTTCCAACTTGGTTCAATTCTTCTTGTCACTTTCAGGTACACCAGTCAGATGTAGATTTGGTCTTTTCTCATAGTCCCATGTTTCTTGGAGCCTTTGTTCATTTCTTTTTACTTTTTTTTCTCTAAACTTCTCTTCTTGCTTTATTTCATTCATTTGATCTTCAATTACTTATACCCTTTCTTCCACTTGATTGAATTGGCTACTGAAGCTTGTGCATGGGTCACGTAGTTCTCGTGCCATGGTTTTCAGCTCCATGAGGTCATTTAAGGTCTTCTCTACACTGTTTCTTCTAGTTAGCCATTCATCTAATCTTCTTTCAAGGTTTTTAGCTTCTTTGCAATGGGTTCGAGTATCCTCCTTTAGCTCGGAGAAGTTTGTTATTACCGATCTTCTGAAGCCTACTGCTGTCAACTTGTCAAAATCATTCTCCATCCAGCTTTGTTCTGTTGCTGTCGAGGAGCTGCGTTCCTTTGGAGGAGAAAAGGTGCTCTGATTTTTAGAATTTTCAACTTTTCTGATCTGGTTTTTCCCCATCTTTGTGGTTTTATCTACCTTTGGTCTTTGATGATGGTGACCTACAGATAGGGTTTTGGTGTGGATGTCCTTTTTGTTGATGTTGATGCTATTCCTTTCTGTTGGTTAGTTTTCCTTCTAACATTCAGGACCCTCAGCTGCAGGTCTTTGGAGTTTGCTGGAGGTCCACTCCAGACCTGTTTGCTTGGGTATCACCACTAGAGGCTGCAGAACAACAAATATTGCTGAACAGCAAATGTTGCTCCCTGATCCTTGCTCTGGAAGCTTTGTCTCAGACGGGCACCCAGCTGTATGAGGTGTCAGTTGGCCCCTACTATGAGATGTCTCCCTGTTAAGCTACTCAAGGGTCAAGGACGCACTTGAGGAGGCAGTCTGTCTGTTCTCAGATCTCAAACTCCGTGCTGGGAGAACTACTACTCTCTTTTTTTTTTTTTTTTTTTTTTTTTTTTTAAATTTATTTATTATTATTATACTTTAAGTTGTAGGGTACATGTGCATAACGTGCAGGTTTGTTACATATGTATACTTGTGCCATGTTGGTGTGCTGCACCCATCAACTCGTCATCTACATCAGGTATAACTCCCAATGCAATCCCTCCCCCCTTCCCCCTCCCCATGATAGGCCCCTGTGTGTGATGTTCCCCTTCCTGAGTCCAAGTAATCTCATTGAGAACTACTACTCTCTTCAAAGCTGTCAGACAGGGACGTTTAAGTCTGCAGAAGTTCCTGCTGCCTTTTGTTCAGCTATGCCCCGTCCTCAGAGATGGAGTCTACAGAAGCAGGCAGGCCTTGTTGAGCTGTGGTGAACTTCACCCAGTTCGAGCTTCCTGGCTGCTTTGTTTATCTACTCAAGCCTCAGCAATGACAGATACCCTGTCCCCAGCCTCTCCTTCAATTTGTTTCTGTTGACACAGACATTGCCTTGCAGTTCAATGTCAGACTGCTGTGCTAGCAGTGAGCAAGGCTCCGTGGGCATGGGACCCTCTGAGCCAGGGGCGGGATATAATCTCTTGATGTGCCTTTTGCTAAGACTGTTGGAAAAGTGCCGTATTAGGGTAGAAGTGTCCCAATTTTCCAGGTACCGTCTGTCATGGCTTCCCTTGGCTAGGAAAGGGAATTCCCTAACCCCTTGCGGTTCTTGGATGAGGCAATGCCCTGCCCTGCTTCGGCTCACACTCCATAGGCTGTACCCACTGTCCAACAAGTCCCAGTGAGATAAACTTGATACCTCGGTTGGAATTGCAGAAATCACCCATCTTCTGTGTCACTCACACTGGGAGCTGTAGACTGGAGTTGTTCCTATCCTTTGCCTATTTTTAATTTGGGTTATTTGTTTTATTGCTATTGAGTTGTTTGAGTTCCTTATATATTTTGAATATTAGCCCCTTATCAGATGTATGGTTTACAAATATTTTTCTCCAACCAGTGAATTACCTCTTCATTCTGTTAATTGTTTCCTTTCCTGTGAAGAAGCTTTTTAGTTTGATATAGTCCCATATGTCTATTTCTGCTTTTGTTGCCTGTGCTTTTAGAGTCATATCCAAGTAATTATTGCCCAGTGTTATATCATGGAGATTTTCCCATATATTTTCTTCGAGGAAACTTTACAGTTTCAGATCTTACATTTAAGTATTTTGTTCATTTTGAGCTGATTTTGTATATGGTATAAGATAAGGGTTCAATTTCATTCTTCTTCATGTGGATATTCAGTGTTCCTAATACTATTTATTAGAGACTTTGTCCTTTCCTCATTGTGTGATCTTGATACCATTGCCAAAATTTGACCATAAATATATGGATTTTTTTTGGCCTGTCTATTCTGTTTCATACTTCTTAAATTTGTTGAGACTTGTTTTGTGGACTAACATGTAATCTGTCCTGGAGAATGTTTTGTGTGGACTTGAGAAGAATGTGTATTTTGCTGCCATTGGATGAAACATTCTGTAAATATCTATTAGGTTCTTTGGTCTAAAGTGTTGTTGAAATACAGTGTTTCCTTATTGATTTTCTACTGGATGCTCTGTCCATTGTTGAAAGTGGGGTATTGAAGTCTCCTCCTATTATTGATTGCAGTCTTTCTCTCCCTTCATATCTATTAATGTTTGCTTTATATATTTAGGTGTTCCAATATTAAGTGAATATATATTTACAATTCTTATGTCTGCTTGGTGTATTGACCCCTTTATCATTATTTAATGATCTTTTTGTCCCTTTTTATAGCTTTCAACTTCAAGTCTATCTTTTCTAAGTATAGCTCTCCTCATTCTCTTTTAGTTTCCATTTGCACAGAATATCTTTGTTCTTCCTTTCATTTTTAGTCTATGTGTATGCTTAGAGGTGAACTGAGTCTCTCATAGGCAGTATATAGTTAGGATATAGTTAGGTTTTGTTCCATTTAGCCACTTGATGTCTTTGGATTGAAAAATTTAATCCATCCAGTAATTATTGATAACTCAGATCTTACTATTGCCATTTTGTTAATTGTCTTCTGGTTAATTTGTAGATCCTTTGTTCATCTCTTCCTCTCTTGCTGTCTTCCATTGTGATCTGAAGATTTTCTGTGGAAGTATGCTTTGAATCCTTTCTTTCAATCTTTTGTTTATCCAGTAAGAATTTTTGCCTTGTGGTTACCATCATGCAATTTTAAGTTGATAATGACTTAATTTTGATCACTTATGCAAACTCTATAATTTTACTTGCCTTCAATTTGTTTCTGTTGACACTTAAAAAAATATTTTATAGTTTTTGTCCCTTAAATTTTTGTGGCAATAGTTGTTTTTAAGTTTTTTTCTTTTAACCTTCCTACTAGAGGTATATAATTGATTTTTATACCACCATTACAGTAAATGAGTGTTCTGAGTTTGAGTATATTCTTACTTGTACCAGTGAGTTTTATATTTTCACATATTTTTATGTTGCTACTTAGCTTGATGGACTCCTTTTATCATTTGTTGTAAGAGCAGTCTAGTGGTGATAAATTCCCTCAGCTTTAGTTTGTCTAAGAAAGTTTTGCTCTTCTCCTCATTTTTTAAGGACAGGATTGCAGGGTATGGTATTCTTGGTTGGAAATTTTTCTTCTAGCCTTTTGAATATATCACCCTATTCCTTCCATCCTGCAGGGTTTCTGCTGGAACATCCACTGATGATTTATAGGAGTCCCCTTGTATGTAACAAGTTGCTTTTCCCTTGAAGCTTTCCAGTACTCTTTCTTTGTATTCAACTTTTGACAATTTGATTATACCACATCTCAGTATGGGTATGTTTTTTATCTTATTAGATGGCTATTGAACTTCCTGGATCTGGATTTTTGTTTCTTTCCCAGACTTGGGAAATTTTCTGCCATTATTTCTTTGAATATATTTTTCTGTCCCTTTCTTTCTTCTTCTTCTGGTACACCAATAATGTATATTATTCCACTTGATAATGTCACATAGGTCCCTTAGGTTATTGCCCCTCAATTTTTTTTCTTTTCTCTTTTTACTCCTCGAATTGGATAATTTTTAATGATCTGTCTTCAAGTTTACTAATTCCTTCCTCTACTTGATCTAGTGTGCTATTGACTCTCTCTATTGAATTCTTGAGGTTAATTATTATGTTCTTCAGCTTGATGTTTGGTATTTTAAAATATTTTAAAATCTCTTTGTTGATGTGCTTAATTTGTTTATGCATTGCTTTCCTTGCCTCAGTATCTTTATAAATGTCCTTTTGAATCCTCTGTCAGTTAAATAACATATCTTTGTTTCTTTAGAGCTGGCTTCTGGAGATATATTTTGTTCTTTTATTTGGAACATATGTCTATTTTCTTGTTTTGCTTGACTCTCCATGATGGTTTCTGTGCATTGGCTAAAAGAACAACCTTTACCGTTCTTCTTAGACTGATTTCATTTAGGAGACATTACTCTTCAATTAGCCTAGCCAGGGATTCTACATGCCTCTAAACTCTTTGTACTTGTCCAACCTGCTGTCTTTGTTCATAGTGGCCTCAGGAAATTAAAGAGTATCAAGCTGTGCTATTGTCTTGAGAGAGATGGGATAGAAACCAGTCCTTTGGGATGCAGATGGAGACTTTTGGAATGTTAGATATGTGTTCTAGTTCCCTCTTTCTTTGCAGAGTAGCTGAGTGCCAGAGTTTATCTCCCACTTGTTCTGCCCTACACAAAAAAGTTCTGAGGTACATACCTATGCTCTTGATCAGACTACTCATTTTGGACTTGAGGAGATAGCTATTAAATATTTGCAAGTTTAAAAGTCACCTTTTTGTTCTCTGTGGCCTAAGAGACTCAGGAGTGCAGAACTCTGTCAACTCCTACAGCTAGGTGATTTAGGAGCTAGTCCTTTGGATGAAAGCTGTAAAAGTTGAGCATACAGAAACTGTTTCCAAGGGGAGTCTTTAGATCTGGATTTATCATCAGAACAAGCCAGAAAAGAGGGTGCAGGAAGTCCCACTCTCCTGTTTGAGAAAGCAGAAGTCTCATAATCTCCCAGCAGGGGGAATCTTCTGGTCTGGAGTTAACACTGAAGCAGGTCAGGAAGAAAGGCACAAGGAGTACCCACTTTCTCTTTCAGGCATGGAGTAGTCCTCCTGTCTCCCTCTAATGAGAGATTCAGGAATTTATCTCTAGAGTAAGCCAGGAAAGAAGGTACAGGGCCAGTGGAAGCAGGGAGGGGAATGTGCTTTCTCTTTCATACTTGTTGGAAGAGGCCTCCAACCTCTTTCCACAAAGAGAATGTAGGGCTGGAATTATTGCTGGAGCAAGCCCAGAAGAAGGTGTAGGGAGCTTATATATTTATTGTAGCACTATTCTTAATAGCAAAGTCATGGAATCAACCTAAGTGTTCATCAGTGGTTGATTGGAGAAAGAAAATGTGGTACATGTACATCATGGAATACTATGCAGCTAGAAAAAATGAAATCATGTCCTTTGCAGCAACATGGATGCAGCTGGAGGCCATTATCCTAAGTGAAATAACTCAGAAACAGAAAATGAAATACCTCATGTTCTCATTTAATAAATGGGAGCTAAATTAAGAGTACACATAGACATAAAGATGGAAATAACAGACACTGGGGACTCCAAAAGAAGGGAGGTTTGGAAGGAATGAGGGTTGAAAAACTACTTATTGGATACAATGTTCACTATTTGGGTGACATGTTCACTGAAAGCCCAAACCTTATCATTACATGATACATCCCTGTGTAAACCTGCACATGTACCCTCTGAATCTAAAATAAAATAACAAAAAGTGAAGATGTAGGTAGTGCTCCCTTTTCCTTTAAGGAATGGAGATGTTCTCCATCCTCTCTATGCTGAAAGATTGTGGAAATTTATTTTAGGAGAAAGCAGGGAAGAAGGCAAGGGGAGTGTCTTCAAGTAAGCAGGAGTTTCACACCCTCTTTGCAGGAAGAGCCTTCTGATACGGAGTTACCTCTAAATCAAGCCATGGAAAGAGAGTGCTCCATTTCTTTTGCAAGAACAAGGAGGTCCCCAGGCCTCCTCTAATAAGAGACTGCAAAAATCTATCTCTGGAGCAAGCCAGGGAAGAAGATCTAGGGGTACCCACTCTTTTGTTCAAGCAAGAGGAATTTTTACATCTTCCATGCAGGGTGAGGCTTCTGGTCTGCCGTTATATCGACTTGCTTGTCGAAGCAAGTCAAAGAAGAAGGCACAGGGAGTGTCCTTTTTCTCTTTCAGGGACAGGGAAGATTCCTAGCCTCTCTCTCATGAGAGATGGCAACAATTTCTCTCATAAGCCAGCCAGGGGAGAGGGGGTGTGTGTGTGTGTGTGTGTGTGTGTGTGTGTGTGTGTGTGTCTTTCCCTTCAAAAAAACCCAAGGAATTTATTTTTCCTCCACAAAACTTCCAATGTATTACTACTTTCTAAGTGCTGATTCTCCTGTGCTTAACTTGCTGGTTTCTCACACATAAAAGGCTGGGTAGAGTTGTTGTTGGCAGCTGCTGATATGGTTGGCATTCACTGGGATTAAGTAAAAAATGTATTGCCTAAAAGATGACATTTAAAAAATGGATATCCTAAACCAAATAAGAAACCACATGAAATCAGATTTGTTCTTTCTTAAAATTAGCTGGAGTCCCTGTAAGTTGCACTTTAATCTCAAAAAACATACTCGTAATGTTATCCATGAAGCTAATTTTAACATCTATATGGTATTTTAGATTTCCGAGAAAGTGATTTTTATCTGATTTGAATTTATTACAGTGAGTGAAATACTGCTGTTTGGACAATATGCCAGTTTTCACATTTTCAATATAAATTTTGCACTGAAATGGCAGCTCCTGTGCCTTCCTGCTGGCTGCCATCCTCTCACTTCTTACTGTCAGCTGTGTAAACCACTTTTTGCCTACATCCCCTGCTTTGTACAATCCTCTTACTAACCGAGGCACAGCTCTGTTTCTTTCTTTTATTTATGATCAGCCACCTTTTCCAGGTTACTTAGAGAACCATTATATTATTACTGAAATAAACTATTACAACTGAAAGGGTCCTGGACAGTCACTCAGCCTAGCTCTTTTATGTGATAAATAGAGACCAAAGTGCTTAAGTGACATGCCTGAGTTCAGATTTCTTAGTGCCATTGGTGGAAACAGAACCCATGTCTCCCAACATTAACTTTCTCTTACCTCTGCTTTTCCTATTTGTCGCTCTTTGGATAAGTTATAAAAATTTCTGATAGATTTTGTCTGATAAAACCCTTGATAGAACTAATTGGTGACCCACTAAGCCTTTATATCCTCAAATAACTCCCTAAGTACCCAGAGTTGGCAAACTTTAAACCTTGTTTTGAATTTCTATTGCATCTTTTTGTCTTAACAGATTTGGTGGCCCACACAATACCTCAGTCACGTTTCACTGAGGCCCCAGTTTGCATCTGACCTGCATATATTACTGGGGGTACCTGGAGGTCTGGTGAAGGAAACTGCCAGGAGGATATTTAAACAAAAGCATCTGGAGCATTTTGGAAATGAAAAGAGTCTCTGTTAGTGAATAAAGAGGTAGTAAAATACAGAAGCTGGCCCAATAAGAGTATCTCAATAGTGAAGGACTAGGCAGTGATGAGAATAGCCTGGGTGCTCTCACTGATACTTATTCTCTAGCTATGCCACATGAGCCAATGAAAAAATACAAGGGAGACAAGGGGTTAACAAAAGCAATTAAATCAGAATAAGCTGTTTTAAGTAAAATCTCTATAAGACATTTGGTGAGTAAAAACAGCATGTTTTTGGTACTTAAGACTGGAACACAAAAACACAGGAATGTCAGTCTTTCAGTTTCAGCATGAAGTTCAGTATTGCTGAAATCTATGGTTACCTTCAGATAATTCAATGCTCTGGTATCAGTGTGATTTATTACTTGGCATTCATCCTGAATCAGCCCCGAAACTCTTAACCAAGTTTTTACTTGAGCGAGATTAGAGACAGCTTGGAGACTACAGGGTCTGCTCGAATAAGAGACTGAAGAACTTTTGGGCACAGGACTTTTCCGTTAAGTTGGTGAAGAAATAATTGTACTTTGACATCTGTGTCAGTGACTATACCACAAAATGGGGTTGAAGATATTCTTCACCACTGACTGCCACTTACGTTTTGTCTTTGGAAAGCCTATGCTCTAGGTGGTGGTGATGCCCAGCATGACCTACTGAGAAATGGCAGCTATGCCTGGCAGACAGATTAGAAATTGCAGGGCAGACTAGTAAGGAAACAGGTGTCATTTAAAAACTATTCACAGTGGTGGCAGCATCAGGCCCAGTGGGAGTGGGGCATCAAGCAGATGTAGCATTTTTACGCAGGAGTGCTCATCATATTCTCCGCAAACACTCGTGAAACCCTCTTGGGGCCTGGCAAGGATACTTGGGGAAAGAACTCAGAGATTGTTGATGTTCTACATGAGCAGGTGATGGAAGGCCTGGGGAAATGAGTTATATTTGCTCTCTATTTCTCAAGTCTTATAAAAATGTTTTGAATTCAGGGAGTAAATGTGCAGGTTTGTTACATGGGTTTATTGCATAATGCTTTATTCCTCAGGTCTTTTAATCCTACTTGAATCACCTGTATTGCTGATTGGAGGCAAATCAGTTAACTTGAATATAAAATTTATAAATGAAAAAACACTTTTAGGAATACCAGCATTTTTTACAAATGATTTTAGTATATTATGATTATTTTCTTAATTCTCCTAAAATAACATCCTCTGAATGCACAAACCTCAGCTAACTGCTCCGTATTTTGTGTTAGAATACTACAGACTTTATTTATTTTGACTCTTGAAACTTTGCAGAGCTAGAATTTTGTTTTAAATCAGTTTTCAAGTATTTAGTTGTCTGTTTGCTCTGGTGATAAATAGCATAAGAGTAACGAGAGAAATAGGACTTCAGCAGCAGCCTTTTCAATGTCGGTGTCTGTTTCCTTAAGATCTTGTGTCCTTGGTCAAACCAAGTCTCCAGATGGCACTGTTGTCAGAAAGATCTAGGAAAATAGATGACCCAAATATATTTTTATATCTGTGTTTCAGTTTGTAAATCACTAGTCTTGTTTCTGAAATGGTTTTCAGGTCAAAGCAGTTTTAAGATCCCTCTTCAGCAGTTACTTGTCATTCTCATCCCATTCTTCCCATTTTCTGTGTATTAGATACTTTTCCAGCCTGGAATTTATAGCTCCCAGTGCAATACCAAGCACAGAGTTTGTTGAGAATCTACTTTTATTCCCTGGTAAAGTTGCTTTTAGCAGTAACAATAGTACTTACTATTTTGTTTTTATAGAATTTCTAATCAACATAAATCACCATTACATCAACACAACAACATACATTGTGGACCCACAATACTGTGTCCTTTTAGAAAATATTGTGTCAGAACACTTAACATGAGATTTACCCTCTTAACAAAATTTTAAGTGTACAATACCGTATTAGACAATCTTTAATTGTTTTGTAAACAACACCATACAGTATTATAGAAACGATCTTTCACAGTGGATCTCTAGGATTTAATATAGTGTGTACTTCTGCATTTAAAGATATTTCTGAACTCTTCTCCAGGATCCTCCTTATTATGACATACTTATTTTTGTAATAACTCCTGCATACATCAAATATAAAGCTTGTAAGCGGAAGTGTGCACTTCTCTAAAAGTTAACCAAACGTGGTGTGCTTTCTTTCCATGCAAATGTTTGCATACCTCTGTCCTTGGAATTACTTCTCTGGGTCAGAGTGAGCCTTTGTGCACTTAAGGACAAGAGGATAAATGTTTTCAGCTTTACATTATTTTGCAGAATTTATTTATTACTGTTTCTTACAAGCAGGATCTCCTTTAGCATGACAAATAAAAAGCCAAATAGCATATTCTTTGTTAAATAAGTGATTCAGACAGTTGTATTCGTAAACAACCTTAGGGATACTACACGGTCCTCCTTCCAAACTACCTGCCCTGGGTCTAAACTCATCCTGCTTTATCTTGGCATCCTCTTTTTTAACAATAACTTTTGTGTTAAAGCATTGGTACAAGGTCTCCCGGAGGCTCTTGTTGAAATGTGCATGCTGCCTTGGAGGGACAGGAGGGCTGTTTCATTAGCATAGGCTGGCAAACTGCCAGCTTCAGTCATTTAACATCTAGTAATTGGTCTCCTTTTATGTGCAAGGCAGTGTAGTCAAATGAGGAGAAAGGTGGTTCCCGGAGGACTTGAAGGATTGTTAATATTTGATGGCTATGAAGGCAGAAAAAAAGTTGAAACATGAGGAAAACGGAAGATTTGAGGATGAAGGGAGACCTAGGATGAGTTGCTGCCACTGGCATTACTTAGAAAGCAGTGGGAATAATTTGGAAGTGGAGGATATGTTTAAATAATGTCAAAATGGAAACCAATGGTGTTTTTCTAGAGATTTAAAAAATTCATCCCACAAATAATTATTGAATGACTACAATGTATCTGGCATCAAGGACTTAGAGATACAGAAGTAAACAAAATGTATCAAGTCTCTGCCCTAAAGGAACTTATAGGGTAGTGGGACAAATGGTAAATGAATAAAGTAAATATCTTATGGCAGACAGTGATAAAGGTTATAGAGAAAAAGAAAGGGAGGTGAGGGAAATAGGGCTGGGTGAAAAACTCAGGGGTGCTGAATAGGGATGTGTGACTCTTTTGTCTAGGGAGGGCAGGAAAGACATAATGGAAGTCAGAAATTGAATTGAGCCCTGCAGCTATGGGAGGGAGTGGGTAGAGCATGCCCAGAGAGGAAGAGCAAGTTCAGTGGCTCAGAGGCAGGTAGAGCTTGGTGTATTTAAGAAACATTAAGGAGGGCAATGTGGTTTAAGGAAAGTGAGAGAAGAGGAGAATGTGGGAGAGAAAGACATATTGAGGACTGAGAGAAAGGGGATGGGAAGCAGGTGGTGTAGAGCTTTGAAACCATCGTTTGTACTTTGGATTTTACTCTAAAGGAGCTGATAGTCAATTGGGTGATTTTCAGCTGAGGAAATGACATCATCAGACACATTTTACAAGGACACACTGGCTGCTCTGTTGAGATTAGATTATATGTGTTGTCAAGGGCAGAAACACGGAGATAGAACATATTACGAAAATCCAGGGGAGAAATGATGGTAACTTTTATCGGAATTGTGTTGGTGAAGGAAGCAATTAGAGGTCAAATTCTGGATTTCTATTTGGAAGTAGAACTGACAAGATTTGCTGTTCTTTAACTTGGACAATATGCGTTAGTGCTCTTTTTTTCCTTGAGGGTGAGCTGTTTGTGAAGCAGGACATTTCCCTGGCTCCTTCATGGGTGGGAACTGGAGGGCCGAGGTGCTGGAACTAGCCAACTGCTTTGGCACTGGCAGGGGGTGAATTCCACTCACTTGGACCTGCTGCACTTCATCCCTCATGGGACGGGGAACATGCAGGTGAGTGGGCGCAGGAGCTGGGGCTAGTGCTTTTGGGTGCTGGCAGGAGCAAAACTCCATGCGGACCCCCCGACAGCATCTAGGGGGATGCCCGTGACCCCTGAAGCCCCAGAAGGAGTATTACAGTGCTCTTTTAGCTTTGCTGTCCACAGATGGTTTAAGTGTTAACAGCTCGGTGGAGGGTCAGTGTGACAGCATTTTGCACCCACACTCATGGCACCCGGGTTCTTGTCCAGCATCCAGGAAGAATGAGACCACATGAACGAATTGAAGATGGTAAATGTGGGGGATTTTATTGCTGATAAAATTGGCTCTCAGCAGGAGGGGGAGCTGAAAAGGGGACAGAGCAGGAAGGTAATTTTTTCCTGAAGTCTAGCTGTCCCTGGCTGTATTCCTCTTTGAACTTACATTGTCAAGCCATCCTTCTGAAGTCAAGCCACCTCTCTCCAGCACATCTAGCTGCTACTCTTCTCTCTACTAGCTGAGGCTGGGGTTTTTCTGGGTGCAGGATGGGGACATGGGACGAGCCATGGGTGGTTTTGGAAAAGGCAGCATTTGAGTGGGTAAACAGGAATGAAAGTTTTCTCTTTGAGCTTTGGTTCCAGGTTTGAGGGTGGGGCCTTTGCTGGGGACCCACCATCTTCTGCCCAGAATTTCCCTGTCTCCTATCTCTATCATTTACATGGAGAGCAAGCAGTCTTGAGCTTCTCTAGCCAATACCTGGGAATCTAAAGCTGCAACACTTACAGTTATGTGACCCTAGAACCATGTGTGAAACAGTAACTGAAATTACCTTTTATGATTACAGCCTATCCTGTGGATTTCAGGATACCAGGGTATCTTGAGAAGACATGAACAGTTCTAAAGAGCCACTGTTACCAACCACAAGAGCCAGGCTTGTTTCAAGAGTCAATGTTCAGGATAGGACAAGCTGACATTTTCTTCTAGTTCCAGTGTGGTTTAGAAGTTCAGATTCCTCTTACAAATCTTCTGGAGGATCCTTTAAGCTACAAGAGGTTTCTAGTTGAAGGTATAATCATTTGCAAATAAAGTTGGATTCTGAGATAAATTTTAAAGAAAGTGAGAAGTTGATCTACCTTCACATTCAGGGAATTCTTGTCTTTCTAGATGCTTTTCTTCAAATGTATACTCTATCATATGCACGTTCATCTTGGCTCTACCTAGCTGCACTTCCTAGCTCAACTACTTCCTCATAATTTACTGTATTAAATAGAGTATCACAATGACCAAAATCATATTTGACCTGCAAAAAAAGCTACCAGAAGTAAATGTTTGTGATTGATGGTGACATAGTAGTTTGTTATTTTTTGGCAGATAACCGTAGTGCCCAGAAGTTACACCTTTTGTGAAACCATTCATTGCAAGTGGATGCATGGTTCCGTTGAGCACAGTTACTACATCTAAATGACCACATATTTATCAACAAATGTTTACTGAGTGTTTATCATGTTCCAGGCCTATGCTAGAATGGAGCCACAGCTACAACGAGACAGTAAAAAAAAAAAAAAGATGACGTGATTAATTGGGGAGTATTCCTGGGAATACTCATAAGGGACAGGGAATGGTGGATGAGGAGGAGAAGGACCAGCAAGTAGATAGCATCAATCAAAGTCCCACAGAGGATAACTTTGGATCAATTCCCTAGGGGAGCTCTGGGAACTCCAGAGAGCTTCCCAATAGGGGTCACACCTCGAAATTGTCTTGACCTTCGAGCAACAGACCTGTTCCTGGAAGAATGTGAATTCCAAGGCACTTACTTGGAATGTGAATTCCAAGCTCTCTCATTCAGGCAGGCAGAGTGGGTTCCAGAAGCCTAAAAAGGCACAGGTGCTTGATGTTGGGAATAAAAGCACACCTGGAAACCTGTGAGCATGAACATGGTAAAGTGATGAAAACAGATATGAGTAGAGTACTGACAGTGTCCTCTTCAGACTACTCAATATACCACTCAGAGCCATTCATACCACACATCAGATTTACTCCACATGGGCTGGGCAGGCAAACTCACACATAGAATATGTTCCTTTCAGGATGAATTGCTGCCTTTCTCAGTGTGGAAAGTGTCTGATGTAAAAAAGCTGGCGCCAAGTGGCTGATTGGTCTCTGTGAGAGATGATACCACATTGAAAGCTCAGCTTCTGTCTCTGCTGCCGACTGGTTGGACATTCAGCAGTATTAGTAGTTATATCAGCCTTGTTGAGAGAGAGCTCATGCTGTTGGGCCCATGAATAACCTCCATCCCTGCTGCAATGGCAAGCGGATCTACTGTGCTAGTACTGGGGTGGTCAAGGACAGACCCTGCCTGACATCTACAGGATAAGATATCCTATCCACAGGCTGTCCATCACACGTCTGCACGGATGCTGTCTAGCAGACATTAACATGCAGTACAAATGTTCACAGACTGTGTGTCCATTCTTACACATCTATCTACATGCTTCTTCCCTAACTTCCTTAATCATGTGCACATTCATCTTGGCCCTACCTAGCTGTAGTTCTAGCTCAACTAGTTCCTCATAATTTACTGTATTTAATAGAGTATCACAAGGACCAAAATCGTATTTTGTGTCACTTGTGTCTTTTGTAGTGTCTTTTGTGTCACTACAAAGAAATACCTGAGGTTGGGTAATTTACAAATAAAAGAGATTTATTTGGCTCATGGTTCTGGAGGCTGTACAAGAAGCATGGCATGGGCATCTGCATCTGGCAAGGACCTCAGGCTTCTTCCATTTCTGATGCAAGGCATTTGGGAATTGTGTCACATGGCAAGAAAGGGAGCAAGGTAGTGAAGAGGGAGGTTTCCGGATTTTTTTAAACAATTAGTTTGAGAACTCACTCATTACTGTCAGGACAACAGCAAACCATTCATGACAGCCGCCCTCATGATCCAAACATCTTGCATTAGGGATCAAAGTTAATTTGTTTGGTGGGTCCAAACAAACCCTATCCAAACCATAGCACTCCCTAAGATTTTTCACTAGTTTTCCAGTCTTGGTGCTTCCAGGTCTCTGACCAATTAGCCAAGCTTTTTGACACTACATAGGCATTCATACTAGTCTGGTCCCTGAATAATACAATTAATTATGGCAGATGACTACAACTAATTGTAGGTCTAATTGCATTAGCTATACCAGTTACGGTATTTTCTCCAAGACAAATGGATTTTTTCAGCAGTCATCAATAAGAAGGATCAGAAGCTTTCATTCTAGAAGTACACGCAGAAGTCTGTTGTCTAACAATATAATCCAGAGGATATAATGAAGGTTACTGCCTCTGCATACTCTAAGTCTTTGAGTGAATTGCTTATTTCTACCATTCCACCTGGACTGTAGTGGCATTTCTGATTTATTGTTGTTAGATACAGTTACAAGGTCTTGCACTTGACTTTTTCTACCATGAATGTCATTACCATTGGTCAAAGAATCAATGTAAGGGTTCTGTCAACTGCTATATATACTTATCCTGTGTATGTATACAAGGAACATGGAAATGTGATTGGCTGGATCTGTAGGCTATGGACACACTGTGATATAGACTCAAGTCAGGACTCCATTTATTATCTGGTCTCCTTAGGCCTCCACTCTTTTAAGGGTACCATGGTGATGTTTTGGAAACTCCCCGTATTAATGCTAGCTTGAACTTTTACACTAAAAGTATAGGAAAAATGTGGGTTTCCCCTGTTTCTCAGTGTAAAGTTACTTGGGTAAATGTCCATAGATTTATTTGAGGAAGACCAGGGGAGTTAATGTTGTGTATCCTTTCTGTGACACTGTAGGATCCTTTCTCAGGTAGATTTGGCTTTTTCTTTAAACAATGGTCACTACACCTGAGAAATGGCTCAGGCTTGGAAATTAGGGAATGGAAAGTGACTTATCCATTAGTACAGCTGACATCAGTCTTCTGTTCATCTGCTTTTCATTTAAAAAATGCAGTGATCTATATCAGACAATGCCCTTGTTGTCTGCCGATGTGCCTTGTTTTAGAAATACCATGGTTTATTAGATATTACCTTAGATAACTGCAACTTTGATGCCTGCAAGTAACTCTGTCTACCTTTTCCCTGTGATTAAAAGCTGCCATCTGGCCTCTGCTATTTCAGATCCTTCCCCGCTGATACAAGAAAGTCAGTTCCATCACAGCATCTCCTACTATCAATCCCAGCCTACTAGAAACAGTAACAAATGAGCTTCTTGATGATGCCAGTGTCCTCCTCACTAATGCATTCCTTAACAGTTAGTGAAAGGAGTGTCTTCCAGGACTATGCAGGGAACATGGTCATTTGGTGGATTCTTAGGTCTTATGTAACTATCTTGTTCACCTCTCTGAGCCTGCTAATCTCTTGCTCAATACTCTGCCCAGGCATTTTAACCTCAATTAATATGAGTCATTTTTTTTCCAAGTTTCTAGGGATAAACCAAGCAAAATTTATTAGGATTGACTGTGGATTTCCCTGCTAGGGTGTTGGGTTATGGGAGCATGCCCCCAGATTAAAAAATTCTCCCTTACCCAGCTTATAGTCCACTTTTCTGGTTCAGTACCTTCGGGATCCACTTCTAGGCATGTTGTTTCAGATCTTGCCCGTACCTATGAGATAAATCCTGGATCTCCCTCAATGAATAATTCCTTTTCTCCTTTAGCAGATGTAGTACTCTCCCAATCAGATCATGCAAGAATAATAGGGAGGTGTGGAACCATCCTAAAAGGCGAGTGTAATTTTGCAGAGCATTGATCACAGTTGAGGTTTCTGTACAGTGTTTAGGCAAGAGGAAGGTGATGTTCTGTACGTAGAACTGAGGTACTTTTTCAGGCTCAGGAGTTTAGGGGCATTGGGAGTTTAATAATTTTGTGTGTATTCCAGGAATTTCTATTCCATCTCAGGATCCCACCCCTTCTCTATCGGGATCCTACCTTTAGCATAAGAAACTTGCCAAAATATTAATCAGCCTTCTTTGCAGGTTTGCTATTCTCAATCTCAAGTTTTGGTTCTGGTCTTCAGGACCATCTTATATGCAGCTACAGATGATGATGTTCTCTTTAAACGCTGCCATGGAGAACTTATAGCTTTTACATTATGTTCGGAACTGGTAATTTGCTGACCTAAAATTGGAATTTTCTTTCTTCAGTCCAGTGATGGCAGTTAATAATCACAAATCCCACAGATCTTATAGCTACCATAATCACCATATATCTCAAATACTGGATATTAAACAATCTAATACATCTTTTTCCTCTTGTGTTCCATCCCAGTTCACCACGCATGAAAGTTTAAGCAATGGTCCTGGGGTTTTGTCACTTTATTTACCATCAACAATGAGATTCCTGTTGCCATCTAGCCAGTGAGTCATCCAAACACTGAATCCTATACTGACTATCAGCTTTCAGCATCATTTCTGGTACTAACTTTCTTAGGTTGATTTCTCCAGTAGCAAATTCTGAGTTAAGGGTTTGTGTAAAAGCGATTGATGAAGTATTCTTAAGAAGACTGTAAAGGAGTGGAAAAGTGAGGCAAGAAATAAAAGAAGTCATGCAAGGGTGAGTCCTGTGATGAAGAACTTTGAATCATTCCTGCAAGGAAGATCAAGAGACAGTGTAGCCACACCTCATAGCTGTCATGACCATGGGCAGTAAGTTGGAGTGTTTATACATCTGAAATGGAGTCATCGATGATAACAGTTGTCACTGCTGGGAAATACTTTCCCAGACCACTCCTTGTGTGCTGAGGCAAAGAGTACTGGGATCCTGAGGTTAGTCCTCTGAGAAAGATACATGGCTAGTGGCTGATGAAAGTGAAAACATGCTGGTGGACATAGCCAGTGTGAATGAAAATGTAAGGAGGCATACAGGACTGGAGAGGAGCACCAAAACTGTCTTCTAGAGAGATGTTAATGAAAGACAATCAATAATCATCAGAGGTAATGATATTTTTTGATAATGTTGGATAACATAGATAATACCATTAGCCTACTGCCTCCAAGAGATTAGTCTCCAGAGAAAATTTTTAGTTGTCCTAAAATTACCAGATGATTTGTCTCACTGTTTAAGTCTCACAGCTACTATTTTCTCTTCGTGACAAGGTATCAAATATTCTCACTACTACTCAAACTCTCTTCTTCTTTTTTTGTCCTCCTCCTCCTCTTTTTTTTTTTTTGAGAGAGGGTCTCACTCTGTTGCCCAGGCTGGAATGCAGTGGTGCAATCTCAGCTCACTGCAAGCTCCACCTCCTGGGTTCATGCCATTTTCCCACCAGGCGCCTGCCACCATGCTCAGCTAATTTTGTTTTTGTATTTTTAGTAGAAACAGGGTTTCACCATGTTAGCCTGGATGGTCTCAATCTCCTGATCTTGTGATCTACCCCCTTTGGCCTCCCAAAGTGCTGAGATTACAGGCATGAACTACCATGCCCGGCCCTTGTCCTTAGTTTTATTTAATGTATCCATTAAAGAAATTTTGGAAATGACCAATCACTGATCATATTGTGGACATTTTGGTGTTTTTCCTCTGTCTTAGCCCATTTTGTGTTGCTGTAACAGAATACCACAGACTGGGAAGTTTATAAATAAAAGACATTTATTTCTTACAGTTCTAGAGGCTGTGAAGTCCAAGGCTGAGGGACTCACATCTGGTGAGGGTCTCCTGCTGCTTCATCCAAGGAAGAAAGTGGAAGGGCAAGAAAATGTGAAAGAGCAAGAGAGCAAGGGTGGGCCGAACTCACTTTTATAACAAGCCTACGCTGTGATAACTAAAACATTCTGAGATAATGATATTCATCCATTCCTGAAGGCAGAGCCCTTATGACTTAACCACCTCTTAAAGGTCTGACCTCTCAACACTGTTGCATTGGGGATTAAGTTTCTAACACGTGAACTTTAGGGGAAACGTTGACACGATAGCAGCCTCCTAATTTTTTTTTTTTTGCAGATAAATTTTAAATAATTTTATTTTAAAAAGTATTTTCAAATGGTTATCATTCTTCCAAAACAACTTTACTACTATGGATAAATCATTCAAGAAAAATATAATGAGCCCTTTATATATACTTGACAATGTCCTAGCCACTGTGAGGTTACAGTAATGAACAAGGCAAAAACACTTGACCTCTGCTTGGTGAAGAAAGATAATAAACTAATATATACTGTGTTAAATGGAGAAAAATAGATATGCAGGTTGAGGAGAAAAGGAGTACTTTGTGCCTATGCCTGTGTGTGTGTTGTTTTCAGAGGGTGGTCTGGTAAGGCCTCATGATCAGGAGGTAGTGAGAAGAGGTCTGAGGTGAATGTACTATGTGGAGGGAATAGCAAACACTTTGAGATAGGAATATGTTTGATGGTTCAAAGAACATCTAGAAATTGGTGTAGGAATTGAAATTGTTGGCTCAAATGGAGTGAGCCAGGAGGAGAGTTGAAATTATAGCAGTTGTGACCAAAATGGAGTGTGGGTAGCTGAATAACCAGGGTCTTGGGAGCCATTTTAAAGACTTTGGGTTTTATTCTTGAGATGAAGGTTGTGGGAAAATTTGAAGAAGGGGGGAGTCATGATCTGACTCACATTTAAAAAAACTCAATCTTATTGTTTCATGAAAAAGAGACTCTAGGGAGCAGAGGGAGAAATACAGAGACCAGTCAGGAGGCTGTTGCAGTAATCACAACAAGACCAGGATGCTATCAGTGGAATAATGAAAACTGGTCAGATTCTGGAAAGAAAATATGCACATATTTGCCAGAAATGCTAATAGGATTTACTGATAAATGGTATGGATTAGATATGGAGTTTATAATTTGGGAGGAATATTTTATATTTTTATTCATCTCTAATTCCTATTCCCTCTAATGTATCAATTTAACTTGAGGAAAAAATTTTCTCTCTAGGTAATTGAATTACCTTGAGGAACGCTAAAACTCCAGACATTTCCATGGGTTACTGATAGTCATAGTGACAGATTACCATGCAACATAGGTTTAGTCAGAGTGAGGGCTACACGAAAAAGTAAGACTCATCCCTGGCGCTGATGAACTATTGGCTTGCTGACAATAAAAAATAGGTAAGACTAAGGCATGTCGTATATGACATAATATATTTGAAGACATGTCCATATGTAAAATTATGGAAATCTCTCTCTCTCTCTCTCTCTGATTTCCCCAGACTCTAAGTACAATACCAATTCAGAAATAAAGAAAAATCGATCTGGGTTAACGTCCAGTCACTGAAAGACTTACCAAGGAAGTACTTTAGCTTACAAGGAAATGTAGCATATGAACGGGGATCCCGATGGATCAACAAAAGAAGTTAGAAGTAGAAATGGGCAGAGCTTATAATGAGACAGAGATGGGCTTGATGTGAATGAATGAACAATAATAAAATAAGAGTGTGTTTTCTTGAGATAAACATTTGTGTAAATAACACTACTTTTACAGGTATTTCCCCCAGGACTTTCTAAATAACTCAGTGATTCACTGTTGGGCAAAATTTTACATATAATTTGGGGAGTTCATGAATATTCTGAAGCTAGGGGGTCCATGGAACCCAGATTGTGAGCTGTTCAGAGTGTTTCAAAGCATTTTGGTTTTGCCATCAAGTAACAACTATGCTTTAAGATCCCTTTTCTCCTGAAACATTTCAACCAACTTTGCCAGAAACATTACCAAAATTAGAACATCACAGATCTAGCTGCAAGTCACAAAATAGATCAACCCTGTGACCTGAGAATAATATCTAGATCTCTAAGTTTTTCATTTTTTTGTGCAGTAAAGAAAGGAAAAGATGCTTTGGTATTCCTAAACACTTGACTGGATTTCCTGTATAGACTGAGTGTGAATTTAGGAGGTGTTGAGTGCATTGTTATCCATGCATAGATGCAGTTGCCCAGTGAAATATGCTTACCTTAGAGTGGAGATGAGCAAGGACATTTGAGGTAAGATGTGGAAAGAGCCATCAATTAACAGTTTTAAGGAATAAGCTAAAAAATGAAATTCAGCTTTTCTGCACCATAGAATTCTGCAAGTAATCACCAGAGGCATCAGAGTATGGACTGTGAGGGCAACAAGTCATGGTTGTTTTTTCTCTAGTACATTACATATTACCTATAAGCCATTTATTTATTTATTTATTTATTTATTTATTTATTTACCTCTTCCAGGATGATTAAAATGTACCCTTTGTAGAGCTCTCTGGTCACAGGCACAAAATAATAATGTCTTGGTAAGCCGCGTGCTCTGGAAACCCTGCAAGCAAGCAGAGTCAGGTGGAATTGACATAGCTGAACTGGTAGCTGTCAGTGAAATGTGGGTTGACCTCCAAGGGTGTAAGTGTCACTGTAGCAAAGCACTTTGTGAGCAGAGTGAGATGAACAGCAATTATCTCTTTCAGAATAGCAATCCTGGGGACAGTCATTTTCTCTCTGATTTCTGGGTTGAAAACTGCACTGCACACTTCAGAGAGATGCCTTGAGTTTTATGTTGTGCATTATACTTTTGCATGGCACCCTGTGTAGGTGTCCAGATGGCAACCAGGTGAAATTGGTCTGAGCCAACACAAAGCAGCAGATTGCATTGATTTGTCTAACATGTTAAGAGAAAAAGGTATTGTGGCTGTGCCTACACGATTTACACTGTCATATGCATAAAATGGTTAAAAAACTGTGGTCTTGGGAATTAGGCAGATGTATATTCTGTTTTGGGCTTTGCCACCCACTAGTTACTTACTAGCACTGGCTTCTTGAGTACTGACTTCTTTATCTCAGAAATGGAAATAAGAATACTCATTCCTGAGGTTGTTTTGAGGATAAAACAGATAATTTATATCTGAAGCTCTTAGCAGAATGCCTAATATGTAAGTAAGATCTCAATATGTGTGACTTTTCCTGTCAGTCTGATCTTGAACTTAACCTTACTACTCTGGTTACTACAAATGCTCTTCCCCCAGATTTTCTACCTTTCTAGGTACCGCTAAGACTGCACAGGACTCTCTTCTCTATTCTCTGGGCAGCTCTTGCAGCAGCGGCAATTTCATTCCTGCTACTGTGACTTGTACACAGGCGAGACAAGAAAACTCCTTGTAACTCACAACCAGGGCTTCATGGAGGCAAGTGAATTTTTAGTCTAGTTTCTCAAGCTGCAGCTTGGATCAATTTTCCCCATGAAAATGGCACTGCTAACATTTTGGCACAAACTTTTTCTATGTATGACTACATTTAGAAAATCACAGTCATGTTGTCTACACTGGCTAGGAACCTGCTTTTTCTAATTTAAAAATTGTAAGCATTTTCTAACATCATGAAATATTCTTTCAATGTAATTTAAAATGAGTTGTCCTGTTACATTTTTCTAAAATTGGAGACATCTTTATTTTAAAGTAATATGTGACAAACAGTCTCTCATCTCACTACTCAAAAATAATTGCTGTTAGGAATTTCATTTGATATCTTTCAAGACATTTCTGCAAGTATAAACCTATAATGAATGCATTTTACATAAATGTAGCTATACCACACATTGTATTCCATATCTGCTTTTTTAACTCAACAAAATATTGTAGGTATCTCTAAAAGCTAAATAGTATTTCATTATATGGATACATCACTATTTATTCATTCAATCTCTTATTAGACATTCTCATTCTTTTCAATATTTTTTATTATGCAACATTCGACAAACATATTTATGTATCATATTTGTTTACTCACATTCTTATTTCTTTCTTTCTTTTTTTTTTTGAGATGGAGTCTCACTCTGTTGCCCAGTCTGGAGTGCAGTGGCATGATCTGGGCTCACTGCAAGCTCTGCCTCCCAGATTCACGCCATTCTCCTGCCTCAGCCTCCTGAGTATCTGGGACTACAGGCACCTGCCACCACGCCTGGCTAATTTTTTGTATTTTTAGTAGAGACGGGGTTTCACTGTGTTGGCCAGGGTGGTCTCGATCTCCTGACCTCATGATACCCTCACCTTGGCCTCCCAAGGTGCTGGGATTACAGGTGTGAGCCACCGCGCCCGGCCACACTCTTATTTCTTTAAGACAAATGATGAGAAATGGAATTGTGGGATCAAATGCACATTTTAAATGTTGGTACAAATATCCTTCCAGAAATGTTGAATATTTTATATTTCCTTTTAAAATGCATGAGATGTTCCATTTCCCCATACCTTTACCAGAATGAGACTAGTGTTTTTTTTTTTTTTTTTTTTTTTTAATTTCTTGTTAAACTTAATATATCTTTGTAAGCTGTCCTAAATTCTTATTGGAATTTAACAGTGTATATATTAGAGCCAAATATTTGGCACAATAATGCAACGGATTGTGTTGATATTCTTTTAACGTAATTTAAAATGAGTTGTCCTGTTATATTTTTCTAAAAGGGGAGACATCTTTATTTTAAGGTAATATTCTTTACAGTCTCCTCTTTCTACAACATCCATGGGAAAATATTTTCTAAGCTCCAGACCACAGACAAAAATATCAAAGTCATAAACTTTGCTGAAACAATGGCTGAATTTCTCTGCAAATGTTTATTCTATTCCTGTAATAGGCAAAAAATTGCATACCAGACAACTTATGAACCTAGCTTCCATGAAAGAATTGTGACTCATTTTAACATTTTAGGCTAAGTGAGAAATTGTCTCCGTAGGTTAACTTTCAAGGACTTTACTGAAGACACTTGGAAAATTCCAGAGCTCAATTATTTCTTCCAGACATGCTATGTAAGATGCATTTATTTTGTCTGCTACTATACTTACCTAGAGACCTCATTATCTGGGAATGTGCCATGGCTCTGTGACTTGAAGTCCTGAGGGAAATATTTTCACCCACCATCCTATCAGCCTCTCAGTTTTGAAAGTGGAATGTGAATCAGAAATTTATACTCTAGTCTTCAATTTGTAAAAAGATAGTGCATAGATAAAATGAAAAAAGTAAGTGTATGAAAAAGCTCTTGCCCTTATCTCCAGCATGCTAAGTGATATGTGAGGCTTTAGCCACTGCTGTAACGAGTTGACATGTTCAAATTACAGAAAAGTCTGCTCAGTAAAAAGAGTATTTTAATAATTCTGGCCATCAGATGAGTACAGGAACTATATGAAAATCCTCTAAAAGTGCCTGCAGGAGATGTCATTTGATGACATATAAGTGTCAGCAGTCAATTAAAGGGTTACCCCAGTCATTACAGAATGTAAGCCAACTGTGACACATGACAGATCCCTGGGGACATGGTAGTTAGAAGTGTTTCCTTCCTTCCTTTCTTACTTTCTCTGTCCCTCCCTCCCTCCTTCCTTCCCTCCCTCCCTTCCTCTCTCTTCTTCCTTCCTTTTTTCCCTGCTTCCTTCCTTCCTTTCCCTCCTTCCTTGCTTCTTTCCCCCCTTCCTTCCCTCCTCCCTTCCTCCCTTTGAGTCAATTCATATTTGCCAGTTAGGGATATTAAAACATTGTTTTTATCTTTTCACATTTTAAAAGAGCTGTAAATAAGTTTTCTTTTCAGAACTGAGATTTGCTGAGTCTTTAGTATAATAGCCAAGAAATTTAAAAAGGAGAAAAAGCCCATTTTGACAATTATATCAGCAAGTTTATATTGTGATTCCAAAGTATAATGTCCATGGCACAGAATGGCATTTATCACATCATGCTTTCCACTGGGTTGTCTTCTTTGGGCTGGAACATTATTTTATTCCTGTGTTTATCTTTCAAGAGCATCTTGCATAGACTAAAACATCAATATATTATTTTAAGAAATATGTCTAATGGTTGAGCGATTTATGGTTTAAAAACAATGTAGCAACTAGAAAGCTATTCTTAGAGAAAGGAGAGGGAGGGTAGTTAATGAGAAGAGCTCCTTTAGAGAAAAAGAATCTTGGTAGGCATAAGGGGAATGAATAGGGAAATTAAAAAAAAAAATTGAGTGGAAGACTTAACCGAAAGAAGTTGCAGTAAAAGAGTTTAAACTTGATAGTTCTTAGAAGCTTTTTAGGACTTCCAGTGTGATACTGGAAAGAAAAAAAAAAGCTTTAGTGAGAGTAGAGATTAATGATGATCCTTAGAAGACTAGTATCTTTTTTAACATAATAGTAGAGACAGTTGATCTCTCAATCATTCCCTTACCTTCAGGGACATTCCAGTATTCAAAGATCTCTCTTGGTGATCACGGTTCTTCTGAGAGACAGAACCAGGTATAGGTATATAGATATATAAGAGGAGATTTACTAGGGTAATTAACTCAAGTGATTATGGAGGCTGAGAAGTCCCATAACAGTCTGCCTGTAAGCTGGAGACCCTGGGATACCAGTAGTATGGCCCAGTCCAAATCCAAAAGCCTCAGAATAAAGGAAACTGATAGTGTAATTCTCAATCCGAGGCTGAAAGCCTGAGACCCAGGGCCTCTGGTTTAAGTCCTGGAGTCCAAAGACCAGAGATTCTGAGTACTAACATCTAAGATGAAGGAGAAGAAGGGTGTTCTATCTGCAGGAGAGAAGGAAAAGCTAATTTGCCTTTCTTCTGCCTTTGTGTTCTATTTGTGCCTGCAGCTGATTGGTTGGTGCTCACACGTGTTGAGGGTGGATTTTTTTTTTTTTTTTTACTCAGTCTACCAATTCACATGCCAATCTCCTCTGCAAACACCCTCACAGACATACCCAGAAATAATGCTTTACCAATTCTCCACATCATTCTTAATCCAGTCAAATATACACCTAAAATTAACCATTACAATTCCACTCCTTGTTAATTTGTACCCATATATATCTCCTTAAACCATACTTAATCTCCAAATAAAGACAATAAAGGTAATAGTTTCACTAAACAGGATATGACTATCCTAAATACAACAAAAAATGCAACAATCCCTTCCCCAGAAGAGGAGGTAAATTTCTTGGGTGATGTTAACTCTTCTTTTGATATCCCATTATTTAAATACTATGGTATAAAATGAACAATTCTCAAATACTGTTATAAAGTCAATAAATCTTTTGTTACATAATAAAGGAATAACAGGAATGAAAACAAAGATATTTGCTTAAGTGTATACACACATACACACGTGCGTGCAAACCTATTCTTGACAAAATAAGGAGAAAATACTCATGACAATAACAATCCTCATTTCTTTAACTGGTCACATGGTCATAGCTGGTATTTATAAGCGAAATTCTGTAAAATATTTGAAGAGGTTTATTCTGAGCCACATATGAGGACAATACACAATAGGCTGTCTGTAAACTTGAGGAGCAAGGAGAGCCAGTCTGAGCCTCAAAACTGAAGAACTTGGAGTCCCATGTTTGAGGGCAGGAAGCATCCAGCATGGGAGAAAGATGTAGGCTGGGAGGCTAGGCCAGTCTCGCCTTTTCATGTTTTTCTGCCTGCTTTATATCTGCTGGCAGTTGATTAGATTGTGCCCACCAGATTAAGGGTGGGTCTGCTTTTCCCTGCCCACTGACTCAAATGTTAATCTCCTTTGGCAACACCCTCACAGACACACCCAGGAACAGTCTTTGCATCCTTCAATCCAATCAAGTTGACACTCAGTATTAACCATCACAGGTGGGAATCACTACCCTTCATCTTTCCAGTCTTTGATGGTGGCAGTAATCTCTGCCATCTCTCTAGGGATGTGTTATTGTTTTTTATTTACTATTTTCCTAGGTAGAAGAAGCTGTAATGGCTTCCATTTGTCCTTTCCCACCAATGTCACTCTCACTCCATAAATTAGGGAACCGCATGGCAATTCTGCCAACAGCTAAGTACAACCAGCTTTCTGTGTGTTCCACTTCCGTGGATTCAACCAACTACCAATCAAAAATATTTTTTAAAGAGGATGGTTACATCTGTACCGAACACACAGAGACTTCTGTCCTTGTGATTATTTCCTAAATAATGCAGTACGACAACTACTTATATAGGATTTACATTGCATTAGGTATTGCAAGTAATCTAGAGATGACTTAAAGTATACAAGCATTAGGTATTGTAAGTAATCTAGAGATGACTTAAAGTATACAAGAGGATGTGCATCTACTTATATGTAAATACTATACCATTTTATACTAGGGACTTTAGTATCCATGGATTTTGCTATTCTCAGGGGGTTCTGGAACCAATTTCTCATAGATGCGAAGGGATGACTACATGTCCGTTCCAATTGTGCATTCTGGAACTGGAGAAATAACCACAGAATGAATCTGGAGACACATCGAGTCAGACCTGCACTAAAAATCCATTGATCGCCTGACCACTATAAGCCCCTACTCTAACTGGAGGGCCACAGTGACATTTCAGGTCTCTTAGAATCAATGTCAGTTCATAGTCAGTGTCCTGGAGTCTCTGAAAGGTCTGATTATTTCCTTTTTCCCAATGCGTTGTTACCTTGGTAAAAGGTCATAGGTCCACTTGGAGAAGGATGGAAGAAATATTAACAGCATAAATTTTCAGTAGTATACCAAGGTCCTTCCTGTAGGGGATCTGGCCTCCCCTTTATTCAAGGGTTCTGTGTCTGAAAACTGGCTCAAAACTGGAAATTGATTGAAGGGTCATGATTCTCTGATTTTATGATTCGAGTTAAATTTTTGTTTGCTTGACCTGAAAGTTCTCTGCTTATACAGATCCAGTAAGAATTTAGCAGGCTTTCTATCTATTTCACTTTTTAGGAATATAATAATTATCTAGTTAATGCCATATATCTACATGAGTCAGACTATTCTGATTATTGCTTTGCCTCTCCTGTCCATTATAGTAACTATTAATATGTCTACTTTGCCTTTGATGGTTGAATGCTGCTACTTGGTCCCTGCCATCCCAGGATCCAATTTCATTTGAATTTTCATTTCATTTGAGTTTTCCAATTGAGTTACTGTTGTTCCCACTGTGAGGTTCAGCCTATGAAAAAAGCAATCAGGAAGCTCTTTAGGAATGCCGGATCTCCCCTGAAAAATCTACTTATTAAAGTATTGGTGAAAGGTCTATCTTCTCTACTCTTCCCGTGTGGGTGAGTAGGTTTTAAGTGATAAATGCTAGCATTCAAGTCTCCCTAAGCCTTTGAGGCCCTTCATCTATGATGAACCAAGGGAGAACAGGCATTACCAACTCACTCATGGTGGACCATCTTTTGATCAGTGTTTCAGCCAAGCAACCAAACAAAGTATTAGTACCTTTCCTAATTCCCTAAGCTGCAAAATTAAAGGCAGGATCTCTGCTTAGTGGGCCATGTCAATAAATATGACCTGATCCAACCTTATGTTCCTTCCACCATTATCCCACATTTTAAATATCCATTTTCATACTGGATATCTGTTTGTATAAATTAGAAAACACAAGGGGTTCTTTTGGAGTGAAGTATGCTTCCTCTAGGGTCACACTTTATACCTCATCCTTGAGGGCCTGCTAGGATTTGAGTTTAGTTGTAGGTCTAAAAGCAAAGTGTGATGGTGGGAGTGGGTCTTGTTGAGAATCAGCATTGTCTTTCTTGACACCTCAGAGAAGACCATTACTATTTCCCCAGGCAATGCAGGGTTAATCTCCTTAGACACAGGGTTAATATCCTTGTGGGTGAGGAAGACATTGTCAACTGGGGGTGTGGAGGCCATATTCACTGGCAAACAAGACTTATCAGAATTTCAGCCTTATCAGGGTCTTCCCAGACATCCTCATCCCAACTTACAGGATCTCCTTATTTCCCAACCAATGCGCTTACTGTAATAGTAGACTCTGTGAGTCTGTGAGTTCAACTTTTATTATAATTCAACCAATTGCATAATGAGGCCTTGTATTTAGTTTTCAGCATTTTTTAGCCCAGTGGCTACTGGAGAAAAGATTCTTCCTCGAGGTACACATAGAAGCTCTTAGGGTATTTATGCAGAGCTGGGGCCAGGAATTCTGATCCCTGAGTTACTCCTTTTCTTTCATCACTTTGTCCAGCAAGATTAGGAGCAGCCAACCAATGTAACTATATTCCTTAGTTTTCCACAAAGATTTAAAAGTATCATATTCAGAGTCACCAAGTTCCTTGCCTCTTATAAGTGGTTGATTAGAAATATACAACGCAGTATTTTGCTTATCTGTATAAACAGTTTATGCCTTGGATTATAAGAGCTTTCTTTATTATTGGAAGTAGAATCTTTAATATTTTTAGGTATAATTACATTTGAGAGCTACTTCCAGAAACCCCAAAACCATTTAAGAAAAGACATCCTTAAAATTCTATTCGTCTAGAACCACTCCTAGTACCAAAATCTGAATTAGACAGGGTTCTCCAGAGATAGAACAAATAAGATACACACACACACACACACACACACACACACACACATACACACACACATATATATTTGGAGAAATAAGGAAAATTTATCAGGATAATTGGCTCATGTGAGTATGGAGGCTGAGAAGTCCCATGACAGGCCATCTATAAGTTGGAGACTGATATGGTTAGGCTTTGCATCCCCACCCAAATCTCATCTTGAATTGTAGTTCCCATAATCCCCACATGTCATGGGAGGGTCATGGTCGGGGATAATCAAATCATGGGGGTGAGTTTCTCTTGTGCTATACTTGTGATAGTGAATAGTCTCATGAGATACGATGGTTTTATAAAGGGCAGTTCACCGGACACACTCTTTTGCCTGCCACCATGTGAGATGTGCCTTTGTTCCTCTTTCGCCTTCTGCCATGATTGTGAGGCCTCACCAGCAGCGTGGAACTGTGAGCCCATTAAACCTTTTTCTTTATAAATTACCCAGTCTTGGGTATTTCTTCATAGCAGTATAAAAATGAGCTAATACAGAGACCCTAAGATATTGGTAGCATGATTCAGTTGAAGTCAAAAAGCCTCAGGATAATAGAAGCTGATAGTGTAATTTTGAGACTGAGGCTGAAGGCCTGAGAAACTGGGGACCTCTGGTTTAAGTCTCAGAATCTAAAGGCTGGAAAGCCCGGAGTTCTGATGTCCCAGGCCAAAAGAAGAGTGTCCCAGTTCCAGGAGCAAGGACGAGAAAAAAAATTGTCTTTCCTGTCCCTTTTTGTTCTATTTGGGGCCACAGACAATTGGATGGTGCCTGCCCTCACTGATGAAGGATCTTCTCCATTGACATGCATGCCAATGTCTTCTAAAGATACCCCTACAGTCACACCCAGAAATAATAATGCTTTACCAGTTCTCTGACCAGTCCACAGACACACATGCCAGTTTCCTCTAAAGATACCTTTACACCAGTTGTCATAGGTATCCTTTATTCCAGTCAAGTTGATACCTAAAAAGAAGATCACATTTGGTATGGAGATCCTCATGTAGTGCACAATAATGAGCAGTATATCACCAGTCTATTCATGTAAAGGTGTCCACTAATTTAACACTTTTTTACCTTGAAAATGAACCTCTATTCATTGTCTTAGTTTGTTGGAGTTGCCAGAACAAACTGTCATAGACTAGGTGTCTTACCAACAACAGAATTGCAAAGAATTGCATAGGGGAGGGGACACAAACCTTCCATCCATAGCACTGCTAAATCAAACAAATACAAATTTACCAGGTCTAACTCAAGAACATCCATTGAATCTGGCAAATAAGCACTAAGTAGTTTATACAAGAGTTGTTTTCTGACCTACATCACCCAAACCCTCTGCTTTTCTTAGGAGGTGACAACTAATTCAATTCTGCCTGACAGAGCACTGTAAGCTGTGGGGCTTTTTGAACAGCTGTGGAAAATGGCTAAGACACTGATTCTTAAAATCTGTTTGGGAGATTAAATAGGGATTTCATGCAGCATTTCAAGCATTTGTAAGCAATTTCTGTTTGGATGCTTTTCACCCTTCCTTTCTCGCTTATGACAATTCAGCTATAGAATATCATTGCTACAGGAAAAAAATAAAGTTTCTGGGACAGAATCTTAAATCCAAACTAAAAATGTGTTTCAAAACTGTTTCTTAATTCGAAGACAACAACTCACACCTGCATCTTTTTCTCTTTCCACCTCGCTGTAATTCAGAGACATCTTGCCTGAAGAAATCCTTATCACTTCTTTCCTTTGGAATTCTAGTGTTTGGAGTATTTGGGGAGAGGATGTGCAGAGTGGGAATAATGGCTGACAATGTCTTCTCTGAGAAGGACAAAGTTAAAACTCTTTACCTAAAACTATAGGACTATAGTTTGAGATATATTTTTACATCAGTTGTCAATTAGAATTGTGTTTTCTTTCTGATTTGTATTGACTCTGAGATAGCTCAGTTACAGTACAGATCAGCAGACAATTTTTGACTTCACTTCAGAATATATGTTTTGTTTTTTTTTTTTTTTTTTTTTTTGAGACGGAGTCTCACGCTGTTGCCCAGGCTGGAGTGCAGTGGCGCGATCTCGGCTCACTGCAAGCTCCGCCTCCCGGGTTCCCGCCATTCTCCTGCCTCAGCCTCCTGAGTAGCTGGGACTACAGGCGCCCGCCACCGCGCCCGGCTAATTTTTTGTATTTTTAGTAGAGACAGGGTTTCACTGTGGTCTGGATCTCCTGACCTTGTGATCCGCCCGCCTCGGCCTCCCAAAGTGCTGGGATTACAGGCTTGAGCCACCGCGCCCAGCCAGAATATATGTTTTTATTCATGATTCCACTGATTTTCTTGCAAATTATTGAGTAAACATGTTATGCAGACATTTTAATGCTGCCCCTCCTTAAAAATATCTCTATAGCTATAGCCACGTAGGTCAAGCCTGACTATAATCATTTGTCTATTTCTGCCTTGGAGTAGTATGTATTGGGTGCTCTTTGAGTTATAGAGACTCTATCCAATAATTGTAATATTGAGTTTATTCCATGTACCAGGTCTTTTTTTCTAGTTCATCTTCATACAAACAAATTGAGGGGAAACTGCGGTTTTAATCCCTTTACAGAGGAGAAGTTGAAGTTAGAGAGGTTCAAAGTGTGTGAGCTGACAAGCGTGGCAGGTCAAGAATCACTCTCAGGTATGACTGTGTCTAAACTTCCTGGTTTGTCACCATGATTACAGTTTCTTGATATGGTTTCAGAACAAGATATCTTTATGTTCATAGAAGAACAAATTGCTTATCATGGCAATCAAGTGTCAGTACATTTTGGTCAGAACATATTATTTCAACTTTCCCAGGGCAAGTCTGAATTTCAGCCTCAGGAGTTTAAGTCATAGAGTAGAAATCAATGCAGCAAAAAGATAATACAGTGAAATGTCTTAATGTTTGGCTGAAAGGAAGTCACTAAACAAATATATATGGGGATTATGAGTATCCCTAGGCACTGTTTTTTTGATATTGATAATATGTTGCTCCATGAAATGATTTATTGTTTTTTCACAAATAGTAAAACAGTTTTATTAATTTTACATATTTATTACCTAGCCGCACAGATTTACTCATCTTTTGAACATACTGTGCACATTCCTGACTGTTGCTTTTGTGAAGGCTACTTTTTTTTTTTTTTTTTGAGATGGAGCCTTCCTCTCTCGCCACGCTGGAGTGCAGTGGTGTGATCTCAGCTCATTGCAACCTCTGTCTCCTGGGTTCCAGCAGTTCCCCTGCCTCAGCCTCCCGAGTACTAGGACTACAGGCACACGCCACCACACCCAGCTAATTTTTTGTATTTTTAGTAGAGACGGGGTTTCACCATGTTGGCCAAGATGGTCTCAATCTCCTGACCTCATGATACTCCTGCCTCGGCCTCCCAAAGTGCTAGGATTACAGGTGTGAGCCACTGCACCCAGCCCGTGAAGGCTATTTTCTTCATGTTTATATCCCCTGCTCCTCTTTGCTTCCCTGAAAATTTTCGTAGCTCTTCTCATGTCTCAGATCCTATATTGTACCCACCCTACTGTCCTCAGTTCTTTGACATCTAATGGGATTTCTATGCCACTTACTTGGTATTTATATTATATTGTTTTATATACACACATATCTTTTTTATATTTTGAAATGACTTTAAACATTCAGAAAGTTATGAGAATAGTATGAACTCTTGTATGTTCTTTACCCAGAATTACCAACTGTTAATATCATCAACCACAAAGAAGCAAAAGAACGGACTATAATGCAGTAGGACAAAGCATTAATTGGGATCTTGGAACTTGCAGTTTGGATGACACAGATTGGGTTGAGCTAAATTGTGTTTCAAAGAGAGGGAGGAGAGAAAGAGTTTTTAAGAGAAAATCAAAAGGAAACTAAGGGGGATTACAAAGGATTACCACTGGTGAAGGTGGCTGCCTTAGTACATGAGTCCAAAGTTCATTGATTATCGCAGTTCAGGAGCCGCAGTGCTGGCAAAATTCAGCTGTTTTCCAGGATATTGTGCTCATTGTAGCTGGGCCCAGTTCAAGGGTTCAAGGCAAGTTTTGTTGTTGTTGTTGTTGCTTTTTTTGTAAGTTGGCAGGACATTCATGCAGTCCTTCTTAGAATGGCTTCCTGACTCCATTTTAGAACTCAGAACCAGAATGACACCATTTTGTGTTTTATATTTCACATTTCTCCCTTTTGATCAAGAGCTAATATAAAGAAGCATTACTGATCAATTATTGGTTGGTCAGGCACAAATTTGTTGCTTCCCTTGGAGCTAGAAGCACCTGTTTCTAGACTGTCGTGTTCCAAGAAGAAGGTTTGCTGAAAGTCAGTGTGCATCCAGGCTTTAGATATTGGCCAAATTTGAGTAACAAGGGAGCCATTCTAACAAGGAGAGTCACATCAGTCCATGATGATTGATGTCACATCAGAAGAGGTGCACGTTTTATCAACCGTGTCTAAACATTGTGATATCATAATCTGAAAATCTTGCGTAGCTTGGCAGCAATGAGAAATACAGACATTACAAGTCTTAAAAAGAATGAAAATAAGAATTAGCAGAGAGATAACAATTATTATTATATAGCTCTATTCTGGTCCTGAGGATGTTGCCAACACCTTTATGAAGCCAATTAAAAATATCAGAAAAATTCAGATTAAACTATGAGGAAATCCCTGCGAAGGTGTTCCTTTAAAAGATTTGGCTAATTTTAGAAGTTTCTAATTCAACCTGATGGGAAGTGTTTATCCAAGTGTAGCAAGAGTTATTTGCAGGTGCACAGACTGATCCTTCAGCGCCAGTAAATAGTCTAAAGCAATACAGTTGTCAAGAATTACATGGGCAAGAGAGTGTATAAAGAGGTGGCTTTTTTTTTTTTTTTTTTGGCTCTAATGGCTCTAGCAGTGGATCACACAATTTGGCTCACAGTACAGGAGTGGCTTCACATCAAGTAGTCATGCCAGGAGGTTCTTAGACCTAGGAAAGATCCAAAAAATGTCACTAGACATGCACCCTCATTGGGATTAAGATCACCAAGAAGGACACAGCTTTGTGAAGGCCCGCAGCTATTGTCTTCGTATTTGGAGGGATCTCCACTGGGGGTAATCATCAATTATTGAGAGGACTCTTGCAGTTTTGTGAGAGCTTGGAGTTAATTCAGTGGTTATTGATTTAGCACTACTATAAATGAGGTAAGATAGCCCAGAAGGCAAGTGCTGCCCATTCTCCAGCTATCCACACATTTCTGAGCCCACGGGAAGCCACTGTGTTCACAAAGAGATAACCAGGAAAGCACAAAAATTCCAGATCAATTTTGTGAGTTAATGAATTTGTTGGTGGGTAGAGAGGATAATACGGGACAAACAAAGTATCAAATGAGGCAGTGTCTAGCTGTCAGGGACAGAGGTGTTAATGGCGCAGATGACCAAAGGGGTAGGGGTCCCCAACCTTGTTTAAAAGCTTAATATGATACCTTATAAATGAGGGAGGAATGATTTAACTGGCTGTGGTTAAGGTAGTCATAAGCCATGAGAATGAAAACTGTAAACAGAATAGTACCATTTGGTGCACCAGATTTCTGTGAATGGGTAGAGTTAGAAAGAAACAAGGAGAGTAGGAAAGAGTTGAACACTATAGGTAGGGCAAGTAAGGTCAGATTCATACCGAACAGCAACATTTTTTTATAGCGGAAAAATTGGTTATAGGTGTGACTACAGGGTTGTTATTATCTGACAAGTTTCTAGTGGGGGAAAAGTGGTAAATCCAACATTCAAAGAGCTTTGCAGAAGTGGCTAAAGACTGTGAATACTGGATGATGGCATTATTTTTTAAGGGTGTGGTATAGCAAATAATGAGGGAAAAGTGGGGCAGAAGGTAATTAGACTTCATTATAGATAAGGGTTGGGAAAATGCCATGTGTCTTCAGGGATATCTTGAAAAGATTAGTTAATCTGGTACATAGCCTTGGAGTAACTTGAATATTTGGCTAGTATTTTACTTACAACAAAAATTAGGAGTAATGTCATCATAGAGAACTTAATTGAAACCACCAAAAATGTTCAAGTAGTTAAATTTTGGAATGAAGAATTTAAGCAAAATTCCTAATAAGGTAATGAGCAAGATTAAGAGTTTGAAGATTTGGGCTGCATGATTCATATGAAAATAAACAAGTATGATGACAATTGTAAGGCCGATTATGATATACAGGCCTGGTCCATGTACTTGGGATAGCTGTTAACCTATGATATCTTCTGCTTCTTATTCAAAGACTGAACAGAATGGTTCCTGTTTAGTTTAATTTGCAGATTTCCATCTGGTTGTGAGGTCCCCTTGGGAGAGAGATCTTTTTTAAAAATAAGAAACAGGTATCCACACATCAATGCTTTTAAGCTTAGCGGTGCAAGGATTGGTTAATAGTATCTGGTAAGGCCCTTTCCACTTGATTATAAGGCATCCCTAGGTGGGTGTCATTTTCTTTTTTTTTTTTTTCTTTAACTTTTATTTTTAAGTTCAGGGGTACATGTGCAGGATGTGCAAGTTTGTTACATTGGTAAACGTGTGCCATGCTGGTTTGCTGAACAGATTATCCCATTACCTAGGAATGAAGTCCAGCATCCATTAGCTATTCTTCCTAATGCTCTCCCTCTCCCTGCCCGCCACCGGCCTCAGTGTGTATTGTTCTCCTCCCTGTGTCCATTTGTTCTCATCATTCAGCTCCCACTTATAAGTGAGAACATGTGGTGTCTGGTTTTCTGTTCCTGCATTAGTTTGCTGAGGATAATGGCTCCCAGTTCCATCCAGGTCCCTGCAAAGGACATGGTCTCATTCCTTTTTATGACTGTACAGTATTCCATGGCATATATATCCTACCACTTTCTCTATCTAGTCTGTCACCAGTGGGCATTTTGGTTGATTCTGTGTCTTTGCTATTGTGAATAGTGCTGTGATGAACATACGCATGCATGTGTCTTTATAATGGATTGATTTATACTCCTTTGGGTATATACCCAGTAATGGGATTGCTGGGTCAAATGGTATTTCTAGCTCTAGGTCTTTGAGAAATCGCCACACTGTCTTCCACAACGATTAAACTAATTTATACTCCCACTGACAGTGTAAAAGTGTTCCTTTTTCTCTGCAACTTTGCCAGCATCTGTTGATTTTTGACTTTTAAATAATAGCCATCCTGAGTGGCCTGAGATGGCATCTAATTGTGGTTTTGATTTGCCTTTCTCTAGTGATGAGTGGTGTTGAGCTTTTCTTCATATGTTTTTCGGTCACATGAATGTCTTTTTTTTTTTTTTGAGAAGTGTTTCTTCATCTCCTGTGCCCACTTTTTAATGGGGTTGTTAGTTTTCTTTTCTTGTAAATTTGTTTAAGTTCCTTGCAGAGTCTGGATATTAGACCTTTGTCAGGTGGATCGATTGCAAAAATTTTCTTCCATTCTGTAGATTGCCTGTTCACTCTGATGATAGTTTTCTTTTGCTGTGCAGTAGCTCTTTAGTTTAATTAGATCCCATTTGTTGATTTTTGCTTTTGTTGCAATTGCTTTTGGTGTTTTTGTCATGAAATCTTTGTTCATGCCTATGTTCTGAATGGTATTGCTAGATTTTCTTCAAGGGTTTTTATAGTTTTGGGTTTTACATTTAAGTCTTTAGTTCTTCTTGAGTTAATTTTTGTGTGTGGTATAAGGAAGAGGTTCAATTTCAATTTTCTGCATATGGCTAGCTAGTTCTCCCAGCACCATTTATTAAATAAGGAATCCTTTCCCCATTGCTTGTTTTTGTCAGGTTTATTGAAGATCAGATTGTGGTAGGTGTGCAGTCTTATTTCTGTGTTCTCTACTCTGTTCCATTGATCTCTGTGTCTGTTCTTGTACCAGTGCCATGCTGTGTTGGTTACTGTAGCCTTGTAGTATAGTTTGAAGTCCGGTAGCACAATGCCTCCAGCTTTGTTCTTTTTGCTTAGGACTGTCTTGGCTATTCAGGCTCTTTCTTGGTTCCATATGAATTTTAAAATTGTTTTGTGTAATTCTGTGAAGAATGCCAATGGTAGTTTAATGGGAATAGCACTGAATCTATAAATTACTTTGAGCAGTATGAGCAGTATGGCCATTTTCATGATATTGATTCTTCCTGTTAGTGAGCATGAAATGTTTTTACATTTGTTTGTGTCCTCTCTGATTTCTTTGAGTGGTGGTTTGTAGTTCTTCTTGAAGAGGTCCTTCTCTTCCCTTGTTAGCTGTACTCCTAGGTATTTTATTCTTTTTTTAGCAATTTCAAATGAGAGTTCGTTCATGATTTGGCTCTTGGCTTGTCTGTTGTTGATATATAGGAATGCTAGTGATTTTTGCACTTTGATTTTGTATCCTGAGACTTTACTGAAGTTGTTTATCAGCTTAAGAAGTTTTTGGGCTAAGATTATGGGGTTTTCAAGATATAGGATCATGACGTCTGTGAACAAAGATAATTTGATGTTCCCTCTTCTTATTTGGACACTGTTTATTTCTTTCTCTTGCCTGATTGCCCTGGCCAGAACTTCCAATGCTATGTTGAATAGGAGTGGTGAGAGAGGGCATCCTTGTCCTGTGCTAGTTTTCAAGGAGAATGCTTCCAGCTATTGTCCATTCAGTATGATATTGGCCGTGGGTTTTTCATATATGGCTCTTATTATTTTGAGGTATGTTCCTTCAATACCTAGTTTATTGAGAGTGTTAAAGATGAAGGGATGTTGAATTTTATTGAAGGCCTCTTCTGCATCTATTGAGATAATCATGTGATTTTTATCTTTAGTTTTGTTTATGTAATGAATTGCATTTATTAATTTGCATATGTTGAACCAACCTTGCATCCTGTGGGTGAAGTTTGCTTGATTGTGGTGCATAAGCTTTTTGACCTGCTGCTGGATTCAGTTTGCCAGTATTTTATTTATTTTTACATTGATGTTCATCAGGGATATTGGCCTGAGGTTTTCTTTTTCTGCTACATACTCTGCCAGGCTTTGATATCAAGATGATGCTGGCCTCATATAATGAGTTAGGGAGGAGACCCTCCTTTTCAAGTTTTTCAGATAGTTTCACTAGAAATGGTACCAGCTCTTCTTTGTACTTTGGTAGAATTCAACTGTGAATCCATTTGGTCCTGGGCTTTTTTTGGTTGGTAGGTTATTTATTACTGCCCCAATTTCAGAACTCATTATTGGTCTATTTGGGGATTCAGTTTCTTCCTGTTCAGTCTTGGGAGGGTGTATGTGTCCAGGGATTCATCAGTTTCTTCTAGATTTTCTAGTTTATGTGCATAGAGATGTTTATGCTATTCTCTGATGGTTGTTTGTATTTCTGTGGGGTCAGTGATGATATCCCCTCTTATCATTTCTGATTGCGTCTATTTGCTGCTTCTGTTTTCTTTATTAGTCTAGCTAGTGGTCTATCTCTTTCATTAATATTTTCAAAAAAAGCCCCTGGATTCATTGATTTTAGAAAGGGCTTTTTTGTGTCTGTATCTCCTTCATTTCAACTCTGAACTTGGTTATTTCTTGTCTTCTACTAGCTTTGGGGTTGGTTTGTCCTTGGTACTCTAGTTCTTATAGTTGTGATGTTATGTTGTTTACTTGAGATCTTTCTAGCTTTTTGATGTGGACATTTACTGCTATAAATTTCCCTCTTAACACTGATTTGGCTGTATCCCAGAGATTCTGGTACATTGTGTCTTTGTTTTCATAAGTTTCAAAGAACTTCTTGATTTCTGCCTTAGTTTCATTATTTATCCAAAAGCCATTCAGGAGCAAGTTGTTCAATTTCCATGTAGTTGTGTGGTTTTGAGTGAGTTTCTTAATCTTGAGTTCTCATTTGATTGCGTGATCATATTTTGATCTGAGAGGCTGTTATTTCAGTTTTTTTTGAATTTGCTGAGGAGTATTTTATTTCTGATAATGTGATCAATTTTAGAGTAAGTGCCATGTGGCACTGAGAATAATGTATATTCTGTTGTTTTGAGGTGAAGAGTTCTGTAGATATCTATCAGGTCCACTTGATCCAGAGCTGAATTCAGGTCTTGAATATCTTTGATAATTTTTTTTATCAATGATCTAATATTGTCAGTGGGGTGTTAAAGTCTCCTACTATTATTGTGTGAGAGTATAAGTCTCTGTAGGTCTCCAAGAACTTGATTTATGAATCTGAGTGCTACTGTATTGGGTGCATATATGTTTGGTATAGTTAGCTCTTCTCATTGAATTGAACCTGTTACTATTATGTAATGTGCTTCTTTGTCTTTTTTAATCTTTGTTGGTTTAAAGTCTGTTTTATCAGAAACTAGGATTGCCACCCATTTTTTTTTTTCTGTTTTCCATTTGCTTGGTAAATTTTTCCTTTATTTTGACCATATTTGTGTCTTTGCATGTGAAATGGGTCTCTTGAAGACAGTAAATCTATGGGTCTTGGCTCTTTATCCAGCTTGCCATTCTGTGTCTTTTAATTGGGGAATTTAGCCCATTTACAATTAAAGTTAGTATTGTTATGTTTAAATTTGATTCTGTAATCATGATGCTAGCTGGTTATTTTGCAGACATGTATATGTGGTTGCTTCATAGTGTCAGTGGTCTGTGTACTTCAGTGTGTTTTTGTAGTGGCTGGTAATGGTTTTTAGCGTTTCCTTCAGCATGTCTTGCAAGGCAGGCCTGGTGTTGATGAATTCCCTTAGCATTTGCTTGTTTAAAAAGGATCTTATTTCTCCTTTGCTTATGAAGCTTAATTTGGCTGGATATGAAATTCTGGGTTGGAAATTCTTTTCTTTAAGAATGTTGCATATTGGCTACCAATCTCTTCTGACTTGTAGAGTTTCCACTGAGAGATCCACTGTTAGTCTGATGGGCTTCCCTTTTTAGGTGACCTCACCTTTCTTTCTAGCTGACCTTAACATTTTTTCTTTCATTTGACCTTGGAGAATCTGATGATTATGTGCCTTGGGGCCGATCTTCTAGTGGAATATTTGACTGGGTTCTCTACTTTTCCTGAATATGAATGTTGGCCTGTCATGATAGATTGAGGAAGTTCTCCTGGATGATATGTCATTTTCACTATCCAAAATCTCCAGGTTGTAGATTGCATTGATGTTGACCTTTATTTCCTGGAAGTGTACTGCAGAAAGATTGCTCTACCACTTTTTTGTTGTTAATACCTGGATCTGTTCCTTACAATAGGTCAGTGTGTCACCTTTGATTAGCTTCGATTCATGAAGTATTTTGTCTAAATGCATGAGTCTTTCAGTAATTATCTTAAGTGGAAATAACCTATGTTTTCTACAGGGGTAGATCTAAGATTAAGCAGCACTAAGGGCAGAGCTTTTGGCCAGGGGAGATTGAGATATTAAATTCATTTTGCCAATTGGATCTTAATTGTTTCACTAGTATGTTCCACTAACCCAGGGAACTGTGAGTAGTAGGCACAGTAGTAGCAGGAAATGTGGAATAGGTCAAAGCTTGCATATTGATTGTATAATCTGCCTGGTAAAAATGAGTGCCTTGGTCACTATGCAGTTCCAAGTGTATGCCCCATGTGGAGATTACTTTTTCTAAAATGATTTTACTTACTGCTGAGGCTGTTGCTTCAACCCAGTGGGCAAACATAAAAATAATAACCAAGACACATTTATATCCTTAGAATGTTGGTTTCTCAATAAATTCCATCTGCCATATCTCAAAAGATACTGAAGGCAAAGGAAAATGTCTTGTAGAACTATGAACAGGTTTTCGGGGGTTGTATTTGGGACAGACTTGATATATGTGATACATTTGAGAAGTGACCTTTGTGGAAGGATTCCTATAATATTATTTTCCCCACAAAATCATTTTATCATTTCCCCAATGGTTTATGTGATGAATTTAATGTAAAATTTGATCTTGGAGGCCATGTGTTAAGACAGGTCTATTTTTAGGCTCATATCACAGGCTAGTTTTAGAATCATAAATACAACCTCAAGTTTTCCATTTGTTTTTTCAATTCAAAGGGCTATCTGTTATGCATGTAGGATAAAGTTTTTGATTGTATCAAATTGGCCATTAGAGGTTTTAAGAGGATATTGAGCTATGGGCAGTTGGTTCTTAGAAGCTGTGGCTTTTCCAGTTGTATCAGCTGTGTAATTTCCTTTATCTTCTTTACTATTAGTTTTCGAGTTTCATGGGATTTTAATTATTGCTAAAGACAAATTTTTGGATAGCTTGGAGTAATTCTGGGTTACAATCACTGTTTCTTTAAATTTTTGGTCTATAAAGATTAGAAAACCTCTTTGTTTCCAGAGCATATGAAAATCATGTGCTGCCCCCAAAGCACAATGGCTATCAGTAGAGATATTTGCAGTGTTATTAATTGCTAGCATACATGTTGGCAGACAGCAAAAAGTTCTGCCTATTTGGCAGAAATGGCCTTGGGTGAGGGACCACTTTCAATGATTTCAGACAGTGAGACAATAGTATAGAAATCTTGATGTTTCTGTTAGTTATTTCAAAGGTAAGATTCATCCGTAAATCAGACTAGTTTAGCACTTGGAAAGGGGGTTTCCTATAGGTCATGTCTGGGGGTTAGTAAGGTTTCTGTTAGGGTTATAAAGTCATGTGGTGTCTTGCTAGAAGAAAGTGGATAAGAGGTGGCAGGACTTAAAGAGTCACAGGGAGCAATAGTTACATTAGAGGTTGATAATAATAGGTTCTCATTAGAAATGAGTCTGCTAGAAGAGAGATGGTGGGTATGATGAGAGATCAGTAAGTCCTCAATAGAGTGAGGGACATAAACCATTAATGGAGAGTCCATAATTAACTCCTAATTGCCTTTAATAAATTTGCAGTGAATGTGATGGCCTGCATACAGGGTGGGAGTTTTTTAGACACAGGGTCTAACTGTTGGTTGTAATATCTGAGAGGTCTCTGAGAGTCACCATGCTTTTGTCTAAGAACTTCTAAGGCATTTCCATTTTGTTCATGAACAAAAAGGGAAAAGAGAAGGTTGTAATTAGGATGTCCTAATATAGGGGGCTAAAGAAGGCTCTCATTTTTCTCAAAAGAGGAGGTGGCATCCTCATGCCATTGTAGAGGTTTGGGATGGGTCAGACTTTAAAAGGAATATGGAGCCTGAGCCATGGCAGAGACACTTGGAATCCATTGTCTGTTCTATCCTGCTAATCCCAGGATTCCACAGAGGTGTCTTTTTTTTCCTTTTTGGTTTGGCCAAGAAAATCCAAGATTATTTTTATTCTTTGGGGAATCAAGCAAAAAATCCTGTCTTGAAATTAGACATCCTAAGTATTTTACTTGTGTGGAAGAGAGTTATAGCTTCCCTTCTGAAACTTTATGGCTTTTGGTGGCTAATTTCTTTAGCAGGTAAAGGCTGTCTTCCATGGAGCCTTTAGGATGGAGGAGCAAAGTAATAAGTCATCCACACATTAGGTGAGAACAGAACGCAGAGGAAATTCCAAGTTTGCTAAGTTTGCTTTTAAGACCTGGGAGAAATACCTAAGTCTTTCAGTATACCACTGGAACATTACTGTAAAGGTATATTGTTGTCCATGTCACATGAAAGCAAAAAGATTGGCTATCTGCATCAACTAGAATGCTAAAGAAAACTCTACAGATGTCAATCACAGTGAAAACCTATCTAGTGATTTGGCTGATGTATGTGGGTTTGGTACAACATGGTGATGGCGTATAACAATGCTATGATGGCTCTTTAGTCTTGGGCAAATGTTCCTCCCCAGTTATTAGATTTTTATAACAGTAGGATCAGAGTATTAAATGGGTTAGTACATGGAATGATTATCCCTTGTTTGAAGTAATCCTGAATAATTGATTTGATTTCCTGAATAGCTTCCTGGCATAAAGGGTATTGTTTAATATTTGAAAGTATTTTTGTTTCATTGATTTGTATTTTAATTGGTGGTGCTTAATGAGTATGGCTAATGTCAGTGGCATATTTAAACCATACGTTTTTAGGGATAGAGATTAGTAGGTCTTGAAATATTTCATTGGGAAATATTTTCTCCTTGTTTTAAAGAACTGAAAATATAGGTACTGAGAATTCAGTAGACTCTTTGAGGGTTCCCTCTTCAATGTAGTTTTTTTCTATGTAAATTGTATTTCCTTTTTTTTTTTTTGAGAGAAAGAAATGTAAGTTTTGCGTGCTTTCAGAAAATCTCAGCCAATAAGGACTAACAGAATTGATGACAATGCTAGCGTTTTGCACATTAAAAATCTGTGGGGAGAGATTGGTAAACTGCCATTGGTTTACCTGAAACCCCCAACCATTTGTTTTTTGTTGTTACCCTGAGGAAGGGAAACAGGAAGTGTGGTTGGGTTTATTACTGAAAATGTGGCCCCCATGTCAATAAGGTTCTAGTTGCTCCATTTTAAGTGATTATTCTAATTTCACCTAAAGTGCAGGCTAAAAGAAAAGGGCAATTTCCCTTTGTTCCTCAGAGAATACCTAGTATTTTGTGTTAGAAGAGAAAGAAAAATGTTCTTTCTCAGGTTTCATCTGAAATATTTTTTTCTATGATTTCATTTTAAGTCTTTGTAGTCTGTGGCATTCATTTTTCCAATGACCTGGTTCCTTGTAATAATGACAAGGGCTTTATGGTGTTTTTTGGGATTTGTTTAATTCTAGTTGCTGCATTTGGTAGTTCATAACTTTTGCAGTTTGAATCGGAAAATCTATGATTCTAGCAGCTTTTTGTTTGGCTGATTTCTTTTTGATTTTGGAAACTTGTTCAGCCAAATTAAGTAGGTTGGGGGTTTCTGTAGTGGCCCAGTTTAATTGCTTATGTTTCATTAGGGTGCTACGTTCTTCCTGTAACCCGTTAACAAAAGTAGAATCAAACAGAGAGGAAGTTTGGTAGTAAACTTTATCTAAACCTGAATGTTATAAATAGACTCTCTCTAATATGTCATAGTATTTATAGATGCGTTACTCAGCTTCTTAAGGATACTGCTGAATCTTTTCCCAGTCTATAGTTTTTGGAAATACTCCAGAAATCTAAGTATGTAATTCACTGGCTAGTTTTTGAGTATTTGGGAAATCTCCAGGTTTTCTTTTATTTAGGTGATGTAAAGGACGGTGCCAGTGTACTTTACTTAACCATGTTTGAGCATGGCTTTCACCTACTAACAGGTGGATCAATTCATAAAGATCAGAGTAACCTGGTTGGTAGGCTTAGTAAGGAGATCAAATTCTTTGGAAAATCTGGCAGGATCAACTAAGGGATCAGGGAAATCTTCGGTCATAGCCCTGAGTTCAGGGAGTATAATAAGCAACAGAATTTCCAGAGCCTCCTTCATTTGATTCAACTTTAAAAGAGGCTTGGGTGACAGGAGGAGATTCGACAAGGGGTTTGTATTAGTCAAGATTCTCTAGAGGGACAGAACTAATAGGATAGATGTATATATAAAGGGGAATTTATTAAGGAGTAGTAACTCACGTGATCACAAGGTCCCACAATAGACTGTCTGAAAGCTGAGGAGCAAGCAAGCAGGTCTGATCCCAAAGCTGAAGAACTTGAAGTCTGATGTTTGAGGGCTGGAAGCATCCAGCATGGGAGAAAATATATAGGCAGGGAGGATAAGCCAGTGTAGTCTTTTCACATTCTTCTGCCTGCTTTTTATTCTGGCAGCTGATTAAATTGTGCCCACCCAGATTAAGGGTGGGTCTGCCTTTCCTAGTCCACTGACTTAAATGTTAATCTCTTTTGCCAACACCCTCACAGACACATGCATGAACAATACTTTGCATCTTTCAATCCAATCAAGTTGACACTCAATATTAACCATCACAGGGTTCATCAAAAAAGGGAAGTTCAGTTAGACAAGGGTAGACAGGCAGTAAGCAAGAGGGTGCATAGGACAGCAGTGGGATGGTAAGGGGTATGGCTAGAAGGGGAAAGCAACACAGGACAAGGACAAAGAGATAGAGGTACACTTGTTTTTTGACTTATCTTTAGAATTTTCTGAGTTCTTTTGTAATTTAGAAAGTCTTTGAGCTTATTTGTCATTATTATCTCCTAGGGATACTAGCTTTGATTCCTGGAGTCTCTTGAATGCCTCAAGATACTAGCAGAAATCCCCCTCAGACTATTTAGTCTTTTCTTTCTTTTTTTTGAGATAGAGTCTCACTCTGTTGTCCAGGAAGGGGTGCAGTGGTGTGATCTTGGCTCACTGCAACCTCCGCCTCCTGCATTCAAGCGATTCTCATGCCTCAGCCTCCCGAGTAGCTGCGATTACAAGTGCACCACCGTGCTCAGCTAATTTGTGTATTTTTAATAGAGACATGTTTTCAACATGTTGGCCAGGCTGGTCTCACACTCCTGACCTCAAGTGATCTGCCTGCCTCAGCTTCCCAAAGTGCTGGGATTACAGGTGTAAGCCACTGCGCCCTGACAGGCTATTTAATCTTTTCTTCTAGCCCTTATAATTGTCCACAGAGGAAAACAAGTTTTGGCAAATCAAATGATCCTCAGGTTGGCCATTGTGATTTCAAATCACTTTTAGTGATGTTGTTGCATTGAGAAAGACTGTAACTTTTGTACATAAAAGCAGCAGGGGTTCCAGGAAGGAGTGACTTGGCACCTATACGCTTAGAAGTCCCCATGAGTACTCACTGAAAAGGACAAAATTCCTTTGTTGACAGTTGGCAACAAAGAACACCCGATGAAAGCCTAAACCTCAACCAAGGCAAGAGGTTTGGAGAAATAAGAGGACTTACTAACAAGGTCAGGGCCACTGGGGAAGTGATGGAACACAAGATGTGTTATTGTGTATTCATCTGTCTCAATTTTCAGTATGATGGCTTACCCTAAGACCTTAATTCTTTGATGGATCTAAGAAGAGTTGCTAATTTTTTATTTTTTCAGCTTTTTTCTTGTTGTGAGGATGGGAGTAATGATGTCCAGACTCTACATGTCAGACCAAAACTCCTGTCTAATACAGAACGAAATTTTATTAGCTGTCTCAATTATGTTCTTTTTTTGGTTTGTACATAATAGTTACATATATTTATGGGGGTACATATGGTATTTTGATACATGCATACAATGTGTAACGATCACCTTATTGTGCTATTGAAAATTGGAACTTATTTCTTCTACCTACCTGTGTTTTTGTACCCATTGACCAACCTCTTTTCATCTCTTTTTTTGCTTACCCTTTCCAGTCTCTGGTGAATACAATTCCACTCACTATCTCCATTAGATCATTATTTTAAAATGTACTTTTATTTCTAAGTTACCATGTATGGGTAAGAACATGTAATATTTATCTTTTTTTTTTTTTGCCTGGCTTATTTCACTTAACACAATGCCCTCCAGTCCTGTCTATGTTGCTGCTAATGACAGGATTTTATTCTTTTTATAGCTGAATAATATTCCATCATATATATACATATATATATCTATATATATCACATTTTATTTATTCGTTCATCTGTTGATGGTCACTCAGGTTGATTTTGTATCTTGGCTATTGCGAATAGTGCTGAGATAAGCATGGGAGTGCAGATATTTCTTCAATATACTGATTTCCATTCTTTTGGATCTATAATCTAGCAGTGAGATTGTTGGATCATATAGTAGTTCTATTTTTTTTGTTTTTGAGAAACCTCCATACTATTTTTCATAGTTGCTATGATAATTTACATTTCTACCAACAGTGTATGAGTGTTCCCCTTTCTTGTCATCCTTATTTTCTATCTTTTTGATAATAGCCTTTTTAATGGGGATGAAATGATATTTCATTGTGGTTTTGATTTTATTTCCCTGATTAGTGACATTCAGCATTTTTCATATACCTGTCAGCCATTTGTGTATCTTCTTTTGAGAAATATCTCTTCAGATTTTTTTTTTTTTTTTTTTTTTTTTTTTTTGAGACAGGGTCTCTCTCTGTCACCCAGGCTGGGATACCGTGGCACGATGATACGATCTCGGTTCCCTGAAACCTCTGCCTCCTGGGTTCAAGTGATTCTCCCACCTCAGCCTCTTGAGTAGCTGAGATTACAGACTTGCACTGACATACCTGGCTAATTTTTGTATTTTGAGTAGAGATGGGGTTTCACTATGTTGGCCAAGCTGATCTTGAACTCCTCAACTTAAGTGATCTGCCCACCTCAGCCTCCCAAAGTGCTAGGATTACAGGCATGATCCACCTTGCCCGGCCTCTTCAGATCTTTTGCCCCTTCATGTTTTTAGGGACAGTGTCTCACTCTGTCACTTAGGCTAGAGTACAGTCATGTGATCATTGGTCACTGCAGCCTAAAATTCCTAAGCTCAAACAATCCTCCTGCCTCAGCCTCCTGAGTACTTAGAGCTATAGGTGTGTGCCACCACGTTCAGCAATTAATTTTTTTTTTTTTATTTTCGTGGAGGCAGGGTCTTGCTAAGTTACCCATGCTGGTCTTGAACTCCTGACCTCCAGTGATCTATCTGCTTTGGCCTCCCAAAGTGCTGGGATTACAGGCAGGAACCACTGTACCTGGCTTGCTTATTTTTTCATTGAATTGTTTTTTGCTATTGAGTTGTTTGAGTTTCTTATATATTCTAGTAAATAATCCCTTATCAGGTGAATAGTTTGCAAATATTTTCTCCCATTCCGTGGGTTGTCTCTTCAGTTTGTTAATGTTGCAGTGCAGAAGCATTTTAGTTTGATGTAATTCCATTTTTCTATTTTTGCTTTTGTTGTGTGTGCTTTTGAGGTCTTATAAAAAAAAAAAAAACTTTGTCCATGTCAATTTCTCCAATGTTTTATTCTAGTGTTTTATAATTGCATGTCTTACATTTAAGTCTTTAACCTATTTTGATTTGGTTTTTGTATATGGTGAGAGATAGGAATATAGTTTCATTCTTCTGCATATGGATACGCAATTTTTCCAGCACCATTTATTGAAGAGGTATCCTTTCTTCAATGTATTATATATTTTTGATGCCTTTGTTGAAGGTGAGTTGGCTTTCAATTTGTGGATTTACTTTTGGATTTTCTATTCTGTTCCATTGGTCTATGTATCTGTTTTTAAGCCAGTACCATGCTGTTTTGTTTCCTATAGCTTCCTAGTGTATTTTGAAGTTATATCTCCAGCTTTGTAAGGATTGCTTTGGCTATTAGGGGTCTTTTATGGTTCCATATGAATTTGAGGAATTTTTTTCTATCTCTGTGAAGAATGTTATTGGTATTTTGATAGGGATTGCATTTAATCTGTAGATCATTTTGGGTAGAATGCAGATTTTAACAATATTAATTATTCTATTCCAATTCACAAATATGGAATATCTTTCAATTATTTTGTGTCTTCTTCAATTTCTTGTATTAACGTTTTGTAGTTTTCAAAGAAATTTTTTCACTTCTTTGTTTAAATTTTTTTCCTAATTATTTAATTTATATTTTAGCAATTGTAAGTGGCATTGCTTTCTTGATTTCTTTTTCAGATTGATTGCTGTTGTCATAGAGAAATACTACTGAATTCTGTCTGCTGATGTTGTATTTTGCAACTTTATCAAATTCATTTATCAGTTCTAACAGTTTTTTGGTGTAGTCTTTAGATATTTTAAAATATAGGATCATGTTATCTCCAAAAAAGGACTTTCTGAAATTTTCCTTTCCAGTTTGGTTAATTTTCATTTCTTTCTCTTGTCTAACTGCTTTAGCTAAAATTTCCAGTACTATATTGAATAGAATCGGTGAAAGCAGTTCCAGATCTTAGAAGAAAGGCTTTCAATTTTTCCCTGGTCAGTATGATATTAGTGTGGGTTCTAATATATGGCCCCAATTATGTTCTTTATAACATTTTTTTTTTCTGGATTCAGGATTCAATAGAATATCATGCTTTGAACTTTTGGTTTTTATGTTTCTTAGTTTCCTTTAATCTGGAATAATTTATCAGCATTTGTTGCTGCTGTTTGCTTTGTTTTGTTTTTGTCTTTAATTACACTGACATTTAAAAAATAATTCTTGTTTTGTAGAATACTTGAGTTTGTCTTTTTTTAAATTTTTTTTTTTTGAGATGGAGTTTCGCTCTATCACCCAGGCTGGAGTGCAATGGCTCAATCTCGGTTCACTGAAACCTCTGCCTCCTGGGTTCAAGAGATTTGCCTATCTCAGCCTCCTGAGTAGTTGGGATTACAGGCACCTGCCAGCCCGCCTGGCTAATTTTTTTTGTATTTGTAGTAGAGATGGGGTTTCACCATGTTGGACAGGCTGGTCTCGAACTACTGACCTTAGGTGATCCACCCACCTCAGCCTCCCAAAGTGCTGGGATTACAGGCATGAGCCACCACGCCTGGCTGAGTTTGTCATTTCTTAATGATAAAATTCAGAGTATTTTCTGGCAGAAATATTACTTAAGTGATTTTGCATCCTTCTCTGACTATCATAACAGGAGGTACATGATGTCAATCTATCTCACAATTGGTGATAAAAACTTTGATTAATTAGTAAGATGATGCCCACCAGATTTCTCAATATAATGCTGTTTATTTTTGTGTGTGGAAAACTTTGTGCTTATGTAAATATCCTTTTTTTTTTCATTAAACATTGACTTAATGGCTTTTCAGCATCCATTTATGATTCTTCCCTGTAGTGATTGAAAATGGTGTATTTTTATGTCTATTTTTCATTTTATACTTATTGGTTGATATTCTACAGTAAGGAAGAGCTTTCCTGCTATCTTTGTTTATGTATTTATTAGTATGAAATCAAAGATTCTTAAAATCTATTATTGCTATTACTGTTACTGTTTTCTTTGATATTACAGTTTTTCTACACTTAGTAAGTGGGAACTACTTCAAACTGGCTTTTTAAAAATATGTCTTCATATTTTTTTGAGTATTTTCTTTCTGATTCACCGAAATGACCCAGGCTTGTCTCAAGCTTTCTTACCATAGCCTTGGAATCAGTCATTTTCCCAAGAAGCTCTTGTTCCTTTTAGTGTGGAAAAATGCTTAGACAGTAAGATCAGGACATGCTTTGTATTTTTAGTTATGTTCGTATGTATGAACATGTATATACACATATACATATATATATACACACACACATATATATATATGTATTTGTCCTGATTTTACAATTGTATTTTAAGCTTTCTGATGGATTTTGCCCAATGTCTGATTATATATATTCCACAGGATTTAGTATAGCAACTGTCTTTCACATATTAGGATTTTAGAATGGAAAGTGGCCTTAGATATTCCTTGCCCACTGTTACATCTTATGCATGAGAAAAGTAAGGCCCAGAACAATTAAATGGCTTGACTAAGACTGTTTGATCATGACAGATTTGATTTTAGAATATAACTATTTTGTCTTTCAGTTTACTTCTCTTTCTATCATATGACACACACGCTCAGTAAGAAAAGTTTGCTAGTTGCCAAAAGTAAATTTCCCACATTTGGTAGATTAAAAATGGTATCTTTTTTTGGCTACTCCTTCCACAGAGAGATAGTTTCCTTTTCTAGAAACTTGGCTTCTGATGGTGAAAGTCTTGACCTTCAAGACTATTGTCTCTCCTATTTTATTCTGTGAAATTAAAGAGTACATTTTGGGATTTAAAACTAAAAATTCAATTCCTACTGGCTAAGCTAGCTCTCTTCTGAGAAAAAGAACAAAAAGATAAAACCTAAAGAAAAGCAGTCTCAGTATTTTAAACATTATCTAATTACATGGAAAGAAATATAAGATATAAGGTAAAATCTGGTTTCAAAGCTCAAAAACAACCACCACCAAAAAAAGCCCTATAAAAGTTATAGAAGAATTTGTTTTAGCAGATCACGAAGACACACTGTTATTTTCTGAATAATACAGGGGGGTGATCCAGGAGAATCTTACTAACCCAAGCAGGTTTTTAACAAATATTCTTCTGTTTAGTTTGGAAGAAGACGGCTTTTCTAACTCGTATTTACATTGGGTTTAAAATAGCTGTAATATAATTTGTTGTTTCCCTTCTTTTTTTCATGAAATATTGATCTTTCCAAGAGTATTGTTAATACCTGGGCTTTTCAGTAGCATGACCTTGGAATTGGTCTAGGGATTAAAGTGTTTGATTACAGGTCTGTCTCAATCAGTAGATTATGTTTCTCTGGGGCAGAATCCTTTTGCATCCTGTTCATCCCTAAATCTAGTCTGTAGCTCAGTGCCTGCTCTAAAAATTGAATACAAATGTTTTATGAGTGAATACTAAGGCTTTAAATGGTTTGGTCTTATAGAATGATGTAGGAGTGTGTATGTCTGTATGTGTGGACATACACATGTGCACATGTATGTGTAAAAGAATTAGAGTCTGTCTCTTTCAGGTTGACAGTTCTCAGTAGAAAGACATTAGCTTTCCACTCAGATCTTGTTGTAGTCTGAAGACAAAAGTAAAATTTATGAGCTCTTGGAGATAAAGAGATTTTTTCCTCCCAATTATGCAGAGTTGAGTTTCAGCAGGTTTGTCTTTGTAAGGAGTCAAAAAGAAAGCCATCTTACCAACATATATTGGCTTTAAATAGTTTAACATCTATTTTCATACTTCTCATGCTGTTTTAAAAACTTCTGTTAATAGTGCACTTACAATTTCATTTTAATTCAGCGTTTTCAAAAGACAACTTGGTTCATAGATACAAGTTTTCTACCTCTTCTTTAAAAAAAAATCTCTATGTGTACATGCATGTGGTTATATTACCAGCTAAAGAAAACCACTTGTCTACAAAGATCACTTCTGTAAAGGCATCCCTGAACACTTCAAGTTATATTCATGATGGTTGTTCAAAGTGACACAAGGCTGCACTTCTTTGAAGTACAGTATTACACTCAGCTGCCTTCATGCAGTGCAATCCAAAATAATTACTGTCAGTGTCCAACTTCTACCTTTTAAGGCCCAGAGGGTAGCTGAGAATTCATGAGAGACATAAATTAAATGTGCAACCTTGTTCAAAGCCTCTCTTCCTCTCTTCTTTCTAAAGTGCCAGTATAAAAACTTCGCTAAACAACTGTTATTTATACATAAAAGAAGGCTATGGCATCTTATCTCAGACTTGCCCCTATAAAATATTCTGAGATTGAAATGCATTTGAAGACAACATGCAGAGTTTTCATAGTGATTGAGAATTATTTGACATTATTTACTGCCTCTTACACACATATTTTGGATACATTTGCTTACATGATTTAATATAAAAAAGAATTGAGGTTTTGAAACTACATGGCCATGAATTATAATAATATATTTGCCTTCACTGTATGGATATGTAAAGTTGATGGCTGGGTGTTGGGGATTTGTACATGGATTGCTAATTTTTCAGTTCGCTATGTGAAAAAGAAGCTATAATAACATCTGTTACTAATATTTGAAACTTCTCATGGCTTTCTAAAGTGTAAATTTTTTTTGGAGAAAATTTAAGTTAATCTTGACACTCTGATGACATTGTAGATCCTTAAAATACACATGGGATATTTTCTTTTTTTTGAGACAGAGTTTCACTGTTGTTGCCCAGACTGGAGTGCAGTGGCGTGATTTTGGCTCACCGCAACCTCCACCTCCTGTGTTCAAGTGATTCTCCTGCCTTAGCCTCCTGAGTAGCTGGGATTACAGGCATGCGCCACCACACCTGGCTAATTTTGTATTTTTAGTAGAGATAGGGTTTCTCCATGTTGGTTAGGCTGGTCTTGAACTCCCGACCTCAGGTGATCTGCCTGCCTTGGCCTCCCAAAGTGCTGGGATTACAGGTGTGAGCCACCGTGCCCGGCACACATGGGATATTCTAATTAGAAATATTGAAAAGTTTAACTTTTGAATCTCTTGGTTGCAAACTTCTCGATTATTAAATACTTCTAAATAGCAACCTTTGAAACACATTAGTTAAACTAAAATTTATTTTGAAAAGATGGAAAATAGTATTACTTCTCTAAAGAAGAGTTTTTGAGAGTAATTATCAATATATTCTAAAAATCAGTATTTATTTAGACTTTTAAAATTTAGATTTGTTATAAGAACATAACTTGGTCTGAAGATTATCCTTCTATTATGAGGGAAGCAGGAAGGTGGGGGTATGGTTGAAAGGAAGAAAATAGGCCGGGTGCAGTGGCTCATGCCTGTAATCCCAGGACTTTGGAAGGCCAAGGCAGGTAGATCACCTGAATTTGGGAGTTCGAGACCAGTCTGGCCAACATGGAGAAACCCCATCTCTACTAAAAATACAAAATTAGTCGGGTGTAGTGGCACATGCCTGTAATCCCAGCTAGTCAGGAGGTTGAGGCAGGAGAATCACTTGCACCTGGGAGGCAGAGCTTGTGGTAAGCTGAGATTGTGCCATTGCACTCCAGCCTGGTCAACAAGAGCAAAACTCTGTCAAAAAAAAAAAAAAAAAAAGGAAGAACATAAGCAACCACACGCAATAAATCAAAATGCAACAAAATTTTTACCTTTTTGGTGGAAAATATTAACTATTTTTGACTATTTTAGAAATACTGATGTACAGACAACATACTTGCATTTAAACACGGGCAACCTACACTTTGAGAAGCTGATTAAAATAATTTTTCTCCAATAATATGACTTAGAATGCAATTAATCTAATTTTGAACCTGAGAAACAAAAACTAAAAAAAAAAAAAAATTCAAATTATCAGTAATTGTGGAACAATCCTCCTCCCCTTTTGAATTAAGAAGAGTTTTTTTTAAAAAAAATTTTAAATAGTGAACTTTTTTCTTGTCCTTGACAGAGACTGTGGCAACCAGCCATGGGGCCACGCTCTGATGCCCCTGCTGGTAGTTCCCACTGCTCCCCAAATTCTGTCCCAGCCCCGGGGTGAGCTCCTGTAGGGTGGGAGAGGGGCTGAGGCTGCATGAAAGAGGTGTACTCCTTCTCCCTCCCCCAGGAAGAAAGAAAGGTAAGATGAAAGGATGGAGATCATTAGACCCTGTGTCTGGAGGGACAAACTCAACTCTTTTAAGACATGAAAATATATTGGCCTGTAAGCATATTGAGATACATTGCTAATACCTTTTCATTTTTTTTCTGGGCACATTTACATTTATTATTGTATTAGTCCATTCTTGCACTGCTATAAGTAAATACCTGAAACTGGGTAATTTATAAAGAAAAGATGTTTAATTGGCTCATGGTTCCACAGGTCATACATGAAAGATAGCTGAAGAGGCCTCAGGAAACTTTCAATCATGGCAGAAGGGGAAGCAGGCACATTTTTCATGGCCAGGGCAGGAGGAAGAGAGCACAGAGGGAGGTGCTACACACTTCTACATAATCAAATCTCATGAGAACTCACTATCACAAGAACAGCAGGAGGAAAATGCAGCTCATGATCCAATCACCTCCTACCAGGCTCCTCCTCCCACACTGAGGATTACAATTTGACATGAGATTTGGGTGGGAATACAACTCTAAACCATATCATTCCACCTCTGATCCCTCCCAAATCTACTATCCTTCTCACATTGCAAAATACAATCATCCCTCAACAGTCCCCCAAGTTTTGACACATTTCAGCATTAACTCAAAAGTCCACTTTTCAAAGTCTCATCTAAGACAAGGCAAGTCCCTTCTGCCTATGAGCCAGTAAAATAAAAAACAAGTTAGTTATGTCCAAGATACAGTGAGGGTACAGGTATTTGGTAAAAACACCCATTCCAAAAGGGATAAATCATCCTAAAGAGAGAGGCTTACAGGCCCTGTGCAAGTCTGAAAGCTAGCAGGGGAGTCACTACATCTTAAAGCTCCAAAATAATTTCATTTGACTTCACGTCTCACATCTAGGCCACACTGATACAAGGAGTGAGGTCCCAAGGCATTTTGCCTCTGCACTGCCCTAGTAGAGGTTCTCCATGAGGGCTCCACTCCTTCAGTAGGCTTCTGTCTGGACATCCAGGCATTTCCATACCATACCTTGTCTAAAATCTAGGCGGAGACTCCCAAGCCTCAACTCTTGCCCTCTGCATACTCACAGGCTTAACAGCACATGGAGGCTGCCAGGGCTTATGGCTTACACCCTCTAGAGCAGCTGCCTGAGACATATCTGGGGCCCTTTTAGCCACAGCTGGAGCTTTAGTGGCTGGGACACAGGGATCTGTGTCCTGAGGTTGCACAGGGAAATGGGGCACTGGGCCTGGCCCATGAAACCATTCTTCCCTCCCAGGCCTCTGGGTCTGAGATGGGAGGGGCTGCCATGGAGGTCTCTGAAATGCCTTTGAGGCATTTTACTCATTGTCTTGGCTATTAATATTTGTCTCCTCTTTACTTATGCAATTTTCTGTAGCCAGCTTGAGTTCCTCCCCTGAAAATGGCTTTTTTTTTCTACCACATGGTCAGGCTCCAAATTTTTCAAACTTTTACAATCTGCTTCCCCTTTGAATATAAGTTCCAGTTTTTCATCATTTCTTGCTCATGAATGTGAGAATAGGCTACTAGAAGCAGCCAGGCTATGTCTGGAACCCTTTGCTGCTTAGAAATTTCTTCTGCCAGATCCCCTAAATCACTACTCTCAAGTTCAAAGTTCCACAGATCCCTAGGGCAGGGGCACAATGCCTCCAACCTCTTTGTGAACTCATAACAAAAGTGACCTTTGTTCCAGTTCCCAATAAGTTCTTCATCTCTATCTGAAACCTCCTCAGCCTGAACTTTGTTGGTATCAATATTAGCATTTGGTCACAACAATTTAACAAGTCCCTAGGAAGTTCCAAACTTTCCCTCATCGTCTTTTCTTCTTCTGAGCCCTCCAACCTGTTCCAACCTCTGCCCATTACCAAGTTCCAAAGCTGTTTCCACATTTTCAGGTATCTTTATAGCAATGCCCCGCCCCTGGTACCAATTTTTTGTATTAGTTCTCATGCAGCTAAAAAGAAATACCTGAAATTGGTAATTATAAAGAAAAGAGGTTTAATTGGCTCATGATTCCACTGGCTGACCAGGAATCATGGCTGAGGAGACCTCAGGGAACTTTCAATCATAGTGGAAGGGAAACAGGCACATCTTACATGGCTAGCATAGGAGGAAGAGAGTGAAGAGGGAGGTGTTACACACTTTTAAACAAACAGATCTCATGAGAACTCACTATTATGAGAAGAGGCAAGAGGGAAATCTGTCCCCATGATCCAATTACCTCCCACCACACCCCTCCTCCAACACTGGAGATTGCAATTTGACATGGGATTTGAGTGGGTACACAAATCCAAACTATATAAATAATATATATATATATACACACACACACACACACACACAGAGGGATAAGCATATTTTAAGTGTTACAGGAATTATGCAGTTTTGAATCACAAATATGAATGATTAAAATTTCTTTAAAAATATTATTTTTATTGGTTGCATAATATTCCCTACTATATTTTATAATGCATCTACTTTCCTGCTGTTGAGTAGTATATTTCAGTCTTTTGTTGTTTCAAAATCATGCTGATTTGAACAACTTTGTCAATAAATCTTGGTCTGTATCTCAGATGATTTCAGTAAGAGAGATTCCTAGAAATGGATTTACTGGTCTAAGAAAGTTAACATAAAGCTCTTACTGCATATTACAAAAACCTTCCTAGGAAGCTTGTATCATTCTACTTCCAGCTGGCAGTATAGGCGTCTGCCAATTTCACCAAACTACCTCGACAATTGAATATTATTGTTTAAAAATTACTGTTAATTTGAAAGGCAATGATAGCTATTTTAATTGGGCTTTTCTGGTTACCTGTGAAGTTGAATATCTCAATATATCAATTGATAGTCATAATTCAAAGGACATTTAAACCATGCATAAAGTACATGGGATGATTAAAAGTCAGCAATAATGTAGTTTTCCCTTATTTGCATGGAGTGTGTCCCAAGACACCCAGTGGAGGCCTGAAACTGCAGATAGTAGCAAACCCTATGTACACTATGCTTTTTCCTATATATACATATCTATGATAAAGTTTAATTTATAAATTATTCACAGTAAGAGATTAACAACAACAATAATAAAATAGAACAATTATAACAACATACTGTAATAAAAGTTATAAGATATTTTCCCACTCTGAAAATACTCACCTTTCTTGTTATGATGTGAGATGATAAAATGCCTATGTTATGAGATGAAGTGAGGTGAATGATACAGGCATTTCAATGTAGCATTAAGGTACTATTGACCTTCCTGTATCAGAAGGAGGATTATCTACTTCGAGTGATCCTTGGATCATCAAGCCATGATGATGCTGATGGCTGGATATCAGGAGTAGATGAAGGATGTTGTTGATTAGTAGGCAGGTCATGTATAACGTGCGGATATGCTAAACAAAGGGAATAATCTTTGCCCAGCAAAGATGGACAAAGGCAGGCTGGAGTAGATGCTGTGAGATTTCATTATGCTACTCAAAATAGCACATGGCAGGGCTGGGCACCAGTGGCTCACGCCTGTAATCCGAGCACTTTGGGAGGCCGAGGCAGGCAGATCATGAGGTCAAGGAGTTCTAGACCAGCCTAACCAACATGGTGAAACCCCGTCTCTACTAAAAATACAAAATTAGCCAGGCATGGTGGCGCATACCCATAATCCCAGCTACTCAGGAGACTGAGGTAGAAGAATTGCTTAATCCTGGGAGGCAGAGTTTGCAGTGAGCCAAGATCGTGCCACTGCACTCCACCCTGGGTGACAGAATGAGACTCCTTAAAAAAAAAAAAAAAAAAGAAACCAAACAAAACCAAAAACAGCACATGGTTTAAAACTTATGAAGTGTTTATTTCTGGAAGTTTCCATTTAATAGTTTTGGAATGAGGTTGGCTATAGGTAACTGAAACCACATAAAGTGAAACTGTGGCTAAGGGAGCGGTTACGGTACAAGCTTAATGACCTTTTATAAGTAATTTCTTCTCTTTCTATAGTTTGCACGTCTGTCAAGCAGAAGCAAGAATTGCTTTTCTAGTTGTTTTGTAAGAATGTAGGAATGGTCAACTTAAATAATGAATATGTTATACTACAGTGGCTCACTGCATGCATCTGAGTTTGAAATCTAACTCTTAACACCTAATATCTTTGTAATACTCTTAGCCTTGGTTTTCTCATACTTAAAATGAGGTTCATAATAGAGCCTATCTAGAAAGGTTGTTCTAAGAATTAAGTGAAGTAGTACATATAGTGTTTAGTAGAGGGCTTTGTGCGTATCAACACCCAATAAATGCGTTGTTAGTAGTGTTATGTGAAAATACTTTAATATAAAACATTTCATAAATGTAAGATTTTATTAATTTATAATTCAGATGATACATCAATTATCCAATTTGCTTAGGGGCTTTGTTTTTTCCCAGGTATTGGTTTATGTGGAAATATCTGCAAAATTTGTAACGATAAAATGTTTTGAAAATAGTCATGAATACTGTAGGGGATGAAAAGATTTTCCTCAACTCTCTTAGGGTTCTTGGCTGAATCTGAATGGAAAATTGACAAAGACAGATTAAATAGGAGAAGAGTATGCTCTGTGGCTCAAGCTAGAGTGTGGAGTGCAGTGGCATAATTGTGGCTCACGGCAGCCTTGAACTACAGGGCTCAAGTGATCCTCCCACCTCAGCCTTCTGAGTACTTAGGAATACAGGTGCAAGCCATCATGTCCAGCAATTTAAAGTAAGTTTTATATGACACAAGAGCCTTTATAAAAAAATAGAGATCCAAAGAAGCAGTTTTAATTTTTTTGGCTCATTTATCTTTAAGCCACTCTGAATATAACCTTAAAAAATTTATAAATTAATCTAGTTATACCATCCAGAGGAAGAGAGACATCCCACATATTTAACATACATACATAGGGACATACATAATCATGCAGACAAATGCAGGAAAAGCCATGTAGCTTTCATTTTAAAGTTTTAGCCATGCGTCAGGTACAATAATACAGAACTCACTCGTTTATAAAAGAATAGCTAGATCCTAATTGTGTTTCTGGTAGATGGAACAAGTTAAGGTTACCTACCTAGATGACTAAAACTCTACTATTTGTAGAAAAGACTTTCAAGATTTTTCATTTGCCAGATTTGCTTCCAAATAACTCCTTTCCCCCAGCCTCAGGTCCAGGGGAAGATTATTTACATTTCAAAGGCACGGAGTAAGAGTTTTTTCCAAGAGGGAGTTTTGGGTCGTATTTGCTGATAATCAGAGCTCTAATATAATTACTCTTTAGAAAAATTTCCCCCGTTTTCTTAAGTGTAGGACAGGTGCATTTCCCATGATCTGATCTTTTACAAGATCTGCAAGCATCTTGAGATAAATAGCTGAGGTTTGGATATTGTTAAATAGGATTGGTAGACTTTAAATTGCTTCTGCAGTTCCATTTCTGTTTTTGTAAAGACTCAATTTATTAGGTCAGGATAGTTATTTTTAATTCCTCCAAGCACTGGATCACAGCCTAAATGATATTAAGGGGCTGACTCATTTATCCTCTGCATTATCTTCCATTTCTTCCTTTATATCAGGGAGCAGATTACCAACTAAGAGGGAAATCAGAAGAGTCTTATGTTCTAGATTTAGAGCTGTGTGGCTTTGTTTTAACAAATTCTTCCACAAAAGCTTCAGACTTGCTTTTTCCTCTCTGAGTATATAGTTCTATCTTAGCTAAGAAGGCCTTAAAAATGGTCCTCAGGCTCTTAATATCAGCCTTCAATTTGACCAACTTCTGACAGTTAAAACTAATGTTATCAGGTATCAGCCAGAAAAAAATGATAAACATTCCTGGCAGCATTGAACTCCTTTCTTTCTCTCTCTTAGACCAAAGGTATCTGTCAAGTGACTCAACACCAAAATGAATCAACTTTTTATAACTTAGCCATGGATGCAAAAGGTGTCCTCAAAAGAGGGTGCAAAAAGATGCAGCCCTCTCAAGATCCAAAATACTCCTAAGAGCCAAAAGAAATACAGGTAACTTCCCCTGGAGAGCTGGCAACAGTTGGCATATTAGAAATGAGAACTCATATTTTTGTCTTGCTATGTATTTGGGTCCCCACAACCTTTCATTTGGGCACCTGTATATGCAGGCCCCATAACCTATGTGCCCCAACAAATGGAAAGTCAAGCCAAGCAATCGAGACACAAGACAAGACAAATGGAAAGCAATAGCTGTCCTTGGGAGGGAAAGGATCAATAACTAATGGGTAACCCAACTTAACCAAATTTTTAACTAGAGTCACAGTATAAAAGAACTAACTTTAAAAAGTGTTGTTTACTGCTAATCTGGATTTGGAAAGAAAAAGACTCTTACCACTTTTGCTCCACCAAGCCCCAAAGGCAGAGACTCCACACTGATGTGGTAAGAATTTTTACCTTCTGCTGGCTTTCATCAGACAGAGGTCCAGGATCTTTGAACTGCAGCTTCTGGACTGAGCAAGGTGTCCCCAGTTGATGTGGCCCTTCACTGGGTACCAGAAACTCTAGGGGAGGAAGAGATTTTCCTTCACTGTCTTAGGGTTCCTGTCTGGGTTTGAAAGAAAAACTGACAGATTAACAGGAGAAACCATACCGATTTATTTAACATGTTTTATGTAACATAATAGCCTTCACAGAGAAGCAAAGACCCAAAGAAATAGTTAACTATGTGTATTTTTATGCTAGGTTTGATGAAGAGTAGACAGTTTAGGAGAAAAATGTTTGGAAAGGGGTGTAATCTAATGGTAGTAAACTAGGGGAAACTTAACAAGGTTCAGATTCTTCTCTGTGTCTCTGCATCTTCAGAGAGAAGGTTGTTCCTTTCCTCTCTGTATAGGGTGGGCACCTCCCACATGAGGGTCTTATGACTGGCTTTAGGAGAAGGTCATAAAATTCTTCCTAGTATTATTTTCTGCTTCAGGGGAAAAGGGGGAGAGAAGGTTAGAGAGAGCTTCCTGCTTCTGATACTTTCTCAAATGCCAATGGATCATGTTTTGGGGTAGTTTCCTAAACCCCATTAATATAAAAATCACAGGATCCAAAAATACATTTGCTTGTAATGCATGTTACCATCAGGGATAGTGTGTTATATAGAACATTCCTGATGGTATTTTCCTTATCTTTTCTAAAAATATGCAGTTAAAGAGTGAGTTGAAAAATTGTGAACAATGTTAACTAGGCACAAAAAACTGGACTCAAATAAATTAGCATTGCAAGTAATTATTCACAGAAATTAGTGCATTGAATAATAGGAGAAATTTGCATTTTATTTATGGGTTGGGTAGTGGTTCTTTCAAAGGAAAATTTAAAACAGTGACTCTGATTGATCTTTGGTTCTGAATTTCTAAATGCAGGAACACAAATCGTTGCTATTAACAGAGCTTTGGGGAAGAAGGAAGAAAGAAACTAACGCTGAATTTCCGATATTGCTCTGTCTGCACTGATATTCTGGAAAGCAAGGAAAAAATGGAGGGGACAGTACAAATCTGCATTTTTTCCCCCCAACAGAATGCCTCTCCTATTTTCATTTAGCCCCAAGGTTTTAGAGAGATCAATACGGATACTCTCCTGGGAAGGAAATAAGACAGGAACATGTGCCCTAGTGGAACTGCTTAGAATATTGAATAGTTTTTGACTTAGCTTGATGCAGAGGCAAGGTAATACTCTCCAAGGAGAGAATTGCTACTGTAGTTTGAAGCTCATGGGGGAAAAAGAAAAACTAAATGAAAGCTGGAAGGAAAATGAGTGGAAGTTTTTACTCCTCCCTGCCTCTCAAGTTCAAAAATAGGATGGTGAGTTGAGAATACAGGAGCTCAGAAAGACCACTTTACTCTGATGAAAACTGTTTTCCACCCCATCATCACTACAGCAGAGGGCAGTGAAAATGCCTCTACCTCTATTTAAAATCGAAATTCATTCTTTAGTGTAATATTTGCTTTCTTTCCTGTTTCATTTGATGGTTACACTGCTGACATGGATTCATGATGCTTACTAAAATATTCACTGCAAATAGCTGGTGTGAAACAGTCTCATATACTGCTATTCTTTTACTCCTCTGGATTAACCTTTCTCTGGCAACCACAGCATTGTAAACACCCCTCAGCGTTAAATAAAAAAACAGCAGTGTGCAAGTTGAAATGATTGCTTTAGTTTTTTTTCTGGACCAACGTGTGACTTGTTTTATTTAGCATTCTCCCACTGTTTAACAATCACGCACAGCTGAAAGCTTTGCTTTTACTTTCTTTGCCATGTTTAATGAGGTCCAGGGAAAAATACTCATGCCTCTCTCTTTTTTTTCGCTTTAAAGGTCAAGATTTGAATCAGAATCGAATTTGGAAGGTCAGTGTTCAAAGGTTACTGCTTTAACCTAAAAAGTGTCAAGAAAACCTGGACAATTACATAGAGGGGCAAAAATTAAGTCAAGATTGGTTAAAAAACTTGCAAGTATTAATGCAACATTGTGGCTGAGACTTCAAACTCATAAAAATCAGGAAAGTCAAAATTATGATCCTCCCAGCTATCATTATTCGTTCCTTGCACACATGATAGTATTTTATGTACTATATTTACTGTTATATTTATGTCCTATATAGAATATGCCAAGTTATAGTTACTAGGGGAAGCATAACTTTCCATTTCTAACTTTCCTGCATTTTAATTCTTCAGCACAGTTAGCACTAGATTTCCTTCATTTTCTCCTCCTTTGATATCTTAAAGAAAATGTTTATCATCATTAGATAATTACTCTGTGGACATATTAGTTTTATCAGTAACAATGAAGTCTTCTCTATATTTTATTGCCATATTGACTTCTTTTCAGAGGCAAAAATATGCCTTTTGGATTTGCTTATTTTTTGTTAAATATTTCTTCTGTTTATTGGCAATGTGTATTTTATTTGTGCTAATGAGGTGACTGCGCATCTCCCTATTTTAACCATTCACTGGTGTTGGCACTTATTATGCATTTGTGGGTCAGGCTGCAAGGAACAGAGCATGTTTCCTTTGTTGGGGAGAAGAGCTTTCTGCAGCTTACAGACGGGGTCTGCAAAATCCAGCAATCCTTTGTGGAGGAGGCAGACAGTAGCTTGGTGACTGTCGGAAGGGTGCTGACACCCTATTCCAGCTCTGTTCATAGCTTCGTATACATTGTTTTATGATTATTTCAGCAGATACTGTAAGATTTGAAAAATGAGAATAGTAAATATACATGGGTGTGTAACTTCACAAGAGTAAAAAATGTAAGAGAAAATAACTAATTTTCAGTAGATTGGATATTGTTCTAGTTTCACGAAAGAAAGTGCTGCAGATTTGTTGGTACAGGTCATCTGAGTAATCCTTTACCAAACTGGGCAATAGGTATGTATTTAGAGACAAAAAATGTCTTCAGAGTCACTTGCAGGCCCTATTTATTTAGCATGATGTAATGTATAGTGGAAGGAATTTTGGAATCAGATGGATCTGTATTCAAATTTAGATTCTAATACAAAGAGATTACTTTGGATAAGTGACTTAACCTCTCTGAATCCTGGTCACCTAACTTATCAAAATGGTAATGATTGTACCTTCTCATAGAATGTATAAAGGTTGAGTAATATATATAAATCGGCTATCACACAGCAGGTTCTCATAAATGTATAGCAGTGTGATTAGATGCAAGACTGCCTGGGTTTGAATTCAGGCTGTGCCCCTCAGTAGCTGTGTGATCACGGGCCAGTTGGTTAATCTCTTGTTTCGCTTTTCTTATCTGTAATATAGGGATAACCATAGTCCTTATATCATGGACTTCTTGTGAAGACCAGGTGATGATTATGCCAGTTTGGGTAAATCGCTTAGAACAGTGCCTGGTGTATCTTAAGCACTATATTGATGTTAGCTAATAATGCAATTGCTCCTTTCTAGATATAAAACTGATCTGAGAAATTTCTTTCTTATTAGACTTTCTGAAAGTTTTCCAAATTACCTAATTTGCTTTCTAGCATTTGGAATTTTCCCTGTAAAAAATAATTCACTTTCAACTTATCTCCAATATCTGGTAAAATTGATGGGTATTTGAGTCTAGTTAGAGTTATAAACAAAGGAAATGCTTTGCCCAGCTTTGTTATGATGACACTAATTGCCATCGTGGCACCTTATAAAACCATTTTTTGTTTATATACCTTTCAGAAATCTTATTAATATTAGTCAGATTTTGATTTACCTTATTTAAATCATGACTTTGCACACATTACCATAAAAATAAATGCCTCCAAATTTAATATAAATTGTTGATCTTTAATTTTATTGTTACCTTCCTTAGAAACAATATATATATATTTATTCTCGATCTTTTAAATTATATCTTATAAATAGCTCTTCTTTCTTTGCTTTTGGCATTTCTTCAACTTTTACTTAGTCTTTAAGTACAATTTCTCGACTTTTCAGATTTAACTCTCCTAATACTTGCCTTCCTTTAAGCCTCAAGCATGTAACTTACTCATTTCTTCATATTCGTGAAACACTTTAATTTCTTTGGCAAAATCTACTTGATAGCTAAGAAATTGTTTATTCACTTTTATTGTTCCTTTATTTAATATTTATTGAGCATCTACGTTATGCCAGGGACTAGGGGTGTTTAGAACATGTGCTAGGCTTGGATGTAGTGGTATTCCTAACCTTTCCATGGTGCTTTTATAAATTCCATATCAGTGCTGTCCAAGAGAAGTATAACACAAGCCAAATATGTAATTTTAAACTTTCTTGTAGCCATATTTAAAAAGTGAAAAGGAAACAGGTGAAATTAATTTTAATAATACATTTTATTTAACCTCATATATCCAAAGTTTTATTTCACTAGAGGAATTATTTAAAAACTGGTGAGATATTTTCTGTTCCTTTGCATACTAAGTCTTTAAAATCTGATGTGTATTTTACATCTACACACATCTAAATTCTGACTAGCCGTATTTCTATTGCTTAGTAAATACATAGAGCTGTTAGCTACCAAATTGAACAGCACAGGATCCCTTAAGACAGGAAACTATTGTCAAACACTGCAGTGTAATGTGGGATGAAATAGCATCAAAGCAATATAAGAAGCATATTTTCCTCAGCCCTCAGTAGAATGTCCTTGTATATTTTCTCCTAAATCAATACATGCTGACATTCCTAAGATAGAAATTAGCATTGAAAATCAATTGTTTAAATCAATGATTTTTGATGAGAATGTTATAATTAATAAATCAGGAAAACCATTTATAATTGAGACAGTCTTGGGAATTGAAACATTATTACCTCTGATGAATTAAAAAAAAACTTCTGGATTTAAAAAAATGGCTCAAGTTTAGGTTTTGGGGTAGCATAAATTGAATTGGGAATAAATTCCTGGAGTCTAACATGAGATGACACTTTTGTTTTCCTTTGAAGAAAGTAACATTGAAACACATAGGATCAAAGATGAAGTATATACCGGCAGGACACATTGGCAATGAAGGATATTTCATCTTCACGATGCTCACATTTTCAGCGAATCCAAGGGAACTCTGAAATTCACCTATAAAAGCCTGACAGTAATGGCTTGAGCAGGGCTACCCACCAGCCTTGGAGGTGTTTCAGTACACTGGTTAGAATATTATCTTATATTTCAAGGTGAATCCCGGTTTCCATGGAAATCTACAAGTGTGTACTACAAGTCAGGCATTTAGAAACCTTAAAAAGGGGCCAAAAAAAAAAAAAAAGGAAGGTGCAAATAAAAAACGCGTGATCCCTGCCCCGCCCCCACCAAGGGAAGCCAAGATAACATGCATTGAAACAAAACACACAAAAGGTTTTATTAGTTTATTTTCTGCTTGGAGTAGTTACCCACTATTTCCTTTGTTGCTGCTTTTATGCAGAGAATATGAATTAAAACACACAAGTTTAATTTAGTGAAATTAAAGTTGCTTAGCCTGCCCCCTCTTGGATAAAATCTTTTTCTTCAAATGAAAAGAATGAATGTTCTTTCACTTGCCTGAATCTGCTCATGTCATTGTGTATTTACTGTGATTACAGTCTTGGTGGTCGTTGACTATTGTATGTACATCTCAGCCTGTTTTGGGAGCAGTAGAATGAAATGAGTAGTAAGCTTGTGAGTTCCTTCCCGGGACATCAACTGCCCCATTTTTGTTATTGATTGCTGTAGCAGTTGCACAGTTTGGTATAAGGGAAGAACTTGGCCCTAAAGAGTGTGAGAGGATATCTATACAGTTTTATAATATTCTTTTATTGTTGAGTGGAGGGGAGCTATACGAAAGTTTCCCTGGGCAAAAGTGTGCTATAAATCCATGGTGGAAAAGGTAGGGGTCTGAGGGAGAAAATCTCCTACACCATCATTTTCACTATGGCCATTACCCATAAGAAATGTGAAATAAAAAGAAGAGTAAGCCAAGTGAAAATTAACTTTAAGTCATAGAAACTGACAAGCGGTTTCTGTGATTTAGAGTAGAGTCATGTCAAGTTCCAGTGTTGAAATAAGAAACATAGAGGACAGGCATTTTTATGTTGTCTGTAATTGGACAAGTGAAGAAAATGATTTGTTGAAGGTGATGCTAATGACATCAAACCAATGTCAAACTGTGTGCTGGGAGAGAGAGAGAGAGAAAAAAAAAAAAAAAAGAATGGAGAAGGAACATATTGTGCCCAGTTTGAGTTTAAGAGGAAAAGGGTTTTGTGCCAGATAATTTTTTGTGACTACAAAAATGTAAATGTGGAGAATTATCTCTCTGGCTTACTTTTTAAAATTTTTATCAGCATCACCTCTCTTGTGCAGGCTAAATGTGTTATGTTTTGCAGAACGCACTCCCAGCTTGTCTTGCATTGTTATTGCAGGTGGTATTTAAAAATTACCTATTTCTAATTATGATAACATATACCTTGCAGTCCTGTTGGACTGAAGATAACTTTATGTTTCAAAATAGCCAAGCGGTTTTAGTGATAATTTTTTAGTAATCATTAGGGTTATATTTTATTTCCCACCCTCCCAGACAGCTTTCATCTCTGGACCATACTCAGTATGAAAATAATCATTCATCTGCTTCACTTGCTTTTGCTGTCTCTTTCTGCCCATCCCATTTTCCCCATGGCTTAACCTTGGGTAAGAGTCTATTGCTTTTTCTTTCTGTTAGGACTGAACATTTTCCTCTAGCCAATAACAAAGGAAATCTCAAAAATCAAACATAAACAGAATAGAAAAAAAACTAAGATTATTCGATTTCATATCAAACTTCTAACCTGAGATTAAAAAATTCTCATATGTCCCCAATTTCCTAAGAAGCCCCATTTAAAATATTCTGACCTAATGTCAGACCATATGTTAAGTAAGGTCTCCCTATTTGAGAAATGCAATAATTATATCCTCAGAAGGTCTACAGCTTGATATTGAGCAGGTCTGCACTAATTCCGTATAGACTGTGGGCAAGGGTTACAAGTCCTTACCTACATTTTCTAGAGAAATTATCCAACCATGTTTTATTCTTTGAGAAGACCAGAGGCATGGAGTGTGGTAAGAACTGAGAAAACATTTAGAATTCTATAGGAAGGACAACTGCCATGAGCAACTCTAATGGTTGTTCTCAGAAGGGCCTTCCTAATATTTTTACTCAAGAAATAATTTGGATGATCTCTGTTCCATTGTGCTAGAAGTTAAAGGAAACTTTAATAAGTGAAATTCATAGAAACTCTGTCTTATTTTAGCCAATAGCTTTATCTGCTGCTTCCTTTTTAATTACTGAAACTGTAGCAGGACGAGCCACAGACAAAACTCCTCAGGTACCGAGTTAAAGAAGGAAGCGGTTTATTAGGCCAGGAGCATCAGCAAGACTCCTGTCTCAAGAGCCAAGCTCCCCGAGTGAGCAATTCCTGTCCCTTTTAAGGGCTCACAACTCTAAGGGGGTCCATGTGAGAGGGTCGTGATCGATTGAGCAAGCAGGGGGTACATGACTGGGAGCTGCATGCACTGGCAATCAGAACAAAACAGAACACGACAGGGATTTTTACAATGCCTTTCCATACAATGTCTGGAATCTATAGATAACATAACCGGTTAGGTCAGGGGTGGATCTTTAACTACCAGGCTTAGGTCAGGCAGGCCCAGGCCTGGTTTCAGGTCTGGTTCCTTGGTTTCGGGTCCGGTTCCTAGGTGTTGGGTTACCTGCCTTTAGTTTTGCTTCTCTTTCTTTTGCTGACTATAAAACAATATGAGAGGATCTGTCTCTCTTCTCTCATTTCCCCCCTTTGAGACTCTCACTTTTTCTTAGTGGCAGTTCTCATTCTTATTTTCGCTACTTATGTCTTCCTGTGCAATAGATTGATAATGATTCATATGGTACACTTGTGCTGATATATAATATGAAGTGACATTGAGAGACTGGGCTATATGCTCGGCTAATTGCAAAAACAAATTTCTTGTTTTTCCTGGAATTTCTGGTACTGGCACATTCAGTTCATCATAGAAGATTTGAAATACTGGCTCAGGAGAACGTTTATAAGCTTTTCCTCAAACCACGATATTTACTTGAAGATCCAGTCTAGCTCTATCAATTTCTAGGGTTACACATTCCCCTTTTTTCTAGCGAGGATTAAGGGGATTGGTTATTACTAGTTCTAAGGGGTTACACTGACCACTGGTACAGGAAGGGCCAATTTTCCCTTGCTGAAGGTGGAGAGGATTTTTTCATTTTTTATTCAAGTAGCCTAAATGACACAAGACCATTATCCACATTTATTTTTACACCGTCCTAATTCATGATCAATGTACTTATTTTCTGCCATATAGCCTCTTTCCTAATTAAGAGAACCATACCCTATTTTTAACTTATTAATATTAATGACAGCACAGGTATCAAATTTCAAGGTGACTTGTTTGGGCACCTCTTTTTTTTTTTCTGTTTTGGCTAACACTTCCCTTGTATTGTTTATGAGTCCCCACCAGTCTTCAGTTCTTAATCTTATTTTAAAAACTGTGGTCATAGGAGGCTCAGATGGGTCATAACACACATCAGGTTGGTCATTTCCTGGGCTACATACCTTGTATAGAATAACATTTTTTTGTTTTTGTTTTTTTTTAGAGTTCCAGTGCACTTATAATAACTATAAAATAATAGGACCATAGCAACCTTTTGTCCTACCTCAGTGACTTGGTGTATATACTGGGAACAGCCCTCGGTCTGAGGAAGATCAGTTGAAATCCTTACTGTACAAGTCCAAATTTTAAGCAAAATGAGTGCTGTGATGAGTTTCCTCATGCTTTGGCCATGTGTGGACCAGTCAGCTTCCAGGTGTGACTGCAGCAGGGCTTGTCTTCTTCAGAGTCACTTTGCAGGGGTTGGCAAAGTTGCTCCTATCCATGTACAGCTCTCAGGCTGCTGATGTTTAAGGACGGTCTTGGAGGTTGGGCCTGCTGTAGTAACTGAGTCTACCACTTCTACACAGTTATGTTCAACTGGGCTCTCTGATAGCGGGAGCAAGGTGATGGGGTTTAGGGTGTTGCAAACTTCAATGGTTATGCGGGGATTTTCACAGAGCAAGCTTTGGTATCTAGTTAGTTTAGCATTCATTAACCAATGATGTCCTTTGGTAGTCATTAAAGTTACCACAGCATGGGGGACCTTTATATTCAGGTTTTGCCTAAGGGTTAGTTTATCTGTTTCTTGTGCTAACAGGGCCGTTGCTGCTGGGGCCCTTAAACATGGGTGCCAGCCTTTGGAAACCCCATCTAGTTGTTTTGAGAGATAGGCCACTGGCGTTCGCCAGGGCCCCACAGTCTGGGTTAAAACTCTAACTGCCCTATTATTTTTTTTTTGACACATAGGGTGTAAAGGGTTTTGTCAGGTTAGGTGGCCCCAGGGCTGGGGCCAACATGAGTTTTCCTTTTTTTTTTTTTTTTTTTTTTTTGAGATGGAGTCTCGCTCTGCTGCCCAGGCTGGAGTGCAGTGGCCGGATCTCAGCTCACTGCAAGCTCCACCTCCCGGGTTCCCGCCATTCTCCTGCCTCAGCCTCCCCAGTAGCTGGGACTACAGGCGCCGCCACCTCGCCCGGCTAGTTTTTTGTATTTTTTAGTAGAGACGGGGTTTCACCATGTTAGCCAGGATGGTCTCGATCTCCCGACCTCGTGATCCGCCCGTCTCGGCCTCCCAAAGTGCTGGGATTACAATGAGTTTTCCTTTTAACTCATGAGAAGCTTGTTGCTCTTGGTTGTAATAGATGTAGTTTATCTAATCTCCATTTTTATTAACTGTCACCTACTAAAATACTGACTTAAATCTTGTAGCTATTCGATTTCAAGCTTTAAATTGATCTGGTATTCTTTGTGGGGCTCCAGTTGCATCTAAATAGATGTAGAATCGAAAGACCAATAAGGGGCTTCTCTCACTTTATGACGTCTTATTTGTTTCTCCCTCTGGTTGATGAAATGCCAGGGTGAAAGGGATAGCCAAATGGACTAAAGCACAAGTGCCACTCTAGTTATTTGGCAGAGTGCTCAGTAAAGGTCCACCACAATACCACCACACATCTGCTCGGGGATGAACAAGGGCTGACTGATGGATAAGCTCTTGAAAATTCTTAAGCTCATTGCATCCCTTCAGGTCTCCAAGGAATGCTAAGTTGCCTCCTTGTCATGAGAGACACAAAGTGAACTTAGTGTTGGGAGACGGAAGCTGGATGGCTTTCGGGGGCTGATCCGCAGGGTGCTGGACTTTGGGATATAGCAGAGAGCTTGGCATGACTTATTACTCCCGGCTGTAGAATCCTGGAAAAGAGTGACCATGCAGCCTGGTTGACTGGAGGACACCTTAGTGGAGAGGGGGACAATCTGGGTCTCTGGCCTGCCATGTGCACAAGCATAACAATTGCTTTTGTTTAATGTGAGATGGAATATTTGATCCATTTTAACCAGGCATTTGCATCTTGGTATCCTGTCTTAATTGCTAAAGTTTGTTTTAAGTCTTTAACTTCTATGATCCTCTAGTAAAATGAATGTATAATTTTAGGAAATTACAAAAACCAGTTGGGGCAGTCTATCCTTGCTCTTTAGTGGCCCACAGAATGTTGGACCAACCATGGCATGAAAGCTCTAAAGACTCCTGGTTGGCACTGGGGTCTTTATGAAAATTTCCCCAGATTAAATGGTCCTAGTTTACTAATGCCCAGTCTGAGGAGAGTCAGGAGGGACAGAAGTACTTTTCTGAAGTAGAACACTGTCTTTGACTTGGCAAGTCCCCATAGGGTATAACAAGGCAAGCATTAAATGCAATAGTTTGAGCTGAAATTGACTTGTTTATGTTAATAACTAGATGGTCAGCAATAGAACAAGAAAGAAGAAAGAGTAATAGAATAGATGAAAGGAGTTAAATTTTTGTTAGCTTTAGTTTGGTAGGGTTTTCCCCTGGGACTATGGCCCACGACTCTGGAGAGGGTGGTGCTTTCTTGACTCGGGTGTGATGAGTCCATCCTTTTTTTGCTGTACGAATAGCAGTCTTGGTGGTTATCAGCACAAAGTAGGGTCCTTCCCAGGCTGGCTCGAGTTTTTCTTCTTTCCACCCTTTGATGAGAATGTGATCTTCAGGCTGGTGCTGGTTTACCAGAAATTCTAGGGGTGGTACGTGTGCTAAAAGACTTTTAGTTTTTGAGGGAAAGGAAAGTGGAAGATAAACCAAGTGTATAATTTTTAAGAAATTGAACTTTTGTTTTAAATGTGGGGACCTTGGCAGTGAACTTTATAGTCCTTAGTGCCTTTTTACTGAGAAATTTCCTTTAGCACCTATTTTTATTAGTTTTTGGACCAAAGAAGCCAAACACCATTTTATATTTGACAATGCTTCCTGTATGATTTTTATACCAGATAAGCTAAATTTTACCTTTATATTAGTGTGTTATTAATGTTAACCCTAATTTTAATAAAACCTTGTAGACATATTTATCCAATTTTTAATGTTTGACCATAAGGTACGATTTTATAGACTCTTTTTAATCTTTTATAATTTCTGCTAAAGAGAAGGTTGGTGCTTTAAGAAGAGCCCGCTATGCTTTCATTTTAATGTCCAGTCTACAGAAAAACTGGATGATACCTCTTTAACTTTAGCCAATGTTTACACACAGAAATTTCTTTCCAATTAACATTTTAAAACTTGATTAAACCTTTAAAACAAAATACACATATTTTAAACATTTTAATGTAGGTAAAAATGTACATTCTTCTGCCTCCTTATTTTACTTTTTTTTAATACACCTTGCACATAAACTTTTTTCAATAGTTTTACATTCAGGAGGCCTAGTTACTTTTAAATTATACAACATTTCTTGCATAAATTCTTTTTTGAAATTTTTTAACGTAGTTCCTAGTAGGGTGGGCTTATTTGTGCCTGACCCATGCTTCTTCGAGACAAAATACCACACTCACACCACACGCACACCACAAAACAAAGAATGGGTAAAAAGGGCACACACACACTTTTGCAGTTTACACCAAACCAAAATCAAAACCAAAAATCAGAGTATCCAGAAATCCAAGCCAGGTCAAAACCAAAACCAAAGTATCAAGCAATTTAAGACAAGTCAAAAACGAAAACCAAAGTGCCGGTACAGGCACACTATGGGTGATCAGGCCACGCTTCTACTCAAATGAAGTAGGCAAGTTCCCAAGACCAATCCTGTCAAGCAATTCAAACCAAGTCAAAACTGAAACCAAAGTGCTGATAAAGCCACGCCATGGGTGATCAGGCCACGCTTCCGCTCAAATGGAGTAGGCAAGTTCCAAAGACCAGTCTTACCAAGTTTCAGATGTCCAGACTCCAAGTACCAGTTCCTTCCCGGTGTTCAGCCACTGCGTTGATCCTCCACGGGGGCCTGCCACACACTGTTCTGGCGAGGTGTCTCACCAGGGCCAATGCCTACCCGGGAGCGCTCTCAGGATCTGCATCGCTCGGGCTCGTCCGATTCCCCCACAGGGATGTTCCACAGGGCAGGCGTAAGCTGCCTAAGGAGCTGCCTCGACCATCTACCAATTACCTCACTTCCTGGTCAGGGAACCAAGCAATGTAGCAAGATGAGCCACAGACAAAACTCCTCAGACACTGAGTTAAAAAGGAAGCTGCTTATTCGGCTGGGAGCATCGGCAAGAGTCCTGTCTCAAGAGCCAAGCTCCCCGAGTGAGCAATTCCTGTCCCTTTTAAGGGCTCACAACTCTAAGGGGGTCCTTGTGAGAGGGTCGCGATCCATTTGAGCAAGCAGGGGGTACATGACTGGGAGCTGCATGCACTGGCAATCAGAATGAAACAGAACAGGACAGGGATTTTTACAATGCCTTTCCATACAATGTCTGGAATCTATAGATAACATAACCGGTTAGGTCAGGGGTGGATCTTTAACTACCAGGCTTAGGTCATGCAGGCCCAGGCCTGGTTTCAGGTCTGGTTCCTTGGTTTCGGATCTGGTTCCTAGGTGCCAGGCTACCTGCCTTTAGTTTTGCTCCTCTTTCTTTTTCTGAGTGTAAATCAATATAAAATAATATGAGAGGGCGTGTCTCTCTTCTCTCAAAACTATTTACATTCTATATAGGCAGTAAATTATATGGTTCAAAATTCAAAATTACAAAGCCTATTTATCACAGATTTCCCCTCCTACCACTGTCCTTCTGCTGCACAATTCTTCTTAGTACAGTTAACTAATGTTATCAGTTTCTTGTGTATCTATTATTTCTTCTTGAGCATCTTAGTCACTTTGAGTTGCTGTTTAACAAATTACCATAGACTAGACGGCTTATAAACAACAGAAGTGTATTTCTCACAGTTCTGGAGGCTAGAAGTTCAAGATCAGTGTGCCAGCATGGTCGGTTCTCGTTGCAGACTGCCGGCTTCTCATTGTGTCCTTACAGGGTGGAAGGAAAGCAAGCAGGCTCTCTGGCTTCTGCTTATGAGAGCACTAATCCTGTTCCCAAGGGCTCCCCCGGCATGATCTATAAGTAATTACCTCTCCAAAGCCCCATCTTTAAATACCATCACATTGGAGTTTACATTTCAACATGTGGCTTAAGGGGAGACACATTCAGTCCCTAACATTGGATAATTTTGTTATCAAATATATATTATCTCTGTTTTTTTAACACAAATATTTTCATATTATCATTACACACATTGCTTCATATTACTCTTTTTTTTTTTGAGATGGAGTTTCACTCTTGTTGTCCAGGCTGGAGTGCAACGGTGCCATCTCGGCTCACTGCAGCCTCCGCCTCCGGGGTTCAAGTGATTCTCCTGCCTCAGCCTCCTGAGTAGCTGGAATTACAGGCATGCACCACCATCCCCATCTAATTTTGTATTTTTAGTAGAGATGGGATTTCTCCATGTTGGTTAGGCTGGTCTTGAACTCCCGACCTCAGGTGATCCACCTGCCTCAGCCTCCCAAAGTGCTGGGATTACAGGCGTAAACCACCACGCCCAGCCCATACTACTCTTTTTTTTTTTTTAACCCAACAGTATACATTAAACATCAATTCATTTTAATATAGAAAAATCTTTTTAATTATTTTTAAAATGACTACATACTATATTATTATTCTAATAATATGTATATATTCTATATACATAGAATAAGTACTATATAGTCATAGTATATACAATTATACTATGTATTATATACTATTATACTATGTATATACTATTACACTATGACTATGTAGTATATTATTCTCTTATATGCATATTACTTAATTTATGTACTAGGTCCATTATATGTGAATATTTAGGTTGTTTACTCACTTTTGCTCTTATAAAAATGTTTTAATGCATTTTTTTTCTTTATTGTGTGAGTAAACCTATATGATATAGTCTTAGAAGTAGAAATTCTTGGGGTGTGTGTGTGTGTGTGTGTGTGTGTGTGTGTGTGTGTGTATTTATAATTTTGCTGGATACTGGAAATTATCTTCCACACAACTTTTGACATATTATACCCATCAGCACTGCATGGGAGTGGCTGTTGCTGTACAATATCACCTATGGTATCTTATTAAACCTTTGGATTTTTACCAGTCTAGTAATGAATAATAGTATCTTGGTATCCTTGTCTTTGTATTATTAAGAGTGAATGTGGACATTGTTTCATTCATTTAAGAGACATATTTATTTATCTAATGTAAACTATGTGCCCATATATTTTTGTCAATTTCATAATGTGTTATTAGACTTTTGAAACTGATTTGTAGATACTCTTTATGTATGAAATGGGAGATAAACTCTTTATGACACGGTTGTGTTTTTCCTCCAGTTTGTCATATAGTTTGACTTTGCTTGGTGAATTTTGCCAGGCAGAAATGTTTGATGTGTGTGCTGTTATGTTTATCTATTTTTTAAATTTTATGACTTCTGAGTTTTTTAATATAGAAAGGCCTTTCTCTTTTGAGATTAGGATAAAATTCCTGAAGAGCTCCAGAGAGATGCGACTATTTTCCAGGGATTAGCAGGTCAAAAAGTGGATAGCATCATTCCAGTCTCCAGATCGAGAAACTAGGAGAGCAAGGAGACCTGTGAAGCGGCCAGTACTTTTATAAAAATTTCCTCCTTTTAGAAACATGTACACAAACAAACCCCTAATTATCCTAAAGGTGGCCAAGGTAAAAATATCAAAAGGATGAGGCCCATTTGGCTTAGAAACAATTAAAAACCAACACTCATGCGTGGCTCTAAGAAGTTTCTCCTTGATTCTGCGTTCAGAGGTTATCTGCTGTGAACTGGTTCTTGTCCCACCCCTACTTTCCTCATCCACTGCTCTTGAAATGGAAGGCATCTGAAGTTGACAAAGATGTTATACAGGATAATTGAGGATAATGTCTCCCTCTTGCCCATGAATATAACTAAAATGAGAACTTTATATTAGTTTGTGCAGTGCTGTAGAAAGCAATTGGAGGCACATACACTGTGGAATAGATCTGATATCATTAATTTTAAGGTTAAATGCCTTCTCAGTGAGCTACCTGTGCAACTAAATTAAATCAAACATTTAATGTTAGCTGTGCAGGTTACTTCATTTATGAAGGTTAAATAGCTGAATTTCAATGTAATTTTTTAGCCTTGCAATGGTGGAGATCTGGAAAAGAATTTCTGATGTATGGACCCTTCTAAATTGCTTAAGGAAATTGTCAATGCAAATTAATTACTTATTTTCTCACCTTTTCAATGTGATAATAAAATAACTGCAGGTGGCAAGTAGCATAAATTAACTACTTATTTGATTAGTTAAAAAACAAAAATTAATAATCCTTCTTTGTAACTATGAGAATAACATAGCTGATAAAAGAAATTCTAAATACTAGTTGCCTAAAGAATATAAAAAAAGATTATTTTTTCCCTAAAATATAAAGATTTTTCATAACTAAGAATATTTTTATTTTAATCAGCATCAAATATTTATATTGTTTAAGATTGTATAGCCATTATTAAATGTAGAATACAATGCAAGTCTGTAGGCTTGCTATTTTAATTACAGCAGACTTATACCTTTCTAACACTTTCACACTCAATGAAATGTAGAGATCCTTTTCTGGCAAAGATTTTCTGGCTCAACATGAAAAATAAAATGTCATTACAGTCTGCCAGAGCAGCCCACCTGTATGGTCGATCTCAGTGAAATGCCAATGGATTAATAAGAATGTTTGTATAGTAAGGGTAACTTAGGTGACACTTACCTGACAAGGGACCTCTCTTTACCATAGTGCACTTGTTGGATTCTTCCAGATGGAAAGGAACAGTGATATGCATTATTCTTAGTTACTGACTATTTTTTAAAGTCAATATTGACCATTCTAGGAGTAAGGAAGTGGAAAATAATGCTCATAGCTCCAGAGAGATAGGACTATTTTCCAGGGATTAGCAGGTCAAAAAGTGGATAGCATCTTTCCAGCCCCCAGTTAGAGAAACTAGGAGAGCAAGGAGACCTGTGAAGGGGCCATAGTTCTGGAGGGTAGGGCAATAGGGGATTAGACTAAGGTGGTGACATTGGGGAGAGAGAAGAGGGCAGAGTAAAGAGATGCCTTTTAGGCATAAGGGTTATGAGGGTTATGAGGCTGTGGTCACATTAAGTTTTCTCAATTAGAGGAGAAGGAGCTGGAACATGACATTTATGGCTTATTCAACATACTAACATAATCTCAGTGTCTAATAATTGGTAAACAATAACTTCAACTCCCAGTGAGCATTGTAGTTAGGTCAGAAAATCTAAGTACAGAATTTATTATTTATTAACCATAGGAATTATCTTTATAGTGTGAAGTCCCTGCACTATGATTTTTACCCACAGCCATGGGGTCAACATTTTGGAATTATTAATTAGTGTAATGGATTTCAAAGCCCACGTTCCACTTGGAGATGTATAGAAGAGGATTGGAGAGATGTAGAAGGTAGGGCAGGAGTAATTGGCAATATTTCCCACTGTGGAAATATCACAGAATCAATGTTCATTTTACTTACTATTGTATAGATTGTGCTCTGCAAAACTGAAAGCTACCTGTAGAAAAAGTCTAGTATTATCTATAAAACAGATGAGACCACAGTGAAACCCCGTCTCTACTAAAAAAATACAAAAAATTAGCCGGGCGCGGTGGCGGGCGCCTGTAGTCCCAGCTACTCAGGAGGCTGAGGCAGGAGAATGGCGGGAACCCGGGAGGCGGAGCTTGCAGTGAGCCGAGATCGCGCCACTGCACTCCAGCCTGGGCAACAGCGTGACACTCCGTCTCAAAAAAAAAAAAAAAAAAACCAAAAAAACAGATGTAGTCCCATTCCCTGTGTCACTCATGCATAGCTTTCAGCCGCAGATCTTGAATTTCCTGGTACTTCAATGAGTATCTTTCTTTTATTGCCTAGCTACGTACAAGTGAGTAAAGCACTTAATTCCTTTACTTTGACCTCCTCAAAGGAAAAGTCCCTTAAAATACAAACTTGTAATTCTTACAAGGTTCAACTCAATTGTCTTTAAAAATAATAGCCAAGAGCAAGAATTTATTGTTAGAAAAGAAGTAATGAAACTGAGTGAAGTCTTTACATTTACTGCATTAAAACAGAATCTATCTTTCATGACTCTCTTTTTAAATTTAACTGTTAATCAACTATTAACATTTTCTAGTTATTTTATATCACACATGTACTTTACTGCCACATGTAAAATAAGCATATAAATAACGTCTAATGTGAGCAAAAACCTTTTTATTAGATTAGCTGATGACACAAACAAGTTTTCTCAAAAGGGCAAATAAGTTATATGAGAGTTTTATGTGGCTTAATCAGCCAGATTTCCAAGCATGATTTTAAGTTGTATTATTATCCCAGCAGAATTTGATTCCTAATTCCCCTCTTGCATCTTGAAGACTAATAGCAATATATCTATTTCGATGTGGAGAGAGAAAACTATTCTTGGCGTTCCCAGTTACCTTCCTTAGGAAATTTAAGGCTCATCAATGGCAAAATCAGTACTAGACATTTTTCTAGTATGGGTGAAGGGAAAACATTTAAAAGTAGAATAAAAATGTGTTGGTCATTTGCCACTAGTTTGATTTCTAGTATACCTGAACTTTCATGACTTGCGCTAAATCTTCTAAGGTTGACGGCCACATTTTGCTGGAATTTAGTCCTAGGCAGAGTGATGTGCATATGCAGGTGAACAGCTTGTTTTGATGACCTAGACAAAGAAAACTCATTTTCAGAGAACTAATCTCTACCTTTCTGGCCATTGGTATAGGCCACAACACCCATCTTGATATGTTGTTACTCTGAAATTAAATAATTCAAACTGAAAGCTGCAGGAACTTTAAATTATTCTGAGCCTTGAGAGGAATGTGGCTATGTGGCCTGAGTCATGTGGCAAGCAACTGCAATTTCTGCCCTGTAAATAATTAGGAAGATCAAGAGGTGCCAGAGATAAGACCTCCCCCTGCCAAGACCTGTACCCCTCCTCACAGAGTAATAAACTAAACTTCCTTGGAATTTAGCAATCAGTAACCAATCTAATCACTGTAAAGGATGCACTGGTTTTGTTTGGAAAATGTAATCTTAAAATACTTCTCTTCCTCTGCCCACATAAATGGAAACGTAACTTTTCAGCTTTGAAACAGTGACCCCATTTGTTTGAAGTCCGTGTTTCCTAGGTGGCTATCCTCAAGCTTTGTGCTTGAACAGACTCTATACTTAATCATATTTTCTAAATCTCATTATTTAAAGTTGACATTACTTTCATTGGCAAAAGCAACTAGGATCAGTAGTGCACAGCAGACCAAAGTGGTCCCGTCAGATTCCCTTTTAGAAAAACAATTAGCCTGTTAAAAAAAAGAGAAGTAGGTGGTGAAGATACATATGTGGTGAGAGTTATGCTTTGGTTTCTGATTCTTTTTCAGGCTTTTAATCTAGTTCTTCATAAGGCTTGATTACACTAAGTCCTCTTATAAAAAGTTTCTTCTTTATGATCGAGCTAATTTGCGTGGATTTCTGTTTCTCACAACCAAAGGAAACTTGACTAAGACAAAAGGAATGATGGCAGAGTGGTTAGCATCTCTTTTCTTGACATCTCTCACTTCTTAAGTCAAGGCAAGCATAAAAGGGAAAGAGAATAGGATTGATTGTTGTATCATGTCAAGCTGATATGAAGGAGTTTTAATATCCCGGATGAAATCTGTCCATATTGATTCTTCTGATGAAGACAGCCTTAAAAAAAAGGGAGGTTCCAGCAAATCCCTGAAAAGAATGCTTGACTCTGATAGTGTTCAGGACATGCTCCCCCAAAATATGGCACCTTGACATGTGAGAAAACAGCAGAAGCAGGAAGGCCACTCTCACCTTCCTCTCACTCTTCTCCCCTGGAGCAGACCGGAAAATAAATCTCTAAACTTCTAAAAATGTAAGTCATAAAGCCGGGTGCGGTGGCTCACGCCTGTAATCCCAGCACTTTGGGAGGCTGAGGCAGGTAGATCATGAGGTCAGGAGATCGAGAGCATCCTGGCTAACACAGTGAAACACCGCCTCTATTAAAAATACAGAAAAAAAAAACCAATTAGCCGGGCGTGGTGGCGGGCGCCTGTAGTCCCAGCTTCTCGGGAGGCTGAGGCAGGAGAATGGCGTGTACCTGGGAGGCGGAGCTTGCAGTGAGCGGAGATCGCGCCACTGCACTCCAGCCTGCGCGACAGAGCGAGACTCCATCTCTTAAAAAAAAAAAGAAAAAAAGTCATAAAACCATCATTCTAGGGGGAATTCTCCTTATAACAAGAAGAAAGGAATATCCTTGTTTTCAAACACACAGAGACACCAACAAAAATCTAAACAGGCCTTGCTAATGTCCCCCATACCTCCCAGTTTATTATCATTAGATTATATTCCCTTTGTCTAATCATATGTCTGCATAACGGTTCACTTTTCATCAAACTTAGCAAAAAACCACGCAGATTTGCCTATTTTTTGGGTCTTCCTTTTCTTATGAAGCCTCTTATGTCAGGTAAAACTTATATTAAACAAATTAATATAATTTTATCTGTCTTTTGCTATAGGGGTTTCAGCCATGAAACCTATGAAAAAAAGTGAGATGAGTGAGAAAAGCCCTTTTTTTAAAAGTCCCCTACAATGCTTTGCGGCAGGAAATGTGATCTGGGACACCAAAATAGATACCCTTTTACAGCTAAGATAGGCCCTAAGGTTAATAAAACAAAGTTACCCTTTTGTTGAGGGCTCAGGGCCTGGCTACCATGGCAAATTTCTAAATGCCTACTATAAGAAAAACCACACACTTGTAAAACTGTTAACAACAGGAGCTATCAGGCTGAATTACAACTTAGACCACTACAACTGTGGCTGGACAGAGGACCAACATTGCAAGCATTGTTTTCTGATAAGGTACTGCAGACTCCAGGGCAGTTTCAGCCAGCTTATAGAGGCTAAGCACTAATGGTCTTTGTGTCCTGTAGTTCACCTTTTGACATAAAGAGCTAAATTCTACCTCATTTTAATGCTAAAACCCCACCCCAAAGTGAACATGGGGCGTATGTTACGCACATGTTTACCCAGTCCACATACACTTGGCTCCCCTCATAAATATGTATAGTTTTCTACCCAAACCTGCTGAATATGTGTGACACTGGTACTGTGAGGCATAAAACCCAGTCTGTTCTTCCTGTATTTGAAGAGAAAACACCTTTGGTCCATGCTGGAGACTTTCTCTTCCTGACTTGCAAACCAGTATCACCAATAAAGTTTTCCTTTCTCTTCTGTAGTCATCCTGGTGGTCTGAATTCCATTTTCATTTAGCATTGTGTGAGAAGTTGAGACAAATGTAGTCTTGAACAACTGGTGAGGTAGCTAGGCAGAGAATGAATAGACTAGGAGTTAATGGTAAAGGTTAGAAACTTTATCATCACAATCTGATAGAAAACTTGGTGACCTCCAAATTCATTTTTGAATGAAATTAGATATATCAAAATGCCAAGTGAACATTTACCAATATACATTGTATCACTAAATGTTTTCTGTGGCTTTATTTTTCTGAGTAACCCAAACCAGGACCTGGCTAGACTATGACATGTGTCAGAAAATTCTGTAAGTGATGTAGTTATCTTCTCATTTAGGCTGTGGTATTAGAATCTAAATCATGGCTTGGATGATATTTTGTGAGTATTATTTCCTCAAATGATGCTAAAGTGAATTCATTAATTTTTAATCTGAAAACACTTTAATTAATTCAGAATGTGAAAGGTTAGTTTGAAAATAAGGTATGATACAAAGGGGATGGCAGGCACCCTGATGTGCAGCAGATTGGCTCTGATCTTTTGCAATCCAAGTGAGAGGTTGTTGTTCTGTTATGGATGAAAAGGCTCATTATCTCAAAGATAATTGCCCAGATGCCATACCAGTGAGGTCACACTAAACAGGGCTGTGGTTTCTGAACCAAATATTTGAGCTAATTAACAGTTAAAGGTGTAGGGAACTATTTTTAATGTACTATAGAGAACAACTAATAAATACTTCCTTCACACAAAATATTTAACCACTTATGGAGGCTAAATGGAGCTACTGAGTGAAACTGCAAAAATTAGAAAAGTAACATTTAAAAAATTTATTATATAGTTACATACTTTCTGTATTGCTCAGGTTTTGACATCTCTCCAAATGTGTAAATAATTCTGTTAACTTTTTTAAAAAGTCATGCAGTGTAAGAGAATAAGTAGTAAAATATCTTAATACCTTTATATTCTATTTGACATTTTAAAGCTAAACCTTTAGATTTCAAGGTTTGTGAATAGAGTCGAAATGTTGAAGCCCTAGACATTGCAATTTTTTGGAAAATATACTTACAGAAAACTACAGTGCAGTGTGTTAAAGTAGGGCAGGAGAATATCATAACCAGTGAGAATCTGACCTCTTGTTTCTGTCTCCTACTCTCCAAAGTAAATGCTATGCTTGCCTGGTTTTCTGAATTGCAACATCACGTAATGACTCTGCAGGTGGTGCTGTTTGAGTAGAAATGGAATTTTATAGTTAGCCACAAGGTCTTTCTCTATTAGAGAAACTATTAACACTTTAAATCAAAACCAGAAGTGGATGGTATGATTTGTGACAAAGATCGAGGCTGTTTCAGTGATTTTAAGTATACTTTTGTATTGTTTCATCTTTGCCCAACTTTCTGGAGTAGCCAATTAGGAATAGCAATAGCCAGAGTAAAGAAAAATGAGTGTGAAATTTTGAGCATTGGTAGATAGACACAGGGAGGCAAAATTTAAATAAGGCATGGTGTGGGGTATTGAATAAACTGGAGCACAGAATGAATGTTAGCATCATAGAATCAATACAGGGAAGAATGGTTTCCAAATAGGCATTAGAAATCTTATCTTCATGCTGCAACTGACTTGAGGCTTTATCAAGTCTTCCTTTCTGAGTTGGTTAGAACTTCAGTAGTTGGAATCCTAGAGTATTTTTGTTGCTTAAATACATTAGTTGTGATTTAAAAAATATAACGTGAATTTAGTTATTATTGTAAGAGTCAAAGAAAGAGGAAAGAAACATGAAAAGCAGCTCAAGAGTCAAAGACTGTTTTATTTTGGAGAATAAACCTGAGAGGGGCTTCTGGCTGATTTCAGTCAAGAGTGCTCTCTCTTACAGACTAAGAGTATTTATTGGTTTTAAGGTGAGAGGTTTTATCACAGGCTTGGAATGTTTCTGTGTGGTGGAGAAGCTTATTGCAGGGTTGGAATGTCTCTGGTTGGAGGGGAGGTTATCTCGGGGCTGGCATGTCTCTGGTCGGGGAAGGGTTTAGAATGTGGTTTATGGTCATGCTGACCTTAGCCATTAGGCAGATGCCCTTTGGATTTAGGCAGTTTTCGATCAAGGGAACTTTAGAATGGGGGTGCTTGTCCAAGATGGCAATGCTCCTGCTCTGTCAATTATCAGCCACACTTGTGTTGGTTTTTGAAGAGCTTGAGTATGGTGACGGTTGTCTTTGCCTGGCCTCCTTTTCTTTTGGATGACAGACTACACCTGCACAATACAATATATCTGTAACAGTGCTCCATTCTTCTGGTCAGACTGTTTGATTCAGGGATGTGCCAAACTGAGATGATTTTATTTTATTTTGGATGGAAGTGGTATGGAATGATCTGTTTTCTCCATTTTGTGAGATTGCAAATTTTGCCTGCAGAGCTGCCTACAGCGATGTCATACTTCACAAAAGCCCCAGAGAGAGTGAAGCTGATGCCCAGGGGGCAGGCAAGCCTGAGAGAGTCCTGATACTTTTAAAATTTCTCCTTCTAGTCCCTTAGGTCCTCAGGGCTGCCCTGGTTTCCTGCAGCCCTTCTCATTCTGTTGCTACTACAGGAGTTTGAAGTACACCCACCTTCCTTTTTTTTTTTTTTTTTTTAATAGGTTAGTCTTGACCTTCTGTCCATGGCAATATACTAAGGCATAGCACTCAGTGTCTTACTCACTAAAGAGATAGAACCTATGTGAAAGGGAACCCCTCAACTTGTTGCCATTTATCTGCACTGGGAAACATACTTTCTTTTCTTGAGGCAGAGGAGGAAGCATCCCTTCTCAAATCTGATGGCCACTGTCCTATCCTAAGACCTTTGCATACTTTTCCCTTCTGCTTGGGCAGCTCGTACTCCACTCACCCCTCCCTTTCATTCTTCTTCTTCTTTTTTTTTTTTTTTTTGAGACAGTCTTGCTCTGTTGCCCAGGTTGGAGTGCAGTGGTGCAATCTCGGCTCACTGCACCCTCTGACTCCTGGGTTCAAGTGATTCTCCTGCCTCAGCCTCCTGAGTTGCCGGGACTACAGGCGTGTGCCACCATGCCCAGCTAATTTTCCCCTTCTTTCTTTAGGTTGAATGTCAGCTCCTCAGAGATGCCTCATCGCAGAAGATAACTGCTTCCTTCCCTTCTCATCCTCTTACTACATGTAGTTTCCTCTTTCATAGCACTTACCTCAAATATTACGTTTTCATTTGTTAGCTCACCTTTTTTGTCTGTCTCCCCCACTGCAGTGTAAACTCCATCACAGCAGGGATCATGTATTTATTTATTGGTTATTCTGGCACCTAGCAGTTTTATAAACTACAGGCTTCTTGGTTCCTCATGTAATGGCAATTAACATGGAGCCAAGCAGATTTCCCATACTAGGCTTTTATTTCAGGGCTTGTGGTCCAGTGCAAGGGAGACAGTGGAGGCAAGGCACAAGGATCTTCTAGCAGGCTCCCTGAAAACGCCGGTAGTGATTTTTTTTTGTGAGGCAGAGCGTGGAATTGACACTAGGGGTAAGGTATACAGGCAGGTCTGGGTAAAGCATGTGAGAGGCAGGGTATGCAAGTCAGCACATCTAGTTATCTTTAGTAACTGGCCTTCTGGTGATCTGACCACAGTGGTATCAAGGCTATAAATCAACTCTTCAGCATTTCTTTCCAAGGTGGGACACTCTACAGCCCTTAGTTCTATGTTTAGATCTCCTAAGACCAATTTCTGGAATTATTTAGGTAAAAGGCATCGTTAAACATTATGAGAGCACAAAAGAATGGCTATTATCTCTGTGTGACTAAAGCCTCGAGGTTAGCAGGTATAGTCAGTGAGGCAGTGGTGTGGGTTTTGTGAAAAGAAGAAGAAAAAAGAAAAAATATGTGAGGGAGGAGCCTCATCCCACTCCTATTCTATCTCAGCTCTTTCTGTAATGCATTGAATAAATTAAAGAATAAAAAATTCTTTTATACTCTTCCTAAAAATAAGTACCTAATCAGGGTTCAGCTCTACCTAGCAATTATAATCTTAAATCTATATCTTAAACTAGGCAAATAAGAGAAAAAAATACTCACTGCACTGATATATTTGGTTGACTACCAAATTCCCATTTTTCTCATCTTCTAGCAAACAGACCCATGATATTTTGTGCTTGTGGGAGGGGAAAGGGTCACCTTCAGTACCAGGCAATATCCTGATCAAAAAAAGGTGTCTTTGGCTGATACATCTCCTCTCCAGCAATTTGTTTAGGAATGGGCACAACTGGGGAGCTGCTGCTAGTGTATTCTGATCAGCACGGGAGTTTTGACCTGCTTCGTTTCCGACCTGGGTCGGTTCACCCCTCCTTAGGCAACCTGGTGGTCCCCTGCTCCTCCCGGGAGGTCACCGTATCGATGCCAAACTTAGTGCAGACATCTGACTGGCATAGCGCAGTACAGCCCAGAACTCCTGGAATCAAGTGATCCTCCAGCCTCAGCCTCCCGAGTAGCTGGGACTACAGGCACGCGCCACCACATCTGGCATGTCTTCTGAAAAAGTGTTTTCTTCTTTCAACAAAAGGGGCCCAAGGAAGGCTGTCTTCTGGACTTGGAAGGTTGTTGACTGAAGATACAATATCTAGAGTGTCTAAAGTCATTTGGAGGATTGAGATGGGAATGGAAAGAGTCAAACTCTGTAAAATATTTGAAGACATTTATTCTGAGCCAAATATGAGTGACCATGGCCACAGGCCTCAGGAGGTCCTGAAAACATGTGCTCGAGGTAATCAGGGTGCAGTCTGGTTTTATACATTTCAGGGAGACATGAGACTTCAATCAAATACATTTAAGAAATACATTGATTTGGTCCAGAAAGGAAGGACAACTTGAAGCAGATGGCAGGGGTGGGGGTAGGGGGCTTCTAATTTCTGGGGAGAGTTAAATATTTTTTGGTTGACAATTGGTCGAGATTATCTAAAGACCTGGGATCAGTAGAAAGGAAATGTGTAGACTGTGATAAGAGGTTATGGAGACCAAAGTGTTATCATGCAGATGAAGCCTTGGGCAGCAGGCTTCAGAGCGAATAGACTGTAAATCTTTCTTATCAGACTTATGGTCTACGGTCATGTTAATGCTGGAGAGGTATAAAGAAGCATGCCTAACTCCCACTTCCCGTCATGGCATGAACCAGTCTCTCAGGTTCAAACTTCAGAGTGCCCTGGCCAAGGAAGTTCATTCAGATGGTTGGGGGGCCTTAGAATTTTATTTTTGGTTTACAGAGATGAGTAGCCACCAAGGCAAGAGTAGCAGAGGGGAAGGATGAAAAGAATCACAGAATCATCTAGCCTCAAAAAAACTCTTCTTCCCATTTCTTGTTAAGCGAAGTAATAAAAATGTGTTTATAAGATTAACTTTAATAGGTCTTTTGTTACTTGTATTCCAAACTGCTACTCTTAAGAATAATTTCGTAATAAGGGGCATAATAAGGGAGTGATATATAAACATAGTGATAGAATTATAAATGTACATTTTGTTAGAGAAAGACAGTAGTAAATCAAGCCTTCATCAAAAACCAGATATAATGAGATATTTAATTACTTTGGATTGAGAAAAATATCTCTAGATTCTGGTAGGGCATGGAGAAGTTCTGATCACTATTATAGAGAAGATGTATTAGGAAGGAGTCCAGTGAGGCAATACCATTTAAGATAATGCTTCCCCCATTTCATTTAGTAATGCAAAATGAATGCCTATTTCAAGAACACTGGAGAATTGAAATGACTACTGTGATAGTTCTAAAACTAAAATATACTCAAGAAAGAAATGTATTTTTTAAACAATGTGGTCTAATTATACTTAGGAAATAAAGAGGTCCTTAGTATTTATGAATCAATAAGTGTTCTTTCTGTTTTCCAACTGTGTTTTCTCTGTCAGAGGTCTGTTAAATAGAACAAGAAACCTATTTACTATTGAATTTAAAATCTTTTTTGTTTTTAATTAAGCAAGCTTTCATGTTATGAAAAAAAAAAACCTTTCAAACAATAGCAAAATCCAAACAAGGGAAAAACTATGTACAGAAAGAGTAAGTTTCTCCTAACTTAGAACACAGGTTCAGTCCCTATTGGCAATGATTAATGTTTATTTTTCCATCTCAAATCTTTTATGAATAGCTTGAATGGGTGAAGGAGCAGATTAAATCATACATTGAACAAATATTGATTGAGCACTTCCTCTATGTCAGGCATTATGCTTGGTGCTGGAAATGTAGCATGAAAAAGGTCACCAATGAATCTGTCCTCAATGAGTTTGGGAAAATGAGTAGGGAAAGAGCCACAGTAATTAAAAGCATTTTCCTAAAGGTGGGATATGTCAGAGTAGGGAAGGACAGGTACTGGTAATAATCAGTGGAGGTACTTAGCTTCACCTGTAGTGTCGCAAAAGACCCGCCTGAGGAAATGATGTGTATACTAAGACCTGGGGAAGGCAGGCAATGTCTTTAACACATTTTTTCATCTATTTTAGGGGATAAGAGGCAGAAAGAATGCTATATAGTCATATGTAATTTAAGTAGCTCCTGTGTTTTAGCACTTATTTCTGTCAGCTATAAGCACATTAGCATTATTAAGCTTTGGAGTGAATTGGTATTTTTTTTTAAATTTATTTATTTTTATTATTTTATTTTTTATTTTTTATTATTATTATACTTTAAGTTCTAGGGTACATGTGCATAATGTGCAGGTTTGTTACATATGTATACTTGTGCCATGTTGCTGTGCTGCACCCATCAACTCGTCAGCACCCATCAACTCGTCATTTACATCAGGTATAACTCCCAATGCAATCCCTCCCGCCTCCCCCCTCCCCATGATAGGCCCCGGTGTGTGATGTTCCCCTTCCTGAGTCCAAGTGATGTCATTGTTCAGTTCCCACCTATGAGTGAGAACATGCGGTGTTTGGTTTTCTGTTCTTGTGACAGTTTGCTAAGAATGATGGTTTCCAGCTGCATCCATGTCCCTACAAAGGACACAAACTCATCCTTTTTTATGGCTGCATAGTATTCCATGGTGTATATGTGCCACATTTTCTTAATCCAGTCTGTCGCTGATGGACATTTGGGTCAATTCCAAGTCTTTGCTATTGTGAATAGTGCCGCAATAAACATACGTGTGCATGTGTCTTTATAGCAGCATGATTTATAATCCTTTGGGTATATATCCAGTAATGGGATGGCTGGGTCGTATGGTACATCTAGTTCTAGATCCTTGAGGAATCGCCATACTGTTTTCCATAATGGTTGAACTAGTTTACAATCCCACCAACAGTGTAAAAGTGTTCCTATTTCTCCACATCCTCTCCAGCACCTGTTGTTTCCTGACTTTTTAATGATCGCCATTCTAACTGGTGTGAGATGGTATCTCATTGTGGTTTTGATTTGCATTTCTCTGATGGCCAGTGATGATGAGCATTTTTTCATGTGTCTGTTGGCTGTATGAATGTCTTCTTTTGAGAAATGTCTGTTCATATCCTTTGCCCACTTTTTGATGGGGTTGTTTGTTTTTTTCTTGTAAATTTGTTGGAGTTCTTTGTAGGTTCTGGATGTTAGCCCTTTGTCAGATGAGTAGATTGCAAAAATTTTCTCCCATTCTGTAGGTTGCCTGTTCACTCTGATGGTAGTTTCTTTTGCTGTGCAGAAGCTCTTTAGTTTAATGAGATCCCATTTGTCAATTTTGGCTTTTGCTGCCGTTGCTTTTGGTGTTTTAGACATGAAGTCTTTACCCATGCCTATGTCCTGAATGGTACTACCTAGGTTTTCCTCTAGGGTTTTTATGGTATTAGGTCTAACATTTAAGTTTCTAATCCATCTTGAATTAATTTTCGTATAAGGAGTAAGGAAAGGATCCAGTTTCAGCTTTCTACTTATGGCTAGCCAATTTTCCCAGCACCATTTATGAAACAGGGAATCCTTTCCCCATTTCTTGTTTCTCTCAGGTTTGTCAAAGATCAGATGGCTGTAGATGTGTGGTATTATTTCTGAGGACTCTGTTCTGTTCCATTGGTCTATATCTCTGTTTTGGTACCAGTACCATGCTGTTTTGGTTACTGTAGCCTTGTAGTATAATTTGAAGTCAGGTAGCGTGATGCCTCCAGCTTTGTTCTTTTGACTTAGGATTGTCTTGGAGATGCGGGCTCTTTTTTGGTTCCATATGAACTTTAAAGCAGTTTTTTTTCCAATTCTGTGAAGAAACTCATTGGTAGCTTGATGGAGATGGCATTGAATCTATAAATAACCTTGGGCAGTATGGCCATTTTCACGATATTGATTCTTCCTATCCATGAGCATGGTATGTTCTTCCATTTGTTTGTGTCCTCTTTTATTTCACTGAGCAGTGGTTTGTAGTTCTCCTTGAAGAGGTCCTTTACATCCCTTGTAAGTTGGATTCCTAGGTATTTGATTCTCTTTGAAGCAATTGTGAATGGAAGTTCATTCCTGATTTGGCTCTCTGTTTGTCTGTTACTGGTGTATAGGAATGCTTGTGATTTTTGCACATTAATTTTGTATCCTGAGACTTTGCTGAAGTTGCTTATCAGCTTAAGGAGATTTTGGGCTGAGACAATGGGGTTTTCTAAATATACAATCATGTCATCTGCAAAGAGGGACAATTTGATTTCTTCTTTTCCTAACTGAATACCCTTGATTTCTTTCTCTTGCCTGATTGCCCTAGCCAGAACTTCCAACACTATGTTGAATAGGAGTGGTGAGAGAGGGGCATCCCTGTCCTGTGCCAGTTTTCAAAGGGAATTTTTCCAGTTTTTGCCCATTCAGTATGATATTGGCTGTGGGTTTGTCATAAATAGCTCTTATTATTTTGAGGTACGTTCCATCAATACCGAATTTATTGAGCGTTTTTAGCATGAAGGGCTGTTGAATTTTGTCAAAAGCCTTTTCTGCATCTATTGAGATAATCATGTGGTTCTTGTCTTTGGTTCTGTTTATATGCTGGATTATGTTTATTGATTTACGAATGTTGAACCAGCCTTGCATCCCAGGGATCATGGTGGATAAGCTTTTTGATGTGCTGCTGAATCCGGTTTGCCAGTATTTTATTGAGGATTTTTGCATCGATGTTCATCAGGGATATTGGTCTAAAATTCTCTTTTTTTGTTGTGTCTCTGCCAGGCTTTGGTATCAGGATGATGTTGGCCTCATAAAATGAGTTAGGGAGGATTCCCTCTTTTTCTATTGATTGGAATAGTTTCAGAAGGAATGGTACCAGCTCCTCCTTGTACCTCTGGTAGAATTCAGCTGTGAATCCATCTGGTCCTGGACTTCTTTGGTTGGTTGGTAGGCTATTAATTATTGCCTCAATTTCAGAGCCTGCTATTGGTCTATTCAGGGATTCAACTTCTTCCTGGTTTAGTCTTGGAGAGTGTAAGTGTCCAGGAAATTATCCATTTCTTCTAGATTTTCTAGTTTATTTGCGTAGAGGTGTTTATAGTATTCTCTGATGGTAGTTGGTATTTCTGTGGGGTCGGTGGTGATATCCCCTTTATCATTTTTTATTGCGTCTATTTGATTCTTCTCTCTTTTCTTCTTTATTAGTCTTGCTAGCGGTCTGTCAATTTTGTTGATCTTTTCAAAAAACCAACTCCTGGATTCATTGATTTTTTGGAGGGTTTTTTGTATCTCTATCTCCTTCAGTTCTGCTCTGATCTTAGTTATTTCTTGCCTTCTGTTAGCTTTTGAATGCATTTGCTCTTGCTTCTCTAGTTCTTTTAATTGCGATGTTAGAGTGTCAATTTTAGATCTTTCCTGCTTTCTCTTGTGGGCATTTAGTGCTATAAATTTCCCTCTACACACTGCTTTAAGTGTGTCCCAGAGATTCTGGTATGTTGTATCTTTGTTCTCATTGGTTTCAAAGAACATCTTTATTTCTGCCTTCATTTCGTTATGTACCCAGTAGTCATTCAGGAGCAGGTTATTCAGTTTCCATGTAGTTGAGCGGTTTTGATTGAGTTTCTTAGTCCTGAGTTCTAGTTTGATTGCACTGTGGTCTGAGAGACAGTTTGTTATAATTTCTGTTCTTGTACATTTGCTGAGGAGTGCTTTACTTCCAATTATGTCGTCAATTTTGGAATAAGTGTGATGTGGTGCTGAGAAGAATGTATATTCTGTTGATTTGGGGTGGAGAGTTCTATAGATGTCTATTAGGTCTGCTTGCTGCAGAGTTGAGTTCAATTCCTGGATATCCTTGTTAACTTTCTGTCTCATTGATCTGTGTAATGTTGACAGTGGAGTGTTGAAGTCTCCCATTATTATTGTATGGGAGTCTAAGTCTCTTTGTAAGTCTCTAAGGACTTGCTTTATGAATCTGGGTGCTCCTGTATTGGGTGCATATATATATAGGATAGTTAGCTCTTCCTGTTGAATTGATCCTTTTACCATTATGTAATGGCCTTCTTTGTCTCTTTTGATCTTTGATAGTTTAAAGTCTGTTTTATCAGAGACTAGTATTGCAACCCCTGCTTTTTTTTGTTCTCCATTTGCTTGGTAAATCTTCCTCCATCCCTTTATTTTGAGCCTATGTATGTCTCTGCATGTGAGATGGGTCTCCTGAATACAGCAGACTGATGGGTCTTGACTATGCAGTTTGCCATTCTGTGTCTTTTAATTGGAGCATTTAGTCCATTTACATTTAAGGTTAATATTGTTATGTGTGAACTTGATCCTGCCATTATGATATTAACTGGTTATTTTGCTCGTTAGTTGATGCAGTTTCTTCCTAGCCTAAATGGTCTTTACATTTTGGCGTGGTTTTGCAATGGTTGGTACTGGTTGTTCCTTTCCATGTTTAGTGCTTCCTTCAGGGTCTCTTGTAAGGCAGGCTTAGTGGTGACAAAATCTCTAAGCATTTGCTTATCTGTAAAGGATTTTATTTCTCCTTCACTTATGAAACTTAGTTTGGCTGGATATGAAATTCTGGGTTTAAAATTCTTCTCTTTAAGAATGTTGAATATTGGCCCCCACTCTCTTCTGGCTTGTAGAGTTTCTGCCGAGAGATCTGCTGTTAGTCTGATGGGCTTCCCTTTGTGGGTAACCCGACCTTCTCTCTGGCTGCCCTTAAGATTTTTTCCTTCATTTCAACTTTGTGAATCTGGCAATTATGTGTCTTGGAGTTGCTCTTCTCGAGGAGTATCTTTGTGGCGTTCTCTGTATTTCCTGGATTTGAATGTTGGCCTGCCCTACTAGGTTGGGGAAGTTTTCCTGGATGATATCCTGAAGAGTATTTTCCAACTTGGTTCCATTTTCCCCCTCACTTTCAGGCACCCCAATCAGACGTAGATTTGGTCTTTTTACATAATCCCTTACTTCTTGCAGGCTTTGTTCATTTCTTTTTCTTCTTTTTTCTTTTGGTTTCTCTTCTCACTTCATTTTTCATTTGATCCTCAATCGCTGATACTCTTTCTTCCAGTTGATGGAGTCGGTTACTGAAGCTTGTGCATTTGTCACGTATTTCTCGTGTCATGGTTTTCATCTCTTTCATTTCGTTTATGACCTTCTCTGCATTAATTACTCTAGCCATCAATTCTTCCACTTTTTTTTCAAGATTTTTAGTTTCTTTGCGCTGGGTACGTAATTCCTCCTTTAGCTCTGAGAAGTTTGATGGACTGAAGCCTTCTTCTCTCATCTCGTCAAAGTCATTCTCCGTCAAGCTTTGATCCATTGCTGGCGATGAGCTGCGCTCCTTTGCCGGGGGAGATGCGCTCTTATTTTTTGAATTTCCAGCTTTTCTGCCCTGCTTTTTCCCCATCTTTGTGGTTTTATCTGCCTCTGGTCTTTGATGATGATGGTGACGTACTGATGGGGTTTTGGTGTAGGTGTCCTTCCTGTTTGATAGTTTTCCTTCTAACAGTCAGGACCCTCAGCTGTAGGTCTGTTGGAGATTGCTTGAGGTCCACTCCAGACCCTGTTTGCCTGGGTGTCAGCAGCAGATGCTGCAGAAGATTGAATATTGCTGAACGGCGACTGTATCTGTCTGATTCTTGCTTTGGAGGCTTCCTCTCAGGGGTGTACTCCACCCTGTGAGGTGTGGGGTGTCAGACTGCCCCTAGTGGGGGATGTCTCCCAGTTAGGCTACTCAGGGGTCAGGGACCCACTTGAGCAGGCAGTCTGTCCCTTCCCAGATCTCCACCTCCATGTTGGGAGATCCACTGCTCTCTTCAAAGCTGTCAGACAGAGTCATTTGGGTCTGCAGAGGTTTCTGCTGCTTTTGTGGTTGTTTCCTGTGCCCTGTCCCCAGAGATGGAGTCTACAGAGACAGGCAGATTTCCTTGAGCTGCTGTGAGCTCCACCTAGTTCGAGCTTCCCAGCGGCTTTGTTTACCTACTTAAGCCTCAGCAATGCCAGGCGCCCCTCCTCCAGCCTCGCTGCTGCCTTGCCACGAGATCGTGCTGTGCTAGCAATGAGGGAGGCTCTGTGGGCGTGGGACCCTCCCGGCCAGGTGTGGGATATAATCTCCTGGTGTGCCTGTTTGCTTAAAGCGCAGTATTGGGGTGGCAGTTACCTGATTTTCCAGGTGTTGTGTGTCTCAGTTCCCCAGGCTAGGAAAAGGGATTCCCTTTCCCCTTGCGCTTCCCAGGTGAGGCGAAGCCTCACCCTGCTTCAGCTCTCGCTGGTCGGGCTGCAGCAGCTGACCAGCACTGATTGTCCGGCACTCCCTAGTGAGATGAACCCAGTACCTCAGTTGAAACTGCAGAAATCACCGGTCTTCTGTGTCGCTCGCGCTGGGAGTTGGAGACTGGAGCTGTTCCTATTAGGCCATCTTGCTCCGCCCCCTAATTGGTATTTTTTTTAAAGGATTAAGGTTTCAGAAGTAAAAATTCTTAATTTGGGGTTAACAATAAATTGCTGCAAAAAAACTAAAATCCAAGTAGATAAATATATGCATGCCTTCTAAAATATAGCAAGTAACACAAAAGAAGGCCGAATGAACTTTAACCACAATATGAAGGATTTAGTTTGAACACTGTTGAGAACTTTCAGAAAGAAGGTGTTAAATCACATCATTCATTTAACCAATGTTAATTCTTTGCTTGACCAAACTTTAGTTAAGCTCCTGAAACTTCTCCTAGGCTTATCTGTGCATTTCTTTGTAAAATCCAGAAAAGAACACTGCTAAGTCAGTTTAGCAAGACTCCTCCCCGCTTGATATCTGATCACCCCCAATATCTGAACAGGTTCCTCATCCTCCACCATCCCCCAGGTGATGTCTGATCACCTTGAACTGTCTTCAACAAGAATCCTATTAGATAGTAAAGCGGCCTCATTGTCTGGGGTGACACCAGATATTCTTTGTCTCACAGTTGAGGAAATCAAAGACATGGACACACCAAGGGTGAGGTTGGAGCAGAAGCTTAATAGGTGAAAGAAAGAAAACAGCTCTCTGCTGCAGAGAGGGGTCCCAAAAAGGGTTGCTGTTCTGCAGTGAAATGCAAGGGTTTTTATAAATGAGCTGGTGGGGAGGGGGCATCTATCTACATAGGGGGTGAAAATCCCGTTAGGACCAGGTGTGTCATTTGCATAGAGCGTGATCTCTAGCAGCCCCCACCAACCTTTTATTATACAGGCAGGTTCTTAGCCTAAGCTTCTCCGTGTTGCTTATCTTTTTCCTACTACACATGTGCTAAAAAGTGGGGTGTAACACCCCGGCCCAAGGTAGTCCTTTCTTTTTTTCTTTTCTTTTTTTCATTCTGAGGTGGAGTCTCGCTCTATTGCCAGGCTGGAATGCAGTGGCACAATCTTGGCTCACTGCAACCTCTGCCTCCCGGGTTCAAGCGATTCTCCTGCCTCAGCCTCCCGAGTGGCTGGGACTACAGGTGCAAGCCACCATGCCCAGCTAATTTTTGTATTTTTAGTAGACAAGGGGTTTCACCATGTTGGCCAGGATGGTCTGGATCTGTTGACCTTGTGATTCGCCCACCTTGGCCTCCCAGTGTGCTTGGATTACAGGTGTGAGCCCCTGCTCGCTCCAGGCCCAAGGTAGTCCTTTCTACCAGTGCAGATGCAGGCATCCCCCAAGCAAGCTTCCAGCTTCCTTATCTGAGTGTGTCCAAAAAAGGAAAAGAATGTGCTTACTAAGGCCCACTGTGCTTATTGGGATCCACTGTATATATGTGAAGCTTGCGGATTACCCAGGAAGCTCCCCACGCTACGCCCGAGTTTGCTTCCTTATCAATGTTTGGCAGCCCGATCTTCCAGGCTTCTCCTTGTTAGGAGAGAAGCGATTTCTTGGGCTGCTTTGTGTTAGAAGGGAAGTTTGCCAAGGATTCTTTGCCCTAGCTATCTGCCTAGATAGTTTCTTCCTCCTGTCTCAATAGGTTTAGCCAGAATCCCCCTTACCCGATACCTCCCCTTAGTAATTTCCCATCCACTGATCCCTACCCTGCTTCTTGGCTACAAATTCCCACTTTCCCATAATGTTTTCAGAGTTGAGTCTAGTCTCTCTCTTCCATTGCAAAATCCTATTGCTGTTGTCCCTATACCTGCGGTGATGGTCCTGGATAATGTCTGCTGTACTCTGCCTTATCAAGTATCATTTAATATTTCTTTAGTATAAGTTGGGGGCATTTAGTGTTTGTTGCTGATTTCTCACTATTCTTTGAAAAATCCTAAATCTCACCCACTGTAAATTAACACCTCTGGTGAAAGGCTGTTTTGATGGGATTTTAAAGAGTAAGGTCCAGGCTTTTTGTCATGAAGTCCAAGGACAATCACAGAAGTGCTGCATGTTCAGCTCAAGAACAAGATATTTATGAGAGTGCATAAGTACTTTGTTTTGATGGTGAGGTGTATTGGGTTGTAAATTTTAGAAAATAACTCAGGTAAGGAACATCTGTTTATTGACAGAGAACTTCTCATTTCCACTGCCACTGTCCGGGCACTTACCGTTTCTTGCCTGTGTTGCTACAGTAAATGCCTAACTGGTTTTCTTTCCTATAATCTTGTGCCCTTCCAATATGTATTCCAATCTGCTGTCCAAGAGATCTTTTAAAAGGGCAAACCTGACCATGTCACTCCACTCTCCTGCTTAAAAACCCTTTTGCAATATGCCAGTGCCTTGAGGATTGCAATCAATCAGCTTCACAAAGTGCATCATCATGTGACTGTTGCCTCTCTTTAAAGTTTCTATCTTGTTAGTGCTTTATACTTAACTTTTTACTTAGGCAGATGAATTACTAGCAGCTTCACGAAAAGCATATGGGTTCATAGGATTGTCTTTTTGTTTTTCTCTCTGCCGACACAGCCTCCATATTGTCTAGTACCCCATTAAGAGTTAATTGCAGTGTTACCTTCCCAGGCTGAGGTAGGTTACATATTTCTATTCTATTCAGTTCTCCATAACACCTTGTATACAGGTCTAACACAGTACCAGCCTTGTTGGGTTGAAATTGTTGAATCTCTCTCTTTTTTTTTTTCTCTCTCTCTCCTAATACATCATGAATTCTTTTAGGTTAGGGGTTGTGTCTTGCTTGTCTTTGTATACACAGAGCTTAACATAATTTGTGGAAAATGGAAGACAAATAATAGATGTGGCTTATCAGAAATCAGTTTTGTTTTTTGGCACTGTTCATCTGGTTAATATACTGAGAAAACATGCTTTCTAGCATTTATTTACTTCTGTTTGAAAGTGTACTTTTCTTTACTTTGTTACCAAAGGTCTGGGGTCTGTTCTCAACGATTGTGGTCCACGCATTAGGAAGAATACTAATGGTACAGTTCATTGGTTCACAAAAGGGTCACTGGAGTCAGTGTTTGCATTTGAATCTTGGGTCTTTATTAGCTGTGTAATTTTGAACAGGTTACTATACTTCTCTAATATTTCAGCTTTTCCATCTGTGAAAAAAACAGTGCCTCCCACACAGAGTTGTTGGAGGACTGAGACAATCCTTGTTAAGCATTTAGGGTATCTGAAAGGGAGCAAGCATTTCATGAATGTTAGATATTATTATTTTAAGAATTTCTGCCTTTATTTTTTCCGGGGATCTGCTGACATTCTTTGGAACTAGGCAAAAGCATAAAACGTGTTGCTAAGTACCGAGAGTAAGGAGATTGAAATTGATGAAGGCATGGCACTTTCTTACCAAATTTCAAAATAGAAAATAGAGGTTCCCATAAGAGAGGAAAAAAGTCCTCTAAGAATTTAGAAGAATGGGAGATTATTTTCACCTGGGCTAGAGTTCTCAGCCTCTGCACTACTGACATATTGAGACATATTATTCTTTGTTGGGTAGGACTATCTTGTGCATTGTAGGGTGTTGAGCAACATTTCTGGCCTCTGCCAACTAGATGCAAGGAGCATGTTCCCAGGTGTGAAAACCAAAAATGTTTACAGGCATTGCCAAATATTCTCTGGGGGATAGGGCTGGGTGGGGGGTAAATTTGCTCCCAGTTAAGAACCACTAAGCTAGGGAAATTTGAGAAAATGTGGCCTAGATATGCAGGGAGTTGCGGGGTAAAGTTGGGTCACCTGTGGAGATAATTTTTTTTTTTAATTATTATCATACTTTAAGTTCTGGGGTACATGTACAGAACGTGCAGGTTTGTTACATAGGTATACATATGCCATGGTGGTTTGCTGCACCCATCAACCCGTCACCTACATTAGGTATTTCTCCTAATGCTATCCCTCCCCTACCCCCCTACCCCCTGAAAGGCCCCAGTGTGTTATGTTCCTTTCCCTGTGTCCGTGTGTTCTCATTGTTCAACTCCCACGTATGAGTGAGAATATGCAGTGTTTGGTTTTCTGTTCTTGTGTGTTAGTTTGCTGAGGAGGATAGTTTCCAGCTTCATTCATGCCCCTGCAAAGGATATAAACTTATCCTTTTTTATGGCTGCATAGTATTCATGTCATCTGCAAACAGAGATATTTTGACTTTCTCTTTTCCTATTTGAATACCCTTTATTTCTTCCTCTTGCCTGATTGCCTTGACCAGAACTTCTAATTCTATGTTGAATAGGAGTGGTGAGAGAGGGCATCCTTTTCTTGTGCTGGTTTTCAAAGGGAGTGCTTCCAATTTTTTCCCATTCAGTATGATACTGGCTGTGGAATTGTCATAGATAGCTCTTATTATTTTGAGATACATTCCATAAATACCTAGCTTATTGAGAGTTTTTAGCATGAAAGGCTGTTGAATTTTATCAAAGGCCTTTTCTGCATCTATTGAGATAATCATGTGGTTTTTGTCATTGGTTCTGTTTATGTGGTGGATTATGTCTATTGATTTGCATATGTTGAACCAGCCTTGCATCCCGGGGATGAAGCCAACTTGATCGTGGTGGATAAGTTTTTTGATGTGCTGCTGGATTTGGATTGTTAATTTTTATTGAGGATTTTGCATCGATGTTCATCAGCCTGAAATTTCAGCCTGAAATTTTCTTTTTTTGTTGTTTCTCTGCCAGGTTTTGGTATTAAGATGACGATGGCCTCATACAATGAATTAGGGAGGAGTCCCTCTTTTTCTATCATTTGGAATAGTTTAAGAAGGGATGGTACCAGCTCCTTTTTGTACCTCTGGTAGAATTAGCCTTTCCATCTGTCTGACCCTGGGCTTTTTTTGGTTGGTAGGCTATTGTTTACTGCCTCAATTTCAGAACTTGTTACTTGTCTATTCAGGGATTTGACTTCTTTCTGGTTTATTCTTGGGAGGGTTTAATGTGTTCAGGAATTTATCAATTTCTTCTAGATTTTCTAGTTTATTTGGGTAGAGGTGTTTATAGTATTCTCTGATGGCAGTTTGTATTTCTGTGAGATCAGTGGTGATATCCCCTTTATCATTTTTATTGTGTCTACTTGATTCTTCTCTCTTTTCTTCTTTATTAGTCTGGCTTGTGGTCTATTTTGTTAATCTTTTCAAAAAACCAGCTACTGGATTCATTGATTTTTTTGAAGAGTTTTTTGTATCTCTGTCTCCTTTGGTTCTGCTCTTATCTTAGTTATTTCTTGTCTTCTGGTAGCTTTGAATTTGTTTGCTTTCGCTTCTCTAGTTCTTTTAAGTGTGATGTCACAGGGTGTCTATTTGAGATCTTTCCTGCTTTCTTCTGTGGGGCATTTAGTGCTATAATTTTCCCTCTAAACACTGTTTTAGCTGTGTCCCAGAGATTCTGGTATGTTGTTTCTTTGTTCTCATTGGTTTCAAAGAACTTACTTATTTCTGCTTTAATTTCATTATTTACCCAGTAGTCATTCAGGAACAGGTTGTTCAGTTTCCATGTAGTTATGTGGTTTTGAGTGAGTTTCTTAATCCTGAATTCTAATTTGATTCCACTGTGGTCTGAGAGACTGCTTGTTATGATTTCCGTCCTTTTGCATTTGCTGAGGAGTGTTTTACTTCCAATTATATGGTCAATTTTAGAATAAGTGTGATGTGGTGCTGAGAAGAATGTATATGCTGTTGATTTGGCATGGAGAGTTTTGTAGATGCCTATTAGGTCTGCTTGATTCAGAGCTGAGTTCAAGTCCTGAATATCCTTGTTAATTTTCTGTCTCATTGATCTGTGTAATATTGACAGTGAGGTGTTAAAGTCTCCCATTATTATTGTGTGGCAGTTAAGTCTCTTTGTAGGTCTCTAAGAATTTGCTTTATGAATCTGGGTGCTCCTGCATTGGGTGCATATAGATTTAGGATAGTTAGCTCTTCTTGTTGCATTGATCCCTTTACCATTAAGTTATGGCCTTCTTTGTCTTTTTTGATCTTTGTTTGGTTAAAGTCTGTTATATCGGAGACTAGGATTGTAACCCCTGCCTTTTTTTTTTTTTGCTTTCCATTTGCTTGGTAAGTATTCCTCCATCCCTTTATTTTGAGCCTATGTGTGTCTTTGCATGTGAGATGAGTCTCCTGAATACAGCACACTGATGGGTCTTGACTCTTTATCCATTTTGCCAGTCTGTGTCTTTTAATTGGGTCATTTAGGCTATCTACACTTAAGGTTAATATTGTTATATGTGAATTTGATCCTGTCATTATGATGCTTGCTGGTTATTTTGCCCATTAGTTGATGCAGTTTCTTCATAGTGTTGATGGGCTTTACAATTTGGTATGTTTTTGCAGTGGCTGGTACCGGTTTTTTCTTTCCATATTTAGTGCTTCCTTCAGGAGCTCTTGTAAGGCAGGCTTGGTGTTGACAAAATCTCTCAGCGTTTGCTTGTCTGTAAAGGATTTTATTTCTCCTTCACTTATGAGGCTTAGTTTGGCTGGATATGAAATTCTGGGTTAAAAATTCTTTTCTTTAAGAATTGTGAATATTGGTCCCCCCTCTTCTGGCTTGTAGGGTTTCTGCAAGGAGATCCACTGTTAGTCTGTTGGGCATCCCTTTGTGGGTAACCTGATCTTCCTCTCTGGCTGCCCTGAACATGTTTTCCTTCATTTCAACCCTGGTGAATCTGACAGTTATGTTTTGGGGTTGCTCTTCTCAAGGTCTATATTTGTGGTGTTCTCTGTATTTCCTGAATTTGAATGTTGGCCTATCTTGCTCGGTTGAGGAATTTCTCCTGGATAATATTCTGAAGGGTATTTTCCAACTTGGTTCCATTCTCCTCGTCACTTTGAGGTACACCAATCAAATGTAGGTTTGGTCTTTTCACATACTCCCATATTTCTTGGAGGCTTTCTTCATTCCTTTTCATTCTTTCTTCTGTAATCTTGTCTTCACACTTTATTTCATTAAGTTGATCTGCAATCTCTGATAGCCTTTCTTCCACTTGATCGATTGGGCTATTTATAACTTGTGTATGCTTCACAGTGTTCTCATGCTGTGTTTTTCAGTTCCATCAGTTCATTTATGTTCTTCTCTAAACTGGTTATTCTAGTTAGCAATTCATCTAACCTTTTTGGAAGGTTCTTAACTCCCTTGCATTGGGTTAGAACATGCTCTTTTAGCTTGGAGGAGTTTGTTATTACTCACCTTCTGAAGCCTTCTTCTGTCAATTCGTGAAACTCATTCTTCGTCCGGTTTTGTTCCCTTGCTGGTGAGGAGTTGTGATCCTTTGGGGGAGAAAAGGCATTCTGGATTTTGGAATTTTCAGCCTTTTTGTGCTGGTTTTCCTCATATTCATGGATTTATCTACCTTTGGTCTTTGATGTTGGTGACCTTCAGATGGAGTTCCTGTGTGGACATCCTTTTTGTTGATGTTGGTGCTCTTTCTTTCTGTTTGTTAGTTTTCCTTCTAACAGGCCCCCATCTGCTGGAATTTGCTGGAGGTCCACTGCAGACCCTGTTTGCCAGGGTATCACTAGCAGATGCTGCAAAACAGCAAAGATTGCTGCTTGTTCCTTCCTCTGGAAGCTTCATCCCAGAGGGGCACCAGCCAGATGCCTGCCAGATGCCAGCCAGAGCTCTTCTGTATGAGGTGTCTGTCGACCCCTGCTGGGAGGTGTCTCCCAGTGAGGAGGCATGGGTGTCAGGGTCCCACTTGAAGAGACTGTCCCTTAGCACCCCCCCCCCCCCTCCCCCCCCCCCCCCCCCCCCCCCCCCCCCCCCCCCCCCCCCCCCCCCCCCCCCCCCCCCCCCGAGCTTGAGTGCTGTGCTGGGAGATCTGCTGCTCTCTTCAGAGCCATTGGGCAGTGTGCTGAAGCTGCGCCCACAGCCACCCCTTCCCCCAGGCGCTCTGTCCCGGGGAGATGGGAGTTTTATCTAAAAGCCCCTGACTGGGGCTGCTTCCTTTCTTTCAGAGATGCCTTACCCAGAGAGGAGGAATCTAGAGAGGCAGTCTGGCTACAGTGGTTTTGCAGAGCTGCGGTGGGCTCTGCCCAGTTCAAACTTCCTGGTGGGGTGGCTTTGTTTACAATGTGAGGGAAAAATCGCCCCTCAAGCCTCAGTAATGGCAGATACCCCTCCCCCCACCAAGCTCAAGTGTCCCAGGTTGACTTCAGACTGCTGTGCTGGCAGTGAGAATTTCAGGCCAGTGGATCTTAGCTTGCTGGGCTCTGTGGGGCTGGGATCTGCTGAGCTAGACCCCTTGGCTCCCTGGCTTCAGTCCCTTTTCTAGTGGTTCTGTCTTGCTGGTATTCCAGGTGCTATTGGGTTATGAAAAAAACTCCTGCAACTAGCTCAGTGTCTGCCCAAACAGCCACCCAGTTTTGTGGTTGAAACCCAGGGCCCTGTTTGTATAGGCACCTGAGGGGATCTCCTGGTCTGTGGGTTGTGAAGACTGTGGGAAAAGTGTAATGTCTGGGCCAGTGTGCACCGTTCCTCACGGCACAGTCGCTCATTGCTTCCCTTGGCCAAGGGAGGGATTTCCCTGATCCCTTGCACTTCCTAGGTGAGGCAGTGCCCCCCACCCTGCTTCGGCTTGCCCTCTGTGGACTGCATCCACTGTCTAACCAGTCCCAATAAGGTGAGCCAGGTACCTCAGTTGTAAATGTAGAAATCACCCACCTTCTGCTTTGATATCACTGGGAACTGCAGACTGGAGCTTTTCCTATTTGGCCATCTTGTTTGCAACTTTGGAGATAATTTTCAAATGAATCACATAGTTCAGAAGAGGCTTTACACATGATTTTGGGCCAGGCATGGTGGCTCACGCCTGTAATCCCAGCAATTTGGGAGGCCAAGGTGGGTGGCTCACCTGATATCAGGAGTTTGAGACCAGCCTGGCCAACATGGTGAAACCCTGTCTGTACTAAAAATAAAACAATTAGCCAGGCATGGTGGTGGGCACCTGTAATCCCAGCTACTCAGGAAGCTGAGGCAGGAGAATTGCTTGAACCCAGGAGGTGGAGGTTGCAGTGAGGTGAGATCATGCATTGCACTCCAGCCTGGGCAAAAAGAGTGAAATTTCTTCTCAGTTAAAAAAAAAAAAAGAGGAAAATTTATCCTCGGGAAATCTTTAAAAATAGGATTTATTTATTTATTCATTCATTCATTCATTCATTCATTCATTCATTCATTTTTGAGAGGGAGTCTCGCTCTGTTGCCTAGGCTAGAGTGCAGTGGCACGATCTCAGCTCATTGCAAGCTCTGCCTCCCAGGTTCCCACTATTCTCTTGCCTCAGCCTCCCAAGTAGCTGGGACTACAGGCACCCGCCACCATGCCTGGCTAATTTTTTGTATTTTTAATAGAGACAGGATTTCACTGTGTTAGCCAGGATGGTCTCAGTTTCCTGACCTCGTGATCTGCCCACCGTGGCCTCCCAAAGTGCTGGGATTACAGGCGTGAGCCACCGTGCCCGGATTTATTTTTATCTGTCTAAAATAAATTAGGTGTTGAGTTGGAGGGAGGAAGGGATTATCTGGTTTATTAACATTTGCCACTCCCAGAAGCTGATGATCATCTGGTGTATTATCAGTGCATCAAAAGTCTAGAGACAAAAGATGGGTGCAAAGATGCAAAGCATGGCTCTGACCCAAAGGAGCTTGTCCATTATAAACTCTTTAAAGGCAGAGGGCCATATGTTTTGAGGATGTTTACGAGACACATTAAAAAAGTGCTAGTTAGATATATCTCTATTTAAACAATAACTTAAGACAATAAGAAAGACACTTTCACAAGATTACTAACAAAATTTTCTAGGAGTTTAGGGGAGGAAGAAAGTTTTTCAGGTTCACTAATAGAAGAAGGCTTTACCCAGAGTGATATATAAACAGAGCCTTGAAAATGAGCTGCGTGCAGTGGCTCACGCCTGTAATTTCAGGACTTTGGGAGGCCAAGGTGGGCAGATCACCTGAGGTCAGGAGTTTGAGAACAGCCTGGCCAACATGGTGAAACTCCGTCTCTACTAAAATGACAAAAATGAGCTGATTGTGGTGGCAGGCGCCTGTAATCCCAGCTACTCGGGAGGCTGAGGCATGAAAATTGCTTGAACCCGGGAGGCGGAGGTTGTAGTGAGCCGAGATCCTGCCTCTGCACTGAAGCCTGGGCAACAGAGTGAGACCCTGTCTAAAAAAAAAAAAAAAAAAAAAGAAAAGAGTGAGCTTTAGATGAGATAGACCAGTCAAAAATCCTGAACAAACAATGCCGGTAGGAATGGAGGTAGGAATGCATGGAAGAGATTTACAGCAGAGGATTATCTGGGCCAGAGTTGAGGGTTTGGTGGATCATAACAGATGGGGTTAAAGAAATATTTGCATTTTGTTTGTTGAAGGAAAAATAGTTTCATTTATGCAAACTCTAGTAAAATGCTCTCTGGGGTCTTTGTTGATAAGCTACCTCAGGGGCTTCGGACAGGATTTAAAGGGACAGAACAAATGCTGCTCTGTTTAGACTCACATGGTTTTCTCTGTGGTGTGCTGGTCATTTGTCAGGGCAGTGTACTTGTTCTGGTCCTGTTTCCTCTTCTCTGAAATTAGTTTTCAGAGAATCATGCACCCTTTGCCTGTGGCAGAAGTTTGAACTTCCAAAGCTGTCTCCTTTCTCTTTTTGCTCGGAATCCTGATGCTCTGGTTATATGGGTTATGGTAAAGATTGTCTTATTTTCTTAACAGCTTCCAAGCATTCTGGGCCATTTTTTGGGTGCCAGTAATAAACAGAGCTATTTAAACATGACATCACACACAGTTAAGTGCCATGTGTATTATCATATCCTGTTATTTACATTGTGTAAATAGAAGTGCACAGAAGTAGCAACTACCAGCAAATGAAGTCAACAAATAAAGGAATAACACTAAAATTTAACAGCCTCATCTATTGGCAGCCAAAAATCTTTCTATTTGTTTAGGTTTAAGTCAAGGTAATTTTCTTCCACTTTGAAAAGATGAAAACAGTGCCAAATTAAAAAATATGAAAACACATCTAAAGGAATATATTTTTAAAATATTGGCTGGGCCAATATTTTTATGCAGCCACCCGCTTCCCCTAGGCCACTGACTCTTATTAAACCCTGTGAACTACAGCGGACACTGCTGCTTCCTGCCTCTGGACAATCAACTCCTGCCATTCTTCTCCCTCTGGCAAGCAGAGAACACCTACTGCCTTTCATGACCAGCTGTTAAAGAAAGTGTTGCCCTGATATAGCTTTAAGGTCCCCCAAAAGCTGTTGTACTAAGAGGGTGGTCCCACATATTGAATTCAGGTCCTATTGCTTGTTCTTGATTATTATTTTTCCTTAAGAAACAAACATCATTTTCCCATTCAGAACTCATTTTTCCTTGATAATCCTCAGTCTGTCAAACACATTAGAACAGATCTAAACTCCTACTCATTTAATTCCTACCGTCTATCCTTTGCCTCTTACCATATCTAATTAGGGGTGTGATTAAGATAAGTTTTCAATGTAAATATTTTTGATAGCCCTTTTTTCATCATTTTTACAACCCAGAAAGTTTCTCAAGGACTTTTTGAAATATAGTCATCATTGAAGATAGTGCCCCATCTCCCAGTTTCTTGGGAGGGTAGGCGCCTTGCTCCAATTTGCATAACTACCTCCTGTTATAAAGTTATGAGAAGCTTATTCTTTTTTGGATAAAGCCAGTCAGTAAACTCAGATGGCCTATGATTTCCTCCTAACATCCTCCAGTACTTTTCTACTAGATCACCCCAGTACTTAAAATCCCTCTCACCCTTTGCTTCAGCAGACTTGAGTTCAGACCTCTGTTTCCCATTGCAATAGCCTCCAATAAAGTCTTCTTTACTTCTTTAATTATTTTATCCTGTGCAATTTTTGCTTTGATGATGATGATAGTTTTCATAGGTTTGAAGATCTGGAGACTAGGAAATGGGAGTAGCAATGGAAATAGGAGAAAGTGAAGGGATATTCTTTTAGTGAGGGAATTTGTTGAGTTTGAACATTTGGGATTTAGGCTGGTAATTGACATTCAAGTGATGAAGTGGCTCCGGAGCTTTGATAATACTTGGACTTGAGAGTCAGTCAACATAGTGGTGATGTTTAAAGCCCTGATAAAGTGTTATTTCTGTACAGAATCAGGAAGATCAGAAGATCAGATGAGAGATGATCGGGGGCTAAGATAGAAACTTTGTTAAGGGTTGAAGAAAAGGACTAAGCACTGTTAGGAAAGAAGATAGAAGGGTCCCAAGTAATCAACAGAAATAAAAATAAAGAAGGGAGTTTGGGTGTTGCTAAAAGTAAATTCCTAAAAGAACATTACATGGAAGAGTGACAGAGGAAATTTTAGAGGTGGAATGTATAGCTAAGAACTTGATCAGAAATAACACAAATCATTTGAGAATTTGGGTGAAAAGCAGAGAAGAAGGAGGTTGTAATAAAATTCTTTTTCCCAGAATAGATAATACTAAAATATTTATTAAAGTTAGAGTGATAAAAACAACAAAAAAAAAAGATTGGTTCTCAGAATACTAGAGTTAGTTTGGGCAGGTGGGAATGTTAACTTTCAAAGGAAGGATTTGAGCATATGTATATGTGTGTCTGTGTGTTTAAGGGGTAATGTTGTTAGTATTATTTTCATTATATAAAAATTAATTTTAGTATTTGAAAAGAAGTCTTGTAGAGTCAGTCTTACTTTTTTAAGCAGTAAATTGAAAAATCAAACTGAAGTAAATTTTTATAACATCTTTTTTTAAAGGAAGAATTAATTACCCATGCTAGAGGGCAAGACTGCTTTGAAGTCAGTGGGTACAAAGGTATTTCAAGGACAAATGCCTGTTAGAGAAAACTAATGGAGGAAATTTTGGTTTAGAAAGGAAGTGCATCACGTAGGTTGGAAAATAAGAGATAGATGGTAAATGACATTTTCCCTGAATTTTTGACTTGTAAAAGAATAGTAGGAATAAAGATAATGTTATTCTGGACTATTTGAAAGCTGTTTTTACTTAGACTAAATAAGCATATTGGTTTATACTTACATAGTGCCTACCAAGTGTTTGGCACGTTTAAATTCACTAAATACTTTCACCAAATCTCTCCAGAAAGTACTATTACTATCCCCAGTTTCCTAATGAGGACATTGACAGGTTAAGTAACTTTCCCAGAGTTATTTACTCACCTAAGAAATAGGGTCAGGATTAGAATCCAGGGTAATCTAAGACCAAAGTCTGTGTACACTATACTCTACTGCCTCTTACAGACAGAAAATAGATGTTGCAAATTCCTGAATGAAATTCACCTCATCAAAATTTACCTACGAGCAGTGCATTGGAGAGAAACTGGATCAAATTAAATGTTAAAAATTATTAAAAACAATGTTCTGGTTATGTTTTATAGATTTCTTTTGTCCTCTGCTTTTCTTATAAGGCTGTGAGTAAACATTATTTTCTTAGCAGCTGATACAAGAATATCTTCATTGAGTAAAATTCACTTTATGGAGAAAATATCATATATCCTCTGGTTTCCTCATTTTCCTGATGAGAAGCTCCAAAAAAATTTATCCGGTTGATGGGAATATGTAACCTTTCAGGAATGTGGCAAAACTGAGCATAATATGTAACTATAATATTGCATTTATGATTAATTACAGGGGTGTGTGTGTGGGCAGGGGGGCGGCTCTCAGGACTGATCGTTTACATAACACCTTTATGGGAAATAGAAAGAGGCTCTCTCTGCATGAATGAATTAGAAAAACGCATTTAGCCTTTTCGTTCTGTACACTCTAAATGCATATGTCTGAGTTCAAATCCTAGCTCTGCCTCATCCTGTGGAATGACTTTGGTAAATAACTAGCCTCTCAGTACTTCCATTTCCTCATCTTTGTATTGGGGACAATTAGTGCTCTCTTCACAATTAATTGTGTGGTTGAATTGAGGTGTTAGGAAGAAGGTATGGCTGGCCCATAGCAAACATTTCATATATATCATCTATTTGTTCCTAAAAATCAAATATGGCATTAATTTAGAAATAACACTTTTTTCCACTTGCCTTTTATGCAAAAATGTTATTGAGACATTTCCCCTCGTCTTTAATATCTGTCTTTATCATCAATAGACACACTTTTGAATCATTTAAAACAGTTTTGCAGAGCCCAACGTCTTGAATTCCAAGTTGAGAAACAGTACTGTGTTTTTGTGTTTGGCACTTGTATTACTCTGTTTTCACACTGCTGATAAAGACATACCTGTGACTGGGTAATTTATAAAGAAAAGGAGGTTTAATGGACTCACCATTCCACGTGGCTGGGGAGGCCTCACAATCATGGCCCAAGGCTACAGGCACGTTTTACATGGTGGCAGTAAGAGAGGATGAGAGCCAAGTGCAAGGGGGAAACCCCTTATAAAATCATCAGATCTCGTGAGACTTATTCTCTACCACAAGAACAGGATGGGGGAAACCACCCCCATGATTCAGTTATCTCCAACCAGGTTCCTCCCTCAACACGTGGGAATTATGGGAGCTACAATTCAAGATGAGATTTGGGTGGGGACACAGCCAAACCATATATATTGGTGCTGTCATAAAAAATTGTATCCCAAGCCACCATGGCTCCTCACAGAGTATTAGGACAGATTTTTTTTATTCTACTCTGTTGAGTGTAGGTGATCTCTAAAATGTAATTATTTTATGTATTACTTTTAAAGAAAACTTTGTTTATTTTTTTGAGACAGAGTCTGGGTCTATCACTCAAAGTGGCATGATCTCTGCGCCCTGCAACCTCCGCCTCTTGGGTTCCAAGTGGTTCTCGTGCCTCAGCCTTCTGAGTAGCTGGGATTACAGGCATGAGCCACCACACCCAACTAATTTTTGTATTTTTAGTAGAGATGGGGTTTTGCCATGTTGGCCAGGCTGGTCTCAAACTCCTGGCTTCAAGTAATTTGCCTGCCTCAGCCTCCCAAAGTGTTGTGATTATAGGTGTGAGTGACATGCCCTCCGAGCCACTGTGCTTAGCCAGAAATCTTTAAAAAGTTAGTGTATAACAGCATCCAGCAATTCTTATTGTGAATTTATACTCAAATAATAATTAAATAATAATTATTAAATCTGTGAAAATTTTCTTTTTATCAAAAAGAAGAATTTCTCCCTCTTTTTATGTCAGATGACTTGATAGGAATTAAAAACTATCATTGTGGTTATTTCTGGCTAATTTTTCTTCCTCAAACAGTACTTTAGGGCTCAAAATAAAGAAATTTAGAGAGCCCTTCATATTTGAGTATAAGGTACATTCTTTTTTCTAAATGTGAATTTGGTGAAAATTTTTTTAGCTATATTTTACATTGATAAGATGCTTAGGGTATACAGGGAAACTAAAAGGCATACGCAGAAAAATAGATGATTTTAAACTTGCCTCTTAGAGGCAGCGGCATTGTTGCCTGAGAGATGACTGCAGTGTGTACCTTTTAGAGCAGAACACAATGTTTCAAAGTGTAATCACAGATTTTAGTGCATTTAGATTCACTACTTTGAGGCACAACTTAGATATGGAGCCCATGAACCTACATGTTAAACAAGGTCTTTCCTACCCCAAGTATTTTTTATGCACACTACAGTTTGAGTAATTGTATTTCATATAATAGAGGATATGTGTGGCAGAAAGGAGTGGAGAGAACAGCCAGAGAAGAGGGAGGGCAAGAATAGACCAAGTGATTAAGACAGGGAGGTGGGACTGGGAAAGAGACTTACTGTAAGGCATTGGCTCACTTGACTGTGAAGGCTCAGAAGTCTGGGAGCTGAAGGGGGTGAACTGGGGACCCAGAAGAGCTGATGGTGCAGTTTTAGTCAGAATTTGAAGGTCTGAAAACCAGGAGGGTTGATAGTGTAGTTCCAATCTGAGTCCATGTCTAAGGGCAGGAAAAGACCAATGTCTCAACTTGAAGATGGTCAGGCAGAGAGAAAATTACCCAGTCTCAGGCATTCTGTTATGACAACAGAAAATGAAATAAGAGAGTGTGCTTAAATATATGAAAACAGTAATAAGCCTGTAATCTCTCTCTCTCTCTCTTTTTTTTTTTTTGTTGAGACGACGTCTTGCTCTGTTGCCCAGGCTGGAGTGCAATGGTGTGATCTCAGCTCACTGCAACCTCTGCCTCCTGGGTTCAAGTAATTCTCCTGCTTCAGCCTCATAAATAGCTGTGATTACAGGTGTGTGCCACTGTGCCCAGCTAATTTTTGTATTTTTAGTAGAGATGGGGTTTCACCATGTTGGTCAGGCTGGTCTCAAACTCCTGACCTCGTGATCTGCCCACCTCAGCCTCCCAAAGGCCTGTAATCTCATGGGAGAGAGACATCTTTTACTAGAAAAGTGCTGTGTCCAGAGTTAAAAGTAAAGGTAAAATAAACGCTATTCACTACGCTTGGGAAAGATGAGAGGCCAAAGAGGTGAAAAGAGAAAGAAGGAAGTTATCAATGACAAAGTTATAAATATTTATGAGTGAACAATCTGAACAAAAGTCATATCATTTATTAGATGACATTGAAAGGTTATTTGTACTACTTCAGTGATTTTGTTGTGTATTTCTGTAAAAAAGGGGTATATGTAAAATGAAAAATGTTCCTGATAAAGTATGCACAATAAAGATATTTCTATGATATGGATCACTTTGACAACATTGTAAAGGGCTATTTGTGTTTCAGCCTCCCTGCTGGTCCCCATTTTCCTCATAATAGACTCTCTCCTCTACTTCAACGGGTCTGGTATCCCATTTCTTGCCCCTTTTCCCATGCTTTCTCAGTTTTAAGAAATTTCAGTGTGATGGTTGATGAATTATACTTTATGTAAATTTCAGTGACTTCTGTCATTTATATTTGAAGCTATTTGACTAGGCGCCAGTGACCAGGGTGGGAGAGACTTGGGATGACAAGGAGAGGTTGAGGGGTGCTTTTTGTCCCTCTTTCTCTCCCCTTTTATGCCAGTCAGATACTTTCCAAATAGAGTATTGATTTTACCCTGGCAAATGTAAAAGAAAACTTACACCAGACAGAGTTAAATAGAGAAAAAGGACTTTTTTCAAGACTATTGAAGTAGATGTCAAGACTATCGCAACGCAGGAGAGATTGAATTCAACTCTGAGTACAAGGACACCTGGGGATTTATAGCAAATGGACAGAGTGAGGGAGTCATTAAATGGAAATATTAGGAGGAGCTTAGTTACAAAGGGTGGGGAATCAGAAACTTTATTGGATATCAAGGGTTAGAGGTATTTTTGCTAAACTGGCTTTAGGAGGATTCTTGTTAAAACTAGGACAACTGGATTCTTTGTTAAAACTATGCTTAACAAACCAAGGACAAGTTTTAGTCAAGAAAAGGGCTCACAGGCTGGCACAATGGCTCATGCCTGTAATCCCAGCACCTTGAGGGGCCAAGGCAGGTGGATCACTTGAGGTCAGGAGTTTGGGACCAGCCTGGGCAACATGGCAAAACCTATCTCTACTAAAAATACAGAAATTAGCTGGGCGTGGTGACGTGCGCCTGTAATCCCAGCTACTCATGAGGCTGAGGCAGGAGAATCGCTTGAACCTGGGAGGTGGAAGTTGTAGTGAGCTGAGATTGCACCACTGCCCTCCAGACTGGGTGACACAGAGTGAGACTCTGTCTCAGGAAAAAAAACAAAACAAAACAAAAACTCAGAGTGAGGAGCCTGCTTAAAACTTGGTCAAGGACAGATTCTTTGTCAACAATGAGAGGTTTAAGAGTGCAGCTGAACGGTGAACGATATAATTTCTAACTTTGTTCAGGCAAAACTTTGGTGTTTGAAATCCTCCCATTCCTTCTCTTTAATGGCAGTAGTCACAATAATTATCACTTCCATAGTTCCAGGTATGCCACTTACTACTCTTCATGTGCCAGTGCATTTTATCCTCACAGCATCCCTGTCAGATAGGTCCTTTGACTATCCCTTTGTCACACGCGAAAATTAAAGCATAGTGAGGTGAGGTCACACACTGAGTAGTGACATCAGACACCAGACGCCGTGTTCTTCACCTGTATGTTACACCGTCCTGTTGTGAGGGGCTCCCTCGAGCACAAGTGGATGCCTTCACTAGTTCTCTCCCTTCCCTCTCTTCCTTGTGGAAAATAAGATTTCAGAATCTGTTCTCCCACTTGTATCTGGGTCTCCACCATTCTCTGTCTTCTGAAACATGGTGACTCTGCTTCAGCTGCTGGACAGGCTCTCCACATAGCCTCACGGACCAATTCGAACTCTTTATCTAATTATAAATGCCATTCAAGTGTCCAAAAGGAAAGCATGGTGTATAGAAAGCATCTCTTTGAAGTAGGAAAACACGGAGGTATGGTAATTGCATCTTTGGCTTTTGAGCAATTACCTATTAATGTGAGTGCCAATGTATATATGCATCTTACACTTTATGGAAATAAGAAACTAGGTCAACATTGAGGGAGATTAAGAACACTAATCAATAACTTAAAAAGAGAAAAAGGTCATTAAAATTTGAAATGTCATAAAAAAGTAAATCCAAATGCCAAATTCGGTACTATGTAGGCTCTCAATTACCCTTAAAGAATCATACTCTTCAAAAAAGACGGACCCTGCAATCTGCTTTATAAATAACTATTTGGGCGATTCTCATGTTCATTCAAATGAGAAAATCATTGCCCTGGGAGTTGTGAAGGCGTTTTAAAAGATTTAATGATGACATACTTTAACTTGCCAATGATTTAATAAAAATGTCTTGAACTGCTAAAAAATAAATTGGATAAACTAAAAAACAAAAACATGTACTCTCCGTTTTAGCTTTATTTGAAAGAGTCTTAGAGAAATAAAACTAAATCCCTTTTGTGTCATTTGGAAGTGTTTCTTTCTATCCTTTTCTTTCTCTGTTCTTTTATTCCTGAAGAATAGCCATCAAATGGCTTACATGTTCCCACCTGGAAAGCTGGGTTACAACTTGGAGATGAACCATTTTGCTGAAATCACTATTTGCAGAGATATATAGCTCCTTAGCTAGCTGAAAATGTTCTTGTCTTGATCGTAGTAGGCAGGTATGTCGCTGCTGGACCGTGAGGGTTGCCATGGTCACGGCAAAAGCCTTCAGATAGCTCAGTTGCTTGAGTGTTGGCCTGCCACCAACAACGTAATGCCTGATTTTCTACAGCCAAGAGAGAACACATTCCTTAGGGAAGCTGGAGTGCTTGCCATGGTGAGGGACATTCACTTTTTCATTGATTTGTTTGATTTGACAAAATAATCTGGGAACATTCAATTTTACCGTTGTGTTTTGTAGTCAAAGCAACTAACATGGATCAAGAATACTTAATGTTTGTGGTTTTTGAATATGTTAGTCATTCTCACTTGTTTCTTCAGAGGATGTTACCTGGTGATTAGGATTGGGTTCTGGAGTCAGATTGCCAAGATTTCAACACAGGCTGTAGTATTTTTTAGCTTGTCTGATTCTGAGCAGGCTATTTCACTTCTTGGTGCCTCATTTTCACCTCTGTAAAGTGGGGGATGATTATAATACCTCCCTTTTGGAGCGTTTTCATGAGGATTACATGAGATAATGCAGGTGAAACATTAGGAACGGTGCCTGGCACACATGTGTTATTCAGTAAATGTTAGGTAATAATTTCTAAAATGAGCAACAAATTGACTATTCACATTCAAGTAAAAGGCTTTTAAAAATGTTTAATTCATAAGTTTTAGAGATTTTAAAATATATTAGTTTGTTTGTATATGTGTACATGTATTGGAGGCTGGGAGAGGGGCACAATGTAAATCTAGGCATTGGGTTGTTTACCTAGTAATATTAAGAAAATACTGTATTAAAGCCACAGTTAGGGAATACAAAGTTTCTAAGTTGGTAAGTTATAATTCCAGAGTTGGAGTTATCCTCTGTTATGGTCTACTGCAAGAAGGGGATAACACGAGACTGCCCTGTGGGAAGGCACAATTTTGGTGCCATATTTATGCCCCTATAAAAAGTTTCGTTTCTTTGACCTATATCGGCATTAGGGTGATGCGGAGAAAGAACCATGAAGGGCAGACAAAACACAGCTTATTAAGACACACAAGTTGACCTGTGGTACCAGAGAAGAATAAGAGCTTCTCCAAACTTTGGTGGTAGGAGTTTGGGTAAAGGGCAGGAGCATTCACTAATAATTCTTTTTTTCTTGAGAGAGACTAGACCTACCAAGCCAAGGACTTGTTCCTTATCCTTCAAATTGTGTTTCAGCTGAATAGCAATGATTAGGGTGTGTTAGTAGGCTTAAAGTGATATACTAACTGCTGTTTCCAATGAGTGAAGCACAAACCTGGGGAAACAGATATATAACGTGATTTTTCTTTCAGATCAGATCAGAAAATATTGCTCTTGTTAGCCCATGTTCTCTTCTTGCCATCTGATCTGCCTAATCCTCAGTGAGTCATGTGTTTCATCTCCTGCTCACTTTAGGATTGTGTTGGAAGAGTAAGATGGGCTTATGTTGGCCCATGTTACATGTTAGGTAGTTATACATCACTGTCACTAAGCTTCTTAAACTTAGCAAAGCACAAGCTTAAACCTGTGTATAAGACACAGCTTATGGCCAGGCGTGGTGGCTCACGCCTGTATTTTGGGAGGCCGAGGCGGGCGGATCACAAGGTCAGAAGATTGAGACCATTCTGGCTACTATGGTGAAACGCCATCTCTACTAAAATACAAAAAATTAGCCAGGTGTGGTGGCGGGTGCCTGTAGTCCCAGCTACTCAGGAGGCTGAGGTAGAAGAATGGCATGACCCCAGGAGGCGGAGCTTGCAGTGAGCTGAGACTGCACCACTGCACTCCAGCCTGGGTGACAGAGCGAGACTCCATCTCAAAAAAAAAAAAAAAAAAGACACAGCTTATACAATATCAGAATGTTTTCTGCATAGAGTTATACAAAGTTATTTAAAATATTTGGGTATTTCAAAGCTTAATCTCCCATTGCTCTCAGATACTTCTTCATGTCCTAGAAGTCATGATGTCAAAATATCAATGAAGATGAATTAGTGATTTAAAAAAAAGATTGTGAAATTCTTATGCTTAGTTCTGCACTTTTCTTCTGTTTCTGCACTCTTAATTTGAACATCCGTACTTCATACTATTTTATTCCTCTGATCTGCCTCATTGTCATTTAATTTATTCCACTATCCTCCCATTTCCAAGCAGACAGCACCTGCCCACTTTACCAATTCTGTGCTTCCTCTTCCTTTTGGTTATTTCTAAGATACAGTTGTTGTATTAGTCCATTCTCACATTGCTATAAAGAAATACTGAGACTGGGTAATTTATAAAGGAAAGAGGTTTAATTGGCACACAGTTCCACGTGCTGTACAGGAAGCATAGTGGCTTCTGCTTCTGGGGAGACCTCAGGAAACTTATAATCTTGGCAGAAGGCCAAGGGGAAACTGGCATGTCCTACTGGAGATAGAATAAGACAGGGTGGTGGGGAGGTGCCACACACTTCTAAACAACCAGATCTTGTGAGAACTCTGTCATGAGAATGACACCAAAGAGACAAATCTACCCCGATGATCCAATCACCTCCCACCAGGCCCCATCTCCAACACTGGGATTACAAGTGGACGTGAGATTTGGCGGGGAGCACAAATCCAAACCATGTCCGATATCTTGTGCGCTCTCTCTCTCTCTCACACACACTCTCGCTGTGTATGTGTGTGTGTGTCTGTAAGCTGGGAATTTCTTACTTCTTAGATACCCAACCTTGCCTTATTCAGGGAATATTGGAACATAATCATCTTTTTTACTTTCTCATTTGAATTTTTTTGTTTTCCAAGCTTTTCTGGCTTCATGATGGGGAAAAGGTATGTTGTAATCCATTTTAGCTTTCTTAAAGGGGAAAGAACATTAACTGAAGACATATAGAGGCACAAAGCACCACATAGCTATATGCCAAGTAAAAATGATACGGTCTGAGGATTAAGAAAAATATTCATAACTTCAAGTATTTATTTTCTAATTTTATAGTTGACAAAAGCAGTTACCAATCGCACATTATTTGCCTCAAATGTTCAAAGATCAGTGGGAATATGCAAACATTAAGAAAAAATTTTAGAGCTGTCAGGCTGTCTTATTTTCTTGGGACAGGGTCTTGCTCAGTCTCTCAACCTAGAGGGCGGTGATGCAATCATAGCTTACTGAAGCCTTGATCCCCTAAGCTCAGGTGATCATTCCACCTCAGCCTCCTCAGTAGCTGGGACTACAGGTATTCACCATCATGTCCAGCTAATTTTTATTTTTTATTTTTGGAGAGATAGGGTCTTGCTATGTTGTCCAGGCTGGTCTTAAACTCCTGAGCTCAAGCAGTCCTGCCCTGGCCTTCCAAAGTGCTAAGATTACAGGTGTGTATCACCACACCCAGCACTGACAGGCTATTTTAGCTTCAAATGTGATCATTAATCATTATGATCTAAAATGTTCACATGAGTAAAATGTGTCTTGCAGATTGAAATGTGTAGGGAGAAGTGTTATATTTTGTTTTTGAAATGGACGCAGTAATTGTACATATTTTTGAGATACAATGTGATCCTTTGATACATGTATGCAAAGCAGCCTGCTGTATCTCATAAATATGTACAATTACTGTGTACATATTAGATATGTATCACCTTAAACATTTATCTTTTTGGTTAGAACATTCAAAATCTTATTTTCTAGATATTTAAAATATACAATGCATTATTATTAGCTATAGTCACCTCACTGTGCAATAGAACACCAGAACTTATTCCTCCTAACAATATCATTCTATCCATTGACCAACCTCTTTCCATCTCCCCTTCCTTGCTATTTTTTTCAGATTCTGTTAACTACTATTCTACTTACAGCTTCTTTAAGATCAACTTTTAAAAATCTCACATAAGTGTGATCATGTAATATGAATTTTCTGTGCCTGGCTCATTTCATTTAAAATAATTGCCTTTGGACATATCTATGTTGTTGCAAGTGACAAGGTTTTGTGCTTTTTATGGCAGAATAGTATTCCATTGTGTATATAAACATATTTTCTTTATCTATTCCTCCACTGATGTTCATTTAGGTTGATATCATGTCTTGGCTTGCATGGAAGTGCAGATTTTTTGGTATACTTATTTTAAATAATTTGGATATATAAATAGTAGAGACACTGCTGGATTGTATTGTAGATCTATTTTTAATTTTTCAAGGAAGCATCACACTATTTTTCATAATGGTTGTACTAATTTACATTCCTACCAGCAGTGTGTAAGAGTTGCCATTTCTTTACTTCATCACCAGTATTTGTTAGTTTCTTTTTATTTTTAATTTTTTAATTTATTTTTATTTTTATAATAGCCATTCTAACTGGAATAAAGTGATATCTCATTGTGGTTTTAATTTGCATATCCCTGATGGTTAGTGATGTTAAGCATTTTTTTCACATACCCACTGGTCATTTATATGTCTTCTTTGAGAAATATTTATTCATGTATTTTGCCCATTTAAAAATGTTATCATTAATATTGTATGCAACTGAATTGTTTGAATACTTTATACATTCTGGATATTAACCCTTGTCAGATGTGTAATTTGAAAATACTTCTAATTTTTTCCCTTCTTTTCACAGGTGTTGAATTTTCTTATATTTTGTAGGTTACCTCTTCACTCTATTTATTGCTTGCTGTACAGAAGTTTTTTAGTTTGATATAGTCCCATTTGTTTATTTTTGCTTTTGTTGCTTATGCTTTTAAGATCTTGTTTAAAAAACGCAAACTGATGTGATATGGCATTTCCCCTATGTTTTCTTCTAGTAATTTGATAGTTTTTGGTCTTATATTTAAATCTTTAATTCATTTTAAGTTGATTTTTGTATGTGGTGAGAAATAGGGGTCAAGTTTCTCTTTCTTTTATCTTACTTTTTTATTTTTTTTTTGCATATGGATATCCAGTTTTCCCAGCACCATTTATTGAAAAGTCTGTATTTTACCCATCATGTATTCTTGGCACCTTTGTCAAAAATCAGTAGGCTGTAAGTGCATGGATTTATTTCTGGGCTCTCTATTCTGTTCCATTGGTCTATGTGTCTATATTTATGCCAATATGATAATGTTTTCGCTACTATAGTTTTGTAGCATATTTTGAAATCAGGTAATGTGATACCTCCCACTTTGTTCTTTTTGATCAAAACCGCTTGGGCATTCAGGCTCTCTTGTAGTTTCACATGAATTTTAGGATTTTTTTTCTATTTCTGTGAAGAATGAGATTAGAATTTTGATAGGAATTGCATTGACTCTGTAGATCACTTTGGGTAGTCTGGACATTTTAACAATATTAATTGTTTCAATCCATGAACATGGGATATTGTTTCATTTATTTGCATCCTCTTCAACTTCTTTCATCAATGTTTTATAGTTTTCATTGTAGAGAGTTTTTACTTCCTTGGTTAAATTTATTCCTAAGTATTTTATTTTATTTTTGTAGCTAATGGAATTGGTTTTTTTGAGTTCTTTCCCAGCTTCCTACTCTTCATGTACAAAAGCACTATTAATTTTTATATGTTAATTTTATATCCTGCAACTTTATTGTATTTATTTTATTTTATTTTATTTTTGGTTTTTAGATGCAGTCTTTAAGGTTTTCTATATGTAAGATCATCCATCTGTAAAGAGGGACAATTTGAGTTCTCCATTCCAATTTGGATGCTTTTTATTTCTTTCTCTTTCCTAATTGCTTTGGCTAAAACTTCTAGTATTGTGTTGAATAGTAGTGGTGAATGTAGGCATCTTTTTCTTGTTCTAGGTGTTAGGGGAAGAGCTTTCAACTTTCCCTCATTCAGTATAATGTTAGCTATGGGTTTTATCATATATGGCCTTTATTATATTGAGGTATGTTTCTTCTAAACCTAACTTATTGAGAGTTTTTATCATGATAGGCTGTTGAATTTTGCCAAAGGTGTTTTCTGCATCTATTGAGATAATTATATATTCTAAATCTTTTATTCTGTTAATGTAATGTATCAAATTTATTGATTTGCATATGTTAAACCATCATTGTATCCCTAGGATGAACCCCACTTGATCGTCTTTTAAACTTCCTGTTGAGTTTTAATTGCTAGGATTTTGTTGAGGATTTTTGCTATTATGTTCATCAGAAATATTGACCCTCTTTTTTTCTTTTTCTTTGTTGTGTCATTATCTGGTTTTGGGATTAGAGTAGTTCTGGCCTCAAAATGAGTCTAGAAGAGTTTCCTCTTTTTAATTTTTTGTAATAGTTTGTTAAATATTGGTGTTAATACTTTCTTAACTGTTTTATAGAGTTCAGCAGTGAAGCCATCAGGTTTTGGACTTGTCTATGATGGAAGACTTCTTGTTACTGCTTCAATATATTACTTGTTAGTCATCTCTTCAGATTTTGTGTTTCTTCTTTAGTCAGTCTTGGTAGGTTTTGTATGTCCAGAAATTTATCAATTTCTTGTAGGTTTTGCAATTTGTTGGCATATAATAGTGTATAGCATATTTCTGTTATAATGACTCTTTTGTCTCTGTCTCATTTATTTGAATCTTCTTTCTCTGTCTCTATTTTATTTATTTATTTATTGTGTTTTTATTTTGATACAGGGTCTCATTCTGTCACCTAGGCTGGAGTGCAGTGGTGTGTGGTCACAGCTCACTGCAGATTCAACCTCCTGGGCTCAGGTGATTCCTCCCACTTCAGTCTCCCAAGTAGCTGGGAGCACAGGCATGCACCATCCTGCCTGGCTAATTTTTGTATTTTTTGTAGAGATGGGGTTTCACCATGTTGCCCAGGTTGGCCTTAAACTCCTGGACTCAAGCAGTTGGCCCGCCAAAGCCTCCCAAAGTACTGGGATTATATTGTGAGCTATTGTGCCTGGCGTTTCTTTTCTTCTTTGACTAACATTTTACTAGCTTTATTTACTTTTTTAAATCAATTCTTTATTTCATTGATCTTTTGTATTTTTTGTCTTTATTTATTTATTTATTCATTCATTCTGTAATCTTTATTATTACTGTTCTTTTACTAATTTGGGATTTGGTTTGTTTTTTCTAGTTTATTGAGATATATCATTAAGTTGTCTATTTCAGGTCTTCTTTGCTATAAGTGTTTATTGCTATGAAGTTCCCTCTAAAGACTGCTTTAGCTGTATCCCAGAAATTTTAGTATGTTGTGTTTTCATTTTCATTTCTGTCAAGAATTTTAAAAATTTCTCTTTTAAAATCTTTATTGACCCATTTGTTGTTTAGGAGCATGTGATTTAATTTCTATGTACTTGTATTGTTTCTAAAGTTTTTCCTGTTGTTGATTCATGGTTTTATTGCACTATAGTCAGAACAGACACTTGATATAATTTTCGTTTTTAAAAATGTAGTAAGACTTGTTTTGTGGCCTACCATGATCCATTCTGGAGGATGTTTCATGTGCATTTTAGAACAATGTGAATTTTGCAGATGTTAGATTGAATGTTCTGTAAATGTCTGTTAGGTTCATTTGCTCTAGAGTGAAGTTTAAATCTAATTTTTTGTGGTGTTGGCTTTATGTCTGGAAAATCTCTTCATTGCTGAAAGTGGGGTGTTGAAGTTTCCTACTATTAGTGTATTGGAGTAGATTACTCCCTTTAGATATGTTAATATTTGCTTCATATATTTAAGCGTGAGGTGCATATATATTTACAATTCTCATATTCTCTTATACTGACCCCTTTTTCTTTATATAACAGCCTTGTCTGTCTTCTTTTTTTTTAGTTTGTCTTTAGTTTTTGATTTAAAGTATATTTTATATCTTTTTCCATCCATTCACTTTTCATCTATACATGTCCTTTGGGTGAAGTGAATCTCTTGTAGACAGTATATATTTTTTAAAAAAGTCTATTCAGCCACTTTGTCTTTTAGTAAGAGAATTTAATCTATTGATATTGAAGGTAATTATTGATAGGTAAGATCTTGGTGCTGTCATATTGTAACTTGTTTTCTGATTGTTTTATAGAACCTTTGTTCCTTTCTCCTCTTACTGGTTTCTTTTGCGGTTAAGTGGTATTTTCTATCAGGATGTTTGATTTGTTGTTTTTTGTTTTTAGTGTATCTATGAAAAGTTTTTGCTCTGTGGTTCCCACAGGCTTACAAAGAACATGTTATAGGTATAACAGGTTATTCTGAACTGATAACTTAATTTTGACTGCAAAAATAGGAAAACAACTTTAATCTTTAACCCCGATTACTCCTCTACATTTTGCATTTTTGATGCCATAATTTACATTATTAATCAATTAATTATTATTATTATTTTAGACAGGGTCTCACTCTGTCACCCAGGCTAGAGTGCAGTGGCACAACCTTGGCTCACTGCAAACCCTGTCTCCCAGCTCAAGTTGTCCTCCCACTGCAGTCTCCGGAGTAGCTGAAACTATAGGTGTGCACCACATCCCTGGCTAATTTTTTATGTGTTTGGTAGAAATGGGGTTTCACCATGTTGCCCAGGTTGGTCTCAGACTCCTGAGCTCCCACGATCTGCCTGCCTTGGCCTTCCAAAGTGCTAGGATTTGTAGGCATTAGGAACAGCGCCTGGCCAATTTATATCTTTTTATATAGCTTGTCCCTTAACTAATTGTTGTAGGTCTTATTACTTCTATTTTGGTTGACCTTCCTGTTTAGCAGTATAAGTGGTGGTTTACGTCCCACAATTAGTGTGTTAGAGTATTCTGAATTTGTCTGAACACTTACTTTTACCTGTGGATTTTATACCTTTAGATGCTTTCATGTTACACATTAGAATTCTTTTCTTTCACTTTGAAGAATGACCTTTAGCATTTCTTGTAAAGCAGGCCTAGTTAAAATTAATTCACTCAGCTTTTGTTTATTTGGAAATGTCTTTATTTCTCCTTCATTTCTGAATGATTGCTTTGCTGATACAGTATATTTTGTTGGCAGTTTCTTTTTCCTTCAGCACTTTAAATATATTATCTCACTCTTTCGTGGTCTGTAGGGTGTCCGTTGCCAGATGTATTGGAATTCTCTTATGTGTTATTTAATTCTTTTCTCTTGCTGCTTGCAGTCTTATCTCTTTGTCTTTGACCTTTGAAATTTGATTATAATATGATTTGGAGGTATCTTATTTGGGTTGAATCTGATTGATGACTTTTGATCTTTCTGTCTCTGAATATTTGTACCTTTCTCAGAGTTTGGAAAGTTTTTGTTATTTCTTTGAATAAGCTTTTTACTCATTTTTTATTCTGTAGTCCCTTTTCGATGCTGTGGCTATGTAAATTTTCTCTGTTGATGGAATCTCAGGTCTCATCAGTTCTTTTTGTTCTTTCTCCTTCTTTTTTCTTTTTATCTCCCTTGATAGTGTATTTTTGAATAGCTTGTCTTCAGACTCATTACCTGTCTCTTCTGTTTTGAGCAATTCTGCTATTGATGGCCTTTGTTGCATTTAAAAATTCATCTATTATACTATTCAGCTCCAGGATTTCTGTTGACTTTGTAAAAAGTTTTTCAATTTCTCTGTTGAATTTCTCTGTCAAACTTTTGAGTTATTTCTCTGTCCTTTCTTGAAGGTTGCTGAGTTTTCTTAAAAACAGCTATTTGAAATTCTTTGTCTGCCATATTATTCATCTGCATGCCTGGAGTTGCTGGCACATCTTTTTGTTCATTTGTTGAGGTCAGCTTTTCTAGGATATTCTTATTCCTTATAGATATGCATCTTTGTCATCGTATTTATGAATTAGGTGTTTATTCCTATGAATAAGAATGAATACAGAGATCTACAAATTAGGTAGTTATTCCTAAGTGTTCACCACCTGGGCTTGTTTCTGACCTTTCTACTTTAGAAATAGGGTTTGTTTTTTAGAAATTCTGAGCATACTGTTGTATTTCATTTTAGCACTACAGGGTGCCCTAAGCCCAGGTTAGATATGATTCTCAAGATGGTTCCACTGCTAATGCAATCTCTGAATAGATGTGCCTGCAGTAGATACAGAAAGGGTCCCTGGGTCATGTTGGAGAGCCAGTCAGGCTCTTAAGTTCAGAGGATCCGTGGACCATTGTTTCTGCCATGCGGTGCAGTCTTTCTGGTGCAGTAGCTGCTCTGGAAGGCATGATGAGTTCCACACACTGGCTGCTGCTAGTCCCAGTCCCTCTCACGGTCCCTAAATAACTAAAGGTGGATCAGGCCCATAGGTACTTGCAGCATTCTCCATGGGCCACTGTAAGAGCAAGTCTCTTGCAGAGGGACCCAGGTTGGTTAGGAAGCCAAATGTCTGCCTCCAGCCCACTTTTCCAGTGTAGCAACTGTGAGTCCAGGGGGACGTTCCACATGAGATACCATAATGGCTTGGCGGCAGGGTGTCATTGTCACAGAGAACTAGTTCCCTTACCATCCAACTGAGGTTTTATTCATCTTTGCAGTCCAAGGGGGCTTCACAGTCTCACTCACGTGTTCAGGTTCTCTTAGCTCCTGTGAAGGTACTTTTGTGCATGGATAGTTGTTCAAATTGATATTCCTGTGGGGATAAGATCACTGATCTACTCCACCATCTTTCCCTGCCCTTTGTCAAGAATAGTTTTAGTCTTACAGTAAGATTCCATCATTAACTATTTATATTATGCATTGTAGGCATAACATTATATTCTCAGCCAGAAATTTAAAAAATCAATTTTAATAAATTTATTGAAGGATAATTGACAAACAATAAAGTGTTCATTATTGAAAAGTATAACATTTGTTGAATTCGGACACCTGTGAAATTATTACTGCAACCAAAATCTGTCATCCTCTCAAATTTTCTTTGTGCTTCTTTGTAATTTCTTCCTTTCTCCCAACACTCTTTTCTCACTAATGCAACCACTGGTCTGCTTATATTGTTTAGATGTCTGTCTCCTCTAAATCTCATGTCAAAATTGGATTCCTGTTGTTGGAGGTGGGACCTGGGAGCAGGTGACTGGATCATGGGGTCAGATCCCTCATGAATAGTTTAGCACCATCCCCTTGGTGATAAGCAAGTTCTCATTTAGTTAGTTCACAAGAGATCTGGTTGTTTAAAAGTGTATGGCACCTCCCCTGCTTGCTGTCTTGCTCTTGCTTTTACCATATGATGCACCTGTTTCCTCTTTGCCTTCTGCTGTGACTGTAAGATTCCTGAGGCCCTCAGCAGAAGCAGATACTGGTGTCATGCTTCTTGTACAGCCCATAGAACCACAAGCCAATTAAACCTCTTTTCTTCATAAATTACCCAACCTCAATTATTCCTTTATAGTCATGCAAATGGACTAATACATCTGGTTTCTGTCAGCATAGTTTGCATTTTTTTGAGTTTTATATAAATGGAGTCAAGCAGTGTATACTCTAATTTGTCTGCCCCTTCCACTCAGAAAAATTATTTTGACATTTGTAGACGTTGTGTGTAACAACAGTTAATTTCTTTTTATTGCAGAAGAGTATTTCATTGTACGTATATATATATAATCTATGTATTTACCTGTAGGTGGACTTTTGGATTGTTCTTGGGGTTTTTCTAATGCAAATAAAATTCTAAGATCATTCATGCACAAGTCTTTGTGAGGATATGTTTTCATTTGCTTGTAAAGAAAACTTAGGAGCAGAATGGCTGGATCAAATGGTAGATTTATATCGAACTTTTAAAGAACCTGTCCATAGGTTTTCAAAGTGGCCAAATCATTTTGCTTTCTCAAAACATGTATGAGAGTCTCAGTTTTCCACGTCTTATGACAAAACTTGCTATGGTCACTTTTTAACATTTTAACCTTCTAGTGGGTGGTGGTAGTGATATTTCACTGTGATTTTAGTCTGTTTTTTTTCTAATGACTAAAGATGTTGAGCATTTTTTTCATGTGTAGATAAATATCTGTATCTCTTTTTTCATCAAGTATTTGTTCAAATCATGTGCTTACTTTTTAATGGTTGTTCGTTGTCTTATTATTGAGCTGTAAGAACTTACATACTCTATATACAAGTTCTTCACTGGATATAGGTTTTTGCAAATATTGTCTCTCAGACTGTAGTTTGCCCTGTCATTTTCCTAATAGTATTTTATAAAGAGTAAAAGTCTTTAGTGTTATGGGACACTAATTTGTTTTCTTCTTTAATATATTTTGGTGTACTGTTTAAAACATTGTTGTCAAATGCAAAGTGACTAAGATTTTTCTCGTATCATTTCTTCTAAAAATTTAATAGTTTTAACTCCTATATTTTAGTCTGATTTATTTTTACTTCTTTTTTTTTTTTAAATAAAGTTATCCAATGGTTCTAGCTTAACTTATTAAAAAGATTATCATTTCTTCACTGAATTCTCTTGGCACTTTCATTGAAATCAACCGGCCATATATGTGTGGATCTATTTCTGGACTATTTGGTTGCATTACATTGTATGTCTCTCTTTTTACCGACATTATACTTTCTTGATTAATGTAGTTTTATAATATATCTTGAAATCACATACTGTAAGTCCTCTAACTTTGTTCTGTCTTTTAAAATGGTTTCAACTTTCCTAGGTCTTATGCATTTGTATTAATATATAAATTTGAGTCAGATGGTCGATTTTTATCAAAAGCCTGCTAGAATTATGATTGAGATTGCTGTGAATTTACACATCAATTTAGAAAGAACAGAATCTTTACAATAATTATTTGACCTATGAATATGGTATGTCTCATCTTATTTTTATACCTTTAACATTTCTTTTGGCAATATTTTATAATTTTCAGTGTACAGATCTTACACATATTTTGTCAAATTTATTTGTGACTTCAAAATTTTGATGGAATTGTAAATGGAATAGTTTTAAATTTTAATTTCTGATTTATTGCTACTTCATAGAATATAATTAATTTCTGTATATGGAGTTTGTAAACCTTGCTTGACTCTATTATTAGTTGTAGTAGATTTTCTCAGAGCCCTTAAGATTTTCCACAAAGATGATTATAACATCTGTGAATAAAGACAATTTTATTTCTTTCATTTTCCAATATGTGTGCCATTTATTATCTTCTTTCTTTCATGCACTGATGAGGTCACCCAGTCAAATGTTGACTGGTGTTGGCAAGATGATTTTGTGACTTTTATGTTGTATAGTTCTGGAATTTTTGTATTCTTTTACATATTTTTTTTTGAGATTTGCTCTGTGATTAATTTGTCTTTTGGAAACACCAGACTATCCTTCAGTCTGGAGCTGATTTGGTTCCACTATTGAAAGAATACTTTTCTGAGTATATAATATGATCCCTTATGCATTGAGAGATTTCTGTCCTCTTGCTGTTGGGAGCATAAATTATTCCCAGGTGAGTACATCTCTGGAATTGCTTCAACACTCTGGTAATTACCTCACATCCATGTGCGAAAAAGTACTCAGCCTCAAAGACGCTAGGGAAACCCCTTGCATATTTTCAGAATTCTCTTTCTCAGTGCAGCACTCTCCTATTACTCCACTCTATGAATTCTGGCTACTTTGGACTTCCCACATTCTCAGCCCTGTCACTTCAATTCAGAAGGCCTTCGAGTATCTTTTTGGTGCCCACTATTCTGCACTCAGACCTGGAAACTCTGCAGGCAGAAGGCTTGGGGGAACTTTACACCTCATCTTCCTTGTTTCCCTTTTCTGAGGGATTGCTGTCTTAGGATGACTGTGTTCAATCTCTGAAAATGGTTGTTCTGTATACTTTTTGTTCATTTTTGTTTGTTTATAATGAGAGAGGATACAACTGATTTCTATTATTCCATCATGGCCAGAAACAAAAGTATTGTGGGTATTTTTAATTCATAAACATTGTCAAATTTATTAGGACTCATATGGTTGACCCATTTAGAAATAAAAACCAACTCAACATCCTGAAATAGCTGAAAATGCTTCCTGAAAGAGTTCAGCAAAGTGGGAAGTCCAAGGTAGATAACAGAATTAAGAAGTTTAATCAACATGATGAAAACACATTCTTTTTCCATCTCATATTTGCTTACTTTCTGGTATCTGTTTGGCTTTATTTTCAAAACATTACTCTCCACAGAGTGGAAAGATGACTTGGCAGTTTTAGGCTTATGTGAAACTTAGAAGCTTATTTCAGAGGAAGGGTAAGCATCTTTCCTGATAACCCTGGTGACATTTCTTGGGGAGGATTCTGACTGGCCAGTTTAACTTACATGTGCAACTCTAAAGCAGTAACTCTGGTAAGGGTATGGCATACTTTGATTTGGTGGACTGATTCTGGACCTCCTTGCCAAGGACGGTGTAAAAGTCAGCTATACCAGGAATGTAATGAGTTGAACAGACTTATTTAGAGTCAGGAAGGACTGATTTCACAAAGCAAGGAACATTGGGGAAATAAAAAATGTATGCCAACTATATTACTAATGATACTGTTCAGTTATTTTTATTATTTTGTTATACTTTAAGTTCTGGGGTACATGTGCAAAATGTGCAGTTTTGTTACATGGGTATACAGTGCCATGGTGGTTTGCTGCACTCATCAACACGTCATCAACATTAGGTATTTCTCTTAATGCTATACCTCCCCTAGCACCCCAGCCCCTGACGGGCCCCAGTGTGTGATGTTCCCCTCCCTGTGTCCATGTGTTCTCATTGTTCAACTCCCATTTATGAGTGAGAACATATGGTGTTTGGTTTTCTGTTTCTGTGTTAGTTTGCTGAGAATGATGGTTTCCAGCTTCATCCGTGTCCCTGCAAAGGACATGAACTCATCCTTTTTTTACAGCTGCATAGTATTCCATGGTGTATATGTGCCACATTTTCTTTATCCAGTCTATCATTGATGGGCATTTGGGTTGGTTCCAAGTCTTGGCTATTGTGAACAGTGCTGCAATAAACATACATGTGCATGTGTCTTTAGAGTAGAATGATTTATAATTCTTTGGGTATATACTCAGTAATGGGATTGCTGGGTCAAATGATATTTCTGGTTCTAGATCCTTGAGGAATGACCATGTTGTCTTCCACAATGGTTGAACTAATTTACACTACCACCAACAGTGTAAAAGCATCCCTATTTCTCCACATCCTCTCCAGCATCTGTTGTTTCCTGACTTTTTAATGATTGCCATTCTAACTGGCATGATGTGGTATCTCATTGTGGTTTTGGTTTGCATTTCTCTAATGACCAGTGATAATGAGCTTTTTTCATGTTTCTTGGCCACATAAATGTCTTCTTTTGAGAAGTGTCTGTTCATATCCTTTGCCCACATTTTGATGGAGTTGTTTGTTTTTTTCTTGTAAATTTATTAAAGTTTTTTGTAGATTGTGGATATTAGCCCTTTGTCAGAAGGATAGATTGCAAAAATTTCCTCCCATTCTGTAGGTTGCCTGTTATTATGATTTTCTTGAGATGGGGTCTCACTCTGTCACCCAGACTGGAGTGCAGTGGTGTGATCTTAGCTCACTGCAACGTCCACCTCCTGAGCTCAGGTGATTTTCCCACCTCAGACCCCCGAGTAGCTGGGACTGCAGGTGCATGCCACCAAGCGGGTCTAATTTTTGTATTTTTAGTAGAGATGGGGTTTCCCCATGTTGCCCAGGCTAGTCTCAGACTCCTGGGTTCAAGTGATCCACCCACCTTGGCCTCCCAAAGTACTGGGATTACAGGCGTGAACCACTGAGCCCGGCCAATATTGTTATTTATTACTGCATAACCAATTACCCAAAACCTAGCATCTTAAATAATGAATATGTATTACTTCACATTTCCTGTGAGTTAGGCATTTCAAAGCACATTAGTTAGATGGTTCTGGCTTAGGGTCTGTCTTGAGTTTTCAGTCAGCTATTGGCCAGGGCTGCAGTCATCTGAATGCTTGACTGGGGATGGGGAAGGTAAGGATCTACTTTCAAGTTCACTCACTTGGTTGTTGTCACGCTTCAGTTATTTGCCAGTTGTTGGCTGGAAACCTCAGTTCCTCATCACATGGAGCTCTCCATAGGCTGCCTGAGTGTTCTTACAACCTGGAAGCTGAATTCTTCAAAAATAAGTGATCTAAGATAATATTTTTTTGCACATTAGTTGAAAACCACGGCCTTTTATTCAGAAATGATGTCACATAACTTCTGCCATGTTCTTTTTGTTAGACATGAGTCACTTGGTCCAGGCTACACTCAAGAGGAAAGGAATAGTGTTCCATCTCTTGAAGGCAGAAATACTAAAAAGTTTGTACACATATTTTTGAAATCACCATAGGACGTTTATAACTAGAACCTATAATTTACAATTATCACAAGACCCTTGTTTTTTTTTCCAGTTCTTCAGATACAATTTAAATAATTTGTGCTTTAAAAAATGAAGGCTAAATTGTGTTACCTTTTCAGAAGGAAAATCATACTGAAATGTAGAAATATTCTTGATACATTTTGTAATGATAATAAATGGTTGAATTTCTGGAATGTTTTAGAAACAGACATAGGTCTAAAGGGATGCTGATAAACTATATTTAAAATGTTTTGAGGTAGTTTATACAAATTCAGAAAAACTAACCGAATGAAAAATATAATAACTGCAAGCTTTTGCCTTCAGAGACTTAATATAAGCTCATCTTTGTAAGTTTTTAATGAAATTACTGTCAAGTTCAGTATAATGTGAAGGAGATGAATTATGATATGATACCTTGTATTTCATTTAACGTTGTGGCCTATAGACAGTCATTCTGAGACATTTTACAGACGATCTACCTTGTGTAGATATTTCTAAAAACATCATGTGGAAATATCTTTAGAAAGTTAATAGCATGACAATGAATTAAAATAATCATGTGTTACTTTGTTTGTTTAAAATTACTATCAGTGAAATATGAATCTTAGCTATAACTTGTAGCCTTTTCTCAAACCTAATGTTTGCTCTAAGAAAGAGGCAGAAAATATTTCAAAATATATTCTTTTCCATTTGCCTTAATCTAATTTTCCTTTATTTCCACATGGAAATTTAATGAAAAAAATATCTACATGAACAATAGCTTTGGATAGGTCTTCAACTTTAAGGTTGAAGGTTTTTTTATTTTGAAAAATCTACTCTTTTGTCAAAGATGTTCACTGAAAATGAATTCAAATGATACACAGATGGAATAGTTTATTTATTAAATCTCTTTTCCATCCTGGGCTCCTAAGTGCCTCTGTTCTGATGGCCAGAAAGGAAGTCTTACAGATTTGTATGTACTTTATGAGGATAGTCTATGCATCTGTGTGTATGTGTGTAGGCATGCTTGTTTGCAATGTTTTCCTTTTTTATACCAGTATTTCTCTAATTTTAGCATGCTTCACAATTACCTGCAAAGACTGTTAAAACACAGATTGTTAGGCTCCCAACCACTGAGTTTCCAGTTTAGTAAGTGGGGTTGAGAATTGAGAATTTACCTTTCTAACAATTTCCTAGGGGAAGTTGAGGATGCTGGTTGGGGATCACACTTTTATGATCACTGAATTATACAAATGACAGTAACTTGCTTTTTTCTTTATCTACTAAAGATTTGTTCCTGTCCATTTATTTGAAACTATATCATTTTTTTTGAGACTTGAGTTCAGTGGATCGATCATAATGTAGTTAATGTGCCTCTATTGATGGATGCTTAGGTTGTTTCTAATATTTGAAGTTTTTATGGAAGCAGGTAAATTTCCCAATATTTAATTTTCCAAAATGGACACTTTGCCTAATATACAGCTCACAAGTCAATTTACAAGAGGTGAAATCAGGGAATGTTCAATTTGTAGAGTATCTAATTTGATGGATTTACTAATTGTAGCCCTCTCAAATGTTTTGATGGCTTGTAACAGTTAACTTTATAACAGTGCCCCAATACCCATACAAATTTTCCATATTAGTCTGTTTTCACACTGCTATAAAGAACTTCCTGAGACTGGGTAATTTATAAAGGAAAGAGGTTTAATTGACTCACAGTTCCACATGTCTAGGAAGGCCTCAAGAAACTTATGATCATGGTGGAAGGCGAAGGGGAAGTAAGACATGTCTTACATGGCAGCAGGAGAGAGGGAAAGTGATGGGAACTGCTTTCCCTCTCTCCTGCAGTGGTGGTGGGAACTGCCAAACACTTTTAAACCATCAAATCTCATGAGAACTCACTATCATGAGAACAGCATGGGGGAACCACTCCCATAATCCAATCACCTCCTACCAGGTCCTTCCCTTGACACATGGGGATTACAATTCAAGATGAGATTTTGTGGGGTCACAGAGCTAAACCGTATCACTCCCTAAGTGCCTTTACGAGTTTTTTCCTTGTTTAGTTTTCAAAAGTTCCATTTTGATGTGTTTTGGGATTAATTTCTTTGGGTTTATCTTGTATGAAGTTTTCAGATTCTTGAATCTGTAGTTTTATGAGATTTTTTGTGTCAAATTTGGAAAGTTTCCAGCCAGCTTTATTTTAGTATACTTATAGTCCTACCTTCTTTTCTCTCTCCTTCTCAGGCCCTGGTGATAACTGAGTCAGGTTTTTGTTATATTCCCTAAAGTCCCTGAGGCTCTGTTCATTTCTTGTTTCTAGTTTATTGTATCTCTGTGTTTAGATTGTGTAATGTATTTTGTTTAATTTTTCAATTCACTTTTTTTCCCTCTTCGCTTCCATTTTTCTGTTGATCTCTTCTACTGATCATTTTATTGAGGTGGTAATTTTGAGTTCTAAAATTCAATTTTTAATATATATTTTATTTTTTTTGCTGAGATTTGATATTTTTTGCTGAAGTTTTCTGTTTTTTTCCATTTGTTTCAAGTTTTTTTTTTTGGTAATTATTAAAGCATTTTTATCATGGCAACTTTAAAATATTTGTCAGATAATTCTAACGAATCTGTCATCTCAGTAATGACATTTTTAAATTCCTTTTTAAAACTCACTTTAAGATCTTGGTTCATGGTATGACAAGTATTTTTAAACTGATATCTGGACAGTTTTGTATTATGTTATGAGACTCTGTGTGTTCTTTAAACCTGTTTTAGCTGGATTTATGTGACAACACCTCAGCAGGGAAAGATCTCCCTTGTTACCGCTGGATAGAAGAAGTGGTACGGGGTCCTCACAACGGTTTGCTCTGTTGACATATGTTGCGGGAAAGCTCTTCATTACTGCTTGGTGGGATTGGGAGCTTAAGAGTTCCGGTTCCCCATGTGTCTCTACTGACACTGCAAGGTGTAGGCTTGTTACTGGATGGTAGAGATGACAGACATGGTTTTCTGCTTGGCCTCCTCTGAAATAATTCTGGTAGGTAGGAGCTCGGGGTTCTATATTAGAGCCGGTCAAGGTTTCTTACTGGGCCTTTGTTATCATGGTTGGGTGGAGCCAGTTTTGTGTTTTTTATTTTTTATTTTTTCCCCAGATTGAAAATAGCAGAAGAGTTATTTTCCAGAAGTTTTCCGCCTTGCTAGTCTACCCGTTTCTCATTCTATTGGCTAGAGAGGCTTTTTTTTAGGGTTTTATATGCGTCTGTTGACATTTCAATTTGCTAGCTTCTTCAGCTTCAGGCCTGGAATATATGAGGCAAAATGAACAAACAAATAAATAAACAAAAATCCCAACAAATCAAGTAATGCATCACTATGTCATTCCTTGGGCCCTGTGGTCCCTAGACAGTCTTCCTTCTTTTTTCTACCCTTCAGATTCTACTTACATTTGATAGGTAATACCCAGAATTCTTAGTTGTACTTAGTGGGAGGAATAAGGAAAATATGTCCACTCCATATTGCTGGAAGTGGATGTCTTCTTTGTTTGTTTTTATTTTTATTTTTAACCAATGCTTTGTCTTTACTAGTTTTCCACTTTCTAAATTGGCATAATAGTTTTACTGACAGGTTCTCAAGCATAAAATATATTCCATTTGGACAGAATTATATAAGAGAAATGAAACAGGGATATGAGTTCAAGAAGAAAAAAGATAACAAATTTCTGACTGTTGAAGAAGATTGCTTAGATACATTTATTTTGAAAAGGTTTTATTTTTAATTATAATGGATACATGATAGTTGTGCATATTTATGGGGTACATGTGAAATTTTGATACAAGATTATAATGTGTAACAATCAAGTCAGGGTAACTGGGATATCCATCACTTCAAACATTTCTTATTTCTTTGTGCTAAGAAAGTTACAATTCCACTCTTCGTTATTTTGAAACATACAATAATTGATAGCTACAGTTGCCCTATTGTGCTACTGAACACTATATCTTACTTCTGTCTAATTGTATTTTTGTACCCATTAACCTTCTCTCTACTACCTTTCCCAGTCTGTGGTAACCGTCATTCTACTCTTTGTCATCATGAGTTCATTTTTTTTTAGCTCCCACATATGAGTGAGAACATGCATTATTTGTCTTTCTGCATTTGGTTTATTTCACTTAACATAATGACCTCTGGTTCCCTTTATGTTGGTGCAAATGACAGGATTTCATTCTTTTTATGGCTGAATAATATTTCATAGCGTATATGTAACATATTTTCTTTATCCACACATCCATTAATGGCCTCTTAGGTTGCTTCCATATCTTGGCTATTGTGATTAGTGCTGCAATGAACATGGGAATGCAGATATCTCTTCAATATACTACTTGTTTTCTTTTGGATATAGTCCTAGCAGTGCGATTGTCTGGTCATATGGTGGTTCTATTTTTAGGTTTTTGAGAAACCTACATACTGTTTTCCATGGTGGTTGTACATTCCCACCAATAGTACACAACTGTTCTGCTTTCTTGGTATCCTTGCCAGCATCTGTTATTTTCTGTCTTTTTTATAATAGCCACTTTAATGTGGGTGAGATGATATTGATTTTTCAGCTCCAGAATTTCTGCTTGATTTTTTAAATTATTTCAATCTCTTTCTTAAATTTTCTTCACAGAATTCTGAATTCCTTCTGTGTCACCTCAAAGTTTGTTGAGCTTCCTCAAAACAGCTATTTTAAATTCCCTGTTTGAAAGGTTACATATTTATGTTGCGTCAAGATTGATCACCGGTATCTTATTCAGTTTGTTTGTTGCGGTGATGTTTTCCTGAATGTTTCTGATGTTTGTGAACATTCATTGATGTCTGGCATTGAAGATTTAGGTACTTATTTGAATCTTCTCTGTCTGGGCTTCTTTGTATTCATCCTTCTTGAGAGGGCTCTCCCAGAATTCAGAGGGGATTGAGTGCTGTTATCTAAGCCTGTGGTCACTGAAGCCATTTTAGCACTGGGAGGAGCCCTAAGCCCAGGAACATTGTGACATTTGTAGACTCCTAGATACATAGCCTTGGTTAACTTGGGGAAGATAATGGGGAATTTGCTGGGATACCAGTTACCAGGCATAGTCTCTCACTCCCTTTCCTCTCTTTTTGAATCAGAAGGCATCTCTCTCTGTACTGTGCTGCCTGGAATCAGGGAAGTGGTAATGTGGGTACTTCTGTGGCCATCACAGCTGGTACCACACTGGGTCATACCTGAAGCCCATGGGTTTCCAGACCAGGTCAGTACTGAGACTCACTAAGGCCCACAGTCACTACTGCCTGGTTGCCTTTAGTCAGAGGGTACTGAATATTACCAGGACTGGGTCCATCCCACCAGGCAGCAGATTCCCTTCTGACCCAGAGTGGGTCTAGAAATGTTCAGAAGCAAAGGCTTAGAACTGGGGACTTTGAGAATATGCTTGGTGCTTTATTTTACTGTGGATGGGCTGGTACCCAAGTTTCAAGACAAAGTCTTCTGTATTCTTCCCTCTCTTCCTTCCAATTGGAAGAATTTTCTCCCTGTGCTGCACTGCCTGAAGGTGGGGCAGGGGAGGGGTAATGCAGGCACTCACACAGCCACTGCAGTTGATGTTATAGAGGGTTGCATCCTCAGTCTACGCCTCTGAGACCGGGCAGCACCAGGATTGCCCAGACTGTAGTCCTTGTTGCCTGATTGCCACTCAAATTTATTCAGGGACCCAGACCACTTTAGTGAGCCAGTGGTAAAGTGGGCTGGGACTCAGGCTCCACAGGCTAGGAAAAGATTCCCCTTGAGGCCAGGGCTGTCCTAATTCTCCCTCTGTGGGCACCAGTCGACTTCTGTCCTGTACTGTGTTACACTATGACAGTGCAGCATTGAGTTACAATGCAAAGTCCCACACTCACTTTTCTCTCCCTCCACAAACACAAGGATTCTGTCTCCACAGTGAGCTGCCTGCAGTTGGGGGAAGGGTGGTGTAGGAAATGCAAAGTTGTCCTTCCTACCCTCTTCAATGCCTCTTTCCTTATTATGATGTTAAAACCAGATACCGTGATTGCTCACCTGATTTTTTTGGTTCTTATAAAGGTACTTTCTTGCATGACTAGTTGTTCAATTTGGTTTACCTGTGGGGGTTTGATCATTGGAGAATTCTATTTGACTATATTCTCTGCTCTTTACACATTTCAAAGGAGAGATTTAACAGTTTTATTTTAAAATGTTATATTTACATTAAACTGGGAATGACATCCTTTGGAACTACAAAAAATGATTAACAATGGCAATACATTTAAAAATGGGCAACATGTTGTAAAGTTTCAAGAAAGTATTTAGGAAATACGTCAGGAAAAATGTTTGAATCCATGACTCTGGTGTATGTGCTTGAGTCTGAGATTGTCTCACTCTGTATATGAATAGCTTGAGAGAATATGAAATCATTTTCCAAAGTGTTTTTGTCTGTTTACACTCCCATCAGCCATGCATGAGAGTTCCCAGGGTTCCTTGTCCCTTCCAGCACTGATATTATCAGATTTAAAATTTTTGCCACTATGGTCAGAGTAAAATGTTGACTAATTATCATTTAAATTAACGTTTTCCTAATTGTTGATGCAGTGAAACAGCTTTCAGTGGTCTATTTTCACATTTATTTTCCCTTCATTTCAGTAGCTGGCATTGCCAATACTTATATTTTCCCCCGAAATTTTCAACAAATTATAATTTTCATATTGACCTGGAGGCTTTCTTTATATCTTCACTAATGTGTATCAGTTACTGTGTTGATGCAACTTCTCATAGCTTGGGTTATATATTCACTGTCATTATGATGTTTTTGATGAATGCAATAATTGCAATTTTAATGAAGCACTGTGTATCAATCGTTTTTTTTTTAAGTTTGCTTTTCGTGTCTTACTTGAAAAATTTCTTACTTACCCTCCAGCCGTAGAAATAGTTGATTTTTTTTCTGAAAGTTTTTGTAACCTTGATGCTTACATGTAAATCTCTAATTCGTCTGATATTAATTATAGTGCAAGAGATGATATAGGATTTTGTTTACATTTTTTTCTATTGTTCGTACATAAGTTATTGAACACTTTTCTCTTTATCTCAGATATTGACAATGCCACTTCTGTCACAAGTTGTTTTCAAATGTTCATGGAACTGAACTTAGATTCAGTCTGTTTCTCTCTCTTCCTCTTTGAGTGACTATCATACAGTTTTAATTACTTTAGCTTTAAAAGAAATACTGATTTAATAAATAAATTGTGCAGTTTCTCTGATCTTATTCCTGTCAAAATTTCTTTTTTTTTGTTGTCAGTTATCTTTTTTTTTTTATTATTATACTTTAAGTTCTAGGGTACATGTGCACAACGTGCAGGTTTGTTACATATGTATACATGTGCCATGTTAGTGTGCTGTACCCATCAACTCGTCAGCACCCATCAACTTGTCATTTAGATCAGGTATAACTCCCAATGCCATCCCTTCCCCCTCCCCGCTCCCCACAATAGGCCCCAGTGTGTGATGTTCCCCTTCCCATGTCCAGGTGATCTCATTGTTCAATTCCCACCTACAAGTGAGAACATGCAGTGTTTGGCTTTCTGTTCTTGTGATAGTTTGCTGAGAATGATGGTTTCCAGCTGCATCCATGTCCCTATAAAGGACACGAACTCATCCTTTTTTATGGCTGCATAGTATTCCATGGTGTATATGTGCCACATTTTCTTAATCCAGTCTGTCACTGATGGACATTTGGGTTGATTCCAAGTCTTTGCTATTGTGAATAGTGCTGCAATGAACATACATGTGCATGTGTCTTTATAGCAGCATGATTTATAATCCTTTGGGTATATACCCAGTAATGGGATGGCTGGGTCACATGTTATTTCTAGTTCTAGATCCTTGAGGAATCGCCACACTGTTTTCCACAATGGTTGAACTAGTTTACGGTCCCACCAACAGTGTAAAAGTGTTCCTATTTCTCCACATCCTCTCCAGCACCTGTTGTTTCCTGACTTTTTAATGATTGCCATTCTAACTGATGTGAGATTGTATCTCACTGTGGTTTTGATTTGCATTTCTCTGATGGCCAGTGATGACGAGCATTTTTTCATGTGTCTGTTGGCTGTATGAATGTCTTCTTTTGAGAAATGTCTATTCATATCCTTTGCCCACTTTCTGATGGGGTTGTTTGTTTTTTTCTTGTAAATTTGTTTGAGTTCTTTGTAGGTTCTGGATATTAGCCCTTTGTCAGATGAGTAGATTGCAAAAATTTTCTCCCATTCTGTAGGTTGTCTGTTCACTCTGATGGTAGTTTCTTTTGCTGTGCAGAAGCTTTTTAGTTTAATTAGATGCCATTTGTCAATTTTGGCTTTTGTTGCCGTTGCTTTTGGTGTTTTAGACATGAAGTCCTTGCCCATGCCTATGTCCTGAATGGTATTACCTAGGTTTTCTTCTAGGGTTTTTATGGATTTAGGTCTAACATTTAAGTCTCTAATCCATCTTGAATTAATTTTCGTATAAGGAGTAAGGAAAGGATCCAGTTTCAGCTTTCTACTTACGGGTAGCCAATTCTCCCAGCACCACTTATTAAATAGGGAATCCTTTCCCCATTTCTTGTTTTTGTCAAGTTTGTCAAAGATCAGATGGCTGTAGATGTGTGGTATTATTTCTGAGGACTCTGTTCTGTTCCATTGGTCTATATCTCTGTTTTGGTACCAGTACCATGCTGTTTTGGTTACTGTAGCCTTGTTGTACAGTTTGAAGTCAGGTAGCGTGATGCCTCCAGCTTTGTTCTTTTGACTTAGGATTTTCTTGGTAATGCAGGCTCTTTTTTGGTTCCATATGAACTTTAAAGCAGTTTTTTCCAATTCTGTGAAGAAAGTCCTTGGTAACTTGATGGGGATAGCATTGAATCTATAAATAACCTTGGGCAATAAGGCCATTTTCATGATATTGATTCTTCCTATCCAAGAGTATGGTGTGTTCTTCCATTTGTTTGTGTCCTCTTGCATTTCACTGAGCAGTAGTTTGTAGTTCTCCTTGAAGAGGTCCTTTACATCACTTGTAAGTTGGATTCCTAGGTATTTTATTCTCTTTGAAGCAATTGTGAAAGGAAGTTCATTCATGATTTGGCTTTCTGTTTGTTTGTTACTGGTGTGTAAGATGGTTGTGATTTTTGTACATTAATTTTGTATCCTGAGACTTTGCTGAAGTTGCTTATCAGCTTAAGGAGATTTTGGGCTGAGACAATGGGGTTTTCTAAATATACAATCATGTCATCTGTAAAGAGGGACAATTTGACTTCTTCTTTTCCTAACTGAATACCCTTGATTTCTTTCTCTTGCCTGATTGCCCTAGCCAGAACTTCCAACACTATGTTGAATAGAAGTGGTGAGAGAGGGCATCCCTGTCTTGTGCCAGTTTTCAAAGGGAATGCTTCCAGTTTTTGCACATTCAGTATGATATTGGCTGTGGGTTTGTCATAAATAGCTCTTATTATTTTGAGACACATTCCATCAATACCAAATTTATGGAGAGTTTTTAGCATGAAGGGCTGTTGAATTTTGTCAAAGGCCTTTTCTGCATCTATTGAGAAAATCGTGGTTTTTGTCTTTGGTTCTGTTTATATGCTGGATTACATTTATTGATTTGCGTATGTTGAACCAGCCTTGCATCCCAGGGATGAAGCCCACTTGATCATGGTGGATAAGCTTTTTGATGTGCTGCTGGATTCGGTTTGCCAGTATTTTATTGAGCATTTTTGCATTGATGTTCATCAGGGATATTGGTCTAAAATTCTCTTTTTTTGTTGTATGTCTGCCAGGCTTTGTATCAGGATGATGTTGGCCTCATAAAATGAGTTAAGGAGGATTCCCTCTTTTTCTATTGATTGGAATAGTTTCAGAATGAATGGTACCAGCTCCTCCTTGTACCTCTGGTAGAATTCGGCTGTGAATCCATCTGGTCCTGGACTTTTTTTGGTTGGTAGGCTATTAATTATTGCCTCAATTTCAGAGCCTGCTATAGGTCTATTCAGGGATTCAACTTCTTCTTGGTTTAGTCTTGGGAGAGTGTAAGTGTCCAGGAAATTATCCATTTCTTCTAGGTTTTCTAGTTTATTTGTGTAGAGGTGTTTATTGTATTCTCTGATGGTAGTTTGTATTTCTGTGGGGTCAGTGGTGATATCCCCTTTATCATTTTTTATTGCGTCTATTTGATTCTTCTCTCTTTTCTTCTTTATTAATCTTGCTAGCGGTCTATCAATTTTGTTGATCTTTTCAAAAAACCAGCTCCTGGATTCATTGATTTTTTTGGAGGGGTTTTGTGTCTCTATCTCCTTCAGTTCTGCTCTGATCTTAGTTATCTCTTGCCTTCTGCTAGCTTTTGAATGTGCTTGCTCTTGCTTCTCTAGTTCTTTTAATTGTGATGTTAGGGTGTCAATTTTAGATCTCTCCTGCTTTCTCTTGTGGGCATTTAGTGCTATAAATTTCCCTCTACACACTGCTTTAAGTGTGTCCCAGAGATTCTGGTATGTTGTATCTTTGTTCTCATTGGTTTCAAAGAACATCTTTATTTCTGCCTTCATTTCGTTATGTACCCAGTAGTTATTCAGGAGCAGGTTGTTCAGTTTCCATATAGTTGAGCAGTTTTGATTGAGTTTCTTAGTCCTGAGTTCTCATTTGATTGCACTGTGGTCTGAGAGACAGTTTGTTATAATTTCTGTTCTTTTACATTTGCTGAGGAGTGCTTTACTTCCAACTGTGTGGTCAATTTTGTAATAAGTGTGATGTGGTGCTGAGAAGAATGTATATTCTGTTGATTTGGGGTGGAGAGTTCTATAGATGTCTATTAGGTCCACTTGGTGCAGAGTTGAGTTCAATTCCTGGATATCCTTGTTAACTTTCTGTCTCGTTGATCTGTCTAATGTTGACAGTGGGGTGTTGAAGTCTCCCATTATTATTGTATGGGAGTCTAAGTCTCTTTGTAAGTCTCTAAGGACTTGCTTTATGAATCTGGGTGCTCCTGTATTGGGTGCATATATATTTAGGATAGTTAGCTCTTCCTGATGAATTGATCCCTTTACCATTATGCAGTGGTCTTATTTGTCTCTTTTGATCTTTGATGGTTTAAAATCTGTTTTATCAGAGACTAGGATTGCAACCCCTGCTTTTTTTTTGTTCTCCATTTGCTTGGTAGATCTTCTTCCATCCCTTTATTTTGAGCCTATGTATGTCTCTGCATGTGAGATGGGTCTCCTGAATACAGCAGACTGATGGGTCTTGACTCTTTACCCAATTTGCCAGTCTGTGTCTTTTAATTGGAGCATTTAGTCCATTTACATTTAAGGTTAAGATTGTTATGTGTGAACTTGATCCTGCCATTATGATATTAGCTGGTTATTTTGCTCATTAGTTGATGCAGTTTCTTCCTAGCATCTATGGTCTTTACATTTTGACATGTTTTTCTAATGGCTGGTACCAGTTGTTCCTTTCCATGTTTAGTGCTTCCTTCAGGGTCTCTTGTAAGGCAGGCCTGGTGGTGACAAAATCTCTAAGCATTTGCTTGTTTGTAAAGGATTTTATTTCTCTTTCACTTATGAAACTTAGTTTGGCTGGATATGAAATTCTGGGTTGAAAATTCTTTTCTGTAAGAATGTTGAATATTGGTCCCCACTCTTCTGGCTTGTAGAGTTTCTGCCGAGAGATCTGCTGTTAGTGATGGGCTTCCCTTTGAGTGTTCCTGTCTGATTCTTGCTCTGGAAACTTCGTCTCAGAGGTGTGCCCAGCCGTGTGAGGTGTGAGGTGTCGGTCTGCACCCAGTGTGGGATGTCTCCCAGTTAGGTTACTCAAGGGTCAGGGACCCACTTGAGCATACGGTCTGTCCGTTCTCAGATCTCAAGCTCTGTGCTGGGAGACCCACTGCACTCTTCAAAGCTGTCAGACAGGGTCATTTACATCTACAGAGGTTTCTGCTGCTTTTTGCTTAGCTATGCCCTGTCCCCAGAGGTGGAGTCTGCAGAGGCAGCAGGCCGCCTTGAGCTGCGGTGGGTTCCACCCAGTTTGAGCTTCCCGGCGGCTTTGTTTACCTACTTAAGCCTCAGCAATGGCGGGTGCCCCTCCCCTAGCCTTGCTGCTGCCTTGCAGTTAGATCTCAGACTGCTGTGCTAGCAATGAGGGAGGCTCAGTGGGTGTGGGACCCTCCGGGCCAGATGTGGGATATAATCTCTGTGTGTACTGTTTACTAAGACCCTTGGTAAAGCACAGTATTTGGGTGGGAGTTTCCCGATTTTCCAGGTGTTGTGTATCTCAGTTTCCCTTGGCTAGGAAAAGGGATTCCCTTCCCCCTTGTGCTTCCCAGGTGAGGTGATGCCTCGCCCTGCTTCAGCTCTGGCTGATCGGGCTGCACCAGCTGACCAGCACTGATTGTCTGATACTCCCCAGTGAGATGAACCTGGTACCTCAGTTGAAAATGCAGAAATCACCCATCTTCTGTGTTGCTCATGCTGGAGGCTGGAGCTGTTCCTATTCAGTCATCTTGCTCTGGGCTGTCCCAAAATTTCTTAAATGGTTACGCTTGAAGTCATTTTATCTCTATTGCTGTCTATTATTATTCTCATTTAATTGTTACTAATTTTTTAATGACCAAAGTTATTTCAGGGCCACATATTGCAAAATAAATAGTATAGGGAAGGAGCCAACAGGTGGTCTGGACTAGCAGGAAATCTTCCTGGCTCTCAGTAGAGTTTTACAGGGATAAAATGTGTGCACGTGTGTGTGTGCGCACGCGCACACGTGCATGTGTGCATTTATAATTTAGCCCTGTCTCATTTTTAGGTGGGCTGTCCTTTTACTTTTCGTTACTTCTTCTCTACATTGCTATGGTAATTAGAAAGAATGCCTGTATATTTCTTCAGTTATCTTTGTCTCCTCTGCAACTTTGTATTTTCAAACAAGGTAATAGAAAGTTCTTGCACCTGGCCCCATACATTCTGTTATAAATGTTCCAAACAGGTGGTTGTTGGTTTTGATCTTCCTGTCTCTACCTGAGATCTTTAATGGCAAGCAACTTCACTTTTTTCCTCTTTACTTTGATCCTATTTGTACTTCATTTAGTAATCCTTCCTTATTTATTTTGAAGTTGGTATCAAAGGTATTTATTAGTATTAATGAGGACAGAATTTCCATTTTATTTTCTTGGTCTTGTAGGAAACTTTAAATTTTCCCTCTGAAGTTTCAGTAATTCAGTCTGCTGAAGTAAGCTGACAAAAGATAGATGAACAGGAGAAAAGGCATATAAGTTTATACCATGCAAATACACAGAAGTGGCACAAAGTATGAAACTCAAGGAAGGGCCAGATGATTGAAGATTAAATACCTTGTTCATAGGTGAAAGGAGAGTGGGAGATTTAGACAATTTTGGAGGAGGAGTCAGTAATTTATAGGGGAAAAGAATGGGCCTGAAGAACAGATAATAATCTGAGACAAAGTTCTCCTGAGCTTTGGGGAGGGTGGCAACAAGTTAAGGGAACATTGAGGGGTAGAACTGCATTAGGAGCAAAAGTTGCCTTATCAAGTCCCTTAGGTAACAGACCTTGGAAGAACAGATGAAATGTCTCTCTGGGCAAGTGTGGTGACAACTTTTAGTTTCTTCTTTGGTGATCAGTCTTCTCCGGTTGATGAGATTTCAGATAGGAGATTGGAGAAAATTATATATATATATTTTTAAAGATCTACCCTAGGTCACATAAGGGAACCTTAGAGATAGCCCCTCCCTTCATCTCGAAGGAGAAACAAGGTAAAGTCAAAGAAATCTTGATTTGGAGGAAACTTCTAAGGCCTTCTAATTTTCTTTAATTCAAAGTGCACAGCATGCCAAAGCACCATACTTTGGGGTATTGTTTTCTGAGCCTACTGCTTTCAACACTCTCCTTGCTTTCAGTTGATTGCAGAAAAAAAGTCACGAAAATGTTTTAACATATTCAACCTAAAAATCTCAGCTTGATGTATGAAGTCATTAAAATAATTTCTATAGTTTTTTATAGAAATTATAAAATTTTATGTAAAATTTCTATAGTTTATGTTTGACCGGTATGAAATTCTGGAGATTGTGTACTTCCATTGGAAAAATATTTTTAATAAGTATCACATAGACCATGGAAAAGTTATAATAGATTACATAATGCAATAAAAAGTACAAGGTGAAGAAGTATGTTTGCAGATTTCAATTGTACTGTACAATGTGTTTTGGCAAAGAGATCATAGAATATTATATTTTTGAAATGCATGAATATGTCCCATGATAAATTTGTATTTGCTTTTTGTCTTTGGTTTCTGACATACAACTCTTAAAACCCTTTGAATGTCCAGAGTGATAAGAGTCCCTTTTGTATGCTAATTAGATGACTGCTGGATGGGGGCCGCTAGATTGCCATGGGATGGGTGCTGGCTGCCAGAAAGACTAACTCATGTTTAGAGAGTTAGAAGTTGCAACCCCATCCTCTGATCTCCACGGGAGGGAGGCTGGAGAGTGAGTCTGATTATCAATGGTCAATGATTTAATCAATCGTGCCTATGTAATGGAGCCACCATAAAAACACCTAAACAATGTGGTTTGGAAAGCTTTTGGTTTGGTGAACACAGGGAGGTGATGGGAGGGTGGTATGCCTGAGAAAACTTGGAAGCTTCTTGTACCCTCCCACCTGCCCACACCTTGCCCTATGCATTTCTTCAATTTGGTTGTCCCTGAGTTATATTCTTCATAGTAAACTGGTAGTAATAAGTAGGTAACAACCCGGTGGAAGAGGAAACACTTTCATGTGGGCATAATAGAGGGCTTACGTGGGACTAGAACTAAGCCTCTCAATTATACCAAGCTATCCATGATAGACCAGGGATTTGATGAGAATCCCACTGCCTTCTTGGAAAGGCTAAGAGTGGCCTTGGTAAAAGACACCTCTCTATCTCCTGATTCACTCAAGGGACAGGCACAACTAATTCTAAAGGATAAATTTATTACTCAGGCAGCCCCTCAGATCAGGAGGAAGCCGCAGAAACAGGCCCTGGGAGCAGATACTACTTTAGAGAATCTCCTGAAAGTGGCCACTTAGTCTTTCACAATAGCTCACTGGAGTAGATTCTTGAATTCAGTATAGCTGAGTAAAGGCCTGGGAAGCTGACGGAATTACCTCCATAAACCCAGGAGAGCACCCAAAGTACCAATGTGAAGAGATTTGGAGACCTCAAACTAAAAATCACAAAAGATAAGTGTTAATAATTAACCTTCCATGGATATTCTCTTTGTAGTCTCACCTATGCTTGCTGTTCTTACCTTTATTCTGTTCTATACCATGGGGTAGAATGTTGTTTTCAGAATGATTATTTCACTTCTTATTTCTATAATCTTTGGATTTCTAAAATCTAGATTCTCTGCTTTTAAACTCCTCTTTGTATAATACACATATTTGATCCATGCACACTTAGCTTTGTACAACTTGTTTTTTCTTGCCTAGAGGCCATCACACTCCAAACAGCCAGGGAACCAGATCCTCAGATGATGGCTTCCTTTTGCCAGGGAACCTTAGGTAGACCTCTGGGAGGAGTCTGACTGCCATTCTGCCCAAAACAAGTCCCGCTGTTAGCAGGAGGTGGTTAAAACCAGTCATTGTCTGTATTCTAATGGGAGTTAGATGTGCCTTTTCAGAGGGGGGAAAAGTTAGGGACAGGAAGCAGGGAAATTCAGGGCAGAAGAGGGGGTGGGGTCCCCAATGAGGGTCCCACCCTCAAGCCAAAAAGCTTAATACTGCAGCCCAAAGTGAGAACTTTACATTCCCATTTTCCTGCTAGAATGTTGCCTTTTCCAAAACCACCCATGGCCTGCTCCACCCCCATACAATGCCCATAAAACCCCCAGGACCTGCCAGCAAGGAGAGGAGAAGCAGCTGGATGTCAGAGACTGTGGTTGGATGTTGGAAAGAAGCAGGACAACTTGACAGCATAGCCTCGAAAAGGAGTCCAGCCATTCACGGAAGATTACCTTCCTGCTCTGTCCCCTTTTCAGCTCTCATTACCACTGACAAGCACTTTCATCGGCAATAAAATCCCCCACATTTATCACCTTCAATTAATTCATGCAAGCTCATTCCTCCTGGATGCTGAACAAGAACTAAGGTGTGGGTGCAAAAGGCTGTCCCTGACCCTCCACTGCCCCTCCACTGAGCTGTTAACATTTAAGCCTTCCGTGATGGCGTGATGGCAAAGTTAAAAGAGCGCTGACTGTATCACTCCCACTGGGGTTTCAGGGTCACAGGTACTCCCTCCTAGACGTTGCCACAGGGCCCACATGGAGTTTTGCCTCTGCTGGCAGTCAAAACCACTTGCCCCGGCTTCTGCACCTGCTCACCTGCATGCTCTCACTCCTGCAAGGGGTAAAGTGCAGAGGGTGTGAATGAGTGGAATTCGCCCCTGCTAGTGCTAATGTGGCCGGCTAGTTCCGGTGCTCCCGCACCTTGGTTCCAACCCATGAAAGGGTCAGGGAAATATCCTGCTTCACTAGGACTTGTAACAGCCAACTGAAGTGAAGGCAGTATGTGGGACGGAGCCCTTCACTTGTGGGTGTTATGCTAATGCCAGGTAGATAGTGTCAGAACTGAATTGAATTGTGGGACTTTCAGTTGTTAGAAAGTTGGAGATGTGGTGTCGAAAGAGACACCACACATTCAGTGTCAGAGATGTTGTGAGTAAAAGTAGATTCCTAATTTATTAAAATATGCATTTGAAGAAAATATAATGTAATTGGCTATTTTATTTTTGATAACATGAGATAAAGTATTCGTTAAGCTAATACAATATATCTAGTACTGAACATATAACTTGATAGATATGAGAACTGACTTTCTAGTACTAAGTAAGAGAATTACTAACTGTGGCTAGCACATAATATGAATCCAAAAAGAGCTATAGAGATTACTTTTTGTTTTGAAATATCTAACTTGATAGTAATCATGTAGATGAAACAGTAGCTATCAGATAATTCATGAATGTACTATCTCATTGCCAATTTATTATTTAAAATGCTCTTCATTTTAAGGTAATGTAATTCTAGGTAAGAGAAGGTGTTTGGGGGGTAACTCACAAGAGTTGTCTACTCTTGTTGGGTCCTAGATTGAAAACTGGTCCTCCATATCTTTGCCATCTCGTCGGTATTGACAAATACTCCGAGAACAAAATCCTTCATGAATATAGGGTTTATATCTCTGGATTTCTATATTCTCATTTATCTTGGTTCAGTTATTCCTCATTCTGTTTTTAGTCCTTTAAAGGTTATTTTTTTTTTCAAAATTTCTCCAGATATTTAACTTGTCATTTATGGAGACTAGGAGGTTAATCTGAATTATCTTGCTTTCCAATACTGGATATGATAGTCCTGATACATTTTGTAAGCTTCAGAAGCTTTGAATGGTTGTCCTAATGACACTAATGTCCTAATGGCTGTCCTAATAACACAAAGGAGATTGAGATTCCAATTATGTGTTATGAAACATTGCATGACATCATTATTCTTTGCTAAAGTTTTGACGCCCCCCCCAAAAAAAAAGCATCAGAAGCATTTTTAAAGGTATATTAGAAATGAGTATTAAACTCTGATATTTATGAATGAAGTTACATTTGTTTTATGAATATTTCATTATTGGGTCATGGAATTTTTTAGCTACAATTAATTGAAGACTCTTTTCTATTTTTTAAATAAGCCTTTCATTATTAGATGAGTGGTGTTCATTCCTTTTGCTGGTGCCTTAGAATAGCAAAGATACTGTATGATATATATCTGGCTGTAGCATTTGTCCTTTCTGTACTGCACTGAATATTTACTGCGGCATCTAGATAAGTTACTGATTATTGGTATCAGAGATCTATTGTTTTTCATGCTATTTGTGTAATGGGGCCTTGCAATTAAATTATTCCTAGTGATGAAGTCTCCTGAAAATACTTGAACTAATCTTTCTAGTCAGTAATAATTTCTTCCAAAATAATGTAGCTTACAACATTATAAAATCATATCTCTAAAACTTTTAATTTTTTCATAAGGACAATATCTAATTTTGATTTAACAAATATTTATTAAGTAACTATTATTAAAGTATTCAATAATGGAGATTTAGCAGTAAATAATACAAATCTTGCCTCAGCTTTCATAAGGTTTAGAGTCTATCGTAATTTTAAAGTCCCCAATCAACTTTTATTAACTTTTATCAAGCCCAATTAATTAACAAAATTCTGGATTTCTTATAAAGCTATATTTTTTAGACTTAAAGTATCTGAGAACCTAATCTGTTTCTGAGAAGTTGTTGGGTTTATTGCTGAAGAATGGTACAACATAATTTGATGTAAAGTTGCATGCTTTAGGTTCTGAAACTCACAATATTATAGTAGTTATATTTTTGCTTTTGATAATTTTAAGTTAAAGCTATTTTTACTTTTGTGCAGCTACCAGGAAACACGATGTTAATAGTTCTTGTCTCAGGGAGCTGGGAAGGGTACAGGGTGAAGGGTAAAATATGTTGGAGTCGGGCAAGGATTGGAATCTTTGCCCTGCTACTTAGTGTATGACCTTGAACAAGTCATTTAATCTCTCTGAGCCTCAGTTTATTTTTCTATAAACTAAGTATTATAATAGCTACTTTGGTGGGGTTTGAGAGCACTCCCCAGAGAGATGCTTCTCGACTTACAATGGGGTTACATCCTGACAAACCCATCGTAAGTTGAAAATATCATTAAGACAAAAATGCATTTAGTATCCCAATAAACCCATCATAAAAGTTGAAAAATTGTAAATCATACTGTTATAAGTCCACATGCTCCTTGAGTTACAATGTGGTTATGTCTCAGTAAGCCCATAGAAAAGTCAACAAATTATAAGTTGAATCATTGTAAGTCAGAGACTGTCTGCATAACATACATGATTATGTAGCCCATGGCAGCTGTTATGAATATAGTAACAGACATAGATAATAACAGCTACCACTTTCTTTCTTTCCCTATCCCCAAGTGGTGCCAAATCACAGGTTCCAGACCAAACAAGGAGGAAAGTTGCTTTTTCTTCCCTATCATTCTAAAATCTTTTTCTTGGGCTTTACATTAAGGCAACTGATAAAGACTTTGTTGCATCCTCCATCAAGTAAAAGAATTAAAGTCATCTAATTGTAAATTAAATGATAAGCCTGCTTCACTGTGGGATATGAAACTTGTGAATATGAGGTCAAATTTCTGTTGCTGGGAAAAGAATAATAATAGCTCCTGGCTGTTTAAGCTGAGAGGATATGTTTCCTGTGACATTTAATCTAATAATAAAAGGCTGTGGGTAACTCTTATGGGAATCAGGCAAATGATACATACCAGGAATTGCTCTGTTCTGGCTGTAGAAGTTCAAGTTTGAGTAACTTCATACTAATGTAGCAAGAGCTACTTTATCACAATTCAGCTAAACAAATAAGAAGCCTTTGAATACAAAATGAATTTGATGCAATTGGGGATTTTACATTCAAATATATAATACAGATTGGAAAGAGATTGATACTATATCATATTTTGTTTTGGGAAAACTGAGTTTGAACAAGTTGGTCTCAATTTGAGTCTTGCATGTCATGCTGGCTTATCCAATTTCAGAAGAAATTACTGACCCAAATTCTTTGGAGGAAATTATTTTCCGCACCATGAAGTCTTTTCAGACTGTTGTTCAAATGAACTCCAACATGGTAAATCTTTCAGAATAACTGAACAGAGCACTGGAGAGCAAATTAATTTTTTTAGGCTTTCTAAGTGAAAACATATTTATATAGTTATTGATTTAATTTTTCTGATTTAATTTAAAAAATAAATTGATTATACAAATAAATGACAGTCTAGTAAAAGAGTTTAACTTAGATCTTATGAGAGTTGCTTGATGGATGTTAAAAAGCCATTAGGTATTTTTGACAAGTGTTTGCAGTGAAAATTGGTATGAAATTCTTACTGTGTTTCTACTCTTGGTCTGATTCTATTGAACACCTTCCTTATGACTTTAAGCAAACTGTGGGAGTAGAGTCTTGTCATCACATGCTCTCCTATTCAAAATCAGTAAACCTAGTATAGATACAAAATTTTAAAACCTGATAACTTTAACTTTGAAATTCGTTTCCGTCATTTACTAGTTGTATTATCTAAAGTTTCTTTAACTTCTCTAAATCAATAAAAAGAGTTTCATAATACTGCCTTAAAGCTATTTTGTTTTAAGGATTAAATGATTTGTGCAAAGGTGTAGTGCATTGCTCTGGCATCAATCTGCCAGTTCTTCTGGGTTAGACATCACATGGTCCTCACACTGGTTGCCTACTGCATTTTATTTCTAAACGTTTTTCTGCAGTTTAGTCTTATCCTTCTATTCAAATTGCTTCCTTACTATAAGAAACCTCAGATATAAATAAAATGGCCGTGAATCTCATCTTCATGAATGATATGTGTGGCTAGCTATATTTTGGGAGATGAAGAGAATAACCAAAGAAACTACAAGAGGAATATTGGAATACAGTCTACCTTGAAATTGTGTGTATCTCATGCGGGAACATCTTTTGGTACTTTTGTTCATATTGCTATTCTCTTATATGTAGGAAGAGAATAAGTAATGTTGTGACTGATGAATATTTCTAACTTTTCTGATATCTGTGGCTGTCTTTCAATTAGTGAAAGGCAGTAGACTGTGAAGAGCACAGGTAGGTAATATTTTTTTCTATACATACTATGGTAGACTAACATTGAATACTTTTTGCAAAAGTATTTTCATTTTGGTTTTCATGTTCAAAATTTACTACGGTGCTCACTTGAAAGACTTTAGTTTTCTAATAATTTCTATGTAGTTTATTGGCATATCTTGGATCAGTTTCATAGTTTGACTAGCTTTAGAAAAATAAATAGACTTCTGGTTTCCAGCTTGACATGTAAAACTCTTGAAAGTCATTTTTCCTGTTTACAAGCAGAAAAAAGCTGAACAAACTCAAAATCAGCAACTTTTTATTTAATCTTCAGATAATTAAGGCCACAAGGTAGACTGCTGCTCTGAAACTGGAGAGATAGATAGGGTTATACAGAGACTCCTCTAAGAGCAGATGCCCAGGGCAGAAGCAAGCAGCTAAAGTCAGTATCAGTAAGATTATGTTAAAGCGTAGTTGACAAGTTGTTCCAGTCACAGTGTGGCCTAGAAATTAAAATCTCATAAGAGGTCCAGTCTTAGGGATGCCCTCACACATTGTGTTTTACCTTCAGGAGCCCTATCAGATTCTCAATGTGAAGATCAGAGAAGAATCCTCTGTGCTTCCAGCAGGAGTAGGAAGAATGTAAGCATTTTGAAAAACACCCAGAGATCTATGTTCTCCTTATCAAGGCCTGTACTCATGAAAATCTGTTTTATCAGAGCCTACCCACTTGCATTCTACCAAAGCCTAATTGATCTGGGTGAGGAGAAATACCCAACTCCATTAGAGGTATAATATGCTGAGAGAAAAAAAGTGAGAAATACCCAACTCCAGCTCCCTCTAGACTTCAACATTGTGGAACAGGAACAACCAACTCAGTCTCGCTAAAAGACTGAGACCTATTCATATGGTATAGAATGCTTCCTCTCCCCCTAGATCTTACCACTACAGCTTCTGTAAAATAACAGATTACAGCTAAAAGAACTGAAAGCCATGGGACATATTTAAGAAATATTAGCAAAACCCAAAGACAACAAGGGAGGCAAACACAAACACAAAAGCAAAACAAAATAAACAAAAGAAGAGTGGAAACTTTAGCCTCTGACCCCACAGCTACAGAAAGCAGTAAACATAGACTAACTCCTAGCCAGATAAACAAAACTTCGTACTAAGGGCTTATTAGCCCCAGTTTCTTTTATCTGATACATCATTTCCAGTTATCAATAAAAAATTATGAGGCATGCTAACAAGCAAAAACACAGTATAAAGAGGCAGAGCAAGCATTAGAACCAGATTCAGATATGGCAGGGATATTGGAGTTATTAGAGCAGGACTTAAAATTATCATGATTCATCAATCTGTTATAGACTGAATGCTTGTGTCACTCCAACATTTACATTTTGAAGGCCTAATACCTCATATGATGGTATTTCAAGGTGGGGCCTTTGGAAGGTAGTTAGGTTAGTTGAAGTCATGGGGGTGAGATCACTATGATGGGATTAGTGTCCTTACAAGAAAAGGAAGAGAATGGAGCTTGTTTTCTCTTTGCCATGTGAGGATACAGTGAGAAGGTGGCCATCTGCCAACAAGCAAAAGGGATCTCTCTAGGAACTGAGTCTGAGTCTATACACTGATTGTCTGCTTCCCAGACTTCAAAACTGCAAGAAATAAATGTCTGTTTAAGGCACCAAGTCCATGGTGTTTTGTTATGGCAGCCTGAGCTGACTAAGACATGCTGGGAGCTCTAATGAAACAGATGACCAACAGGAAAGAATAAATGAGATATGTTATCAGAGAGATGAAAACTCTAGGTAAGATTTTTTTTTTTTAAATGCTAAAATAAATAGCACAGTAACAGAAGTAAAGGGTGCTTCCAATTGGTTCATTAGTAGACAAGACATTGTCAAGAATAAGTGACCTTGAAAATATGTCAATAGAAATTTCCAAAACTGAAATGTCAAGAGGAAAAAGAATGAAACAGAATATTCCAAGAACTGTGTGACAATTAAAGGTATAAATATGCATAAAGAAAATTCCAGAAGGAAGAAACAGTAAGAAACAGAAGAAATATCTGAATTAATAATGGCTGACAGTTTTCCAAAATTACTGCCAGATGCCAAACTAAAGATCTAGGATGTCTAAAGAACACCACACAGGTCAGATACCTAAAAATCAATACTTATGCACATCATAGTTAAGCTGCAGAAAAGCAAAGACAAAGTGAAAAATCTTGAAAGAAGCCATAGGGAAAAGAAATCTTAACTATAGAGGAAGAAGAATAAGAACTACATGAAACTTATCAGAAACCAGAGAGGTAGAAAGAGAATACAGTGACATATTTAAGGTATTGGCAGAAAAAAAGCTACCAACCTAGAATTCCAAATTCAGTAAAATTATTTTTCAAAAGTGCAGGATAAATAAAGACCTTCTCAGACAAACATTGAAGGGATTTATTGATATTAGACCTGCCTTGCAAGAAATGTTTAAACCTATAGCTCACATTATACCCAATGATGAGAAACTAGGTGCATTACCCCTAAGTGTGAAAGCAGGACAAAATGGCTCCTCTCAACACTTAAATGTATCATTGTACAGAAGTCCTAACTAATACAGTAAGACAATAAAATGTATACAGATTGGAAGAAATAAAACTGTTCACAAATGACATGATCTATGTAAAAAAATCAAAGAATTGATTAAAAAAACAACTTCTAGAACTAATAAGTAATTAAAGCAAGGTCACTGGATACAAGGTTAATACAGAAAGTCAGTTGCTTTCCTATGCGCAGGCAATAGGCAATTGCAATTTAAAATTAACACACTAAAAGAGAAATACTTCGGTTTAACACTAACAAAATGTATACAAGTTCTATATGGGGACAAGTATAAAACTTTGATTAAAAAAAGATCTCAATAAATTTGGAGATATTTTTTGTTCATGAATAGAAAATTCAATATTGTGAAGATGTCAGTTCTTCCCAACTTAGTCTATAGATTAAATGCAATCACAATCAAAATGCCAATACGTTACTTTATGAATATCAAGAAATTAATTCTAAAGTTTACATGGATAGGCAAAAGACCAAGAATAACCAACATGATATTGAAGAACAGAAAGTTGGAGAGCCAACACTGCAAAACTTACTACAAATAATGTAAGATTTACTTTAAAGCTAGAATAATCAAGATTATATGGTATTTGCAAAAGAATAGACAAATAAATAAATGGAATAAAATAAAGTCCAGAAACAGACCTACACAAATATAGTCCACAGATCTTTGATAATGGTATAAATGTGATTCAATGGAGAAAGAGTAGTGTTTTCAACAAATGATACTGTAACAACTGGACATCCACATGTTTAAGAAAATAAGTGTAGACACTGACCATAACTTTCACAAAACTAACTCAAAATGCATCATACACCTAAATGTGTGTTGTAAAACTATAAAACTCCTAGAAGATAACATGGAAGAAAATCTTAATAGCCATTAGTTTGGCAATTAGTTTTTAGATACAACATCATAAGCACTGTCTGTCAAAGAAAATATTGATAAGCTAGACTTCATTAAAATTAAAAAATTATCTGCAAAAGACACTCTTATGGGACTCAAAAGACAAGTCTTATACTGAGGGAAAATATTTGCAAAACATCTATCAGATAAAGGACTTGTGTTCAAAATAACTTTTTAAAAGAAAATCAGTAACTCATAAAACTCAGCAATAAGAAAACAACCCAATTAAAAAAGGAGCCAAGTATCTGAACAGATGATGCACTGATGAAGGTATACAGATGGCAAATAAACACATGAAGAAATTCTCAAAATTATATCCTTAGGAACAGAATGTTAAAGCAACAATGAGGCATCCCTATACACTTATTACAGTAATGGCTAACATGCAAGACATTGACAACACCCGCCACAAGCTGATGAAGATGTGGAGCAAAAAGAACCCTCATTTATTGCTGGTGAAGATGAAAAATGGTACAACTATTTTGGAATACAGTTTGACAATTTATTTCAAGGCTAAACAGTAGTCCATGAGTCATGCTCCTAGGTATTTACCCAAATGAGTTGAAAATGTATGTCTACATAAACACCTACATACAAATGTTTGTAGAAGCTTTGATTCATAATTGCAAACATTAGAAGCAGCTAAGACATTCATTAGTAGATGAATAAACAAACCATGGAACATCCATACAATGGAATATTATTCAAAGACAAAGAGAAATAAACTATTAAGTCATGGAAAAATTTGAAGGAATCTTAAATGCATATTAAGTAAAAGAAGACAGCCTGGAAAGGCTACATATTGGATGATTCCAGATACACGATATTTGGGAAAAGGCAAAAGTCTAGAGACAGTAAAAAGATCAGTGGTGCCAGAGGTTCAGGCTGGAGTGGGGGCAGTAGGGAGGGATGAATAGGTGGAGCACAGGGCATTTTTAGGGCAGTGAAACTATTCTGTATGATGCTCTCATGGTGGATAAATGACATTATACATTTGGAAAAAGGTACAACACAATGAACACTAATGTAAAATCATGGACTTCAGTTAATAATAATATATTAATACTGGTCCATTAACTGTAATAAATACATCACACTAATGCAAGATGTTAACAGTGTGGGAAATCGTGGGCTGAAGAAGGCAGAAGGAATATGTTTTCTATTCTTTTTTTTTATGTAAACCTAAAGCTTCTTTAAGAATGTATATCAATTAAAAATATATCTGAATTAAAATAAAAATATTCATACATAAAACACGAACAAAGTGAATAATTAAAATACATAGTTTACTATGCAAAATTGTTCAGATATTTGCCTTTAGTTTCTACTTTCCAAACTAAATTTTGAGACTTTACTTCTAGCTATTTAGATCTAAAATATGCACAAATTCTCATAAGTTTAGATATCTATACACATACAAATTTGAATGTAGCATATATGTGTATGTCACAAAATGTTCCTGATTTTAACTGGTTAATTTTTACTTCATCATTTTTAGAAAACATTGTTTTGAACATTTACCCCCTTACCTAGTGTTCTTTGAAATTTTTCATCACTTATGATGAAGTTTAAATATCTTTCTTTGTGGTCAAGCATGCCACAACATGTCTTTAAGCTATCATCCAGCTAATATTCTTCTCGAAACTTGCATTTCAGTCAGTCTGGCAATCCAATAAGCTCTGAACGTGGCATGTATGCCCTCATTTCCACCCTCGTTTACTTACCTAACCTACTTGTTCTGCTCATGTTCTTTTACAGAGCTCTTTCCCAAATTATATTGAACTCATTATTTATATCACTCATCTATTTCCCAGTACTATGGATGGTGTGTTGTTGTGTAGGCCTTATGTCCCCAATTAGATTATAAACTCCTTTATGGCAAAGCTTACATCATATAAGTTTGAATCTCCAGTTGTTAACACATTCCTTACAATAAATATGGGTTGAAAAGGATTTGATGACATTGACTTTGTCAGTTTTTTTTTTTTTTTTAATGATTGGATAGATGCCATCCTGGAGTTCAATTTGATTACATCTCTAACTGTATATTTGTTGAATAAGTAGTATCAATAAACTTTGCAAGCTCCCTTAAGCAGCTGAAGAGTAAATATTTACATTTTAGACAACGGATTGCTTGTGGGAAATCATATCTATTCAGTAAAGTCAGAAATTCCATTAGGCAATTTTCTATTAGTTTAGTTCTAGTCACGTTGTTACTTGAAAATAACAGAGCAAGCATTTCTTTAGAAACAGCCTGCCAATATTAAATATGTTACTAATTCAGAATGGTTTCTCTCAGGCCATATTAATGAGTTTTGTTGAAAAATCAAAATGTATATGATACTCACAGAACTGCTGCTACAAGCACATTTAATTTATTTTTATCCATTTGGAGGTCATTACCAAGCTTTAGACATTTTACAGGTTGAATTCTTTGTTTTGAAAGTTAAAGAAAATGAGATGCCTTGACATTCACAGCTATAATGAATGAAATGAGGCAAATACATCGTGACTTGTCTTATTCAATGAAATATTTATGTTCTTTGGAAGTCTCAATTACAATGCTGCTTTCCGCCCCACCCCCTTACTGTTTCAGAAAATAAAAAAGAAAGAAAGAAAAAAAATGCAGAATAGGGTTGTTAGAAGATTTTATAGTGTAGGAAAGAAGCCAAAGGCCCTTCTGAGGGCACTTGTATATCTGATGATGATATCTCCTGCCTCAAAGGGATTCTGTTGCCTTTATAGGCGGAGCTGGCTGTGGCAGATGCCTCTCTGTTAGCAAAGGCTGTCTTGAATGAAGGAGGAAATTTAGAGGGGATGATTTCCCAGTTACAGTGCTGCCAACAGAGAGTTTATAACAAAAGGGTAGTGCTGTCATGCATGGTTTGGGACATGACAATGGCAATTGTTCTTATGATGATTATAAACTATTCTTGCTGGATCTGAATGGCCTAGCCGACTGGGGAAAGTTTTTCAGACTTGGACTCTGTCCACTTCCCTGCTGTGTGGGAAAGCAGTTGTTCATTTTCTTGTTCTCTTTCTGTTCTCTCCTGGCAGCCTATAAAATTGAAGTTATTAAGCCTCACAGTTTAGTTAATGCTTCCAGTCGAGTCTGGGGAAGAAACCAGGAAGCAGGTAACTGACTTTCTAAACAGTTTTGATGAGGGGGAGGCAGTACCCTTAACAGATGGCAGTTTGACTCGTGGAAAAGTCAATTGCTTCCTTTTATTTCCAGCAGGTATTGAGAAGAGCTGGATGAACAGTTCACAGAGGAGTGTGGAAAAAATGTAACTGAGTATATAGAAAGAGAAAACAAGGAACTTCTGAGCCAAGGCAGATCAAAGAATGTTTGAGGATAGTTTAGCATTTGGAACACTTCAAAAGTGTGACATGAGCTATTCTTTTCACCTCCCGCCTCAAATGCTTATCCAACATTCTTGGGTAAGCTTTCATATGTAAAGTGAAAATGAGAACTGGCTCTCCTATGAAATATCCTGTTATTTCTTATTTTTCATTAAGCTGGGACCTGAGATTACTGAAAAGGAAAAAACATAATGATGAAGTTAGACTGATCTTTTATGGAGCTGAAGCTCTTGTTAAACTTCTGACACTTAACTTCTGACACTTATCCATAACAGTGGTGACTGTTTAAAGCTATTTCAAATGGTAGTATTGCTTTTCCCTATTGAACTACTTTGCTGATTATTTCCCGCTGGTTTGGAATTTTTTGAATGAATGAATGAACGAATGATAAAAAGGAATGAATGGAAATGTACATGAATACAATGCCCTTGCAATTGCCTTAATGCTAGGAGCTTGCAATATCACATTAAATAGCAAAGGAGGGAGAAGAATGCTTGTTTCTATTTGGTGACCTTTGGAAGCTCGCTGGTGTATAATATGTTTTCATCACATTGAAAACTTCTGACAATCGAAACGTGACATGCAATTTCTTTCTCTAATTGAATGGCTGAGGTATAGCATTCTGCTCCATGTCCTGACCTTGAATAGAATATACTTGGCATTTTTTAGAACCTAGAACAGATGGAAGGGCTTCAGCTAAACTGAGTAAAACTGAGGAAGTTTGTTTGGTCTACTGATTAAACTTATTCACTGTGAGATGGAAAAAGACAACTCTGAAAATAAATAAAAAATACATTTGTCTCAATAAATTGCAGATGATTAAATAGAGCAGCAACTGTAATATTATAGTCAAATTCCTTGCTAAAAATATTAATTGAGGATAGGACAAATACAGAATTAGTTGAATTAGGTTTAGAGATTTATGTTCATTCTGAGCCATTGACAAACTCATTCATAATGCATTTTCACTGAACAGCAGGCCAACTCAGTGTTTCTGACGGACTCATCCATAGTTTTGATGATAAAGGAGCATAGGTGAAGTACATTTTTAGAGCTCATATGTCTTTTTTTCGTGAGGCACCAAAGGTTAAGTACATGGTCTGTCCCATGGAGCAATCTGCTGAGATATTTCACTGTGGTGTTTAAGGTTAGGGATTTTAAGGATTTTTCTACGCGTGTGTGTGTTAGATGATGTAGACCAATACCTTGAGGTAAGCTTAGTTTTAAACATCTTAGGTAACTTCTGATTAGATTTCACACCTGGAAAAAGTCAAGCATGAAAGCTTATTTAACCAAGAGCTTTTCCAGATTATGATAGACCCAGGTTCTATAATCTATCCCTTACTTTTAATATCTTATAAAATATTTATACAAATGCTTCATTAAAGTCCATTTACATTTTCTCTTTCTTTCTTTCTTTCTTTCTTTCTTTCTTTCTTTCTTTCTTTCAAGAGAAAAGGTCTTGTTCTGTCACCCAGACTGGAGGTCAGTGGCACGATCCCAGCTTATTGCAGCTTTGAACTCCTGGGCTCAAGCTGTCTTCCTGCCTCAGTCTCTTCTGTAGCTGAGAATACAAAGAACATAGATATTGGTAGGTCAATAAGCCATGAGTGTAGCCACCTGCCACCCATGCCTGGCTAAGTTTTTAATTTTTTCTAGATACAGGGTCTTGCTGTGTTGCCCAGGCTGGTCTTGAACTCTTGGCTTCAAGTGCTCCTTCTGCCTTGACCTACCAAAGTGCTGGGATTATAGGCATGAGCCATCATGCTTGGCCTATCCATTTACATTTTCAAAAACCCAGTTCCTGTTAAACAGTTCCTTTTAACTGATAAAAGGGTTTTAATTCTATAATGTAACATATGTCTGGATTTTGAGTTAAGCATATTCTATCTTTGGTGAAAAACATGAAAACTTGGAACTTGAGTGCCAAAGAGAAGAGAAATGCATACAGGTCTTAAGTAATGAATAAAACTCTAAAATAGGATGAAAATGACTTGCTTATAAATATTGATGTAACTGGCTTATCAATCTATCAGTATCTTTGTCTTTGTGAGTGTCAAATGGAAGATGGATGTCTTTTTCTAGGGAAATGACCAATAGTATCACATATCTAGATTGTTTATCAGATTTCCTTCTCTAAGTCTTCATTTTTTCATCTATAAAGTGGGGATAATAATAGTAAAACCTAAAGAAGATTCTAGGAAGATGGCAGAATAGAAAGCACAAAAAATCTGTTTCCTCACTCAGACAGTAATTACACTGAGAGAATCTTTGTGATGTAACTATTTTGGAACTCCAGAGTTTTTTGAAGGCTTGCAACATCCAGTAGAAGAGTTGGACAGTAAATTGTGGTTAACTTTATGAAATTTTATCTCTTAGCTCATCAGTAGCTACCTTTACCCATCTCCCACCCCCCTGTTGCTGACAGCTATGCCTGTGTTCCTGGAGCAGTTTGCCTGCAACTTCCAGGAAGCCAGGGTGCTTAATAAGGACCCTGTCTCTCAAATGTAGGGGATCTGCAAGCTAATTCCTGATGTGGCTTCTGATTATGAAGGCTCAGACACAGAGGTGGCAGCCATTATTGTTGCACCTTCCTCCATTGTTGCAAGTCCCTCTCCATTTGGCTGAAGTTACTTCCAGGAAATGTAAAAGACTAGTGCCTTTTTTCATTGTCTTTTATTTTTCTCCTTTCTCCTCTTTGGGAGCCAGATATTAAAGACTGGTACAATCAAAAGCAGCTGCATATATGGGGGAAGTTAGAAAGTAACCTCAAATGCCCAGGGAAAGCGCAGGCTCAGAAAAGACTTCAAAAGGCATTACATTTATGCCTCAAGCATATTCACAATGCATACAACAATGAAACAAACAAAAAAGCAAAACAGCATCAACCCTGTGGAAGGCGAAATTCTGATTTCCAGTTACCACATTATTAGATTCAAATGCTCAGTTTTTAACAAAAAAATTACAAGGCATTTATAGAAACAGGAAATTATATTCCATTGAAATAATAATAAAAAAGAACTATGGGAAACTATTCATGAGAAAGACCTGATGGCAAATATACCAGGAATATACATTAAAATAACTGTCCTAAAGATGCTCAAAGAAAGAAAGACGTGGAGAAAGTTAAGAAAATGATGTGTGAGCAAAGTGAAAATATTAATAAAGAAAAAAATGAAAAATTCTGGAGCAGAAAAGTACAATAATAAATGAAAATTCACTATAAAGTTTCAAAGGCAGATTTGATCAGGTAGAATAAAGAATCAGCAAATGTGAGATAGGACAATGGAAATTATCTAGTCTGAGAAACAGAAAAAGGATTCAAAAAAAGTGAGCAAACCTTAAAGAACATTGTACAACATCAAGCAGCCCAACATATAAATTGGGGAAGTCCAAGAAAGATGAGAGAGAGAGAGAGAACCAGAAAAATAATTTGAAGAAATAAATGACAGAAATTTCCCAAATTTGATGAAAGACATAAATATAAACATCTAAGAAGCTCAATAAACTCCCAGTAGGATGAACTCAAACAGACCCATACTGAGATACATTATAATCAAACTGCTGAAAGCCAAGGCAGTGAATCTTGAAAGCAGTGAGAAGGAGAAGACTCACTGCAAACAAGAAATCCTCAATAAGATTATTGGCAGGTTTGTCATTAGAAACTATGGAGGCCAGATGGCAGTGGGCTGATAAAGTGCTAAAAGAAATCTGTCAATCAGATATCTTATATTTGGCCAACTGTTCTTCACAAATGAAGTTAAGAAGTCCATAGATAAACAAAAGCTGGGGAAATTTATTATCATTAGATTTGCCCAGGAAGAAATGTTAAAGGAAGTTTTATAGGTTGAAATGAAAGGAACCTTGAGAGTAATTTGAAGTGTATAAATAAATGAAGATGGCAGTAAAGGTAAATACATGGGCAATTGTAAAAGCTAGTATTGTAATTATCCTTTGTAACTCCATATTTTGATTTCTACATAATTTAAGAGACTAATGCATTAGTAACAATTATTATTAGTTTATGTTTTGGACATACAATGTATAAAAATATAAGTTTGTGACACCAACAAGTAAAAGTAGTGAGGTCAGAGCTATAAAAGAGCAGAGTCTTTTGTATGTTATTGAAGTTAAGATGGTATACATTCAAATTTGAGTATTATAAATGTAGGTGTTAAATATAATCTTCATAGTAACCATATGCATACAAAGAAAAGGTACTTAAAATACTTCACTACAAAAAGTCAATGAAGCACAAAAGATGACAGTAATACAGAAAATGAGAGATAAAAGGTATAAGACATAAAGAAAATAAAGAAAAATTTAAAATATTTCTCCTTATCTATAATTATATTAAATGTAAATAAACTCAAATCAGAAGATGAAGACTGGCAAAATGGATTTAAAAGAGAAAACATGATTCAACTACATAACAAGAGAGTCACTTTAGATCCAAAAACACAAAAAGATTAAAAGTGAAAGGATGGAAAAATATATTCCTTACAAATTTTAACCAAAAGACACCAGATGTGGCTATTTTAATATCACACAAAATATAATTTAAATCAGAATATTTTAAAAGTGATAAAGACATATACTAATAAAAGTTTCAATACATCCAGAAGATATAAAAATTATAAGTATTTACACACTTAATAACAGACCATCAATATATATGGAGCAAAATTTGACAGAATTGAAGGCAAAAATAAACAGTTCTACAATAATAGCTTGAAACTTCAATACCCCCACCTCAATAATGGATAGAACAACCAGATGGAGGATAAGTAAGGAAATAGAAGACTTGAACAATACAATAAAACAACTAAATCTGACAGACATACACAGAACAGTCTACTCAACAGCAACAAAATACACATTCTTCTCAAGTACATATAGGTCATTTTCCAGGACAGACAATATTTTGGGCCAAAGATTAAGTCTCAATAAATTTAAAAAGATATTATGCAAGGTATCTTTTCTAACTACAGTGGAATAAACTTAGCCATCAATAACAGAAGGAAAATTGAAAGATTCACAAATTTGCGAAAATTGGCACATCTTAAAATAATGAGTGTATTAAAGAAGAAATTGCAAGAGAAATAAAAAAATACTTAGAGATGAATGAAAGTGAAAACTCCATGTTATATAACATGTGAAATACGAAACAAGGGAGAAATTTATAGCTAAAAACACATAAAAAAGAAAATTATTTTTTTATAACTTTATAAACTAGAAAATGAAGAATGAACTAAATCTAAATCTTGCAGAGGGGAAAAAATAGTGATTAGAGATAAATAAAATAGAAAATTAAAAAATGATAGAGAAAATAAAAATATCCAAATGTAATTTCTTTGAAATCAACAAAATTGATAACCTTTTAGCTAGGTTAACTAATAAAAAAAAAGAAAAAAACTCAAATTCTAGACGTTGAAATATTACTACTAATTCTATAGAAATAGGATTATAAGAGAGTCCTAGGAACAATTACATGTCAAAATTTGGATAATCTAGATGAAAGGGACAAATTGCTAGAAACACAACACCAACCAAGACGAAATCATGAGAAAAATGAAAAATCTGTATTGACTTATAGCTAGTAAAGAGATTTCATCAGTAATCAGAAATCTCCCAACAACAAAAACCCTGAGCTTGATGGCTTCACTAGTGAATTCTATCAAACATTTAAAGAAGAACTAACACTAAATTTTCTCTAACTCTTCAAAAAATTTGAAGCGAAGGGAACTCTTCCTAACTCATTCTATAAGACTGACATTAACCTGCTGTGAATGACAGATAGATACTAAAGATCAATATTCATTATAAACATGATACAAAATTTCTTAACAAAATACAAGGAAACTGAATTATTTGGCATACAAGGATATAAACCATGACAAAGTGGGATATTTTTCTGGAATGCAAGGGTGGTTCAACTTATGAAAATGGATTAATGTAATATAGTACATTAACAACATGTAGAAAAATCCACATAATCATCTCTATTGATGCAGAAAAGTAATTGACGGAATTCAACAGTCTTTCCTGATAAAAAACACTCAACAAACTAGCAATAGAGAGAAACTAGCTCAACATAATAAAGGCCATGTGTGGGGAAACCCTCAGTGAACATCAAACTCAATAATGAAAGACTGGGATGGTTAATACTAAGTGTCAACTTGATTGGATTGAATGTTGCAAAATATTGTTTCTCAGTGTGTCTGTGAGGGTGTTGCCTGAGGAGATTAACATTTCAGTCAGTGGACTGGGAGAAGCAGATGCACTCTCAATCTGCCAGCATGGCTAGAAAAAGCAGGTAGAAGAAGGTGGAATGTACTGACTTACTGAGTCTTCCAGCCTTCATCTTTCTTTTGTGCTGGATGCTTCCTGTGCTCAGACATCAGAATCAGTGACTGAGTTCTTACAAAATCTAATAGTTTTATAAGGGGCTTTTCCCCCTTTTGCTCAGCAGTTTTCCTTCCTGCCATCATGTGAAAAAGGATGTGTTTGCTTCCCTTCTACTATGATTGTAAGATTCCTTAGGTTTCCCTAGCCATACAGAAAAGTGAGTCAATTAAATCTCTTTCTTCTGTAAATTACCCAGTCTCAGGTATGCCCTTGTATCAGCATGAGAATGGACTAACACAGTAAATTGGCGATGCAGAGAATGGGGTGTTGCTACAAGGATACCCAAAAATGTGGAAGTGACTTTGGAACTTGGTAAGAGACAGAGGTTGGAACATCTTGGAGGGCTCAGAAGAAGACAGAAAAATGTGGGAAACTTTGGAACTTCCTAGAGACTTGGGGAGCTCAGAAGACAGGAAGATGTGGCAAAGTTTGGAACTTCCTAGAGACTTGTTGAATGGCTTTGACCAATATACTGATAGTGATATGGACAATAAGGTCCAGGCTGAGGTGGTCTCAGATGGAGATGAGGAACTTTTTGGGAACTGGAATAAAGGTGATTCTTGCTATGTTTTAGCAAAGAGACCGGTGGCATTTTGCCTCTGCCCTAGAGATCTGTGGAACACTGAACTTGAGAGAGATGATTTAGGGTATCTGGCAGAATAAATTTCTAAGCAGCAAAGTGTTTAAGACATGCCGTGGGTGCTGTTAAAAGCATTCAGTTTTATGTATTCACAAAGATATGGTTTGAAATACGAAATTAAGTTCAAAAGGGAAGCAGAGAATAAAAGTTCAGAAAATTTGCAGCCTGATGATGTGATAGAAAATAAGAACCCATTTTCTGAGAAGAAATTCAAGTGTTGTTGTTTAGTAAAAAATTAGATCTCAGAAAAATTGTGGGTCTGGGCAAAAGAAGAGGTTATATTCATGTAGAAACAAGGAAAGGGTCTGAGTGGAAAGAGGAGTAAGAAATAAGACAGCATATATTTAGAACAAAAATTAGAGAGTTGATAAATATTTTACAATTAAAATGTCACATTTAAAGCCAATAAAAAGAGAAATCATTATTTGTACTTAATCACTTTAACTTTGGATTTGATATTTTAGACATAATGAGACAAGTATATTTATTATAATGGTTTTTAAGTGAGTATATATTGTTTTACTGCATTATGTTCAGATTTTACTGAGATTCTTAGTGGAAGCTGGGGCAAATTTGAGAATCTCCAGGGTGATCAAGTAAGAGCTAGGTTGAGAGTCATAAACACATGAAACATATTGAGGCTGGAAAAGGTTGCAAGACAGGGGAAGTCCCTCTCAGCAAGAGACCTTCCAGAGACCACAGGACAGAGCCACCACCAGAAGGAGAATAAGGTAATGAAATTCCAGGGGGAAGAGGGGAGAGAGGAGAAATTGTAGAGGTGGCTTATACATGTAACTGATGTTCCTCAGAAGCAAGGTGGGAAGACTGGGTCACAGAACTCTGAATATCTTGCATGGGTTTTTAAAAAAAATTTGTTGTGCTGTTGTTTTATAGGTCCTGTGAGATTTATGCTTTAAGGATGTTCTGTTTTGATGTATTTTGAGGAATTGTTTCAAGATTTAGAGCTCCTTTTCGCAGTTCTTGTAGTGCTTGCTTGGTCGTGGCATGTTCTCTCAGCATTTATTTGTCCGAAAAAAACTTGAACTTTTTTTTTCATTTATGAAGCTTAGTTTCACTGGATACAAAGTTCTTGGCTGATAAATATTTTGTTTAAGAAGGCTAAAGATAGGACTCCAATCCCTTCTAGCTTGTAGGGTTTCTGCTGATAAATCTGCTGTTAATATATTTTCCTTTATAGGTTACCTGATGCTTCTGCCTCACAGCTCTTAAGATTCTTTCCTTTGTCTTGACTTTAGATAGTCTGATGACTACATATGTAGGTGTTGATCTTTTGATGAGGAATTTCCCAGGTGTTCTTTGAGTTTCTTGTATGTGGATGTCTAGCTGTCTAGCAAGGACAGGGAGGTTTTCCTTGATTATTTTGTCAAATAAGTTTTCCAAACTTTTAGATTTATCTTCTTCCTCAGGAGCACCAATTATTCTTAAGTCTGATCATTTACATAATCTTAAACTTCCTGAAGGCTTTGTTCATTTTTTAAAATTCTTTTTTCTTTGTCTTTGTCAGACTGGGTTAATTCAAAAGCCTTATGTTGGAGCTCTGAAGTTCTTTTTTCTACTTGTTCAATTCTATTGTTGAAATTTTCCAGTGTATTTTGCATTATTCTAAGTGTGTCTTTCATTTCATGAAGTTGTGACTGTTTTTTATTTATGATATCTATTTCTCTGGGCATTTTTAAAATCCATATCCTGTTTTTTTCTTTTAATTTCTTTGAGTTGGTTTTCACCTTTCTCTGGTGCCTCCTTGAGTAGCTTGACAGTTTACCTTCTGAATTTCTTTTTCTGCAATTCAGAGATTTCTTGGTTTGGTTTCATTGCTGGTTAGCTAACGTGGTCTTTTGGAAGTGTTATAGAACCTTGTTTTGTGATATTACCAGAATTGTTTTTTCTGGTTCCTTCTCATTTGTGTAGACAGTGGAAGAGGAAAGATTTGGGACTCAAAAGCTCCTGATTAGATTATTTTGTCCCATGGGATGATCTCTTGATGTGGTACTCTCCTGCTTCTCCTAGGGATGGAGCTTCCTGAGAGCTGAACTGTAGTAATTGTTATTGCTCTTCTGGGTCTAGCCACTCAGTGGAGCTACTGGGTTCCGGCCTGGCACTTGGGAATATCTGCAAAGTGATGTGATCCTTCTTCAGGTCTCTCAGCCATGGATACAACAACCTGCTCCAGTGGGAGTAGCACTTGGTTGCAGTGTTGTTTAGTGTGCTGATTTTCTTGAATGCTGGTTATCCTAGCAGTAAAGTTGTTATTGGGACAGACTCAGGACCTCTGGTCAGTTAGGATATTACACGTGGTGGTATTTGCTGTTGTTTTGTCCTTCCTTGGAGCACGGTTGTTCTGTTATATGTTGCTGTAATGACTTGAGTTGGTTGGCCTCTAGCCAGGAGATGTCACTTTCAAAAGACTATTAGCCATGGTAGTATAGGGGGTGTACAAGCTTGCCCTAAGGTTGCCCGAATAAGTATTCATCTTTCTCAGGTGATGGGTAGGGCCATAGAGCTCCCACAAGTTTATGTCCTTTTCTTTGGCTACCAGGGTGGGTAGGAAAAGACCATTAGGTGGGGTGAAGGTGGTTAGGTGTGTCTGAGCCCAGACTCCTTGGGTGGACCTTGTGGTCACTGTGGGGAATGGGGTGGTTCTCATGCCAATGGAGTTGTGTTCCAACGGAGATTATAGCTTCTTCTGCTGCTTCATACAGGTCATCAGGGAAGTAGGGGAAAACAGGCAGTAACAGGCCTCTCTCGGCTCCTACACAGCCAGTAAGGCCAGTCTCACTCTTGCCATGCTCCCTTAATAGCCAACAGAGCTAAATTTATATCCAGGCCTCCAGTGCACAGGGCTGAAATCTTGCCCCAGGCTATAAGCCTCCCTGTTGAGAAAGCAAGCAGGGTTTTGAGGCCTTGCTCCTCTCTGCCTGCCATGGCTTCTGTGCTCGTATTTGCATTTCCCGTTTGTGCCCTGACCCCTGGCTTCTGCCCTAGAAAATTCATGCTAGGTCAAAATTATTACAAAATTTAGCTGGAAGTCTTCTTCTCCCTGTGGGCCGCCTTTAATTCCAGTGGCTGCCCTCCCCAAGGACTCCTGCGAGATAAAGTCAGAAATGGCTTCCCTGGGGAACAGGAGTGCCTACAGGGCTCTTCCTCCTGCTGCTTCTACTTTTATATTTCACTTGGTTCTCTAAATTTGTTTCAGTTCTAGGTAAGTTTAATTCTTTCTCCTGTGATCTGGATTTTAAGGTTCCCCTGTGAGGATGTGTGTTCGAAGGTGAACTGTCCTCACACTTCGGACACTCACAGTTTTTTTTTTTTTTTTTTTTTAAACTGTTTCATGGAGTTTGCAGTGGCAAGCCACTTCTTTCAATGGGTCTGAATTCTTTTGATTTTCCTAGTACATTCCTGTGGTGATTCTTGGAGCATAAGTTTATGATGTGAGTCTCTACATGCTGTTCTATCTGAGTGGGAGCTGTAAGTTAGTCCTGCCTCCTATTTGCTATTTTTTTTTCCTCCAATCCTTAATACTGTTTCTTGAAGAGATTGTTCTTTTCCCATTGTGTTCTTCACAACTTTGTTGAAAATCAATTAGCTATAAGTGCATGGGTTTATTTCTGGGCTTTCTAACCTGTTTTATTGGTTGATGTGTCTGTTTTTATATACATAGCATGCTGGTTTGACTATAATTGCTTTGTAATATATTTTGAAATTAGAATGTGATGCCTCTAGCATTTTTTCTTTCAAGATTATTTTGGCTTATTTGTAATCTTCTGTGGCTTCATGTCAACTTAAAAATGTTTTCTATTTCTGTGAAAAATGACATCAGAATTTTGATAAGCATTGCACTGAATATGTGGATATCTGTGGGAAGTATGGAAATTTTGAACATATTTATTCTATTCTTCCAATCCATAAACACAGATAGTTTTCCATTTTTCTATGTTTTCTTTTATTTTTTTATCAGGGTTTTATAATTTTTTATTATACAGGTTTTTCACTTCCTTGATTAAATTTACATATACATATTTTATATTTTTTGTTGCTATCATAAATTGAATTGTTTTTTAAATTTTCTTTTTCACATTGTTTATTAGTATATGGAAATGCTACTGATTTTCATATTTGATTTTATATTCTGCAACTTTACTGAATTCATTTATCAGTTCTAACAGTATTTTGGTGGAGTCTTTTGGGGTTTCTATATAGAAAATGAGGTCATCAGCAAATAGAAACAATTTCACTTCTTTGTTCCTATTAGGATGCTTTTTATTTCTTTTACTTTCCTAATTGCTCTGGCTAGGACTTTCAGTACTATGTTGAAAAGAAGTAAGAGTGGGCATCATTGTCTTGTCCTAATCTTGGAGGAAATGTTTTCAACTTTTCATCATGGAATATGATGTTAGCTATAGGTTTGGCATATATAACCTTTTTTTTGTATTTCTTCTATACCTAATCTGTTGAGCATTTTTGTCATGAAAGTAGGTTGCATTTTTTCAAAATTTTTTTTGTGCATTCATCAAGATGATCATATGGTTTTTAACCTTCATTTTGTTAATGTGATATATTACAATGATTGATTTGCATATGTTAAAACATCCTTATATCATACAGATAAATTCCACTTGATCATGGTGAATAATTATTTTAATGTTCTATTAGATTTGGTTTGCTAATATTTATTTTGTTGAGGATTTTTGCATTTATGTTCATCAGAATATTGGTTTGTAGTTTTCCTTTACTGTAGTGTCCTTGGCTGGCTTTGCTTATCAGGGTAATGTTGGCCTCCTAAAATGAGTTTGAAAGCATTCCTTCTAATTTTGATTTTTTGGAAACCTTTAAGAAGAATTGCAATTAGATCTTTTTTAAATAATTGGTAGAATTTAGCAGCGAAACCATCCAGTCCAGGGATTTTGATGATAGGCTTTTTATTACCGATTCGATCTTCTTACCCCTTATTGGTCCACCCAGATTTTCTATTTCTTTATGATTCAGGCTTGGTATTTTCTATGTGTCTAGGATTTATCTATTTCTTCTAGATTATCCAGTTTGTTGGCAAATATTTTTTATAGTATTTTCTTATGATTCTTAGTATTTCTGTGGTATCAGTTGTGACATTTCCTTTTTCATTATAGATTCTATTTATTTGAGTATTCTCTTTTTTCCTACTTAATCTAGCTAAGGATCTGTCAGTTTTGTTTATCTTTTAAAAAAACAACTCTTAGTTTTGTTGATTTTTTTTCTATTGTTTTTCTAGTCTCTGTTTCTTCTTCTTGGATCTTTGTTTTTCCTTCCTTCTGCTAACTTTGGGCTTCATTTATTCTTCTTTTTCTGAGCTCTTTAAGGTGTAATTTAGATTCTATTTTGTCCTATATACGTATAGCTGTCCTTGCTCCTTCTGGTTCCAATTTTTGTGGAATATCTTTTTCTGTCCTTTCATTTTCAGTCTATGTTTGTACTTACTTGTACAATGAGACTCTTGTAGGTAGCATATGGTTGGATCTTGCTTTTTAAGTTCATTCAGCCTCTCTTTCTTTTTATTGGAGAATTTAACCAATTTATATTCAAGATAATTATTTCTAGGTAAGGGTTTGGTACTGTCATTTTGTAATTTGTATATTGGTGGTTTTGTAGATCCTTTGCTTCTTTCTTTTTCTCTTGCTGTCTTTCTTTGTGTTTTGATGGGTTTCTATGGTAGTATGTTTTGCATCTTTTTTTTTTTTTTTTTTTTAGTTTTGTGCTGCTACTATAACTTTTTGTTTTGTGGTTATCACAGTGCTTATATAAAATATATTATCCTTATAATAGGCTATTTTAAGCTGATAGCAACTTAATTACATACAAGAATTCTATAGTCGCTACCTCTTCACCACCTTTTATAATTTTGATGTCAATATTTACATTTACAATTTGTATCACTTAAGAATTTATTGCTGTATTGTTCTTTTATAGTTTTTTCTTTTAACATTTATAGTAGAGATAAAGCAGATTTTTCAGTAGAAATCCTGCATCACCCTTCCAGTATTAGAGAATTCCCAATATGACTATGTATTACTTATACCCTTGACTTTGAATTTTTAATTTTTACATGTTTTGTGTTATTAATTATCAGCCTTTCATTTCAGCTTGAAGTACTCCTTTTAGCAATTCCTATAAACCAAGTCTAGTAGCGATGAAATCACTTAGCTTTTGCTTGTCTGGAGAAGTTTCTATTTCATATTCATTTCTGAACACCTTTGCCTGGTAAATATTCTAGGTTGACAGCTTTTTTCTTCAGCATTTTGAATATATTTTTCTACTCTCTCTTGGCCTGCAGTGTTTCTACTGAAAAATCTGCTGAAGCCATATTAGAGTCTCCTGATTTTGATATATTTCTCATCTCTCATTGCTTTCAGTATTCTTTCTTTGTCTTTGATTTTTGATTTCATTATGATGTGTCTGGTTAATATTTTTGGGGTTAAATTTTATTGGAACCTCTGAGATTCCTTTACTTGAATGTTTTTGTTTTTTCCCAGATTTGTAAAATTGTCAGCTATTATTTTCTTCAATGGGCTTTCTGGGCCTTTTTTCTCTCTCTTCTCTTGGAAGTACTATTATGCCAAAGTTCAATATCTTGATGATGTCCCATAATTTCCATAGGCCTTTTAAATTGTTTTCATTCCTCTGCTTGGATAATTTAATATGTCTTATTGTTGAGCTCACTGATTCTTTCTTCTGCTTGATCAAGTCTGCTATTGAAGCTTTATATTGACTTTCTCAGTTTAGTTATTGTATTCGTTATTGCTCTAATTTTTTCTTACAGTTTCTATTTCTTTGTCAAAGTTCTCATTTTGTTCGTGAACTGTTTTCCAAATTTTAATTTTCTATCCATCTTTTTTATCCTTATTATAGTTCCCTAAACTTCTTTAAGAGGATTAGTTTGAATTCTTTATCAGTCTTTTCTTATATCTCCATCTTCTGAGGGTCCATTATTGGAGCTTAATTTCTTTTGGTGGTGTCATATTTCTCTGATTTTTCATAATCCATATGTCTCTGTATTGGTGCCTGCACATTGAGGAAAAGACCATGTCTTCCAGTCTTTGCAGGTATTGTTTGGTGGTGATCAACTTTCAGAATTTTGTCTAGTCTGGGATTCTGGGCCTAGCTGTTGTGACCTAGGACAGGCAGATTTTGATGTTGAGTCCTTAGCTGGGCTGGGTTGGGCTACTCCCCTGTGCTCAGAGGTCAAACGGATGTGCCAGGAATGCCCTGTGGTCCAGTGAGACAACTCTGTGATTAGGTGGAGTTGCTAGCTAGGCTCTGCAATTACCTCAGATCAGGCAGGGTTAAAGATTGTCTTCCCTGACCGGGCAGTACTATTGTTTGAAATCTGTAGTTTGACAGGGTTGTGTGCTGGGGTCTGAGGCTGAGTGAAGTCTCTGGGTTCTCCGCTCTGCCATTCGGGGTGAGCAGGGTCAGACACTGTGCTCCACAGATAGGCATGGACTTGAGCTTGCCTCCTGGTTTAGGGTAGCCTTAAGCAGAACACAATGGCTTTGTTGGGTCATTGTCTGGCTGCTGGGGTTAAGCAGGGCCTTATGCTCCCTCTGTGGATGATCTCTGATCTACTCTTGCCTCCTCATCTGAGGAAGGCTCAAGGAGAACACCAAGGCTTGGTTGGGTCACTGCTCAGCACTGGAACCGGATGCTTCTCCATGGATTATCACCAATGTGCATTGGTCTCCCCGCCTGAAAATGCTTAAAGAGAGCACTAGGTCTGGGTTGGGAACCTGCCTAAGGAATCAAGCCTGGCATAACATATGCAGCATACTTTAACATATTTATATTAAAATACAATTACATGTTTGATTTTCCTACAGACCTTTAGGTAGAGATATTGTCTCATTTCCCACATCTCAGAGTGCAGTACAATGCACTAGAACTCAGGGTTTAATAGGGAAGGCACTCTGTCCTTTTTTATTGCTATATCTCAAAACCTAGAACAGTCCCTGGAGCATATATGTTTTTAGTAACTATGGTGCAATGAATCAATGTATGAATGAATAAATTCCTGAGGCTGAACAATCAATGAATACCCAAACTGGAAGTTAAACCTAGATCTGATTTCAGAGCCTGTAAACTTCAATTATATCATGCTGCTCTCTTAAATTAAGAAAAAAAAAACAAACTGTAGAAAGTATATTTAAGAAACACATTATCATCACGAAGAGATAAAAATATTCCAAGCAGAAACATAATTTAGTTTATATCAGATTGATTATGGAGCATATTCTCAGATAGCACTGTTAGTAGGTAAGCATACATTTAATACAAAAGAAAATAATTTTACAGTGGATTGGACTGGATGATCCATAGGTCTCTCCTATTCTTGTTTTTGGTGCCGTGATGGATGCATTCTTGGTTTCTTTTGTTAGCTTTTTACAGCTCTGGAATTTGTTGAATTCATAGAGTTTTGATTTCTGAAACCTTTTAACTGGAAAAAATGGCACTATACAAAAGTTTATACACAGTGTTGGACTGGAAAAAAATTGAGGCCAACATTTGAAGATCTAGGCATATAGAATAAAAGTATCATTAACTAGCTATCAATTTGCCATTTGATGTAACATAGACTTTTAAAGCTATTTCACAGTAAGATGAGAATAGAGCTGATTAAGATAGAATGGTTAACATATACTTATGCAAGATTTCCTAGTCTTCACAATAGTAACCTTCACTATTGACATTACTTGTACTAATTAATATGTCTATAAGTCTGGTTTAACTTAGATGAAAGGACTGGGATAAATTTACACCTTCAAACTTCACACTGAATAATTGACTACATTGTCAAAATAAAACAAGACAAAAATTCTAATAAGAGCAACACATGCCTCTAGAAAATAAAAACAAGCAGCAGCACTTTTTTGAAGCTTTGTATGTCTCTCATAAAGTGTCTGATATACAGAAAATAATTATTGATGGAGTGAAACATAATTAACACAGTTTTTGAGAAACATCTGAAAACCACTTGAATACATGATTTTTAAAAACAGTTTATGAAGAATAATTGCTTTGATTATTATGTGTACATGGAGGTAATTGCCTTTAAAACATGTATAACATGGTAAATTTTATTACTACCAATTTACATTTATGATATAATTGATTTGTTAACTTGCCAAAATTTTATTCAGTAAAATTTTTATTCTAAATACTTATAGAAGTTTTGAACATTATATATTAAGAAATATTAGAAGCTAAATATATCTGTGCATGCTAATAAAAATCACATTTTACAAAGGTTATTAAAACTCATGAAAATTTTAAAAATTGATATTGGTATTTATTTAAATCAATAAACTACATTCAATCTGGCCTTGAACTATTATAATACTTTTCTGTCATAAAATTGCTCGTTCATTTCTTCTCTCAGAAATCAATAATTTTGAGTAGTAATGCTTCTTGTTTTTCATTTTTTCTTTATGTAAATAGCAGAAATTTTTACTTTAAATCATCTTGGATTTTAATATTCTTATAGACACTGCTACTTTGGGCTAAGATTTTCCTTGTCAAGGTGCAATTATTCTACAGTTCAACAGGGATATTCTAGTGATAAGTCACCATCCAGTATGTAAATGTGTTTTAGTGCTTAAATAGGAGGCAGATGTTTGAATTATCTTCCACTAAAAGTCTGATTTCTCTTCAAAGATAAGTGTCAGGGAACACACATCACCACTGCTAAGCGAGGTGTGCTACGTACTCCATGGATCCAGGACAGAACCACTATTCCTCTTATTTCTTATAATCACAATTTTTGCCCTAGTAAATGATACTGAGTATCCTAAAGGATTCTGGCAGAGGACTAAGATAACCTTCAATAGAACATATGATACATGTGGATAGTGTTTACTAATACAGATTTTATTATTATTGATACATCAAACATTAGCCAAAGTATTACTTATACTAGTATCAGAACACTACTCTAAGATCTGTTTTACTATTATAATTCAGTCTCTTTTGATTTAAATATATATTGAATTTATATAAATTGGTTTTATGACAGTTAATCTAAATATCAGAAACAAGATTTCCCGAGACTAAGGAAATAACATTAAAAATACATTAAGCATTCTTTGGGGACCTGAATTGAAAAGTTCCATTTAGGAACAGGCTGTAAAGTGGAGAATAATGGGCCAGGCTTACCCCTAAATGAGAAGGGTAAGTTTAAAAATAAATTTATTAATGCTTCTGTCTTTCGGTAAACTATGAAAATAAAAAGCAATATGAAGACTCCTTTTTTTTTTTTTTTCTCAGATGAGGGAGATCTAAGGGAAGAGGGATTTTTTGTTCTTTAGACCCTTTCCTGGGAAGTCCAACTAATTCAATTTGAAGGCTGCTGAAGCACATATGCTGATTAGTATAAGAGATTTAGAAGTCCAGATGATTAACGGTGCTTTTTTATTGAAAGACATTCAAAGGAAAACTTCTTGGCAGTCTTGTACAACCTAGGGGAACAATATAGGGGAGAGGTGACGGCTACTGAAAGTTTGCTTCAAAAGGCAGGCAGTTGGATTCCTTCGCCTGATGTTGTTAAAACATGGCACTGCCATTTAATTTGTTTTTTTTTCTTACATTATAATCCATTTAGTTTTTCTTAATCAATTAAAAATAACCATTCTCTTTTAAGCTTTTAAAAACCTATTTATCATTTCTGCTTTTATTCTTTTGAACAAAGTTCACTCTTCTTCTCCTGGCCTCCTCCCCAATTATCAAAGTACTATCCTCAGGGTTGAATATCAGAGAGAAAAAAAAGAAAATAGTGTTGACCTGTTAATATTTCTATCTCCAGAGAATATGATTGGAGATCACAAGTTAGTGTATGCCTTTTAAAAGAAAATCTATCCTAGAGATTTTTTTAAACATATTTTTTCATCATAACATTGTACCAAAAATCTTCTCATGGTATTTTCAACACACCAGACATTATATGTCTATATATTTATATTTTTATTTCTATAATATTCTAAACTGTGGATGTGCCTTTACTTTATATTAGGCTACTTAAGTTTGCTTTATTATTTTGATATTTAGTCATTGTTTTCTTTTGTATGTAGTAAAATTGGGTGCTCTTATTTTATTGCAATTTTATGTTATTTTCAAAAACATTTAAAAATTGTCAAAGCAAAATTTTAAACCATCCATGTAGTTCATTTTGAGGCCTCAGTTTTGAAAAGTATAATTGTAGCTGAGCAAATATTGTGCACGTGGCTCTCCTTTAATAACCTTATTAATCTTATGTTCTCTCTCAGATTACCCATTGAAACCTCTTCTGTATGGAGTTAGACTTTTGGCTATGTCATTTCAATATATTTTTACTCTCCTTAAGAATGGTCAACCTATAGATTGTGCCATGGAAACAAATTGATTGGCTATAATATATCTTATTCAGTTGTTGAAGAAAGATTTAGAATTATGACTGGTCCTCAAAAAATGTTTAAGGGTCATAACTGATCCTTATGAAATGCATGAGACTAGGTATTGACTAGTCAACAGACAAGCTATTTGAAAAAGCTACTTGTTAATTTTAATCAAACAAACTAGTCAGCCAGGAAAAAATATTTTCTTTCTTTAATCAGAAAAATGATTAATACTACAAAAATACTTCACTAATTCAAGTGAATCGATATGTGACATTGTGAAATATCAAGTTGCTTGTCTAAGCCTGTGCATGGCCCGTACCAAAGGCAGAACCCTGCCTGCAGGTTTAACCTGATGATTGATGCACACTCCTGCAGGAACAGCAGTAATGCCTTTGCTCACAGCAGCCGGTGGGAACTGATCATGTGCAGTGCAGCAACCCAGTTTAAATTGGCCTACTTCACACTGATAGTGTCACTATGGGAACTATCCTCACAGACACACTAGAGACCTGGGGGCTTTTCTTCTAGTGACTAATATCCTTCATCTGATATTTTGCCAGATGGAATTCTAAATAGGGAACTTCTTTACAACAGGCTGAGCAGGTCCAGTGTCTAAGGCAGAAACTGGAACACATAATATGTCCCAAATATTTACAGGACAAACACTGATCTATCAATGTGTTTCAGAATTTCAAAATACATGGATTTTAGAAAATCATTTTTTATTGTTAAAGATTTATGTTCCTATCCACTTAAGATATATTGTTAAAAAATTAGTAAGAGGTAAGTATGTATTGCCAAGTTAATCTTTGGTAATGTTAGGGAGATAGGTTTTAATCATTTGAGCACACATAACATAATTTGTTTCTATGTTCTTTTCATTTTGTTCCACAACAAGTTAACAATAGTAGGCTGGGAGACTTGTGTCTTCCTTTTGGTGGTGCACAGATTACATAGATATGTGCTATTCAAAGTATAACCCATGGACCCATGCCTCTCCACAAATGGCTTGTCACCCGTCTGCAGAAATATGTAGAGTGACTTATAAGAATCAGTGAATAGAAACATTTTATAGGAATTTGATATTGTCAAAACACCCTGCTATTCTTGTAGACTCATTTTTATGAATGTGATATAGACCAACAATATCAATCAATATACAAATGAATTGGAAATAAAAAACAAAACTGGCTATTCACCACAAGATGGTAGTACATAGATTCTACATATTTGACTTCAGTGTGATGGCCTTCTCTACTTTATATATTCTTTGTGCCTGATATTTTGATTGATTATTTCTGGAGATCTGAATGAAAGAGTTGTTAATGACACTATTCAACGTTTACTCATAAATCGCATATATTGGAAAGATTTTCTTCCTCCCCTATGAGTCCATCTTTTAATAATCATGGGCAACTCTAAGAAGAAAGCACCTGACCACATTCATTCAAATATTTAATATGGAGTAAAGTGAAGAATCTTTTGGCTAGTTCACTGAAAAGTTTGCACATGACTGCCTGATGCTGACCTATGTTCACCCCTAAGGTATACGCTTCTCTTTTTATTTTTGCTAACTTATTTGTGTGTGTGTATATTTGTCTGTGTTTGCGTGATTTTTGGTGGCAATGGGTTTAGAGGGATTTGTTAATAGCATGAGCATCTCTCATGACAAGCTACCTGAATATATTACTTTCTTCATGATGATATTGGAAGTCGGACTATGGTCTCAATTAATTCACAATAATAAAAACTATGGAGGCAAAGTATCACAATATTGTGGTTACATAAATATAGTAGATGCTTATAATCTGAGGGGTGGGATGGAGTTGGCTTTTTTCGGAGGACTCTGTAAGCAAAGGGGGAAATATGCTTGTGTTCACTTAGAGGCTCAGTTGTGTTCTAGTGAGAAGGGGTTTCTGATGAGCCACTTGTCCTGGGAATTGGTTACTCTTCAGTTCCCTTATTCTATATACTTGGCAGTGCTAGGTCTTTATGTTGGCCTGGAGGAAACTTTCAGTATTAGTGCTTTAGAAATTCAGTCTTAATAAGTATGCAATGGAATGACAAGAATGTTGTGTACCATTCACATTACAGGCATGTACCAGCGACCAAGGTGAGAAAATCCATTCACATCTGCTCCTCTGGAGAAGCAAAGTTGACCAGACCAGATTTTTTGCATCCCTGAGCAGATTCTTTATCTTATGTTCTCTTAAGCACCATATGCTTCTCTCCCTTATACCCAGGGGAAAATTTATCAAAAGCTAAAAACTCCATACTTCAGTGGTAGCTTAAATAAATATCATCCTTTAAGAATATCTAAATATAATGACTTTATGAAATCATTCCATAAAGAACTCAAATCTCTCACTTGCAATAAACAATTCATGCAAAATAGTATTATTTAAAGGAAACCCAAACACTCCTCCCCATTTTAATAACCTTGCATAGAATACCATTTTCTGTGATCTTATAAATACTAACTAGATTTGCCTCTGCTTATTTTTCCAATGTAATCAGGATTCTATTTCAGAAGAGTCATAAGATGGATCTGTTAGGAGGCAGACCCAGAGATGGAGATTACTGTGTCAGAAACGCGTTAGGGAGTACTCTTGAAATCCAAACAATGGAAGGGAAGGAAGTAGGAATGGGCAGAGGGAGAGATTGATATGTGATGTAGTTGCAACAGGAGCCTGAGCCAACCTCTTAGGATGGGCTTTCAGATTCCTCCCAGGATAAGGTGAGGGGGTGGGCCTTTGCAGTACTGTGTTGGTCAGTTTTTGGATATGAACTACCCTGAGAAGAGGATATGACCTTGGGGAAGGAGACATTTTGGGCAAGGCACTTCGTAAAAAGGGCTGACAGCTGAAGGCTGTGTCCTGGCAGCACTTCTAGCGCTTGGGAGAATAATTTCTTTTAGTCTTAATGGGGGTCTGGGCCATGGATCTCAGTGTTATGGGCTGAATTGCGTCTGCCCAAAATTCATATGTTCAAGTCCTCCCCAATTTTTTAGAATGTAACTGTATTTGTAGATAAGGTCTTTAAAGGGGGTAATTAGATTAAAATGAGATCCTTAGGGTGGGCCCTATCCCATATGACTGGTGTCCTTGTAAAAAGAAGAAATTTGGACATATAGAGAGCCATTAGAAGAATGTATATACAGAGAGATGACCATGTAAAGACACAGTAAGTAAGCACCCATTGGCTGGGCGCGGTGGCTCACGCCTGTAATCCCAGCACTTGGGGATGATGAGGTGGGCAGATTGCCCGAGCTCAGGAGTTCAAGATTGCCCTGGGCAACATGGTGAAACCCTGTCTCTATTAAAATACAAAAAATTAGCTGGTCATGGTGGTGTGTGCCTGTAATCCCAGCTACTTGGGAGGCTGAGGCAGGAGAATTGCTTGAACCCAGGAGGCAGAGGTTGCAGTGAGCTGAGATTGTGCCATTGCACTGCAGCCTGGGTGACAGAGCGAGATTCCATCTCAAAAAAAAAAAAAAGAAAAAGAAAAAAGGAAGCAGCCATCTGCAGTCAGGTAGCGAGGCCTCAGAAGGAACCAAACCTGGACGTGCATGATGTTGGACGCTGGCCTCCAGAACTGTGGGAAAATAAATTTCTGTTGTCTAAGATATGCAGTCCTGTGGTCTTTTGTTGTGGTAGCTCTAGCAGTGTGCACTAGATGCAGCCACCTAGGAAACATTCATCTTTTACAATAAACTTGGTTTTGTCATTATGCGTTCTGAGATTCACACTCTCCTTTTGTGGCTTGTTCTAAGTATCAGGAGAAACCTAAATAGCCGCATGCTCTCTTATCTTTATAGTAGTTAGGTTAGTTCTATGGTGGATTTCTATATCTGACTCAAATTGTGTCATCATCCTATCATTTATTCAACTCTTGAAGTATAAGATCAGCATTTAATTTTGAATCAAAAATCTAAATTTATCACTTAAAAAAAAAGAGCTATGTTTGTTAGGCACACTGTCTCCAAACAAAGAAGAGTGTTGATCTTACACAGGGCTGTTGGGAGGCATGGCATTCAGGTATCAGTGAGGATTCACTGGCAGGAATGGGTTAACTCAGCTGAAGATGCTTGGTCACTGGGGTGGTGATATTTTTGAGGTGCTGAATTTCAGAGGCATGTTTGCTGAAGTGAGGCTGTGGTTGTTAGGCTGGCTTTATAAAGAAGAGGAAAATAGTGACTTGCAAATAGTAGGTATCAATAAATAAATATTTGCTGAATTCATAGAAAAGTGAAAGATACTAAATAGGCTATTAAATATATGAGTCTAGATTTTAGGGAGGAGTCTGGGTCTTCAGGAGTCACCACCATCGAGTTGGGGTTTGAAGTCTGATTCTGGACAGGATCACCTTGGGTGTATGAATAGAAGAAAGAAGTCTGAGAACTAATCCTTGGGGTTTTGCAAAGTTTGCAAACTTTGTATGCTTTGACATCATAGTTTACTACCTCAAATAGTCTAAAAATAAAAAATAAATAAAGGTATAAAATGAATCAGTGTATAAACTAATTGCTTCTGTCAAATTCTTGTGTTTGGGTTGAGTTCCTCTTGATCATTCTCCATCTCAAATTGCTAAATACAAAGAACTGAGAAAACTGATGGCTGGATTCAGTGACCTCTTTTGAGCCATGAGATAAAACTGAGTGAATAAGAAAAAGCAACAAGTTTGTTTCTACCGTCTTTTCCCCATATTGGAGAATCAATGTAAAGTTGTTTTCAAGAAAGTATTCTTTCCAGGGAGCAGAGATTTTAGAAGAATAGTGTTAGCATAATATCATTTCCCTCTGTGAAGACGAGAGGCAACTTTCAACTCTTCTCCAAAGAAATAACACCAAGATAATCTCTCTTCTTAGACTAGAGGTCTTGCAAAGGCAGGTGCTCACTGTGTAGGCCTTCCTCATTGATCCCTTCAGAACTGTAGCATGGCACAGTTCAGAGAATGTGCCTAGAAATAGCCTGAATCCACACCAACAGGTACAGCGAGGATAGGTAAGTTTTCCCTGGAGTCCAGAGTGAGCCTTGGAAATAGAAGAGGCAGGGCATATTGTCATCCCAGCAGACTAAGAGAATGAAAAAGAAATTCACTCTTAGTGGGATACCTGGAGACCAATAGTTGGACTGAAAGAAAGGAAGTGGCACTGCCTCAACTGTGTGACCCATCCCAGGATACTGTGCAATTGAATATCACACTAGAAAGTCAAGAATAGGCTGCCAGCACCAGACACCAAACCAGATAAGTATACTAGTGGCCACAGGCAGCAAAGAAGTGACCACAAAGTAAGCACATAATACCGCCATTACCAACGTGCAGGGCGTCACAAGGAAGATGCTTTACTCTTTTGCTGGTAGTGCCAGTAAATACATGAAGGCAAGCAGCCCCCTAGTAGTTTAGGGTTAGATAGGAGAAAGAAGGAAGCACAAGATCCAGAGTTTGTTTGGCCTTGGGATGTAGAGCAAAGATAAGAGGAAATGATCTTGACAGAGACACAAAATTGACCAGGGTGAAGGATGTTATGAGACAATGCTTGGAATGATTAGGCTTTGCTCTTTTCTTTTTGACATTAAAACAGTGCTTGACTTATAATAAGCGCTCAAGGCATATTTGCACATTTGTAAATAGCTCTTGAAGACATTCAGAGGCATCAGAATTGATCTGAGAGTTAGAAACAATGTTCAAGTTGTTTTTTAGGCTTTTTCAAGCCCACTCCAGAAACAACACATTTGAAAAGGAAACTGTGATTAGCAAGACATGGATTCTGTTAAGAGAAGAAAGATTCTTAAGAACCAAAGGAGGCCCTGGTGGAAGCAGGGCCCTCGATTAATGTCATTGCATGAGATTTAACAGATAATAGGGGCAAGGTCAAAGTCACTTCTGCTGGAAGCAGGGTTCAGAGAAAATGGGTCATCATGCTGGAGAGCTCAATGGTATCTGGTATCTGGTATAAGCTCAATGGTATCTGGTATAAGGTATAAGGCATCTGACCTTAGGGGAGTAGGACCTGATTGGAGAAACTGCCGAATATAACAGTCAACAGCACCAGGGGAGCAAACAAATGTCTGTCTGATTTCATAGTAGTGAACACCGCATGCTGCAACTGCTGAGCCGTCCCTTCAGCTGACCTACCCGTTGAAGTGTGTTGCCTTGGCTCTCAGGTAAAGCTTTTATGTCTTCCATGAATTATCCAGCAGAGGGGATGCATTTGCTCTATCCACACTCCCCATGCTGTCTTCCTTTTTCCAATGACCAACCCACACTGCAAAATAGAAAGTGAGGACTACGAGATGCAGACTGGATATGGTCTTGTGGAAGGAAGGTTCTCAGCACCAGCTTTTTTGTGGGACTGGAGTGGGGATACCCATCTCCACTACATATTATTAATTTCTATTTTATCTACAGATGATGTTTCTTATCTGCTACCACTTCCCATCTCCACTATCAAAATCTTGCCAGTCTTTCAAATCATCATAAAGTCATCTCTTCTGTGAAAACCCAATTCTCTGCTTTTCTTTCATCCCATTCCTTTTTTGAATTCCTGCACTGGTACTAGTTTAAGCAAAGAATGGAATTTGTTGGCTCCATATCCAAGCCAGCAGATGCACAGGAATAGACATAGATTTTTGGAATGATGGCAACCCACAGTACTAATGCTGCCATAAGCTTCATTCTGCATTTGTTATTATTATTGCTTTTCATTGTGAGTAGTATTAATTCTTCCATGCCAGTTCTTTTTGTGAGGAAGAAATCGAAGCTAACAAAAGAAACTTGGCTTATATTTTTTCAGCTTCACCATCAGAAAAATTGACTCTCTTTCCTTGATTCCAGGAAGGACTTGGTATACTGGTTTGGGTTGTTTGTGAGCCATGTGGCTATGGGGTGAGGATGGTGATTGGCAGTCTCAAACATAAGACAGGAAAGGGCACCTAAGGAATCTTGATGTTTTTCCTAAAAAAGATACGCCTACTATATACATCAAACCTAGGTAAATTAACTACAGGGGGTAAATTGAGTAGTAATGTAGTGACTAGAAAATTATATCGTATTTCATATCACCTTATTATAATAACACTTCCATATCTGATTGTATTGTGTTAAAAACATAAGGAGAGTGTATTAGATTAGGAATAAAAAGAGATATCAGAACTTCTGTAATTTAGCAGTTTATCTTTGTGTCTCAAGCCCCAGAACCAAACATGATAAGATAACCTATATTTTCTATTTAACGTTAATATACCTATTACATATCCAAACATTTAAATTATTTATGCATCACATAGTGAATAAAATGAGCCACCTGATTTCATCAGAAATTAACTAGTTAATTCAGTCATGCATCACAAACAATGGGGATATGTTCTGAGAAATGCATCTTTAGGCAATTTCATCATTGTTTGAACATCACAGAGGGTACTTACACAAACCTAGATGTTATAGTCTATGATATGGTTTGGCTGTGTCCCCACCCAAATCTCATGTTGAATTGTAGCTCCCATAATTCCCACGTGTCATAGGGGGGACCCGGTGGGAAGTAATTGAATCATGGAGGTGGGTCTTTCCTGTGCTGTGCTCATGATAGTGAATAAGTCTCATGAGATCTGACGGTTTTATAAAGGGGAGTTCCCCTACACAAGCTCTCTTGCCTGCTGCCATGTGAGATGTGACTTTGCTCCTCGTTTGCCTTCATCCATGATTATGAGGCCTCCCCAGCCATGTGGAACTGTGAGTCCATTACACCTCTTACCTTTATATTTAAATTACCCAGTCTCAGGTATGTTTTTATTAGCAGCATGAGAGCAGACTAATACAGCCTACTATACACCTAGGCTAAATAGTATAGTTAGCCTATTATAAGCTACAAACCTATACAGCATGTCACCATACTGAATACTGTAGGGAATTATAACACAATGGGAAGCATTTGTATACCTAAACATATAAAAAGCACATTAAAAATATGATATAAAAATAAAAAATGGTGCCCCTGTATAGGACACTTACCATGAGTGGAACCTGCAGGATTGGAAGTTGCTCTGGATGAATCAATGAGTGAGCGGTGAGTGAATGGGAAGGCCTAGGACATGAGCGTACATTATTATAGACTTTATAAACACTGTACACTTAGGCTACACTAAATTTGTGAAAAAATGTTTTTCTTCAATACTAAATTAATCTTAGGTGACTGTAACATTTTTACTGAATCAACTATATTTATTTATTTTGAGACAAGGTCTGGCTCTATTGCCTAGGCTGAAATGCAGTGGCATGGTCGTGGCTCACTGCAACCTCTGCCTCCTGGGCTTAAGCCATCTTTCCTCAGCCTCCTGAGTAGCTGGGACTACAGGCACCTGCCAGCACACCCAGTAATTTTTGTATTTTTTGTAGAGACAGGATTTCGCCATGTTGCCCAGGCTGGCCTTGAACTTGTGAGCTTAAGTGATCTGCCCACCTTGTCCTCCCAAAGTGCTGGAATTTCAGGCAAGAGCCACCATACCCGGCCAACAAACTAGTTTTTAAGAACTTTTTGACTCTTTGGTAATCACAGTTATCTTAAAACACAAATAACTTTTGTACAGCTGTACAAAAATACTTTATAGCCTTTCCTATAAGTTTTTTTCTATTTTTATTTTTTTCTATTTTTTTACTTTTTAAATTTCTTTGTTAAAAACTCAGATACAGACACACACATTAGCTTAAGCCTACGCAGGGTCAGGATCATCAATATCACTGTCTTTCACTTCTACATCTTGTCCCACTGGAAGTTCTTCAGGGGCAGTAACAGCGTGGAGCTCTCCTCTCTTATGGTAACAATGACTCCTTCTGGAATAGTTCCTGAAGAACTAGTCTGAGGCTGTTTTACAGTGACTTTTTGTTTTAAATAAGTAGAAGTACATTCTAAAATAATGGTAAGAAGTGTCTCAGGATCCTTAGGGTGTTGCCTTTCCAGGCGGAAACCTCTGTGGCCAGTGGCACCTTTGCCTGAGTTTTGCTTGAGCCCGCTGGGCTCGTTCTGCTCACTCGGCCTGGCAGGCAGTGCTCAGCTTGCACTATTAGCCCTGATTCCATGCCTGCCAAGGGAGAGTCATGCACGGAGCAGCGAGAGGGGAATGAGTGAGCAAATGCGGGGTCTGGCCACTGTGCACAGCCAGGCTGCTGTGGTGAGGTGGACACCAGCACAGGCGCCTGCTCCGTGCAAGCCTGCGGCTGGAACAGATGCACTGCAAGTGGCTTCCACTGTGGGCACTGGTCTCTGGATGAGGGGAATGTGGTGATGCCTGGAAGCTTGGAGATGCCAGAATCTCCAGATCCCCAAAGAGGGTATCACAGCTCTGGCTTGGGGAGCACCTAGGTCTGGGGTCCCAGAAGGGCCGCAGCTCTTCTCTCCTTCTCATCGCCCGCAATGTGGTGAGCAGGGAGTCAAGTTTCAGCACTGTTTGTGTTACAGCTCTTTCAGTCCTGCCATTCGGTGGGTCTTGAGTTCTTGTCCTGTATCCAGGAAGAAGGAGGTATTTGGACAGCTGGAGGGTAAGCAAGCTGGGGAGGAGCTTTGTTGAGTGACAGAACAGCTTTTGGGAGACCTGAAGTTGGTAGCTCCTTTCTGTAGGTCATTCCAACGAGTGTTCAGCTCTCAGCAGAGAGGACACCTGCAGTGGATAGCTCCTATCTGCAGGCAGGTCATCCTGAGAAGTATCCAGTTCTCAGCAGAGAGGAGACCCACAGTGTGTAGCTCCTATCTGCAGGCAGGTCATCCTGACAAGCCGAGGAGACCTGAGATGGGTAGCTCCTTCCCACAGCTGGTAGTCCTGATGTCTGTGTGAGTCTGGCTGGGTCTGGGTTTTTATGGGCTCAGAAGGGAGTAAGTGCCTGCTGATTGGTCCATGGGTGGCCATGGGTGGGCCTGGAAAAAGCACCGTAAGTCCTCACTCTGGGCCTCAGGCTCCACCCAGAACTGACAACCTGGCCCCCAGGCTTCAGGTCATCCCTGGCTTGAAGGCGGGGCTTCACCTGCCTTTTTCTGCCCAGGAGCCTGTCTGCCTCCTGCCACCATCAACACGGCAACCACAGTGCCCAGGCTGTTCATGCCAAGGGGTGCCTGCAGGCCCATGCTGAGCCACCCTCAGACCTCCTTCAGTCTCCCTCCCATGCTCGTTGGCACCCAGAGTTTGGAGGGGGCCAAGGAGGCAGGGGGCTGGCATATCACACATGTGGTCAGGTCATGACAGCACCAGTCTCGGTTAAAACATTACTCCATCCCCAAGCAGGTGCTGGGAGTGGGGAGAGGCCAGGCAACCGGAGCAGGCACTTTCAAGTGTGCTGGAGCAAGGAGCTTCCTGGGCCCCTGAGTGTGCGGGGATGCTGGGATCTGCAGCCCCAGCTGGGTGGCTGCGGCTGTGCCTGAAAGCATGGGACTCCTGCCCTACTGACTCGGTAGGGGGCAGGGCTCCTGCCTGTTCCTGGCCCCTGATGGCTCCACGGAGTGCATAGCCCCAGCGGTGCCTCCCCTGCTGCAGCCAGCGTGTTTGCAGCAGCTGCTCTAGACGGGCCACCGCTGCCATCAGAAGTATGATATAGTAAACACATATACCAGTAACATAATTGTTTATTATCATTATGAAGTATGTACTGTACATAATTGTATGTGCTAAACTTTTGTACAATTGGCAGCACAGGTTTGTTTACATTAGCATTACCACAAGCACAGGAGTAATGGATTGCACTATGACTTTACATTAGCTACAATGTCATAAGCAATATGAGTTTTTCAGCTCTATTATAATCCGATGGGGTCACTGATGTATATGCAGTCCATTGTTGACTAAAATGTCATTATGCAATGCATGACTGTATGTCCACAATGAAATCAATACATTAAGTGCTTTTGAGTATTACTGATACTGTTCTTAAAAAATTATATATGGGGCTTCCCTTGACACATAGCACAATTTTAGATGAACCTCTTCTGTAATTAGTATGTGCACAAAGAATTCAATTACTTAACATGAGTTTACAAAAACTATTCAACATTTTTATAACAACAATAAATCAGTTTAAGTTTATGTAGCAATAAGCCAAAGTTATAGAATGGCTCTTTCTGGTAATCTTTCAGGTTATGTCAAATGTTTCTGTAAAACAAGGAGACAGATGTTTGAGTGATACATAAAACCAGTTATGTGACTTTGTAGACAACCTTCAGTGTTTTCCGTTATATTTCTTACTATCATGTCTGTGAGGAGGGACCAATACTGGGAGTCTCATACTCAAAACTTGTAGGATTCACAATCTATTGTAAATTTAGAGCAGTGGTCAATGCTCATTGCCACATAGAAAGTTGTCATAATTTTAGCTGAATGCTTTGCTTGTTAAAGATGGTCACACTGATGGTAGCTCTTATTGCTAAATTTAATTTTACAGTGCCCGTTAAGTGAACAAATGACTCATTAGCAAAGGACCAATTTATAACATTATTAGGGGAGAAATGAGAAATAGTATCTGAGTATTTTCTAAATTTGAATCTTAAATCTGAAGATCAAATGCAGTTCTTGTCTGTCTTTGGGTAAACAAGAGTTATTTCAAGGTGGTCTAGGAGAATACCTTTTGTGATTTAGAAAAATAAATCTGACCTTTATATTTCACTTTTTCCCATTCGCTAGACAAAAATGCATGGCACCTAATTATTATATAAGATTCAGTAAAAAAATTCCACTATAATATCAAAAAAGGAATCAATAAGTTTTCCCACAAGTGGTTTTTTTACATCCTCTAACTCATGCATGTCATTTGGGTGACAGCTGTGCATTCAGAATTCAGAAAACAATAACAAAGCTTAATGACATTTGTAAATTTTTATAATAAAAAACTCTTCAAGCAGCCAAACTCATTTTTGCAGTCATTTACAACTCTATTGCAGAAGGGACTTGATTTTGAATAAGTAACATTTTTCTTTCTCTTAATCAGACAGGAAATTTAGCAGATTTTTCTCTATATGAATTGTTAAAAATTTCTTTATAGTTGAGTGTAGTAGAATGAATAACAATCCCTCAAGATGTCCATGTCCTAATCCCTGGAATCTGTGACTATGTTACTTTACATGGAAAAAGAAACTTCACAAATGTGATAATGTTAAGGACCTACCATGGGTATACCATCCTGGATTATCCAGATGGGCCCTATGTAGTTATGAGGGTCTTTATAAGAGGGATGCAGGAATATCAGGGTAAGTAGTAGGAGATGTTACAAAGGAATGCAGGTGGCTTCTAGAAGCTGGAAAAGCCAAGTAAATGGATTCAACCCCAGAGACTTCAGAAGGATCCAGCTCTGCAGACACCTTGATTAAAGCCACACAAGATTCATTCTGGATTGCTGCTCTCCAGAACTGGAAGCAGATAAATTGTGTTGTTTCAAGCTACTAAGTTTATGGTAATTTATTACAGCAGCAATAGGAAACTAATATACTGAATCAGTGCTATGGTACATATGTGGAAATTGTTGCACCATTTGGTGTGCATGTGTGAAAAACTGAGGGTAAGGCCAATTAATTTTATAATAATTATTTGTTTATGTTATCAATCACCTTAAGAGTAGAGCTTCTTTCCTGAGAGCTGAAATGAGGCCAACTGGATTGTTTAACTCATACATTCAACAAATATTTTTTTCTGCTTGGTAAACAAAACAGATATGACTCATACTTTTATACAAAATAGTGGGGAAGATGATAGGCATTAAGAGAATAATTTCACACTAACTTATTATATTTTTATATAGTGTAAGATGCTATAAGTGTGCAAAATGGCAAATTGATTTAGCCAGCGATACCAGAAAATGCTTTCTTGAAGAAATATTGTTTAGCCGAGACATATAAAATCAGTAGGAGCCAACAGAGCTTTTTGGCCATCTAAAATTTTAAATAACATTAAGAGATTTGAGAAGGGATTCATGGCTTTTAAAAAAATATCTGAGGCACATGTAATCCCAGCACTTTGGGAAGCCAAGGTGGGCAGATCACTTGAGGTCAGGAGTTCAAGATCAGACTGGCCAACATGGTGAATCCCTGTCTCTACTAAAAATACAAAAATTAGCTGGGCGTGGTAGTGCAAGCTTGTAATCCCAGCTACTTGGGAGGTCGAGGCAGGAGAATCGCTTGAACCTGGGAGGCAGAGGTTGCAGTGAGCTGTATTGCAATACTGCACTCCAGCCTGGGCAACAGAGTGAGACTGTCTCAATAAATAAAATAAAATAAAACAAAATAAAATAAAAATCTGGGGCAATGTGAGAATGGATTGGAAGGAAAAAGAAGACCTATAGGAGCATCAGTTATGAGTGATTTAATCAGTCTAAGAATATGATAATATTATGTTTTGACTAGGACAGTATGAATGGGAATAGAAGATTGAAGGGAAATTTAAGAACTAGAATTAACAAAAAGGGGAAGAGGGTGGAATGTGAAGAATATGCAACACATATAGCCCTAAGGTAAGCAGTAAAGAAAGGTGTTAACATCTCACTTATTCTGTCACATTTCATCTGCTATGTATAAATACAAATGCAAAGTTTTAAACAGAGTATAAATAAAAAGAGCCAGTACCTGGAAAATTCAAGTTTCTTATTGCTGAAGTGTAAGAAGGAATTGTAGAATTGCAGATGGGGCAGAAGCCACTTCATGAGAGACCTTGCTTGCCATGACAAAGAACTTGGACCTGATCCTACAGCATGGCACACCACACAGTGGTTTGTAAGCAGGAAAGATTTGTGCTTTAGAAGAACTCTCATGGCAATGAAAAAAGACTAGAGGCCTTACTGTAAACAGGAAAGGGGGAGATGTAGAGGCACTGTGTATGAGTAAGGAGAAGTACTGTAGGCTTGTGCTTCAGGGAGTTCAGCAGGGATGGCTGAGGTCTTTCCAAATGCTCAGGGTATGGGGTGAGGCCAGAAAACCTGAAGCATTCAAGAGATATCTAACAGGAGAAATGGTGATGGGATGATAGGAGGAAAAAGAAGGAAAAACCTACAGTTGCTTAGATAGGACCTTCCAAATGCCCATCTTGAGTATGGGCATTTTGGGTCCATTTTGTCCAACTTGGATCAGGAGAGTGGCACCATCGACTAAGGTAGATAATATAGGAAAATTGGATGGTGTAGAAAGGAGATCAAGAGTGAGAATAATAAGCTAGCTATTATACAACACCCTTTAACTTAAATAGTTTCATAAAGAAAATTCATCATCAGCAATGTCTATTGGTAGCATATCTCAGAGTGAAGATGTAAAACTATAGCTTTGAAAATGAAGCATGATTTCCATGTAGATTTCTATTGTATGATGTCTTTAATGTTTGATTATGAATTCATAGATGTATTTCCCATAAAATTTCTATAATTTCTCAGTGGTTATAAGGAGCTTTGATCCTATTTGAAACCTTATTTTATGAGTTACTCATTAATATCCGGAACCGGTGGTGTGTTGGAACTGATTGATGCCAGCCCATACCAGATGATCGTTAAACATTCAGAAAGTTTATTAATATTGCAGTCAGTAAATATTAAACTACATAAACTTATAGCTAAATTAATTATATTAAAAACACAGTAACAAATATTCAAAACTTCTATTCCTAATTATTTTACCACATTTTATGATAGCTGAGCTCTTGGGGTTATTTGCAATTATTGTATCTACATGGTGGAAATATTACATAGTGATGTGCTATTGAATATCTCTTCCCAACTCCATTTTCAATGATACCACTTTGATAGCTTGAAATCAATCATGGTAGGAGTACTTCAGTCATGGTAGTTGTATCAAAAGATACCACTTTGATAGCTTGAAATCAGTCATGGTAGGAGTATTTGTAGCAAATGCTACAAATGAGGACTTGACTTACTGTTTTATTCATTGTGTAAAATTAAGAGAATGATAGAGAAAAGATAAATAGGGCATATTAAATTCAAAAACATGTATGTCTGTAGCCATTACATTGCAAGTAGCAAAAGAATGGGTGACATCCTGCCAATATTTGAAAATATTCTCTGATTTGACAAATGATTTGCACATGTTGCTGTTGAATGAGCAAAGCTTCAACATATGTCTTTGTTTCACTTTCATCATAAATATTAATGTAAATCTTTTCATAAAGATCAACCGCTTTCATGCCAGAACTATACTCATTCATCACTTGCAACCAAAGTTTGGCTACTGATATAAGACTTTGGCAAAAATCAATGAAAATATTCTGTGAGAATCAATTGCCTCTATGTGTGTACCTATACAAATTGTATGTATATTTTATTATTTGTAAATTGTGTGATATACATCCTTATACCAGTAAAATTGATAATAAATTATATATCATATATGTGTGTGTCTGTGTACATACACAAATACAGACACACACATACACACACTTTCTTTTTTTTCCCCAGAGAGCTTATTAAACATTTACCAGCAAACCACTCTGCCTAGAAGTCTATCTATGAAAGATATTTAAAGTACCATTATGCAGTTTTAAACAATTCCAAGAGTCCTAATTCTCTTTTCTATTGATTCTAAGCCTTATATTATTGGTTTGAGGTTCTCCAGGAAAGACATGATCTAGATTCAACTATCCTGGACACTCTCTCGAGAGGAAAGAAGCTTTCCTACTAGATAGTCCTAATCTTATTTTCTGCCTAGATCTACTGTGAGAAACAGAGGAAGAAGTATGAACAGAAATATTATAATCACCAAGACTCATGCCGCCTGTTGCTGGGGCCCCCAGGAATTATGGGTAATGTAAAATACGGCAGAGACTGAAGGCATCTAGAAGACCCATAACAAAGAGCTTCGACCTGATCCTACAGCATGGCACACCACACAATGGTTTGTAAGCAGGAAGGATTTGTGCCTTAGAACTCTCATGGCAATGAAGCATGAGCAGCTGGCATAGGGTTTTCCTCAAGTCAGACTGAGGAGGCAATTCAGCCTTGTTGGAGGCTCCAGAAATTCCACAGTTAATTAGGAAATTTTGCTACTTTTACCTTTAACTTTCTTAGAAATTTAAGCTTTAAGATTGCTATTGGGGTGAACAGCTTACCTTCTTTAAGAAGAGCTTAGGAAAGCCTGCCTCTTAGAGAAAGAATGCTAGGTTAGGTGGAGCTTGGATGTGATCCTGCATAATTCTGAGATTTCTCCTTCCTTCTCTTAGAAAATGTCCTAATAAGAAGATAAAGTGATCGAATAAGGGGATTACTTGGCAGAGATATGAGAGAACTGGGTTCCTGACCCTACTTGGCCATGAACTTGGGTAATTTACTAAGTCTCTCAGTATCATCGTTCCTTGTCTGTATAACTAGTAACCTTCACAGAGAGCTTCTCTTCCAATGTTGATATTCTTTATTTCTAAGGATATATCTTTCAAACAATTTCTCTTAGTTTTCTCAAAATTAAATTAAATAGTATTTTCTCAGTGATAAAGTGAGTATCCTGAGAATTGAAGAGATGGAAAATACAAGCAGTTATGTCTCCCGTAATAAATGGGTAGAAATGCCCAAGAATCAAAACCCGGGGCTGCTCCAACCTGGAGAGATGTCTGATGGTGACATGAAAAGATGCACCTTTTAGGAAAAATCTCAGCCTGAAATTTATTCTCTTGCCAAAATTCAGAGCAACTACATTGTTTAACACATAATTACACAGTAATTTCTTTTTATGTCATTTTGACTATTTCATTTTACTTTTGGACGGGCTGCCCAGTTGGAGTGCAGCACAGTTGTCCATGCATGAGTACTAATAACATCATTATCCTGCTACGTAATATGGTTTGTTTACTTATATCTGAGATCTGAAGTTTATTTATAAAATGTTTTATTGTTAAAAGTGGTTTTTGCATCTTCTAATCATGAGTACAAAAATGTATGTTTTTTATAACACAAATCTCAAAATTTTAGACAGATATAATAACTACAATTTATTAAGCATATTTATACAACAGAATCTGTAGTAGGAATTTTATGTATTTATTTCTCTTAAGTTTTACAATAATCTGGGTAGGTATTATCAGCAGTTTGCTGAAAAAGTGTCTGAATTCCAGGACGTAGGTAAGTCACCTAAGGTTTTACATCTAGTATATGGCGGGGTGAGAGGCCCACAAATATCAAGTTCAACGTAACTATTCAGTGCTTCAAATCCTTGTATTATGTGGATCTCTATCTTCATTTTAATGTCTGTTGGTATATCATTGTAAAGATGTATCATAATTAATTTTATTTTAATATTTTTATTATACAAAATTAATTTTATTAATTTCATCATTTCACCTTTTTCTAATTTTTTTAGTGTCAACAATGTTGCAATTAATATATTTGTATACTTATATTTAGTTCTTCAGATGAAAATGTAAAAATGCATTCAATTTATCAATAAATGTACTCATTAAAAATTTGAAATATATCATTATATTGCCCTGCAGAACATTTCTTTTTTTTTTTTTTTTTTTTTTTTTTGAGACGGAGTCTCGCTCTGCCGCCCAGGCTGGAGTGCAGTGGCCGGATCTCAGCTCACTGCAAGCTCCGCCTCCCGGGTTTATGCCATTCTCCTGCCTCAGCCTCCCCAGTAGCTGGGACTACAGGCGCCCGCCACCTCGCCCGGCTAGTTTTTTGTATTTTTTAGTAGAGACGGGGTTTCACCATGTTAGCCAGGATGGTCTCGATCTCTCGACCTCGTGATCCGCCCGTCTCGGCCTCCCAAAGTGCTGGGATTACAGGCTTGAGCCACCGCGCCCGGCCTGCCCTGCAGAACATTTCTACTGGGAATATATGAGGGTGCCTATTTTCTTACACCCATGTCAACACTGAATAGCAGAAACTGTTAAAATTTTTCTAATCTGATACATCAAAATGTTTATCTTCATTTAATTTCAAACTTCCCATTACTAACAAGGATATTTCTAAGAATTCCTTCTTTAGATTTCATCTTTAATAAATTTTTAATACATTTAGTCCATTTTTCTAACAACGTATTTTTTAAATTTGTAAAATGTCTTTATTAAATAAATTAATCTCTTGCCTATCACATAGAATGTAAATACTTTTTACAGCTTCTCATTTAAATATCAAATTTGTACTTTTTTCTTCTGTGCAGACATTTTACATATTTATGAATTTTAAAAATCAGTCTTTTACTTTATAGATTCTGTCTCTGTGATCATGGTTAAAAATATCTTTCCTACTTCAACAGTGTAAAATTATTCAACTACATTTTCTTTTAGAACTTTGTATTAGTTTTCTTTGTTGCCATAACAAATTACCACACGTTTAGTGGCTTTAAACAACATCCACTTATGGTCGGGCCCAGTGGCTCATGCCTGTAATCCCAGCACTTTGAGAGGCCCAGGCGGGTGGATTACCTGAGGTCAGGAGTTGGAGACCAGCCTGACTGGCGAAACCTCGTCTCTACTAAAATTACAGCAATTCGCCAGGCGTGGTGGCGGGCGCCTGTAATCCCAGCTACTCCAGAGGCTGAGGCGGGAGAATGGCTTGAACCCGGGAGGCAGAGGTGGCAGTGAGCTGAGATCGCGCCACTGCACTCCAGTGTGGGCAACGAGGGGGAAACTCCGTCAAACAAAAAACCAATATCCACTTATCTTCTCACCTCCGTTAAGTCAGAGGTCTGGGTATAGTGTGGCTCAGCCGGGTCCTCTGCTTAGGATCCCACAAGGCTGAAATCACGGTGCGGAAGGCTACATTTCTTTTTGGAGTTCTCCGCTCTGGGAAGGAATCAACCTCCACGCTCTTTCAGGTTGTGGCCTTACTCAGTTTCTTGTGCTCGTAGGACTAAGGCTCCTTTGCTGGAGGTTGGAAGGTCCTAGTTTGGCTCCTACTGCAGTCTGTAGTCTTCTCTCAGGCTTTCCATTTGACCTCCCTCAAGCAGCAGCAGTTCTCGTTCCTCTCATGCTTTATGTGCTGTTGATTTATAGATACTATCTAATTTAATATTTACAGCAACTTTATGGGCTGGTTAAATAACTTGTCCGGGGTCTTATAGCCAGTAAGGGAGGAGATAAGACTTGACAGCTCACATCTCTTCTCATTTTACTTCTTCATAAGATATAAACAAAAGCTGTCAGGGCTGTCTATTGATTACATAATTAAGGGTATCATCTAAGATTTGTGAGGAGTTTACATTTAAAAACATTATTTTAAAAATGGTTATGGAACTTTCCTTTTATCCATTCGTGTCTCATTTTCTTTCTTTTTTTTTTTTTTTTTTGTAGTTGAGAAGTACTCATATAGTAAACAACCATTATTTGTTATGTGTCCTTACCCTACCCCCTTTGTAAGGTAAGATGTTCATGATAATAAACACGAGTTTATGATCCTCACAATATACTAGAATAAACTGAGAGTTCAATCACTGTTCAATCCAACAATGAAAAATGACTTTTTTTTTTTTTAACCCTGGTGACAATAAAGTGCCTCGAAAGTGACTAGTTTCTGTGAAAGAAAAGCATGGCAGAAAGTGATAGTCTCGGGCAGAGCTTTCGCTTTACTTAGGGAGTAGGTACATCACATCACAGGTGGCATAATTTACCTCCTTGGAGTAGGTGAACATAAGCATCTGTTATACATGGTATTCTAAGAAGATACTAAATTCCCTTTTGATAGCTCTCTCTGTTTCTTTCAATGCAAATACCTGACATATTTAAATAATACAAGAGTCTTTTGAATCCTTGTATAAGTTCATTGCCTATTGATTTGATAATAAGGGTCACTAATATATGATGCCATTCCTGGAATCGTAAATGGCAGGAACTCAAATTAATTTTAGAAGTTAATGTAAAAAAATTCTCTTTATTAAAAGACTAGAATGCTTTTTTCTATCAAATAATGATAAAACACATAGAATTGATTCTATTACCATTTTTGCTTTGTTTTCAGGGAAAGGTCAGAATTAAATGTGAAGCTAAGTCAGGGTTACTGCATTTGATTTGATGGTTATCATGTTTCTTTCTACCTATGTTTAAGGGCTTGGAGTTCTATATGTATACTTATTAACAGCCTTATACTAAATAAGTATTTTTTTTGGTAAGCCAACTCAAATCTGATTTGACAATCAGGAAGAAAGATGTAAGTTAAATATTGTAAGATATCTTCTTCCTCCATTGTTGAGATTTCCTAGACTACCAAAGGCCAGCATTTTCATATTTAGATTTCTTATTTTTTGGAATTAAACAGAATGAAAAACTCTCAGGATGGGTGCCATAAAATTCAATTACCTAACAAGAATTTCAACAGGATATGAAAGCAGCTCAGACTGTTCAAATTTCTTAGTGGAGTGTAACTATCTGCATGCTTATAATAGAGAATGAATCTTTAGCAGAGTTTTTTTTTTTTTTTTGAAAAACCTTGCTTCTATACCGTGTCACCCTTACCAAACAGATTCAAGAAACAACTAAAACACAAATAAGCGAGCAAGCAACATATGCAGCATCCAGAATTCCATCTTTCTCATTGTGTCCTTGCTATGGTTGACAGAGATGAACAGGCCTTTGTCTAGACTTCTTTAATTGCTGCAATAATTCCAGCCACATCTCCCTAATTACATGCCTAAGTCACTGAAACAGGTTACTCTGGGGACTCAAAAATCCCCTACACATAAGAACACTGATTCCCTACCAGGCATTCATAATTCTGACTTAGTAGAACAGGAGAAGTGATCACCTGAATGATCATTAAGCCTTTATCTTGAAAGTAAATTCAGTACATCAGAAATTGGTAGCATACTATAAACTACTGAAATACATGTATATAGAAATACTTGACATACACAAGCATAATAACTTTCAGTTTTTTATGGATTTTTAACAGCAAGTGTGGCTCAAATATTTTATAATTGGTCCCTCAGATTGAGATTTATCATCTTGGTGTAGAATTGTGTATCTTTGCTCAGAGCAAACAGTAAACATTTGTTTATGGATCTATGAGTATCATAAAGGCCATTGTCTTTTTGGTCTTTAAAGAAACATATTATGAGTTTCAAAGCATTTCTTTAAATAACCAAGACTGTGAGATTTTACCTGGACTGTTTGACAGACTTGACACACCTTTTCCAGAAACAAGTCATACCTTCTTGCTGTTCAGTTTGGTTAGAGCTCCTGCAGTCTGTCAGCTACCTTTGTGGAAAAGGAGTCTATCTTTGGAAAGGAGTCAGTAAACCTCAGATCTTAATTGTTTTCCCTGCCAAAAAAGCAGAATTCTGTTGCAGTTTTGACAGCTGTGCCTTGTCATGGAGAAAAATCTTCTACAAGAAAACAAAGGAGCATTTATCTCTATCATACATTATGCTATAATAATGTGCATAATCCGTCTATCATTTTAAAAACAGTGTACATAGTTTTAAATAACTCTACCAAGAAACAGCATATCAAAGAGCTTTTTCTCCTTATTTTGGCTTTTTAAAAATCAGGAAAATATTTTTGCTTAGGAGAAAAGAGAAGATAATTATAGATGGATCAATTTCAAGTATGTTGGGGCAGATTTACAAAGAATACTTTTCTCAGTTTTTGCAGAAGCTTGTTTCTGTAGCTGACACAGCTGGAATTTAGGCATTTGTATCATTTCTATAGTCATTTAAAATAAAAACTCTATTCTGTTATATAATTATAGCTTCAGATTAAAGTCCAGAATTCCTCGTACAAGTGTTCGTGACTCTTGACTTCAGAACTAAGAATTTTGTATTTTGACAACATGACTTTCTGAAAAGACTGACCACAACTCAAACTGTCTCTTCTCTTGATATAATATTGGGGAGAATAAACAGAAGCCTTTTGGAAAATTAGTACAGCAGGGATGCATTCTTCTCCAGAAGCTCAGCTGTGCCTGTCATATTATATGATGATCTTCTAAAAGTAAATTAAATCTAACTTCAAATGGCAAGAAATGCAAACTCAGTTATTATCAGTCTTCCTTTTTCCCCCCATCCGACTCATGTGACAATTTATCAGAGTTCTCAGAGTTTCACAATGGAAGAAGACCCTCTGTGCTTCAGACTATGAACCCAGAAAATCTGAGGCAGGTCTCAGTTAATTTAGAAAGTTTATTTTGCTAAGGTTGAGGACATGCCCATGACACAGCCTCAGGAAGTCGTGAGGACATGTGTCCAGGTGGTTGGGGCACAGCTTGGTTTTATACATTTTATGGAGACATGGAGACATGAGACACCAGCCAGTATACATAAGAAGTACATTGGTTCCATCTGGAAAGGCAGGACAACTTGAAGCAAAGGCAGGAAGACTCAAAGCGGGAAGGGAGCTTCAGGTCACAGATAGTTGAGACACCAGGGGTTGCATTCTTTTGAGTTTCTGATTAGCCTTTCCAAAGAAGGCAATCAAATATGCATCTACCTCAGTGAGCAGAGAGGTGACTTTGAATAGAATGGGAGGCAGGTTTGCCCTAAGCAGTTTCCAGCTGGAGTTTTCCTTAGTGAATTTGGAGGCCCAAGGTATTTTCCTTTCAGAAGACAGTATATGTCACTACCGATTGTCCAAGTTTTCATCATTCCTTGATAGTGAGAGGCTCTGATGTGCCAAGGAATGAGTAGGTATGTTTGTCAGGGCTGAGCATCCCAGGGCCTCCTCTTAGCCATCACTATAGTACCTAAGGGATATACAACAATTTCTTTCCCTCTGAGTACTTGTCACCCAAGGACCCCGAGTGGGAATGAGATGATGGCTTTCTTATCTCAGGGAACCCGCAATTCTCCATCAGTTTCCCAATTATGGGAAAGCTCGAGTGCTCTCGTGACTTCCTGTCTTTCTCCTTTTTACTACCTCAGAAAGTACTTAGCAGGATGTCCTTATTAGGCTTACCTTTTGAAACAAAGAACTCCACCCCTCCCCCCACTGGCCTGGGCTCTTCTGCTTTTCCACCTGTAACGCGAGCTAGTAGGTAAGGCTACATGAAGGAAGAGCTGATTTCTTAGGGAAAATGAGAAGGGAAAGACACACAAGAGAAAAACAAATTAATACCTCCAAAAGTCCTCTCTCTGTGAATTTGGGCAGGTTTTTAAGCTCTATATACTTTGTTTTTTTATCTATAAAATAGAATAATCATTGTACTCACTATTAAGATTAACGTACGTAACACATTCACATAGTGATGATTAATATTCTCTGATTTTTGAGAGACTAGAGCATCGCGTAGAGGAGCATCACCTCTTAAACCAGACTCTTTGAGTTCATATCCCTGAGCTATTTGAATTTGGGATACTGGTTGCAGTTTAAGTTTCCATGTCTGTGTAATGGGGATAAAAAAAATGAACAATCTGATATGGCTTGGCTCTGTATCCTCACCCAAATCTCACCTTGAATTGTTACAATCCTCACATGTCAAAAGCAGGACCAGGTGGAGATAATTGAATCATTAGGGGGCGGTTTCCCCCATGCTGTTCTCATAATTGAATCATTAGAGGCGGTTTCCCCCATGCTGTTCTCGTGATAGTGAGTGAGTTCTCATGAGATCTGATGGTTTTATGAGGGGCTTCTCCCTTCGCTGCTCAGCACCCATTCTCCTGCCATCCTGTGAAGAGGGGCCTTCCGCCATGATTGTAATTTTCCTGGGGCCTCCCCAGCCATGCGAAACTGTGAGTCAATTAAACTTCTTTCTGTTATAAATGACCCAGTCTCGGCTGTTTCTTCATAGCAGTGTGAGAACGGACTAATACACAGCATCATAGATTTTTGTGGTGTAAAGTGCTTTGGAGAGTACCTTGTGCAAAGGAAGAGCTTCACAAATGGTATTAACTTTTTAAATCATCTTGCTGCACTAGTACTAATGATTTTAAGCCATATGTGGTGCTTCTCAAACCAGCCCTGTGCAGATCAGTCCGTCAAGATTAAGCTCTGGGCAATTTTGTGACGATTTTGTATCTCTTTTTAATGTTTTCAAATGAATTTCTCATGGAAATTCATCTTTGAATTAGAAGTATGCAAACTACATGTTTACATTGTTTGAATCTTTTTAACTCTAAGCTAAATAATATTGTGCACATAGAGGTTGCTGAATTCTGAAAATACTGATGACTATTACTGTGTATATTCCCAAAGGAACATAAATCATTCTATCATAAAGACACGTGTATGTGCATTGCAGCACTATTCACAATAGCGAAGACATGGAATCAACCTAAATGCCCATCAGTGCTAAACTGGATAAAGAAAATGTGGTACATACACATCGTAGAATACTATGTAGCTAAAATAAAGAATGAGATCATGTTCTTTGTGGAACATGGATGGAGCTGGAGGCCACTATCTTTAGCAAACTAAGGCCGGAACAGAAAACCAAATACTGAATGTTTTCACTTATAAGTGGAAGCTAAATGGACACATAGAGGGGAACACGTACACTGGGGCCTATCGGTGGGAGGGAGAGGATCAGGAACAATAACTAATTGGTGTTAGGCTTAATACCTGGATGATGAAATAATCTGTACAACAAACCCCCATGACACATGTTTACTTATGTAAAAAACCTGTACATGTACCCCTGAACGTAAAAGTTAAAAAAAAAAAATCGGAAAACAGTACTATAAATACAGAATATATGCCTGTGAAATATAAAAATAAAAATATTTTCTGAACAAATCAATGATTTTGAGACAGTAAAAAAAAAAAAAAAAAAAAAGCTGATGACTAATGTGGAAAGTAGAAGCAGAGAATTACCATAGCAAATAAAGGCAGCATAGAAAATCAAAGAAAAGTGATTTCAGAAAGTCAAATCCAGAAAATCTAAATTTTTTTTTTTAAGAATTAGAAAATTCTTATAACATCAACAGATGATTAGGATCTACAATAATGATCAAGACATTTTAAATTATTTTAATCTTTGCTACCATGACTCATATTGTTAAGTTCAGAAGACATCTAAAACAAATTGGATTATTATTCTTTGTCCATCTAATAGGAATACAATAAAAACATGTTTATATATATACATGTATATAATATTATGTCTATATCTCCTTGATATGAGATCAGTGGGTAGATTCTAAAAATCTCTTGATCTACCTTCTGACCTTACATGACATATATAACTTGATGTATTTGATATATGACCAGTATGCAGTTAAGCCCTCAATTAACATTGATGGTAGCTTCTTGGGAATTGTGACTTTAAGTGAAAAAACTAATAACAAAACCAATTTTACCACAGGCTAACTGATATAAGCAAAAGTTGAGTTCCTATGGCATCTTTCTGGTCACAAAAACATCACCAAACTTCAAAATAAAGACCCAAAACGCTTCTAACATTAAGCATTGAAATACATGTAAACTTTACATGCATTGAAAGACAGTACAAACAAGTAACATGACCATTTACCCAATTTGTCATCAATCAGTGAGTGACAGTGATTGTGGTGGTGGATTAAATCAGGAAATAAATGTTTGAAAAGTGAAAATCGTAGGGAGCACTTCCTCCCACCTTGAAGTTCTAAAACAATCACAAATGTGGTAGGTTCTCTGAGCACTTTCCTACTCCGTCGTTTTAGTGTCATGCATTTGTATGATTATTGTATCCTTTACAGATTTTTATTTTACAATGATTTGAACTCATTCATTTTCCAACCTGCTTATTCCAGTTCAGGATTACAGATGGCTGGAGCCTATCCCATGGACTCAGGGTGGAAGGTGGGAACCAGCCCTGGACAGGATGCTGTCTCATCACAGGGTGCACTCACACACACACCCACATTCACTCACTCTGGGCCAGTTAATGCAATGTGCACATCTTTGGATTGTGGGAGGAAACTGGAGCACTCAGAGTAAACCTGCACAGACATGGTGAGGATGTGCAAACCACACAGGCAGTGGCTCTGACAGGGAAGCAATTATTATTTTTTCATCAATGTTACAAACAACGTTGAAGGAAATGATGTTATTAGAGAACCTGCTGTATGTCTATATCTACAGCTGTCTGTATAATCTTTATTCATATCTAGCTATATATATCTCTCAATAAAACACATTTTTATTGTTATGCATATTTGATTAACAAAGAATGATGAATCAATTTGTTTTAGAAGTTCTGAACTTGAGAATATGTATTGTAGTAACAAAGATTAAAATAATTTGAATTGTCCTGAGCTTTTGCCCTCTCTTATTGATTAAAAACTTCACTCTACCAGCACTTCCAACAACAGCAGCAAGTAAGTCAGGGTCATGGATACAGTTGAATAAATTCTGGAGATGATTTACTAAATTTAATGAAGGATATGTCTAAGTGAGAACAGACTTTGAGTTTTATATATATATATAGTTTTGTTGATATGTAATAATTGCACATGTTTATGGTGTACATGTGGCATATGATACATGCATACAATGTGTAATGATCTAATCAGGGTAATTAAGATATTCATTACCTCAAACATTTATAATTTCTTTGTGTGAGGAACATTCCAAATCTTCTCTTCTGGTTATTTTGAAATGTACTACAAATTCTTGTTAACTGTAGTCACCCTACTATACTATTGAACACTAGAACTTACTCCTTCTAACTGCATTTTTGCACCCATTAACTAACCTCTCTTCATTATCCTCTTCATTCTATGTTTCCCGGTCTCTGGTAAGTGTCATTCTAGTCTCTACATCCATGAGATCCAGTTAATTTTTTAGCTCCCACATAAGTAAGAACATGCAATATTTGTCTTTCTGAGCCTGGTTTATTTCACTTATGACCTTATTTCACTATGACCTCGATTTCCATCCATGTCACTGCAAATGACAAAATTTTACTTTATGGCTGAATAATCCATTGTGTGTGTGTGTGTGTGTGTGTGTGTATATATATATATATACACACACATATATACACCACTTTTTATCCATTCATTTATGGGCATTTAGGTTGATTCCATATTTTGGCTATTGTAAATAGTGCTTCAATAAAGATGATAGTTATCATTTTTCCAAAACAAATACTAGATTTGATAACATTTAAAATGCTAATTTTTAGAGAATTATTTATTTTTAAAATTTCAATAGATTTTGAAGAACAGGTGGTATTTGGTTACATGTATAAGTTCTTTAGTGGTGATTTCTGAGGTTTTGGTTCACCCATCACGCAAGCAGTGTACACTGCACCTAATGTGTAGTTTTTCATTCCTCACCCATTTCCCACCCTTTCCCCTGAATCCCTGAAGTCCATTGTATCAGTCTTATGACTTTGCTTCCTTGTAGCTTAGCTCCCACTTATAAGTGAAAACCTAGGACGTTTGGTTTTCCATTCCTGAATTACTTCACTTAGAATAATGGTCTCCAACTCCATCCATGTTTCTGTGAATGCCATTATTTCATTCCTTTTTAATGTATGAATAATATTCCATAGTATATATGTACCACATTTTCTTTATGCACCCATTGACTGATGGGGATTTGGACTGATTTCATGTTTTTTCAGTTGTGAATTGTGCTGCTATAAACATACATATGCAAGTATCTTTTTTGTATAATAACTTCTTTTCCTCTAGGTACATACCCAGTAGTGGGATTGCTGGATCAAATGGTAGGTCTACTTTTAGTTCTTTAAGGAATCTCTACATTGTTTTCCATAGTGGTTGTACTAGCTTACATTCCCACCAGCAGTGTAGAAGTGTTCCCTTTTCATCACACCCCTGCCAACATCTATTATTTTTTGGTTTTTTGATTATAGTAATTCTTGCAGGAATAAGGTAGTATTGCGTCGTGATTTTGATTTGCATTTCCCTGATAATTAGTTGTTTTGAACATCTTTTCATATGTTTGTTAGCCATTTGTATATCTTCTTTTGAGAACTGTCTATTCATGTCCTTAGCCCACTTTTTGATGAAATTGGTTTTTTCTTGCTGATTTGTTTGACTTCCTTTTAGATTCTGGGTATTAGTCCTTTGTTGAATGTATAGATTGTAAAGATTTTCTCCCACTCCGGGTTGTCTGTATACTCTGCTGATTATTTCTTTTTCTATTCAGAAGCCTTTTAGTTAAATTAAGTCCCATCTATTTATCTTTGTTTTTGTTGCATTTGCTTTTGGGTTCTTGGTCATGAAGTCTTTGCCTAAGTCAGTATCTAGAAGGGTTTTCCCAATGTTATCTCCTAGAATTTTTGTGGTTTCAGGTCTTAGATTTAAGTCTTTGAACTATCTTGAATTGATTTTTATATAAGATGAGAGATGAAGGATTCAGTTTCATTCATCTTCATGTGGCTTGCCAATTATCCCAGTACCATTTGTTGAATAGGGTGTCCTTTCCCCACTTTATGTTTTTCTTTGCTTCGTTGAAGTTCAGTTGTCTCTAAGTATTTGCCTTTATTTCTGGGTTCTCTATTCTGTTCCATTGGTCTACATGCCTATTTTTTATACAAGTACCATCTTGTTTTGGTAACTATAGTCTTGTAGTATAGTTTGAAGTCAGGTAATGTGATGCCACCATATTTGTTCTTTTCACTTAGTCTTGTTTTGGCTATGCAGACTCTCTTTTGGTTCCATATGAATTTCAGGATTTTTTTTTCTAGTTATATGAAGAATGATGGTAGTATTTTGATAGGAATTAAATTGAATTTGTAGATTGCTTTTGGCAGTACGGTCATTTTCAAAATATTGATTCTACCTATCCATGAGCATGGGATGGTGTTTCCATTTGTTTGTGTCATCTATGATTTCTCTCAGCAGTGTTTTATAGTTTTCCTTGGAGAGGTCTTTCACCTCCTTGGTTAGGTATATAGGTATATTCCTAAGTACATTTTTTTTTTTTTTTTTGCAGCTATTGTAAAATTGATTGAGTTCTTGATTTGGTTCTCAGCTTTGTCACTGTTGGTTTATAGCAGAGCGACTGATTTGTGTACATTACTTTTGTATCCTGAAACTTTGCTGAATTCATTTACTAGTTCTAGGAGCTTTTTGGATTAGTCTTAGGCTTTTCTAGGTATATGATCATATCATTGGTGAACAGTGACAATCTGACTTCCTCTTTACAGATTTGGCTGCTCTTTATTTCTTTCTCTTGTCTGATTGCTCTGGCTAGGACTTCAAGTACTACATTGAATTGAAGTGGTAAAAGTGGACATCCTTGTCTTGTTTCAGTTCTCAGGGGGAATGCTTTCAACATTTTCCTGTTCAGTATACTGTTGCCTGTGGGATTTTCGTGGACGGCTTTTCTTACCTTAAGGCTTGTCCCTTCTATACTGATTTTGCTAAGGATTTTAATCATAAAGGGATGCTGGATTTTGTCAAATGCTTTTTCTGCATCTATTGAGATGATGTGATTTTTTTGTTTGTTTTTCATTCTGTTTATATGGTGTATCACATTTGTTGACTTGCAGGTGTTAAACCATCCCTGCATCCCTGGTATGAAACCCACTTGATCATGGTGGATTATCTTTTAGATATGCTGTTGGATTTGGCTAGGCAGTATTTTGTTGAGAATTTTTGCATCTGTGTTCATCAGGGATACTGGTCTGTAGTTTTCATTTTTTGTTATGTTCATTTCTGGTTTTGGTATTACGGTGATACTGGCTCCATAGAATGATTTAGGGAGGATTCTCTATCTTGTAGAATAGTGTCAATAGGATTAGTACCGATTCTTCTTTGAATGTCTGATATAATTCAGCTGTGAATCTGTCTGGTCCTGGACATTATTTGTTGGCAATTTTTTTATTACTATTTCAGTGTCGCTACTTGTTATTGGTCTGTTCAGAGTTTCTGTTTCTTCCTGGTTTAATCTAGGAGGGTTGTGTATTTCCAGGAATTTATCTATCTCCTCCAGGATTTTTAGTTTGTGTGCATAAAGGTGTTCATTGTAGCCTTGAATGATCTTTTGTATTTCTGTGGTATTGGTTGTAAGGCTCCTGTTTGGTTTTTAATTGAACTTTTTTGGGTCTTTTCTCCTCTTTCTTGTTAATCTCATTAAGTGTTTATCAATTTTATTTATCTTTTCAAATAACAAGCGTTTGTTTCATTATCTTTAGTTTTGTTTCATTTTTATTTGGTTTTGCTCTGATCTTGGTTATTTCTTTTTTTCCACTGGGTTTGGGTTTAGTTTGTTCTTTTTTCTCTAGTTCCTTGAGGTGTGACCTTAGATTGTCTGTTTGTACTCTCTCAGACTTCTTGATAAGGCTATGAACTTTCCTCTTAGCACCTGCTTTTGCTGTATCCTAGAGGTTTTGGTAGGTTGTGTCACTATTATTGTTGAGTTTAAATAGTTTTTAAATTTCCATTTTGATTTCATTTTTGACCCAAAGATCATTCATGAGCAGGTTATTTAATTTTCATGTATTTGCATGGTTTTAAGCGTTCCTTTGGAGTTGATTTTCAATTTTATTCCACTGTGGTCTGAGAGAGTAATTGATACGATTTCAATTTTCTTAAATGTATTGAGACTTGTTTTGTGGCCTGTCATATGTTCTATCTTGGAATATGTTCCATGTGCTAATTAATAGAATGTATATTCTGCAGTTGTTGGGTAGAATGTTTTGTAAATATCTGTTAAGTCCGTTTGTTGTAGGGTGTAATGTGAGTTCGTTGTTTCTTTCTTGACTTTGTCTTGATGACCTGTCTAGTGCTATCAGTGGGATATTGAAGTCCCCCACTATTATTGTGTTGCTGTCTGTCTCTTAAAATGCTAACTTTTATTTTAGCTATAAAAGATATTTTAGAATATTCACACAATAGAGATTAAAAAAATGTACAGCCTAGTTCTTGCTCCTGTCACATTCCCTCACAAATATAATTCCTATTAAAAATAACGAAACAATGGGATCTGTAAAATAGTTTTATAGTCTCTAGATTTTACACAAATCTTTATAGAACAATTAAGCTGCCTGAAAATTTGCCATGGTTTCAGATACATCAGGAAAAATGTAAAAATACAGAAAAAATAAAGTATCTGAAATGTCAACTGTTACTCTAGTTGTTGTCAATATCCCGTATGGTCACATCAAGTGCCTTTCACAAAGTATCTGAGCCATCAAAGCCAATTTGGCCCATTTGGTGGAGACAATAGGTTCAGTCATATTTTTAGCCACTAAAGCAGATATGGAGAAAAGAAGAAAAATATTGCCCTAGTGGCAGTTACAGTTACAGAAACTTGATTGCTTTCATGATTTCCAGGGAATAATTGAATTGTTTAGGACACGTTTTATGTAAAAATAGGTTGTCTACATGTAAGATTTATACACTGCGTTAAATAGGAATAATATATGCATAAGAGAAAACCTGAAATTTTACTCCCCCTAACCATTTAAGGACTCTGTATTTGTGTGTGTCTGTGTGTGTGTGTAAGTGTATATGTGTATATGTAAATGAATCTTTGCTAACTTAGCAGTTCAGGGTACTTAATTTTAATACTGTTTACAGTATACTATATTTGACATAACTTTTCAATTCAGCATTTCATATATTATGAGCAATCATAAACTACTTAATGGGCTTTCAGTTCATATAGGAAACAACAAGGTAAATTAAAAAATTTTAACACAATTTAAAAGCAATAATGCAAGTTAAAATATTGTTGATAATAATAGTTTTGTATCAGTTAGAAAGATTATACTGTTTTTAATCAGCCAAAATATCTACTTCTGCTTGATGAGACATAGCCAGAATTTGAAGCTATTGCAGTTGAAAATTTTCATTAGTGATGTCTCTCCACAATAATGGTGCATAGCAATCAGATCGTCTCAGTTGTTGCGGGAAGTCAGGGACCCTGAATGGAGGGACTGACTGAAGCCGCGGCAGAAGAACATAAATTGTGAAGATTTCATGGACATTTATTAGTTCCTCAAATTAATACTTTTATAATTTCTTACACCTGTCTTTACTGCAATCTCTGAACATAAATTGTGAAGATTTCATGGACACTTATCACTTCCCCAATCAATACCCTTGTGATTTCCTATGCCTGTCTTTACTTTAATCTCTTAATCCCATCATCTTCTTCGTCAGCTGAGGAGGATGAATGTTGCCTCAGGACCCTGTGATGATTGTGTCAACTGTACAAATTGTTTGTAGAGCATGTGTATTTGAACAATATGAAATCTGGGCATCTTGAAAAATGAACAGGATAACAGCGATGTTCAGGGAATAAGGGAGGTAACTTTGAACTGAATGCCGGTGAGCCGGATGGAACAGAGCCATATTTCTTCTCTTTCAAAAGCGAATGGGAGAAATATGGCTGAATTCTTTTTCTCAGCAAGGAACATCCCTGAGAAACAGAATGCGCCCTGAGAGCAGGCCTATAAATGGCTCCCTTAGAAGCGTGCGGTCTTTTAGGGTCGAAGCCGAAGGGATGAAATAAGCCCTGGTCTCCTGTAGCACTCCCAGGCTTATTAGGATGAGGAAATTCCCACCAAATATATTTTGGTCAGGCAGGTTGTCTGCTCTCAAACCCTGTCTCCTGATAAGATGTTATCAATGACAACGCGAAACTTCATTAGCAATTTTAATTTTGCCCCATCTGGTGGTCCTGTGATCTCACCCTGCCTCCATTTGCTTTGTGATATTTTATTACCTTGTGAAGTATGTGATCACTGTGACCCACACCCTATTCGTGCACTCCCTCCCCTTTTGAAAATTGCTAATTAAACTTGCTGGTTTTACGGCTCAGAGAACATCACGGATCCTGCCGACATGTGATGTCTCCCCTGGCCATCCAGCTTTAAATTTCTGTCTTGTGCTCTTTCCCTTTATTTCTCAAACCAGCTGAGACACCTAAGAAATAAAAAAGAACCCACAATAAATATCAGGGGTGGGGTTCCCCCCATACTCAGTGTGATACCAAAGTAAGCCTTTCTTTTGCTCATAAGTTTGTGCATCAGCATCCACTTCAGGTGCTAGTCTTCCTGTGAGCTGAGGTTGCTCTTCTGATGTGTCCCTCATTTTTTGATCAGCAGGTTAGTGTGACATTTTTCTCCTTGTGAAGATGGCAGAGATGCAAAGAAGACAGTCTGACCCAGGCAAGCGCATATCACACTCTTACTTGTGTCATGCCTGCTGATATCTCACTGACCAAAACAAATCACATGATCAAGCCCCAAACTAAGGGCTAAGAATATATTATCCAACCTCCTCCCCCAGTTATGATGCCATGGCAAGGGTGTTGGATGTGAGAGAAGTGAAGTATTGTGGTCAATAAATCAATGTACTATGCACAATTTTTCTTACTCCGTATTACTAGAAAATTAGAAAAATTAACTTAGAAGGACATCATTTATGGCAGAAATTGACTGTCAAGTTGTTTTCTATACCTGAATGGAAACTTTCAGTTCTATGCTAAGTGATGAGACAATGAGATATCACTCACACCTGGAAGTGTGTGTGTGTGTGTGTGTGTGTGTGTGTGTGTTTAATTTAAAAGGTAATAGTAAAGTGCTTCCTAACCCAGAGTTGAATGTATTTGACTCGGGAAAGCATTTTATAATGTTTTTAGAAGCATTTTGAAGGCATTTTAAAATATGCACAATAACATGTCATTTGTTATTTTTTGTGATGAATAAATACTTTTCTTTCTAGTCTAGCCTTCTTATATCTTAGCCTCAATATTATTATTTTTTCTGCTTGGAGGTTATAAATTTTAGGCTACTCAAGACACAGAATTCATTACTGATATATGTACCCTGGTGTTAATGGCTGGTGGAGAACTGTTTGATTCTCTTATTGCCCAACCTGTGTGCACACATTTTCTCTTAATGACCAGCATGACCTAGCAGGAGAAAGCAGGATTGCACATTACTATTTTTTTAAATTATTTTTTATTAGGCAGCCTTAAAATACTTAGACTTAGGGGCACAAAATAATTGCATTCACTTTTTCACCATTTCTTTCAATGTTGAATCAAGATTAGGAGGCAAAATCAACTGTCATCTATGATTAATGGAGTGTAGTAATTGGCATTAAGAAGCAAGCCTTTTAATTTGATTAACTACACTGTTTATTGCTACATTCACAGATGCTACTCTGTTAGTAGTAATCACGACATATTTTATCTTTTTCTATTTTATTTTAATACACAAAGTAATCATTAACCAAAGTAAAAAGTATTTCGTCTACTGTATCATGAGTTTTCAGCAACAGAAAAAAAAACCCCACAGTTTTCTCATAAACTCCTACCACATATGTGAAGAAATGGTTTAAGCTTTGCTTACGATATGGCTTTATCCAGCTCTAAAGTGAATTATCTTCTAGCATGCATATGGGGTGAGACTTGCCTTTTCAAATTACATGTACTTTCCATTAAGTGTTATTTCATATTGCCATTCAGCAATGGAATTTTGCCAATAACAAATTGTGTTTTCTTTCTGACCAGATTCATCATGTAATTGATATCATATAGTACTTGTCCTTCTATGTCTGATTCCTTTTGCTTAGCATAATGTCCACCAGGTTATTCTAAGTTGCCACAAATGGCAGGATTTTCTTCCTTTTTAAAGGCTGAATAATATCCCATTATATGAATATACAACATTTTGTTTATCCGTTCATTTCTTGGTGGAAATTTAGGTTGCTTCCATATCTTGGCTATTGTGAATAGTACTGCAGTGAACATGGGAGTGCGGCTATCTCTTTGAGATCCTGATTTCAATTCCTTTGAAAATATACCCAGAAGTAGGATTGCTGGATCATATATTTCTATTTTGAATTTTTTGAGGAAACTTTATAGTATTTTTCCACGGAAACAATTTATACCTCCACTAACAGTGTAAAAACATCCCTTTTATCCTCTGCCTCTTGCGAACATTTATATATATATATTATATATTGCCTTTTCTTGAATTTTTTGTCAGTTTGTACGTCTCCATCTCTTTAGGGTCAGTCCCTGGCACTTTAGTTTGTCCCTTTGATGTCATGTTTCCCTGAATATTCTTTATCTTTGCTATATGTCTTGGTGTCTGTGTAAGAAGCAGGTATTTATTCCAGTCTTCACAGACTGGCTTTGTCTGGAGAAGTTCAACAGTTAGCCTGTCCAGGGATTCTGGGCAGACTCTCTCTTGTGGACCATGGTCGGGCTTGCTGCTGGAGCCTTTGGGATAGCTGGTCAGCTGTCTGGGTCAGCAGGTGAGTGGGCTCAAAGCATGAGACCCCTGGAGCTGACCTAGCAGTGGAGCAAGCCTTAAGTCTGGGTCTGTTGGAGCCAACCTGATCGTGGGGTGGGCTTGAAGCTTGTGGCCGTTGGGCCTAAGATGGCAGTGGGATAGACCCAAAACCTGCTTCTGCTGAGACTGCTCTGGAGCTGAGGCAGGCCCAGCAGTAATGTGATCTGGAGATTGAGTCTGCCACACAGGTCTGAAACCTGGGCTGTAGGGTCTGGCCTGGTGTGAGGGAAGATTTGGAGGCTGAGTCTGCAGGTACCAGCCTGGAGTCTGGGGCTGTGAATGCTTTCCTGATGCTGGGTTTTTCTGTGGCAGGCCTAGATTTGGAGTCCAAGGCAAAGTCCTCTGCTCACTTCCCTGTTTTTCCCCTGAGTGGAGTTTTTTTCTCTACATGCTCTGCTACCTGGGGTTGAGGGAGAGGTGACATTGGTAATGTAAAGCTGTCTTTCCTACCCTCTTTAATGCATCTTTTCTCATTTCTATGCTCTACCCAGTACTGTGATCTCTTACTTGGTTTGCTTAGCTCTTGTAAAAGATTTTCATGCATGGATACCTGTTTAAATTGATGTTTTGGCAGAGGAATTATCATTAAGAAGTCCTATTGTATTCTTGCTCTACCCCTTTCATGTTGCCTTTTCATATTATTGATTGGTTCCTTTGCTGTACAGAAGCTTTTCAGTTTGATGTAATACCACTTGTCTATTTTTGTTTTCATTCCTTGTGCTTTTGGTGTCATATCTAAGAAATCATTGCCAGGGCCAATGTCAAGAAGGTTTTTCTCTGTTTTCTGCCTTGCTCCCTCCCTCCCTGCCTCCCTCCCTCCCTCCCTGCCTCCCTGCCTCTTTTTTCTCCCTCCCCTCCCCTCCCCTTCCCTTCCCTTCATTTCTTCTTTTAGATGGGGTCTTGCTATGTTGCCCAGACTGCTCTTGACCTCTTGGACACCAGTGAACTTCCTGCCTCAGCCTCCCAAGTAGCTTGGATTACAGGCACATACCATTGCATCCTATGTTTTATTTGAAAAGTTTTATAATTTCAGGATTTATGTTTAAATCTTTAATCAGTTTTGAGTTGATTTTGTGTATGGTGCAAAATAAGAGACCAATTTTATTCTTTTGCATGTACATATCTAATTTACCCAGCATCATTTATTAAAGAGTTTTTTTTCTCATTGTGTATTCTTGGCACTCGTTTTGAAGATCAGTTGACTGTACATGTGTGAGTTTATTTTTGGGCTCTCTATTCTGTTCCATTGGTCTGTTTGTTTTTATGACAGTACCATGCTGTTTTGATTATTATAGCTTTGTAGTAGACTTTAAGACCAAGGAGTGTGATGCTTCCAATTATATTCTGGTTCAAAATTGCTTGGGCTGGTTAGGATCTTTTCTGGTTTTATATGAATTTTACGATTATTTTTCTTATTATGTAAAAATTTTATTGGGATTTTAATAGGAATTGCATTGAATCTGTAGATAACAGAATCTAGAAGGTAGTGGATAGTGTGGATATTTTAACAATATCATTCCTTTCAGTGAACATAGGAATGTCTTTCAATTTATTTACATCTGCTTTAATTTCTTTTCTCAATATTTTGTAGTTTTCAGTAGAGATTTTTTACTTCCTTGGTTGAGTTTGCTCCTAAGTATTTTAAAAATTTTGTAAATGGAATTGTTTTCTTAATTTCCTTTTTGGATAGTTCATTGTCAGTGTATAGAAATGCAACTGATTTTTGTATGTTGATTTTGTATCTTGCAACTTTGCTGAAAATGCATATTAGTTTTAACAGGTTTTTTTTTTGTTTGTTTGTTTTGTTTTTTTTGGAGGGGGTCTTCCGGGTTTTCTACATGTAAAACATGTCATCTGAAAACAGAGGTAATTTTATTTCTTCCATTTGATTTCCATGCCTTTTATTTCTTTTCCTACCTAATTGGTCTGGCTAAAATTTTCAGGTCTATGTTGAATAGAAATGGCAATAGTGGGCATCTTTGCCTAGTTCCAGATTTTAGAAGAAAAGTTTTCAGTTTTTCACCATTGAGTATGACGTAGCTGGGGCTTTCATATGTAGTCTTTATTCTGTTGAGGTATGTTCCTTTTTAAAAAATTTTTTTTGAAACAGGGTCCTGCGATCACCCAGGCTGGAGCCCAGTGGTGTGATCATAGCTCACTACAACCTCAGATTCCTAGGCTCAAGTGATCTTCCTGCCTCAGCTTCCTAAGTATCTAGGACTACACCATGCCCAGCTTATTTTATTTTATTTTATTTTTTGTGGAGATGGAGTCTTGCTATGTTACGCAGGTTGGCCTCAAACTCCTGGTCTCAAGTCATTTTCCTACCTTGGTCTTCCAAAGGAGGAGACCTGGGATTACAGGCATGAGCCACCACACTCAGCTATAAGTTTTTATACCAGATACTTTAAGAGTGTTTTTTATGATAAAATGGTATAAAATTTTGCCAAATGCTTTTTCTGCATCGATTGTAATGATTGTGCCATTTTTTCCTTCATTTTGGTAATATCATTTATCACATTAATTGATTTCAATGTGTTGAACATGCATCTCCAGGATAAATCTTACTTGATCATGGTGTATAATTATTTTAATATGCTGTTAAATGTGGTTTGATAATATTTTTTGAGGAATTTTCCAGTCATGTTCAGCAAAGATATTGCCCTGTAGTTTTCTTTGTTTGTGATGTCTTTGTCTGGCTTTGGTGCTGGCCTCATAGACTAAGTTTGGAAGTGTTCTTTCTTCTCCATTTTTCAAACAGTTTAAGAAGGATTGAATTGATTCTTCATTAGATGTTTGGTAGGATTCACCAGTGAAACTATCTTGTCCTAGGATTTTCTTTCTAGGGAAATTTTTGAATACTGATCCTTTTTTTATATTTTATTTTTCCTTATTTTTTATTGGTCTGCTCAGGCTTTCTATTTCTTATTGATTCATTCTTGGTAGATTGTTTCTAGAAGTTTATTTCTTCTTGGTTGACAAGCTTGTTGGTACATAATTGATTATAACAATCCCTTACTATCTTTTTATTTTGGTAGCATTGGTTATGGACTTACTTATTTGAGTCTTCTTCTTTTTCTTAGTCTAGCTAAGGTTTTATTTATTGTATTTGTCTTTTCAAAAGACAAACAGTTATACTGGTCCTTGTGTTGTTTTTCCATTCTCTATTTCATTTATTTCTGCTTTACTCTTTATTATATTCTTCCTTATGCTACCCTTGGGCATACTTTCTTCTTATTTTTCTCATCCCTTGAGGTGTAATATTAGGGTGTTTATTTGAGATTTCTTCTTTTTTAATGCAGGCATTTATTCTTATAAACTTCCCTCTCAGTACTGCTTTTGCTAGATCCCATTAGTTTTATTATGTTACATTTCATTTTTATGTGTCTTGAAATATTTTCTAATTTCTCTTTTCATATATTCTTTGACCCAGTTGTTGTTTTTGTGAATTTTTCTGTTTTCCTTTTGTTATTGGTTTCTAGTTTTATTCCATTCTATTCAGAAAAGTTATTTGGATAAATTCAATCTTAAGAATGTAAGATAGGTTTGTTACCACCTAGCATGTGATCTGTCCTGGTGAATGTTCCATGTGTGCTTGAGAAGAATGTATATTTTGTTACTTTTGGTGGAATGTTCTGTTTTTGTCTGTTATGTCCATTTGGTCTATAGTGTTATTTAAGTTTGCTGTTTCCTTTGTCAGTTGAACAATGACAAGATGCAGAAATTTGAAAAGAAGAGCTTTATTTCTCATAAAGGTCTACAGCCTGCAGGGTGGCCATTCTTACAGGCTGGGAAGCATAACCTCTAGTTAGAAGCCAGAAACAGGCACTTCAAAGGTGGAAAGAATAAGACAAGGCTTTATGCTGAATGTGGTAGCCGAATATACATATTTAATAAGCTATAGGAGGATTCATGAGTATTTATGAAAGGAGAAAGGTTCATGTACAGTTGAGCTTCAGGCCCCTCCGTGAGACCCATGTTCAAAAAATGGCAGTGTTAACATGATCCAAGCATGAAAATTTTGCCCTCTGATGCCAAAAGGTAAAGCAGAAGACATGAAAACCCTCGCTGTGCAACATGCATAGACTGGCCAGAATCACTCTGGTCAGTGATCTTTTAGCAGGAACAAGTGCTGGTTAAAACTGCAAAAGGGAGGAGTAGTGTCAGGCAACCCTTGATACCAGGGGTGGAGTGAGTTCATTCAAAAAGCTGGTTTCTGTTTAGTCCTTAGGAAAGAGAGCCTAATGGTGTTCAGTGAGGGAGAGGGTATAATGAGGCATGTCCCATTTCCTATTCTGTTATGGTAAGAATTCAGTTTTCATGGTTTATATTGGGCCCTTTAGTTAAGTGGGGGTCCATTCATTTGGTTGGAGGGCTTAGTATTTTATTTTTATTTCTCTTCTTGATATTTTTGTCTGGATTATCTGTCCATTATTTTAAATGGGTGTTGCAGTCTCCTATTATTGTATTATCTATTTCCTTTAGATCTGCCAATGTTTGCTTTATATTTTAGGTGCTCTAATATTGGGTCCATATATATTGTAATTGTTTTTTTTTTTTTTTTTTTTTTTTTTTTTTTTGAGACGGAGTCTCGCTGTGTCACCCAGGCTGGAGTGCAGTGGCGCGATCTCGGCTCACTGCAAGCTCCGCCTCCCGGGTTTACGCCATTCTCCTGCCTCAGCCTCCGAGTAGCTGGGACTACAGGCGCCCGCCACCACGCCCGGCTAGTTTTTTGTATTTTTAGTAGAGACGGGGTTTCACCATGTTAGCCAGGATGGTCTCGATCTCCTGACTTCGTGATCCACCCCGCCTCGTCCCAAAGTACTGGGATTACAGGCTTGAGCCACCGCGCCCGGCCTATTGTAATTGTTATAGCTTCCTGTTGAATTGATACTTTTATCTTTATATAATGACCTTCATTTCTCTTGCAGCAGTTTTTGATCTGAAGTCTACTTTGTCTCATGTAAATATAGCCTCCCTTGCTCACTTTGTTTACCATTTACGTGGAATATAATTTCCAATTTCTTTGTTTTCAGCCTATTTGTGCTCTTAAATTTGAGTGTCTTGTAGACATTATATAGTTCAATATATATGTTTAAGTCTATTCAGCTACTCTATATATTTTGATTAGAGAACTTAACCCATTACATTTCAAGTAATTATTGATAAGTAAGGATTTACTGTTGCCATTTTGCTAATTGCTTTCTGTTTTGTCCTTCTTTTCCTTTTTTGCTTTTTTATGTTTTGATGATTTTTTTGTAGTGATATACTTTGATTATTTTGTCTTTATCTTTTTTATATTTGCTATAGGTTTTTTACTTTGTGGTTACCGTGATATTTAGCATAACATTTCTTGAAGTTCTAATAGAGTATTTGAGCTGATAGCCTCAATCACATAAAGAAAACCCTCTATACTTTTACTTCCTTTTCAACACTGTGTTATTGATGTCAGAACTTGCTTCTTTTACACTATGTATCTATTAACTAATTTTTGTGGTTATAGTTATCCTTTATCCTTTTATCTTTTAGCCTTTGTACTAGGGCTAAAAATGTTTTATGTGCCACCCTACAGTATTACATTACTATTCATTTGTCCATATATTTATCTTTACCAGTGAGATTTATGCTTTGATGTGCTTGCATGTTGCTCTTTAGCATCCTGTCATCTCAACTTAAAGAACTCCCCTTAACACTTCTTATAAAACTGGTCTAGAGATGAGGAACTCCCTGTTTTATTTGTTGGTCTGTGATATAATTTGGCTCTATGTCCCCACCCAAATCTCATGTTGAATGGTAATCCCCACTTGTGGAAGGAGGGGCCTGGTGGGAGGTGACTGAATCACGGAGGTAGATTGCACCCTTGCAGTTCTCATGATAGAGTTCTCACAAGATCTGATCTGGTTGTTTGAAAGTGTGCAGCACATTCTCCTTCTCTCTCTCTCTCTCTCTCTCTCTCCTGCTTTGGCCATACGAACACTGTGCCTGCTTCTCATTTGCCTTGCACCATGATTGTAAGCTTCCTGAGGCCTCCCCAACCATGCCTCCTTTATAGCCTGCAGAACTGTGAGTCAGTTGAACCTTTTTTATTCATAAATTACCCAGTCACAGGTAGTTCTTTATAGCAGTGTGAGAAGGGACTAATACAGAAAATTGGTACCAGAGAGTTGGGCATTGCTCTAAAGATACCTGGAAATGTGGAAATGACTTTGGAACTGGGTAATGAGCAGAGGCTGGAACAGTTTGGAGAGCTCAGAAGAAGAAAGATAAACAAAGTTTGGAACTTCCTAAAGACTTGCTAAATTATTGTGACCAAAATGCTGATAGTGATATGGAAAATGAAGTCCAGACTGGAGTAGTCTCAGATGGAGATGAGAAACTTAATGGGAACTGGAGTAAATGTCACTCTTGTTATGCTTTAGCAAAGAGACTGGTGGCATTGTGCCCCCTCCCTAGAGATCTGTAGAACTTTGAACTTGAGAAAGATGATTTAAGGTATCTGGTGGAGGAAATTTTCGAAGCAGCAAAGCATTCAAAATGTGGCCTGGCTGCTTCTAATACTGTAAGCGCATATGCATTTGCAAAGAGATGGTCTGATATTGGAACTTTTATTAAAAGGGAAGCAGAGCATAAAAATTTCAAAAATTTGCAGGTTGACCATGTGGTAGAAAAGCAAACCCATTTTCTGGGAAAGAATTCAAGCTGGGTGTAAAATTTGCACAAGTAAAGTGGAGCCAAATGTTAATAGCCAAGACAATGGGGAAATGCCTCCAAGACATTTCAGAGACTTTCCAGGCAGCTTCTCCCATCACAGGCCTGGAGGCCTAGGAAGGAAAAATGGTTTTGTGGGCCAGGCCAGGGCCCCATTGCACTGCACAGCCTTGGGACATGGTGCCCTGTGTCCCAGCTGCTCTAGCTCCAGCTGTGGCTAAGGCCAAGGTACAGCTTAGGCTGTTGCTTCAGAGGTTGCAATCCCCAAACCTTGGCAGCTGCCACACGGTGTTGGGCCTGTGAGTACACAGAAGGCAAGAGCTGAGGTTTGGGAGCCTCTGCCTAGATTTCAGTGAATGTATGGAAACACTGAGATATGCAGGCAGAAATATCCTGTAGGGGTGGAGCTTTTGTGGAGAACCTCTACTAGGGCAGTTTAGAGGGGAAATATGGTGTTGGAGCCCCAACACAGAGTCCCCACTGAGGCATTACCTAGTAGAGCTGTGAGAAGAGGTCCACCATCATCCAGACCCAGAATGATAAATCTACCAACAGCTGGCAGTGTGCACCTGAAAGCCATAGGTACTCAACACCAGCCCATGAAAGCAGTCACAAAAGCTGTACCCTGCAGAGCCACAGGGGTGGAGCTGCCCAAGGCCTTGGGAGCCCACCTCTTGCATTGATGTGGCCTGGATGTGAGACATGGACCCAAAGGAGATCATTTTGGAGCTTTAAGATTTAATGACTGCCCTGCTAGGTTTCAGACTTGCATGGGGCCTGTAGCCCCTTTGTTTTGGCCAATTTATCCCTTTTGAAATGGGAGCATTTATCCAATGCCTATGCCCCCATTGTATCTTGGAAATAACTAACTTGTTTTTGATTTTTCAGGCTCATAGATAGAAGTGACTTGCCTTGTCTCAGATGAGACTGGACTTTGACTTTTAAATTGATGCTGAAATGAGTTAAAACTTGGGGGACTGTTGAGAAGGCATGATTTTGTTTTGAAATATGAGACCTACATGAGATTTGGGAGGGGCCAGGAGTGGAATCATATGGTTTGGCTCTGTGTCCCCACCCAAATCTCATGTCAAATTGTAATGCCCATGTGTGGGAGGTGATTGAATCATGAGGGTGAAATTCCCCTTTGCTGTTCTCCTGATAGAGTTCTCACAAGGTCTGGTTGTTTGGAAGTGTGTAGCACTTTTCCCTTTGCTGTGTCTCTTTTTCCTGCTCTGGCCCTGTGAAGACCATGCCTGCTTCCCCTTCACATGCCATCATGATTGTAAGTTTCCTGAGGTCTCCTCAGTCATGCCTTCTGTATAGCCTGTGGAAATGTAAGTCAATTAAACCTCTTTTATTCATAAATTACCCAGTAGTTCTCTATAGCAGTGTGAGAATGACAAATACAGTCTGTGGAAGCCTTTTTCCCTCCTGTATTTTTAAAAGACAGTGTTGCCGTATATGACAAACCCATGGCTAATATCACAAAATCATGTGAGACTTTATTTGGTAAAGTCAAAATCTATTTACATTTGTTAGTAGTAAACCTTAAAAGAAATTCAGCTTAAATATGTGGATCCATCCTTCTTATAGTTAATAAGAAAATAGGTAACCACAGTTTAAAAGGCCACCTTGCAAATGAGAGCTTATAATAGCAGTTATACTTTCTTTAGTGGAAAGAACACAGGAAGGCATGTTTCATGTGACCCTTAAATATTTATAGTTTTTATGTGTATCCTTAGCCACATTTTACTTGTTTTTGTATAATTTCACTTGACAAACTAAAATGTTTGTGACTCTCCTTATTCAGTATTGCTTTTATTATCTATGTTTCAACATACATGCCCATGAGATTTGACAGGATGCCCTTAAGCAGTCTCCTAACTATCATAATATGATATAATGCTTCAAATGAACATAAATGTATAGTTCAAAATATGCATCTACAGCTCAAACTGTGCATTTACCAACAGAGTTAAATACAATACTCTAAAGATACAAGAATTTGTTGTTGGGTGTATGTATAGGTGCTCTGTGAACTCATTCTCACTATATCAATGTTATTTCCTACAAGTATAGGAAAAGTAAGTGATAAATTAAAATTCTGTTAACTCTTCTATTGGAAGTTTTGTATCTTTGGCTTTATATACTTTATTTTGACTAAAACCATAAATGACTCAGAGGAAAGGAAAAAAGTACTTTTGACAATGCATATATTTATATTTCAGGTCAGGAAATGAAACTCAGGCAACCAAGTTTACACATCAAAGTGTACATTCTTTCTTAAGCTAAAGTAGTATTATTTCATATTGTAAAGAATAAGTAAGCTAAAAAATAATTGGATTTTTATTTAATTTCAATGATAGCAAAGACCTCTTGTTTAGTACTATATTCCCAGAGCTTTAAAGGATGCCTGGCACACAATACATACTCTAAAAATGAATGAATGAATGAATGAATGAATGAATGAATGCAAAGATGACAGAGGATTTTTGACTTAAAAAGTATGCTTTTTCATCACCAAAACTCTCTTTAAAGTTACCTTATTTAAAAAAAAAAAAGCATGTTAAGAACTCCTGGGCTTTAACCTGTCACCTTGCAGAACAGTCTGTTTTCAAGAAAATATAGCTCTTACGGCAGAGGACTGCAGCAAACTCAAGGGGCTAAGTAGCTTTCTGGATCCCTTAAATCTCTTCTCAGATTTAGGTTTTGTTAAATTAGCTATTAGCCAAATACAAGTAGAAGAGTTGTCAGGAAGATGAAATTCCACAGTCAAGTACAGCATAAGAATAAATAGAAATAGAAATGTGTAATCTGTAGGTTTCTCGAGGGGTTTGAAACTTGCCAGCTGGCTTGTTAAGGGGAACTCAGACAAAGCACTGAAAGCTCTGATTACTAAAGGATGCTTTGTTTTAGGACATTGATAAAAATGAAAGCAAATACATTCTAAGGATGAATTTAACAAAAAGTGTTCATTGAATGCATAGGCTTTTTAAAATCAGGATTAAAAAGTTTCTGCCTCCAGGTCTTTGATTTTGTAAAAATGCTTACGGAATATTCAATCTGTTGTAGACAGTTGATGGAATCTGGTAATCTATGTTACAGAGCAATCGCCTTTTGGGTTCATCAGATTTGTTTATTTGGTCAAGGTGGAAGAATCTACAGCAATGCTTAGAAGATAATTAAGATTTCAGCACCCAGATCAATAAGGAAAGATAAAGAAAAGGAGATTAGTTCTTTCAGAAGATAAGTTTGAGAGGTGACTAGATGTCAGTCTTTAAGTATATGTAGAAATTATCAAGCAGACCAGTTTTCCTCTTTCTTTCTAGCATGGCACAGAAGGAAGTGGGTTTGGTCAATCTTTCATCAAATATTTATTGAGAGCTCGTGTTTCGCACAGTATTGTGAAGGATACTGTAGCCAACACAGGGAAATATGGATCTCCTCAAGTGTGCAGTATGAAATGCAATTTAAAACACTTGACTATCTACTATGTATAAGTATATAAATATGTGTAGTTTCTCCACTGTTTATTTTTGGGGAGAGAATAGCAGCTACCTTAGTTCAGCATTTTGACAGGAACCAGGAAACCTTCTGATCTTTACCAGATGTATGGCAACCTAGAACAAAAAGCACATTTTTAGCCTCTTTTGCAGCTAGGAGTGCTTATGTGCCTAAGTCCTGTTAACGAGATATGAACACAGGTAAAATGTGTAATCTGTAGAAAATTCCCTTAAAGGGAGGAAGTGCATCCTTTTCTCCCCTGTAGGCTGAGTTCTGGAGCTGGAATAAGTAGCACAAGGTGGGAGCTGAAAGAGGAGGGTGTGGAATAGAGAAATGTTTCCCCTCATTTAAGAAGTTCATATGCTTATAGATACTTCCATTTGTGTAAAATAGTTAATTAAAACATACAATGTTTGTGATATGAATGATACCCTTTAGACTTGTACAGTGCAGAACCTATACAATCACATTAATATTTGATAAGCCTGATAATCATGGAGCCACCATAACTAGTCTGAAACTGCAAACACATTTTACAATTTTTTTTCGAACTTTTAGTGTTTTTGTTACTCAAGGCCATACCTAATCCTATATGCTGTCCTTAACATGTAAGCTCCCCTGAAGCAGAGATATTCCCTTTCTTTGACATTCTCCAGTGCCTCGATAGAGCCTGCCATATAGAAGACACTAAAATATTTGTTGGCTGACTTCTGAAAAAGAAAAAGGAAGAAAACAAAACAACAAACAAACAAAGAGAGAGATTGACAGTGTGGGCTGGAGAGCTAGGAATATTTTTTCCTTTGCTAAGAGTTTGTGACCTTTTGAAATTTTACCATACATAAAACTGTTTTTATTGGAATCATATGTAAAATAAAGTAAAAATTGGGCCATTAATACCTACCATATTTTGTGATAAAGAAAATTGCTTAATTCTTTAGAGTAATGTTTTTACAATATAAACTAGTAAGTTTAAAATAACTCAGGCAAGCTGGGCATGTGGTGGCATGTGCCTCTAGTCCCAGCTAGTTGGAGGCTGAGGCAGGAGGATTGCTTGAGCCCAGGAGTTTGAGGCCATAGTGCACTGTGATTGTTCCTATGAGTGGCCACTGCACTCCAGCCTGGAAAAATATAGTGAGACCCTACCTCTAAGAAAAACAAAATTAAAAACATCTTTTTTAAGCCAAGGCCTAGCTACATATTTATATTGAGAAATCAGCCTTTAGCATTTTTTTTTCAACTTTTATTTTAAATTCAGAAGGTACATGTATAGGTTTGCTACTTGTGTATCCCTCCCTTCATCCCCCACTTCAGAAGTTCCCAGTTTCTGTTGTTGGCATCTTTATGCCCATGAGTAAGTACTTAATGTTTAGCTCCCACTAATAAGTAAGAACATGCATCAACCTGTAAAATTTAAATTGTGACCATTTCTGAAAGATTGACAAAGAATTATTTTTTTGGTCAATTATTTAGCATTTGCTAAATTTCTCCTGTGAGGGCAACACTGTGGTAGACACTGCGTAGCTCACAGGTAGAGTCTCCATGTGATTGCTGACCACACCCATTCTCTACAGGTTCTGAAATAAAGGAACAATATATAAAAGAGCTAAATAGAGAACAAAATGCTTGTTTCATTGATGTTAAGGCTGGATTAGAGAAGTCAGCCTTATGAACTTACTTGCCATGGAAAAGCCACGGTAGATGACAGAAAGCACATAATGTGGACACTGTTCATCCCCAGGTAGATTGTCAGAAACCATCTGCATCAGCCCCTCTCCTCCCCTGCACTGGGATAGGAGGTTTCATGGTTGTTTCTTTTTCCCCCCATCAATCTCAGCCAACCCGTCTGATTCTAATCTACTGATGACAGCCACCCTTGTTTTTCCAACAGTTTTGGATTTATTCTCAAATATATTTGTCATTTCCCCCAAGTTTTGGGATGGGCATGAGGTAAACATATGGGCCAGTCTTTCTTTACATCACTCTATTTCAGGTCACCAAGATTTTGTGTATATTTTTTTCCTATTTACTATGCACTTATTTTAATTAAACAACCACAAATAAAAAATTCATTTGTTTCTGCAGTTCTAGATATATATTTTTATTTATTTAAAAAAATATATTTCTGGTGGGGCACAGTGGTTCATGCCTGTAATTCCAGCACTTTGGGAGGATGAAGTCGGTGGATTGCTTGAACCCAGGGGTTCATGACCGGCCTGGGCAACATGGTAAAACCACATCTAGACCAAAAAAAAGAGAAAAGTTAGTGGGTGCGGTGGCATGTGCCTGTAGTCCCAGCTACCAGCTACTCGGGAGGCTGAGGTGGGAGGATCTAAAGTCCAGGAGGTCGAGGTTGCAGTAAGGGGTGACCATGCCACTGCATTCCAGCCAGGGTGACAGAGAGAGACCCTGCATAAAAAAAAAACAAAAAACAAAAAACAAAAAACTGTGAGGTTTATGCTAATTGGAGATAAGAAAAATGATGGTCAAAGGTGTTTGAATGAGAGATTGTGTTTATCCATGTGCTTAAATAATAAAGTAGCATCCTTGTCTGTGAAGTTAAAAGTTGGCACAGCTACTTCCAAATTCATACAGAGGAGCTCCCTTTAATCCCTAGCTCAGCCTTGGTGGGATTTACACAAAGAGATTTTTAATGTTGATTTGAATCTTCCCAGTGATATAATCTCAGAGTAGTAAGTTGGAAACTGGATGGCGTGGCCTGTTAGACTGAGAACTAGATGTCATAAGGCAGAGTGTGTTTCTTCCTTTTTATTCTTACTATCCAAATGGTCAAGGGTCCCCAACACTACCTTCGATTCCAAGATTCACTAGAAGGACTAACAAGATTCAGCATAGAGCCATAGCCATGGTAAGATTTATTATAGTAAAATGATCCAAAGCAAAATCAGCAAAGGAAAAAGGTGCATGGACAAAGTTCAGAGAAAACCAGACTCAAGCTTCCAAGGGTCCTCCCCAAAGGAGTCTCACAAGATGTGCTTAATTCATCCAGCAATCTGATCTGTTGCGAGAATATATATGAAATGTTGTCTACACAAGAAGCTCATTAGAGACTCGGTTCCCAAGGGTTTTATTGGTGGCTGGTCATCTAACTATCCTCTACTTACTACATAACCAAATTCTAGACTCCCAGAAGAAAAATAGGTGTTCAGTAGATATCACATTATTTGTATGAATATTTTAGGCACAGTATATCACCTTTATCTGTTAAAGAATGGTAGGAACACTCCAGAAATCCAGGTTACTGAACGCCAGCCAATGGCCCACCTTGCAAATAGTCCTTTCTAAGGATAAATAGCTATCTCAGTTCAGACCTATTATTGAAGTGTCTGCTATGTACTGGATTTCTTCCTCCCTACTGTGTGAGTTATTAATATTTTGCCCAGTTTTAGTAATTCTTCTAACAACAAATTTGGAAAAGCAGAAGAAATTAGTCCATTTGCATTTTCATGAGTAAAACTTTTAAAGATTTAACCGAGAATAATGTTAAAAATACACAAACATATACGTTTACTGTAGGTTACATGTAGTCTTGCTACATCTTTTTCCACTGAACTGTATTTAATGAGAAAATTAAGTTTTCTTAATATCTTATGTATTCTGTACTTTATTGAATTTATTAGTTGCTTTTATTCTTTTTTCTTAAACTTTCAATTTTGAGATAACTGTAGATGCAAATGTATTTATAAGAAATATACCCTCCACCCAGTTTTTTCCAGTGGTAACATATTGCATAACTATAGTACAATATCACAGCCAAGAAACTGACATTGGTATGGTCCACAGATTTATTCAGATCTCACCAGTTTTACACATATTCATGTGTATGTGTGTTGTCTTTGGTTTTATCAAATTTTCTCACATGTGTAGATTCTCATAACTACCACCACAGTCAGGGTAGAGAACAGTTCATCGCCATAAGGATTCCTTGTGTTGGTCTTTCTATCCACACTCTCCCTCCATCTCCACTCCACTCGCTAATCCCTCATAACCACTAATCTTTTCTGTATGTCTATAATTTTATCATTGTAAGAATGTTGTATGAATGAAATCGTACAGTATATAAACTTTGGGATTGGGCTTTTTCATTCAGCCTAATTCCCTTGAGATCCATCCAAGTTGCCTGCATCAATAGTTCATTCTTTTCTATTGCTGAGTAGTATTCCATGGTATGGATGTACCATGGTTTGTTTAACCATTCACCCATTGTCAGGAATTTGAGTAGTTTCCACTTTTTGATTCTTACGAATAGAACTGCTCTAAATATTTACCCATTGTGCCATGAAAATAAATTTTAGTTTTATCTGATAAGTGCCCAAGGGTGCAGTTGCTGGGTTACATATAGTTGCATGTTTATTTTTATAAGAAGCAGCCAAATTATTATCTCATAAGAAAAGTATAAGAGATAAAGTTTTTCTGCATCCTCACAATCATTTGTTGTTGTTCCTGTTCAGCCATTCTGATAGATGGGCAATGATCTCATTTTGGCTTTAATTTTAATTTCCCTAAAGTCTAATATTGTTGAACATATTTTCATGTACTCTGTTGCTCTCTGTATATCGTCTTAGGTGAAATGTTTATTGCTCATTTTCTAATTAAATTTTAAAAAATTGTTAAATTTTGAGAGTTCTTTACATACCCTAGATATTAGTTATTTGTCAGATATTTGCAAATATTTATTTCCAATCTCTAGCTTGTCTTTTCCTCTTCTTAATAGATATTTCACAGGGCAAAATTTTAAATTTTGATGTTCAATTTATCAATGTTTTCTTTTATGAATCATATTTTTGTGTCAAGTCTAAGAGCTTTTCTTCTACCTAGCCTTATGTCCTGATGATTTTTTCCTAGTTTTTTCTAAAAGTTTTATAGTTTTGTATGCTATATAAAGTGACTGCCTGGAGCAGCAATTTTCAGCAAAAAAAGCCACCTTAGAATTAATGTTGCAAATGGTGAAACACTAGACGTGTTTTGCCACTGTATAATTGTAAAATTTGTGTGAATACACGTATTCTGTTGTAGAGTACAGATTGCTTGTTGCTAGTGGTGAGAAATATTAGACTGAGACAGAAATAAGCTTTAAATATTTATTAAATTGTCATTCCTTGAATTAAATTTTATCATGTGTCCATCTCAACTTATTTCTTTTATTTGACCTGAATAATTGAAACAATGAGAAACAAAACACAGGAAAAGTTATAATAAATAATGTGGTATTCCTTATTTATTTTTCTAGAAATATGAGATTAAAAACTTTTTTAGTGCAGAAAGACCATTTTATCTTGCAGAATTACCTTTTAAAAGCATTTTGTGAGTGCTTATTCAGAGGTGTCTCAGGAAAAAAATTACCATTTCAGATTTTAAATTAAAATATGTAACAATGTTTGGCCATTATAGTGGTTCCTCGCCAAGCCACACTTTATCTCCAATCTTGTTCATCCTTAACAAGATCAAGCACATCTTCAAACTCAATTCCGTGTAATGTCTGATTCTGGATGTTTTTATTTTTACCAAATTCTGCTTGACACAGAGAACCATTCAATTAGGCTTTTAGCTTGCAATGGCTTTCTTTCTATGCTTTCCACACACTAGAATACAGTTCACTTCCTGGCAGCTAAAAAGAATAGCTTTTTGAACCTTTCTCAGAAGGAAAAAAAATCCCCTCTTTTAATGCAAAAGTTAAAATTCCTGGGAAGGTTTCCTATGCCTGTGGATCTGGAGTCCGGAACAGTGCCATTAAAATATATCACATTGTTAAAAATGACTGGACTGCTCTGTAGGTGGCAGACTACCATTACTTTTTCCTTAGCTTTAAGCATGTACTTGCTTATTAACAAGTCACCAAGTAGCGCAGACGCCTGTTCCCAGTTCCAAGAATCATCCAATTTTCAACCACTTTTTAATTGATTTCTATCTCTTCTAAAGTTGTCTTGGACTTCTATTTTGTTTTGACTCACACTGATGTCATGTCTCAGTGTTCAGACATTCTATGTCGATTATTTGAAAACATACTACTGTTTCCACCCTAATAAATTTTATATACACTTACACTCTAAAATCATTCACTGGCATTTATACACTGAATATGTCCAATAGCATATTAAAACCCACATAAATAAAACCCAAGAATGTAAATGTAAAACAAGTTTATTTCATACCATTTCTCAACTAAATGATGCTATATGAACAAAATGTATAAGCTACATTTTTATCGCATATATAAAATTTTGCTTAAAGTTAGCATTTATGTGAAGAGGATATTGATTTGAGAGTCAAAAATAATCACAGGTCATTTCTAGTATGTCTGATAATCTCCTCATGTATAAATTGTCTATCAAAAATTAAAATGAAAGCTCTCTTAATTGTACTAAAAGGCATTTAATATTTATTTTCTAGTCCTTTTAATAGTAAGTTTTGTTTTATAATTTTTGAAGAAAAATATTTCAAATTATATTTTTACTGTGTTACAGGATTTTGAGGTAAATTTTAAAATAAATTTATGAATTAGTATACCATTTTGAAATAAAATTTTAGAGGTTGGAGAATTTCAGATTGGCTTATTTTTAGTGACTGTAACAAAGTCAGAATACATTAGAACCAGTAATATTTTCATTGTGTCAGAAGAAAAATTTTGGAAATACTACTCTCTCTAGATTTAGAGTATTATACAAACCCAGAGGTAATGTAATTCTCATGTATCTAATAAACACATTTCAAAGAAAAAGAGCCACCTTCTGAGGTTATATGGAATATCAGTCACAGAAACTGGATGGAGAGACAAGTTTTCATAGCTGCTTGATGCTTTTAGTCATGGGGTCACAAAGAGATTAATCTTGAGAATGATGACAAAATGTGGTAGGAATTTCTTACCCTCAGATGCTCTTTATTATTTTTTCTGACCCTGAAATTCCTATGCGTTCTCTGTATTTCTGACAAAAACTCATGAGGGCTGATTGGCTCTGATGCTCCCTGGAAGAAATAATTTAATTGCATATGACATCTAACAGCCTCCCAATTTTCTTTTTTTTTTTTTTTTTTTTTTAATTATGTGCTGGAGAAAATCTTTGCTAACCATATATCTGACCAAAAATATAAATATCTGTAATATCTTGTAGCTAGAATACATAAATAACTGAAAGCTCAACAACAATACAAATGACCCAATCAGAAAATAAGTAGTAGACACTTCACTGAAGAGGGTGTGCAGATGGCAAATAATCTCATGCAAAAATATTCAACATCATTAAACATTAGGGAAATAAAAATTGAAACCATAATGAAATATAACTCTGCCCTTGTCAGAATGACTAAAAGACAGTGATAGCCCCAGATGCTGATGAGGATTCTGAGAAACGGGATCACTCATATTTTGATGGTGGAAATGTAAAATGGTAGAGTCGCTATGGAAAATAATTTGACAGTTTCTTATAAAAATCAACCTGTGTTAAGGGGAAAACTTTAGATAAATTCAAATTAGCAAATAATCACATAAACTCTGAGCAAAGTACAATTCATGAATTGGGTAGCACCCTGAGCCAGTAGAGATTTGGAGAACTCCATCCAACAATGTGGGCAGACATTATTTATAGACAGAAAGAGAAAGTAACATATAGAAACAGCTTGGTTGTTTACAGCTCAGCATTTGCCTTAAGTTAACATGGTCTGATCAGTTGGCAGCCTGTGATTGGCTGCAGCTTGGCTGCTGTGATTGGCTGTAATTCTTGTTACAGTAGATTCTGGTTACAGAAATATATTCTCGAGTTAGGTTTCAGTTTGTTTACATACTAAGTTTGCTTGCGGTTCCCTAGTATGGCAGCAGATTTAGGCCAAATTTAATTTAGTTTAACACATGAAATTACCGTGTGACCTATGGATTGTACTCTTGGACATTTATCTCAGAGAAATGAAAACGTATGTCTAAACAAAAACCTGTCCATGAATGTTTACAGCAATTTTATTGATAATAGCCAAATATCTGTTAATGAGTGAATGGTTAAAGTGTAGTACATTTGCACTATGGGACACTACTCAGCAATTAAGAAGAAAAAACTACTGAAAATCACCAGAGAATAATGCTCAATAAAATCATAAAAGGTTACATGCTGCATGATTTCACTTACATAACACTCTTGAAATAACAAAACTACAGCGATAGAAAACAAATTGTTGCCACAAAAGGTTAGAAATGGGAGAGTGGATGCAGCTTTAAAGAACCACCACAAGGGAATCTCTGGATATAACTGTTCCGTATCTTGATTGTGATGGTTGTTACATGAATATACGCATGTGATAATATTGCCTGCAAATATAAACACACACGCACAAATGCATGCACAACTGGCAAATTCTGAAACAACTCTGTGAGTTGTATCAAAGTCAGTTTCCTTGTTGTGATATTGTACTATAGTTATGCAAGATGTTAAAATTAAAGGATGCTGGATAAAAGATGCTTGGGATCTCTTTAACTTCCTTTTTAATCTTTCTAGGAATATATAATTATTTCAAAATAAAAAATCAAAATGCTTATTTTTTTCAAGAGATTATGCTATGCTAATCTCCCAGAGAATAAACTGATTACTATTTTTGTTATCTTTATGATTACATAAGTTTAATTTTAAAAAGAGACACAAGGCCGGGCGCGGTGACTCAAGCCTGTAATCCCAGCACTTTGGGAGGCCGAGAGGGGCGGATCACGAGGTCAGGAGATGGAGACCATCCTGGCTAACACGGTGAAACCCCGTCTCTACTAAAAAAATACCTAAATAAATAAATAAATAAATAAATAAATAAACAAACAAACAAACAAACAAACTAGCCGGGCGAGGTGGCGGGCGCCTGTAGTCCCAGCTACTCGGGAGGCTGAGGCAGGAGAATGGCGTGAACCCAGGAGGCAGAGCTTGCAGTGAGCTGAGATCCGGCCACTGCACTCCAGCCTGGGCGACAGAGCCAGACTCCGTCTCAAAAAAAAAAAAAAAAAAAAAAGTAAAATAAAAAAAATTAAAAAAATAAAAAGAGACACAATTTCTAGACACAAAAGTGTAAAATGCAAAAATGTTTTGTTTAAATTATTTTTTTTAGGATCTGCACTCCTCTTAAACCTTTCAATCTGTCATACATGTTCTAGGACTATTCTCACTTAATAGTTTCTTAGCATTCTGCTTTTTTGCCATATGTGAGGTGTAGTCTGGAATTTATTTTCCTCCCCATTTGATCTAGATTAAGCTATTTGGCTCCTGCGCCTAAGAAATCCCAAAATACTATGAATCAAAATGAAGGCATGCATGTGATAACTTGCATGTAGACTTTTATGATTCTGGCAGAACTCTTAATATATCCTTAGTGAAAACATTAACTTGATGTTAAAGTAAATTTCTAATATAATACCATTGGTATTACTAGAAATTTTCTAAATGTTTCTAAGAAAACATAAATGGGCACCTCAAAAAAAAAATCTAATTCTCCAAGACCAACTAAAATCACAGTGTTACGGCAGCAGCAAGATTGTGGCTTTGAAAAATGATCACTTATTTTTAGGAAGCATTAAACCTCAACGTCTTGGTTCTTATATGTGATTCTAGAATGAATCTCCTTTGAGGCTGGTCTTCCTGAATTAAGGATATATTTTAGGGCCAAGCTCAACAGTTTTTAAGCAATTAAAAATTTTTACCTGTTTACAGACCTCACCAGGTTTTCTCTGCTCTCAATTAATTCTTTTTTTCCTTTTCTTCCTACCCTGAGAGGCTTTGGAGCTGACCTTTTAAAACATCTTGACAAACAACTTCTCTCTTAAGAGACCAAATCTTCTTACTGCTTGGAGTATGAGATAGTGCTGTATGTGACCCACAGGGCCAAGCAGTCGGAATTAGACCAGAGTGGCATTTATTAAGCATTCTTCTGCAATGTGTGTGTGTGGGTGGTGTGTGTGGGATGGCTGTTTGAGTAGGAAGAATAAAGTGGCCAAGGCATGTACCAAAATGGACAGGATAGTTTTTTCAGTGTTGCATATTTTGCCATGGATTAGACCAGACGCAAATTTCTCCATATTAATTTAGGAAAAATTTATAATTTAAAACCTCTACATGCTATGGTAAGAGTACTGGGTTTATAATCAGGAGATCTGGGCTAGAGCTGTCTAACCCAGACTGACTTTCTAATTTTCCAGTTTTATGATCTTGTATGAAGTTAATTTTGTGTTCTTTAATACTCTCATGTGTAAAGTGAGGCCTGTAATACTGTCTTAAAATAGCTTTCATGAAGATTAAATAGGTTAATATACATGTGAAATAACATTTCAAAATATAAAAGTCTATTTAAAGCGGGGCATGGTGGCTCAAGCCTGTAATCTCAGCACTTTGGGAAGCTGAGATGGGCGGATCACAAGGTCAGGAGATCAAGACCATCCTGGCTAACACGGTGAAACCCCGTCTCTACTAAAAAATACAAAAAAGCTAGCCGGGCGAGGTGGCGGGCACCTGTAGTCTTAGCTACTCTGGAGGATGAGGCAGGAGAATGGTGTAAACCCGGGAGGGGGAGCTTGCAGTGAGCTGAGATCCAGCCACTGCACTCCAGCCTGGGTGACAGAGCGAGACTCCGTCTCAAAAAAAAAAAAAAAAAAAAAAAAGTCTATTTAAATATAAGATGCTATTGCTCTTTAACAATCATTATGATTTAGTTAATGTATGTAAATCTACATGTGTGATGTGTATGTGAGTATATTATATATGTATATGTAAATATCCTTCATGAAGGGTGAGCGTAGACCTTTATATTTCTTTTTAAACCAGTACATGTCCAGTGCCCAGTACATAGAAGACACTTAATAAATATATACTGAATGAATAGATGAATGAACTTAGAATGTTCAAATCTAAAGACTTTATTCTAATTTAATCAATATCAGGTAAATAATAAGCACAGAAACTGTTAGAACAAGAACTGAATTATAGCATCTCCTACATGAAATTAAATATTTTTAGAAATGGTGGTAAAAGTTTTTTATTTGTATTAGCACAGATATAAGCATCAATCATGACGTCTTTCTGCTCATAAACCTTAAGTAACTCCCATTGCTCCTATTGCTTAGAAAATAAAATCCATTTCTTTAGTGTGGGACTAACCTTTTCAAATTTATTTTCCACATTACAATCTTGCTTCTTTTGGATATTTCTTATGTATCACCCAACTTCCCCCTTTCCCCCATCTCTTGCTACCTTGCCTGTGTCCAGGCTTTATGGTCATTTTGAAATGTCCTTCAACTTACCTCTATGGAAGCCAATTCCACCCATCTGTCAAGTTCTGTCCCTAATGCCACTGCCTCTATGGAGCCTATGCAGATATCCTCAGATAGAGGTAACCTTTTTCCACATTCATTCCACTTTATGTTTGCCCTCTTGAGACCTTTGTCACTTCCTAATCAGATTATAAACTTTTTTTTTGGTGGCAGATTCTATGTCTCATTTACTTTTATATTTACAAAATTTTCTGCATTGTAAATATAAAACAATTGCTTGTTTATTAAACAAACTGAAGGCATATGAATTGTCATGCTTCTGCTTGTGAAAGACATGCATTTTTCAATAATTGTTATGTACAGTAAGGAATATATAGGTATCCATGATTTTGGCATACTTATCATCATTATGGTTAATTGATTTTGGCAAAAGTGCCAAGGTGATTCTATTGGGAAATGACATTTTTTTTTCAACCAACAGTTCTGGAACATTTGGATAACTTATGCCAAAAGCAAAGCAAAATAAAACAAAAAAGGAATTAAAACTCTTATTTCACCAATAACAAAAATTAACCCCTAATAGATCACACAAAGAAAATCTTTTTGTTCTTGAGTTATGCCAAGAGGTCTTAGATTTGACATCAATAGCAAGATCTATAGAGAGAAAATGGTAAATTAGACTTTAAATTAAAAATTAAATGTTTATTCCTCAAAAGACACTAGTAAGAGAGAAGAAAAGACAACCCAGATAATTTGAGAAGGTATATATTAATCATATCTGAGAAAGGACTTGTACCCAGAATATATGAATAAAGACAGAGTAAACCAATTACTGTCTAGAATATGGAGAAATGAGAATCCTGAGACATTGTTCATGGAAATGGAATGTAACACAGCCGCATTGGAAAGCAGTTTTATCATATCATTATAAAGGTAAACATACACTTGCCATGTGATGTAGAAATTTTACCTTTAGATATTTACCCAATAGAAATGAAAACAAGTCTCTCCACAGAGACTTCTAAGTTAATGTGGATAGTAGCATTGTTCATAATAGCTCCAAACTGAAAGCAATCCAAATATATCCAACTGATGAATATGTGAACAAAATGAAGCGTATCCTTACAAGGGAATATTTTCTGGCAATGAAAAGGAACAAAATACTGGTGCATGTAACAACATTTATGAACTTCAGAAACATCTTAAGTGAAAGAATATTTATGTATGTAATGATTCAACCTGTAAGTTTCTACGTATGACAAAACTATAGAGACAAAACAGATCAATGGTTGCCTGGTGCCAACAAATGGTCATGCTGGAACTTTTTGGGGAAAATGGAAATGTTTTAAAATAGAATTGAAATATTGTTTTTAACCCTGTACTAATTTAATAAAACTCACTGTTACACTGATAGTGGGTGTATGTCATGGTATGTAAATTATATTTCAGTAAATCTGATGAAAGAGAAAGATTTTATTTAAATTTTGAGATCAAGAAAAGTCTAAGGAAACAAAATTTAAGCTTAGACCTAAAATATGAATAGGAATTAGGGAACAAAATTGCTGTTAAACAGAGACAGATCATATCAAACATGTAGGGAGGCACTAAAAATTTGCTTCAATGAATGAATAAATAAAGGAAGTGAGGATTGGAAACTTCATTGAAAATAACTTATAACCTCTCAAAATCATTATGATTTGAATTATTTCCTTGTTAGAAATATTTGTTCTACCTTTTATTGATTCAAAATCTGCTTTCCTATAGATTATATTTATTGATCCTATCTCTCTAAATCTGGAGCTATGCAGATGTCTAGCCGTTCACAAGTTTATATAAGACTAGCATGCTATTTTATACTCTTCTCCAGGATACACTCCATAATTTCCTTAACCATTTCTTACCCGACTTGTTTTAAAGACCCTTTATTATTTGGATTGATGGTAACTTTGCTGTGTCTTCTTTTTCTGTTCAAATACGATTTTGTGAACTGAGAGCCATTTATGTACTGCATAGACTCGGACCATCAGGGAGTAGATTAGCCAGCTCAGTCTTTTGTCTCTAGTTACAGACCAGACATTAATAGAGCCCAGGGTTGAAGAAGCTTTGGGGATTTTATTGTAACATTGAATAAATGGTGTTCAGTGTCAAATAAAAACCTTTTTTCTTCTTTCTAACATATGCTTCAGCTCAATTGCCTTATCTCTCTCAAGTTACCATGAAATAAATGTTTTATTTATCACTTTTAAAAAAATAAAGATTCAGTTTTTCCAGACTAAAATTATTTTGGATTTTCATTCATTGACAAAATATTTATTGAGCATCTGTATTAGATACACATGGTAGACAAGAAAGTGAGCTGCTTTCTCTCAAGGAGTGCATATTCTAGTGACTTTATTTCACCCTAGAATATGAGCACATCATTTTCTTTCTGTCTTAATCCAAGTATTTAAGAGTAAAGAGTTCAAGGCTAAGAGTGGAGTAGAGTGGCACATTTCTGGAAACCTTTCACAAAACTATCTTTAGTAGATTAATAAGTACTATGTCATTTAACCAGCATAATAATTATTCCTGAACTTTGCAATTCAACCTGAATTCCTGATATATTATACCTTCCATCTTTCACTGTGCCATCGCTCCAGTCTCTGTAAGAAGGAAATGAATTTAACGTATTGTTAGAGATAGAAGATCCTAGTTAGTCTTCCAAGGACTTCCATTATATTGCCCAGGATTAGGGTCCTTCTTGTGATAATGTTAAGTTCGTTGGCTTTTAATAGAGATGGAAGTAGTTGTAGCACAGGCAATAATAATAGCTTCACTCATCACTTACTAGCTTTAATACATAATATCAAGTGTTTAACTATTTTACTTTATCTTCACAATAGCTTAATGAAGTAGGTCCTATATTATCCCCATCGTATGTATGAGAAAAGAGAATCATAGAGTATTAAGTAACTTGACAAAAAATCACATAACTTATGAGGGCTGCAGGGACTCCCTGGTATCCTAACCATCATGTTACATTACCCTCCATGAAAACTGGAACCATTGCATCTCCTGTCTAATGCAATGCCTCAGTGCCTGCCAGGAAGATAAACTTGTTAGTAAGGAGGACATGACTTTTTGTCTCAACTTTTATTTCAGGATCAATGGGTACATGTACAAGTTTGTTACAAAGGTATATTGTGCAATGCTGGGAAATGGTGTATGAATGAATTTGCCGCCCAGCTAGTGAGCATAGTACCCACAAGGTAGTTTTTCAACCCCTTTCTTGCTCCCTTCTCCTCCCTTTTGTAGTACCTGGTGTCTATTGGTTCTATCTTTGTATCCATCTGCACACAGTGTTTAGCCCTCACTTATAAGTGAGAGCATGTGGTATTTGATTTTCTGTTCCTGTGTTAGTTTGCTTAGATAAAGGTTTCCAGATGTATCCACATTGTTGGAAATGTATTTTTTATGGCTATATAGTATTCCATGGTGTATTTGTACTGCATTTTCTTTGTTCAATCCACCACTGATGGCCAGCTAGGTTGATTCCATGTCTTTGCTATTATGAATAGCATTGCGATGAACATAAGGGTATATGAAGGAAGACATGAATTGTAGTAGATATTCTTCATATAATAATTTCAAATGGAATGTTAGACATGACTTGTCATGAATTTCCAAGAAACTAATAAAGCTATGGCTTTAAGGACCCCAACTTACAGGTTTCCTCCAAAGATTTGTTCCCTAATTAGTGATTTAAAATTCTGGGTTCTTTTTTTTTTTTTTTTAACAAGGACCACCAAAATTGTGTAAGTGTATCCCCCAAAAACTTAAATCTGCTCTTGCGCATCATTTTTTTTTTGTTGTTAATTTTGTTTACCTATTCTTCCACCAGGAAGTTTTATTGGCCTTTATTTCCAAACTTTTTCAATTTTTCACCCTCTCTAAGTTCTTTCTCCTGCTCCTCTTGGATTCCCTTTTCTCTCTGATTAAAAACCATCTCTTTGTCTTATTTGGATGAATTTCTCTCTTTCCTCCCATGTTTTGGTCTTCAAATAGGTTTCCCCCAAAGTGGGATATTTTTCTCAAGGATAGATCACACAAGTAAAGGAATGATTATACCAACTTTTTTTTTTTTTTTCCTGAGAAGGAGTCTTGCTCTGTTGCCCAGGCTAGAGTGCAGTGGCACCATCTCAGCTCACTGCAACCTCCACCCTCTGGGTTCAAGCAATTCTCCTGCCTCAGCCTCCTGAGTAACTGGGATTACAGATGCGTGCCACCACAACTGGCTAATTTTTGTATTTTTAGTAGAGACGGGGTTTTGCCATGTTGGTCAGGCTGATCTCGAACTACTGACCTTGTGATCTGCCAGCCTTGGCCTCCTAAAGTGCTGGGATTACAGGTGTGAGCCACTGTGCCTGGCCCCATGCCAACCTCTTTCATAGATTTTTACTTCCATTTACTTTCAGCATTGAACACAGACTCTCCAACTTAGTTCCATGAAAATATCAACAGGTCTGTTTTTTATGAAAATGGTATAATCATCTATTGCTGTATTATAATTTTAACTCATTTCTCTCTTCTTAAGTCAAAACTATAATTTTGTATCATTCTCTTTTTCAAAATTCCAAATTCATATTGGTACTCATGACATAGATGATTAGGGCTGAAAGTACTATTTCCATTTGCTCCCATTTTCTATTTACATATGAATCACTTCCTACAGTCTAAGTACTCAATCTGTTTTCTTCTAGTTATGTTATAGAAGTAGACTCCCAGTGAGGTCTTTATATATATTTGTGTGTGTATTGATCATGAAGACTATTTTTAGAACATGATGAAAGATGTGTACTATCTCCATAAATATACACATATATAACATATTACTTCTGTACTATCAGGGGATTGACTTACTCTTTGAAGCCCACCTATAATTTCCCAGGCCCACAGACACCAGACTAAGTATCTTCACAGTACAATTACTAAAATCTAGAATAGGTAACAATATGTGCTGAATTACTTTGAAAATCTACTTTTCTCCATAGTGTCAGTTTTTTGTTATGTTCTTTGAGGGCTGAGGAAATGTCCTGCATATATGCAAATTGTTGGATCACTACGTTCTTGAATCATTACCATTTTGCTGAGGACACTGGTAATGTAGTTGATTTAAGTCTTTAAGTCTCCTAGTGAGGTTTATTTTTTTTTTTCCAGAACAATGTGACTCTTCTCTTTTAAAACCCATTAAGGGATGAAAAAGTCATTAGAATGTGAATGTGGATATCTCAGGAATTGATGTACTACATTTGGAGCTGTTATATTAATGAAAACGAGATTATCATAGAAATGAATCATATAGCCATAAACTTGTAACACACAGTGGGATCCATTAGTATGTCAGTGGAAATGATGTGGTGTTATCAAAGAAAATGTAATTTGTCTTAATGGAGAGAAAGTGTGAGCAGAACATATAGATGAATTTTAGAAAATTTTTAAGAGGATTTAAAAGCTAAAACTATTTCTATATCTTAAAAGTCTTTAAAATAGGTTCTATTGTTGAAGAAGATTACATGCAGATAATGATGTTATTTATTATATCAACTAACAAAGGTTGAAATTAATTACTGTAAGATTGTTAATTTTTACCTATCTTTTAATATGTGCAGAATTTCTACTGATGTATAGACATGTCTTCTTTTCCTGCATCTATCTTGTAGGTTAAGACTCTGATATAAATTTCTTTCTCTGAAAGCCATTCAAGTCTCCTGTTTATAAAAGTAGCTTTGGTATAGTGGTTGGGGATAAAATAAAGACACTAAAAAGTTCGTCTTTTACTTTCAGTGACTGCAATTAGAGTGGAATTGTAACTTCCCTTCTACATTAAAAATGTGAGTAGAGTTTAAGATGAATATATAGCAATTACTTATTCTCTAAGCTGAAAAGTTGCTTCAGTAGGTTTAGTCTGAGTGTTATGATGAAAATTAGGGGTTATTGACCCTGATAAAAGAAACCTGCATTGATGGTCCACTTAATTTTTTATCCAGAGATCCCTGAGAGGTCTCGCCCAGCAAATGATAATTTGGAGTTTACGATTTTACTTTATTGTTGTCTTCCAAATGACTTAGATCTTGAACTGAAAAAAATATCTCACATCACAACCTGGAAATAATATCTTCATATAACTTCTTATCTTTCTTTTTGTATTCTGGCAAACATAAAAAGCTATATACACAAAATGTATTTTCAGTATTTAATCAATCATGTGAGTTGTTGAAAATTAACTAGTTAACAAAAATAACATATATAATCCGCTAGTTCAAAAATTTGATAATTTGTAAACTAAGGCTAATAAGAGAAAATTTTCATGAACATGTTAATGTTTTATAGATACAATGATGATTTCTAGAAATAAAAGCAGAAGGCTTAATAAGTTGATTAATTAATATTTATGAAATTGGCACAATAATTAATAAGGCAAGGAAAGCATTCCCTGACTCCACATGACAAACAATTAGATATTTTAAATAAAGTGTGAAAAGTGCCTGGTGATAGGAAATACAAAAAATGGCGGTGTACTAATAACTTAGGCAGGTAGTTTAGGAAATTCTGAGACCCTAGCTTGTCCTCCAAGTATCTCCACTGATACATATCACAATGCCATGAACATTTCAGATGTTTAACAAATATTTGTTAAATGAATACATGAAGATATCATGCCCACCCTTAAGTACCTAACTGCTGGAGGGACAGACATGGAAAGAAGTCTTAATTACATGCTAATAATAATAACCACTTAGTAAGCATTTCTTTTGTGGGAGACCAACTATGCAGGCATTTTATGTCTATTATGTATAATGTTTTAAACAATCCTTAAAGATAATAATGACGAATTAGTAGCTGATATTTACATAATGCTTACCGTGTGCTAGTTTTTCCTTTTTGTCTGGCTGAGAGAGGGTAACTTAGGGAGAAGGGAGTAAGGTGTGAGACACTTTTTCAGTCAAAGGGTACATCCTGAGTAAAGCCAGAGAAATAGAAGAATGAACAGTTTGTTCAGGAATAGAAGTAGTTATTCAGTGATCAAATGATTTGTAAAAGATGTTTGGAATTCAGTTTTACCCTGGACCTACTGCCCCTCTGAACTTTATGTGACGTGAATCATTACTTTCCATGAAAGGTGAGTGTTTTAATGTTAAATTAAATCTTACTTTCTGTAGTATATTTTGTTATATACAATGATCTTGGCTTCATTATGGCTGGTGGAAAGAAGGTCATGATCCCCTTTCTGTCATGCCAGAGAAGATATGAGTGTGACATCAGTGAAAGTCACCGAGTGAGGAGAAATTAGACCATACAGAACCTTAAAATTCTTACAATATGTTCTTTCACACTGTTGAAGGCTTACTCTCATAAAACAAGTAAATGGGTGAAGAGCAGCTGAAATCAGAGGCTCTTTCCTGCTTTCCGCCACTGTTTTTATATTAGAAGAATGCAAAGAAAGAAACACGCATGTGATCTCAGCTACACTAAAAAAGCCACTTTTGGGTTCTCTGTTTTTCAAATACGGCAAAAGGAATTCAAGCAAATTATTAGTCACATGAATGCAAGGAGATGACAAATTATAGATGAAAGTGAGAAACCCCTCTAGGAGAGGTTTATAATAAAATTGTCAACACTCTCTTTAAGAGACTCAGCTGGAAGCTGCTATAGTCTCTAAAATCACTAGCCTCAGATTATCTTTTTTCTCCTTTATTGAAGCACTAACATCAACCACAGGTGGTAAAGTGGCTGGAGCGCAGTGGCCGGATCTCAGCTCACTGCAAGCTCCGCCTCCCGGGTTTACGCCATTCTCCTGCCTCAGCCTTCCGAGCAGCTGGGACTACAGGAGCCCGCCACCTCGCCTGGATAGTTTTTTGTATTTTTTTAGTAGAGACAGGATTTCACCGTGTTCGCCAGGATGGTCTCGATCTCCTGACCTCGTGATCCGCCCGTCTCGGCCTCCCAAAGTGCTGGGACCACAGGCTTGAGCCACCGCGCCCGGCCCTCCCACTTTCAAAATTAATAGCATTGTGCAGTCTGACAGTCTTATATTCTTGGCCTATGTGTTAACTGTTAGGCCACTGCTACTTTTTCTCTTTTTCACCAGTGAATACATTAAATTCAGCAACTACAGCTGACCAGTGGGGCCCATCTGTCTCTCGCTTTCTCCTAATGAGCTGTGAGTCTGGGAATGACCAGCATAACCTGTCCAAGCAGTCGTCTTCTTGCCAGAGCCAAGCCACACCAGCGGGGCCTGCTTCTTGCCCCCTCCTCTGGCATCCAAGCATAGACACAGGTGAAATCTAGTGAAAGTGGCAAAGGGGACGTAGAGCTATCTTAGCTTCATGTGCTTCTTGCTTGAGATTTGAGGGAGAGAAAATATAAATACAACATTTAATTAGCTACACTATCCCGTACTACCTGAAGTTCTTTTGATTAGTAAGATTGAGAGGTTTATCTACAGGCATAACTCAAAATTTAGATTTTAATAAGTCTTCGTATTTATCTCATAGTGCTCTTACCTCTGTTTTCTCCAGTCTTTTCTTGTTGTTGTTAACTGTAAGCACATACATGATTCATTTCAATCCATGTCTTCATCAGTGGAAGTTTGGGCTCCTGCAATAATCCTCTTCTTGTAGTGCTCCCAAGACAACCCGCGCTCCCATTCCCACTTCCTGTTATTCCATCCTGCATATTGGTGGCGGATTCATCTTCATGTTATAGTTTCTGCTTAGGAAACAAACAACTTTTAATATTTCTACTATATTAAATCTAATGTAATTTAGGGAGTAGGTAGCAGTGTGCCAGGAGATAAAAGTGGCTTCAATGACCTACTTATCCAGTTATTTTTCTGTTCTTTATCTTATTTAAAAATATATTTATTCTACTGCCAGACCCAGTTCTCTCTCTCTCTCTCTCTCTCTGTGTGTGTGTGTGTGTGTGTGTTTTGGTTTTGGTAAATAATTTGCAATCTTTTCTGATAAACTACTCTCATTATTTGTGGACAATTATTTCATATTTCTAGATAATTTCAAAGAACACAATCGCATCTACCATTTGACAAGTATTCCACACATTTACAGTTTACTCCATAATCCATTTGTGTCCACTTAAAAACATTTCAAGTCAATTGCCATTGAATAAAGTTATAGTTCTAGAATACGTACCATGTTTATTTTGTGGACTTTTGAGGACCCAAACATACTACCCAGTATTTCATGTAGTACAGTCTTCAGTTGAGGAAGCTGGTTTTTACACTGTTTGCTTCTTTGGTATTAAGATTTTTACTTATTCGACTCACAGACAATCTCATCTCCCACTTCCTCTTTGAAGACTACTTGGTGTACTCCAGGCTTTGTAGGTGTTCCTCTTTTTTTAACTCTTAAAATATGAAACATTTCCCCATAATTTATTGAATATCTTATTTGGAAAAGGAAAGTATCAATTGTTCAGTGTTTGGCACATTCTGTCTGTTTTAATTGTTTTGACTTGGACTAAAAATTCCTTAAAGGGTAAGGGGCATGGTGCAGTGAATGAAGATACGAAGAACACTTAATATTCTTCTGAGTATGAAATAGTTACATATGTGGTTGGTTGTAGAAGGTTTCTTAAACTACTGACAAGAGTTGAAAAGGTGAAAATTGTTGATGTTTTTGTTCTGATAGTTGGATTTTCATTTTTCAAAATACATGACCATGATTACTAAGGACAGATAGAGTGACCTTCTAGTGAAAAGAGTAATAAAATGTGCTTTCATTTGTACTTTTTTTTTTTTTCTTTTTTTTTGAGACAGTCTTGCTCTGTCACCCAGGCTGGAGTGCAGTGGTGTGATCTCAGCTCACTGCAAACTCTGCCTCCCTGGGTTCAAGCAATTCTCCTGCCACAGTCTGTCTAGTAGCTGGGATTACAGATGCACATCACCATGCTTGGCTAATTTTTTATTTTTAGTAGAGACAGGGTTTTGTCATGTTGGCCAGGCTGCTCTTGAATTCCTAACCTCAGGTGATCCGCCCACCTTGGCCTCCCAAAGCTGGGATTACATGAGTGAGCCACTGCGCCTGGCCGATTTGTACTTTTCTAGTTAGTTTTATTTAATTTCTTTTTCCTTTGTCAAAAGCTCTTCCTGATGAAAGTCACTTAAATAAATTATTAAATTGAGAGACAACGCTTGGTGCAAGGATAATCTAATCAGTTGTTACTGTGACTAATGATTAATCTTTTTTCTAAATTCTTGTTACATTTGTGGTCTGTGCCACACTATTAAGTAGTTAGTTGCATGCTATTTTTTCCTCTAGTAATTTTTATGCAGAATTAGTTGACCTCATAAGGACAGAATCTGTTCTTGCAAATACTTGTGGATCCCACTGTGCTGGGCACCCTAAATACTTAGCTGTTTAGCATTCACACCTGTGCTTAGACACAACTGAAAAATGAGCAATATTTCTACAGAGAAAGGTGCCTGAAACTTCTCTTATTTCATACTCAATTTGCATTTCATAATAATATGATGAGCTTGTATGTGTATATAAACATTTACCTTTTCAAATGCTTTCACATTATAATCTTATTTCATCCTTTTTGGTATTTTATCCTACTGGTTCCTAACCTTTTATGATAACAGTGCCTCTGGTTGATTTTATAAACCACACATGACACTTGGAATTCGGTTCTTGTTATCCTTCATGTCAGAGAAGTTTTAAATAATCTTTTAGTAGAAGATTTTTACTTTTGAAAATCAAACACTATTTCCCTCAGTTTTATAGTTTAGAAAGTTTTCTGTAGTCTCCCAAAATATTTTTAGCATTCTGTTAATTTTCTCAGCACATCCAATGATGAGTTGTAACCCTTAAGGTTTACATCATCATCAACATTGAACAATCACTCATCTTGTACTAATACAAAAGGTTGCATCTGAAGAAACCCATTCCCTTCTTCCCTCTGTCCCTCCCCTTCCTTCCTATCCTATGACTCCCAGGACCATGATTATCAGTGTCTCTTCCATCTCATTTTCTTCCTTTTTTATTCAAGAGTCCCAGCTCCTTTGAAGTATATGCCACTCACCATCCACAACTTCTACTAAGCTTCTTACAAGTCTCTCATTCACTGAAAAATTAGCTCCCAGCTTATTATTGTCTTCCTCTCTACCCCTACAGCCGTCATTATTTATGGTCAATTCAACATTCACATAGATGACACACCCAACATTCTGACTTCTTAAATCGTGAATCTTCTCATTTTGAAAAATCTGTTCTCTACTGCAATGGTCATATATATCCTAGACCTTGTCACTTTGGTAACTATGTCAGCTCCTGTTTTTCCACTTCATTTACTCTAGTATTTCCATATTCCAAAAGTCCTTTTATTTAATGAAAACCTTATATTCATATTTACTTTTCATCATGCTTCTCTAATTTTTGCTTCCTTCATACCTATCAGAGAGTCTACAGTTCAGTTAAATAGCTTCTGTAACAATCTCAACTACTTTTCCTCTCTTTTCCTCTATTTATTCAACTGTCAAAATTCTAAATTTGATTTATACCAAATTGTTTCCTTCTCTGTGGCTGTCCTAGAGAAGCTGGATATTTTAAAAAATAAGAATCACAGAACCCTGTTGACTTCTTTTTCTTTAAGTTAATTAGCATACAAATTTAGTTAGCACTTAACTCCATCAGATAATTTTGCTACCTTTTCCTAGTGAGTTTAGTTTTCCACTCTCTGTAAACTATTCTAGTACCTTTTCTCTCCTGATCATATTCTCTCATCATGTCAGCTGATGAACTCACATCATACTTCCAGTTGACGAATCTGTTGTATGTGTACTCATAGTTTCTGCCTTGCTACTTGCACAGTAATTGAAGTGTCCCTCTTTCTATCAGAGGCCACCTCCTATGTGCCTATGAGTCTCATCCCTCCTCAACTTCCCCAAATTCATCTCTGCAGCTCTTTTTCCCCCTTTCTGCTTTATTACTGTGTTTCCCACCCTCTATGATCATTCAACAATGCATATAAACATGTTCTCCAATCAACTATTAAACGACACTTCCCTCCTTCCCCCAGGTAAAGTCTGTACTTCCCTAGTTCTGAGGGTTGTCTCCTTGCAAGTCTAGATTGTATATACCACCTCCATCCTGGTCTCCACTTTTTTGAAACTGTTTTGGAAACCATTCTTGTCATCACTCTCAATGCTGTACAATAAGTAATTGTAACGTCTCAGTGGCCTAAAACCCCATTTATCAATCTTTCATATTTTGTAAGGTTGGCCTTAGTAGGCTACGGAGGTTCTTCTGATACATCCTACTCATAGGCATTGCTTCTCTCATGCGTCTTCCCATTCTGGAACTTAGGCTGAAAAGGGAGCAGCTGTTTCGGACTTCCTGCTGGCAAAATTAATGAAAGTTCCTGAGAGGGTCAATTAGCCATATGGTCATTACAATAAAGAGTATTTCATATTTGTTATTATATGTAAATTATGTACTATATCTTTGAGTAAAATTTATAATAAGACTTTGTTTGAAATGCATTTGTATATCTTTTTTTTTTTCCTGGAGAGTTTAACAAATGTTAACATTTGCCAGCATACCACTGCTATTATGCTTCTTATATGCAGCACATCTAAAAAAAAAAAACTCCTGCTATTCTCTTTTCACAGCTCTCCCTCTCATGACCGTGTCACCCTCTCAGTCTTCTCTGTCCTGGTAAATGATATAATCATTCAATCTGTTGGAAAATCCTAAAACCTAGTAGTCATGCTTGGTTACTTTTTTTTGTCTTCTAAATCCAGACAATCAAGTCCTGTCATCTCTACTTAAAATATAAATTACTCTCCACTTTCAGTGTCACCATCCTAATCCATTGTCACCATTATTCATTGCCTAGGCTATTGGCAATTTCTCTTAACTGGACTCCATTCTTCCTTGTCTTGTCTCCCTACATTCGCTCCTTGCTTAGTATAGCAATTTTTCAAAAATATAAATCAGGTCATGTCACTTCCCTGCTTAAAACACCTTGATGACAGATGCCTTACTTAGCCAGGTATTCTTGGGCCACAAAAATTTTTCTTAATAGGCTTTATTTTTTAGAACAGTTTTTAGTTCATAGCAAAATTGAGCTGAAGATGCAGAGATCCCCCATATGCCCTCTATCCCCACATATGCACAGCTTCACCTACTATCAACAACCCAGACCACAATGGTACATTTGTTACAATTGATGAACTACATTGACAAATTATTATCCAGCATCAATAGTTTACGTTAGGGTTCACTCTTAGGGTTGCACATTCTGTGGGTTTGGACAAACATATGATGCCATGTATCCAACATTATAGTCTCATACTGAATATTTTCACTGCTCTAAAAATCCTTGGTGTTCCACCTATTTATCCATGGTGAAATGGATAAATCCCCTTAATCCCTGGCAACCACAGATCTTGTTACCGTCTCCTTAATTTTGTCTTTTCCAGAATGCCATATGGTTAGAATCATAGAGTATGCAGCCTTTTTAGATTGGCTTCTTTAACTTTGTAATATGTATTTAAACTTCCTTCATGTTTTTTCATGACTTGATAGCTCATTTCTTTTTAGTACTAAATAATAGTTTATTGTCTGGATGTACCACAGTTTGTTTATCCATTTACCTACTGAAAGACATCTTGGTTGCTTCTAAGGTTGAACAATTATGAATAAAGCTGGGAAGGAGTTAAGAATATGTCACACCAAAATTTTACCACAGTTATTGAGATTCTTATTAAACCACTAGAAAGGCCAAGGTTGTGAATGTCAACAAATGTTATGTGACCTTTCAGGTATGGTCTAGAACATCAGGAACTTTGTGCTGTTACCTCTTCAGGAATTACTGAGACACTTTCTCAGATTTCTCATTTTTCCCCAGCCACATCCAGGTGGGGAGTATCAGATGGGAACTTAAAGAAGGAGACAGTGGGGCCACTGCAAGATCTTACATCTGTCAAAGCCACACATCGATTCACTACTGCTCTGGAGGGTGAAGGCAATTAATTCTGCTTCTCTTATACTTCTAAATCTTATACAAATTGAACTCACTGGCAGAATGTAACTCATATCTAAACCCTGGAAACAAGGAAGTCTGGAAAATTTATTTTTCAGGCTTCTAGCCCCTGACATTCAAGAAAGAACATGGATAGTTTTATAGATAAATCCTGGTTGCCAAAATAAGCAAAAAGAAAAAAAAACCAAAAAAAAAAAAAAAAAAAAAAAACCCACCAAACCAAACAAAAACAAAAACAAACAAACAAAAACGAAGCAAGCAATGTGCAAGACAAACTAAATACATATCCCCCCCTTACCTCCAGATGGATGGTTAACAACTGCAAAGCAAAGCAGATGCCCTGAGAATAAAATTTTCTTCTCTAGGAAGTTCTTGATTAAAGGATTCTTGTCCCACTGAATGTCTGATTCAGACACGATTTCTCAAATCCATTCTCTCTGTTTTTCTCACATGTAGCAAAAATGATAAGAGCATTATAAGAGAAAAGGTGAAAGGGCTGAATGAAATTTCCATTGATTCTGGATGATGTCTGCCCTTTGAAGATTTAAGAAAGGAGAAAAATACTGTTTTCTACATTATGGTACTTGAAGACCTGGCTGAGGAAACAAGATTAAAGCACATAGAACAAACTGGGAACAAATATGCTGTATATTAATAATATGCTTGGTTTTGTAACATGGAAGAAAATATTGGTGTGTGTAGAGTAATGGAAGAAGGCGTCTGTCTGAGCCTTAAAGATGGATAGTAATTGGGGCAGTGAGAGGAAGGGAGGAACATTCAAGGTGTATGTATGGAGGGGAGAATGCTGTAAGGAAGGGTTGGAACGAGCATGTCAGGGAATAGTGGGAAGTTTTTCAACAACCTCCTAAAATAACTTCATCTCTAAATTTGCCCTGTCAGTTCATTTGCTGTACCTATTACCAATAGTTCTTCACTTTGCCCCCCTGCCTTGACACATGAAGACCCTCATTTTTATTACACACTCTCAAGTATTTACCCAAAGTTATTAACATTTCATGTCATGGTTCTGCCCTTCTCTTTCTTTACTGGAAATACTTATCAATAAGTAAGTGAAAAATAATGATGAATAATAGTGATGGCTTCTAACTTGAAAGTGGAAGAGCATATCAGAAAACAAATTGTTGGTAATCAGTTGAGAAGGTTGTTAATTTGCTCCTATATATGTATATTTTAAATATGTTCACAAACTTTGTTAACTATATTAATAATAAATAAATGTCAACATATCTTTACATTTTGGGAAAACATCTGTGAATTTTGATACGAGTATTGAGGATGGCTGTTTTGTCCAGACAATAGGTAGATAAAAGTAAAATGCAAATCTGGTTTTATTACCTTTATAGAAATAATTCAGTGGCTCACTATTATATCTGTGCTTTGAATTTGTCATCCAAAGTCTTGTCCCCTGTCCACCTCTTTGCTGTCATCTCTCACCTTGCTAAGAGGTATACTTATGCTCAGTGATTTTCTAGTAGTTTGCTGCAGGCATTATGCTGTTTCACATCACACTGTCTTTGCTAATGTTCTTTTTTCACCTAAAAGATTCTCCTCAAACCTGTTTCGATGTGTTTAATTTTTCCCTGTCTTTAGAAATTTGGCTTAGGCATCAACTGCTACAAAACATCTTCCTTAACCTTGTATGATGAGGTTTAATGTCTCTGTGCTTTCACATAAATGTGACTATACTTTTATCATTACACTTTCCATAGTATATTGAAATTGTCTGTTTGGATTTCTGTCTTCATCACTAAAATGTAAACTGTGTAATAATTGTAACCATGTTATATTGAATATTGATCATTGTATTCCTTGTACTTAGCAGAATGCCTAACATATAATAATATCTTCAATTGATGAGAACTGGTAAGAGTAGAGGTTGCAAAATTGGGGAAATTTTTTGAAAGACCAGATAGCTTGCTTAGGGAGGCTGAGAATACCAGGCTCAAAAATGTAGGCTATGTGTAATAGGAAGCTACTCTAAATTTTGTGAACACCTAAGTTTTACTAGGCACTTAAAAATGCTTTATGACAGATAGGCCAATTGAACAGAATAGAGAGCCTAGAAATAAATCCACACCTATAGATAAACTGATCTTCTACCCAGGTGAAAAGAATGCATGATGAGAAAAGGAGAGTTTCTTCAATAAATAGTGTTGAGTAAGCTGGGTATCTACATGCAAAAGAATGAAATTGAACCCTTATGTTATATCTTATTTAAAAATGAACTCAAAATGTATTAAAGACTTAAACATAAATGTCGAAACCATAAAACTCATAGGAGAAAATATACAAAATAAAAACTTCTTAATATTGGCCTTGGTAATTGTTTCTTGAATATGGCACTAAAAGCACAGGGGAAAAAAGCAAAAATAAACAGTGGAGTTACATTAAACTAACAGGCTTCTGCACAGCAAAGAAAATAATCAATAAAAAGAGACGGCAACTTATAGACTAGGAGAAAAGATTCACAAATCATACATCTGCTAAAGTGTTAATGCCCGAAACATATAAGCAAATTCTATAGTTTGATAGCAAACAAAGCAAAAGCAAAAACAAAATACAACAAAAAACCTTGAAACCAAACCAAAACCACAAATAGCCCCATTAAAAAATGGGCAAAGGATCTGAATAAACATTTCTTCCAAAGAAGCTTAGAAATACCAAGAGGTATATGAAAAGGTGTTCAATATCACTAATCATCAGGGAGATGCAAATCAAAACCACAAGGAGATATCATTTTCCATCTATTAGGGTGGCTATAATCATAAAACCAAAAGGTACATGTTGAGGAGGATGTACAAATAAGGAAAACCTATATACTTTTGGTAGAAATGTAAATTGGTGCCACCATTATGGAAAAATGTATGTAAATTTCTCAAAAAATTTAAAATAGAACTACCATTTTGTGATAGTTAATGCTGAGTGTCAATTTGATTGGGTTGAAGGATGCAAAGTATTGATCCTGGGTGTGTCTGTGAGGGTGCTGGCAAAGGAGATTACCATTTGAGTCAGTGGGCTGGGAAAGGCAGACCCACTCTTAATCTGGGTGGGCACCATCTAATCAGCTGCCAGTGCAGCTAGAATATAAGGCAGGCAGAAAAACATGAAAAGACTAGACTGACCTAGCCTCCTAGCCTACATCTTTCTCCCATTCTGGATGCTTCCTGCCCTCAGACATTGGACTCCAAGTTGTTCAGTTTTGGGAGCCGGACTGGCTCTTCTTGCTCCTCAGCTTGCAGATGGCCTGTTGTAGGACCTTGTGATTATGTGAGTTAATACTTAATAAACTCCCCTTTATATATATATATATATATATATATATATATATATACACACACACACATACCCACACATACACACACACACACACACACATCTCTCCTATTGGTTGTGTCCCCCTGGAGAACCCTGACTAGTACACATGTATATTCCAGCAATTCCACTTCTGGGTATATATTCAAAAATATTGCAATCATAATCTTGAAGAGATATCTGCACTCCCATGACCACTGAAACATTATTCACAATAACTGAAACACAGAAGCAACATAAATGACCACCAATGGATAGATCGATGAAGAAAAGGTGATATAGTCATGTAATGGCATATTATTCAGCCTTGAATAGGAACTATTACTATTTGGGACAACATGGATGAACCTGGAAGACATTTTGCTAACTGAAATAAGATATAGAAAGGCAAACACTAGATAACACTACATCTCTGATGGATCTAAAATAGTCAAACTCATAGAAGCAGAGAGTAGAATGGTGGTTGCCAGGGGCTGAGGGGAGGGAAGTATTAGTTAAAGGTCACAATGTTTCAGTTACATAGGATGAATAAGCCCTAGAGATGTACAGTACAGCATAGTGCCTATAGTTAATAATATTGTATTATATACTTAAAACTTTGTTAAGAGGACAGATCTCATGATAAGTGTTGTTAACACACACACGCACATACCAAGATGGTGGGAGGCAACTTTCAGAGGTGATGGATACGTTTACAGCATAGATTGTGGTGATAGTTCCACAGGTATATAATCTTCAAACTCATCAAAGTAGTAGTATATATTAAATATGTGCAGTTTTTGCATGCCAGTCATACCTCAATAAAGTGGTTAAACATGCTGTATAAATTAGGTCTTAGGAATACCTAATTTTTCTGTCTTTGGGGGTAGGGATTATTGCATATATATATATGTATTTTATATATATATATAATACATAATTGATGCTCAGGGATGACAAATAGCTTTCTCAGTATTACAAAGCTGGCAAAAAATGGAGTGGGTCTTTAAACTACAATCTGTCTCTGAGGTCTTTCTATATTGTGTTAAGTAATCTAACAGACGTAATTGCTGTAAATGGTTATTTGAAGTAATCACTCTTTCACTGATTCCTTACTTGAAGGTTTAGGTCGTATTTTAAAGCTTACACACAATACCAGTGAACCCAGATTTTTTTCAGTTTCACAGTGGTTCTTTGACCTGCTAGAATCATGTGTTTATGGAGAGAGCCAATATAGCACACAGCCTGTTACATTATTTGGGATGCCATTCAAAGTGCAGCTGGCAAATACTTCTGCCAAAGGAAATTTCAGTATAAAAGTGCTGCTGCTGAAGGCTATTGAGCTACCTATTTGTTAAAGCTATCTGAGTCATTTTTCTTTTCATCCTCTATCACCAGCAGTGGGTAATCCTTTAGTTCCTGTATTGCTTTTCTAGTCATTCTTCTTAGAATGGCAGAATCACACAATGGTTGCCTGGAATGTGCCAATTTCTTGTGGTTTCTCCTCTGATTATGTTTGGAGATGTCGAGAGAGAGGGTGAAACATGTAAAACCAATCTACTAATACCAGCTAACTTAAGTAAAGTTTGTTTCAAATGGATTGCCCTGGAAGCCACCAAGAATCATTACGTAAGCCACATTTTTCTGAAATGTAGGTGAGCAAAACTGAGCTTAGTTTCTTCCTTTATACATTTATTTAACACCTAATACAGGTGTTCATAGCATTTATTATTCTTTTAATTTCTTTACTAATCTCTTTATCACCTTCTAGATTGTCAACTCTATCAGTACAAAAATCTTGGTTGCCTTTCTCAGCACTTTACTGCTAGCATCTCACATGGATCATGGCGTGGAGTAAGCAGTTAAAAGGACAATTACTGGATGAATAAGTTATACACATGCAATATTTTTGACTATTACAAAATTCTCCACTCTGGTACAAAAAAGGCAAATAATCACTATATTCTTTAGAACAGTGCTTCTCAAACTTTCATGTATCTGAATTACCTGAGGATCTTGTTAAAATGCAGTTGGCTGGCCGGGCGCGGTGGCTCACGCCTATAATCCCAGAACTTTGGGAGGCGGAGGCGGAGGCGGGCAGATCAGGAGATCAGGAGATCGAGACCATCCTGGTTAACACGGTAAAACCCCGTCTCTACTAAAAATACAAAAAAAGCTGGGCGTGGTGGCGGGTGCCTGTAGGCCCAGCTACTCAGAAGGCTGAGGCAGGAGAATGTCGTGAACCCGGGAGGTGGACCTTGCAGCGAGCCGAGCCTCCAACCTGGGCGAAAGAGCGATACTCCATCTCAAAACCAACAAACAACAAAAATGCAGTTGGCTTTAGCAGAGATGGGACAGGGCCTGAAACTGCATTTCTAACAAGCACGTGGATGATGCCACAGTTGTCATTAGATATTTTGAGAAGCTACTGTTACAACACCTCAGCCATGAACTGCTATGTTCATGTTGCCACTTCTTCCTCCAGTTTCATTTATTTGCTGGCTGGCCTATCTGGCTTTCCATCAGCAATTCATTAACCATCTTTAGATAGATAAATCGCTGTGGCTACTCAGCCTGGGACACACTAGATGGATACTCTCTCAGAGAAGCAACTCAATTGCAAGTTACAGCCTTCACTTGATAGGATCTGTCCCTTGTGACTTTTGATTTTGGGTTCATATCTGAAGCTCACATTTGTTTTCTTTGTGTCACTCTCTTAATACAAGTGGTGCATCTCTCTGTCCGCAGATACCAAGGGCTGGCTGTTCCCCTTATTGTCACAGGCTTTGAAGGACTGTCCAAGATAAAATGTATGTATGCTTAACATTTCCCATGTTAAGCTGGATGATTCTTAAAATACCCTACTAAATGTTGCAAAAATCTATCCATGTAGTTTGGAGGGATATAAAAACCAAAAACAGGATCAACATATACAAGCTTTATTATATTTATGGAGATTCTTTTTCTGTACATGGGGTTATTGAGAGGAATAAGTAAAACATCTAGCTCAGCTATGTGATAAGAGCTTAATACAGGGATCTATTAAAATATTTTTATTGATTTCATTACTGCTGGCTTGAGGTGTGTCCAGCGCTACACAATATAGGTATTTTATGGATTCCAATTGGGTTATAATATACCTTTTGTTATAAATTAGCTAGAAACTGAGAAGTTCTATCGCTAGCCCCAATGCTGACTCAGGCTATTTACTGACCATCTTCTAGATTATTTTTAATAGAAGGGGAACAGTTTTTCACATCATTGAATTCCATTTAGGCTTTTTAAACCTTAAATAGTATTTAAGTAATGACATTATTCTTTTTCTCCTCCTAAATATTTCCTGAGCTCCGTCAATTCGCTTTTCATGATGGTCTATTGTTTAGGCAAGTTTTTTCCCTATCTTTTTCATTTTTGATTTATTCTTTAATTTCATGACTTCTACTTTCTTATTTTATCTCATATTTAATATTAGGTTACAGTTTTCTTCTACTTTGCAGCTATATTTTGTTGCTGTTCTTTCATTATCTGTTAACACATGAATCAGGACTTTTTCCTTTAGTTCTTAGGATATAATTTCATGAGGTTGGGTAGCTAGCCTTTTCTTCTTTTCGTGGCTAATCAGATGGGTTTTCCTCTATTCTCAGAAGTAGGTTCCTGTGCAGGGGGTGGGTAGGTTAGGGTAGCTTTCTCTGTTTTTTGCTCAAGGACTTTCTCTTCTGTGGTTACCACGAAGTATTAAAACTGTGGCCTCTTTGTGTAGAAATGTCCACAGATCTGTTATCTGCCTTCTCAGCACATTTTACATCCAGTAACTGTACCCTTGGCCTCCTGACCTGTTCAATTTGGATTCTATTTCCGGAATGTTTTCTCCCTCAGTGTGAGTTTTTGTGTTTATGAAAGGGAAACTGCTGAGTATTTCTGAGATGCCCAAGTATTTAAGCAGCCTCAGAAAATACTGCTTCTTCAGGAGACTGTTGCTGAGTCCATGCCATCTTTTCTGGTCATGCTAAACTGTGATTGCTATTTATTCCACCCCTAGTAGAATCCTCTCTTTTTGGGGGTATTCGTTAGAAATACATAAAATAAAGCTTGGAGGCACTCGAGATCATCAGAATTCCCTATATCTTCCCTTCACTATTTCTGCAAAGTGTTAGATCCATGCAGATTTGGGCCCTCTCACTCATATTCTGGAAGATGGCTGTGCTATCCTAGATGCTCAGTTATTAAGAGGATTTAAGGAGTGACTGATTGTGTAGAATCACCTGGGAAGCTTTTGAAAAATACCAATACCTATCCCTTGCTCCCAAGATTCAGTCAGTTTGAAGTGGGGCCCAGGAACCAGCATTTTAAAATTGCTCCCACCATGTTCTAGAATGCAACTATGACAAGTAACTGCTGTTCTAGGTTGATTTTAAGTTTGGTACTCAATTCAATTGGTGCAGAGTTTGAAGTCTTTCCTTTCCTTTTCCCTTTCCCTTTCCCTTTCCCTTTCCCTTTCCCTTTTCCTTTTCCTTTCCTTTTTCCTTTTTCCTTTTTCCTTTTTTTTCCTTTTCCTTTCCTTTCCTTTCCTTTCCTTTCCTTTCCTTTCCTTTCCTTTCCTTTCCTTTCCTTTCCTTTCCTTTCCTTTCCTTTCCTTTCCTTTCCTTTCCATCTTTTCCTTGTCTTTTCCTTTCCTTTCCTTCCTTTGACATAGGGTCTCACTCTGTGATACAGGCTGGAATGCAGTGGCAGGATCATGGCTCACTGTAGCCTCGAGCTCCTGGGATTGAGTAATCCTCCCACCTCAGCCTCCCTAGTAGCTAGGATTTCAGGCACAGGCATGCACTACCACACCTGGCAATTTTTTTTTTTTTTTTTTTTTTTTTGTAGAGACATGGTCTCACTATGTTACCTAGGCTGGTCTCGAACCCCTGGGCTCAAGCGATCCTCCCACCTCTGCCTTCCAAAGTGCTGGGGTTACAGACATGCGTCTTCATGCCCGGCCTCTAAAAGTCATTCTTTTAATACAAATGCAGCATTGGTTTTCCCTCATAGAAATGTAAAAATCAAATCCTTCCTATAAAATTATCATTTTGCAGTATCTTCTCTATTTTTTTTCCCTCTTGCCATCAGAAAATATTTTGAAAAGTTAAGGGCTTTTTATCTTTATGGAATGTGAGCATAGAAGAAGCATTTCTAGTCAAAATACCTGACTTAACTGTTTTCTTTTTTAAAATATTTTCTTATGCTTTTAATTGTATTCAAAGGATTACCAGTTTTCTAGTTTCTTGGTGCTGAGAAGAGATTTGCTAATTCAATATTGTCCTCAAAAAAACACAGTGAATAGAATTTTACTACAGAAAGGGATGCCAGTTATATATACACAATTTAAAAGTTTTTCCTTTATGTTGAATTTCCTTAAGGGAAAAAGTAGTATTTATCTTCAGTCACTTCAGCACTTATAAAATATATGGCATAAAGTAATGTAAAAATTTGTTAAGCAAATGTTGTATGAAATGAATGACAAAAATGCCAGCATTCATTCCACAGGTTTTTAATACCAATTGTGCAAATAATTATTTAGTATATATGATGTTTAAGAGCTACATTTAATAATTTTTGTTTGATTCAAAGTATATGCATTTCTAGAGACAACAGCAGAGCGTACATGATTAGATTGCTTTAGTTTATAAAATAATGTCAAGAAAAAAATGGTGTGTCAAAGTAAATTTTAAGAAATTAAGAGAACAATCTTTAAAATTTAAGGATATATTTAGAGTGTCTTTAGGAAAGTCTGGCTTAATGTCCAACGTTTAGTGCACTGATCACGTGGACATGAATCTTTGATCTTCATTTTCTTATAAACTTTTATTCCTTTGGTTGAACTTATTATATATATATAATCTATGTATATTTATGTGTATATACCCACATATAATATATATAATATATTCATAAAATATGTATTTTTATAAGAGATGTATTGTTTGTACAAGAAAGATTAGTGCATTCTATTATACATTCCAGTGTCATCTTCAAGCTACTGCCAGGTAATAACTATGTAGTCTTATATTTAGTCAAACATTTTCCCATTTCCTTAATGGCAAAGGCCAAATGAAGCCAAGACTAAATAAACTGATTAATCCAGCAAGGAAAAGTAAATTTAGGACTGAAGAAAGGCTTTGTTTGCTTTGAAATATGTCTCAGCACCCTAGTTTGTCAGGGGCCTTTATTAATCTACTTTATACCTCATATAAGGATACATTTGACCTTTTAAAAAACTATTCTTACAGTATGAGATAGATGAGTTCTTGATGAGAGTTGACATGGGTACTGTGTGGATTACATAGGAATGAGAATATATGATTTACCTTATGTATTATTTTTTCAAATCATGAGCTTAAATAGTTTATTATTACTCGTAGGTTCTTTTTTTTTTTTTTTTTTAATAGACGGAGTCTCGCTCTATCGCTAGGCTGAAGTGCAGTGGTGCGATCTTGGCTCACTGCAAGCTCCGTCTCACAGGTTCAAGCTATTCTCCTGCCTCAGCCTTCCAAGTAGCTGGGACTATAGGCGCACTACCATGCCCAGCTAATTTTTGTATTTTTAGTAGAGACCGGGTTTCACCATGTTGGCCAGGACGGTCTCGATTTCTTGACCTCGTTATCCACCCGCCTCAGCCTCCCAAAGTGCTGGGATTATAGCAGTGAGCCACCTCGCCTGGCCACTTGTAGGTTCTTAATGCACATTTTAAAAATAAGTGACAGAGTTCATTTTATACTCTTCAGATTCCCCAAAGGAGACACTCTGCATGATTAGATTATTGTCTAATACAAATAGAAACGGTGACACAGGTGTGGAGTGGTGCATTATTTTAAGAGGTGGCCTTTGGTAATGTTAGTACATATGAAACTGTCACTCTTCTTCCTCTTCTCCAAAAAAAAAAAAAAAAAAAAAAAAAAAAAAAAAAAAGCCACAGGGGTGAGCTTCCTTACTGGACAATGCTGTGTGCAAGTAAAGGCCAGGAGTAATCTGGATTCAAAATTCAGCATAAAACACTGTATTAGAATTGATCACTCCAGAGGCTATAAATACAAAATGTCTGACAAAGGCCCTGACAAATAAGAAATTTATCAGAAAACAAGCCAATTGTGGATCACATATAACAAGTCAGCAGCAAGCTTTGTTGAGCTGTCTTTTTCTGCTGAGTAGAGATAAGATTGATTGGCGCAACTTTAGGCAACCTCCCTTAAGCAGCAATAAGAACACAAAAAGTACAGGTTGGAGGAGGGATAGCGTAGATATATAGTTGGGGAGTTTCACAAGGAAATGAGGAAAAAATCAGCAAGAAATCTCTAGGGAAAGAGAATTAGCAGATGGCATGCCAAGTAAATACAAACTCCTGTCACTTATCACATTGACTGTGATTATCTCTGCCTTGCTTACCATAATTAGACATGGAAAGTGTTTTGCTTTTTTTTTTTTCTTCTGGAGAAAAGTTCCTGTTTTCCTAATATAGGGTATAAAAATAACTAGATTATATAGTTACTTGATTAACACTCTAAGCATTTTATTTCTAGTTCTTTTATGTGGGAATCTTCAATGGGGTTGTATTTGTAAACTGATCACACATTATAAACCAGTAAAAAAAAAAACTACTTATTTGATCAATATAGATAAAGCAGAATCATACATTGTGATTTTCTGATTGATTGGTAATAAAAAATGTTTGAGAAACAAAAGGAGACAACTAGAAAATACTTTAAAAAATATTGTTTTTTTAAGGACTCTATTCCAGAATATATTTTTATTTTTATTATTTAAATTATAAAAAGGAACTGAACAGAATTTGTGTGTGGCTAGAGGTCTTTGCCTGATTGCGTTTTCCCCTCTGGAGGAAGAATAATGTATGCATTCTAAAATTGTAATTCCATGAAGCAAGATGATCATCAAGGTGCATGAGTTAAATCAATATTTTAATTTTCAAATACATTATAAATGTCTAGAAAATATATGTTTAGGGGAATTATTTTTAAGACATATTTGCAAGGCGGTTTCAAAGATATATATCAGTGTTGTCACATAAATTGTTACATGAAAAATTGATGGTTGAAACTAGCCCAGACACTTCTTCCCATTAAATACAGTAGAAAAAAATGGCAATTTTCTAAGTGTCTTGTGTTACTTTGTACAAATGCCAAGAAATACTGTGGTGTGGTGGATAACAGCATGAAACTGGGAATCTGATGGACCACAGGCCAAGTTACAGCTCAGCTACTTAACCACCCCCTGACCTCATGCATGCTATTTGTCTGCCCAAGTAGCCTCCACATTTTCTTTTTTCTTTTTTTTTTTTTTTTTTTGTGTGTGTACGATATTTATTTTAAATGTTTGTTAAAACAGCACTGTTATTTCTCAGGACAAGAGCAAAGATCACCCCCTGCAGAAGCTTGGGAACTATGTACAGAACTTTATAGAACAGAGGCAATACTTCAGCTTAAGCCTGTCTGATGACTAGAGAATAGAATTCTGCGTGGACTCAAGGAACAAAAGGAAACTAGGCAGGGAGAGGGAAGAAAAGTGCCCATCTGAAACAAACTTCAGCTGCCATCAGGGCACATCTTGTGGTGGTCACAGATTGTAGGCTGTTTTTTGGAAGATTCGGGTTCAGCACAGGATTCCATTTGTCTATTCGGCTACACCCCTAGCTGAGGTGCCATGAGGTCAATCTCAAGTTCCCGGCCAGCCCAACTCCCGCAACAAAGCTTCCCAAATTTAGTATCAAGTTCCTCCGGAAGTCATTCCTATCAGTGGCAAAGCGGTAGACGCCCCGAAGCCAATCTCCCACGTTGTCCAGTATTTCGGGAGTTTCATTAGCCGAGCCAGCAGCGCTCACCGGGACCCCGCTGGAAGCCATAGTAGGCAGCTTCCCATGAAAAATGAGGCCAAATAATAGTCTCAGCCTTGTGAAGATTAAATGGGTTAAATCATGTAGCACAGTAGCTGGCACATGGTAGCTCTCAAATTGTAGTTATTATTTTACTATTAGTTCATTGAATCACAATAATTAGCAACAGTACTTGAAAGAGAACCTTGATATTTTAAAAATAAAAAAAGTTCAACGTTTTCTAGCTTGTCATTAAATATGTTCAAATAAGAAGTTTGCCATGCCAGGCACTCCACAATAGGCCCAGTATACCTCTCTGAACTTTTCTTCCATAGCTTACCACCCTCCCACCACCCTGCAGTTCTCTCTCCCAGTACAAATGACCCATTTTTGGTAAGCAGTCTTGTTTACTACCATAGCATTGCTTTGCTCGTGTTGTGTTCTTTGCTGAGAATGTCCTTTTCCAGGTTTTTGGAAGTTCATATTCTTACCAGTAAAATCTTGTACAAATCGAATTTTTAAATTCCCTATGGTGCGTCCCTCACTTCTCCATCTGTCATGATGAGGAAAAATACAAATCCTCCCTTCTTTGATCTGGAAAATTTAATCTATTTCTTTCTCCTGTGAAACTTAATTACGTGCTTGTCTTCCTTCTCCTATTTGATTGGAAGGCAAGAGTATACGTCTTATCCATCTGTTTACTTCCTCTCCAGCACAGCATTTTGCACAGAGGAGATGCTTTGTGAATACTTATAGAATGAATGAATATTGCATTCGTGATATATTTAAAACTAGCAGCTATTAGCCAACACTGATAACTACTCATAACATGTTCAAGTAGTTCTTAAGAATAAGGAAAAATTTATTTGAATAATTATTATTGTGAATTTCATAAATATTCTAAATCACCTCAGTATGATCTGACCTTATTTGGAAATAAAAATTTGGAAATAAAAGCTTCGGGTTTATTTTTATATATAGATCTAAAATTTGAATATTTTTCTGTGCTGATTAAGTAGAATTTATCCTGGTCATTTAGATTCTGAACTTTTAATCAAAAATATTTGTTTGCCTGGATTATTGAGATAACTGCCATAATCTTCCATTTCTTGTGGTTTATGTCAATTACTGATCTTACTCAATTTTCTAATATTGTTTCTTTGTTAGACAACAAATTCCCTCACCCCAAAAACTCATTTTAGTGACAGTAATCAGATTGTGATGTGGCCTGAAAACAACACTGTTCCTCCTTCATGAACCAATGGCCCTGTGGGAGATTGAGAGAAACTCTGTACCAGCTTTGCTTGGTCAGTCTGGTTGCCATGTTTACTCAGTGCCCAGGAGCCTGGTCTCTTCTGATGCAAAATAATGATGATGATGAAAGTGTCTCATATACATTCAGTACTTTTTTATTCCTTTAAAATACATTATCATATTTGGTATAATAAATATAAAAAGTGACTGAGTTTTTTCTTCCTTTTTTAGTTTTTGATTTAACTATGAAGAATTTCTATCATTAGGAAATACAAAACACATGTAGAAATGTGAGGATATGACTACTTTTTGAGACCATTTGCTGAGCAGTGTGCTAAATGTCAAGCTAATTTAATTTAATTTATTTCTTATCTTTTTAGGATCGTTAATGTCTTCATCTTGATGATGTTCTTCCTCTTTCCTCTGTATATGTCAGGCATGAATATATACATTTATTCACTGAGCGCCTATTTTGTGCCATATACTATGTTAGATGCAAGTATTTTTATAAAGATTGTTTAAACAATAAGATTTATTAATTTTTTATTGGTGTTATTTTTAATGTTAAATTACTATTTTTATTTGTTCAAGAATAAATTTTATTCATTCAAGAATCTCAAATGCCTTTTTCAACATTTTTGCTGCTATGCTGTTACAATTGAACAAGCTTAGTAAGGCAGAAGAAGATATAGTAGTATTAAATTACTTTAAAAAAAGTAAAAAAAATCCACTCAAAGAAAATTCAAGGGAAAATCCCAGGAAAATTGACCGGAATGAAAACTGTGAAAATAGCAGGATTATTCAAAAATGTAATTAGCCTAAATTATGTTATCACCCATTTTTCTGGATTACAGAAAAAAAAACTCCTAATAATTAATAGTTATTAACCATCTACTTGTACAAAGAGCTATAACATATTGACAACCTATTAAGAAATAAGATGAAAAATAATTATGGATGTAGACAACTAATTTGGAATAGATTTGGAGCAATGAAAGGAAAATGAGAGAATAGACAGTAGTTAGAGGGACAGAAAAGTCAAGGACTGGTTGTTAAGGGGAAGTCTTGCATATAATTGAAGTCAGAGGAAAGAGGAAGAACACCATAAAGATGAAGACATTAAAGATCCTAAAAAGATAAGAATTAAATTACATTAAAATAGCTCTTAAAAGTACGGGAAGAAAATAGCGTAGATGGGGGTATATTTTTCCTTTCCAGGATAATTTATTTGACCTGAAAAATACATGGGTTAAATGCTTTAGAAAAAAGAAAGGTACCAGTGCTATCACCTTAGTATTTGGAAGGCATTACTTACATTATCTGAGCTGGATAGGAAGTTCCGAGCAGCATACTTTTGACCTAAGTGAACTATCGAATTTGTGGTTGTTGTTTAGAGAACCTGGCAACCCACATGATGTGCTGGTCCTGGTGTTGTCTGGAATTCTAACTGAAAACACTGTTAGGATCTAAGAGAGAGAATGAAGGACAATAAAAATTGTGTGAAGGTTACGTTTTTTAGAAAGTGACCTAAAAGTCTTACCTCCATCTAAACAATTTCAGGTGTCTAAATTCTTGAAGGAGCCCATTTACTTTAGGGCTATTCAGTGCAAAGTCTTACATAAGACTAAATTCCATTAAAATATTTTTTAAAAGCAAAATCAACATTGTTTACAGTGGATTTGCTGGGTGATGTATTCAAATGCAAGACTCTGTCAAGTGTTTTTGCTACCATATGTACACCTATTAATTAACTCCTTGTAAATGTCTCCAGTATTCCCTTGGGTTTTCTGAGGTTAGGTGTTGAAGCATCACTTTTGTCACAAATCCTATTTCTCTCAACTTTTAATATGGAGTTTCTAGAGACCTAATAAATAGCCCCCCTTCTCTCTCATTCAAGTTGATAACCATTTCAGAGATAGATATGGGAATTAGGAAATAGGAATGAATATATAAATTTTATTACTGATGAAGCTGGTACTGAAGGTCATAACTTCTTGTGAGAGCCAAATGGGACTTGCTAATAGAGCCTTTCCAGATTAGACCAAGTTATCCACCCAGTTCCAGGCAGTGCTGAACAATGACAGGCCTCTTCTCCATGAAGAAGCTGAGCCACAGATATGGATCATGAAGAACAGAACATATACTCTCTTCAGGCAGGTGGACTTCAAGACAGAGAGGCAGGTCATGGCTAAGCTTGCTCAGTTTCCATTCTCAGACTCATCTACATAAGTCATGCTGTCACCAAGGGAAAGGGTTAGTAAGGCCAGTAAAGTTTAGTTACTTTAATTGAATACTTTTCTCTTAAACCTGGTTGATGTGGGAAATATGCAGCCACCCTGACATCACAGGTGTATACTGCAGTGTTTTATATTAAAAAGAAAACATTATTGAAACATGTGAGACAACTTTGTAAAGATTCCTAGGGAACAAATCTGACTAGGGACCTAATAACTTATCTTTTTTTTTTTTTTTTTTTAAAGACAGAGCTGCACTCTGTTGCCCAGGCTGGAGTACAGTGGCACAATCAACACTCACTTCAACCTCAAACTCCTGGGCTCAAGTGATTCTCCCGCCTCAGCCTCTTGAGTACTTGGGATTACAGGCATGTGCTGTCACACGAGTAATTTTTTAATTTTTTGTAGATAGAGGATCTTACTATGATGCCTGGCCTGATCTTGAACTCCTGGCCTCAAGCACACCTCCTGCCTTGGCCTCCTAAAGTGTTGGGATTACAGGCATGGGCCACTGCACCCAGTCAACTTCCACTTTTTAAAAAGCCATCTTCTTTCCATTACTTTCTGTTTCATGGAAAAGTGTTGAGGATTTCTACAAAGCAGTTAAGTGATATAAAGAAAACATCAAACACAACAGTTTAATATGTTGTTACTAGCGTTTTGACAAAGTTCCCTTCAATTTACCTCATTGACCAATTTTATATACCAAAAATACATTTGTCATAAGTCTAGGGATGCTGACCATCTTCAGATCATGTCATACTTTCTATGGTTAGGATAAAACTTTCAGCTGATAAACTTGTGTTTTGAAATCAACTAAAATTCAGCTGCCCTGCTGATGTTATGAAGATAATTTATTGTCAATTTTGAGGCATAAAAGCATGATATTTCTTTAAATATCTCCACATTGTTCAAAGGTATTCACATACATATAAAATGTTCTTTTAAAACTACATCTTTAAAACTTTAAGCTGATAAACTTGTGTTTTGAAATCAACTAAAATTCAGCTGCCCTGCTGATGTTATGAACAGAATTTATTGTCAATTTTGAGTCATAAAAGCATGATATATGTTTTTTTTAAATATCCCCACATTGTTCAAAGGTATTTACACACACATAAATGTTCTTTTAAAACTACATCTGCCAAGGAGTGATAATTATGATTAGTATTGAAATAAATTTATTTTGTGTTTCCCACTGAAAAGACTTCATTCTGCTGGGGTGCCTCCCACTGGAGTAACACAGCACCTGCCTGCTGGACTTGCAGGCTGAATAATACATTGTCCTTGACTGAGTACTTTATTTATTTATTTAGAGACGGAGTCTCGCTCTGTCACCCAGGCTGGAGTGCAGTGGCACCATCTCGGCTCACTGCAAGCTCCACCTCCTGGGTTCACACCATTCTCCTGCCTCAGCCTCCCGAGTAGCGGGGACTACAGGCGCCCGCCACTGCGCCCGGCTGATTTCTTTTTGTATTTTTAGTAGAGACGGGGTTTCACTGTGTTAGCCAGGATGGTCTCGATCTCCTGACCTCGTGATCTGCCCGCCTCAGCCTCCCAAAGTGTTGGGATTACAGGTGTGAGCCACCGTGCCCGGCCGACTGAGTACTTTAATGCCACAATGAATGGCATAGACATTGAAGCTGTAAGCTTGGGTTCAAACCCAACTTTGCTACTTATTTGCCATGCTTCCTTTGACCAGTTACCTAATTTCTCTTTGCTTCAGTTTCTTTTTTTGCAAAGTGGAAATGTAATAGTATCACCTTTTAAGGTGAAATCTAATAACAGGGTGATATCTAATAACAAGATTATTAGTAGATATGTTGTTAGTATCAAAAAACCCACTTATCAAGCACATAATAAATATTAGCTATTATAATTATTGTCCCATTGATAGCCCGATAAATTCATCTTCTTACAAGGCTACCAGTCCTATTAGATTAGGACATCATTTACCCCTAATTACCTCCTAAAGGTTCTGTTTCCAAACGCAGTCTCATTGTCAATATATGAGTTTTGTGGGGACATAAACGTTCAGTTCATGACACAGTCTAATAATGATCATAGTTCATAACAACATATCTAACAATAAGATATATGGTTAGTATCAAAAAAACCCATAACAACACATCTAATTATTATTTAAAAAACCCACTTATCAAGCACATAATAAATATTAGCTATTATAGTTATTCTTGTTTATAATTATTGATAGCCAGGGAATTCCTAAATCACTTTTACTTTTTTATACATATCTTGATCTTCTGATGGGAACAGATACAGATGAAGGTCCTTTTAGGCATCTTGGCCTCTTAATTTTGTTTCTCCTCCATTTTCAATGGCTTTTTCTCACTTTCTATAAATGTAATTAAGGTCCTCCTATCCATTTTTAAAGTAAAGAAAGAAATCTTTCTTTGGTTCTTTTTTCTCTAAGTATGAATCTATCTTCCTCTTTTCTGCCAGCTTCAGTATTTGGACATTCTCCATTTCCTCTTTTTTTTCCTAATCATTCCTCAGTTTCTAATTAACTTTACTCTCATAAATACTCATTGAACATACACGTGTGCTGGGCACTGTGTTTGGAATGAGGATATGGTGGTGAATAAAATACATCCAGACTCTGCCTGCATAAAAATTCTTGTCCCTATTATTCCGCTGAAACTTCTCTCCATAAAAGTTATGAAAGATCTCCTAGTTAAATAAGTTAATGACTTATTCTTTGTGTTTTATGTAACATCTCTAGGGCATACAAGACAGATAACATTCCTGAAACTGTGCTCCCACTGGCCTTCTTTCTAGCGCTTTCTCTGGGTCTTTTTCTACCTCCCAGGATCTCCAAATTAGTTTCTTTAGGCTTCTCTTTCTAATCATATTTTAAATATTCCCTAGAGCTTCATTTTTGGTTCTTCCTAGGGATCTCAAGGTAGCATTTCCAGTTGTTTACAAAATATTCTAAACTATTAAATTCCAAAGATAGCTCAAAGTCATCATATTCAAACTTGCTCAGCCTCCCTCTCTCTCTCACACACACACACACACTCACATACTCTCTGACACACACACTCTTTCTCTCTCACTCATTTGCACACACACTCTCACTGATCTGCTCCTGCCTGGCATTTGCTACTTCACTTAAAAGCATCACCACTGATCCCTCTATTTCCCAAATTTGAAACCTGAGAACCAGCCTCAGTGTCTCTCTTTCTTACAATTGATCTAGTCCCACTGACTCTACTTCCTTAATAGCTCCTTAATATCCATGTTGCCACCCTATATGTATGCCTCTAAGGGGACCTTCCTCTTCCCTAAGCCTTTTCAGCCATGTCAAATCTATCTAATTGATAAATCTAGCCAAATAAAAGTGGAATCTAAATCTTTCACTCCCTCACCCCCAGTTTTCTCTTATAACATCTACAACCTTTCCCCCACCCCAGCTGCTCTGAACTCATTTAGTACTCTTATGAACTGAATGTTTATGGCACCACAAAACTCATTATGTTGACACCCTGTACCCCATTGTGACTGCATTTGGAGACAGGACCTTTAGGAGATAATTAGGAGTAAGTGATGCCCTAATCTGATAGGACTGGTAGCCTTGTAAGAAGAGAAAAAGAGAGTGAAATATTTTTCTCTCTCTTCTATATGAGGACACTCCTGTTTACAAACCAGAAAGAGAGATCTCATCAAGAACCAAATCAGTTGGCACTTTATTAGGGACTTCTAGCCTCCAGGACTGTAAGTTAATAAATTTTTGTTATTGAAGTCAATCAGCCTATGGTATTTTGTTATGGCAGTCTGAGAAGACTAATACACCAGGCCCAAGTAAACTTCAGAGAAGTTGAAAGTTTCATTTCTGACCACTGGTTGCTATTTGACAGTACCATGCCTCTGCAGTCTCTCTTCTCTTTTTCTAGAATTCTTTCTGCTTTCCTCATACATTAAATTCTCCTCCTCTTCTGAGAGCAAGTTTAGTTATTTCCTCCTTCGTCTTTTCTAAATGTGTTCACTCACAGAAGCAGCATTAGTAACATTTACTTTTGGAACCTACGTATTGGTATTAAGGCAATGACAACATTGCATTTTTATATTTCTCTGCCTTACAAGTAAGCTGCTTAAGCCAAGGGAAATTTTATTCTTTATATTTCCAGGGCTAAGCAGACTGTTTTGCTATTTAGTAAATACTATTGAATGAACTAAAGGATTGATGAATGAATGAACAATATAAAGGCTGAATGCATTTCACCAAAGCACTGACACTAAGTTGGAGAATGAACCAACATTCCTTAGAGCAGTGGTCCCCAACCTTTTTGGCACCAGGGAGGGGTTCAGTGGAAGGCAATTTTTCCATGACCTGCGGGGGGTTGCAGGGAGTGGCATGGGATAAAACTGTTCCACCTCAGATCATCAGGCATTGTTAGAGTCTCATAAGGAGCGTGCAACCTGGAACCCTTGCGCCGGTGCAGTTCACAATAGAGTTTGTGCTCCTACGAGAATCTAATGCCACAGCTCCTCTGACAGGAGGCAGAGCTCAGGCAATAATGTTCACTTGCCCTCCACTCACCTTCTGCTGTGCAGCCAGTCTCCTAGCAGGCCACGGACCAGTACAGCCCACATTGACCTGATCCTCTTTCTGTGCTACTGACTTACTAATTTATTCAGTATTGTGTATTAAACAGTTAATAGTTGTACCATTAACTTTATTCCACTTAGCAGGGAGAGGACTGGTGAGTTGAAAGAAAGGAAAAAAAAAACAGTTTCATAAATAGTTCACTTTTTTGTTTTTAAAAACGTGTTTAGATCATCATGGGAGCAAAGTGTAACTATTCATTCTAATAATAAGACCTTCCAATAAACACTGAATGTGTCACTTTTATAGGCTTCAGAGAGTAACAATGGGTTTATATAAACAGCTGAAATTTTTCCTCTTTGGTAGGCAAGACCTTCTATTATCCTGTATAAATAACTGTTTTAGCTATGCAAATAAAATGAATTTAGAGTTTGAAAGGAACATTTTCAGAGGCAACAATAATCACAGTAAGATTCTGGATAAATGCAAAATATAATCTTAACATTAACAGTGCTAGAATAATGCAGCCAATGTAATTTCATGTTTTTAATGGGCTATAAGGAAATAATAATATATCTTCCCATTGGCTCCAAAATTTTAACGTGATGTAATTTGCACTTTCATTTTTAATATAATGTTGTGAATGGTAACTTCCATTATGACTGCCTCCCTTTGTTCTAATGAAATTTGTGGCCCAACAGTGGTACCTTAAAATTAAATTTTTTAGTCTTACTATTTGCATCAATTTATCAAATTTTGCAATTTAGTTGTTAGGGTTTTAAAAAGTAGTATTTGAGGAAGCTGTAGCAATTTAGTGTAGACATTGTTTTGTGCAGATGATGGTACTGTGTTCCGAGAAGTGTTTATATACCTGAGGTTCCATATGTCATTCCTAGCGTAGAACATAGAAAGGTCTTCAACCTTGCAGCACTATTGGGTAGGAAGGCTCTGCTAACATTCAGTTAAAACAATTTTCATGGTGAATAAAAATCAAGGTATAATAATGAAAAGGATGCAGAATCTGATTTTATGGGTCCTGGATTTGAGAGCCCCCTGTGTGCCTTCCTTGCATTCTCCAAGGCCTGAGTAAGTGACTCGTTGTATCTCATGCAGCATCACTTGTGAAGTAGTAACAGTAACTCCCATCTCACTGTCATATTTTGAGGTCAAGGAGGGCGTGCATTCTGTTCACCATTGTAGTGCCAGAGCTTAGCACCGTGCCTAGCACAGAGGACATCCACCAAAACTATTAGTTGGGTGAATAAAGAATGAAAAAGTGTGTGAATTAAGAAAAGAGTTTGGAGGCAGAGTGTTCACGATCCACTTTATGTAGTTGTTTAAGCTGGAAAGGGTGTTGATTTGAATCATTAATTATATAATACATCTCATATTAATACTGGGTATTATTTCTGGTATTTACTCCGCTGTAACTGACTTATTAAAGCTATGGACTTGCCCAGTTGCAGTAAGAAGTCTCTTCAGCCTTTCTCACCATCACCATCCCTCACAGGTGATACTTTTCCCACTTCTTCATCCCTATCTTCAGTTTCCCGTTGGCTTTGTATTTTGTATTTCAAGCTCCTCCATCAATCCCCAGACAAGCCATTAGCTCACTCTCTCAGGCAGGTGATACTTTCCCACTTCTGGATTCGTCCCTAGGCTGTCACTCTCTAGTTTCCCGTGGCTTTGTATTGGTAGTTATGAAAGTCTGACCAACTCTAGTATCACAGCTTCAATCTTCACCAGATTTCAAGCTCCTCCATCCCCTAGACCAGGGTTACTCAGGCAGGTTATACTTTCCCACTTCTGGATTCATCCCTAGGCTGTCACTCTCTAGTTTCCCGTGGCTTTGTATTTGTAGTTACGAAAGTCTGACCAACTCTAGTATCACAGCTTCAATCTTCACCAGATTTCAAGCTCCTCCATCCCCTAGACCAGGGTTACTCAGGCAGGTTATACTTTCCCACTTCTGGATTCATCCCTAGGCTGTCACTCTCTAGTTTCCCGTGGCTTTGTATTGGTAGTTATGAAAGTCTGACCAACTCTAGTATCACAGCTTCAATCTTCACCAGATTTCAAGCTCCTCCATCCCCTAGACCAGGGTTACTTCAGATGGGGCAACCCGTAATGAGAAAGGATGCTGGGGTTGAGGCTTCTGTTTTTCTCTCCACTTATTTAGCACTCTGCTACTTTCACCTTCACTGATCCCCAAGGTTGGCAACTTAGGGGAGGAAAGGGAGTTAAGAGGATAGAAAGATTTTCACTCAACTTTTACAATTATAATCTGGAATTGGTGTTCCCTGGGTATGGCAGATGGTGAGCTTACGTTTTCTCTTGTGTGATCCTTAGATGGGTTACTAGAAAATTCTGCACTGCTGGAGTGGCCCAAAGTCAATTTTCCTGATGCTTATAACTAACTCCCTGCTCCCCTCCCAGTCCTGCTGCTATGGTCCCATTGTCCATCTAGAACAACCCTCTTGGGTGGAATCTCCGTTAAGACAAACCCCAAACAGCTGACTTCCATGGAGCTTGCCTCTGGCCCATGAGTGTGTTAGTTTGTTAGGGCTGCCATAACAGAATACCACAGAATAGAAATTTAACAACAGAAATTTATATCTTCACAGTTTTGGAGGCCAGAAGTGTGAGACTGAGGTGTCAGCAGGTTTTTCTTTTTCTTTTGTTGTTGTTGTTGTTGTTTTTTCTGAGGCCTCTGTCCTTGTCTTGTAAGTGGCAGTCTTCTCTCAGTGTCTTCACATGATTTTCCCTGTGGGTGTGTCTGTGTTGAAATTTCCTCTTATAAGGACATCAGTCATATTGGGTTAGGATCTACCCTAATGACCTAATTTTATCTCTTTTAAGGTCCTATCTCCAAGTAAAGTAACATTCTCGGGTACTGGGGGTTAGGACTTCAACATATAAACTTTGAGGGGATACAATTCAGAACGTAACTAGAAATACAGATATTCAGGACCGGCCAACCACATTCTGCAAGTTCAGGCAATCACCAACAAAGCCTTTTCTCTTGTCGTTTGGCCACCAGTCAGCTCCGTCCAGTTGGACTCATGTGCAAGTCAGACACCAGTTCCTATGTCCTTCAAATTCCAGAGGACACATGCCAAGTTTTCCCAGTTGTTCTCTTGTTTCGAAGAGTGTGTAGAGGAATCTTCAACTCAGTCATCGAAAATTCCCTCTTCAAAGAAACCCCTTTATAAGCATCTTCCTTCTCTTCTTTTACATGTCTGATGGGAAGGGTAGTGATTGATTAATGATGGCAGGATCACAGGGACGTGGGTGGTCCAGTGCTTTGACTCCTATCAAATTGTTCCTGGTTTGGGAAGCTTCTCCAGAAGCTCTTCTGCTATTATAAACAATACTTTAATGAGTGTACATGAACTGAGGTCACTGTATACATTCACACTATTTACTTATTTGCTAGATACATTCGTAGAAGTCATTATTTATGGTGTCTTTTGATAAGTGAAATATTTTATTTTTAATGTTAAAATTTTTGATCTTTTTATTTATAGTTTGGGTTTTGATGTTTTATTTTAGAGAATTTTCTCTGATTGGAAATCCTAAACATATTTATGTATATTTCCACATAGGAGGATTATGATTTCTGCTTTTAGGATTTTAAAGGACCTAGAATGTATTTTTAAATTTATGGCAAGGGGTATGAATCTCATTTTTTCCTATGATCACATAACCATTGTCCCAAAAGCACTGTTTGAGGAGTACTTCCTCTATTGACTTTTAAGGCCACCTGTATCATATATCAAGGGTCCATATATGTACAAGACTGTTTCTGTGCTTTGTATTCTGTTATGTTGATTTTTTTTGTTGATTCCCATATCACTACTACGTTGTCATAATTACTACAGCTTTGTAAGTAGTCTTAACATTTGCTGGGGCAAGTTTCCTAAAACTTCAAAATGAAATTGTCTTAGCTATTCTTCACCCTTGTGTATTTGACAATAAGTCATAGAATACATTTCTCAGGTTCCATGAAAAACTTTTAAGGACATTTTGTTTGAAAATAAATGAAATTTATAGATCTGTTAAAGATAATTGGCATTTTAATAAAGTTCCACCTGCATTAATATATTTATCCATTTAAGTAATTCCTGTTTTGTGAGCTTCAATAATACAAAAATTTTTTCTAAGCAATTAAAGTTTTCCTGTTAGATTTTTTCTTAAATGCCTTATAAGTTGCAATCTCCCCAAATCATAACATTCATATGAGAAAATGTCAGCAGTGGAACACCAATTTCCTAGTCCCATACCATCCCGCTTCCTAAAACTCAGTGCTGTTCACATTTTAAGCTTTTAGGAGGGCAGAGTTAAGTTGAAAGTGCTGAGAAGTAGGCAGAGATGAGAGAGAGGGCATTTAATTAATATAAAATTGAAGTCGTCAATGACATTGGAAAAAATAACATGCTTTCCTTTGGACTATGTGTACACGGGCTCCCAAAGACCAAATGGAAAAACCTCGTTAAGTTCTTTTCCACTTGGTGACTCTGCTGTGTGATTTAACTTAGCAGTGACATCTACTCAAAAAATTAAAAACAAAAAATGGATGGCAGTTCATAGACTGCTAGTATCATTCTTTATTAAGCTAGTCTAATGTTGAGAGGTGTTTCAACATGTGATTTGACATAGAGATCACCTCAGAAAGGTAGAATAAGTTTTTTTTTGTTTTCTGTTAAGTGGCTCCTTCAGTAAACATTGATTTAGTGTTATGATCCAGGCACCGTACCAGGTGCTGAGGAAGCCACGATGAATATGACACAGTCTTCAACCTCAAAGAACTTACAAGGAGATAAGACACCCAAGTGTGCAGTGAAGAGTTCCAGGGGATAAGGCAGCATATGTGCAGGGCACAGTGGGCATTCCCAGGAATGGACACTCATTTCTACCTTGGATTACAAGAACAGCTAAATTTCCCAGATAGTTGGCTGTGGCTGGGATGCAATAGAGAGGGAGTAATTACATAGGTAAAAGATGTGACATAAACTTGGAGGCATGAAGTGTTCTGGTATGTTCAAGAAACTGGTAGTAGTTTTAAGTATGGAATATGATTGAGAGGGCTTTGAGGAGAAGACAAAAGACCAGTAGAGACCAGAGCACAGATGTTTTGTAGTCTATTCCAGGGATGTAGACAGGGTAGGCAGTACAGTAAAACTGAAGGAGGGAATGGAATTAAAAAACCTGACTCTAACTAAAATTAGGACAACAGCATCAGGAAGTGCAGAAAATGGAGACATGGAGACCAGACAATTGCGTTAGTGTGAGTGAGAGATGATGTGGGACTAAAATAAAGCAATCACAGTGGAAATAGAGAAAAATGGATGAATGAAGATTTATTAAGGTGGTGGAATCAGTAGGACTTGGAAACAGGGTGTGTGTGGAGAATAGGGATGTGGGGGCTCAGGAAGAGCTACGATTCTGAGAAGATTTCTGGATATCTGGCTTGGAAAATCAAGTGACTTAGTCATATGATAGTACTACTCATCCCCCTAGGTAGATTTGCTTCTATGTGATTGATAGAAGTTTCATTATGTAGCAAGTGAACTGTAAATTGAATGTAGGGCTTGAGATGTACATTATAATACATTATGAGAGACTAAATTTTAGAACTTCCACTTGACAAAAGATTTCACAGAACATCTCTGAGTAGCAATAAAGTACTACAATTAGTTTGCATCTGTTCTATGGCATAGATGTAAGGCATAGATCATTATCAATAGCTTGTTGCCATATCTCAATCAGCTCTTTAAACATTTGCATTTACATTTATAATCTAGATATAGACTACTCATCTTGAGTTCTGAGGATGTTCAGGTCTGAATGAACAACTGATCTGAGTCAAAATCACCTGAAGGAACATAAAAATGTAATAATGTTTTTATTTTTTTCCCTATCACATTAAGTTAATAGGCAGTAAGAAAAGACTTCTATGTTTACTTGTCAGTCTGAGAAAAATTAGCACTTTAGAGTTACAGGTCACCTGCATTCTTATGCAAAGTTTGAATGCACATTCATCAAAACAGAACAAGTATTACATTAGATATAAATAACCAAGGCGACTCAAATAGTAAGCTGTTAGGAAAAAAAATCTCAAAAATCAACCTTAAGAAACTTGACAGTCATTTCAATAAGTCATTAGGTATTCAGAAACGTTGATTACATGTTGATTAAAATTAGAAAAATAACTCAGAAAATTAGAATTGAAAGTGCATCCTTTTATTAAAAACATTGATTTAATTCTTTTCTTCTTCTTGCTTCCAAATATACATGAATATTATTACTACTAACTAAAGAAGGGGTTGCTATAAATTAGTAGATGACTCATGTATTGCTATGTAACTACTAATTACTTTAATTAATTTGCTAGGAGTGAGGGGGGGAAATGTATTTTGGATTTTCTATTTCATATACACTTTTATCAATGAGATAGTCAGATTAATTCTCTTTGTTTTGAGTTTTTCTTTTCTTGTAATTAATGAGAAGATTTTAGTGTTTCATTATCTTGCAAAAGAGTTGTGCTATAGAAATACAAATAATCCTCAGAGAATATTATAAACCCCTCTGTGCAAATGAACTAGAAAACGTAGAAAAAATGGATAAATTCCTGGACATATACACCCTTCCAAGACTGTACCAGGAAGAAATTGAATCCCTGAACAGACCAGTAATGAGTTCTGAAATTAAGGCAGTAATAAATAGCCTACCAACTAAAAAGGCCCAGGACCAGATGCATTCACAGTTGAATTCTACAAGAGCTGGTACCATTCCTACTGAAACTATTCCAAAAAACTGAAAATGAGGGAACTCCTCATTTTAGGAGGCCAGCATCATCCTGATACCACACCTGGCACAGATACAATAAAAAAATAAAACTTCAGGCCAATATTCTTGATGAACCTCAATGCAAAAATCTTCAACAGAATATTGGCAAACTGAATCCAGCAGCACATCAAAAAGCTTATTCATGACAATCAAGTAGGCTTTATCCTAGGGATGCAAGGTTGGTTCAAAATATGCAAATCAATAAATGTGATTCGTCACATAAACAGAACTAAAGACAAAAACCACATGATTATCTCAATAAATGCCAAAAAGGCTTTTGATAAATTGCAATATCCCTTCATGTTGAAAACTCTCAATAAACTAGGTATTGAAGGAACATATCTCAAAATAATAAGAACCATCTATGACAAACCCACAGCCAATATCATACTGAATGGGCAAAAGCTGGAAGCATTCCCATTGAAAACCAGCACAAGACAAGAGTACCCTGTCTCAACACTTGCATTCAACATAGTATTGGAAGTTCTGACCAGGGAAATCAAGGCAAGAAAAGATATAAAGGCATTCAAATAGGAAGAGAGGAAGTCAAACTATCCCCATTTGCAGGTGACATGATCCTATATATAGATCCTATATCTAGAAAACCCCATCATCTCAGCCCAAAAGCTTGTTAAGCTGATAAACAACTTCAGCAAAGTTTCAGGATACAAAATAAATGTGCAAAGAATGCTAGTATTACTATATACCAAAAACAGTCAAGGCAATTTATAGATTTGATGCTATTCCCATTAAACTACCACTGACATTCTTCACAGAACAAGAACAAGCTGTTTTAAAATTCATATGAAACCAAAAAAGAGCCCAAATAGCCAAGGAAATCCTAAGAAAAAGAACAAAGCTGGAGGCATCACACTATCTGACTTCAGACTATACTACGAAGCTATGGTAACCAAAACAGCATGGTCCTGGTACAAGAGCAAGCACATAGACCAATGGAACAGAATAGATAACCCAGGAATAAGACTGAAAACCTATAACCATCTGATCTTCAACAAACCCGACAAAAACAAACAACAGGGAAAGGATTCCCTATTCAATAAATGGTGATGGGTTAACTGACTAGACATACGCAGAAGACTGTAACTGGACCCCTTCCTTGTACCATATATGAAAATTAAATAAAGATGGATTAAATACTTAAATGTAAAATCCCAAACTATAAAAACTTGGGAAGACAACTTAGGCAATACCATTCAGGACATAGGCATCGGCAACAATTTTATGATGAAAACACCAAAAGCAATTGCAAAAAAAGGCAATATTGACAAATGGGATCTAATTTAACTAAAGAGCTTCTATACAACAAAAGAAACTATCATCAGAGTGAACAGACAACCTAGAGAATGGGAGAAAATTTTTATAATCTGTCTGACAAAGGTCTAATATCCAGAGTCTACAAGAAACTTATATTTAAGTAGGAAAAAACAAACAACTCCATTAAAAAGTGGGCAAAGGACATGAACAGACACTTTTCAAAAGAAGACATACATGTAGCCAACAATCATATGAAAAACTCAGCATCACTGATCATTACAGAAATACAAATGTAAACCAAAATGAGATACCATCTCACACCCGTCAGAATAGTGATTATTAAAAAGTCAAAAAACAACAGATGGTGGGAAGGTTGTGAGAAAAAAGGAACGCTTATACACTGTTGATGTGAGTGTAAGTTAGTTCAGCCACTGTGGAAGACAATGTGGTGATTCCTCCTTAAAGACCTAAAAACAGAAATACCATTTGACCCAGCAATTTCATTACTGGGTATGTACCTAAAGGAATATACATCATTCTATTATAAAGATATGTGCATGTGTATGTTCATTGCAGCACTATTCACAATAGCAAAGACATGGAATCAACTTAAATGTCCATCAGTGATAGACTGGATAAAATTATGTGGTACATATAGAACACAGAATATCAAGCAGCCATAAAAAATGAGATCATGTCCTTTGCAGGGACATGGATGGAGGCCATCATCCTTAGCAAACTAACACAGGAACAGAAAACCAAATACTGCATGTTCTCACTTAAAAGTAGGAGCTAAATGTTGCGAACACATGAACACATAGAGGGGAGCAACACACACTGGGGCCTTTTGGAGGGTAGAGGGAAAGAGGAGGGAGAGGATCAGGAAAAACAACTAATGGGTATTAGCTTAATATCTGGGTGACGAAATAATCTGTACAACAAACTTCCATGACACAAGTTTACCTATATAACAAACCTGCAATTGGACTCCTAAACTTAAAATTCAGTTTTACATTAGTCAAACAATTCCAAAGTAATTTGTAAGGGTAACAATGGAACATATTGAATCTTGAGAATTTACATAAAATATAGGAGATTAAAGGGTTTTTCCCAATATTCTTAGACTGTGGGGATTATAAATTATATTTTCAGAATTGTATTTTACAGAGGCCATATTTGTATATTGGAGAGGAAATAAAGTCACTGGAAACAATTATTTTTATGTTTTACAAAATATACAATATGTTTTACAAAATTGGTGCTATAGACTTTCCCCGACATTTCAGTAATTATTAGAAAATTCACTGGAAGTGTAGATGTGTGGCATTATTTCTGAGGCCTCTGTTCTGTTTCGTTGGTCTATATATCTGTTTTGGTACCAGCACCATGCTGTTTTGGTTACTGTAGCCTTGTAGTATAGTTTGAGGTCAGGTAGAGTGATGCCTACAGCTTTGTTCTTTTGACCTAGGATTCTCTTGGCTATATGGACTCTTTTTTGGTTTCATATGAAATTTAAAGTAGTTTTTTCTAATTCTGTGAAGAAAGTCAATGGTAGCTTGATGGGGATAGCATTGAATCTATAAATTACTTTAGAAAGTATGGCCATTTTCATGATATAGATTTTTTCTATCCATGAGCATGGAATGTTTTTCCATTTGTTTGTGTCCTCTCTTACTTCCTTGAACAGTGGTTTGTAGTTCTCCTTGAAAAGTTCCTTCACATCCCTTGTAAGTTATATCCCTAGTTGTTTTATTCTCTTTGTAGCAATTGTGAATGGAGGTTCACTCATGATTTGGCTCTCTGTTTGTCTATTATTGGTGTTTAGGTATGCTTGTGACTTTTGGACATTGATTTTGTATCCTGAGACTTTGCTGAAGTGGCTTACTAGCTTAAGGAGATTTTGGACTGAGACAATGGGGTTTTCTAAATATACAATCACGTCATCTGCAAACAGAGACAATTTGACTTTCTCTCTTCTTATTTGGATATCCTTTATTTCTTTGTCTTGCCTGATTGCGCTGGCCAGAACTTCCAATACTGAGTTGAATAGTAGTGGTGAGAAAGGGCATCTTTGTCTTGTGCCACTTTTCAGAGGGAATTCTTCTAGCTTTTGCCCATTCATTATGATATTGGCTGTTTGGTTTATCATAAATAGCTCCTATTCTTTTGAGATACATTCCATTAATACCTAGTTTATTGAGAGTTTTTAGCATGAAGGGGTATTGAATTTTATCAAAGGACTTTTCTGTATCTATTGGGATAATTATATGATTTTTGTCATTGGTTCTGTTTATATGATAGATTACATTTATTGATTTGTGTATGTTGAACTAGCCTTGCATCCCAGGGATGAAGCCATCTAGATCATGGTGCATAAGCTTATTGAAATCCTTGACGAACCTGCCAAAACAAGCAATGGGGAAAGGATTACCTATTTAGTAAGTGGTGTTGGGAAAACTGGCTAGCCATATGCAGAAAACTGATACTGGAACCCTTCCTTATACCTTATACAAAAATTAACTCAAGATGGATTAAAGACTTAAATGTAAGACATAAAACCATAAAAACCCTAGAAGAAAACCTGGGCAATACCATTCAGGACATAGGCATGGGCAAAGACTTCATGACTAAAACACCAAAAGCAATGGCAACAAAAGCCAAAATTGACAAATGAGATAGAATTAAACTTAAGAGCTTCCACACAGCAAAAGAAACTATCATCAGAGTGAGCAGACAACCTACAGAATGGGAGAAAATTTTTGCAATCTATTCATCTGACAAAGGGCTAATATCCAGAATCTACAAAGAAATTAAACAAATTTACAATAAAAAATCAACCCCATCAAAAAGTGGCTGAAAGATATGAACAGACAGTTCTGAAAAGAAGACATTTATATGGCCAACAAACATATGAAAAAAAGCTCATAGTCACTGGTCATTAGAGAAACGCAAATCAAAACCACAGTGAGATACCATCTCATGCCAGTTAGAATGGTGATCATTAAAACATCAGGAAACAACAGATGCTGGAGAGGATGTGGAGAAATATGAACACTTTTACACTGTTGGTGGGAGTGTAAATTAGTTCAAGCATAGTAGAAGACAGGGTGCTAATTTCTCAAGGATCTAGATCCAGAAATACCATTTGACTCAGCAATCCCATTACTGGGTATATACCCAAAGGATTGTAAATCATTCTACTCTAAAGACACATGCACATGTATGTTTATTGCAGCACTGTTCACAATAGCAAAGACTTGGAACCAATCCAAATGCCCATCAATGATAGAATGGATAAAGAAAATGTGGCACATATATGCCATGGAATACTATGCAGCCATAAAAAAGGATGAGTTCATGTCCTTTGGAGGGACAAGGATGAAGCTGGAAACCATCATTCTCAGCAAACTAACATAGGAACAGAAGACCAAACACTACATGTTCTCACTTGTAAGTGGTAGTAGAACAATGAGAACACATGAACACAGAGAGAGGAACATCATATACTGAGGCCTTTTGGGAGGTAGGGGGCTAGGTGACAGATAACATTAGGAGAAATACCTAGTGTAGATGATGGGTTCATGGGTGCAGCGAACCACCATGGCACATGTATACCTATGTAACAAACCTGTACATTCTGCACATGTATCCCAGAACTTAAAATATAATAATAATAAAAAAGAAAGACTAAGACTTTTGAAATAGCCAACAAAATCCAGTGTTATTCTAAGACACGGGCTTTTAAAGATCTGCATACAGGGTGTATTGATCTTCCATATTTTTAAAAAGCCTACAATGTGCTTTCATCAATGAGTTTAAAAATATTTTCTTCTTTGTAGCAAACTTCTAAATTTTATTGCTTCTACTTTTTCAGTCTACTTCTCTACACCTTGCCGATTGCTTTGTATCAGAAAGAGATTCATATAAGATGATAATATGCTCCTGGAAATATTTCAGCAGACCATCACATCTCATTCTTTATGGTAGAATAATTTTTAAGCCTTCTTGAGGTGATGTAAACCAAACTGTTCCTAACTGTAAGTCCTAAATATTTCTATGCTTCACATAATTCATCTGGTGATTATGAAGCTTGCATTTTAAAATTAGGATTTTATACTATATGTTGTTGTACAAATGTTTAGCAAATCATACAAATGGTGATACAGTGTTTCCTTTTGTATTCCCAGTGTCTCTTGAAATGTTCTCCTTATTTTACATTTAAAATATCTCTTCCTGGATATCTTATATTAAACTATGTGTGTCTGTGTCTCATATATAGATGGATATATATAAAATAGGAATATATATATATACACACACACACATATATTATATGCCCATATATGGTATATATTTTCACAGTGATATGTGGCTTTTTTTCTATTTTTTTAGGAGGAAAATGCAGTTTCCTATGTGAGTGCACTAAAGTGACTTTCAGCAGATTTTCAGAGTTGCTGGGCTGATGGAAAAATCACAAAATATATTACTAGGGGAAGAGGAAAGGTGTTTTTTTTACTCTGCTTGAGAAGTGACAGAATAAAAGAATCCTTGAGAAATGTGTCAAATAGATCTTTTCCCCCCTTGCGGAAAAGAGTCTGACGCTATAAAGAAAAGGCAGCCTTTGTGAGCCTTACTTGCAAACTGTGCCAGCCTACCTGAGCTTTTTGTTCATTCTTAACACATTGAACATCTTGAAGTATCTAAGAATATTGAGATAGAGAGTCGCAGTATAATCTAAGGTAGAGTGCTGTTCTAATGAACAGTTCTGAAGTGGAAGTTGAGTAGGATATTTTTTGGTACCCTAATAAGTGGTTCAAACTTTGAAATACTTCCAGCGTTAAAGAAAAATCCCAAGTATGTATGGATATGAAAATTGCATTAATCGGTCAGACTCCATGAGACCTGTCTTGTAGTTTCCTGGGCTGTGGTAACGCTGCTTTTATGTTAATCTCAAATAGTCATCCTCTGAAGCAATTCAAGCTGGCTATATTTTCTTTCTTATACTCAGAAGGAAATGTATAGTCTTTTGATAGATTTCTTCATGAATCTTTGTTCATTTCTATGTTGGTTAGTGTGTTCTCTCTGAAACTCTAAGGAATTAGAAACATTTTATTGCATAAAACTTACCATTCATGTAGTCTAATTCAACATAACCTCAATTTCCTGTACCAAGTACATGATTAATATATATTTGGGTCATGATGACAAATAATGTACATGGAAACACTACTGGTAATGAGCTCTAACAAAGGGTAGGAATCTTTGTTCATTTCTATGTTGGTTAGTGTGTTCTCTCTGAAACTCTAAGGAATTAGAAACATTTTATTGCATAAAACTTATATTCTAATGAATGAATGATTTATAATGAACTATAGGGGTTACAAACTTATCTATAAACTGTAAACTGTAAGGGTTACAAGTTTATTTATAAAAAATAGCTCCATATTTTGTTTTCCTAATTCAGCCTAATTTTTACTCCATATGCCCATTTTACTTCAGTGAGAAAAATTCATTTTGATCATTGCCAGTGCCTTCTTCCCGGGATAAATATATAGATTCTGGGAATAAGGGTTGTAGTGACTTAATAGAATTCCAGGAGATTGGAAGAGTGGAAACCATATATTGCCCGTCTGTGTGAAGATCTAGTGATATGTTGGTTGTCCCATTTGAACCTTGGTCTTTGATTTCTGAAGATCATGCTGAAATGTAGCTTGGCCCTGTCTGCCTGGACCTTTTATATCTTGGTGGCATCTTTGCTTCTTCTAGGACTTTGTTGGGGACATAAGAATCATTCCACTATTCTAGTGCCTTGTTAGTGACATAGAGCCTGGGCTAGCTCAGTCCATTATCCACCCGTGCCACTGAATCTGCCCCTATAACTTTATAAAATTAACCAGAAAAAAGGGAGAGAGAGAAATGAAATAGACCCAGCTTGCAGCACACTGAACATTAATTATTTGGTCAGCTTACTGCCTGACCCCTTCCTCATAGTTGATTGCCTCTTGCCTCAGAATCATGTAGACCCTGTTACAAGATTATAGATTGCCCTAACTGCTCTACAGGTAACAACTTGAACATTATGCAGCATTAAGTTTTCCCTTTGAGATATTTTTTCAGGTCCTTCCCACTAATGAAACTGCTTACTCAGCTGGTCTGCAGGACCACAAGGAGCTGAATCATCAAAGAATGCAGTTCGCACATACTGATGACTTCCTCCTCCTTACCCAGACCCATCAATGACCCCAATTATTCAGCCCCTCACCCTCCAAGATCTCCATAAAACCTCCAGCCCAGAACTCCTCCGGGAGATGCATTTGTGTGTCTCCTCCTATCTCCTTGTTGGGTGCCCTGCAATCATTAAACTCTTTCTCTGCCCTGAACCCTGGTGTCTCAGTGCAGTGGGTCTCTTATTGCTTAGTGGGCATAGGAACCTATTGGCGTGTAACACCACCTTGTGAGGACTCTTTCTAGGGAAGATATATTCTTTGCTCTTGGTCTCACACACTTAGCACACACAGGGCTCTAACATACTTACCTCCAGGGCTGCTGACTCTCTGGAGAGGCAGGTTTCAGAATCTCTTTATCTGGGACATATATTCATCTATATTGTCATTAATTTCTCCTCTGTGTTTCTTTCCCTCCTTGTCTCCTCCTAGCCCACACCTATAAACTCTTTAAAAAAATATATGCACCCCTCAAAAAAATTTGGTGTTCTCTTATTTCTCTAAGAAATTTGTCAGTTCAAACACAAAACTCCGAAAGATATTAATACATTCCCTTTCCTGGACCTTTGCTTCCTCACATTCTTCCTTTGAGGAAAGAAGCAGAAAATAGCAGGGCAGCTCTAACAGGGGACTGGGATGAAGATGAGAGACTAAGAAATGTAAACTGCACCGATTAGTATCTTGGAAATATTATATTACTGCATTAAATGTAATAATCCTTAGTGAAACTAAGCATTTTGGTAGAGGGATGTCATAGGAAGAAAACATCTAAACTTCTATTTGACTGTGAAAGATGGATTTTTGAACACATTTATTATCAATAGAGATAATCATCAATAGAGATAATAAATCACATAAAAATATGTTGTCGGACTCGGCGCGGTGATGCACACCTGTAAACCCAGCACTTTGGGAGGCCAAGGTCGGTGGATCACCTGTGGTCAGGGGTTTGAGACCAGCCTGACTAACATGGTGAAACTCTCTCTCTACTAAATTAAAAAAAAAAAAAAAAGTTAGCCGAGCATGGTGGTGCATGCCTGTAATCCGAGCTACTTGGGAAACTGAGGCAGGAGAATCACTTCAACCCAGGAGTGGAGGTTGCAGTGAGCTGAAATTGTGCCATTGCACTCCAGCTTGGGAAACATGAACGAAACACCATCTGAAAAAAAAAAAGAAAAAAAAAAGTGTGTTGTCTTTTTCTGTTCATCTGCATTGATGATCACAACACCAGAATCATCTGCATTGATGACCACAACACTAGAATAAGACAACATACTTTTATGTGATCAGAATCTCTTCTAAGGCAAATTTAGAATTCTTTTAAATATAATAAGTTATATGCTCCTCTTTAGTCTCATGTGATCCCATCTTTAATTCAAATGAATGAGCAGGGGTATTTTAAAAGGCAAACTGAAATGTTAAAGAAAAAAAATGGTTCTCCTTGATTTTTTTTTCCTATCTTAGTATTATCTTTTTTTTTTTAGTATTAGCTTAAATACTTAGTATTATCTTAGTATTTCCTATCTTAGCTTATCTTTTCCTATCTTAGTATTATAAAAAAAGGTTATACACAACACAGTGTACAAGGGTCACCAAGCTTGTTCCATAGGTTATAATACTCCCAGAGCCCTGAGAGTGAAACGTCTGGAGGCTTACTGGGCTTTCGGTGCTTCTCTTTGAATAGTGGTTTCTTTAGCTACAAAAGGCTTTAGGAGCTCCTCTGGAAACAAGCCTCAAAGACAGAACCTTTAAAAATAAAGGTTCTCTTCTACCCTACGGCTAGCCTTTATGTGAGTAGGCACTGTGGGTACATTGTAATGGAAATTGGGGTTTTATTTCTAAGTCCCGATGCAGGCGAAATGAAGAAACTGAACTTGGATGAAGGTTGAGGTGCTGGTGACAGTATTTTGTCATTAAAGCAGTGACAATGGCTTAGAAAGCCTGGCTGTAAATTCACACTGCTATTCGGCATATGTCACTTTGAAAGAGTCTAAAAATTATCTGTAAAACCAGCCCTGGATATTCAAATATGTTTTTATACAAGGCAGATCATTACTTGTGATTAATTGCAAAGAAGTGTGGTCTGTGTCCCTGTGGGTATGAACCAGCACTGGCTCTTCTCTTTAGCGGCTGGCTGGGGGCAGCAGACAAGAAAGATAACCTTTACCACGAGCAAGTAAATTTACTGTCCTTTCCTAGATTGAACTAATTCTTGAATTAGTGATGGCATTCAAGACATAATTGGTGTAGAGACAGGTTACGGGTGCCTGAGGAAAATGTCAGGGGAAGCAGAACATGAAGGGCCTTGAATGCCATGCTCTCAACTTTCAGGTTTGTCTGAGCCATCACTGGATGTGTATAAGCAGGTGAACGGCATGAGCATCTGTGAATCATGCATGGTAACATTTGCATTTTAGGGGAATCATTTTGAAAACAGTGTGAACATTTGGCTACTCTGAAGAAGTCAAAGTAGTGAGTATTTCATGTTTATTCTTTCTAGGTCTTCTGTTTTACCTGCTTAACTCCTTCAATAGCTATTACCCTAGGAGGAGGAAAATTAAATCACTCACTCAAGGTCATACAAACAGGAGGTGACACCTCATTTTTTTCCTACAGTATTATGATGTGTCTTGCTGAAGTCTGGGGGACTAGTAAGGAGGATACTTTAGTGATCCAAATAAAAATTCATGAAGTCTTGACAAAGACATAGAATTAAATATAGACAGTTAAAAGGTTGAATTAACTGGACTTGGTACATGACTTAAGGTAGGGAAGAAGAGTTTAGAATTATTCTTTGGGTTGTGAATGGGGGAAATGGGTAGATATTGCTGTTAGCATAGAAGATAAGAATTGTGAATCCTGAACAAATGTTTTATTTTATATGTGGTGAGGGATTGGGATTCCTGTGGGACTTATAGAGGAGATATATAGTAGAATGTTGACAAAATGGACCTGGAGACCAGGAGAATGTTTGGGGCTAGAGAGACAGATTTGTGCTGATAAATATGTAAATGGTGGCTGGAAGAACACATTGTGCATGCGATTGTCCAAGAAGTGAGTGGAGAGAGATGAAACTTGAGGAACAAGCATATTTAAGGCAGAGATTGTTTCCTGTGTGTAGAAATCCCACTTAGGTAGCATGGAAAATATCACTTCCCATAGTCTATATCCAGGGATGCTGATGAGCATCCAGGGAATTCTCATGTTAGTGGATAACACTTGGGAAACATTCATTTATGGGATGAACAGTTGGAATCTGAGAGAAGGGTTACTAAAATGGTAGAAAAAGTAACAGAAGTCTGGGCACGGTAGCCTACACCTGTAATCCAGGCACTTTGGGAGGCCGAAGTGGGTAGATCACCTGAGGTCAGGAGTTCGAGACCAGCCTGGCCAACATGGCGAAACCCCATCTCTACTAAAAATGCAAAAATTAGCCGGGTGTGGTGGCGGTCTTCTGTAATCCCAGCTACTCAGGAGGCTGAAACAGGAGAATTACTTGAACCCGGGAGGCGGAGGTTGCAGTGAGCTGAGATAGCGCGACTGCACTCCAGACTGGGTGACAAAGCAAGACTCCACCTCAAATAAATAAATAAATAAATAAATAAATAAATAAAAAAAAATGAAAAGAAAAGAAAAAGTAACAGGGAATTGTCAGTCTCAGAAGTCAAGGGAGGAGAAGCTCTAAAGAAATAAGGCATTATCATCAATGTTGAAAATTTCAGAGAGCATATAACTTGGACTGAGGGGTAGCTTATTCTGGCTGGCTGTTGTGTTGCTCACTTTCTACATTGAGGCACAGCCCTATTTCCTTCCGGTGCTACCTGCTTTCCTCAATTCTTTAATGCGGTAAATACTCAAGGGCTTTCTTTCTCTGGGGAATGCTGCCTTCTTTCTCCATTTCTGGACACTGACTTCCAAATGAGGAAACAATTCACTTTTACCAATAATCAGATTGAATGTTGTCCCACACCAAAAAGACACAAAAACAACAAACAAAAGGAGGACTTACCGCTTACATCACCACCATCACATTTCATCCCTGAAATATAGGAGCATTTTCTCCAGAAGCAGGATGCTGCAGGCATATTGGAAATGGCATACGTTTGTTCAGGCAACCCTGTACTCTCATATCAAATGTGCTACTCAGATCTGAGAGGTTACTTTATCCTCAAAATATTTGCTTTTGCTTCAAGAGTGAGGGTGCTTGTTTTACAGCATGAAATCATTTGCCAATCCACCTCCTTCCCATCTCCCAATATACCGCAGCCTTGTGGAAATCACCCATGGGGATCGGAACTGCGGAAGTGGTCAGTAAGCAAACAGTAAATGCTATTCATAAATCTCTAAGTCAAGCTTGAAGCAAACTCACACAGAACACCAGAAAATGAATTTTATTTTAAATCGAAACAGGGATCAGGAGATATAGCTTGGGATTTGGAGATGATTAAATGTTGGATTCAGTTAAGAGGTTTCACCTCTCCAGAAAATATAAGGCAAACAGTCCCATGACTGACCTATAGATCTTTGCTGTATTTGGCATAATAAAATGACAGAGCTGATCGTGTGTTACTTTAACAGACCTTACTACGACTTGACTGAAGTGTTGAATTCGGAACACAGGGAAGTCAATTTTTGGTTCAGTAGCTATGATAGTTTATTTTGAATTTAAAATTATTTTTGCATAAAATTGTTTGGTAGTTCTAATAAGTATTGCCTTTGAAACCCCAGAATTGACAAGAACTTTGGGGTTTAGAATCCTTTTAATATGCTCCTACAACTTTCCTAATGGAATATGAATGTTGATAAAAAAACAGCATATCCCAACACATCTAGATATATTTTGAAATTGTATTTCTACCATTTATTGTATAATATGTGTAATCACCTTGATGCAGAAAATTGATGGTGGCCAAAGAATTTGTTGTTGGCAATCTGTTAAAAATATCTTGAAGGGTAAAATTAGAAAACAAATTAAAAGGAAACCTGATCCGTGCTTATATGAGCACAGAGAATTCTTGGTGCACATCGAGGGATGCTTAGTGCTAGCCTCTCTGTCTTGATGGTTACTTCCTCATGTCTCCCCCTCCGGCTTCCTCTGAAGCTTCATTAGGGCAAACCTTAATAAATTTCTCCTCCCATCCTTCTTGTCTTGTACACCATTTTTATGGTTAAAGCCTCTATCCTCCTACACTTTCAGGGACTGTATGTCTTTTCTTAAATATCTGGTTTTTTGAATAAGAAATTGTATGTATCACTGAAATATCCCATATATAAAATTAGATATCTTTATGTTCCAATTAACAAGTGTTACATATCAGTATTATGCTTCTCATGCGCTAAGTAGAAAAAAAATCAACAACATATATATCTGTAAAAGCAGAGACAGCATAAATAGCTGAGCTCTGGCTTGCAAAATAGTGCAGTGACAGCCACTTTGGACTCATAAATGAGATGTTTGAAAAGGGCATGGATAGGGCAATAGAAAAAAATACTTTGCTTAGCAACACACCTGTTTTTCCTGTTAATATTGATTCTTGTGAGATGGACTTCTTCAATTAGAACTCCTTTTGCCTTTTTTTGTCCCCACTATTGAGCTTTCCAACATGAAACTAAACATGAACATCAAAGGAATGTTTGGTATAAAGCAAGCAATTGAGAACACCTCTGCTAAATGTGTAATTCTTATCTTGAGTAGACAAAGTAACAAAAAACACATAGCGATTAGAGTGATAAAGTTCATTTATTTGTTCTTAAAATTAAATAGATTAAAAATATAAAATAATTATGAAGTGTAGTTACATATGCTTTCACGAAAGAAAATTTATACCTAATTTCTGTATGAAATTCATTGCATTTTTCCTTCCACATGCATCCTTTGTGTTATGAGTTAGGTGTAAAAATTAACATACCAGCTTTGGAAGTCTTTTTTTGAGGGTTGAGAGCTAAATATTTGGTTTCAAGAGGTTTTAACCCCATTAAATCTCAAACTCTTGGAAGTGAAGGTCCCTTCCTTTGGTGTTTACTCAAGTTTGTTTGTTTTTAGATTTATCTTTCTTTTTTTTTTTTTTTTTTTTTTTTTATTCTTTTTTTTTTTTTTTTAAATTTATTTATTATTATTATACTTTAAGTTGTAGGGTACATGTGCATAACGTGCAGGTTTGTTACATATGTATACTTGTGCCATGTTGGTGTGCTGCACCCATCAACTCGTCATTTACATCAGGTATAATTCCCAATGCAATCCCTCCCCCCCCCTCCCCATGATAGGCCCCGGTGTGTGATGTTCCCCTTCCTGAGTCCAAGTGATCTCATTGTTCAGTTCCCACCTATGAGTGAGAACATGCGGTGTTTGGTTTTCGGTTCTTGTGACAGTTTGCTAAGAATGATGGTTTCCAGCTGCATCCATGTTCCTACAAAGGACACAAACTCATCCTTTTTTATGGCTGCATAGTATTCCATGGTGTATATGTGCCACATTTTCTTAATCCAATCTGTCACTGATGGACATTTGGGTTGATTCCAAGTCTTTGCTATTGTGAATAGTGCTGCAATAAACATACGTGTGCATGTGTCTTTATAGCAGCATAATTTATAATCCTTTGGGTATATACCCAGTAATGGGATGGCTGGGTCATATGGTACATCTAGTTCTAGATCCTTGAGGAATCGCCATACTGTTTTCCATAATGGTTGAACTAGTTTACAATCCCACCAACAGTGTAAAAGTGTTCCTATTTCTCCACATCCTCTCCAGCACCTGTTGTTTCCTGACTTTTTAATGATCGCCATTCTAACTGGTGTGAGATGGTATCTCATTGTGGTTTTGATTTGCATTTCTCTGATGGCCAGTGATGATGAGCATTTTTTCATGTGTCTGTTGGCTGTATGAATGTCTTCTTTTGAGAAATGTCTGTTCATATCCTTTGCCCACTTTTTGATGGGGTTGTTTGTTTTTTTCTTGTAAATTTGTTGGAGTTCTTTGTAGGTTCTGGATATTAGCCCTTTGTCAGATGAGTAGATTGCAAAAATTTTCTCCCATTCTGTAGGTTGTCTGTTCACTCTGATGGTAGTTTCTTTTGCTGTGCAGAAGCTCTTTAGTTTAATGAGATCCCATTTGTCAATTTTGGCTTTTGCTGCCGTTGCTTTTGGTGTTTTAGACATGAAGTCTTTGCCCATGCCTATGTCCTGAATGGTACTACCTAGGATTTCCTCTAGGATTTTTACGGTATTAGGTCTAACATTTAAGTCTCTAATCCATCTTGAGTTAATTTTCGTATAAGGAGTAAGGAAAGGATCCAGTTTCAGCTTTCTACTTATGGCTAGCCAATTTTCCCAGCACCATTTATGAAATAGTGAATCCTTTCCCCATTTCTTGTTTCTCTCAGGTTTGTCAAAGATCAGATGGCTGTAGATGTGTGGTATTATTTCTGAGGACTCTGTTCTGTTCCATTGGTCTATATCTCTGTTTTGGTACCAGTACCATGCTGTTTTGGTTACTGTAGCCTTGTAGTATAGTTTGAAGTCAGGTAGCGTGATGCCTCCAGCTTTGTTCTTTTGACTTAGGATTGTCTTGGAGATGCAGGCTCTTTTTTGGTTCCATGTGAACTTTAAAGCAGTTTTTTCCAATTCTGTGAAGAAACTCATTGGTAGCTTGATGGGGATGGCATTGAATCTATAAATTACCTTGGGCAGTATGGCCATTTTCACGATATTGATTCTTCCTATCCATGAGCATGGTATGTTCTTCCATTTGTTTGTGTCCTCTTTCATTTCACTGAGCAGTGGCTTGTAGTTCTCCTTGAAGAGGTCCTTTACATCCCTTGTAAGTTGGATTCCTAGGTATTTTATTGTCTTTGAAGCAATTGTGAATGGAAGTTCATTCCTGATTTGGCTCTCTGTCTGTTACTGGTGTATAAGAATGCTTGTGATTTTTGCACATTTCTTTTGTATCCTGAGACTTTGCTGAAGTTGCTTATCAGCTTAAGGAGATTTTGGGCTGAGACAATGGGGTTTTCTAAATATACAATCATGTCATCTGCAAAGAGGGACAATTTGACTTCTTCTTTTCCTAACTGAATACCCTTGATTTCTTTCTCTTGCCTAATTTCCCTAGCCAGAACTTCCAACACTATGTTGAATAGGAGTGGTGAGAGAGGGCATCCCTGTCTTGTGCCAGTTTTCAATGGGAATTTTTCCAGTTTTTGCCCATTCAGTATGATATTGGCTGTGGGTTTGTCATAGATAGCTCTTATTATTTTGAGGTACGTTCCATCAATACCGAATTTATTGAGCGTTTTTAGCATGAAGGGCTGTTGAATTTTGTCAAAAGCCTTTTCTGCATCTATTGAGATAATCATGTGGTTCTTGTCTTTGGTTCTGTTTATATGCTGGATTATGTTTATTGATTTGCGAATGTTGAACCAGCCTTGCATCCCAGGGATGAAGCCCACTTGATCATGGTGGATAAGCTTTTTGATGTGTTGCTGAATCCGGTTTGCCAGTATTTTATTGAGGATTTTTGCATCGATGTTCATCAGGGATATTGGTCTAAAATTCTCTTTTTTTGTTGTGTCTCTGCCAGGCTTTGGTATCAGGATGATGTTGGCCTCATAAAATGAGTTAGGGAGGATTCCCTCTTTTTCTATTGATTGGAATAGTTTCAGAAGGAATGGTACCAACTCCTCCTTGTACCTCTGGTAGAATTCAGCTGTGAATCCATCTGGTCCTGGACTTTTTTTGGTTGGTAGGCTATTAATTATTGCCTCAATTTCAGAGCCTGCTATTGGTCTATTCAGGGATTCAACTTCTTCCTGGTTTAGTCTTGGAAGAGTGTAAGTGTCCAGGAAATTATCCATTTCTTCTAGATTTTCTAGTTTATTTGCGTAGAGGTGTTTATAGTATTCTCTGATGGTAGTTTGTATTTCTGTGGGGTCGGTGGTGATATCCCCTTTATCATTTTTAATTGCATCGATTTGATTCCTCTCTCTTTTCTTCTTTATTAGTCTTGCTAGTGGTCTGTCAATTTTGTTGATCTTTTCAAAAAACCAACTCCTGGATTCATTGATTTTTTGGAGAGTTTTTTGTGTCTCTATCTCCTTCAGTTCTGCTCTGATCTTAGTTATTTCTTGCCTTCTGCTAGCTTTCGAATGTGTTTGCTCTTGCTTCTCTAGTTCTTTTAATTGCGATGTTAGAGTGTCAATTTTAGATCTTTCCTGCTTTCTCTTGTGGGCATTTAGTGCTATAAATTTCCCTCTACACACTGCTTTAAATGTGTCCCAGAGATTCTGGTATGTTGTATCTTTGTTCTCATTGGTTTCAAAGAACATCTTTATATCTGCCTTCATTTCGTTATGTACCCAGTAGTGATTCAGGAGCAGGTTGTTCAGTTTCCATGTAGTTGAGCGGTTTTGATTGAGTTTCTTAGTCCTGAGTTCTAGTTTGATTGCACTGTGGTCTGAGAGACAGTTTGTTATAATTTCTGTTCTTGTACATTTGCTGAGGAGTGCTTTACTTCCAAGTATGTGGTCGATTTTGGAGTAAGTACGATGTGGTGCTGAGAAGAATGTATATTCTATTGATTTGGGGTGGAGAGTTCTATAGATGTCTATTAGGTCTGCTTGCTGCAGAGATGAGTTCAATTCCTGGATATCCTTGTTAACTTTCTGTCTCGTTGATCTGTCTAACGTTGACAGTGGAGTGTTGAAGTCTCCCATTATTATTGTATGGGAGTCTAAGTCTCTTTGTAAGTCTCTACGGACTTGCTTTATGAATCTGGGTGCTCCTGTATTGGGTGCATATATATTTAGGATAGTTAGCTCTTCCTGTTGAATTGATCCCTTTACCATTATGTAATGGCCTTCTTTGTCTCTTTTGATCTTTGATGGTTTAAAGTCTGTTTTATCAGAGACTAGTATTGCAACCCCCGCTTTTTTTTGTTCTCCATTTGCTTGGTAAATCTTCCTCCATCCCTTTATTTTGAGCCTATGTATGTCTCTGCGTGTGAGATGGGTCTCCTGAATACAGCAGACTGATGGGTCTTGACTCTTTATCCAGTTTGCCAGTCTGTGTCTTTTAATTGGAGCATTTAGTCCATTTAAATTTAAGGTTAAGATTGTTATGTGTGAACTTGATCCTGCCATTATGATATTAACTGGTTATTTTGCTCATTAGTTGATGCAGTTTCTTCGTAGCCTCGATGGTCTTTACATTTTGGCATGTTTTTGCAATGGCTGGTACCGGTTGTTCCTTTCCATGTTTAATGCTTCCTTCAGGGTCTCTTGTAAGGCAGGCCTGGTGGTTACAAAATCTCTAAGCATTTGCTTATCTGTAAAGGATTTTATTTCTCCTTCACTTATGAAACTTAGTTTGGCTGGATATGAAATTCTGGATTGAAAATTCTTTTCTTTAAGAATGTTGAATATTGGTCCCCACTCTCTTCTGGCTTGGAGAGTTTCTGCCGAGAGATCTGCTGTTAGTCTGATGGGCTTCCCTTTGTGGGTAACCCGACCTTTCTCTCTGGCTGCCCTTAAGATTTTTTCCTTCATTTCAACTTTGGTGAATCTGGCAATTATGTGCCTTGGAGTTGCTCTTCTCGAGGAGTATCTTTGTGGTGTTCTCTGTATTTCCTGGATTTGAATGTTGGCCTGCCCTACTAGGTTGGGGAAGTTCTCCTGGATGATATCCTGAAGAGTGTTTTCCAACTTGGTTCCATTTTCCCCCTCACTTTCAGGCACCCCAATCAGACGTAGATTTGGTCTTTTTACATAATCCCATACTTCTTGCAGGCTTTGTTCATTTCTTTTTCTTCTTTTTTCTTTTGGTTTCTCTTCTCGCTTCATTTCATTCATTTGATCCTCAATCGCAGATACTCTTTCTTCCAGTTGATCGAGTCGGTTACTGAAGCTTGTGCATTTGTCACGTATTTCTCGTGTCATGGTTTTCATCTCTTTCATTTCATTTATGACCTTCTCTGCATTAATTACTCTAGCCATCAATTCTTCCACTTTTTTTTCAAGATTTTTAGTTTCTTTGCGCTGGGTACGTAATTCCTCCTTTAGCTCTGAGAAATTTGATGGACTGAAGCCTTCTTCTCTCATCTCGTCAAAGTCATTCTCCGCCCAGCTTTGATCCGTTGCTGGTGATGAGCTGCGCTCCTTTGCCGGGGGAGATGCGCTCTTATTTTTTGAATTTCCAGCTTTTCTGCCCTGCTTTTTCCCCATCTCTGTGGTTTTATCTGCCTCTGGTCTTTGATGATGGTGATGTACTGATGGGGTTTTGGTGTAGGTGTCCTTCCTGTTTGATAGTTTTCCTTCTAACAGTCAGGACCCTCAGCTGTAGGTCTGTTGGAGATTGCTTGAGGTCCACTCCAGACCCTGTTTGCCTGGGTATCAGCAGCAGAGGCTGCAGAAGATAGAATATTTCTGAACAGCGAGTGTACCTGTCTGATTCTTGCTTTGGAAGCTTCCTCTCAGGGGTGTACTCCACCCTGTGAGGTGTGGGGTGTCAGACTGCCCCTAGTGGGGGATGTCTCCCAGTTAGGCTACTCAGGGGTCAGGGACCCACTTGAGCAGGGAGTCTGTCCCTTCTCAGATCTCAACCTCCGTGTTGGGAGATCCACTGCTCTCTTCAAAGCTGTCAGACAGAGCTAAATATTTCGTTTCAAGAGGTTTTAACCCCATTAAATCTCAAACTCTTGGAAGTGAAGGTCCCTTCATTTGGTGTTTACTCAAGTTTGTTTGTTTTTAGATTTATGTTTTTTTTTTTTTAACATCTGAGGTAGGTAGCTACTGCATCTCTGAATCTTAGAAAAATTGGCTGGCTAGACAAAATTTAGCTGGCAAATTTTATCCTAGGTAAGATGAAGTACATTTAATAGTCAGATAAAAAGATTTTGAGGCACTGGCCAGGAAGACAAGATCACAGTGACTTAAAATGTCAAGTGGCATGCATCCTTGAAGTGGTGTGCTCAAGGAACATTAAAAACCCACAGGGTCTGGAAAGGAAGCTTTATGATTTATACTCCATTCTCCACTTGACAAGGAGATCCTTTATCTGTAGGAGAAAAACTTGTGACAATGTTATTCATAATTAGCTTGCTTATTTTCATATGTTTGAAAGTAAAAAATTACACATTACTGAAAGCAGAAGGAAATGAAGGATGTTTTGTTACGTGTTTTTAGCAGGAATCTACATATGGCATGACAATGGTAGCATGAGTTGTAGTCCATTCAAAAGCTAATGTCTATCTAGGCTTTTGGTGAGATCATATTAAACCTTGAGGATTGTTTTTCTGTTCATTTTTCTCCTTGATTTTTATGTGATCACTTATAAAACCTTAAAAATTAAATTTCCAGGATGCACACAATGAGATTTTTAAAGCCATGCTTTCCAATCTTCAGGGATCCATATGTTTTCACAGTTATTGTTTTTGTGCCTTATATAGGGAATTTATTTATTTTACAAGGGACAAGGCAATGTATCAGACCTTCTTTTTATCAGGTGCGCACACAGGTCCTGTTGCTTGCCCTGAAGGGGCTCTTGGGTTAGTGGGAGAAACAGAGAAGTAAATAAGCAATAATGATTTTGTATGGTGAGGGATACAGTTGCGGAAAACATGGAGGATAGTGGTAATATGCAAACGGCAATACAGAGGCCAGATGTAGTCTTCAGCAAGGGATTCCCAGGGAATAAGATTATTTGGCTGAAAGATGAATCCAGGTATTCAGGCAAAGAACGAAAAGATAGTCCAAGTAACAAGAATAGTGTGTAAAAGGGTTAGAAGTGAGGACTCCAGGGAGCTGTAATTAGGTTCACTGTAGAGGAACCAGAAGGAGCTACGGAGAAAGCGGGGGAGATGGGATGGAAGCATAAGCAGGGGCCAGACCCAGACAAGCCCTGAAGGGGCTTCTGAGAGTGGTAGGGCTCCACTTTTAAGTGGAGTGAGCAAATGACTTAGAGGTGGAAAGGTCTTAGATAGAGAAATCAAAGACATTTCAAATGCCGATGTTGTAACTGAACTCCCTGTTCTGTCCTCAAACCTACTATCACAGTCTTTCACTTCTCGCTTCATGGCCATTCCACCCTTTCATTTGCCTGGTGTCATTTTTGACTCTTTCTTTCTCTCACAACCTGCATCCGTGTCAGGATATCTTGGCTCAGTCTTTAAAATCTATTCAGAATGTAGTGCCTCCGGTCTTTTGCTTCACCATCTCTCACCTGGATATTGTAAAGGGTTCCAACACCCTTCTGTCCCCATCACTTCCCCTCCAAAAACTACACCTCTGAACTTGTTTTGCTCAACCCGTCTCCATCTTTATTCCTTTTTTGTCTGATTATTCTATCAGTTCCTGAGAGAGGTTTGTTAAAAACTAGCACGATAAGTAGGGATCCACCTAGTTCTTTCTTTAGTTCTGTTTTGCCTTATAAATTTCGAGGACATGCTATTAGGCACACATATATCTAGAATTGAAATATTTCCCAGTGTATTACCGTTATGAGATGTCTCTTTTTATTTCTAGAGGGGCTTTTTCACTTCAGTGTAGTTTCTCTGTTATAATTATAGCGACACTAGCTTCCTTTGGTTAGGGTTTGCATGGTGTACCAGGTTTCCAGTCAGGAAGACAAAAATCACATTAGATATTGTAAGCAAGAGATTAACAAAGAAAATTGGTTACACAGGTTTGGAGAGGTGAAGGTAATGAAAAAGGATAACCGAGGTAACCCAGAGATAGTAACCATAGAAAACAGCAAATCCCCTTAGCCTGGGAGAAAAAAAGAAAAATGCCGCGGTAAAAGGAAGAGCCCTGTGGAATTGGTGCTAAGACCTTTAAAAAGAGTGTGCCGTTCAACACGGAGATGTGGCCTGTGGAGCTGTTCTCAGACCTCGGAGGAGCCAACTCTACCCAGTGGCTGCTTGAACCACTGAGGGGCCATGATGAGGCCGGCTCTGGGAGAGGCAATGGAGAGCGATGGGTTTGGCCTGCCACAACTGGGGCCACCTAACAGTAACAACATTAACAGAAACAAGAATATAGTAAATTAGTCCCTTCTTCCTTTCTCTGGCCTTCCAGATCCTCTCTAGTGACCCTTATTGGAAAAACTAACAGGATTTCCGCGGGCAGCCTGGAAAGGTGTGTGCAGTGTCCTAGGCCTGACATCCTAGCCCTGGCATCACAGAGCAGAATATAGCAAGGAGTTTTTAGAACTGAGGGATGAGAGTTAAATAACCAGCAAATATGGCATGTGTTTTTCTCCCTTTATTTTTATTTTTTTTATCAAACATGCATTTTAGTATGTTTACTTTTCTTCTATTTCTTGGTGGGAGTGTAAATTAGTTCAACCATTGTGGAAGGCAGTGTGGTGATTCCTCAAGGATCTAGAACTAGAAATACCATTTGACCCAGCAATCCCGTTACTGAGTATATACCCAAAGCATTATAAATTATTCTAATATGAAGACACATGCACACGTATGTTTATTGCAGCACTATTTACAATAGCAAAGACTTGGAACCAACCCAAATGCCCATCAATGATAGACTGGATAAAGAAAATGTGGCACATGTACACCATGGAATAATATGCAGCCATAAAAAATGATGAGTTCATGTCCTTTGCAGGGACATGGATGAAGCTGGAAACCATCATTCTCAGTAAACTAACATGAGAACAGAAAACCAAACACCGCATGTTCTCACTCATAAGTGGGAGTTGAACAATGAGAACACATGGACACAGGGAGGGGAACATCTCCCTTTATTTTCACCCTATATTCTTGTATATTACTTTTAATATTTTCTTATATTCTATATTCTAAAAGTATATCTATATTCTATATTCATATATTTATATTCTATATTATTCTATTTCATAATTATTCTTATATTATTAAAGTATCTCTTTTAAGCAGTATATAGTTGCATTTAAAAAAATTAAGTCTGACAGTTCTTTAGGTTAGAGAATTTATATTTAATCTGCATGATATATAATTATTATTACATTAATTACTAGCACATTTGAATTAAGACTTACCATCTTGTTATTTGCTTTTTATTTATTCTGGTTAGTTTCTTTATCTCTCTTTTATGACTTATTTTGAATTAACTATTTTAAAAGAATTGTTACATTTTTCTCCTTCGATTGACTTGGAAGATTCACATCATTTAACTATTATTTTCATGACTATTCTATTATTTATAACATAAGTATTTTACATATGAAAGTCTATTACACATAAAATTAGATTTTCCCTCTTCCCATAGGTTGAGCATCGAGTAGCCCCCACCCCGTCACTGGTTCTAAATTCCAGTTTTTGTCCCCTAGTCCTCTGGTATCTACTGAGAGCTCTGTCCAGCTCTCAGCCTGCCCAGCTCTGAGCCTCCCAGAAATCTCTTCCTAAATAAGACATAGGCCCCCCAAGAGAAAAGTAGTCTCCTATGCCAGGTGAGCTTTCCACTGCCTTCTACTCCCAAATGTGTCTATAATTTTCCAAGCCTTTTGACTCTCCAGTATCTTCTGATGACTTTTTAAAAATTCTGCTCCTCTAGTTCTCAGCTGGAGGATTGCTCTGAATTAGTCGATTACAACAGAACCTTTTTAGAGTCTGTTCTCTCTAGAGAATAATACAAGTCAGATACTATCATTCCTCTACTAAAATTCTTTCAATGGATCCTAAACTCATTCAGGGGACAAGCCAGAATTCTACTGGAGGCTTCACTCACCATTTCCTCTCTGACATCACCTGTTCCTCCTCTCAGCACTTCTCTCAGCTATGCTGATTTTCCTGTTTTTTTCTGAAACTGAGCTGACGTGCCCACACTCATATTCTTTATGTTTGCCCTTCCTTATGTCTAGGATAGGATTTTTTTTTTTTTTTACTTATCTTTTTGGCATGTCTCCTCCTCTTCCTCAAATATCTCCTCAAATATTGTTTTCTCAGTGAAGTTTTATCTCATGATTCCAGTTAAAATTGAACTCTGTAGACACTACCCATCCTTTTTCATTTACCTTTCTCCTTAGACATTATTACCTTCTAATATATTCTACAGCTCATTTATTATCATTACTTTTGATCTGTTTTCTTTCATTCTATATTCCAAAATGACAAAGAATTAAAAAACATTCAACACATATCTCCAGAATGTAGAATAGTGTCTGGCAAATAGTAGGTGCTCAATAAGTATTGTTTGAATAAAGAAATGAGTGATGTAGTTACCAGTGGAACAAGAATTCTAAATTTATATTTGACAGGTGTTAAGTAAACAGAATTAACTGTTCTGTTGGTTAAATGGCAATGATAACATTGGAGGAATCCAGGATGATAATCACATTTCTGTCCCAGGGACACTTTCTATTCCTCTGAATGGACACACTCATTTACTAAGTGACATTTAGTACCTTATTTCTTCTCTGACTCCGTTCTGGGTTGATGTCTCATATCAGCACCCTAAATGCCATAATTACATTAATGATGCTCTCCTAGTCAATGATGTCAAAGGCCAAAACATATCTTGAGGGCTATGTTCCCTGTATCTACTGAATTCAGGTAGAATTTACTAAGTGCCAATTAATTGAAAGAAATAAGTGCCACTAATGTTGAAAGGAGAGAGGGATTCCAATGGCTCAAGTGTCTCATAAAGGCTGTAGAAATAAAAGTAATCTTTCATATGCTCTCTAACATTTGGATAGGATTTGACTATCTGGAAAGATTAGGCTTTCAGCTCATACAGGGCATGAGAAAGAGCATAAATGTGAAGGTAGAGATGGGATAATGGAATGGATTTTGGAAGAATGTAGAACAGTTGGAATGGGCATGCAGGATGAGCATGTATACAGAAGCAAATATCTTTAAATTGCTTTTGAGAAAGATGAGTATCTTTGGCTTTAAAATGACAGAATTTACAATTATTCAGACTGTTTATTTAAAAGAGGAATGGAGATGAAGCTGGAGAATATATGATAGAGAAATACAGGTTACTTTAGTCCATTTTAATAACCAGGCATTTTGGAAAAATATATGTTATTTGATAAAATGTTATTTATTTAATAGATTCAAACAATGTCATACTCTTCATATTAGATTAGTGTGTCATTTTTAAAAAAGCAACAAATGTGTTTTCTATAAGGATAAGGGGTCCACTTTTAGTTTTCTGGAGGCTTATTTCCTCTCTACATATCTTACTACTGGAAGCTGTTCTTTAAGATGGGAAACCTAATAGGGAATTCACATCTTTGAGAAATGTGGATGTGCAATTCCTAGATCAGAAAAACTGTCCAGTTTTTTAAAAAACAATGGAGAGTAAAAAACACAAAGTTGACTATATATGGATGAAAGTAAATTAAAAATTAAAAATCTGATGTGAACTATTAAATGTTTTTGGAGCATTAACAGGAATCATTTTGGCTTGCTGTGGAATCAGATGTTTATCAGATCAATAACATACACTTAACTTACTCTGGCCAGCTCCTCCCTTTTGGGTGTCTGGAGTTTCAGTCACACCTTCTCCTGAGCTCTCTTAGGCAAATTGGTGTAGTAGAAGGAATCCTAGGACTAACTATGCCACTAAATAGCAACAATCTTGGGCAAGTCAATTAACTTCTTTAAATCTCAGTTTCCTCATATGAAATATCTGAGTATTGAAGAAAATACTCAGGTCGAGTGCAGTGGCTCATGCCTGTAATCCCAGCACTTTGGGAGGCCGAGGCCGGTGGATCATTTGAGGTCAGAAGTTCGAGAGCAGCTTGACCAACGTGGTGAAACCCCGTCTCTACTAATAATACAAAATTTGCCGAGTGTGGTGGTGCACACTTGTAGTCCTAGCTACTTAGGAAGCTGAGGCAGGAGAATTACTTGAACCCAGGAGGCGGAGGTTGCAGTGACCGTAGATCGCGCCATTGCACTCGAGCCTGGGCAACAAGAGCGAAACTCCATCTCAAAAAAAAAAAAAAAAAAAATACTCATTATATCACTTTCCAGTCTAACACTCCATTCTTTGATAGGAGCCTTTGTCTAGGACCTGCACCTTGTCTTGGTCTTTGGCCAGCTGCATCAGAGGATGATTACAACATGACCCAAGGTTAACTCACCACTAGCACCATATTTGCAAAAGAGTTTACTTGCTAAAGCAAACAATTAAAATGGATGTATCCATGTTCACTACAGAGGAAACGACTAAACTAAAATCTTGATCTTATAAAAGACCAACACAAGCCCTCTGAAATTGAGTGTTATCCCCGAGGAGATTTGTATTATCTAAATGAGATTTTTTCTATAGTATATATTTCCGGGACATTTGGAAAGATGAAGAGCTTAGCAGGTGCCCGTTTTAGAAGACAGAGGCTAGAGACGTGTCTGTCTTGTGGAAATGTGTACTTGTGTTTAGCTCTTGCAGTAACCCTGGCATCTGTAAATGCAGATCCTTTACCTTTAAGCTGTTGCAGATTTCACTGCTGTGTTATTTATGAGGTGTCAAAGACAGACTCAGCAGGACTGAAGGTCTTAATAAATTTATCATTTTATTGAGCACCTCAGACTATAGTTGCTAGTTATATAGCAATGTTCAGTAATTCACTTTTAGATAATTGGTTTGTATGAGGATCTATATTGTTTATCAATATAGAATGAGTAATTTACATTTATGGATTTTGTTTGCATGCAGGAAGAAGCTCAGTGAAGTCTAAAGAGCATGGGCTTTTGAGACAGGAAGACTTGGGTTGAAATTCCAGTTCTACACTTTGCTAAATGTATAATCTATATATATCTGGAAATAGTTACATAACCACCGTTAAGACTTAGTTTCCTATTTTAAAAATTTGTATAACGAAACCTAAATCATAGTTGTTCTGTAAACAAACAATATAAAGTAATTCAAGTTCATAGCATAGTTCCTGACACATAGTAGATCCTAAAAAATAATTGTTAAGTGAATGAAAGTGAGTTTCCTTCACTTTTGTTCATTCCTCAACCTCTTTAGTTCCTGAAAGTTGTGGAAAATAAAATATGGCAGCAATAGCAGGTATCCATTTACCTGTTCTCTTCCATTCCCTCTTTTCTCAAACTCAATCTATTTTTCTTTTGAGAATTGTGCATTAGACCTAGACTGTAGCACTATGGCCAAATTTCATTCCAATTTAATTCAATACACACATTTCTGTTTACTCTGTGCTAGAAACCATATGAATGATCAAAATAAAATCCTTTCACTCAAGTAACTCCCACTGGAGCAGAGTGAGATACAACAGAGGTGCTATGTCCTTGTATAGAGGTCTTTTGTTCAGCAGTGTTCATGTACATTGCCACATGTGTTTGCAGGATTAAACTGTCACACCAATGCAAATCTAAGAGTCTAAGATTGAGAATGAACAGGAAAAAATTTTAATCTCAATTGTCTTAATCTAATATCGAAGGCAAAGTAGACACGAGAAAATGTAGTCAATAATGTTGAACTACCAAGAAATTAAAATGTGAGGGATTTTGTTTTTAATAGGTCATGTATTTTGCAAAGACTTATCTATTTCAAGACACTTCTCAAGTTTGAAGTAATTTTTTTTTGTTTATTCTTTATCTACCAAAAAAGAATCAGGTGAAGGAGTAGACCTTTATGCCGTTAATACAGATGTGAATTGCTGTTATATTAAATGAAAGCAGCAGATATCCTTGGATCAGAAAAGATGAATCACACATTATCGAGTGAGAAATTGGGGAAAGAAAATGGAAAAAATGATAAAGGAACTAAAATAGCTAAAACTGAAGTTACAAAAGAGTGGAAAATCTTTTTTCAGTAGAACAAATATTAGGCTATATCTTTAAAAATAATGAGGGTTATTAATTTTAATATAAAAACTTTACAATTAATTACCTAAATGATTGCCTCTTTTTTTTCCTTGTCTTTCTCCTTGATAGCATCACCACTGCCTTCCTTAAACATATCCCTCATCCACACAAAGAGGCTTCCCAGGCTGTCACAGCACAGATATAGCGATTCATCAAATTGGGGCAAACATGAACCAAAACTGTAAAGGTCAGAATTTAGGAAAGCAAATGATCATCTGGTTTGGATACTCTGGGACCACCGATTGTCTGTCTGAGAAACTGACTTGGCTGGGCTTATACTGAATAGACAGCCCTGAAGAGTAAAAACAAGCTAGAAAGCAAGCAAAAAACAAAAACAGACTTTGAATTGAGACAGGCCTGGTTTAAAATTCTGGCTCTGCTGTTTTGTAGATTTGTGATCCTTGGTAAGCAATTGCTCATCTTTGAGGCTGTTTCATTTGCTGTCTGTGTCAAAATGTGATGATTAAATGGGTTGGGGTAGAAAGCACCTGGAAAATATAAGTTGCTCCATCTATGAGGATTCTCTATTTTTTCCCCTAAGACGGGCACTGATGAGGTGCTTAGTAAATATTGAATATTACTAAATATTAAGTATATATTGTTAAAATTGAATATTTAACTCTTGTAAGGGATATGCAGATATACATAACAAATATACAACAACAGCAACAATAGCATCGATACAAAAGCTTGATGCATGAAAGAGATCACAACAGCTGGCTCCTGTTTGTCCCCATCCGTAAAATAATGAAGTGGTTCTAGATGGCCTGCAAGATGCTTTTTAGCTTTTAAATTTCTACAATTGAATAGATTCTGATTCTCTTTATAAGAAAGTGTAGATTTGTGTGTACTTTCATGTAGAAAAATACCCAGTTTCAATAGAGCACTTTGTCTGGCTGTACATCCAATGGGGTCTCCAAATCCTTCATAAAAGCTGATTTTTTTTTAAAGAAAAATCAACAAAAACCTTCCTTCCCTTATTCTTCTGTGAAAGCAAGGAATCAGAAAAAGTTGAGAGAAAGTGAACAGGTAGCAAACTCCAAGGACAATGAAACAGACAGAAAGAAGATTGACTGATAATTACAATAATGGATGGATCCTAAGGAGAAAATGTTAGTGAAATCACGTTTGAAGGCAGAAAGAAAGTGCCTGGATGTGAATGAATGACTAGAAATAGGAGGAGAATAGATTATAGCCTGGTAGAGGAGAGGAAGACATGGTCAAAGGAAGGCAGGAAAACATCTGAGTTGAGTTTCCTGACAAAAAGAAAAAAGAAAAATAAAAGAATGAAGGGCAGGTAGAGCAGACACATATTTTTCTCAAATGGCTTGCAAGTGTTGAATTAGGTTCTATCTATTATTAACATGGTTTATCTATGAGATTTAGCCACTGATGACCTGTTGTCTTCATGAAGCCATTACCAGTAAATTGGCTCACTTCTGACTTACCTCAAAACAGCTAATAAGAAACAGAAGCCATGAATATAGGCAGCATGGGAGGAAATGTATAATTAGTAGAACTAAGAGGTGACGGTGAATATTTTTTTTGTGGGGGCCAATTTAAAGCACTGTGGAACAATCATGGCTTTTAGGAAAGAAAACATTAATTTGTTTGGTTTGGAATTTTAGAAGACAAACTCAGGGAACAGACAAGTAGCTTTCTCAGGATAGCTGACACATTAAAATTTTATACCGCTTGGGAAAAGGTCCAAATACCGTGAGTATGGTTGTCTAAAAGACAAACTTAAATTCAAAGCGTATGTTAACTGACAAAATTAAAATCACATTTTTTACCCACTTAGTTTTCTGTTTTTTACTGAGGAACTACCTTTATAAGATATATATTTACTAATAATACGGTACTCCCTTAAGTTTGGTGGAAAAAATTTGTTACATTATCTGCACCCCCTGGGTTACAGATGTATCTCTTGTCCTTAGCATGATAAGACTTTTCTGTTGCCTTCCAGGTTTCTCTCCCCAGAATTCACTCCAGTTTGTTTATAATCCAGTCACCAGATTCTTCTTAATGTGCAATGCCCAGGACAGAATTCATCATTCTTGGTGGGAGCCTGGAGTGATAATATAGAAGGTGTACTTTAAGAAGATTAATTTGGCAGCTGTGTGTAGATGGATTAGTGTGTGCACATTTTAACAACACTGTTAAAACCTGTATAAGGTCAAATTTTCATTCCTGGAGTTTGACTTCTTATGTGGGGGTGCTTATTTGGGCCTTGCTCCTTTTTATACTTAAAAAAAAAAAATTCTGTACTTAACTTCAGGCCATCTTTATGCCTTAATTGTTGCTATGGTCCTTGGACAACTTGTGAGCTCCTCTCGAGGAGGGCATTACACAGCCTCCTATCAGTGCCTGGTTGGCAGCAGCTGTTCTAACACTGATTATAGAAATCACTCAGTATTCTAGACAGTCAATGGTCTAAGCATGGGAGAGTAAGTCAGAGGGAAGAGAAGCAAATACATATAGGATGAATGACAGAGAAAAGAAGACAGGATCAGAGAAAGAAAAGAACATCAACTAAAGCCTAGTTATTAACTCTTGTTCATCCACTAATCCAAATGTTTCTATTACTATGTGATATTTTCGCCTGAAAATGATGGTGTCATCTATAAAAATTTTCATATTTTCTGTCTTTAAAAATTTTACTTTAAAATGAGCATCTTCCTATAGACTATATATTTTTGGAGAAATAATGTTATAGTTCTTTTTTTCCCCTTTGGCACACTGATAGTGTACTCTCTGAATGTGGAAAGGAGTAGACAGGCCAGTATTCACACCCGATAGTCTTTTCTCTACCCAACTTCTTCATGGTATCCCAAGGTTAACTTTTGTTCCATTATTGCTGTCCAATTACATAATAGGGTACAAATACTTCAAACTCTCTGTATATATGTGTGTGTGTGTGTGTATATATATATATATTCAATGGCTTTTGGGGTACAAGTGGTTTGGTTACATGGATGAATTGTATGTTGGTGAATTCTGAAATTTTAGTGCACTTGTCACCTGAGTAGAGTATATTGTACCCAAATATGTAGCTTTTTAATTCCTCAACCCCCTCCCAACTTCCTCCTCTCTGAACCTCCAAAGTCCGTTAGAGCACTCTGTATGCCCTTACATAACCACAGCTTAGGTCTCACTTATAAGTGAGAACATATGGTATTTGGTTTTCTGTTCTTGAGTTACTTCACTTAGAATAATGACCTCCAGCTCCATCTAAGTCGCTGCAAATAATTTCATTCTGTTTAATGGCTGAGTAGTATTCCATGGTATATATATACCACATGTTCTTTATGCATTCATTGGTTGAGGGGCACTTAAGTGTATTTCAAATCTTTGTGAATTATGTGATGTGACAAACATACACTTGCAGATGTCTTTTTAATACAGTGACTTACTTTTCTTTAGGTAATGACTTCTTTTATTTTGGGTAGATACTGGTAGTGGGATTGTTGGGTCAAATGATATTTCTACTTTTAATTCTTTAAGAAATCTCTATACTGTTTTCCACAGAGGTTGTACTAATTTACATTCCCACCAGCAGTGTATAAGTTTTCCCTTTTCACCACATCCATGCCAACATCTATTGTTTTTTTGACGTTTTAGTAATGGCCATTTTGGCTGGGATAGGGTGGTATCTCATTGTGGTTTTAATTTGCATTTCCCTGATGATCAGTGATATTGAACATTTTTTGCATATTTTTGTTGTCCATTTATATATCTTATTTTGAGAAATGTCCACTCATGTCCTTTGCCCACTTTTGATGGGATTGTTTTTTTCTTGCTGATTTGTTTGAGCTCCTTGTAGATTCTGAATATTAGTCTTTTGTTGGATGTGGAGAGTTTGCAAATACTTTCTCCCAGACTAAAAATTAATATTTTTAGTTTAATTAGGTCCTACTTATTAATTTTTGTTTTTGTTACCTCTGCTTTTGGAATCCTAATCATAAATTCTTTGCCTATGCCAATGTCCAGAAGAGTTTTTCTAGGTTTTCTTCCAGAACTTTAATGGTTACAGGTCTTAGATTTAAGTGATTGGTCCACCTTCAGTTGATTTTTGTATATGGTGAGAAATAGAGATTCAATTTCATTCTTCTACATGTGGCTATCCAGTTTTCCAAGCACCATTTATTAAATAGGGTGTCCTTTCCAAAATTTATGTTTTGGTATGCTTTGTCAAAGATCAGTTAGTAATAAATACTTGGGTTTCTTTCTGGGTTCTCTAGACTATTCCATTTTTCTATGTATCTATGTTTATACTAGTACCATGCTGTTTTGTTACTGTAGCCCTATAGTATAATTTGAAGTCAGATAATCAAACTCACCTAATCTTAAAACTAAAAAAAATCCCCTTAGTGATCACTATGTTTAAGGGATTTTCAGATGCTGCTCTAAGACTTAAGAAAAGAAAAACAAGGAAAAAGAAAGTGAAGAAATTGACTAGGCTAATGAGAGAGAAAACGAAAAGAATGAAGGACATGTTTCCTTCTCCCAGGTGCCTAAAAAGCACCTGGGATATAGTGCTTTTCAATAATGGATTTTCAATGTATATTCATTAAGTTATTGAGCAAACAAATGCATTAGAAATTAACTCTGAAAAGCAGGAGTTAAGAAAATCTCCATGAAATATTCCAAGTGAAACCAAATTCCTATAATCTCTCATCGTTGGTAAAATAAGTCAGAAAGTAAACAGGTGCAAATATGATACTTATAAAAAGTTTAAAAAGTCACTTTTCTCCTCAAAACCACCTCTTTGATTCTACTGTTTTGATAGATTACTTTTTTACAATTTTATGGAGATAAAATTCATAAACAATTGACCCATTTAAAGTGTAGAATTCAATGGGTTTTGGTATGATCACCGAGTTGTGCAACCATCACTACAATCAATTTTAGAGCAATTTCATCACGCTCAAATAAAATTCCCTCCCCATTAGCAGTCACTTCTTATTTTCTCACCCCGACCCTCCCAGCCCCAGGCAACCACTAATCTACTTTCAGTCTCTATGTATTTGCCTGTTCTGGGAAGTTCATATGAGTAGCATCATATACTATGTGGTCTTTTGTGACTGGGTCCTTTCCCTTAGCAAAGTATTTTTAAGATTTATCCATGTTGAAGCATATATCAGTACTTTGTCCTCTTTTATTGCTAAGTAACATGTATTTCAGTTACTGAATAATATATGTTCTAGTGTATGAATATACCACATTTTGTTTATTTGTTCTTCAGTTAATGTACATTTGGGTTTTTGTCTACTTCTTTCCTATCATGAACAGTGCTTCAGTAAACACTGCCTTGCAAGTTTTTGTGGAAACATATGTTGACAGTTCTTACGGATATGTACCTGGGAGTAAAACTGCTGAGACATATGATAATTTTGTGCTTAACTTTGTGAGGAACTGTCACTGTTTTTCACAGTTGCTGCATCATTCTACATTCCCAACTGTGATGTATGAAGGTTCTAATTTCTCCACATCCGTCATCCATGTCAACACTTCTTATTATTGACTTTTTGATTATAGCCATTCTTTTTTTTTTTTTTTGAGACTGAATCTTGCTCTTTTCCCCAGGCTGGAGTACAGAGGTGTGATCTTGGCTCACTGCAACCTCTGTCTCCTGGGTTTAAGGGATTCTTCTGCCTCAGCCTCCTGAGTAGCTGGAACTACAGCCATGTGCCACCATGTTCAACTAATTTTTGTATTTTTAGTAGAGACAGGGTTTCGCCATGTTGGCCAGGGTGGTCTCAAACTCCTGACCTCAGGTGATGCACCTGCCTTGGCCTCCCAAAGTGCTGGGATTACAGGTGTGAATGTATATGAATGATAGGTAATTATGATTTTGGTTTGCACTTCCCTGATGACTGATAATGTTGGGCATCTTTTCATATGCTTATTAGTCATTTGTATATGTTTAAAGAAATGTCTATTGAGATATTTTGCCAAGTTTTTAGATTGGGTTATTGGTCTGTTTGGGGGTTGTAAGAGTACTTTACATATTTTAACTATGAGTCCCTCATCAGATACATGATTTTCAAATATTTTTTCCCATCCTGTGAATTGTCTTTTCAATTTCTTGATGGTGACTTTGAAGCAAAAAAATCCTTAATTTTGATGATGGATTTCTATTTTGCTCAAGTAAAAGCTTGTCTTTATAATGGTTCTAAGGGACCCGCTCAGTCTTTTCTCCCTGACCTCACTGACTCTTCCACCCCAGCTCACTCTGCTCCAGGTACACTGACTTCCTTGTTGATCAGCCTGCCTCAGGCTTCTGCTTTTCCTACAAACAGCCTCTTTGCTTTCCCTCTTACTTCTTTTAGATCTTTGCTCAGATGTCACCACCTCAGTGAGGCTTTTCTTGAACACCTTATTTAATATTCCATCCCTTCCCTCACTCTGGCACACCCTCTTCCCTTGGCTGCTTTATTTTCCTCTAGGGCACTTAATACCATGTAGTTATTTATTTAATTTTTATAGACATTGACTTTAAAAAATAATTTAAGCAATTTTATGTATTCATCTATTTGTTGATTTCGTCATTCATTTATTGTTCACTGAAGTGTGACTTAAATCCAATACAATTTACCCATTTTGGGGTATATAGTTGATGAATTTTGAAAAAAATGTATGTATTTGTGTAGCTCCCACCACAATAAATATATAGAAAGTTTTTATTACCCAAAGCATTCTCTTTGCAGTCAACACCCTCTGCATTCCCAGCACACGGTAACCACTCACTGATCAGCTTTCAGTCACTGTAGTTTTGCCTTTTCTAGAATTTTATATAAATAGAATAAAACATTTGTGTGGGTGTGTATGTGGATGTGTGTTTGGCTGATTTTACTCAGCATAATGCTTTTGAGATTTCCCATGTTTTGGGGTGTATTAGTAGTTTTTTTCCTTGCTGTGTAGTTTTCCATTCTCTGGTTAATCTATAAGTTGTTTATCTATTTACCTGTTGGTAGACATTCGTGCTGTTTCCAGTTTGGACCACGGTGAATAAAACTGCTTGAAAACTTGTGTACCAGTCTTTGAAATCCTTCATTTCTCTTGGGTAAATATCATGGCATGGAACTGCTGAGTGACATGGCAAGTGGTATGCTGACATCACAAGAAACTACCAAAATACATTCCATAACTGTATCATTTTGCATATGTTCCAGTTGTTCCATGTCTTTGCCAACATTAGTATTACTGGTCTTCTAATTTTAATCACTCTTGCCGGTGTGTAATGCTATCTCATGGTGGTTTTCACTTGTATTTTCCTAGTGACTAATGAAATTAAACATCTTTTTATGGGCTTATGTGCAGTATATTTATGTTCTTTGGTGAATTGTATTTTAAACATTTTGTCCATTTTTAAAATTATTTTTATTTTCTAATTATTGTATTTTGATAGTTATTTTTCATTCTCTATACAAGTACTTTATTAATAAGTTGTTTGCAAATATTTTCTTCTTGTTTGTGGTGTGTCTTTTTAGCAATATATGGCAGTGTTCCTTGGTGTGGCTTTCTATATATTTCTTTTGCTGGGTGTTTAAGTTTCTAGGGTCTCTGGGTTCATAATTTTTAACAATTTGTAAGTGTCCAGTGATTATTTCTTCTAATATTTTTTTCTGTCACTTCTCCATTTTTTTCTTCTCCTTCTGAATCTCCAGTTACACATATGTTAGACTAGTAGATACTGTTCCACAATTTTCTGAACATCTGTTTTTTTCTTCTTAATCCTTTTACCTATGATTTTTATCATACTGTGTTTTTGAGTTTCCACATCTTCTTCAATGTTTAATCCGCTAGGAATCCCATCTGACATACTGTTTATTTTAGATTTTGTAGTTTTTTTCCCCTATGAGTTTAATTAGGATCTTTTAAATCTTCCATATGTTTTCTTTTTGTGCTTATCTTCTCTTTAACATTTTTGAGAATATTTGTAAGATTTGTAGTAGCCATTTTATGCCCTTATCTGATAATTCTATAATCTCTGCCATTTTAGGACCTATTTTTACAGATTGACTTTTCTTTAGGTTATGAGTCATGTTTCCAACTTTTTCATGCTTAGTAATGTTGACCAATCCAATGATCTTGTAAATTTCACATTATTGAATATTAGGTTGTCTTGTATTCATTTAAAGGGTTTGGACTTTGTTACTCCACATTGTAGGTGACAGACTTCAGGGTGGCTCCATAACCCCTGTCTCTTGGTGTTCATGCTCTTGTATAATCTTATCCCCATGAGTACATCTAATCAATAGAATGTGGTAAAGGTAATGTTATGTCACTTTCCTCATTGGTTATGTTTTATGGCAAAGGTGATGCAGTGTCATTCCTGTTATATTATAAAACTTCATCTTATCAGATTGGAACTGTAGGCTTTCCTTGCAGGCTTGTTGAAGAAAGTGGCCATATTGGTCAGGCTGTTGGGCAGGGAACTGCAGGTGGTACCCGGGATCTGAGGATGGCCTCCAGATGACAGCAAGCAAAACCCAGGGCTCCCATTCCTCTAACCACAACAGAATGGATTCTGCAAACAATTTTAGTGAGCTTGGAAGCAGACTCTTCCCCAGGCGAGGCCTCAGTTGATACAGTAGCTTGCCTGACATCTTCGTTGCAGCCAGAATTATGCTGATAAATTTGTGGCAACTGTTATATAGCAATGGGAAATGAATGTACACAAAGTAAGTTATTTTTGATATAGATGGATACTTTTGAGGCTTGCTTTGAAAGGTTTTATAATAAGCCTGGAACAGCATTTACTCTAGGTATAACTTATCCTCCATGAAGATATAACCCTCTTGAGGCCTTGGTTGAACGCACTGGGTAGTTAAAAAGTCTCTTCATTCTCTCTGGCAGGAACACAAATGGTTCCCTATGCAAGTTCTAGGAATTATGTGACCTACCACTTTCACCTGCTTATTCCTCAGCTTCATGGAGTTTTACCCCACAATGGCACAGAATAGTACTCTACCAAATAATGAGAAGATCCTTCTGTGATTCCAAGCTATTTCTTTGCACGGTCTCTCCCCGTGGGGTATTCTGCTCCACAAATTCTACCCATCTCCTGAATTCTCTCATCTGTCTTTTCAGTTCAATGGATTGGTAAGCTCTATTAGCTGAATCATGGAATTTGCCTTTTTAAAGTTTTTAAAGTTCTAGGATACCTGTACAGAACATGCAGGTTTGTTACATAGGTATACACATGCCATGGTGGTTTGCTGCACCCATCAACCCGTCATCTACATTAGGTATTTCTCCTAATGCTATCCCTCCCCCAGTGCCCCACCCCCTGACAGGCCCTGGTGTGTGTGATGTTCCGCTCCCTGTGTCCATCATGTGTTCTCATAGTTCAACTCCCACTTGTGAGTGAGAACATACACTGTGTCTGTTTCTGTGTTAATTTGCTGAGAATAATGGTTTCCAGCTTCATCCATGTCCCTGCAAAGGACGTGAACTCATCCTTGTTTATGGATGCATAGTAGTCCATGGTGTATATGTGCCAGACTTTCTTTATCCAGTCTAACATTGATGGGTATTTGAGTTGGTTCCAAGTCTTTGCTATTGTGAACAGTGCTGCAGTAAACATATGTGTGCATGTGTCTTTGTAGTAGAATAATTTATACTCCTTTGGGTATATACCCAGTAATGGGATTGCTGGGTCAAATGGTATTTCTGGTTCTAGATCCTTGAGGAATCACCACACTGTCTTCCACAATGGTTGAACTAATTTTCAGTCCCACCAACAGTGTAAAAGCATTCCTATTTTTCCAAATCCTCTCCAGCATCTGTGGTTTCCAGACTTTTTAATGATCGCCATTCTAACTGGTGTAAGATGGTATCTCATTGTGGTTTTGATTTGCATTTCTCTAATGACCAGTGATGATGAGCTTTTTTTTCTTATGTTTTTTGGTCATATACATGTCTTCTTTCGAGAAGTGTCTGTTCATATCCTTCACCCACTTTTTTTTTTTTTTTTTTTTTTTTTTTGTAAATTTATTTAAGTTCCTTGTAGATTCTGGATATTAGCCCTTTGTCAGGTGGATAAATGGCAGAAAATTTCTCCCATTCCATAGGTTGCCTGTTCACTCTGATGATAGTTTCTTTTGCTGTGCAGAAGCTCTTTAGTTTAATTCAATCCCATTTGTCAGTTATGGCTTTTGTTCCCATTGCTTTTGGTGTTTCAGTCAAGAAGTCTTTGCCCATGCCTATGTCCTGAATGGTGTTGCCCAGGTTTTCTTCTAGGGTTTTTATGGTTTTAGGTTTTATGTTTAAGTCTTTAATCCATCTTTAGTTAATTTTTGCCTAAGGTGTATGGAAGGGGTCCAGTTTCAGTTTTCTGCATATGGCTAGCCAGTTTTCCCAACACCATTTATTAAATATGGAATCCTTTGCCCATTGCTCATTTTTGTCAGGTTTGTCAAAGATGACATGGCTGTAGATGTGTGGCGTTATGTCTGAGGCCTCTTTTCTGTTCCATTGGTCTATATGTCTGTTTTGGTACAAGTACCATGCTGTTTGGGTTACTGTAGCCTTATACTATAGTTTGAAGTAAGGTAGCATGATACCTCCAGCTTTGATCTTTCTACTTAGGATTGTCTTGGCTATACAGGCTCTTTTTTGGTTCCATATGAAATTTAAAATAGTTTTTTTCTAATTCTGTGAGGAAAGTCAATGGTAGCTTGATGGGGATAGAATTGAATCAGTAAGCTGGAGTAATTTTTTGACTCATTTTTATCCTAGGCTGTCTGATATCCAATGTCTGAAAACAGTTATTTCATATATATATAATTTTCTGTTTTGAGTTTTGTTTTTGCAGGTAGATCATTCCTAGAGCAGTTAATCATTCATGGGCTGAAGCAAAAGTCCTGTCATACTTTATTTTGTTATCTGTCGTCATTCTGGAATGTATATGTCATGAGGGCTGATATTTGGACTGCTTTTGTTCATTGCTGGACCTCCAGTGTCTGGAATATTGTATGTTCAGAGTATATGTATATGCACAATAAGTAATTTAATATGAATGAGTTTAGACATACCATTCTTAGTGTCTGTGGAGTGTATTTTTCCTTTTCTGATATGTATCACCAACTTGAGAGGTTATGTGAGTTTGGCTTTCCTTGTTTCACCTGGGGTATTTCACAGAGCCTTTCTTATTAACTTCTGCTTCTTAGAGTTAATTTCTAATGCAATTTGTTTGTCCATTAATTTAGCTAATGTACATGGAAAATTATGATATCCCAGGTGATCTTTTAGGCACTAGTTAAGAAAACATACTCTTAGATCTTTCCTTTTTCTCTGTCGTAAATGTAATCTCTTTCCTAACTTTCTTTTTTTCTTCTCTTTTAAGTCTTATGATAGTATCTAAAAATTCCTTAAACATAGTGATCGGTAAGTAAATTGTATTGGCTTTAATAATAGGTAAGTGGGTCTGAAGTACTTGTACCCTGTGTGTAGTGGACAGTAATGATGGAGCAATAGTTCATCTTAGGGAGGTGTGAGAAATCTTAGTAGAGCAAAAGCTATACAGCATGAATAGTTGGCACCTTTCTCCTTTCCAAACTTGGACAGGACACTATCAATGTGCTAAAGGGAAAAGAAAATGCCCGGATCATTATTTCTCCAAAAGTGAAGTATACTGAAAAATATGGTATTAAAATAATCATCATAATAAGTGATTTTTGAAATGTTCTAAATTTAAATCTTTTGAATCTAAAGTATGATTTTTTCTATGAAAGTATTGCTGTACATATGTTATACACAAGATTTGGGACAAGAAATTTGATGGTTTAATGTATTGTATAGTTTTCTAGGCATTCTTGTTTGGGAAGTACAGTAGTATCTTAAAAAATGAAGCAAAACTACGATCCTGGAAAGGTAATCCCAGAAAGATATAGCCTAGCTTCACTTACAATAAAATCATCCATCCTTCGATATTTCTGTGGGTACAACAAAGCTTGGTTTGCCAGAAATACTTTAATTAATATTTTAGAGTTTAAAATACTATTACTGAAAATTTATTTGCTTAATCTTGCTTTTGTTAAAAAATTATTTTTTCAATTTGCCAGACTGTTAGCTCCATTAGGACAAAAAACATATTTTTGATTTATTGATATAATCCCAGAACTGGCATATTCTAGGTGTTCAATAATTATGTGCTGTAAGAGTGAACAATTAATTACTAATGATGTTGTTGAAATAAGAATATATTAGTGATTATCTAGATTTTCAAATTTACTGTATAAAAATAGCCCTTTATCAAATGGTTAAATTGTGAATGAAGGCATATGCAATTTGAAAGGTAACCATAATTTAAAAGAATAGAAAATTTACTCATGTAGAAATTCTATCTGATCTGATAAAAAAATTTCCATTGGCTTAAACCGCATGACAACCTATTAGAACATTAATCAAATAATAAAAGGGAACATAAATCATTAAAATATGTGTGTTTAGCAGAAAATGTGTCAAAATACACAATACAGTTCTTCGAGAAAGCTAAAAGCAAAAGCCATCATGGTGAAATACAGTTCAAAATTATTTTAGCTTGTTTTATTTTATTCTCTTGATTAGGAATAGAGAAATCTATGAATGAGGGAAACTCTGGGCAAACTGTAGAGAGAATACACAGATAGAGTTTTAAGTTTTATACTCATTATCCTTCACATCCTTTTTTTTGTGGGTTGTGGAGGGTTGGTTGGGGAAGGAAGTATCTTTTTGGCTCTTGGAGACTTTGTAGACTGGACTACATTGTCAACTCTCATGACTTATCAGAGCAATCATTGCTGTACTAGACCAAAAGCAAGCACCCCTCCTCCTCTCTCCAATTTCCCACATGCTTTGTCTTGGCTTGCTAAAGACTCTTGGGGAGAATGCTTTTATTAGAATCACTTTAAGGGGTGCATCTGACTTGTGTTTGGACACAGGCTACTTGGACTGATCTAAAGTATCAGGAAAATGTTATGGTACAGCCAAAGCATGCATATAGCTAGTTATCTCTTTTCAGGTTTTCAGGATGTTCATTGTGCTTTGATTTATTTCTCCTTCAACTAATTTGTTGAGGTGTTTTGAAGGTTTTTGTTGTTGTGACCTCCTTTTGGTAGAATTTGCCTGCAGATGTTGGCTACTGAATTTCACTGCAGTGAGCCATGATGCTATCTTCCCTGGCAACCATATCTTTGGGTCTGGTTATGAGTACAGTGAGATATTGCACTTCCTTTCTGCCCTCAAGAGAAATAAGAAAGGAATAGATATTTTTCTCCTCTAAGGAAGATAAAGCTCAAAACTCACTTTCTTATAGCATTACCAAATACAAAATCTAGAGAAAACAATATTAGACCAAAATGAGGACTCTAATTAAATATATAGTAATGTTTTCACACTTTTGATTTTAAACCATTATTGACATCATAGGTTATGTTGCTCCCCCTTGGATAGCTTCCAAAAGTAAAAAATTGCTCATGTATCAAATATGTAAAGGTTTATGGTGATTCGATCATTTCTGGAGTGAACTTTCATACCTCTCATTCCTGGAGTGTGTGAATGCTCATAACAGTGAATGAAAACAAACTATTTTTGCTATATATTTAAATGTTATCCAAGGTGCAAGAAACCACACTCATTCATACAGACACCGTCACCTTCTTTTGAAGGAAATAAAATATACTCGTTTATTTATTGGTAAGCACAGTTTGTTCTGGTCTCTGAAATATGCCATAAAATTTTATAAGTTATAAAAGAGTAATATTCACCAAGAGGCTAGTGGAGACTTTTGTTTTGAGGAGGAAAATAAAAAAATTAAATGAAAAAATAGTTACATGCCTTTTAGTTTAGATTTTGGGTAGTAAAAATAAGGTTATTTTATATAATGTCAATGCAATTTTTATATGAAGAGGTGAATGAAACAATTCTGTGTATTGGCTTCAATAGAAAGTGAACAAGATAGTGACTAAAATATAATAAAAATTTTATGATTTTCTGACTTATGGAATCAGTATTTTACTATTCATACTTTTCCATTTGTGTTTTCTCAAAACTATATGCTATAAAAACTTTGACAAGGGAGTACATCTTATTAATGATTTCACAGTGGTGTCTAATATAATTTAGAGTCTTGATAATTTAGGTAATGAATAAATATGTGATTTCTTTTCAACCGTGTGATTATTTGAATACAATTTTGCATGCACACAATTAGTTTTACATCTCGCATATCTGAAATTATTTTCTTTTTGGTGCATGGGATTTTCTAGCATTGAACTTCCAAAGCACCTAAAACCCTGTATAAAAACAGCTTGCTTTAAAGAATGGGGTGAAAGCCAATAGTAGAGATCTGTGGGAGGAAGCTCTTATTGCAGAGGTGAGGGTGTGCTATCTAACTTGTTCATCAGGTGAACAAGTAGTATGATCAAGTCATCCAGTTTTCCTGTGACTTTGCTAGTTTTAGCACTGAAAGCCTTGAATCCTGGGAATGTCCTTGGTCCATATAATCATATACAAAACTTCAGTGGGTCAGGTGATATCTAACCTATGTCTATGTCTTTATCTATAAATGAATCTGTATCTGTATTTGTCTACATACTGGATATGTGATATGGATATACACAGTGATTCAGGAAGGGGGAAAACACAAACGGGTCTTATATGCTTGTATGTACTGATATAGTACATGTGTCTAATATCTGCAGGTGCAGAGAGTTGTGTTAACTCTAGTATTAGTTTCATAACAATTGCCATGGCTGGTCCATTCCAGATCTTCTCATTTTATTCATTTAATCTATTTTCCTTTATCCCTTATTTCTACCATCCACTCTAGTAATATGTTCCATATATGTTCTCAACTATTTTTGAATTCTTATAAAATAAGCAGTATTTGTTTGTGGACATAGAGGTTTTAATTTTCACAAATGTTACTGTACTATAGGCTTTACTTTATTTGTTAAATTTATTTTTGTTTTTAAGATTTATAATACTCTAAGAGAACAATCTGATTTATTATTTTAAATTGCTGCATAATATCCATCACATGCATCTACTACATTTTAACTTTCATTCCTTTACTGATGAATACTTAAACTGTCCCCAACCCCTTGCTACCACAATAATGCAGCACTGAACATTTTGGACTTTTCTGAGTCTTTATCTGGATTTCATACCTTAAAATCATAGTTCTGTATGTCAGGGAATAGGCATCCTTAATTTCAATATGCTCTGCCAGATTGCATTCCAGAGACAGTGAACATGTTTATACTTTCACTTGTATTAAACAAGACTTCCCGTCTCCTTGTTTTTGTTTCAAAGCTTGCTGTTATCCATCTTTCTAATTGAGTACTTTGTGTTTGATGCTCATATTTTAGCAAATTGTATTAACACACATTTTGGTTAGTCTTTAGTTTTCTGTTTCTTCTTATCTGTCTTCATGTTTTATTTTATGTTATAATTAAACGTATCACAAACTATAGGACACATGTGTAGAAGAAGCAGCATTTCTTAGGTGCTAGATTCACTTTCTTTTTGACAACCAATATTGTTAAATGACTTCTAACTTGAAATTTTGTGTACCTTGTTAAAGCATGAAGAACATTTGAAATACTGAAGGAAAAAATTTGCTCCAGATTTTATTTTAGCTAAATGTCTGGGTTTATCAATCCCATTACTGGGTATATACGCAAAGGAATATAAATCATTCTGTTACAAAGATACATGCATGCTTATGTTCATCGCATCACTATTCACAATAGCAAAGACATGGAATCAACCTAAATGCTCATCAATAATAGACTGGATAAAGAAAATGTGGTAAATATACACCAGGGAATACTATGCAACTGTAAAAGGGAATGAGATCATGTCCTTTGCAGGGACATGGAGGCAGCTGGAGGCCATTGTCCTCAGCAAACTAATGCAGGAACCCAAAACCAAATACCACATGTTCTCACTTTTAAGTGGAAGTTGAACGATGAGAACACATGGAGGGGGAACAACACACACTGGGGGCTGTCAGAGGGCAGGGAGTCAGGGGAAGGGCATTAGGAAGAATAGCTAATGGATGCTGGGCTTAATACCTGGGTGATTGTATGTCCTGTGCAGCAAACTGCCATGGCACATGTTTACCTATGTAACAAACCTGCACATCCTGCACATGTACCCCTGAACTTAAAATAAAAGTTGGAAAAAAAGGTCAGTGTCTGGGTTTATGAACAGCAAAAACTGATATATTTCATATAGTGGAGATATTTCTTTCTGAATATTCCATGATTAAGGCTTTTGTGTGCATATATGACAGTGTGATCAATGTCTCATATAACGTCAACCTCCTGAGGCCTCACTATTCTGTGGTTACTAGTTAGGTCATATTACCATTTGTGCTCACATTTCACCTGCTTGTAGATACTGTACCATCATAATTTTCTAATCAGCATCTCCTATTCCTGTACTGGGAGTTCCTGGGGCCTTTTACATGTGTCTCTAGTCTCCTTTCCCTAAGGTCTTAAAGAGCCAGTGCAAGATGGAGCTTATTGTTCTGCTGCTACCCTCCTTGAAAACAGTGCTTCTCTCTCTACTGATTTCTTTGCTGTCTCCTAGGCTGTATTTTGCTACAAAATGCTATATTTTATTTGTTACCTTATCCCCAGTGTGCTTGAGTTAGTACCTGCCACATGATAGTGGTGAAGTAACTATTTGTGGATTGTATGAGTAAATGAATGAGTTCATTAATACACACATGTTTATTGAGTATAGGTACAAATAGAAGAAGGCTAGTAGCTGAGGATACAATGATGGACTTTAGAGACATGAGTTCTTTCCACACGGAGGGCAGTTATCATTCACTGGAGAATACAGATCAGTGAACAGGCAGTCATCATGCAGCACAAGGTGCCAAGTGTCATGTGAGGAGAGTGCAGGATGCTGGACCCACCAATGAAGGGCACCCAGCGACTCCATTTAGGATCCACCCAGGCCACCCTGGTCTGTAGATAGCTGTTTGCACTGGTCTGTTTTATTGGGGATGGGCAGAGAAGTTCTTTACTTCTCTGGATGCAGGAATGCTTTTCCTGCCACGATTCTCTCCAGAATTGAGGATCTCTACAAATTCTAGGTCATTTCTGGGTTTAAGGGCTTTAAAAAAATACATATTTCCAAAGCAGAAAATTGGTTCCTTAATGTATTTCTGTTTCTAATTTACCACAAGAACATTTCTAAGGAGAATCTAAATTTATCTTTTTTCACTTTAAAAATGTAGTATACTAACTATAATGTCTGGAAAATAAGATGAAAACCTAAGACTAATTCACCATATTTTTTTTTCTTTTTTTGGGGGTGGTGGGGTGGAACATGCAAGGGGAAGAGTAATGTATAATTCTCTGTAAGACTACGTTGCAATGCTGGTCTTTTTGTCGTTTTTTTTTTTTGTTGTTCTTATTTAATCATCACTAGCAGGTGTGAATGATGATGTTGGGGTTTCTTTTATTTCTGGCAAAGCATTTAGCATACAGTTTTATGTTCGTGAAGTATATTTCAATGGGACCAATGTACTCATTGGCGCTCATTAAATATCACATCGTGGTAGACTAGGATAAGAAACTCTTTTAAATGTACTCCCCTCTCATTCATATGCTAATATTCTGTCAAGTTCAGTATGTGTCCTAGAGCTTTAGAAAGTGTTTTATCTTCAGATACTTCATTCATGCTCATCAAAACACAGTCAAATAAGAAAAATCTGTTTCATTTTCTAGTTATTTTCTGACTGATAACATATTGCAGTATATTTATGAATGTAGCATACTTTTTAAATGTTTTATTAATTTTCTCTTTGATTTTGTATATGAAACACATCAGCTCTGTTTGATTTAAACGGAGAGAAAATGTATAATGAAACACCCAGGCTTTGGTTAGCAAGGCTGCTGTTACCTTATCCCCAGTGCTTGGGTTACTTGAGGAGACCACCTGGGGGCTTCCACGGCCTTGGGCCTTGCCAAACTGCCCAGGACTGAGAAGATTAATATCTCAGCACATCTGTGCCCCACTGGTAGGTAGCACACTGCTTGGGAAGATTTATCCTCGTGTGCAAAAGGCAGCCATGGCAAAATTGTGAAGTATATTATTGTATGCACAAACTTTGACCCTTTTCCTCTTCTTTCTTTTCTTCTTTCCCCTCATCATCTAATGTAATATTCATGAGGTGTTTTTCTGAATTTAACTAAAATGTTTTGATAAAAAATAGATGATGTAAAATTACTTGTATAACTACAACATTCCAAAATAACTGTGGTTATATAGGATATGTGTAAATTGTGATCATAAGTCTTACAGACTACAGATCTAATGGTCTGTATACATTTCCCCATAAAATCAAACATGATTTTAATTCCTGTGAGATATTCCATTAAAAGAATGTTCTCCTGCTAATTAAAAAAAAATTTTTTTTTTGCTAATTGTTATGTTTTCCTCATATTATAGTTAGTGTATGGGTATGTATCCTTAAATATAATTAGGATTAATTGTAGAAGTGAAAATAAAGATCTATTTTAGTTGCAATAGCTGCTATAACAATTAAACCCCAAAGTATTAGTGTTTAGCAGGGTATGCTTTTTTGTTCACACAAAGATCAATCATGGTGAAGTGTGGTTTTGGGGGATAGCACAGAAAGAATGCCATTCTTCACATTCCAGGATCATGGTGACAGGTTTTACCCTTGTCAGTGCATGCCTTCAGTGGTCACTTTGGGAGATGACATACAGCCAACAGATTGGGGAAGGGAAGCAGAACGTTGCATTGCATGGAAGCTTTATAGGGGCCCCACCAGGAAGTGGCCTCAAATCTACTCATGCTCCATTGCTAGAATGTGGTCACAGACAAACCACACCAAATTGATAGGTAAGCTGGGGAAGGTAGTTTAACTGTGTGCTCCACTGCCTGGTCATCATTTCAAGGTCATAATTTTAACCATATTTAGATTTCTTCTCAATTATCCTAAAGAATCTTTCACTCAATTTATACTCACAATAGCAATGTAGAAAAAAAAATGCTTATTTTACCTCAATGGTAATGGGTACTTAAAAAAAAAGGTTTCTGATTTTAAAATAAAAAAGAAAAGGCTTCTCATTGTTGCTTTAAAAAGCAATTCTTTGTTTACAAGTGAGGTTGAACATTTTTGATATGCATATGGACCTTTTTTCATTCTTTCTGAATTATGAGTTTATGAATTTGACTATTTTTTTTCCTTCTAAGGCACATTTTTTTCCTTAGTGATTGAAAGACTTCTTTAATGAAGATGTAGAGAAAGCACTTTCTAGTGTTGATTTTTGTTTAGCCACTTTAGGTTTGTGTTTTAACTGTGTTCTGACATATATTTTCCATAAAGTAGCCTTTAATTTTAATGTGATCAAATGAACTGGTTTTTTTTTTTAACGTTTTTTTCTCTCTCTTTTTATATACCCAGCTTTTCTGATTTTTTTTTTTTTTTTTTTTTTTTTTTTTTTGAGACGGAGTCTGGCTCTGTCCCCCAGGCTGGAGTGCAGTGGCCGGATCTCAGCTCACTGCAAGCCCCGCCTCCCGGGTTCACGCCATTCTCCTGCCTCAGCCTCCCGAGTAGCTGGGACTACAGGCGCCCGCCACCTCGCCCGGCTAATTTTTTTTTGTATTTTAGTAGAGACAGGGTTTCACTGTGTTAGCCAGGATGGTCTCGATCTCCTGAACTCGTGATCCGCCCGTCTCGGCCTCCCAAAGTGCTGGGATTACAGGCTTGAGCCACCGCGCCCGGCACTGATATGTTTAAACCTCTTTCTTTTTGTCCCGTCCTGAGTTCCTTGATGTCCTCTTAAACCTCTGTCTGTTAAATCCTCTTTCTGTTTTGTCCCCTCCTTAGTTCCTTAATGTCCTCTTACACCTCTGTTCTGTTCCGGGTTTTTCCACTGTGATCATTGCCTGTCTCCCAGGATAGTCTTGTTTGCTGGGGATTGTGAATTCTTCTTTTCACTCTACACTTGTCTCTATTAAAAGTGATTGGCACAGAGAATCGTTCTGGAGAAAGAAGTTCTTAACTACATCTCTCATTAATACACTTATTAAAATACTTAATATGTGCCCGGCACTCTTAAGTGCTTTAAATGCAGTGTTTCATTTCATCTTAATATCATTTGGGTTAAAGAAGTTACCACTTGCCCAAGGTCAAGAAACAAGTGAATAGAAGAGAATGGATTTGCATTGCTGCATCTTGAAATATGAGAATCATGCTTCTAGAAGATAATGTGGGTGAGGGCCTTTTAGGTGCTCAGGTTTAACCCTTGATTTGGTGATGCCCACATCATTAAGGACATTCTTGACTCCTAGAGTTTGAGCTTCCACTCAAAGTCTCTGCAAATCTTTACTCTGAATAGTTCAGCCATAAAGGTATCCATTTCTTTCTATTTGTCTTTGATACAAATGAGCAGAATCAACTTTTATTCAAATAGAAAACTGTACTTCCCATCAAGTAAAATGCTCCGCTTTTGAAATTTCCATTTTGGCTTACATCAGGAGTTACTGGCACTGATTAATATATTGTGGATGACTAAATATCCTCCCAGGCCTGGTGCCCTAAAGCTTTTAGTAGCTTAACCATCTTCTATCCATGGTTTTATTATCTCCTTTCTCCTAGGATGGTAAGGGACTTGTGTTATCCTTTATTTGATTCAAATTCCTGATTTGTTCAAATCCTGTAGATCAAACAGATGCTGTAAATATGTGAATCTCATCACTATTATTTTCTGCCATGAAACAATGGACTCTGAACAAATGGGCTAATAAATCTCAGTATGCTGCTTATACATGCCATGTGGATTTGGGTATTTATGTTTCAAATTCAGAATATTAATGACCTTTCTACTCACTTCATTTTTATGCTTTATAGCATCATTCACATGGTCGACTCTAAGAATGGTTATCTTCCCTCCAAACAGATACACTCCTTATTAAATCCTTATGTGTGTATTTGTGTATTTTTTTTTTTTTTTTGCAGGAGATGATAACAATATGTGGGGTTGATCTCATGCCATATATATAATTCTGAGAAGAAAACAAAGAAAACCTGAGCCAGGCAACTGTCCCTTGAGGTGATTTCAGTGTCTATCATTAGATAGCTTTTTAAAGAGAAGCATCCATAATAACTGGATTGTCGTTTTCTGATTTACAGTGGGATAGTAGCTCTAACAGAACCATGAAAGATCATCTAGAATTATTTGTGACTATAAAATAATAACAGTTTGTGGCAATTGGCTATGGGATTTTCTCATTATTTTAGAGCTGGATCTAGTAATTTCCTTGTCTATTGACAAGGCCATTTGTACACAGTCACAAACAAAGAAAAATAAGGTTTTTTTAAGAAGTTTTCAGAGCAAAAATCCACTACCTCCCTTTATAAATACTTTTTATATCAAAGAAAGCAGTATCAGAAAGTGCTTCTTTGCATTTAATCTAAATTAGAAGAAGCAGCAATACGTGCAATTCTCAGCAGAGCTGTAGGCATTCTCGATACATCTTTAACTCATTTAATCTTTCTTGATATTTTTTCTAAAGATAAGAAAATAAAGACTTGAGAAGATAAAACACTTAACTCATTTGTACAATAATTCTAAAATTATAAAACAAAAACTATTTCAATTAGGGGGTCAGTGAAGAGATCTAAATATATTCCTTTTGTTGAATGTACTATTCTTATTAAAGGCTGAAATTCCCTGAGAAGCCATTATTCCTGCTGCAAAAACAAAATTAAACTCAATTCAGTCAGTAGCTATTAAATCCAGGTGCATTACCTTTAGGCAGAGGAACTTAATCCTCTTCTTTTACTGTTTTGGCCTACTTACAAATCTACTAATATGATACCGTAGATATGCGTAACTTTTTTTGTCTGAGGAGTAGTGAAAACTATAAGTACTAAGTTCAATATTTGCAACTGTTATCATATTATAAGAGGAAATATTGGTCTTGGTCATTGTCATATTAAACATCATTTTCTGAATAAGTTTCAGCTCATCTTTTCGTAAATATTTTTTCCCCACTATAAGCCATACAGATTTACTTTCTTTTTTATGTTTACTTTTTAGAATACATTGGTTAGAGTGGTATGAGTGTAAGGTAGCTGGAATGGGATGAAAATCTTGAGATGTATGTATTTTTCCATATAAATTACTCCATAAATCTGTAAGAAATGCTTGGGGTGTGTTTGTGAATAATGTATTGTGCTTCAAGTGTGACACATTTGTTCCTGTGCATATGCATTTTACAGAGTTCAGATTGGGTCTACTGGATTGCATTTGAAAATATGTCAACTTTTAAAATAGGCTCCTGGATAGACCCATATGATCTATTCAGACTTAGTTAGTAATATATTCCAGTCTTTTTGTGGAGGGTCAAAATGCTCATATTTTACTGTAGTAGTTACCATCCATTGAACCATATGAAAATTCCTGGATCAAAAATGAGGTTTTCAGTTTCTGAAGCTTTTATAATACATGTATAACTCTGAACACGAATATTTCAAACTTTTAAAGTTTTAATAATATGGGAAATGGATTTTTATAACCTATTCCAGGCAGCATTGTATATTCAAGAAGTCTTTTGAATGTGCTTCTATTCAATCCCTGGAATCTCAAGAAGGTAGTGTATCATTTTATTCTTATGTCCTCAAGGTAGCCTGTTTTTACATTGTTGAAAGTTGTTAGAAATGTGATTATGGCAAATCTTCTTAAAAACATGAAGAATATTTGTTCAGAACTTTCTTCAAATTCTTATTCAGAAAGTTTTGACTGCAAAACCACATTTAAACTAAACCACGTTGTGGAATGGGATGGAAATGAAATCTTCAAAATAATGATTAGCCTTTTTACAACTTTTTTGAACCTCACTAACTTTTGGAAACTAAAAATTAAAACCACAAACCTGTTTTATGTTCACTGATAACTTATTTGAGAAATAAGTACCCCATGGCATGTATTAAATATAAATTAGATTGACTTGAAATTTTAAGGATGAGTGATTTAACTTTCCACACAACACAAACCAATAATCTTTCTAAACGGTAGTAAACAAGAAGCAATAGCAATTAAGTTCTTATATTTTAATGGTGAATACAGTGGCAGCTGTATAAAGTGATGCCTAGAAGGTCACATATGTTAGCTCTGTGGGGAGCCAGCTCCTTCACTTTGTAAGGAATTAGTAAACAGGGTTTCTCCATAGATGAATGTGAGAAACCAGATGGTTCTATCTTCCGTAATGTATCGGTTTAAACTTAGGAAATGTACTAAACATATAACCTGTCATGCTCAGAAATTTTAGGTAAATTATAATCAAGATTCCTGAAAAAATGCAATCAGAACTGTGGGTGGGGTTTGATTGTTGTTGTTTGCTTGTTTGGTGTTGTTCGATTGGAGTCTGGGTTTGAATTACTTTGTGTCAGAGCTTGGCTCTGAACTGAAATGAACTTTGAGTTTCATAAAAGTTGTATAACCCTTGGTCAAGTTGTGTAACCTTTACTAAGTTTTAGTTTCAGCATTTTGTGATAAGTAATAATGTAACATCACGTATGTCAAAGGGCTGTCTGGTGTTCCCCACAACATATTAAAAATTCTTATTTTTACTATTTGGTCTCCTTGGGCAGTCTCTTCAGTTCTCATGGATTTCAATTCCATTTCATGGTAATGAGGTCTCTAGTCCAGGCCTCTTCTGTGTGCTTTAGACTTGCCTACCTTTTAAGTGATTCATCTCCACTTGGATTTCTCAAAGATATCTAAATAAAGTTTACCAAACTTCAAATTACTCTTTTCTCTGCAAAGAAATTATCCTTGATTTCTTCCCCCTTCATACCCCAACATTGAATTCATGAATAGACCTGCTGATTGGATTTCCAAAATCTAACTTCATCCTCTTTCTTCTATCTCCTCCATCTAATGGTGGTACCACTTCCTTCGTCAAATGCCGGTTATCTCCTGCCTAGATTGCTCCCAGAGCATATAATCTATCTATGACTTTTTCCATCCTGTGTCCCTCCTGCCCAATCTCCACAGTGCCGCAACTGTGACCTCCTCAGCACCTAATTTGGATTGCCTCATTCTTTTGTTTTATATTCTGTAGGGGTTTCCTACTGAACTTAAAATATAATACATATTTTTTCCATGGCTCACAAAACTCTTCATGGTTGCTTGGCACGTATCTTGCCAAATAGGTCTTTTGCTGCACTCCTTCTAGTTTCTCACACTCAAGCCAAACTATTTTTTCCTTCAGTTCTGAATGACCCCAAGCTCTTTCTGGCCTTGGGTGTTTGGTATAAAGCATGACCTTTGCTTGGCATGCTCTGCTCACCCCTTACCCTATACTTCACTCAAACTTATTACATTGTTTTCTCACTTTGGGCCTCAGGTTAAAGATGTTTTTCTTGGAGGTCTTCCGTGACTGCCAAAACTAAAGAAAATTCTTTTATAAATTCTTTTATGTGTTTTATCTCTTATGTGTTTCTATGTTAATACTAGAAATTGGAGTTATTTTATTATTTATCAGTTTGCTTTCTTTTGTGTCTGCATTCTCCATCAAAAGTTAAGCTGAATGAGGACAGAGATAGTATCTGATGTCCTTTCCTGGAGTTTCATTTCAGTGAACAGAAAATGCGTTCCATGGTTTGTTGAGTATTCATGTATTGTCACCAATCCTGACTTTCCATCTAAGAATGTGAAAAGTCCTTCTTTCAAACTGCTCTAAGCCAATGCAAGGGGCAGCTCTTTGATTCCTCTTTGGTGTGTCTAGATGATGTCAAAGATTCCTCTTTGATACTGTCTAGTCTAGGACATTACTCTTTATCCAGTAACTAGCAAAGTTCCTGGCACGTAACTGACAGTGAGCAAAATATATATGTTGAGTGAATATATTTAATCAGAAGATGCATTGGAAAGCAGAATACACAGAGGGCCCTATTAATATCAAGTGCTCAATAAATGTTGCCTATAACAGCAACTTGAGTTTATGCCTCAAATCCTGTTTGAGGTTGAAGGAAAAGAGAATATAAAGTATCTTCTTAAAACAACATAGTTGACTCTGATGGCTTTTTTTGGGGGGGTTCCATTTTATAGTTCTTTGGGGAAGTTAATTTTTTCCCTTATATATTTTGCTGGCAAGAACATTTAAATGATGATTACAAAATAGTTGTATAATGATAGGCGTATTAGCAGTCTTCAAATACGTGAGTTAGCCATAGCCTTTTGATTTAGTAGACCAATTTTGAACTAATTACAAAAATAATTGGCCAGGCACAGTGGCTCATGCCTGTAATCCCAGCACTTTGGGAGGCTGAAGTGTGCAGATCACCTGAGGTCAGGAGTTCGAGACCAGTCTGATCAACATGGTGAAACCCCGTCTCTACTAAAACTACAAAAAATAGCTAGGCATGGTGGCAGGCACCTGTAATCCCAGCTACTCAGTGGGGCTGAGGTAGGAGAATCGTTTGAACTCATGAGGCAGAGGTTGCAGTGAGCCAAGATCATGCCACTGCACTCCAGCCTGGGTAACAGAGAGAGACTCCATCTAAAAATAATAATAATAATAATCATCATCATCATCTAGTTTCACTGTAATTATTAGATGCTTTGTGTATGTATACTCAGAAAGAAATTTAAGAAACAAAAGAATCGTGGAGAAATAGTGTATTACACCCATTTTTTTTCAACTCCAAATAGGTGGTATTTTGTGATCCCAAATAATGATGACTATATAATCTCTAGGGAGAGGTTGTGGCTTATGTGTCCTAATGGCAGGGTAGGGGGTGGCCTGCTGTTTCTGTCTCATAGGCCAAATTCACTCGATTGCTGCTTGTCACTAGGGAATAGCATTCAGTTCTGAGGACAGTGTAACTTGTGATGTTGTCACTTTCTGTGTGGGTAAAGCTCAATCTCACCTCAACCTTGGATCTCTGTGACTTTTTGCTGTTGTTTAGATTCATTCAAAGCCTGAGTGAGGCATAGAGTTTTCTCTTATGCAGGTCTTGCTACAAAGCACTCTGTTTTTCTAAGTAGATTCCTTAGCTGCCTCCTCAAGCTGACACTTAAACAGAGTTCATCCACACCAAAGAGGAATCAAAGAGCTGGCCCTTGGGTTGGTTTAGAGCAGTTTGAAAGAAGGACTTTTCACATTCTTAGATGGAAAGTCAGGACTGGTGGCAATACGTGAATACCCAACAAACCATGAACGCATTTTCTGTTCACTGAAATGAAACTCCAGGGAAGGACGTCAGATGCAGATATTTGACCATATGTTTCTCTCCTCATCTTCTTTGTTTTCTTTTCCTCATAATTTCCTTGGGCAAAAGAAGGCTTTTATTTTAGTTACCATATTTTGTAAAGTAATGATTATTATGACCTCATTTTCTCAAAATAAAGGGTGCTTTCTCTATCTTAGGAGACTACTGAATTATCTGAGTCTTCAAGGCTTGGTCTTTGCTATACTTCTATAAAAGCATCTGAGAAGTCCTTTCTCAAAACAACTGGTTTGTAAGGAATTTTCTTCCTGCAAAATTTGATTTTACTTAACCGGCAAAATATTACTAGGCTTACAGTATTTCTTTAAAAGTTCTAACATTAACCCACAGGCCTTTAAATAAGGTAAAGATCAGATATTCATAAAGACAAAAGAACAAAAGAGGTAATTGCATTCATAATTGCCTACATTATGGCATTCATACAAAACAAAAAATTACAAGGAACACGGAAATCAATTTGGTACAAATATTAAGTTATTCACAAGACTAAGGAAAAAAATACGAAAAAAATAAACAGAGATCTTAAAAGATATTTCAGTGTGTCTTAACATTTTTGTATTTACACTATGAATACAGTGTACCATATGTGAATTATGCTGGGTTTGCATATAACTTTAGCTTCTGAAGTTCAGGGGGCTTAATATGAATCTGCCATGAGTGCACAGTATAGCCTGTTTTGGTTGACAACATTTAAATCCAAAAGTTGTTGTCTGTTTGTTCTTCTCAACCTCGAATTGTTCACTGCACACTTGGTACACATTCTATCTCGTGCCCCTGCTTTTGTCCGATTTAGTGAAGATCAAGGTCCATGTAAAAAATGTTGCACAGTCAGCACTTAAAGAAGGAAGCAAAATTTGTAGCATTGACTCTGCTGGTAGATAAGCTGTAAGAAAAGATTGCAGTTATTAAAATAAGATAGTGACTGTTAGATGCCTTTGCCAAGAGGTTTATTATATTGGGATATGGATCTTGTTAATTAACTCAGTAAAAATACTAAATCTAGGAGGTCCTCTCTGGAAAGCATAGAAAAGACAATTTATGTGCTCTAAAAAGTGTTATAAAATCAGCAGCTTTTTCCTTAAAATGCAAAATGCCTACTATGTGCCATACAGTCTTGGCTCACTGCAACCTCTGCTTCCTGAGTTGAAATGAGTTCAAATGATTCTCCTATCTCAGCCCCCATGAGTAGCTGGGATTACAAGTGCCTGCCACCATGCCTGGCTAATTTTTGTAGTTTTAGTAGAGACGGGTTTTCACCATGTTGATCATACTGGTCTCGAACTCCTGACCTCAGGTGATACGCACACCTTGGCCTCCCAAAGTGCTGGGATTACAGACATGAGCCACTGTGCCTGGCCACTTGTAGGCAGAATAAATTGGATGTTTGCTTGACAGATGTTCAGTGATTCCCAAGAAGTTGAATATTACCATTGGCTCACATTCTCTTATCAGAAATCCTTGGGCCAGATGTACATCTGGATTCAGAACTTTTAAGATTTTAGAAAGACAATAAGTTTCTTATATCAGATGTTACATACCGGTGCCAGTAGGATCTGTGACAACCTTGTAATCAAATGTGTTTTTATTTATGTGATGTAACATGCAAATAGTCAAGCTAAGTATGATTAAATAAAGACTATAAAGCCCTACATCATATCAGGGTGGGTTTTGTTACCAGATTTGGTTAGGTTAGTTCTTATTGCTGATAGAAGAGTTGTAAAAACACTATTAGATTTCAAAAGTTTTAGATCTTGGAATTTCACATAAGAAATTGTGAATCTTATAATCCTAATCAAGCTGTACTAATGTGAACAATACTGATTGAAAGTTTTCCTTTATGCCCAAGTTGTGCAAACGTATTTGGAGTAATCCAACTCCATAAAGGGGAGATTTAGTAACATCATGAACTAACCAGATTGTCTTTGTGCTGCCACAACAAAATACCCCAGACTGGGTAATGTATAGAAAACAGAAATTTATTTTCTCACAGTTCTGGACAGTAGAAAGTCCAAGATCAAGGTGCTGGCACCTGGTGAGGTCCAGTCTCTGCTTTCAAGGTGATGCTTTGCAAGCTGCGTCTTCTGAAGGGAGGGAGGAAGGCTGTGTAAAGGCTCTTTTATAAAGACCTCTTAAAAGTCCCGCTTCTTAATACTGTCACATTGAAGGGGACACATTTAAAATACAGCATAATTATATCAGAATTTTTGGCCCCAGTTTTATCTGTGTAGCTTTGTATATCATGATAATATACACTTATAATCTTAGCAAGTTGCCAGATAAACTCTTTACTCTTGATCTTCCCTCAAAACTGTTGTTATTACTTAACATTCCCATTGCTGTTCATAGCATCTTCACCCAGCTATTCCTTAATCAAGAAATAAAACATTATTCCTGTTGATATTTGGTTTTCCCTCATTGTGTGTCAATTTTGAATTCATTATCCATTCTTTTTTATTTTGATCCCAAAAGTAGATCTCAAATGCACTTCACACACAAGTGTTTCTTTACAAGCACTGTTCACATTATGTCAGTCCACTGCTTCATACACATCAATGGCTTTCCATTGTACATAGAATAAAAACCAAAATTCTTCAAGAGAATAAAATTTTCTGGGTGATTTGGCCCCTTCATGTCTCTCTGACATTATTTTACACCATTCTCTTCTATCTGCTATTTTTTACTGGAAAACTGAAAATTATTCCTTTTGTTTTTTTGTTTTTTTGCATTTATATATATCATGTCCTAAGCCTGGCGTGCTTTTCATCCCCAGCTCCTTGTCTATTTCCTGCTCATCTTTCTTTATATAGTATTGACTTTTCCTGGATCTAAGGCAGGTTCCACTCTTACTATTTTTCATAGTACCCTGGTCTTTCCCTTCAACTCATCACAATTTGATTATATACTTATTTCTGTGTTTTTGGTTAATGCCTAGCTCCTCCATTAGACATTAAGGTCTACACTGGCATGGTTCATATGTTTTGGGCCATTTTTGTATACTCAGTGTTTGATAGAGAACCTGGCATAGGATAGAAGCTCAAAACTGCTAGATAAATGAATGCATGAGTAAGTGAACAACTTAATTGGTAGTGACTAATAGCTAACAAAGCAGTCTCACATTCATTATCACATTTAATCTCAAATCAACCATGTGAGGTGAGCAGGACAGGTATTATTAGCTCAAGGCTATCGATAAATATGACAAGCTTAAAAAAATAAAATGACTTGATGAGAATCACGTAAGAGTAAGAATAATGTCTTGGATTTTTGATTCTTAGCCCATCCTTTTAAAATTTATTTTCCCCAAAGTACTGTATACTATTTCATTATCAGTCTTTGAATATGAAAGTAGATTTGGAAGTCATGCTTATAGACTTCAATAGGAAAAAATATGTGTGACAGATTTGTAGGTTGTGGAATAAATTCCTGAATGAATATTGCTCCTGATGGTTCCCTTTACCAATTGGATTTCACATTTCAGGATAAGGAGATACAACAAGGGTAACTTATCTGGTCACTCAGAAACACATTTAGAAAATGGTGAAAGAGTACACTAAGATAAACCTAACTTTGCATTCAAAGATATGCCAAAGGAAACTGAGTAAAGGGAATAAACATCTGCCTATAATCAACAAAGGGAAGAGTATCTGACCCTAGACAGAGAAATAAAAGCATTTTCTCATGATTTGCATAAGACATCTTGTTGAAGCCTTTTTTTGTTGACTAAGAAGAATTCTTTAGGTCTCATATATAATATCGTAAGTCCCTGTAGATGCAAATAAAGGCCATTCAGTTGTTCAAAAATTATTTTGAATGAGGACATAAATAAAGTTGTAATTTCAATGAAGAAGGCTGTTTGAGGAGACTGATCATTTCTTGACCTTGTTTCTTATCTATAAAATGAAAGGGCTTTACTAGATGTTTCATAGTGTAATTTCAATCCCTAATATTATTTTATATGGATTCTAAAATGGGGAAGGAGATGCTGTAATTGTGAAGTCCTTAATATAAAATGCATAAAACAGAGTGATCTACTTCTCAATCACATATTCTATTTTAGAAAATAGTATTTAACAGATATGTTAAGTGAAGATAAAGTTTCAGTAAAGATTTTGACAGTTCTGCAAACGAGGTCAGGCCACCTTCACACTGCTGTGCCACCAAACAACATGTCTCAGAGTTTCTGGTCAAATCCACTATGTATCAGAAGTGGATTGATTACAAGAGATGCATGGTCAAAGGCAAGGCAGGACAGCTATTACCAAGAAAAGCTATTACAGTAGATTTCCAAATATATACAGTCCCATTCAGGAAATATGGAAATTCGTCTTCCAGGAATACGTCTATGAACTCCTACATGAAAGACAAGCCTGGTTATAGAATGACTCTAGGCACATGTAGCAGATTGTGAAATCTGTTTGTTCATCATTCCCACTATAGGAGAGGATATAGCATAATGGTTTAGCCCATTAAGAATCTCTGTGCTGAAATCACAGAGACCTGGGTGTGAATCCTGGCTTTGGCACTTGTTTGTGACCTTGGGAAGGCACTATCCTGTCTATGCTACAGTCTATAAAGTACTAGAAGTAAATATTTCTTTCTATAAATTACACAATGAATGTAAATGCTTATACTCCAAAATATTACCTGCTACAGTCTATAAAGTAATAGAAGTATTTCTTTCTATAAATTACACAATGAATGTAAATGCTTATACTCCAAAAGATTACCTTTTGTTGCATAGGTTAATTCTTATTTAAGAAAATTATTTATATTTCCATACAAATTATGCATACTCCCAAGTGACAGACAAAATAAAAAAGCAAATTTGTATTTATTATTAACACTGTTACTAAGAAATACTTATTTTAAGCATTTTTAAAAATCGATCTGATTAGTAATGGATAACACATTTATTTGGAAATAATAAAGAACTACCTTAATTACCTAACAACCTCCTTCTCTCATTTTTTTAAATCATTTTGTTTACTTCAGTTTCATTCTTATAGATCCATATAAAGAGTTTCTTTCACCTGTGCCCAGGCTTTTTGGGGGCTGCTCTTTATGATCACATGATTATCCCTGACTACAAAGCTCCCGGATTGCAAAGCAACAAACAGTGAGATGATTGTGCATAATTGTAAATCCACCCACACTTCTTCCATTTTTGTCCATTGTTAAGTATTCACATTTTTGTACTCAGCTGGAGAGCATCATGTACATTAATTGGCACTGGGGTTGCTACTGGCTACCACTTTTATTTTGGAAAAGTATTCAAGGCAAAAACATATAAATTCTAATGCAAGCATTTCAGTTATTTGAATTCTTTATATGCAGTCCTTTTAGAGAAAGTTAGAGAAAGCGTGCACAGGCATTGGTCTTGATTATCTGGATATAATTAGAAGCTTATTGCAGAGGAAATAATACGAGAATTAGCATCTTACATTAGGCACAAAGAGGGGTGTTTTGTGAAGAAATGAAGAGAGAGAGAAACAGTTATAAACATTTTTAAAAGATGTTCTAAATTTAAGTAATTTGCAGTGAAAAACTAAGGAATGCAGCCTGTTTAGTGCTCTTTGGGAATTATTAATGTTATGATCAATAATTTGACTCGATATGTTAGAAAATGTTGATGTGGATATTTGTGTCTTGCAGCCTATAAATTGGATAACTAATTTTGGGAATGACCTAGAAGTATGCAAAGACATCTAACAGAAAGACCAGACCCTGCATCATATTTTTACCATTTACGCTTTTTGGGATATTAGCGTTTCCCTAGGATGTATCAGAGAACTCAGGATCTGGAAATAGCTCAAATCATCCTATTGGTTCCTCAAGAATCCTTCTTGAATACTCACAATGTATGCATATTTAAGAATTGGGAGAATTACTACAGTAAAAATTCCTTTTCAATTGTATTTAACCTAGCATTTCCCAAATTTGTATGGTTATAGAACCTTAATTTTTGGATTTATAATGCCTATGAAAATTGAGGACACAAATATAAGAAACACTAGGTTAAGTATGGGCTATAGAAGGGAGCTATTCAGTTGCAAATCTTAATGTGGTAGTTAACTCTCAAGACCAATCAAGTTTATAATATTAACACTTAACTTGTCATTGTGAATTAATTTTCAGGTTATAGGACCTCTCAGTTGCCAGAGGTCAGTATCCTAATGGAATGGGGATAATAATGATTATACTAATAGCTATTATATTGAAAAGTTACTAGGTGTCTGGCAATATGCAAGCTATTAAATATGTTTAATTCTATTTAAACATCATGAAACAACTATAAGGGATACAGATATAATTATCTCTGTCTTCAAATAAGAGATTAAAAAATGTTAAGCAATTTGAAAAAGCTGTACAATTAATTAAAGCAGATCTGAGATTCTGATCCATATTTTCGGCTTCTTAATTATCTAGGAGAGGGTATGGAGAGCAGGAGGTGAGGAGTTTCTGTTCAGTTAAGTAATGTGGTCTCACAGTGAAAGATCACTGGATTCCTAGAAAGGGTGGTCAACCAAGGCCTGAAAGTGGGGGAGGGCACATATATTTGGCTTGATTCATAGTTTGTTCATCCTAATACCAATTAGCAAACTACAGAATCATGGAGTTCATAGAATTTTCTAAACTTATTGCATATATCACTTGCTTTTCTTGATAAATTGACTCTTGTAAATCACATGGATAGATTTTTCTGAGGGACCCCTCCAAACACATAATTTTTCAATAATTCAACAGACGATACTATGCGTTAATCTCGTGACTAAATAATGAATTTTGCCTCAATGATAATTGGTTTATAATCAAGAAAACAGTTTTCCCAGTAGGAAAAGTGCAGTTGTTATTCTTATTTATGTGCATCTCTAAATCTCTTTTAAAAATTACTGAGCTTGCTGGGTGCTGTGGCTCATGTCTGTAATCCCAGAACTTTGGGAGGCCAAAGTGGGGGGATTGCTTGAGCCCAGGGGTGTGAGACCAGCCTGGGCAACATAACAAGACCTGTCTCTACAAATTTTTATTTTTTATTTTTGAGATGGAGTCTCACTCTGTAGCCCAGGCTGGAGTGCAGTGGCGCGATCTCGGCTCACTGGAAGCTCCGCCTCCTGGGTTCTCCTCATTCTCCTGCCTCAGCCTCCTAAGTAGCTGGGACTACAGGCATCCGCCACCACGCCCGGCTCATTTTTTGTATGTTTAGTAGAGACAGGGTTTCACTGTGTTGGCCAAGATGGTCTCGATCTCCTGACTTCGTGATCTGCTCGCCTTGGCCTCCCGAAGTGCTGGGATTACAGGTGTGAGCCACCGCACCCGGCCTACAAAAAAAACTTTTTAAAATTAGTTGCATGTGGTTACATGCACCTCAGGTCTCAGCTTCTCATGAGGCTGAAGCAGGAGAATCACTTGAACCAGGGAAGTTGACACTGCAGTGAGCGGTGATTGTACCACTACATTCCAGCCTTGGCAGCGGAGCAAGACTCTGTCGCAAAAAAAAAAAAAAAAAAAAAAAAAAAAAAAAATTACTGAGCTAAGCTTGTAATAATAGTTGCTAATGAATTGATGAAATAAATAAAATGAGAGTTGACATTTTCTTTTGTTTAATTTTAAGTTTTGGGATACAGTTGCAAAATGTGCAGGTTTGTTACATAGGTATACATGTGCCATGGTGGTTAGCTGCACCTGTCAACCCATCACCTAGGTTTTAAGGCCTGCACACATTAGGTTTTTGTCCAAATTCTCTCCCTCTCGTTGCCCTCAACCCCCCGACAGGCCCTGGTGTGTGATGGTACCCCGCTTCGTGTTCTCACTGTTCAACTCTGACTTATGAGTGAGAACATGTGGTGTTTGTTTTTCTGTTCCTGTGTTAGTTTGCTGAAAATGATGGTTTCCAGCTTCACCCATGTCCCTGCAAAAGATATGAACCCATTATTTTTTATGGCTGCATAGTATTCCATGTTTTATATGTACCACATTTTCTTCATCCAGTCTATCATTGATGAGCATTTGGGTTGGTTCCAAGTCTTTGCTATTGTGAGCAGTGCTGCAATAAACATACATGTACATGTGTCTTTATAGTAGAATGATTTATAATCCTTTGGGTATATACCCAGTAATGGGATTGCTGGGTCAAATGGTATTTCTGGTTCTAGATCCTTGAGGAATTGGCACACTGTCTTCCACAATGTTTGAACTAATTTACACTCCCACCAACAGTATAAAAGTGTTCCTATTTCTCTACAGTCTTGCCAGCATCTGTTTCCTGACTTTTAATGATTGCCATTCTAACTGGTGTGAGATGGTATCTCACTGTGGTTTTGATTTGCATTTCTGTGATGACCAGTGATGATGAACTTTTTTTCATATGTTGGTTGACCACATAAATGTCTTCTTTTGAGAAATGTCTGTTCATATCCTTTGCCCAGTTTTTGATGGGGTTTTTTCTTGTAAATTTGTTTCAGTTCCTTGTAGACTCTGGATATTAGGCCTTTGTCAGATGGATAGATTGCAAAAGTTTTCTCCCATTCTATAGGTTGCTTGTTCATCCTGATGATAGTTTCTTTTGCTGTGCAGAAGCTCTTTAGTTTACTTTGATCCCATTAGTCAGTTTTGGCTTTTGTTGCCATTGCTTTCAGTGTTTTAGTCATAAAGTCTCTGCCCATGCCTATGTCTTGAATGGTATTGCCTAGGTTTTCTTCTAGGGTTTTTATGGTTTTAGATTTTACATTTAAGTCTTTAATCCATCTTGAGTTAATTTTTGTATAAAGTATAAGGAAGGGGCCCAGTTTCTGTTTTCTGCATGTGGCTAGCTAGTTTTCTCAGCACCATTTATTAAATAGGAAATCCATTCCCGATTGCTTGTTTTTGTCCAGCTTTGTCAAAGATCAGATGGTTGTAGATGTGTGGTGTTATTTCTGAGGCCTCTATTCTGTTCCATTGGTCTATATGTCTGTTTTTTCTGTTTTGGTACAAGTACCATGCTGTTTTGCTTACGTAGCCTTGTAGTATAGTTTGAAGTCAGTCAGCATGATGCCTCCAGCTTTGTTCTTTTTGCTTTGGATTATCTTGGCTATATGGGCTCTTTTTTGGTTCTATATGAAATTTAAAGTATTTTCTAATTGTGTGAAGAAAATCAATGGTAGTTTGATGGGAATAGCATTGAATGTATAAATTACTTTGTGCAGTAGGGGCATTTTTACAATATTGATTCTTCCTATCCATGAGCATGGAATATTTTCCCTTTTGTTTGTGTCCTTCCTTATTTCCTTGAGCAGTGATTTGTAGTTCTCCTTGAAGAGGTCCTTCACATCCCTTGTTAGTTGTATTCCTAGGTATTTTATTCTCTTTTTAGCAATTGTGAATGGGAGTTCACTCATGATTTGGTGCTGTTTGTCTATTATTGGTGTATATAAATGCTTGTGAATTTTGCACATTGATTTTGTATCCTGAGACTTTGCTGAAGTTTTTTATCAGCTTAAGGAGATTTGGGGCTGAGATGATGGGTTTTCTAAACATACAGTTATGTCGTCTGCAAACAGAGACAATCTGACTTCCTCTCTTCCTATTTGAATACCCTTTATTTCTTTCTCCTGCCTGATTGCCCTGGTCAGAATTTCCAATACTGTGTTGAATAGCATTGAGGAGAGAGGGCATCCTTGTTCTGTGTCGGTTTTCAAAGGGAATGCTTCCAGGTTTTTCCCATTCAGTATGATATTGGCTATGGGTTTGTCATAAATACCTATTATTATTTTGAGATATGTTTCATCAATACCTAGGTTATTGAGAGTTTTCAGCATGAAGAGGTGTTGAATTTTATCAAAGGCCTTTTCTGCAACCATTGAGATAATCATGTGGCTTTTTTCATTGGTTCTGTTTATATGATGGATTACATTTATTGATTTGTGTATGCTGAATCAGCCTTGCATCCCAGGGATGAAGCTGACTTGATCGTAGTAGATAAGCTGTTTAATGTACTGCTGGATTTGGTTTGCCAGTAGTTTATTGAGGATTTTCACATCGATGTTCATGGGGGATATTGGCCTGAAATTTTCTATTTTTCTTGTGTCTCTGGTATGTTTTGGTATCAGGATGATACTGGCCTCCTAAAGTGAGTTAGGGAAGAATCCTTTTTAAAATTTTTTTGGAATAGTTTCAGAAGGAGTGGTGCCAGCTCCTCGTTGTACCTCTGTTAGAATTTGGCTGTGAATCCATCTGGTCCTGGGCTTTTTTTGGTTGGTCGACCATTAATTACTGCCTCAATTTCAGAACTTGTTACTGGTCTATTTAGGAATTCAAATTCTTCCTGTTGTAGTCTTGGGAGGGTGTATGTGCAGGAATTCATCCATTTCTTCTAGATTTCTTAGTTTATTTGCATAGAGGTGTTTTTCTGATGGAAGTTTTTGTTGTGTCTATTTGATTTTTCTGTCTTTTCTTCTTTATTAGTCTGGCTAGTGGTCTATTTATTTTGTTAACCTTTTCAAAAAACCAGGTCCTGGATTCATTGATATTTTGAAGGGTTTTTCATGTCTCTATCTCCTTAAATTCTGCTCTGATTGTAGTTATTTCTTGCCTACTGCTAGCTTTTTAATTTGTTTGCTCTTGCTTCTCTAGTTCGTTTGATTGTGATTTTAGGGTGTCAATTTCATATCTGTCCTGCTTTTTGATGTGGGCGTTTAGTTCTATAAATTTACCTCTAATCATTGCTTTAGCTGTGTCCCAGAGATTCTGGTATGTTGTCTCTTTGTTCTCTTTGGTTTCAAAGTACTTCGTTATTTCTGCCTTAATTTCATTATTTACCCAGTAGTCATTCAGGAGCAGGTTGTTCAGTTTCCATGTAGTTGTGTGGTTTTGAGTGAGTTTCTTAATCCTGAATTCTAATTTGATTACACTGTGGTCTGAGAGACTGCTTGTTATGATTTTCATTCTTTTGTATTTGCTGAGGAATGTTTTACTTCCAATTATGTGGCCAGTTTTAGAGTAAGTGCTATGTGGTACTGAGAAGAATGTATATTCTGTTGATTTGGGGTGGAGAGTTCTGTAGATATCTATTTGGTCCACTGGGTCCAGAGCGGAGTTCAAGTCCTGAAAATCCTTGTTACTTTTCTGTCTCATTGATCTATTTAATATTGACAGTGGGGTGTTAGAGTCTCCCACTATTATTGTGGGGGAGTCTAAGTCTCTTTGTAGGTCTCTAAGAACTTGTTTTATGAATCTGAGTGCCCCTGTATTGGGTGCATATATATTTAGCATAGTTAGCTCTTCTTGGTTCATTGATCCCATTACCATTATGCAATGCCCTTCTTTGTCTTTTTTGATCTTTGTTGGTCTAAAGTCTGTTTTATCAGAGACTAGGATTGCAACCTGCTTTCCGTGTGCTTGGTAAACATTCCTCCATCCATTTGTTTTGAGCCTATGTATGTCTTTGCACATGAAATGGGTCTCCTGAATACAGCACACCAATGCATCTTGACTCTATGTAATTTGCCAGTCTGTGTCTTTTAATTGAGGCACTTAGCCCATTTACATTTAAGGTTAATATTGTTATGTGTGAATTTGATCTCGTCATCATGATGCTAGCTGGTTATTTTGCATATTAGTTGATGCAGTTTCTCCACAGTGTCATTGGTCTTTATATTTTGGCATGTTTTTGCAGTGGCTGGTATCAGTTTTTCCTTTCCATATTTAGTGTTTCCTTCAGGAGCTCTTGTAAGGCAGGCCTGGTGGTGACAAAAGCCTTCACTATTTGCTTGTCTGTAAAGGATTTTAATTCTCTTCCACTTATGAAGCTTAGTTTGGCTGGATATGAAATTCTGGGTTGAAAATTCTTTTCTTTAAGAATTGTGAATATTGGTCCCAACTCTCTTCTGGCTTGTAGGGTTTCTGCAGAGAGATCTGCTGCTAGTCTGATAGGCTTCCCTTTATAGGTATCCTTACCCTTCTCTCTGGGTGCCCTTAACATTTTGTCCTTTGTTTCAGCCTTGGGGAATCTGATGATTATGTATCTTGGGGTTGCTCTTCTTGAGGAGTATCTTTGTGGTGTTTTCTGTATTTCCTGAATTTGAATGTTGGCCTGTCTTGCTAGGTTGGGGAAGTTCTCCTGGATAATATAATGAAATGTGTTTTCCCACTTGGTTTCATTCTCTTTGTCACTTTCAGGTACACCAATTAGTCATAGACTTGGTCTTTTCACATAGTCCCATATTTCTTGGAGGCTTTGTTCCTTTTCATTCTTGTTTCTCTCATCTTGTCTTCACACCTTATTTCAGTAAGTTGATCTTCAATCTCTGATATCCTTTCTTCTGCTTGATTGATTTGGCTACTGATACTTGTCTATGCTTCATGAACTTTTTGTGCTGTGTTTTTCAGCTGCATCAGTTCATTTATGTTTCCCGCTAAACTGGTTATTCTGGTTAGCAGTTCCTGTAACCTTTTATCAAGGTTCTTAGCTTCCTTGCATTTGGTTAGAACATGCTCCTTTAGCTCAGAGGAGTTTGTTATTACCCACCGTCTGAAGCCTACTTCCATCAGTTCATTAAACTCATTCTCCATCCAATGTTGTGCCCTTGCTAGAGAGGGGTTGTGATCATTTGGAGAAGAGGCATTCTGTTTTTTAGAGTTTTTAGCATTTTTGCACTGGTTTTTCCTCATCTTTGTGTATTTATCTACCTTTGATCTTTCAGGCTGATGACCTTTGGATGAGGTTTTTGTGGGGGGTTCTTTTTTGTTAATGTCGATGTTATTACTTTCTGTTTATTAGTATTTCTTCTAACAGGACCCCGTTCTGCAGGTCTGCTGCAGTTTGTTGGAGGTCCACTCCAGACCCTGTTTGCCTGGGTATCACCAGTGGAGGCTGCAGAACAGCAAAGATTGCTGCCTGCTCCTTCCTCTGGAAGCTTCGTCCTGGAGGGGCACCAGCCTGATACCAACTGGAGCTCTCCTGCATGAAGTTTCTTTTGACCCCTGCTGAGAGTTCTCTCCTAGTCAGGAGGCATGGGATCAAGGACCCACTTGAGGAGGCAGTCTGTCCCTTAGCAGAGCTCGAGCACTGTGCTGGGAGAATCCTGCTTGTCAGGATCCACTGCTGTCTTCAGAGCTGGCATGTAAGAACGTTTAAGCCTACTGAGGCTTTACTCACAGTTGCCCCTTCCTTCAGGTGTTCTGTCCCAGGAAGATGCAAGTTTTATTTATAAGCCCCTGACTGGGGCTGCTGCCTTTCTTTCAGAGACTCCCTGCCCAGTGAGGAGGAATCTAGATAGGCAGTCTGGCCACAGCTACTTTGCCATGCTCTGCTGCGTTCAGTCCAGTCCAAACTTCCTGGCCTCCTTAGCACTGTCAGGGGAAATCTGCCTACTCAAGACTCAGTAATGGTGGAGCCCAGCCAAGCTCTATCATTCCAGGTCGACTTCAGACTGCTGTGTTGGCAGCAAGAATTTCAAGCCAGTGGTTCTTATCTTGCTGGGCTCTGTAGGAGTGGGACCTGCTGAGTGAGACCACTTGGCTCCCAGCTTCAGCACCGTTTCCAGGGGAGTGAACGGTTTTGTCTCACTGGGGTTCCAGGCACCACTGGGGTAAACAAACAAAACAAACTCCTGCAGCTAGCTCAGAGTCTGCCCAAAACAGCCGCCCAGTTTTGTGCTTGAAACCTAGGGCCCCGGTGTTGTAGGCACATGAGGAAGTTTCCTGGTCTGCAGATTGCAAAAATCGTGGGAAAAGTGTAGTACCCAGGCTGGATAGCACAGTCCCTCACAGCTTCCCTTGGCTGAGGGAGGGAGGCCCTGGCTCCTTGCACTTCCCGGGTGAGTCGATGCCCCACCCTGCTTCTGCTCACCCTCCGTGGGCTGCACCCACTGCCTAACCAGTCCCAATGAGATGAACTGTGTACCTCAGTTGGAAATGTGGAAATCACCCACCTGCGTTGGTCTCTCTGGGAGCTGCAGACTGAAGCTATTCCCATTTGACCATCTTGCCAGATCTCCTGACCATCTTGCCGGGTCTCTGCTTTTTTCTATACATGAGTTGTTGCAAGATGACGGGAATTAAATTATATAGGAAGATTAAAAACAAAATCCAAACCCAGAAATCTCACCTACAGGGTGTCAAGTGAAAATAGAGAAAAAACAAACTTTAAGGTAAATCTTTGACTCTTTTAAAACATTTGCTTATTTTTCACCACCAATCAATGATTAAAACCTATTGTTTCTGCTTTTGAAGAAACTCTCCCTATATTACTTCTTTTCAGTCCTGATGCTCTCATACATGAACTGGTCATTTCTTGACCTGGGCTGCCACTGCCTTTGAGATCACTGCTGCTTTTGCTTCAACCCCAACACAACTTCTGGAATGCTACTAGAATAACCTCTGAGAAGTAGCTTTGAATCCCTGTCTTAAATATTTTTATGTCATAATGACCCATCCCATCATTATTTACTTATGGGCCTCGGCCTTACCTTTTTGGACTCATTTTTAATGATCTTCTACCTCACAAATACATCTCCAGCCCATAAAACACTTCCATTTCTCAAGCACAGCAAGGAGTTGCAATTATTCTGCTGAAAACTCTTCCTCAATCCTCTCCTTCACCTGGGTAGATACTACTCATTTCAAAATTCAGCTCAGATGTCAGCCACTTCCCCTAGGAAACAAACAGTTTTTGAACTGAGTAAAGTGCTCTCATAATAGTATTATGCTATTGGATGTAAATGTTTTTGCCTCTTTCCTCACTAGGATGATAGGAGGGACGGTTTTTTTTTTTTTTTTTTTTTTTTTTTTTTTTTTGTCTCTGAAGCCCCATTAGTTAAATCAGTGAACACCCAATAAGTTTCTAAGTACAGCCAGTGCTGGACTCTGGAAACCAAGATTCAGTTCCTAAACTTAAATACATTATAATCTAGTAGGGAAACAGAGAAATAAGGACAATTGTATCCCACAAAGTAAGCATTATGGTAGGTAATCCAAGGAGGCTGTAAAAGCACAGTAGAAGACATCCAAACACAGCACGGAAAAGTGGGAGTCGTGGAATGACCACCCAATTCTGAAAGACTAAGGCTGTTGAATAATAATGTCACCCACTACTTTTTGTGTTCATGCATTGCTCAAGGCTTAGATACATAACACCTCTGTAGCCATTACAGATAATGCATAAAAGGTTAATTCATTGGGACAAAACCTATTTAGGTCCACAAAATTAAATATCTTTGACATATTTCTTCAAGAATGAATCTAGCACTCTCCTTTACAATTCTTCTCTCTAGAAAACATATTTTATGCTATTTCAAAAACTATTGTAGCTTTAAGGGATTTTGGAAGAGGTTAAATTGATTATGCAAATGGAAATTAATTACTTGTTGCTTCTTGGAGGATGATGTTGACAGTGATGCTGAGACTGTGTCTTGGTTCCATGGTCGATGGTGCTAAAATTGGTTGCTGATGTCTGTCAGGAAGTGGGTAATAGCATTACAAGTGCCAACTCACTTTTAGATGTTGTTCATTGACTTCAAAACAGCATTTTACACGTGAAAAGGACTGAGACACAGAGAGGTGAAGTGACTTTGTCAGACAGTGAATATGTCTCAGAAACAGAGATAGACCCTATACCTTTTGTTTCCAGGACCCATGAAGTTTCCCTTGGACAGAATTGCTATTCTGATTTTTTTTTTTTTTTTTTTTGGTGTAAATAAACAAAACTTTCAGAGTCCTTTTCTGAAAGAGTGAAAGCAAAACAATAAAAAATTTCATTAAGATGCAAGAAATAATTAACAGTATCTTTCATATAATTATCAATTTTGGGTTCTTCTTCTTATCAGAAATAACAAAGGAATAACAAATAACACTTATTCTATCCCGGAATGGTCCTTTATCCTGGATAAGCTGGTATTATTTTGAAAGCTTAGAAAGTCCAAGCTACGAAAGAAGGTATTATGATATCACTTAACCAAACAAAAGTAAAATAAAGGCCAGTTCCTGTATTTTGGAGTCTGCTTAATATTGTTATTTATTTTTCTCTCCAAAGTTATTTATAATAAGTAAAATATTATATTTTGAGTTTTTATTAATATGTAAAATTAGATTTTACATATTACTCCTCCATTTTACAAAGACATGTTAGGAAAATACTTAAAAATATATTAAAATTATTACTATTAGTTATTTGAAGATTTATAGTTCACCATCTATTACTTTGTTCTCACCTCTCATCCTCCTCTTTAATTCATTTTGATGAAAGATTTTTTTCTAACTGTGTATTGTTAAAATATATATTGTTATATTACTGTAACGTGACTTCAGAGTTCTTTTTTGTACAACACAGTTCACTAGAACTTTCTGCAGTGATGGAAGTCATTTGTGCTGCCTAATATGGTGACCACTAAGTGTATGTGTCCACTGAGCACTTGAAATGCAGCTGGTGTAACTGAGGAACTGAATTTTTAATTTTACTTAATTTCAATTAAAATTAAGATTTAAACAGCCATACGTGGCTAATGGTTACCATATTGGATAGCACATGCCTGGCAGGTACTTTTACTGTCACCAATTCTTTATTCACATTATGAGGCATCTATTTCTTCAAGTTCCTATCCACTTTTTAGCTGTTGAAACTAAATATTCTTTAAGAGACACTCCCTAAACAGCAGTAAAATCCTTTAGACTCCCCGCTGACCCAAATCTCATATTACAACTGTCTGTGGATCTGCCCTTTTGACTAGTATGGTATTAATTTAGATTATTAAAGCAAGATACCACTTATCTTTTATTTCTTGTTCCTGAGCACTGCTTTACAACAAAGGACATAAAGGTTAGAAAGGCTATTTAACTTAGGGGACCATGCTCATAATGAAGATACTATAATGGGTGACAAAAACTTTCTTATGATTCAGAAAAAGTATGCCCTTAATAACATTTTTATACATAAAATTGGACAAATTATTAGTTGCCTTGCAATAACCTGGGTTTGTTACAAATTATATAGAAATGCATCTACTGAATGCTAAAAGAAAACCAGGACAGTCTGTAAATGTCAGTCCATTGCTCCCGGGCACTGGGCTGTGCCTTGTTAAATTTTAGTAAATTTTATTTTCTAATTACAATTATTAGCATCCTTTTCTGGGCTTGTAAAACAGTTGAATCACAGGGATAGATAAAGACACACAAAAACACTGTCAGAGTTGAAATATGGATGATAAAAAAAATGAAAAAAGAGAAACAGGTGATAGAAAGTAAAAGAATTGTAAATACAGATAAAATCGCTGAAAAGGATTCTGTAGCGGGTTTGTTTAAATAGCCTTTATGACCTGAGAGTGATAACAAAGAAAATAATGAGCTTCGGCTACCTACCACTGTTTCCCAATATAGAAAATGTGTAGTGTATGTTTCCTTGGTATTTGTGGTTTATGTTTTAACTTATTACATGCTATTAAAAGTCGTCAGATCATACTTGTACAGTGGGTTTATAATTTACTATTGCATCAAATTCCAAAATGTAGATAACAGATTTTTTTAAATAAAAAATAGGGAATGATTTAATGAGAAAAATACTTCTAATTTTATATATCTGTGTTTTGTACACCAAAGATGCTTTTTCAACCTCTTGTCACTGCAACTCTTCTAATAATTGGATGGTATCTTTCAGGGTATCAGTCTTAGAGAAGACTGTGACATTTATTTATTCATTTGTAAAATAAAAATATATCAAGACCCAGTGTATGTCAGTTCCTGTGCTGATTGTCTGAAATACAGAGAGTAAGTCATGGCACCTGCCGTCAATATGCTCACAGTCTGCTTGAAGATTCTTGATATAGGCCATCAGGGTGCCCATAAGATTATGAAAAAGATGCCACGCAGCAGTGGAGGAGAGGAAAGTTTGGTGAATTTGGGAAAGTTTACTATATGAAATGACCCTTGAGATAAGCCATGAATGAGGTAAAAGGAGAAGGAGCATTTTAAATAGAACACATAAAAAGGCATAACCTTGAAAAAGTTCAGCATTACTAGAATTAATGGTTTCTGTGGAGGGTGATAAGTAATGAATTTAGAGCATCCAGATCTTGATAAATCTTGTATACCATGTTAAAAAGATTTGATTTTTTTTTTTTTTCTGGAGAAGTAGAGTTTTAAAATTTTATTCTTGAACTAGTTTGTCAAAAGAGGTCTTTTCAAGTAAAGTTGACCCTTGAACAACATAGGAGTTGCCCAAGTAACTTTTGACTCTTCCAGAAATTGACTACATATAGCCTACTGTTGATCAGAAGCCTTATCAATAATATAAACAGTTGATTAACACATATTTTGTATGCTATATGTATTATATACTGTACTCTTAAAGTAAGCTAGAGAAAAAAATGTTATTAAAATAATAACGAAGATAAAATAATTACTATTTATTAAGTGGATGTGGATCTGCATAAAGGTCTTTGGTACCTTCACATTGAGTAGGCTGAAAAGGAGGGAGAGGAAGGGTTGGTCTTGCTGTCCTACGGGTGCCAGAGTCAGGAGAGCTATACAGGTCCATGTATAAGTGGATCTGTGTAATTCAAACTCATGTTGTTCAAGTTTGAAATTCAATTCCTATATAAATAATTTATCACTTTACTTTTTTCAGATGAATGACTGTAGAAATCAAGCGTGGTAGACATTAATGTATTCACTCCATAGATGTTCAAACAAGCTTAAGATGAGAGATGTTTTGCCCAATATCAGCTTGTAGGGCCAGAGTTGAAACACCAACCATGTTTCCAGACTTCAAGTTCAGTGCTTTAAGCTACTGTTGGCTCTTAAACGACGCAGGTTTGAACTGTGTAAGTCCACTTACACATGGATTTTCTTCTGCCTCTGCTGCCTCTGAGAGAGCAACACCAACCCCTCCTCTTTCTCATCTTCCTCATCCTACTCAATGTGAAGATGACAAAAATGAAGACATTTATTATGATCCAATTCCACTTAATGAATAGTAAATATATGTTTTTTCTTTATTGTAACAATAGAGTATATAATACAAATATAAAATATGTGTAATCAACTGTTTATGTTATTGCTAAGGCTTCCAGTAAACAGCAGCCTATTGGTAGTTAAGTTTTGAGGGAGTAAAAAGTTATACATAGATTTCTGACTGCGTGGAAGTACTGACAACCCCAACCCCCTTGTTGTTCAACTGTCAACTATATTTGGTTTAGAAAATAATGTATCTGGTCTCTAAATTAAAGCAATTTTAGCTTTTGGTAGCTTATCATTATTGTGGCCAATAGAGACCATGTTCCAAGTAATGAATAATCATAAAACCCGCTCTTCTTCCTCTGTTATGAGGTCAAGATACAAAAAGAATTAAGGTTTTTATTTCTCAACAAATAAATAATGGACTAATTTTGTTTTCTTGAACAGTAATCAGAACAGCGTCAAATAATTTTAGTTTTTTAGAGCTGCTGTGGCAAAAATACCATAAACTGGTTGTTTTATGAATAACCAACATTTATTTCTCACAGGTCTGGAGGTTAGGAAGTCCAAGATCAAGGTACTGGCAGATTCAGTTTTAATGAGGGCCCATTCCCATTCCTCATAAATGGTACCTTCTTTCTGTGTTCTCATGTGGTGGAGAGAGCAAGGCATTTCTCAGGGCTCTCTTTTATAAGGGCACTAAGCCCACTCATGAGAGTTCTGCTCTCATGCTCTAATCACCTCCCAAAGGCCCCACCTTTTATTATCAGCACCTTGGGTATTAGTATTTAAATATATGAATTTTAGGATGACACAAACATTCGGATGACAGCATAGTCAAATTTCTCTTTAAGTTTTTCATTGTATGGATCTAGATCCCTACCTCCTGCCACCCCCAGTTAGATCCTACACACTCAAATTTCTACTGCTACCTTTCTAACCCAAGAAAGACTTAATGTTTGGGTTTAATTCAATTGATCTTAAGTCTTCAAAGAAATACAGAGGTGTTTCTTTCAGAGAAATGAAAGTAAACATCTTAACTATTAAGATAGATATAAACACACAAATAATCTTTGCTTTCTCACTCCATTTCCTAATAAGTCATGCAGATAATGAAAACAGAGTGGAGGAAGTCTTGGATCAATTAACATGGTACAGTTGAATACACTTACACAGTGAAAACACAGATGTTTCTCTGTGACTTAGCCTTCGTGTTTTTCTTAACTCATTTTAGAGAGAAAGAATCTAATCTTAAATGTTAAAAAATAGGCAACATAAAATTTATTTTTTAAAATGAGAATATGTTTGAAAATCATTATTTTGAAAACTTTTACAGATTTTTCATTTCCTCAGTTTGATCTTTAAATATGCAATTTAAATTAATTTTCTCAGTGTTTTCTCAAAGTTATTTATTAATGAATTTAGCAATTTCTTCCTATTATACATAGGCTTTTTTATGTAATGCAATGAAAACAAACCACTAATGAGAAAAACATTTTTATCATGTATGATGTCGGACAATTCAGAAAATGAACAATTATGAAACGTACATTTGAACTGTAGGTCATGTTTACAAAAATAATATTTAATTTTAGATTATGTAAATGTCATATAGGCTCAACTATAGGAAATTATAAAACATATACATTTATAACTTAAAAGCATATATTATTTTATTGGGGACAATAAAATAAGCATTTTAAAGGAACATACTGGGAAGATGCAGAGACAAAGGCTTGGCAATGGCAAGCATTAAGGAATTCTAAATGTGTTTTAGACATATTAATAGAAGTTCCATGGATTATTGCTCCATCACAGTCAGGTAACCCATCCCAAATTTCCTGTGTGTCCCTGAGGAACCCCTTGCTGCTACATATTACTGGTAAAGCTGCATTGATTTGCCTCCCTAAGCAAAATAACATTAATTAAAAGGATATTAGTGAGTCAAGATTTGGGTGATGGCTGAACATTTATTGGGAAAATAAGCAAGGGATATGAAAGTTTGGGAAGGCCACACTGCAGAATCCACAGTCAAAGTCACCCTGTGGAAAGACTGTATTCCAAATGTATGTACTGTGATGAATATTCCTCCAGCCTCTATATATCACTGTGATAATTCAAGACTCAAAGACTAGAAAGAAAATATCTGATAAGCCTGTTCAGTGACTGTTGAATGATTGTGCCAGAGCAGGGAGAGACTGTTGCTTTGGCTTTCATAGTGGGTGCCATCTTGAAAGATGATACACAAATGATTCTCCAAAAGAGAGAGAATAGCACTATGAGTTGGATGTTTGAAGCTGGATGGTAAATAAACAACAAATTTGTACTACAAAGCTGTGTCTTCTTGTTCCTGAGATGCATGCAACTGGCATGGAATTTAAAACAGTTTTTAAATGACAAAAATAATGGCTATGCTCCTCAGTAAATGTAAAAGAACAGAAATTATAACAAACTGTCTCTCAAACCACAGTGCAATCAAACTAGAAGTCAGGATTAAGAAACTCACTCAAAACCGCTCAACTACATGGAAACTGAATAACCTGCTCCTGAATGACTACTAGGTACATAATGAAATGAAGGCAGAAATAAAGATGTTCTTTGAAACCAATGAGAACAAAGATACAACATACCAGAATCTCTGGGACACATTTAAAGCGGTGTGTAGAGGGAAATTTGTAGCACTAAATGCCCACAAGAGAAAGTAGGAAAGATCTAAAATTGACACCCTAACATCACAATTAAAAGAACTAGAGAAGCAAGAGCAAACACACTCAAAAGCTAGCAGAAGGCAAGAAATTACTAAGAGCAGAACTGAAGGAGATAGAGACACAAAAAACCCTCCAAAAAATCAATGAATCCAGGAGCTGTTTTCTTTTGAAAAGATCAGCAAAGTTGATAGACCACTAGCAAGACTAATAAAGAAGAAAAGAGAGAAGAATCAAATAGACACAATAAAAGATGTGAAAGGGGATATCACCACCTACCCCACAGAAATACAAACTACCATCAGAGAATACTATAAACACTTCTACACAAATAAACTAGAAAACCTAGAAGAAATGGATAAATTCCTGGACACATACACCCTTCCCAGACTAAACCAGGAAGAACTTGAATCCCTGAATAGATCAATAACAGGCTCTGAAATTGAGGCAATAATTAATAGCCTACCAACCAAAAAAAGTCCAGGACCAGACGGGTTCACAGCCGAATTCTACCAGAGGTACAAGGAGGAGCTGGTACCATTCCTTCTGAAATTGTTCCAATCAATAGAAAAAGAGGGAATCCTCCCTAACTAATATTATGAGGCCAACATCCTCCTGATACCAAAGCCTGGCAGAGACACAACAAAGAAAGAGAATTTAGACCGATATCCCTGATGAATATCGATGCAAACATCCTCAATAAAATACTGGAAAAATGAATCCAGCAGCACATCAAAAAGCTTATCCACCATGATCAAGTGGACTTCATCCCTGGGATGCAAGGCTGGTTCAACATTCGCAAATCAATAAATGCAATCCAGCATATAAACAGAACCAAAGACAAAAACCACATGAATATCTCAATAGATGCAGAAAAGGCCTTTGACAAAATTGAATAGCCCTTCATGATAAAAACTCTCAATAAATTCTGTATTGATGGAACATATCTCAAAATAATAAGAGCTATTTATGACAAACCCACAACCAATATCATACTGAATGGGCAAAAACTGGAAGCATTCCCCTTGAAAACTGGCACACGACAGGGATGCCCTCTCTCACCACTCCTATTCAACATAGTGTTGGAAGTTCTGGCCAGGGAAATCAGGCCAGAGAAAGAAATAAAGTGTATTCAATTAGGAAAAGAGGAAGTCAAATTGTTCCTGTTTGCAGGTGACATGATTTTATATTTAGAAGACCTCATTGTTTCAGCCCCAAATCTCCTTAAGCTGATAAGCAACTTCAGCAAAGTCTCAGGATACAAAATTAATGTGCAAAAATCACAAGCATTCTTATACACCAGTAACAGACAAACAGAGAGCCAAATCATGAGTGAACTCCCATTCACAATTGCTTCAAAGAGAATAAAATACCTAGGAGTCCCACTTACAAGGGATGTGAAGGACCTCTTCAGGGAGAAATACAAACCACTGCTCAGTGAAATAAAAGAGGACACAAACAAATGGAAGAACATTCCATGCTCATGGATGGGAGAATCAATATCGTGAAAATGGCCATATTGCCCAAGGTAATTTATAGATTCAATGCCATCCCCATCAAGCTACCAATGACTTTCTTCACAGAATTGAAAAAACTACTTTAAAGTTCGTATGGAACCAAAAAAGAGCCTGCATTGCCAAGACAATCCTAAGCCAAAAGAACAAAGCTGGAGGCATCATGCTACCTGACTTCAAACTATACTACAAGGCCACAGTAACCAAAACAGCATGGTACTGGTACCAAAACGGAGATATAGACCACTGGAACAGAACAGAGCCCTCAGAAATAATACCACACATTGACAACCATCTGATCTTTGACAAACCTGACAAAAACAAGAAATGGGGAAAGCATTCCTTATTTAATAAATAGTGCTGGGAGAACTGGCTAGCCATAAGTAGAAAGCTGAAACTGGATCCCTTCCTTACACCTTATACAAAAATTAATTCAAGATGGATTAAAGACTTAAATGTTAGACCTAAAACCATAAAACCCTAGAAGAATACCTAGGCAATACCATTCAGGACATAGGCATGTCTAAAACACTAAAAGCAATGGCAACAAAAGCCAAAATTGGCAAATGGGATCTAATTAAACAAAAAAACTTCTGCACAGCAAAAGAAACTACCATCAGAGTGAACAGGCAACCTACAGAATGGGAGAAAATTTTTGCAATCTACTCATCTGACAAAGGGCTAATGTCTAGAACTTACAAAGAACTCAAACAAATTTACAAGAAAAAAACAAACAACCTCATCAAAAAGTGGGCAAAGGCTATGAACAGACACTTCTCAAAAGAAGACATTTATGCAGCCAACAGACACATGAAAAAATGCTCATCATCACTAGCCATCAGAGAAATGCAAATCAAAACCACAATGAAATACCATCTCATACCGTTAGAATGACGATCATTAAAAAGTCAGGAAACAACAGGTGCTGAAGAGGATGTGGAGAAATAGGAACACTTTTACACTGTTGGTGGGACCATAAACTAGTTCAACCATTGTGGAAGACAGTGTGGCGATTCCTCAAGGATCTAGAACTAGAAATATCATTTGACCCAGCCATCCCATTACTGGGTATATACACAAAGGATTATAAATCATGCTGCTATAAAGAGACATGCACACGTATGTTTATTGTGGCACTATTCTCAATAGCAAAGACTTGGAACCAACCAAAATGTCCATCAATGACACATGGATAAAGAAAATGTGGCACATGCAAACTATCGCAAGAACAGAAAACCAAACACTGCATGTTCTCACTCATAGGTGGGAATTGAACAACGAGAACACTTGGACACAGGAAGTGGAGCATCACACACCTGGGCCTGCTGTGGGGTAGGGGGAGGTGGGAGGGATAGCATTAGGAGATATACCTAATGTAAATGACAAGTTAATGGGTGCAGGACACTAACATGGGACATGTATACGTATGCAACAAACCTGCATGTTGTATACAGGTACCCTAGAACATAAAGTATAATTTAAAAAAAAAAAGAAAGAAAATAATGGCTATGCTGTCTACGTAAATCTCATAATAAAGGTTACTTGAGGAGTATGCTGGCCCTAAACCAAAGTACCTAATGGAAGAAAACGTATTTCAGTTATTATTCTTCCAATGCATTTTTCTTCTGATATATTTTTTCATATCTTAACTTCGTTCTTTCATTTTTCCCTTTAGATTGTCTCTGTTTATAAATTCATCTTCTGCTTGTTTCCCCCTTTGTCATTTCCCTTGGTCATTGCCTAAAATTTACTTGCATGTGGGCATTTAAACAGACATAATTGTCTTAGTTTGGTCTATCTATCAAAGAAATATATCTTTATGCAAGGATTTGGCTGAAAGTGTTTTATTTGGAAGATAATATAGTTTGAATATTTGTCCCTTCCCAAATCTCATGTTGAAATGCATTCTCCAGTGTTGGAGGTGAGGTACCTTCTCTCTCTTTCAAAAGCAATTTCAAGAGAAGTTAATTCATGTACCCAGGAGCAGCCCATGTTCAACCACTGGCTGATACAGGGTTACAAACACCCGCTTCCTTACCTCATTTTGGGGCATCTTTGAAGGAACAGGCTTGCTTCAGAGCTCCTTGTCAGATTGGCTGAGGCCACCATTGAAACTGCATCACTTCTCGAGGAGTATCTTTGGAATACTATGCAGCCATAAAAAGGATGAGTTCATGTCCTTTGCAGGGACATGGATGAAGCTGGAAGCCATCATTCTCAGCAAACTCACGCAGGAACAGCAAACCAAACACCTCATGTTCTCACTCATAAGTGGGAGTTGAACAATGAGAACATATGGACGCAGGGAGGGGAACATCACACACTGGGGCCTGTCAGGTGGTTGGGAGTAGGGGAGGGATAGCATTAGGAGAAATACCTAATGTGGATGATGGGTTGATGGGTGCAGCCAACCATCATGGCATGTGTATACCTATGTAACAAACCTACACATTTCTGCACATGTATCCCAGAACTTAAAGTATAATTAAAAACCAGAAAAATAATAAAATAAATTTTATATATGTATATAAACTGTATCACAGCTCAGTGTCTGCATCTGTCCAATCCTGTTTGCCTCACTGCCTTACAAGCTTGTTTTTATTTTTCCCCTATGAGCGAGCATACCTGGTAAACTTCCTATATGCAAATTTCCTTCTGAAAATATTTCCTGGGAGTCACAACTAAGACAGAAACAAGTGAGGAGTAGACTATTGACAAAGGTGGGAATAATGACTTCTACCTGATTCTAAACAAGTGCGGTAGATGGTCATTTTTGTTACCTGTATTTATTTATTCTAAGCATACACAGAAATGAATTCCCAAGCTTAGTCTTAGTCCATATAGGCTGCAATTGTTAGTGTTTACTGGTGCATATTGTATCTGTATTCTAATATTGAACACTTGTAGCTTAATTTGAATTCTATTGTATACAAATATAGTATCAAATAAATGTCGACCCATGAAGCATACAAAAGAGAAATTGTTTTATGGGTTGTCATGAATATAAGCAATTCAGAAACGATTTGGATCGTCATCTAGGGAGTTTAGAGTTGTTGAGTGTATCCTTCATTTGTCAGGTCTTATTTTGTTAGTGTCAATCTTATTTTTTCTCAGAAACATTGAGAGGGAAATGCTAAGCTGGTTATTACAATTAGTTTTCTGTAAAAATAATGACGTGCATTACTAGTAATCTTAATGTTACCATGTAGTTTATCTTCCATAGTTTCTGGCAGCACAGGCAATCAAAGCCTGTGCTGAACTTTGCAGACATTTATTTTATTACGAAGTTTTCCAACCCCTCCTCCTGTTGAATAAAAAGAAGATTTTTTTGCAGTGATTCTGCCTCACCAAAGCTGTGAAATCACTTTTCTACTGTATGAACTCAAATAACTTGCTGAAAAGGCTCCCTCTTTTTCTCACAGTTAAAAACTCATTTCTTTCCTATTTATCTTAATATACCTTATAGTTCCTTGGAAAGGGGAATAGGAATGGCTGTGAGGGAAAGTACTGCTATTCTCAAGGCCTTCTTCTCTGACGACTGGAAAATCAGGCTTGACCTTTTTCCAGCATAGTACCATGGAATAGCTAGAGCATGCTACGGGTTTGAAAAATAAAAGGAAGACTGAAACCAAAGAAAGACCCTTCATACAATCTATGGAAAGAAAAAAAAAAAGCTTCCTGTTCTCAGCTATATTAACTTTAGATAAAAGGTTTAATTAGAGTAGAATCTTTAATATGCTTGTCTGATGTATATTTTTACTTTTTGTCAAGAAAGTAAATGAGAGAAGCTTTAGAATTTCACCAAAGTGATCTCACAGTTCTAATGAGGTTAACAAGCTGAAATTAGGCTCTTGGGCTTAGAAAAAAAATAATTCACTTATGAAAAAACAGGTTTAATTAAATGGGAGTGCCTTCATCCAAATAGCACAATTTGCTAGTCAGAGATAAGAAGCTGTGATAGACCTGAGGAGAGAAGATAATAACAATGTAAAGTTGTATGAAGTTGAAGAATCAAAGTGTTCATTTTAGTATTCTTGTATCCCTCAGCATATAGTACTGCTAGAGAAAAAAGAAACTCAACACATAGAACTAGCTTTGAGAAAGACAAAAACATCCTTTATACCCAGTATGAAGCCCACCCTATAAATCTGCTTGTATTTGTTTTCCAGAAATGCCATAAAAAATCACCACAAAGTGGCTTAAAACAACAGACGTATTTTTTCACAGTATTGGAGGTGTTCAGGCTTCTGGGAGCTAGAAGCCTGAAATTGAGGTGTTGGCAGGGCCATGTTAATCTCTGAAGACTCTAGCGGGGGGTGGGGTGGGGCTAGTAAGCTTGACTTTTATGGGGCATTACTGAACCGTAGTACATTGTGTAAAAAATATCCCTGAGAGAACTTTTCAAATCAGGACATTTCTTCACATTAAATTATGAGATTTGACTTCCTACCCTTTCCTTCTTGGTCAGACCTGTTACAAAAATTTAACAAGAATACCGAATCTATAACAATGTATGCATATTTGAGTTTTCTAATTAAAACAACAGAGACTTCTAAAGTAAATCTCTTTACACCTCTTTTCTAAGTTACTGTGTTTAATAATTAGCTTGGAAATGAAAATGAGAATAATTAGTTCCTAGAAAATTGAAGATATGTTCTGTTTTGTTTGAATTTGTGCTTAACTTCTAAGTATACCAGTGGGCAACGTATTTTTTAATAAAAATCTTTTAATTGAGAAAATTTTTATATGGAAAAATTTCAAAGACAATACAGAGTTCTTATACCTCATACTCAGTTTCCCTCATTGTTAACATCTTATGTTAGTGTGAAATACTTGTCATAATTAATGAAACAATATTAATGTATTATTATTAACCTAAGATCATACTTTATTCAGATTAATTATTTTTCTTTTACTGTCCCAAGATTCAATCCAGGACACCACGTTGACATTTAATTGTCATGTCTTTGTGGGATATTTTAAACTATGACAGTTTCTTAGACTTTCCTAGTCTTCAGTGACTTTGATAATTTTGAGGCATACTGGTCAGATATTTCTAATCAATTTGGGTTTGTCCAACATTTTCTGTTTTCATGAATAGACTGGCATTATGCATTTTTTGGGGGGAAAGTCCACAGAGATAAAATGCCACTTTTATTTAATTATACCAAGGATAGATACTTTCAACACGACTTATCACGGTTGATGTTAACCTTGATCACCTGGCTGAGGTTGTGTTTGTCAGGTTTTTCCACGTTAGTCACTTTTTTGCCCCCTTTCCTTATTGTACTGTTTGGAAGAAAATTATTATGTACAGTCCACACTTCAGGATTGAGGACTTACCCTCCATCTCCACAATGAAGCATATCTAAATCCATTATTTGGAATTCTTCTATATTGGATATTTGACTATTCCTACCCATTTATTCAATCACTTATTTAGATAGTCTAAACTCATGGTATTTATTTTAGATTTTATGTAGTAATTCAATAATATGTTACTTGTTTTGATGCTTGATTTGTTTCTGCTTTAGCCATTGAGAACTTTTCACTTGGCTCCCATACCCACTTGGACATGTCCCCATCATTTGTGTGCCTGTGTGTGTCTGTGTGTGTGTGTATGTATGTAATGTAGTATGACTTTTTAGCATTAAATGATATTCCAGACTTATCTGGTATATTCCATTCCCCAGGCCTAGGATCAGCCATTTCCCTGAGGAGCCCTGGTTTATTTTACTGGAAAACCATATTAGAAAGGAAGATCTGGGTGCTAGGCATGCTCATCGCATCAAAGCCCCCTCAGCCAACAGAGTTAGAAAACATATTTGCACATATTAACCTGTGTCTGCACACAGATTTATAAATATTTCCATATCTCTCCATCTGTATTTATATTAAGTTAAATGTGAGTTCATGCTGATGTCACCAGCTTGAATCCATTACCACACGGATCCTCCTAGCCTTCTCTCCTTGCTTATCTGCAAACTCCCACTCCAACAGTGAAAAACCTGGCTCTACAATCTGCCGTTTATTTACTTCATTGTTCAATCATAGTACATATCTATGATCATTTCAAGGTTGTCAACCTGGACTCCTGTAAGAACCAACCTTACCAATGTATTACGTAGTTTCTTTTTTTCTTTTTCTGTAGGCTTACAGCCTCTACATCTCTAAGGTCCCTTATATCAGAAGCTTTTTCTCACATCCTCTTCATTGAAGTTATAATTTTCTAATACAGTTAGATTCTTTTGTCACAGTCTGTTTTCCACCCTGGGACCACAGACTTGCTTGATTTTTTTTGTTTGTTTGCATACATTAAGGTTTACTTCTTGTGGTGGAAAATTTTCTGGGTTTTGACGAATGCATTGTGTCATGTGTCTACTATTATATATATTATAGAAAATAGCTATACGACTGAAAAAATAATCTTCACTAAATTAACCATTCTCATATCCCAAAGCCTAGACAACCACTGATCTGTTTTCTTCTCTATGGTTTTGCCTTTTCTAGAATGTCATATAGATGGAATCTCATAGTATGTTGCCTTTTAGACTGGTATCTTTTAACTTAGCAATATACGTTTAAAATTCATCCATATTGTTTCAGGCACTAATTCTTCATCCATTTGTAGCACGAAATAGTATTCCATTATGTGTGTATACCACAATTTTTGTTAATCTGTTTACCTATTCGAATACATTTTTGTTGCTTCCAGCTTTTGATTATTATGAATAAAGCTGATACAAACATTCATGTGTATGTTTTTGTGTGAACTTATGTTTTTAAATCAGTTAAATAAAACTAGAGTGTGATAGCTGGTAAAATTATGTTTAGGTTTATAAGAAACTGTCAAACGCCTTCCAAAGTGGCTGTGACATTTTGCATTTCCACTAGCAATAAGTGAAAATTCCTGTTGCTCCATATGAAGTAACTAATACTATCAGATTTTGGATTTCAACCATTCCAGTGGTTGTGTAGTGGAATGTCATTGTTATTTAATTTGCACTTTCCTAATGGCAAATGATGTTGAGGATGTTTTCATGTGCTGTTTGCCATCTGTGTACCTTTGGTGAGTTGTTCAGATCCTTTGTCCATGTTTAAACTGGGTTGTTTCCTTATGTTTAGTTTCAAGAGGTTTTTATTATTATTTTGCATATTTTGGATGCATGTCCTTTATCTGATTAGAATTTGTAAGTATTTTTTCAAGTCTATGACTTCATTTTTTCATATAATACTTTTCAAATTCTAATATTTTTCTTTCATGGATTGTGCTTTTCGTGTTGAATTGTATCTGAAAATTTATCACCAACCCGTAGGTGTCATTTTCTAGAAGTTTTACAGTTTTGCATTTTACATGGAAATCTATGGTACATTTTGAGATCAAACTGTTTGTGTAAAGCATGAAGTTTATGTCTGTCTTTCTGTCTTTCCTTTCTCTCTCTCTCTGTCCCTTCCTTCCTTCCTTTCTTCCTCCTTCCTCCCTCCCTCCCTCCCTCTTTTCATTCCTTCCTCTCTTCCTTCCTTCCTCCCCCTCCCCTCCCCTTTCTTTCCTTTTTCTTTCTTCCCTTCCCTTCTTCCCTTCCCTTCTCCTTCCTTCCTTCCTTTCTCCCTCCCTCCCTCTCTCCCACCCCCTCCCTCCCCTTCCCCACCCCTCTTCTCCCCTTCCCCCTTCCTTCCTTCCCTCCTTTCCCCCTTCTCTTGCTCCCTCCTACCCCTTCTCTTGCTCCCTCCTCCCCCCTTCCCTTGCTCCCTCCTCCCACCTTCCGTTTCTCCTTCCTTCCTTCCTTCCTTCCTCCCTACTTCCCTCCCTTCCTTCCTTTTTCTTTCCTCCTTTTTTTTGGCATCTAATTTTTCTAGCACTGTTAATTGAAAAGACTATGCTTTCTCAATTGTATTATCCTTTTGCCCTTGTTAAATGTCAGTCAACTTTATCTCTGTGGGTATATTTCTGGCCTTTCTACTCTCTTTCATTGATCTATGTGTCCATTCTTTTACCAATATCATGCTCTCTTGATTATTGCAGCATTATAGTAAATCTTGAAATTGTGTAGTACGAATCCTCCAAGTTTTTTCTACTTTCTCAATATTGTGTTTGATCTTCTATCATATAAATGTTAGAATCAGTTTGACACTATCTCCAAATAAGCTTGCTAGTAATTTGGTTGAAGTTATATTAAATCTGTATGTCAGTTTGCTAAGAATTGCCATCTTTACTATGTTGAGTTTTCTAACCCAAACACAAAACCTCTCTCCATTTATTAGATCTTTTTTGATTTCTTTCATCAGTGGTTTTATTTTCCTGTATAGAGGTCATATATATAATTAGATTTCTCCCTAAGGATGTCCATGCTTTTGGTGTTATTATAAAAGGTATTTAAAAAAGCAATACTCTCATTTTTATTTTCTGATATATAGAAAAGCAACAGACTTCTGAATGTTGACCTTATGTCCAGTGACCTTGCTATATCTACTAATTGCTTCAGTAGGTTTTTGGTGATTTTTAGGGTTATCTACATAGAGAATCATGTTATCTTTGAATAAAAACAGTTTTATTTCTCCCTTTACATTCTGTTTGCTTTATTTTCCCTTCCCTTGTCTTATTGAACTAAGCTAGGACTTCCAGTACAATGTTGGATAGAATGAAAAAGGAAGATGCCTTTGCCTTATTTTCAACATAAGGTGGAAAACATTTAGTCTCTCCCCATTAAGTATAATGATAGCCATATGATACCCACTGCTTAGTGTAAGTACATATTAGGTGAAAGCAGTTCCCTTATATTCCTAATTTTTTAAAACATTTTTATTATAAGTAGGTGGTTAATTTTTGTCAAATGGCTTTCTGCAATAATGGATATGATCATGTGTTTATTCAGTCTATAAGGGGATGTGTTATGTTGATTTATTTATTAATACTGAATAAGCATTATATTCCTGATCATGATATATTAAATTTTTATATACTGCTAGATTTTATTTGCTAACATTTTATTAAGTATTTTTCTCTGTATGTTCATGAGAGATATCGGTCTCTTGTAATATATTTATCTGGTTTTGGTGTTGGTATTAGGGTAATGTAGGGCTCATAAAATGTGTTGTTAAGTTTTCTTTATTCTTTTATTTTCTGGAAGAGGTTGTAAAAACTGGCTCTCTTTCTTCCTGAGATGTTTGGTAGAGTTAATCCTAATGATGTCATCCAGGCCTTACTGATTTTTAAAATAAGATTTAAAAATTCTAATTCAATTTTAAAAACAGATATAGAGATATTCAGGTTAATTATCCTTGAATGTGTGTTAGTAGTTTGTATTTGAAAGAATTTATCCATTTTATCTAAGTGATCAAACTCGTGGCCATAGAGTTGTTTGCAGGATTCCCTTATTAGCCTTTAGATGTTCATGCGGTTAGTAGTGAGGGGTTTCATCTTTTATTGATGATATTGGTAATTTGTGTCTTCTCTTTTTGCTTGTTTAGCTTACCTAGAGTCTTACCATTTTTATTAATCATTCCGAAAAAACCAGGCTTTGATTTCCTTGATTTTCCTCTATTTTTTTTTCTGTTTTCAATTCCATTGATTTCTGTTCTGATTTTTAATTATTTTTTGCCTTCTGCTTATTTTAGATTGAATTTGCCTTCTGTTCTCTGGATTGCTACAGTGGATGCTTAGGTTATTGTGGACACCGTAATTTGTGCAATACTTGCTATGCAATGGGGTTGTTCTGAAACATACCTGGGAGTTGACTTTTGGTCTGGTGAGGTTGGAGGGCAAAAGGAAATTGCAGTCCTCAACTGCCTTTGATATCACAGTTTTGGGAAGCAGGCCAAAAACAATCATATTGGTGGTGAAGATAGATGAGGAAAACAGAGGGCTAAGAACACAGTGAAGATCCCTATAGTTAGATATGAGGTCAATATATTTTGAAAGTCACATTCAATTTCTTGTCCCCCTGAGAGAGGATAGATTCTGCTTATGAACTCCACACCTTCCTGCTGATCTGACAACCCCAGCATGGCATCAGAGTTGAATAATCATCTAGTGAATTCAGCATTTTAAACCACCAAGTTGACGCTGATTAGAATCCCCAGTGTGCCACAAAACGTACTTGCAACCATCCAAACTGAACATAAAAGGATCCTGCAAGAGAAACTCTGCTGTTCATCCCTCAATCAGAGTCATGTGTTTGCTATCTAAAGCCAACTTACTGGACCATGTGGGAATTTTACATATTTAAATAGATGCAGAACAGAATAAAATTTTAATACTCTGGTTAAGACAATTGTTTTGATGTCTCCTGAGAGGAATTTTTGCCAAGGTTTTCCTAATATTGGCTTCTCACTTTTTGTCCTCACTCCTAATAGTCTATATTCTAAAAGAGACTTTTTTTTTTTTCTTTTTGAGATCAAGTCTTGCTCTGTTGTCCAGGCTGGAGTGCAGTAGTGCAACCTCGACTCACTGCAACCTCTCCCCACCCCAGGTTCAAGTGATTCCCCTGCCTCAGCCTCCTGAGTAGCTGGGACCACAGGTGCACACCACCAGGCCTGACTAATAAAAAGGAGACATTTGAAATAAATAAATAAATATACAAGATGAACAATATGAAATACATATTATGACTGTGTCTGGCAATTAGTGCTAAGATGATAAAAGCAGACAAAGATGGCAGAGATTGACAGGGGTGTATGTATGTGTGTGTGTGTGTATGTCTGTGTGTGTGTGTGTTTTAGGCAAGGTGTTTACCCCAAACCATAATTTAGGAAAATTATGTTTAATCAAAAACTTGGATTAAGTGAAGGAAAGAACGTTGCAAAAATTAAAAATATAAGAGATTCTAGGCAGTGAGGAGAGCAAATGCAAAATCCTAAATAAAAATAACTGTGGCACCCTAAGGAGCTGCTACAGTGAGCCTAGAGTGGAGTAAAGTGGGCAAAAAGTGGTGGGAGCACGAGTAGGAGAGGAAGACAGGGAACAGAGCATATAGTGTGTTACAGGCTACGTGGAGTTTGGATTCAATCTGGTGGGCGTGTTTTTAAAAGGACAGTGAATGGTCTGATTTATGTTTTTAAAACAGTCTGGCAGCTGTGAGGAGAATCACTATTGTCAAATTTGCTCAGCTTTGGGGTAAACAAGACACTGATACGTAGCATTTTACTTGGAGTTCAGAATGGCTTGAACAAATCTGTGCTAAAAATGACAGTGGAGAAATCCTGATATCCTTTAGTAGTATGTTTTTAACAAATCTCAGGGACTGAACCTCAATCCTCTTCATTAAAATGATCAGAAAAGTAGAGAGAGTCTTATTGGAGAAAATGAGAAATGATTTCAGTTTTGTCTCAGTTGTTCGGAGGCAATATTATAAAGGCTAATGAACTGGATTCAAAATCAGCTGGTATGAAAACTAACTGTGCCCTTGTGCCTGGAGAGAGTTAATGTATCTCCAAGAACATTTACTGACAAGTAGTAATTGGGGAACAAGAAAAATGGAGTCTCCCAAGTCTCATTTCAGAGACTGAGTGAGGCAAGCTTCTTGGATCTCTACCTTGGATATCTCCTTTATTCTTCAATCTTGCAATCCATATTGCCTCAGCAATATGGAAACATTAATGTTGTCCATTCCTGGAAAGATAAATTAATATCATTGTTAATTATAGAGTATTGCATAAATATTTGAATTTTTGTAACTTTGGTAAAGTAGGGAGTCAAAGGTTATTTCCCACTAAAGTGGATGATAATAGGCTGTTACTGGGCACCTACACTGAAGAACTCAAGAAGAACAATCATATTATCCACCTGGACAAACCCTTTGTGTCTAAAATACATCAAATTCAATCCTCACTGTTAGTATAACAACAGGAGAAACTAAAAGCGTGATATGCAGATTTGGACCTGTGCTGTTTTCAAGCATGCAGTTTGACTTACTTCTTCCTTAATGTATAAATTTGATGAAGATTCAGACCATGCTTTGTTTTGTTTATAATCTCTGAATATTTCACCATCTCTCCCATAGTGTTTATTTGTTTGCTTTGTGTTTGCAGTGTAGGTATTTGTTAAATTGTGACTCTCTAGAACAGTTGAACACTGATGTCATATGAAAACCTCAAAAGAATATTTGCTTTTTAAATATCCATATTAGAGAAACAACCCATTAAGGAAAGTGTAGAAGCTCATTACTTTATGTATTATTTTTATCCATTTATTCTTTCACTTTATATTTGATGAACATCTAATATGGATCTAGAACAGTACCAAGGGACAAATTTGTAAAAGACAAATAAGATATAGGTTGTCTTAGATGGGCTGATATTCTAGTGGGGTAATTATAACAGAATTTAATAAGTACTTTGTGACATAAGAACAAAATGCTAATGTTGCATGCAAGAGGGAAATATTTCTTTTGCTAGACAGGATAAGGGGAATCTTTTAATAAAGAGTGACATTTGAGGGAGGTTTTCAAAGAGCAGTAGGATTTTCTCATATAAAGAATAAGGATGAACCCCAAAAGTACAGACGCATAGAAGCATAAGGCATAATCAGGACAAAGCAAGTAGTCTAGTGGAATTAAATAGGGGATATATAGGGAAATAGATGCGAAATGGGATTGAAACATTGAATGGGGCCACTTGTAAAGAACAGTTATGTCATAATAAGGAATTTTACTTTATAAATGACAGATAGTCAATAAAGGTATTTGACTATTGTAATGAACTGAATTCTGTGTCCCCACCCCCTAAATTTGTATGTTGGAGTCCTAAGCCTGCAATGTGACAGGTTTTGGAGATAGGGACTTTAAAGGGGTAAAAAAGATTAAATGAAATCACAAGAGTTGGGCTTTATGCAATATAACTGGTGTCCTTATACAAACAGGAAGAAATACTAGGGATGTGTGCACACAGAGAAAAGGCCATGCAAGAATACAGTGAGAGAGCAGCCATCTAAAAGCCAAGGAGAAAGGCCTCAGGAAAAACCAAACCTGCTGACACGTTGATCTTGGATTTCCAGCCTTCAGAGATATGAGAAAATAAGGTTCTGTTGTTTAAGCCGCCTATATTGTGGTATTTTGTTATGGCAGCCTGATATGGTTTGTCTGTGTCACCACCCAAATCTCATTTTGAATTTTAGTTCCCATAATCCCAACATGTCATGGAAGGGACCTGGTGGGAGGCAATTGAATCATGGGTGCAGTTACCCCCATGCTGCTCTTCTCATGATAGTAAGTGACTTCTCACGAGATATGATGGTTTTATAAGGGGCGTTTCCCTCTTTGCTAGGCACTTCTCCTTCCTGCCATCGTGTGAAGAAGGACTTGTTTGCTTCCCTTTCCACCATGACTATAAGTATCCTGAGGCCTCCCCAGCCATGAGGAGCTGTGAGCCGATTAAAGCTCTTTCCTTTATAAATCACCTAGTCTCAGGTAGTTCTTTTGAGAGTTCTTTACCTAGTCTCAGGTAGTTTATCATGAGAATGGACTAATACACAGCCCCACCGGACTAAGACAACTGCTACATTATGTTACAGAATTTTTCCTCTTTGATTTCTGAATTATTGCTGTCTCTGGTTATTTTTCTGTCCCATTCATTATCACTTTTCTGCATTCTTTTGTCTCATCCCTATTTTTTAGTCTCATTTAATGCTGATTTCTTGCATGTTGTTGTTCTCCAGATTTTGGTTGTTGGTAGTGTTTTGTCCTTAGCTTGTTGTTTACTTCTCAGTTTATATATTCTTCTTGGTCAATTTTATACAATTCTATAATTTAAATATTGACCGAATGCTAATGACTTCAAATCCCTGTAAGCACAGATTTTCCTTCTGAACTCTTGATTGGTACATACTATACATACTGATGCTTATTCCACATGTTCACACCCCCCTGTCACACAGGTGGCTCAAAAACCGCATGTTCCAAAATGAATTCTTATGTTTGGTCCTGAATCTGTTTCTATTTTTGTGATGTAATTCAGAAAATATTATCACCATCTACTCAGTTACCTAAATTGGAATTATGAGAATCATTCTACACTCATCTTCCTGTCTAAAAGTCCAATTAATCCCCAATATCCAAAGATCCTCCCTCTATAGCATTTCTGTTATTGGACTTCCCTGTCAAATTCCTTTGGCACTGCTTTGGATCAGGCATGAACTGTTTCTTAGATACACCAGCCTCCTAATTGGTGGGGTTTGGGTTTGTAGCACTTCCTTTCTATGAAAGCTAGTTATTTCTGCATACCCTATAATTTTAAGATGATAACTTGGTGGAATATTTCTGTGATTGGACAGTTAAAATCCTATCTAGCTTTTGATGTTTCATGTAATGTAGAGTTTCCTACACAAGATGAATGAGCACTATAATATTGACATATAATGCCGTTAGGGTTATTTCAGCCTAAAAAATATTAGAATTCTTAATGTGATATTTAGTAATTAAGGATCATTAAGATGGGCCAGCTTCCTAGAATAAGAGACTCTTTTGTCTTGATGTAAATCATGATCTTTGTCTTATAATTTGCTTGTGTAGCTGAGATAAAATTTAAATACAGTCTTTTCGAAATTCTTAGTGCACCCTCATTTTTCTTGAGCAATAATCTACAACAGCTGGTCATCCTGGGCTGAACCAGCACATTCATTCCCTTAGCTCATTTGGTAACCATTGCCCAGGATAAATGTTTGACTTCTAGAATCTTCTAACTTTTTTTTGTTCATTCCTTTTTCCTCGAAGATAGATTCAAATCTGCTTTATAGTTCCATTCATTTCCTCATACAGCTCTATTTTTGCTTTTCAAGGTCATAAATCCAGTAAAAGTTTCAAATGTCTTGGCCTTCACAATTTGTGAGTGGTGGTAGTTCAGATCTTTTAGCCTGGGATATAGTAGTGTGTCAACTGAATTTGAAAAGAAAATCATAAACTGTCGAACTAGAAGCCAAATGCGCACAAAGTAAAAATGCTCTTATTTCTTCTGCAGTTTCATCTCTTACCAAGAAGTTTCTTATATCATTTCCATGAATTTTGTTATGCTTGCACAACATACTGTGAAACATTCTGTTGGAAAATGTGACAGAAAAGCCACTGAGAAAATGCAGAATTCAGTAGGTATCATATTTTTATTAATGATTTTATTCATAGCTGACTTTTAATTTCTATCATCTTTTTAAATTGAATATGTATGCTTTTTTATTGCTGTTGTTTTTATAGCTGGGAAAAATCAATGAATTAATTGGTTGGGTAAATCAATGAGATAGTATAGATTGCCTGTCTCTGAAAGAAAGTAAAGCTACCTGATTCTGAAAGCACAGCATTTCTGTTACCTATAAAGAAGAATTACTGGTATACAAATGACAAAAAGCCTAATTAGAATTGTTTGCCTTATGCTTGATGTTGCAGTGGAAAGTGGCAAAAAGAGGTGGGGACAGTTTTCCCCAATACATTACCCTTCCTCAACTGAAGCTAATTTGGAACTCAAGAACAAGCCGTGGGGTTTTCAGTCTCATCAGTCTTGACATAATGAAACTAGACAGACCCTCTGTTTCCCACTGTGACTTAGCCAGATGAGGATAAAACAAAAATAAAAACGAGTGACTTCTCAGATTCATGCTTGCTTTTATGGCTGTTGTAGCTTTAGGGTACCACAAGATGCCAGTGTTTTCGAGCTCTGTTACTCGCAAATAGATGGCTGGCTGGTTCTCATTGTCCAGTTACTGAAAGAAAAGACAACTGTGCTGGGTAAAAGCATACTGCTCTTTTGTCTTTCTTTTTCCTCATAATAAATGTATGCCATACAATGCTATTTGAAGAAATCATGGATTATTGATAGTAAAACCTTTTAAAATGAAGAAAAATGGTAGAGGCATCATCCTTTAAGCAAAAAAAGATCTAAAGTTATCTTCACTAAGTTACTTTCTGCTGTCCCATGATATGAACATGCTATGGGATAAGATGGATATATATAGCTAAAATTTTGGTCTTTGGGTTAACACTTGGTTTTAAGTCTTGAGATGGAGTATTGCTCCGTTGCCCAGGCTGCAACTGCCACCTTCCAGGTTCAAGCAATTCTCCTACCTCAGCCTCCCAAGTTGGGATTACAGGCATGTGCTACCACACCCAGCTAATTTTTGCATTTTTAGTAGAGATGGGGTTTTGCCATGTTGGCCAGGCTGGTCTTGAACTCCTGACCTCAGGTGATCCACCAGCCTTGGCCTCCCACAGTGCTGGGATTACAGGTGTGAGTCACCGCAGCCAGCTTAAATTTTCTTTTTTTTTTTTAACTTTTCTTTTTTTTTTTTATAATTTAAGTTCTAGGGTACATGTGCACAACGTGCAGGTTTGTTACATATGTATACTTGTGCCATGTTGGTGTGCTGCACCCATCAACTCATCATTTACATCAGGTATAACTCCCAATGGCATCCCTCCCCCCTTCCCCCTCCCCATAATTGGTCCCAGTGTATGATGTTCCCCTTCCAGAGTCCAGGTGATCTCATTGATCAATTCCCACCTATGAGTGAGTACATGTGGTGTTTGGTTTTCTGTTGTTGCAATAGTTTGCTGAGAATGATGGTTTTCAGCTGCATCCATGTCCCTACAAAGGACACAAACTCATCCATTTTTATGGCTACATAGTATTCCATGGTGTATATGTGCCACATTTTCTTAATCCAGTCTGTCACTGATGGACATTTGGGTTGATTCCAAGTCTTTGCTATTGTGAATAGTGCTGCAATAAACATACATGTGCACATGTCTTTATAGCAGCATGATTTATAATCCTTTGGGTATATACCCAGTAATGGGATGGCTGGGTCATATAGTATTTCTAGTTCTAGATCCTTGAGGAATCGCCATACTGTTTTCCACAATGGTTGAACCAGTTTACAATCCCACCAACAGTGTAAAAGTGTTCCTATTTCTCCACATCCTCTCCAGCACCTGTTGTTTCCTGACTTTTTAATGATTGTCATTCTAACTGGTGTGAGATGGTATCTCATTGTGGTTTTGATTTGCATTTCTCTGATGGCCAGTGATGACGAGCATTTTTTCATATATCTGTTGGCTGTATGCATGTCTTCTTTTGAGAAATGTCTGTTCATATCCTTTGCCCACTTTTTGATGGGGTTGTTTGTTTTTTTCTCGTAAATTTGTTTGAGTTTTTTGTAGGTTCTGGATATTAGCCCTTTGTCAGATGAGTAGATTGCAAGAATGTTCTCCCATTCTGTAGGTTGCGTATTCACTCTGATGGTAGTTTCTTTTGCTGTGCAGAAGCTCTTTAGTTTAATTAGATCCCATTTGTCAATTTTGGCTTTTATTGCCATTGCTTTTGGTGTTTTAGACATGAAGTCCTTGTCCATGCCTATGTCCTGAATGGTATTACCTAGGTTTTCTTCTAGGGTTTTTATGGTTTTAGGTTTAACATTTAAGTCTCTAATCCATCTTGAATTAATTTTCGTATAAGGAGTAAGGAAAGGATCCAGTTTCAGCTTTCTACTTATGGCTAGCCAATTTTCCCAGCACTATTTATTAAATAGGGAATCCTTTCCCCATTTCTTGTTTTTGTCAGGTTTGTCAAAGATTAGATGGCTGTAGATGTGTGGTATTATTTCTGAGGGCACTGTTCTGTTCCATTGGTCTATATCTCTGTTTTGGTACCAGTACCATGCTGTTTTGGTTACTGTAGCCTTGTATAGTTTGAAGTCAGGTAGCGTGATGCCTCCAGCTTTGTTCTTTTGACTTAGGATTGTCTTGGCAATGCAGGCTCTTTTTTGGTTCCATATGAACTTTAAAGCAGTTTTTTCCAATTCTGTGAAGAAACTCATTGGTAGCTTGATGGGGATGGCATTGAATCTATAAATTACCTTGGGCCGTATGGCCATTTTCACGGTATTGATTCTTCCTATCCGTGAGCATGGTGTGTTCTTCCATTTGTTTGTGTCCTCTTTTATTTCACTGAGCAGTGGTTTGTATTTCTCCTTGAAGAGGTCCTTTACATCCCTTGTAAGTTGGATTCCTAGGTGTTTTATTCTCTTTGAAGCAATTGTGAATGGAAGTTCATTCATGATTTGGCTCTCTGTGTGTCTGTTGCTGGTGTATGAGAATGCTTGTGATTTTTGCACATTAATTTTGTATACTGAGGCTTTGCTGAAGTTGCTTATCAGCTTAAGGAGATTTTGGGCTGAGATGATGGGGTTTTCTAAATATACAATCATGTCATCTGCAAACAGGGACAATTTGACTTCTTCTTTTCCTAACTGAATACCCTTTATTTCTCTCTCTTGCCTGATTGCCCTAGCCAGAACTTCCAACATTGTGTTGAATAGGAGTGGCGAGAGAGGGCATCCCTGTCTTGTGCCAGTTTTCAAAGTGGATGCTTCCAGTTTTTGCCCATTCAGTATGATATTGGCTGTGGGTTTGTCATAAATAGCTCTTATTATTTTGAGATACGTTCCTTCAATACCGAATTTATTGAGCGTTTTTAGCATGAAGGGCTGTTGAATTTTGTCAAAGGCCTTTTCTGCATCTATTGAGATAATCATCTGGTTTTTGTCTTTGGTTCTGTTTATATGCTGGATTATGTTTATTGATTTGCGTATGTTGAACCAGCCTTGCATCCCAGGGATGAAGTCCACTTGATCATGGTGGATAAGCTTTTTGATGTGCTGCTGGATTCGGTTTGCCAGTATTTTATTGAGGATTTTTGCATCGATGTTCATCAGGGATATTGGTCTAAAATTCTCTTTTTTTGTTGTATCTCTGCCAGGCTTTGGTATCAGGCTGATGCTGGCCTTATAAAATGAGTTAGGGAGGATTCCCTCTTTTTCTGTTGATTGGAATGGTTTCCAGAAGGAATGGTACCAGCTCCTCCTTGTACCTCCAGTAGAATTTGGCTGTGAATCTGTCTGGTCCTGGACTTTTTTTGGTTGGTAGGCTATTAATTTTTGCCTCAATTTCAGAGCCTGTTGTGGGTCTATTCAGGGATTCACCTTCTTCCTGGTTTAGTCTTGGGAGAGTGTAAGTGTCCAGGAAATTATCCATTTCTTCTAGTTTTTCTAATTTATTTGCGTAGAGGTGTTTATAGTATTCTCTGATGGTAGTTTGTATTTCTGTGGGGTCTGTGGTGATATCCCCTTTACCATTTTTTATTGTGTCTATTTGATTCTTCTCTCTTTTCTTCTTTATTAGTCTTGCTAGTGGTCTATGAATTTTGTTGATCTTTTCAAAAAACCAGCTCCTGGATTCATTGATTTTTTGGAGGTTTCTTTGTGTCTCTATCTCCTTTAGTTCTGCTCTGATCTTAGTTATTTCTTGCCTTCTGCTAGCTTTTTAATGTGTTTGCTCTTGCTTCTCTAGTTCTTTTAATTGTGATGTTAGGGTGTCAATTTTAGATCTTTCCTGCTTTCTCTTGTGGGCATTTAGTGCTATAAATTTCCCTCTACACACTGCTTTAAATGTGTCCCAGAGATTCTGGTATGTTGTATCTTTGTTCTCATTGGTTTCAAAGAACATCTTTATTTCTGCCTTCATTTCATTATGTACCCAGTAGTCATTCAGGAGCAGGTTGTTCAGTTTCCATGTAGTTGAGCGGTTTTGATTGAGTTTCTTAGTCCTGAGTTCTAGTTTGTTTGCACTGTGGTCTGAGAGACAGTTTGTTATAATTTCTGTTCTTGTACGTTTGCTGAGGGGAGCTTTACTTCCAACTATGTGGCGAATTTTGGAATAAGTGCAGTGTGGTGCTGAGAATGTATATTCTGTTGATTTGGGGTGGAGAGTTCTGTAGATGTCTATTAGGTCCACTTGGTGCAGAGTTGAGTCAATTCCTGGATATCCTTGTTAACTTTCTGTCTCGTTGATCTGTCTAATGTTGACAGTGGGGAGTTGAAGTCTCCCATTATTATTGTATGGGAGTCTAAGTCTCTTTGTAAGTCTCTAAGGACTTGCTTTATGAATCTGGGTGCTCCTGTATTGGGCGCATATTTATTTAGGATAGTTAGCTCTTCCTGTTGAATTGATCCCTTTACCATTATGTAATGGCCTTCTTTGTCTCTTTTGATCTTTAATGGTTTAAAGTCTGTTTTATCAGAGACTAGTGTTGCAACCTCTGCTTTTTTTTGTTCTCCGTTTGCTTGGTAGATCTTCCTCCATCCCTTTATTTTGAGCCTATGTGTGTCTCTGCATGTGAAATGGGTCTCCTGAGTACAGCAAACAGATGGGTCTTGACTCTTTATCCAATTTGCCATTCTGTGTCTTTTAATTGGACCATTTAGTCCTTTTAAATTTAAGGTTAATATTGTTATGTGTGAACTTGATCCTGTCTTTGTGATATTAGCTGGTTATTTTGCTTGTTAGTTGATGCGGTTTCTTCCTAGCATCGATGGTCTTTACACTTTGGCATGTTTTTGCAATGGCTGGTACCTGTTGTTCCTTTCCATGTTTAGTGCTTCCTTCAGAGTCTCTTGTAGGGCAGGCCTGGTCGTGACAAAATCTCTAAGCATTTGCTTGTCTGTAAAAGATTTTATTTCTCCTTCACTGATGAAACTTAGTTTGGCCGGATATGAAATTCTGGGTTGAAAATTCTTTTCTTTAAGAATGTTGAATATTGGCCCCCACTCTCTTCTGGCTTGGAGAGTTTCTGCTGAGAGATCTGCTGTTAGTCTGATGGGCTTCCCTTTGTGGGTAACGCGACTTTTCTCTCTGGCTGCCCTTAAGATTTTTTCCATCATTCCAACTTTAGTGAATCTGACAATTATATGTCTTGGTGTTGCTCTTCTCAAGGAGTATCTTTGTGGCGTTCTTTTCCTGAATTTGAATGTTGGTCTGCCTTACTAGGTTGGGGAAGTTCTCCTGGATGATATCCTGAAGAGTGTTTTCCAACTTGCTTCCATTTTCCCCCTCCTTTCAGGCACACCAATCAGACGTAGATTTGGCCTTTTCACCTAATCCCATATTTCTTGGAGGCTTTGTTCATTTCTTTTTCCTTTTTTTTCTCTAAACTTCTCTTCTCACTTCATTTCATTCATTTGATATTCCATCATTGATACTCTTTCTTCCAGTTGATCGAGTCGGTTACTGAAGCTTGTGCATTTGTCAGGTATTTCTTGTGTCATGGTTTTTATCTCTGTCAGTTCGTTTATGGCCTTCTGTGCATTGATTATTCTAGTTATCTTCCATTCGTTTTTCAAGATTTTTAGTTTCTTTGTACTGGGTATGTAGTTCCTCCTTTAGCTCTGAGAAGTTTGATCGACAAGCCTTCTCCTCTCAACTCGTCAAAGTCATTCTCTGTCCAGCTTTGATCCATTGCTTGCAATGAGCTGCATTCCTTTGGAGGGGGAGATGCGCTCTGATTTTTTGAATTTCCAGCTTTTCTGCCCTGCTTTTTCCTTGTCTTTGTAGTTTTATTTGCCTTTGGTCTTTGATGCTGGTGACATACTGATGGGGTTTTGGTGTGGGTGTCCTTTCTGTTTGTTAGTTTTCCTTCTAACAGTCAGGACCCTCAGCTGTAGGTCTATTGGAGATTGCTTGAGGTCCACTCCAGACCCTGTTTGCCTGGGTATCAGCAGCACAGGCTGCAGAAGATAGAATATTGCTGAACAACGAGTGCTGCTGTCTGATTGTTGCTCTGGAAACTTTGTCTCAGGGGTGTACCCTGCTGTGTGAGGTGTGAGGTGTTGGTCTGCACCTAGTGGGGGATGTCTTCCAGTTAGGCTACTCAGGGGTCAGGGACCCACTTGAGCAGGCAGTCTGTCTGTTCTCAGATCTCAACCTCGGTGCTGGGAGATCTACTGCCCTCTTCAAAGCTGTCAGACAGCTGTCAGACTCCACCCAGAGGTGGAGTCTACAGAGACAGGCGGGCCTCCTTGAGCTGTGGTGGACTCCACCCAGTTCGAGCTTCCTGGAGGCTTTGTTTACCTACTTAAGCCTCAGCAATGACAGGTGCCCCTCCCCCAACCTCACTGCTGCCTTGCAGTTAGATCTCAGACTGCTGTGCTACCAATGAGGGAGGCTCCGTGGGCGTGGGACCCTCTGGGCCAGGTGTGGGATATAATCTCCTGCTGTGACATTTGCTAAGACCCTTGGTAAAGCGCAGTATTAGGTTGGGAGTTACCTGATTTTCCTGGTGTTGCGTGTCTCAGTTTCCCTTGGCTAGGAAAAGGGATTCCCTTCCCCCTTGCACTTCCCAGGTGAGGTGATGCCTCGCCCTGCTTCAGCTCTGGCTGGTTGGGCTGCACCCAGCTGACCAGCACTGATTGTCCGGCACTCCCCAGTGAGATGAACCCAGTACCTCAGTTGAAAATGCAGAAATCAACAGTCTTCTGTGTCGCTCACGCTGGGAGCTGGAGGCTGGAGCTGTTCCTATTCAGCCATCTTGCTTAAATGTTTTTCTTAATAATTTTGTATTCCTGAGTAAGTTAGTTAACTTTCATAAGCTTAAATATCATATGTAAAATGAATAGAAATACCTACTTGATTAGTGTTTTGTGAAGATTAAAGGAAATGATATATATTATTGCTTAGGCTAGCTTCTGACCTTGCTCAGCATTCAGTAGAGGGCACTGCTGAAGAAGAAAAAATGCAGATGATCAACAGAAAGACGTTTGTCTTTATAAAAAGTTTTGTTATTCCTACTCATAAAGTGAAACAAAGAAGTCCTGATTAGATGCATTTACCCATATTATTACACAGTCTTTAACTACATTTTAAATGTTTACTACTCTAATTTTTATTTTCTTAGTGTTGCAGTCATATCTGAGCTGTGGGTTATTTAAAACAGATTCATTAAATATTATATTCAGAGCTATTACTTGTTGAGTGTTTATTATGTCCCATACTTTGCTATGCTCTTTACAGGGAAACTAAAAAATTGACTAAAGTTACACAGCTAAGAAACTACAATGTTAGTATTCAAATCCATGTCTTATTTCAAAATTTATGCTCTTATTCAGTTTTGTTAAATTTTACTCTAAGTTGCAGATTTATCTCCAGAATTGGTGGCAGCAGAAATGCAGATGTATCTGGTATCTGGGGTAAGATCAACTACATGAAGTTGTTGGATAAAATTGGAATGACTTTATGGGAAACACAAACATCTTTGTATTCCTAAATTATTCTTATTTCCAGAAGAATTCAAATGATCTACACTATTATAAAAGTCAATGAATTCTGGCTACTCTGTAGTAGTAGTTTGGGAATTCCCTGTGAAAATCAGCTTCTCTTCTGACTTCGTAAAACTTATGCAGCAGGGACACTCAACTCAATTTTCCCCAAACTCTTCGTTGTCTAGGGCCAATTCAAACAAAGGACACATTCTCAATGGCATTCTGTAATGCTGAGTGTGATGATGGGCCACCTTACGGCCAACTTGTGCTTTTTGGATGTATCCAACTTATGTACTGATCATATGAAATCTGGACTATTTGCCTTGCCTGCTGTCTTCCTAATAGATAGTGCTACAAAGAATACAGCTGCTCAGGCCACACGAACCCATCATCAACCATAAATGCCGAAGTGCCCTCCTATAAAAGCAAATGTCGTGCCCCACATATGCAAGACATTTTCATGACTGGTAATAGAAGCTGAAATATGAGTTGTTAATACCATATACATTTTGTTCTGAAAATGTAAAATGTGCTGTTATACCCTGGGCACTTCTGAAAACTCAAAATTCCTAGGTATTTAGAAGTTTCAACAACCCCATACAGAGCCTTTTCCTAGTTCTCTGTTGATGATTCAGTGGGCCTTGAACTTCTGGGAAAAGCTGCAATCTCTTTTAAGCAGAAAAACAGATAAGAAGAAAAACTGGCCTTTTACAGTGGAGGGAAAATAGGGTCCCAGGAATGGCCATGAAACAATGAAACAGATCAAGTATGTCCTATGGTTATGTATTATGAACATGAGAGATGAAGATAAGATCATGAATTGAATCTCTGGCAATGCAAAGATTGAGGAAATGAAGCAAAGGACATAAACTTTGTGTAGGATAGTAAAGCGTTATAATTGGTGTTACTTGCTTTTGTTGTGAAGAAAGTGGGATCTGACTATGTCTGTGAGGAAGGATATGTAAATTTGTATGTGTAGATAATGAATATATACTATATATACTATATATACACACACAGTATATGTACAAACTATAATAGATATATGCACATATATGAATATGCATGCATGTATATAACCAGATGGATGGTTATATATCTTCTTCCCTAGTTTGTTCTTACTACATTTGATGTAGATTTGTTCTAATTGGTGCCTTAAATAATTTGGCCTAGACCATAATAAAAACATCCAATTCTAAGGAGTTTGGTTCTACAATTTAAAAATTTATTTATACACTGATGTTGGTTATGGGCAGGGTGGTGAAATCATTTGAGTTGTAAAATTGGATAAGAGAAAAGTTTTACTGATTTGATTAAAAACCCATCTGAGTGCTTGCTACATTCAGCATTTACGTGAGACTCTGTCAGGTAGAAATATGTCACCGAAAGGCATCAGTTCTTTTGCAATCTGGTCTGAAATATCTGATGGGAATTGAAAAGCCATTATGGCTACCTGGTAGCAAGTCCAATTACAAATGACTCCAGAGCCCTCTGCAATGTGACCTGACTCTAAATCGTCCTTTAGGATTGTCATCCAGTCTGCTGGCCCTCTGCTTTCTGCCTACTCACATGTAATTGGGAAATGGAAGGTACTTATCTGTCTTGTTGATGGCACTGTGCTCATTTGATAACAGTTGCTCCACAAGAGCACAGAAAGTGCATTTGCTGTAGCTATAAATTTACTCACTGAAGTGAGTAAATCATGGATATTGCAATTGGACAAATAGACATTGGGAAGAGGGGGTGGGGTAATTGGACTTTTTCTTTTAAAAAGGAACAATAAAATAAACCTTGTTCTTCACCCTCTTTACTTGACTTCTATTATCTTATTTATGAAAAATACACACAAAAGAAGAAAGAAATACGAAACTAATATTGAAGGAGTTAGAAAGAGACAATCATTTGTATTCTTGGCAGAAGGAGAATCCAAACTAAACATTAGGAGTAACTTTCACTCTCTTGATACAGACATCCTTCAAGAAGTCTACTTTGGTAGGAGGAAGCTGTCTTTCTTTTCTTGTCCCAATACTGCACTGAAAATGCCATTTTTTTTCTTTGCTCTGGAGTCAGCCTGGTAGGGAGTCAAGGCTTGTTTTGCAGTAGAATACTGCACAAGGCTCATTTCATGTTGATCTTGCAAAATTCGGAGTTGTGAATATTCACTGCAGGTGTCCTGCTAGGGGAGTAAATTTTCACAGACTAAACAGGCACTAAAGAAGTCCATTCAGATGTAAGAATTGAATGTAGGGGTTTTACGCTTTTATACATTTTTATGAATTATAAAAAATAAATGAACAAAAACCACATCTGCAAATAATCAGAGGGATCTAAAACCATGTTTAGAGATTTGCAGATACAAATTTTCACCTCAGCAAGCATTGAGGGATGTTTTGTTAAAGTGCTGTCACAGTCATAAAAGCAATGATTTTACATCTTTTATTAGTGCTTCTGATTTAGAAAGCTGAAAAGCACTTTGACTCATATGTGAAAATGAAAATACCCAAACCAAAACCTTTTTCTTTTTGATAATACATTTTTGTTTACTTCTGAGGATGGTCTTACGTTCTTTTCTGGCATATTAGTAGCAAAACTGTTTCTTACAACCTGAAGCAAATAACTTTATTTGGGGCTTTATAAGGATGATCGATTTCTTAAGAAAAAGAGGAGTAGGATTAGGTAATCCATAGGAGTTGTTGTTTTACTAACTTAAAATTGTTTAAAGAATTCAAATCTAGCATGGAAATACTAAAATTTAGTGATGCTAATATAGTTTTAAACCATCATAATACTAATAATAAAATTGATCATTAAAATTATATAACTTTGATAAATTCTCTTTAATTTAATGTTACAAAACACATGGATTTCTTTAAGAGACTGTTAACACGGGCATTCTGAGTTTCCTTTTACATCTGAAGTTTTATAAGACGAAGGCTCTTGCCCAAAGCCAGACTGAGAGCTGGGATTAAAATGATTGAGCCCGTCCTCCTGGTCCTGCCTTTCTCTTCACTTGACAACACATCATCCAGCAAAGGAGCAAATCAATAATAATGAAAACTTCCTCTTTCTCCCTGGAGTGTTAAAGAGAATAGGTTCACAGAGCAATATCTATAGCAGCACTGGCTGCTTGTTGGCCAAGACCTTACCCATTCTGGTGTGGGGCAGCGGGGCTACTTGGGATGGCTAGCCTGGGGATGAAAATGCAGTAAATGATGAGAATGGCAGAGACTAGAGCCCTATGGGCTAAACATAGGCCATCTCAACCCCAACACTGATTGGCTCTGTGACTTTGAGCTAATCATATAATTCCTCTGTGCTTTGGCCACAAGCAAAATGGGACATGAAGGCAGGATAAACTTGCTTTCTGCAGTCGTGATATTAAATCAATTGCTGGGGACTATTTCAAAACACAGATGCTGGAGGTGGGTGGTGTTCTCTGTATCTGTCTTCAATCTACATCAAGTTGGCATTCTAAAAATCTTTATTGGGGGATGTATTCACGTGTAATTTGGTTGGGACAAAACATGATGGGTTTGAAAACAATAACAAGCAGAACTAAGACCAATATGTAGTGTGTTAAAATGAATTAAAAGATTTTTAAATGCTAAAAGGATTATTGAATTTTTTTTCTAGAATAGCAGCAGTTTAGATGACGTTTCAGCTTAACACAATTTCCCCGAATCAGGCCCCTACATACTCTTCCAGGATCCGTAGCTCCCTGCAATATACCCTCATCCCAGCACTCCTATTAGTCATCATGGGGTCTGTGGATTTTACTAAATGAATCCCTGGTTCTGGTGCTCTGCATGCTGGTAGAACATTGACACTCCCATCCAGCAGCTGCTATGGCCATCTTTTGGGGATGACTTACCCAGGATGCTCTTTCCCCGTGGTCCCTGGGGTTGAAATGATCCTAAGGCTAAAATTATTTCAAATGTTTCAAAATGTAGTTATTTTCCTTTTAGCACCCACAAAGTCCCATAGGAAACAGATCCCTTAGTCTCTGCCTGAAATTCATTAGTTTATTGGGACTTACAAACCATTTCCTATGTGAGGGTAGAGGTAGCGTCTGAAATATTTCATTCTTATGATCTCCCTTCCAGTTCTTTTGCATAACATTCCTCCTTGCTCTATTTTTCTTTATTTAAAATGCAAACCCACTCATGCTTCTCTACTGGAAATTCCAAAGGAAGTACAGGACTCTGCTCCAGAAGTTCCACAAACAGCTAAATGTTTGAGTCCAAGTTTGGGCTTAAAGGGGATTCACTTCAGTTTTATAAGAGCAACAAAGCAATTTTAAAAACTCAATCTAAAACATTAATGTTTTCTTTTAAATTAGCTTATATTTCTTCTTCATTCTATCCAGGATTTACTAATTTTGACACCAAATAATTATATATGCCTATAATAACTGCTTAGAAAAGGAAGCAATAATATCTGCTAGGTTGATCTATATGAACTTTACAAATTTTAAATGTTTTTGATCTACAGAAATCATAGTTTAATATGCTACAGCCTAAATACTTCCATTCTTCCTGAAAAACATGCTTCATTTCTGAGGTTGTCAATTAAAAAAAATTATCTGTGGTTAAAAACACCTTATCTGGGCTAGGTGGACTGAACCAATCATCCGCCAAGAGGCACATATTTACTAATCACTAAACTTAGATTCTGTCAAGTCTTGCCTGTGTATAAATATTTTGAAATGTCATATTGAAATTAGAAAGTATATTTTTCTCATCCCCTGTTTTATGTAGCATCTCTGATCTGAACAGGACATACCAAAACATGTAGCTCAAATATCTTACTTTTCAAAGGAGAAAATTCTAATACAAAGTGAAGAAGTGCCTGGCTCAAAATAACTCAGCTGTAATAGTGGGATGAGTCAGGGTGGGGAGTGGGAAGCGATGAAGTTAAAGGATTATCAGTCATTAGTCGATGGAAAAGGAGAGAATCTGACAAGTATTGCTTGAAAATGGTGGACGTTGATATACATGAAATAGTCCTTATAAATTCCCACCATCACTGAGCTCTAACTGAGAATGCTGTACTCACCCTCTCTACTCTGGAAACACACGCACACATACCTTCAGATTTTACATTGCTGTATGTCTTCTTACACCCTTCAATATTTCCTTGGGTATTCATTTTGTTATTACTTAGGCTGTATAAAAATGTCATGATCGTCAAATGATCAGTAGAGAGAGACTCCTGTGAGATTGAGTGGCGGAAACCTGCAGCAGCTGTAGTCAGAAATAATGAATAAGTCATGTGACAGGACAACAATAGTTTGACATCTGACCTTTCATCTACTTGCTATTAAATGTTGGTGGCTAGGGTCTCACAGCTGTGCACACAGAAGTAAACTGTAGTTAGGTGCAGAGTGAGAGCACAGTGACTATAGGTACACTTCAGACATGAGCAAGCCAGAAGCAAGAGAGAAAACTGTGGCAGTGATTGATTTCTTTTGAGTACTAGTCAGTTTATAGTGGCTTCCAAAATAAAATGCTCGGAAAGATTCTGAGACTCTCTTAAGTGACCCAAAATATAATATTATCTTCTGGCCAGGTGCAGTGGCTCACGCCTGTAATCTCAGCACTTTGGGAGGCTGAGGCAGACGGATCGCCTGAGGTCAGGAGTTCGAGACCAGCCTGGCCAACATGGTGAAATACCATCTCTACTAAAAATACAAAAATTAGCTGAGTGTGGTTGCACACACCTGTAGTCCCATCTACTTGGGAAGCTGAGGCAGGAGAACTGCTTGAACCCGGGACGTGGAGGTTGCAGTAAGCCAAGATTGTGCTACTGTACTCCAACCTGGGCAACAGAGCGAGATTCCATCTAAAAAAAAAAAAAATTATCTTCTTTATTCCTCTGACAGACACCTTTAAGAAGGTCATTATATGGCCTTCTTAAAGGATAATATTAACTTCCCCATCTGTCTGCTTTTGGTATAAATTTTGGTAAAGCTTTAAATCACAGTCATATCGTTTTTTTTTTTTTTTTTTTGAGACAGAGCCTGGAGTGCAGTGGTACGATCTTGGCTCACTGCAACCTAGGCTTCCCAGATTCAAGTGATTCTCCAGCCTCAGCCTCCTAAGTAGCTGAGACTACAGGCATGAACCACCTTGCCTAATTTTTCTTTAATTTTTTTTTTTTGTAGAAATGGGATTTCTTCATGTTGCCCAGACTGGTCTCAAACTCCTGAGCTCAAAGCCATCTGCCTACCTTGCCTCCCAAAGTGCTGGGAGTACAGGTGTTAGCAACCACGCCTGGCCATACAGTCACATCTTAAAAGAGTTCCCTTTTAAGAGATCAGTTATTGATATATTTTTGTGTTCCTTTTGTAGTATCATGTTTCCTTGCTATTTCTTGTTTCTAGCGGTCTCATGTTGATGTCTGTACATTTGAAGGCGCAGTTACCTCTTTCAGCCTTTTGAGATGGACTTTAGTGGGAAAAATTTCAGCTGCAGGTATATTTAAGGGTTACAACTGAGTGGGGTGCAATGTCTCCCATTCAGGGTAGAAGCAGCAGTATAGTCTCCGTCCAGCTCTGCTAGCTGAGGTCAGTGTTGGAAAATACTGCAGAGGTCTTTGGTGGCCAAGGTTATGGGTATCTGCAGTGGCAGTGACAGCTACACTATGAGGTCTTTGGTTGCTAAGGCTGCTGGGTCTCTCTATTCTCCTCTTCCTCTAATCAGGGAAGTTCTACCTGAGAAGATACCCCTTGACACCTGGAAATGCACTGGCAGTGATGTATACTGTGGGTGGGAATGTAAATTGGTATAGCCATTATAGAAAGTGATATGGAGGTTCCTCAAAAAATTGAAAATAGAACTACCACATGCTGCAGCAATCCAATTTTTGGGTATATATACAAGATATATTTGTACACCCATGTTTACTGCAGCATTACTTACAATAGCAAAGCTATGTGTCCATCAGCAGATGAGTGAATAAAGAAAATGTGGTGTATATATACAATGGAATATTATTCAAGCTTTAAAAAGAAGGAAATCCTGCCATTTGCAAAAATGTGAATGAATTCAGAAGACATTATGCTAAGTGAAATAAGCCAGAAATAGAAAGATCCATATTGCATATCACTTATTTGTGGAATCTAAAATAAGTTGTATTTAGAGCAGAATTGTGATTCTCAGAAACTGGGGACAGGGTTGAGAAAATTGGATACATTGGTGAAACTGTACAAACTTTTAGTTATAAGATTAATAAGTTCTAGAGATCTAATGTACAGCATGATAATTATAGTTAATAATAATGTACAAATGATCATCCACTTACAACAGGTGCTCCTTGACCAATATATCTACTGCAAGTTGAAATATCATAAACTGAAAATGCATTTAATACACTTAACCTATCAAACATCATAGCTTAGTCCAGCCTGCTTAAACATGCTTGGAACACTGATATTAGTCTATGTTTGGCAAAAGCATCTGCCATGAAGCCTATTTTATAATAAGTGTTGAATATCTCATGTAATTTATTGAATGCTGAAGGACTATTTCTACTGAATGTGTATTACTTTTGCACCATTGTAGGTCTAAAAATCATAAGCTGAACCATTGTAAACCAAGGACAGTTTGTATTGCATACTTGAAATTTGCCAAGAAAGTAGATCTTAAGTATTCTCTTTATAAATACACACACGGGGCCGGGCGCGGTGGCTCAAGCCTGTAATCCCAGCACTTTGGGAGGCCGAGACGGGCGGATCACGAGGTCAGGAGATCGAGACCATCCTGGCTAACAGGGTGAAACCCTGTCTCTACTAAAAAATACAAAAAACTAGCCGGGCAAGGTGGCAGGCGCCTGTAGTCCCAGCTACTCGGGAGGCTGAGGCAGGAGAATGGCGTGAACCCGGGAGGCGGAGCTTGCAGTGAGCTGAGATCCGGCCACTGCACTCCAGCCTGGGCGACAGAGCGAGACTCCGTCTCAAAAAAAAAATAAAAAAAAAAAAAATAAAAAAAAAAAAATAAATACACACACGGTAACTCTGTGACATGGATATTTTAATTAGCTTGATTGTGAGAATCATTACACAAGGTCTACTTAAAACACTATGGTGTACACTTTAAATATATAGAATTGTTAATGTTTTAATTATACCTCAGTAAAGCTGGAAAAAAATATTGCCTCCAATCCTCATTTAATAAGTGGGATTTTCCATGTTTTTATGAAGTCCTTTTTCAGCCATCGTTTTGTCTCCCATTCTCTTCTCCTCCCTTTCTGCAGTTGTTTGTTACTTGCCTAAGATGTACATAAAGTTGAACCTGCTAAAGGTGGGAGCTGTGGACCTTATAAGCTGGAGCTGTCAGTTGGTGTGGATTATGAGATGATTCCAGCAGCCTGTCTGCATTTTCAAAAGAGAACACATTATCAGCAGAGTTGAAGCTGGTCTCCTTAGAAAAATAAACAAATCTCTGACTGCTCTTATAACACTCACAGATCTTGTCAGAGTAAGTTCGATGTTGTTGACAGATCATCAATTGAACAGTGCCTGTATGAAAACAAATGTGGGAAGTGATGGTGTGTGGCTTTTTGTGGGGTGACAGTGACTCTTACCGGATTGGGAGATGAGCGGGAATCTGTTCTGTACTCAACTTTGTCTCAAAAACAGTAGTGCTGGATTTCAAAGAGTAGTTAATTTACTAAGACTATCAACTCTTCCCTCCAACCCATAGCTATAGATCTTGTCCTTACTTAAGTGTATTCTTATTTCATCCCATGATTTTTTTCATTCTGCCAGAACAGTAGGGCATGATTTCAGGTACTATGTTATTTTGACATTAACCATGCCTACTACTAGTTGAGGCTTTGATTCACCAAGGGTGTGCTTTAAGGTTTAAGATGGTGATCACTTGACTTATTTCTTATTTATGTATTTAATAATGACAAAGAAAATCCTTTTGTTCGATCTACATCAGAGCACTACTATGTAGAATTTATGCCAATCCCATGAAATGCATTGGAAGGGAAGGGTATGGAGTGAGGGTGACTTGTGTGATGCTGCCTAGACACTGTGTGATTTGGGCAAATTATTTATCCTCTTTGAAGTTTGGTTTCAATATTCGTGAAGTGGAGATAATAATGCCTACTTTGCAACGTTGGATTGGCGCTCCTGTGACTAAAACAAATGTACCAACAACTTCTTTAGTGCTTGACATGAAAAAGGTACTTAATGGTTATTACTTTATGTAACAATAACAATGATAACAACAGAAGAACTGTTTATTAAGAAAGCAGGCACTGGAATTCAGTGATGAAAGACTCTGCACTCAAGAGTCTCGGAGTGTACAGCTTTGCAGCTCAGATATCTCTTGAATGATTTCCATGTGTTAAGTTACTGAAAGTACCACAAGGAGTCCCCATAATTCCTCTATGACATAATCCAGAGGCATGGACCTTAAAAATTTAATCATAAAGCTGTAGATAGAGGCATCAATAAAAATAATCTGCCAAAAGGTCTCTGGCTCTAGTAAATGAAAGTATGTTTAGAAAGACTCACTTATAGATGTTTTTGCCTTAGTTTTATCAGAATATTAATTTCAGAATGACCATAGTTCTACCTTCTAAAAAGGAAATTGAGGTACAGAGTTTCAAAATTGTGTCAGCCAAAACAGAATTCAGGCTTTGTAATCTCCAGATCTTCAGTCATCCATTATCGCTTACTGCTTTTCTTAGTTTCTTCTCAGTAGAAAAAGGAATGTTTCAAACCATGTACAAGATGTTATAAAGTTACTTATCAGAAACTTTATAAAAGCTGCTTTTAGATATCCATCAGAGATTTATGATTTCAATCGCCTGGTACATTTAGTGATTTAAAAAAAATACAAGAAAAAATAGAATATTTGGTGATATACTTTTCTATTATAGTGATAACATCTATTAGAAGAAAATAAGCCCAATGGATGCATTAGAAACTGAGAAATGTAATTAAATTATAGTCTTGCTTTGCTCATTTTTAATAAATGAATTTAATTTAGTTAAACATTTTTCTTTAAGACCAGGGAAAATGTAATTTATCCAGAATAGAACTATATTAAGAAGGCCTATATAATTGCTTAACTTTAATATTTGTGGTTTTGAAAGTAGTTTTAAAACATGTATGTATACAGCCAATAAGTCACATTATTAAGGCCTATGTAACTTGAATATATGCAGAGACTTTATAGGACATTTCTAAGGAATACATTTTAATAACTTCCATCAGTGTTACTAAAAAGGTAAAAAATAAGACAGTTGTTTTGCAGGTTTAATTAAACCCATCACATGGGTAATTGAATACGTAAATATTTCATTGAGTGATAAACTTCACACAAAGAATTCTTCTAACACTTAGTGATATTGAACTTGGTGATGCTGCAGGTTCATCAGAGAGCTAGCTAATCTGTGTGAATGATGGTTTGTCTAAGAAAGAACAATGAGCTTAAATTAGAAATAAAAGTGATCTGAAAGCTTGCAATTGTTTTTTGTTTCCTCTTTAACTATGTCTGATTTACACCTATTTCTTTTTAAGACCGTAATTAGCATCTCTGCAATTAAAAGTGCAAGTTAAAAAAAATCCAGGGTACTATTGGAGACTAAAATCCCCTTTTGTAATGGAAAATCTCTTTCCATTATTGAATTACAGACTAGTTTACAGGACTTTCAGCTTCATACATGGATATGTGGTATCTGTTTCCAGACAAATAACTGACAAATACCAAGATATCTTTGCTTTCTGTCAACCTAGATCTACATCCTGTAACTACCATCCACATGCCTAGTTGAGTTTGATAAAGAACATTCTTTGGATTATTGAACAAAAATCAACATTAGACTTACCTTATTTTAATAATTCATTTTAGCATTATTATCTACCATGTCTTTTTTTTTGACTTTTTAAAATCAAATTTTTTGGTACATAATATTTTACATGTATATGTGATAATATTATGTGCACAGTATATTTAATTATCAAGTCAGGGTATTTGAAGCTTTTCACCACTTTGAGTGGGAACTCAAAGCGTTGGGAACAATTCAAGTTCACTGTCTTAGCTACTTTGAAATATACAATTCATTGTTGTTAATTATAGTCACTCTGCTGTTAAACAATAGCATTTATACCTTTTATCTAACTGTAATTTATACCTGTTAACCTACCTTTTCACTCCCCTCCCACCTACTCATTCTTCCCAGCCTCTCATATCTATCATTCTGCTTTCTACCTTTATGAGATCAACTTTACTGCATCTTATCACTCAAATCTTGATGAATGAGTGGTGTTCATAATCCAGAAACCCATTACATGTTATAAACTTCAGAAATTGGTTTAGCTCTTTCCTGTACTGAGACTCACATATCAGCCTGATGTGCTTTGTAGGGTAAATAGAGCTGAAGAAAGTGAGCACTGGCAGGAAGAGATGCCAGTTTCCAGCTTCAGAGTGTATTGGATGCTGCAGACTCTCAGGTCCTTTCAGCCTCCTGCCATTATATTAAAGGCTGATGGGAACTCTTTGTCTGCCAATGATCCTCTTACTGTGTCTACTTGTATTTTAAAAGTGACATCATATATGATTTTGCCATTTAAGATTTCATATGTAATTCAACAGATGGATATAGTAGCACCAATCTTATTTAGGAACTGATGTCATTTGGGGTTTATTCCACATAATGACTAAAACCACTGTTTGCAACACACACTGTTTTTGGTAGCTTTGCCTTGTGGACAGCATGGTGTCTGTTGAAAAATCATCCCCTTTCAGATAATGTATTTTGTAGCTTTCTACAGCTCGGTTCAATGTCAAGGATGGAAAGGTAAGAGAGATAAAAAGTAGGTATCGTGCAAATTCTAAATTGGTTTCCATACATTTTGGGAGACTTGACTCGCCGTTAATAGGGAGATACAAATATGGAGGATAGTCATGCTTGGGAAAAAAAAATCACTTAATCATTAAGTCTTGATTGCTTGTCTGTAAAATAGTATCCATCATGTAGAATTAGTGGGACTGTTAAATAAGATGATAAATTTAAAGTACTTAACCAGTTTCTTGCATACATAAATTAATATTAGTTTTTTCATTGATATATTTTGAGTTTTCTGAAAATACAAATTCTACCTTTTTTTGAGTTAGTAGAGCATGAGTTTTTAAACCTTTTTTCCCACACTTTCTAGAAGGTAGCCTCTTTTGTATTTCTTCCTAGACTTGGAAGCTGGAATTCACTTCCTACTTAGAATGCTTGATGAACTAGGAAATATTAATATAGCTGCTTCTTATTCACCTACTCAACGTCAAAATGTAACAGACTGATTAAAGAGAAAGAAGACATGAATAAAATGACAGAATACACATTAAATTTTAATCACTACAGGTTCATCTAAGACATGTAGCTGGCATACTGAAAAGGAATTATATTTAGGTCAGGGAGATGGCAGTGTTAAGAAGCTAGTTGAATTCATCTAGTCAGGGGAAAGGTAATGGTGGGATTAGGGAAGAAAGAAAACAAATATCTTTGTGCTTTCTAACACAACCCTTTAGACATTTTTTAAAAGTCCCAAACAAAGCTGCATGATGTTTTTGATGTTAATGTATTTGGAATAAAAATGTATGTTAAAGAAATCTTACTGCAGTAGAATCCTCTGGCAGCCTTCAAATTTCACTGAAGAAAGGCCCCTGCAAAGTCTGTGGGGAAAGAGATACCTGAAATAGCCCCTATCTGTCAGATGCATGCAGAAAGATGAATTTCAAGTGACAAAATGTTTATTATAAAACGTTAGGCTATCGATTAGTGTGAAATTGTACTTTTTTTTTTTTTTTTTTTACCATGTCATTTCGTTTATTCCTTCAAAGAAACTGACATGTTTGTCAGAATGAGGCACAAAGCTATTTTAACCACTTATCTGAAAGTGTTCAAATTCCTTAGCATAACATTTAATGGAATCCACAATCTGAACCCAACCTGCCTTACCTGCTACTTCTCTTGTTTACAAATTCAATGATTCAGTTACCCCTCAGAATACCCACTGTTGTCAGATAGACCCATCCGGTAAGGAAAGGGAGGGAAGAACAGGATCATGCTAGAAAAAACCACCACTGCACCACCGAAGTCTATTTGTCACTCAAGGATTAACTCAAATATTATCTCAAACATTTTTTGTCTTCTTATCCTCTTATCCTCAACGAAAAGAGTAGGTAGTATCTCTTTTCTCTTCATGCTTGTGACAATTTAGCTACACCTAGGCCTTTGCAATATATTACACTATATTGTTTATAATTATTTATGTATATTTCTTACATATCCCTAAAATATTATAAAATAGTAAGCTTTTAAAGAGCAAGAGAAATTGTCTTTTTATTATTCTATATATCATGGAACCCTGCACACCACATTGCTAACAGTCATCTACTCACATGTCCATGTACTAACTCATATATTTACTATACAAACTATGTTCTATGAATGTTTCAAGACACTATGTGCACTAAGTTGAGAGAGAAACAGAAATGAGAGAAAGAGAGAGAGAGAGAGAGAGACTTCTTGCCAGAAACTACACATGTTGCCATGCAAAGCTTTAATTACAATGATATTTGAGAGAAGCAATGGTTCAGTATGGAGGATATTTATTAGAAATAATGGGAGAGGAGGTTGAAGGGTTAGAGATGTAGCATGAAGTTCTTGTACACTGTGCAATTTGGATTTTATGCTAAAGGCGATGGGCATTTGCTGAAGAATGTTAAGTAACAAAGTTATACTCTCAAATGTTACATGAAATTTGGATCTTAGAGTCTGATCATTGAGATAATGAGTCCATTCTGAATGATGTTGAGGTTAAAAATGAAAAAAGCCCCACAAATAGTAAATAATAAAGTTGAAACTAAGGCAGTAGCAAAGGCGAGAGAAAGGCAAGGATAGATTTAAGAGCTAATTTTAATGAAACTAAATCACCTCAAGAATTTAAAGTATGTCCCTCCCCACCTCCCACTATTCACTCTCTACTAAAATTAGCCATAACATCTGGTGGTATACAAAACTTTCCCTGGCTAATATTTCCCACCTAGTTAAAGAAACTGGTCATTTTGAAGTTTTACACATTTAAATCTCATGACTTGATCAGCCTAAAATTGTAAGTCAAAATGGTCTCCAAACATCAAAACTTTAAAGTGCGTATAATACAACTAAACACAAATAAAACAAATTATGTAGGCAGATGATACAATGAAAAATGGGAAAAAAAGAAAAATCAGGGAACAGATGCCTATTCGACCTTTTCCACTTTGAACTTTCCTCAAAAATATCACCTTTCTATTAGAGTTAGTGTCTGCACCAGTGCGAAGCAGGTTATTGAACGTTTTCATAGCTTGATGATTATGGGTTTCCGTAGTTTCTAGGTATTTCTTTTTTCTATTTCTAAGTCTTTCTTAGGTATGTTCCCTCGGATGGAATAGTGCATGTTCCTTAAAGGGGTTCTTAGGTTGTAACTGTTAGTGCCTGCTCTGCAGAAGTGATTTTTTTCTTCTGAATTCTCACAGCTGGTATTCTGCTCTGCTCTTACATATTGCTTTTGGCAGTGACTGTCACTTGCTTTCCTATTGCTGTTTTTAATCTCTGCTGCTATCTCTGCTTCCTGACATGGCTGCCTTTTGTTGTTATTTTTCTTCCACTCTTTACACATCTCTTGTTACCTATTTCTTCCCATCATAACAAACATCTCTTATTTCATCCAAAGTTCTTTGGTTTATGGGTTAACCTTAAAATCTCTGCTTCTTAGTCACTCAATTCAGAACTCAACCACTGAATTCTACCTCCCTCCCCTCACTGCTCTCCTCAGGGTACTCAATGTCATTTAAGTTGCCAAATACAGTGGGTTTTTTCCATCCTATCTTCCCGGGTCACTCTGTTACCTTATTATTATTCTTCCATCTTTTAAATATTGGTATTTTCTCTGATTATTACTAGTTCTTACCGCTATTCTCTCCTTCCTCAGTTCTATTCCCCAGAAGGATATCATGAATTCTTAGGGTTTCACAGCCCGTGTCTGTGAGTGATCGTTCCCCAATTGGTATCTTCTCACTAAAATGTCTCTCCTCAATCTCCACACTCATATGTCTGATTCTCTGCTGGACATTCAGGTCATAGGTTGGGATCTTCAGATACAGATGCAGAAACAGAGTTAGGTGTGCAAAATGATTATTAAGCATCAACACCATGAAAGGAAGGAAGAAAAAGGCTTGACCAGAGAGAAATGTCAGATCATGGTGCAGATCTGACAAAGACTCAGCAAATCCTATGGCATACTCCAGAGCAATTATTGCCCAGAGAGTTCTGCACTGGCTCAAAATTCCCAGGTTTTTAGATTCCCACTTTGCTCATTCATTCAATGTAAGGCAGCCCAGGAACAGTGTGATATATGTTTCTGCAGCTGAGGCAGGAACTGAAGGAACCAATGGCTGGAGGCTACTTGTTGGCAACATTCCCTGCAGCTGGGCAAGTCCTTCCCTAAAGGAAGATCTAGTGGCACATCTGCATGTCAGCCACAGTGTCTGAGTGTTTCCTTATTAACTCAAATTCACAAATGCCTGCTGTCATTTGAGGTTCTCACTGCCTCTTGGTTGAAATTAGCTAAAATATTTGTAGTTAATAATTGAAGTAAAATTTACTGAATACCTAACAAATTCTAGATCCTGTTCTAGACACTAGGGATTCATCAGTTAACGTACAAATAATTAAATATGTAATGTTTCAGGAAGTACTAACTTTCTTGCCCCTGGCCTTGTATTTCCATGAATAAACTCAAGCTAGTACAACTCTCCTGGCCTCTCCCTACACAATGGAGATTTGCTCCCCCGATATGTAGATTTGGAGAAAATTGTAGGAGTAGGGACTGTTAGCAAGATCTTTGAGTAGGAGCCCTAAAGCCACATTCATAACTGGCTTTATCAGCAAAAAGAAAGTTGACATTAAAAAATTTAAATGACTTGGCCAGGCGTGGTGGCTCACGCTTCTAATCCCAGCAGTTTGGGAGGCTGAGGTCAGGAGCTGAAGACCAGCCTGGCCAACATGGTGAAACTGTGTCTCTACTAAAAATACAAAAAATTAGCCAGGTGTGGGGGCATGTGCCTGTACTCCCAGGTGCTTGAGAGGCTGAGGCAGGAGAATCACTTGAACCTGGGAGGTAGAGGTTGCAGTAAGCCAAGATCGTTCCATTGCACTCCAGCCTGGGCTACAAGTGCAAAACTCTGTCTCAAATGAATGAATGAATGAATGAATGAATAAATAAATAAATAAATAAATAAATAAATAAATAAAATTGTATGGCTCTTCCCTGTGTTTTAGTTCTCAATTGATCTAAACAAAGAATAATAAGAAAAGGGTATCATATTTTAAACTCTTAAATTTCATCACATAATATATCACATGGGGGAAGTGCAATGAAGAATAACAATGGTCTAAGAGGATAGAGATTGAGTAGAATAAGTGGTGGGTATTTTATAGAGTTATTGGAAGATAACTCTTTAAAGAGATAACATTTTGAGCAAAAACCTGCTTGAGGCAACCCAAATTCACTGACCTGAGGAAGTTCACACTCCAATCTCTAGATTTTGCTTTCCCAGCCTTCTCTGTCTTTTGGGTCTTTACTTCTACAAGGCTGGCTCATTTTCACACTCAGTTCCTTCTTTAGTTTTGCAGTTATAAAATTCACCCCAGGCTGGGCGCGGTGCCTCACGCCTGTCATCCCAGCACTTTGGGAGGCCGAGGTGGGCAGATCACGAGGTCAGGAGATCGAGACCATCCTGGCTAACACGGTGAAACCCCGTCTCTACTAAAAAACACAAAACATTAGCCAAGTGTGGTGGCGGGTGCCTGTAGTCGCAGCTAGTCAGGAGGCTGAGGCAGGAGAATGGCGTGAACCCGGGAGGTGGAGCTTACAGTGAGTCCAGATGCACCACTGCACTCCAGCCTGGGCGACAGAGCGAGACTCCATCTCAAAAAAAAAAAAAAAAAAAATTTGCCCCAAACATTGATAAAATTCTGTTGACTTTACTGAAGACAGGTGAGTGCTTATCTCATGGGGTCACATCATATAGTTTTACAACTTTCAGTTGGCTGGCTGTTCCCCTCGCCATTTCTACTCTACTTCCAATTCTTTTTCCTCTATAAAGTGTAGTGCTTTTCCCTCATCTAAAGCTAGAAGCTGACTACTGGACCCTCAAATGTTATGTTACAGCATGGGGAAAGGCTTACCTTCTATCAATCCCTAAAACAAAATTACTGCAGCGTTTTTTTTTTTTTTTTTCATAATAAGAGATCTTTCTGCATGGTTAATTCTAGTGATAATTATTCAGCTATTACTGTTTTTTTTTCACATGATTTCATAGTCCATGCTCTCTCTCTCTCTCTGTGTATATGTGTATGTATATATGTACATATATACAACTTATGTATATGTATGTGATATGTGTATGTATATATGTATGCGCGCACACACACACAGATATTTACATCCTCCTTCAAAGTTATTCCACAAGTAAACCTCTTCAGTCGTGTTTGAGGGGCCTTAAGGGGAGCAAAATTAAATTATGTAACTTACTTGCTCCTACCCCCACAGGATAACCAGCCATCCAGGGACAGAAGGGTTTCCTGAGACACATAAATATCAGGGCTAAAACTGGAGAGTCCCAGACAAACTAACATATTCTAGGTCTCCTTTGACTTAGTTCCCAAATCCCTTCCTCCTTTGAAGGCTGAGGAGAGATTCCTTGAGATTTTAGAGTATAATTTCTTTTTTTTTTATTATACTTTAAGTTCTAGGGTACATGTGCACAACGTGCAGGTATGTTACATATGTATACATGTGCCATGTTGGTTTGCGGCATCCATTAACTATATATAATTTCTTAGCTCTGTCTTAAGGCTCAGTCACGGAATGAGTTGCTTGCCCTCTAGGGGCAAATTCATTTCATCAGGCTATCTTTACTCGAGGCACATCAGTTAGAGGTCCTTTTGTTTCTGCAGAAATCTCTTACATGCCTGTCGTGGCTAAGATACACAGTTCTCTTTGAGAGAATTTAAAGATGACCTGAAAGTAGTAAGAAGCAGAGCTATGTCTTCTTCTCTACTCAGAACAGCTTCCAATTATTATTGAGCTTCCAACACTACACACACACATATATACACACATATGTATACATATATATGTATATCCATGAGTTCTTGGTTAACAAGAATTTGACCTCAAAAGTTCTGGTCCATACCAATTTCCATTCTTCGAATTTGAACTAGTGCTTCTGGTTCCAACTTTGGTCTTGTCTTTTGTCAGCAAATATTACCTCTCTATCTTTAGCTTCCTTCTCAAACACCTTTATCCAACATGGACACTTTTCTATGACTCTTGAGAAATTTTAACTTTCTAGAAATATTTTGGTGTATTTTGCTTTCGGATCACTGGCTCTGCTGAAACTGGATTGTCTAACCACATTATATGGGACCTTACCTTAGTGATCTTCTCAAAATATTCCTATGCTTAAAATTTGTGCAGAAGTCTTTCTTCCTCCCCCTTGGAAGACAGTAGAAGTTTTTTGTAGGAGTTCTAGCAACTCTCAACATAATAGGATCCAAACAATATAATGATGATAATCATAACAATATCTACATTTATACTTTTTACAAATGCCTTTTTTATCTTTGTTATATGAGGTCAGTGAAATTGTGATATTACAGAATCTATCATGTAAATGTAATAATGCTGAGCAATTTCTTTTCTTTTGTAATTTCATACTATTTTTACAAAGAACCATTAGCTTTGAACATCTGTCATTGTTTAAAACTAAATCCCAATGTTACATTATTATAACTGGAATTTCAGAGTAATTAAAAGTTTCCAAACACACACATCTATGTATGCATACACACACCTACATAAACACACATTCATACACTAGTACAAATAATTATTAGCTGAATTTATTCATGAAGAGCCGTTCCTTTAGTTACACTCAACTCAGTTCCAGGGACATCTCTTGGCATTTCAGAATTTCTCCATTAAGTATCAATTCTGTTATTTTTATTTTTTATTTTATTTATTTTTTCTTTTTGAGATGGAGTCTCATTCTGTTGCCCAGACTGGAGTGCAGTGGCATAATCTTGGCTCACTGCAACCTCCACCTCCTGAGTTCAAGCAATTTTCCTGCCTCAGCCTCCTGCGTAGCTGAGATTACAGGTACGCACCACCATGCCCAGCTAATTTTTTGTATTTTTAGTAGAGATGAGGTTTCACCATGTTGGCCAGGCTGCTCTTGAACTTCTGACCTCAGGTGATCTCCCCACTTTGGCCTCCCAGAGTGCTGAGATTAAAGGTGTAAGCCATCGTGCCCAGCCAAATATCAATTCTTAATTGAAGTAATGGGCCTGAGTTTTTGTAATCAGGTAATTATATCTGTGTCACGCTGAAGAAGTGTTCTTAGAAGCAATGTTATTGTCTTGTTTTACAAACATATAACTGTGAAGAGTTATATGTGCATACTTATAAATCAAATATGATTCACACTTCCTTTTAAGTATTAGAAACAGGATTTATAAGGTCAGATAGGCATTTTGTCTTTATAAACTGAATTTTCTTTTCAATATTTTAGAATGAATGTGTCTTCAACCAGTTTGAATCCTTTCTGGCTTATGCCAGATTGCATGATATTTTTCATTAATTTTCGGTGTTAGCTAATAGGCCTTGCCCACAGATAGTAGCTGAGGCAGACCTTTGCCATTTACACTTTTCCTATGACTTAGTCAAAAATTGCTTTTGAATTTATTGAATAAAAACTACCTCTTATTTGAAATGTATAAATTAAAACTTATAAAGAAAAAAATTAAATTATAAAACATAGTCTGTCAGAATGGAATTAAACAAACATAAGTCTTTTTGGTTCCAGAGTACTCAAATTTCTGGATTTAAGAAATAATAGCTATAAGTGGATGTGAAATCACCAGATGTTCTCTAAAGCAAACATCATATTATATTGCATAATATAGGAAAATGGAAAGGAAATGGAATTATAGGGAGTCCTGTTGCTGTGGGAATTATCTATCTAATAGACTGTTAGTCTCACATTTGCTTAACTCTTGCTTGTGTATCATACAGTTTAGTAATTGTTTTTTATCTCTTGCTTCTTCTCTGTTGGTTATAAGCTCCTAGAAGGAAGAGATGATATTTTAAACTTTTTTCTCTCTTAGAATTGCTTTTCACAGAAATTAGGATGTAAAATGATTGGTTAACTGTTCATTCTTTTTTCAAATGAATAGTTTCCTCACCTGCAACCCCTAATAGATTGTTTGAAATCCATTTGGCAGTGAGGATGCTTGGGACACGCATCCAAGAAAGGAAAGCTTGAGAAGTCGAGGCTGAGTCATTCATCATGGTAGAGCTTAGAATTAGTTTTTTGTAATAGGCTAAGAATGTTGGCCATAGTATATCCAAAGTGAATGACTAGCAGACCAAATGATAAATAGGGTGATTGTACTATTATATGAGAAACTTCAATTTGGAACGTATTACCCAAAGTATTTTATTTACTTCACCCACCCAGGAAAATTGTTCAAAAATCACATCAGGTAATGGCCTCTAGTGAGAAGTTGATAGTTACGTATTTTGCATGATAATAAGCCCTTTGTGACTCATTGCTTTCTGGGTAGTCTTACCAAGCTTTGTCTTTCCATGTCAGGCTCTTCTAAGTGTCTGCCAACCCAAGCTGGTATTCCAAAACAGTTTAAACCAATTGAATGCTCAGAAATATTGGTATCAAGAGACATAACTGGGGGCTGAATACCATGACCTGTGTTTGTATAGGATTTTCACAGTGTTGGCAACCTGTCAATTTTATTTTATGGTTAACTACCATGAAATGCTGTAGGAAGAAAAGTTTCATTTTCTTCTCCATGGTAAAGCTAAGCATATAATGCCACATTTCCAAATCTCATGAGCTCTTTCTTTTCCTCGCTGTTTAAATATGTATACATAAGTTTCTAAGGTAAATTAAACATTGATATACTCAAAGGTTGAGAATCTATTTTCTAGGATCATTAATGAATGTGAAGGTAAAAGAAAAATTTAAACATCTCTTGGTAGGGAAACTACTTATTTCATTTTGCTTTGTTCAAACAGAATCGATTTAACTTTGTTACAGTTTTAATGCCTGAAATATAAGAATGAAATGCATTTTAGAAATGGGAAGCAACAGTCTAACACATATTGCCTTACTTTCTTAGTTTATCTCGACTTTATTCACTCTTAAAAATATAATGGCTGGCCAGGTGCAGTGGCTTACACCTGTAATCCCAGCACTTTGGGAGGCTGAGGTGGGTGGATCACGAGGTCAGGAGTTCGAGATCAGCCTGACCAACATGGTGAAACCATGTCTCTACTAAAAATACAAAAATTAGCTGGTCATGGTGATGCACTTCTGTAATCCCAGCTGTTTGCGAGGCTGAGGCAGGAGAATCGCTTGAACCTGGGAGGCAGAGGTTACAGTGAGCCAAGATTCAGCCACTGTACTCTAGCCTGGGCAGCACCCCCCCCAAAAAAAATATATGTATATATATATAGGCCATATTTTTCATTGTACCCATTTTTAAAAAAATACAGCAATATTTCAAAGCATCTATTACTTTATATGGTACCACTTTTCAGATATAACCTATATCTTTTTTCTCCATTTTAATTTTAGAATTAAGGGCTAATTTTTGGATTTTATCCTCCAGAAGCATGAACAGGTTGCCAAATGCAAGAGGAGAATAATGAAATTTATTTTAACAAAATAATTCAACTTTTAAGTTAAGATCTAAAACTTGTAGTGCATTTTCAGTATGTTGTTCCTCTATTCATTTATTCACAAGTGTTTATTGACTTAGTTTTTGGAAATACAAAGTAAATAAGGCAGGATCCCTACCCTCAGATAGCTCATAGCACTAAGTACAAGATAAGTGCTAGTATATGTAAGTTCAAAGGTGGACAAGATTAATACTGGCACTAGAGGGAAGTGCAGTTTATTGAATAACTGATGACTTAGAAAGAGGAAAACTAGGCTGGGTGTGTTGGCTCACACTTGTAAACCCAGCACTTTGGGAGGCTGAGGTGGGCAGATCATGAGGTCAGGAGATCGAGACCATCCTGGCTAACATGGTGAACCTCGTCTCTACTAAAAATACAAAAAATTAGCCAGGCGTGGTGGCAGGCGCCTGTAATCCCACCTACTCGGGAGGCTAAGGCAGGAAAATCACTTGAACCTGGGAGATGGAGCTTGCAGTGAGCTGAGATCGTGCCACTGCACTCCAGCCTGGGTGACAGAGCGAGACTCCTTCTCAAAAAATAAAATAAAAGTAAAATAAAGAGGAAAACTAAACAAATTAGAATAGGTACTTTTAAGACTTAAAATATTATAATAGTTAAAAAAGAAAACCCTGATGATTTCAAGCAAAGAAGGAAAGAAAACCTTGGAATTAAGGGAAGCTACCTAAGCCCAGAATGTGGTCACCTGAGTAAGTCATCTCTAGTTGCTCAGTGTTGGCTAATTCTAGGAAGTAAAGTTATATATTCAGGAAAAATAATCTAGAATGTCAGCAAATTATTTAAACAATTCTTTCTGCCCCTTATTTCTGTTTCATTACTTTATAGACATGCTACGAAAATGATTCATACTTTTTTCAAGAGTCATTTTTATATTCAGGTGGTCATTCAAAGTTACAAATATAGCAAAAATGAGGAATTATAAAATTATTCATAAAACTCATGCTATAAATCTTATTTGTCTAAGTATTAAGAATGAATGATATGCATTTATACTTTACTCAGTTATGTGGATAATTGGCATCACTAGTGAACATCTATTTGCTGATTTCCAGACCAATTTATAGTTTCCAACTCTCATGTGAACTCTAGGTCTTATGTCAAGATATTTTGGGTGTCAAAATACTTAGAAATCATTAGACTTACCTCCACCCAAGCATACATTTCTCCCTCAACTTCTTCTTGTATTTCCCACCTTCACTAAAGATACCAAGTGCCCTATCTCCTAAGCTAATATAATTGCTATTGCAAATTATTCCTTAACTCCTTTATTGGACATATCCAGTTGTTTAACAATTTTTATTAAATCTGTCCCTGGGTTGTTTCCCTAAATACTTCTCCTCATTCTCCTGCTATAATCATGGTTCAGGATTACATTTGTTTGGATTATTACAAAGTTCTCTCTTTGCCTAATTGTTTTTCTCCACTTCATACAATGCTCCATTTGTCTGAGAAAAACAGACACAAAGCAGCCCATGACGTTTTCCATCCTAAAAACCATCTTTAGTTTCCTATTACCTATAAGATAAAAAATTTGACTTCTTAGGAAACCATAGTAAAGAGTCTGACTCTAAGCCAGAATAAATCTGTATATGTTTATGTTTTCTGGCCTGACCATAGGCAATTGCAAAGACTTTTTTACATACCAGGTCTCACAGTGGAAAGCTTCCCTCTTCACACCAAACTTGGTGCACAGTCAGTGTTTCATTCTCTGGAGTGTTGCAGGAATGAAGGAGGACTGGAGAGACCATAAGATGAGACAGAAGAATTTTATTGAGTGCACTCAGACGCAGTGGATTAACAAACAAAAACGGGGCCTGGAACAAAGACAGCACTTGACTTTTACACACACTTCTAAAAGGGGGTGGGCTAGCTTGAAACAAGCTTACAGTGGCATGAAGCATAGTGGCATGAAAGCAAGGATACAGAGGCAAAACAAAGGCAGTTAATTAAATTGTGACAGGTGCATAACCCAGAATTACATATCACCTTTGCTAAGCAGCCCGGATGGCTGTTATCTAGGTTTTGCTCTAGTGCCTTGTATGGGCTTATCTCATAACCTTTGCTCTGGTGCCCAGACGGCTGCAGCCCAGGCCTGCTCAGACATGTCTTATAACCTTCACTACTTCTCAGATAAAAACAGTATACTTGAAGTTGCCAGTTACAGAAAACAGGAATCTATAAACTCATAAAACTTGCAGAGCCAAGTACAATCACACAGAGGGTGCTGGGATTTGAGGGAGAACATTACATTTTCTTATCGTTATGTTGAGGGAGTGCTGGGATAGTCCCCAGAGCACATTCCTTTGAGCCTTAGCTTCTTTGAGAATGTTATCGAGACTGCCTGGGTCTGGGCTTTGCCTGTTACTGCCTTTGGTATAGAAAGCTTGTTTCTCTCTTTTTAATTTTACTTTTCTTTAATTTCCTGCCTCAGAAGGGAGTTGCAATCAAGGACTCAGAGCCCCCTCACTGGCCATGTTCTTATGCATATCTGCATTCCTCTTTCGGATGCTTGCATATGGAGGTCTCCTTGAGAGGTGACAATTTGCCGGCAGCCCTCGCTTGCTTTTGGCACCTCCTCAGCCTCAGCGTCCACTCTGGCAGTGCTTGAGGAGCCCTTCAGCCTGCTGCTGCACTGTGGGAGTCCCTCTCTGGGCTGGCTGAGGCCAGAGCCAGTTCCCTCTGTTTGCAGGGAGGTGCGGAGGGAGAAGTGCAGTGGGAACCAGGGCTGCATGTAGTGCTGGTGGGCCAGTAGGAGCTCTGGTTGGGCACAGGCTCATTGGGCCGCACTCAGAGCAGCTGGCCAGTGCTGCTGGCCCAGGGCAGTGAGGGGCTTAACACCTGGGCCAGCAGCTGCGGAAGGTGTGCTGTGTCCCCCAGCACTGCTGGCCTGCCCGCGCCATGCTCAAATTCTCACCGGGCCTCAGCTGCTTTCCCGTGGGGCAGGGCTCTGGATCTGCAGCCCACCATGCCCAAGCACCCCAACCCCCTCGTTGGGTTCCTGTGTGGCCCAAGCCTCCTGGACAGTTGCCGCCCCCTGCTCCACGGTGCTGGGTCCCATCTACCACCCAAGGGCTGAGGAGTGCAGGCGTGTGGCACCAGACTGAGGAGCAGCTCTGCCCATGGCCCTGGCGCAGGATCCACTAGGCGAAGCCAGCTGGGCTCCTGAGTCAAGTGGGGACTTAGAGAACTTTTGTGTCTAGCTGGAGGATTGTAAATGCACCAATCAGCACTCTGTATCTAGCTAATCTAGTGGGGACTTGGAGAACTTTTATGTCTAGCTAGAGGATTGTAAATGCACCAATCAGCACTCTGTGTCTAGCTCAAGATTTTTAAATGCACCAATCAGAGCTCTGTGTCTAGCTAATCTAGTGGGGACTTGGGGAACTTTTGTGTCTAGCTAGAGGATTGCAAATGCACCAATTAGCACTCTGTGTCTAGCTCAGGGTTTGTAAATGCACCAATCAGCACCCTGTCAAAACGGGCCAATCAGCGCTCTGTAAAACGGACCAATTAGCGCTCTGTAAAATGGACCAGTCAGCAGGATGTGGGTGGGGTCAGATAAGGGAATAAAAGCAGGCTGTCCAGCCAGCAGTGTCAGTTCCTTTGGGTGCCTTTCCACTCTGTGGAAGCTTTGTTGTTTTGCTGTTTATGGTAAATCTTGCTGCTGCTGGCTCCTTGGGTCCACGCTGCCTTTATGAGCTGTAAAACTCACTGCAAAGGTCTGCAGCTTCAGTTCTGAAGTCAGTGAGACTATGAACCCACCAGGAGGAAGCAACTGGATGCCAGATGCACCATCTTTAAAAACTGTAACACTCTCCGTGAGCGTCCACGGCTTCAGTCTTGAAGTCAGTGAGACCAAGAACCCACCAATTCCGGATACATCCTTATTGGGGAACCTTGAACACATTTTCCCCACTCTGACTCAATATTCAGTACTTTTCCACTCCTAGTCATTCCTCCTCACCTTCTCCTCCTGCCCCGGGTTTATAAAGCTGCAGGAGCCTTTTGTTCTGGACTCACTCAATAGTGAGATAACCCCCACATCTGTGTTAATGTACTTGACCCTTGACTGAGGTGCTGCTCCATGTGGGAAAATGAAACAGGAGGGTAGTTTGTGAGTTCTCTGGTTTTAGCCTCTTGCTTACATGATTGTAGTAAGTGATAAAAAGTGTTATTGTTACTTCTGTTTCTTCTGTTTTGGCTCATTGTTTTGAATCTGCTAGTTTGGCACCTGATGACTCAGCTCTTTCCAGCTCACTGGATCTTCTGACAAACTGGCGCCATGAGGATAGCTGATTAAGAGTAATGCCATTCTGGAGCAGTATAAAGCATGAAAGTCTCATGGGGTACTTTGGGAGGTGCTAGTGGAGTCCACAGGGCGTTTGAGAGGGATGTTGGTGGACTGATTGCAAGAGTTTGAGGATTCTGTGGGGTATTTTGCCAGTGTGTCTTGAAAAGTGCTAGTGAACACTGTGGGACATTCTTGGAGGATGCTATCAGATTGTTTATATAAGTTTATCGGTTCAAAAGGGGACCTTTGGTCCTCTTTAGTCCCTAACTCTGTGGATATGCTCACACAGTGGATCAGATTAGAGATATGACAAATGGGGTTTGGAAAAAACTAAGCCCAGAACTAGGCTTAGTTCCCCACTGTTTAAGGTTTTCTACCAATGGGATGAGAGAAGGTCAGTGGGCTCCCATGAGCCAAGTAACTCTATGCAGGTCTCTGGTACTGATGAACACCCTACAGTGCAGCAGGTTGTTGAAATTTCAGAGGAAAAAAATAAGGGTAAGGAGCCCTTCATGAATGCTTTGCCCAGTGGTTCTGAAGAGAATATAGAGACTTAATTATATCTCCTCTGCATGTAAGCTTGCTAATGTTTGCAAAGGAGAGTGGTATGACGTGGGATGCATTACCACAAACTGTCTCTCTTTAGAGTGCCCTGACAGCAGTCGCTGCCAGGATAACACGGTGCAAGCAGTAGCCACAGCAGCAGCAGCCAAAGCCTCCGGGCACTACCCCTCTCTAGGAGAGCCCGGACTCCTCTTAAACCAACTTTTCTTGTAACCCCAGACAGAAGAAGCTGTCTGCCCCCTGGCCTGTTGCCTGACCCAGCTCCCTCCCCTGCAAAATGTATGGCCAAATCCTGATAGGTGGCTCCTGTTACTGACATGGGTGGTCTCTGCCTTTCCCTGTGGGCTTGTGCGAAGAGGCCTGATAGCCCTGCTTCTTTTCTCGGACCTCTTGGCTTTTTAAAATAAACAAGATCAGAAATTAACCTGAAAAGTCTCAATCCTCAGGAGTGATCAGAGGCCCCACGCCAAGACTAGAGTTCAGTGGGGAGGAGGAGGATAATGGCACTTCTAAATTCCGGTGCACAAGTGACTGTTGTCCCTGCAATCTCTGGCACTAAGATGAGGGGAAAACAGAGAATGTTCTCTGGTTTAGAATCTGAGACAATCACCACTGTGACCCTTGACCACCTATGGATGGGTCCCTTGGGACCTTATGAACCTCCATTGTTATGGCCCCTATTACTGAATGTATTATTGTTATTGATGTATTATCTGTGTAGACCTCTGTTAGCTTTGCCTCCAATCTCTGACAGGAATTGCTGCAGTTAGGGCCATTTGATAGGGCATATGGAAGACTAAGCTCCTGGACTCCTGGGCTATAGTTAATGGCCTAGCCATTTGCCTGGGCCATTGGCAAGCCTCATATTGACATATAAAACAAACCTGTGGGAGATGAGACATTTGGATAGAAGTCAGTTCTGCTTATCTATATCTATATCTATCTACATCTATAGATGAGCAGAACTGATTTTTATCCAAATGTCTCATTTCCCTCGGGAGATTTTATATATATCTCCCATGTGGATACTCAGCAGAGGCCCCTGTGCTAACCAACAGAATATAATAAATTCTGTTTAATTTCAACTTTTATTTTAGATACAGGGCATACATGTATAGGTTTGTTACATGGGGATCTTGCATGACATTGAGGTTTGGGGTATGGATTCTATCACCCAGGTGATGAGCATAGTAACCAATAGGAAGTCTTTGAACCCATACCCCCTGTCTCCCTCTGCCCTCTAGTAGTCCACAGTGTCTGTTGTTCCTATGTTATGTCCATGTGTGCCCAGTGTTTAGCTCCCACATATAAGTAAGAACATGCAGTATTTGTTTTTTTTTTCTGCTTAGGATGATGGCCTCCAGCTGCATCCATGTTGTTGGAAAGGACATGACTTCTTTCTTTCTTATGGCTGCATAGTATTCCATGGTGTATATGTACCACATTTTATTTATCCTGTCTATCATTGATGGGTACCTAGGTTGATTCCTAGGTCTTTGCTATTATGAAGAGTGCTGTGATGAACTTATGAGTGCAAGTTTCCTTTTGGTAGAACTATTTATTTTCCTTTGGGTATACACACAGTAATGGGATTGCTGGGCGAAATGGTAGCTGTTTTAAGTTCCTTGAGAAATGTCCAAACTGCTTTCCACAGTGGCTGAATTAATTTACGTTCTCACCAACAGTGTGTAAGAATTACCTTTTTCTCCACAGTCTAGCAAGCATCTGCTGTTTTTTGACTTTATAGTAATAGCTGTTCTGACTGGTGTGAGATGGTGTCTCACTGCAGTTTTCATTTGCATTTCTCTGATGATTATGATGCTCAGCATTGTTTCATGTTTGTTGACCACTTGTATGTCTTTTGAGAAGTATCTTTTCATGTCCTTTCCCTACTTTTCAATGGGATTGTTTGCTTTTCTGCCTATTGATTTAAGTTCCTTATAGATTTTGGATATTAGAACTTTGTCAGATGCATAGTTTGTGAACATTTTCTTCCATTCTGTAGGCTGTCTGTTCCCAATTATATGATTTGCTATATAATCTACTTTCCTAAAGAATATTATTCCCTTCTCTTCTCTTTAAAATTTCTCCTTTGACTCTGAACTGTAGGCTCAACAGATCTTTTTTTTTTTTTTGGAGACAGGGGTCTTACTTTGTCACCCAGGCTGGAGTGCAATGGCAGATTCAGAGCTCACTGCAGCCTTGGCCTCCTGGACCCAAGTGATCTTTCCCAGACCATTTTTTATTTAGTGTCATTGTACAAGCTCTTTCTTCTATCTTTAATGCTCTTTTTTCCTTAGTGAACAACTTTGCCTACAAAAAACCGTTAAAATATTATTCTGATTGCTAATGCTTCCTTGTATTCCTCACTTAGGACTTCAGCTCTGATGAATCTTTTGTTTCTAGAGCAAGAATACCAAATAGCATTTTAGATAGAGAAAAAGGGATTTTTACTTACAATAAGTTGCCTCCTAATAAGGCTGTGTGTTTCTTTAGAAGAGGCATGATGTTTTAGTCATCACTGTGCTCCTTTTAGGTTTTCAATAACATTTCTTGACTAAATATATAAAGAAATAACAAAGTCCTGAGCAGACTGATGTTAGTTCTCAATGTATCTCATACAGAACATGGCATAAATGATATAGTTTAAATAGTTGAACTTGCTTACTGTTCTCTATTAATAGGTATTGCTGCAACTGTACAAACCAGTTTTCTGTAGAAAATAAACTATTAGAGATGCAAAGAACAGATATAACCTTGTACAACTTTTTAATCTGAATCACAAAGAAACCGACTTCTGTGACATTGTGATTGGTGACAGTATTTGTAATGCCTGTTAAGCATCACACACATTTAAATTGTGCTAGAGTTGATGCTTTGCTGTGTATAGCAAACAACTGACTTTTTTATCCTTCCTCTCATCTGAGCCCCATCAGAGAAACTAGATTTATGTTTCTTAATAAACCCTGCATAATATCCTACAAACTAATAGTTATTTTCTTTGCTTTTTCTTTTATCTAATAAAATGTTGTGGTAACACTGTTTTATCAGTTCTGAATCTGTGAAGCAGAATTTAATTATCCAATAATGATCTGTAGTTTAGATTATTTTACCAGCTCGTTCTGCACTTAATACATACTTGGAAATATTTCTCTATCTTACAGTGTATTTTAAAGTTATAACAGCTGTATTTCTGTAAAACTAGGGCAAATTAGATTTTTTTGTGTGTGAGTTGCCTTTGTAAATAGTGATTTAAAAATGTATATTTCTAATTGGTTTTTATCTTGATATTCTTTATCTAAATTCAATAAATTTGCTTAATTATTACTTATGCAACAATAATACCTGTATTTATTATTTCAAGGTGTATGCTTGAGTAGAGTTTTAATGCTAGCTTTTCAAAATCCATTTATAAAAGTGAAGAAATTTACTCATTCCAGGTAAAATGTACCAAAGCAGTTCGAGAGGCAGACTTACTACCATTCAAGCTGGGGTCTATTGGGCTCTGGCACAGAAGAACAAGAAAGGCAATGGTAGAAAGAAAGCCTGGGTTCTCATCCAGCCTTCATCTCTAAAAAGCTCTGAGATCTTGGACGGTTCACTTAATTTGTCTGTTTTCAATGACCTCATCTATTAAATGGACTTACTATCATTACAAGGTAAAATTTAAAAAATCAATGTTACCCTAAATTAGTTGTCATCTTTATCTTTCTCCCCAAGATAGTGTAGTATCCTGTTTAACTGCCCTGGAGCCACGCTGCCTGGGTTTGTCATTTATGAGCCATTACCTGAAGCAAGTTACTTAAATTCCTTGTGCCTGTGTTCTCTCATTTAAAAAATAGGGATAACAATAGTATCTATCTCATAGGGTTGTCTCGAGGATTAGGTGAGTCATTACATGAAAAGCCCTTAGAACAGTACTAGCATGTGGTAATGCCTCTTCCTCTTTTATAACGACCTGCCTATTACCTCTTGCTATAATGACATAGATTTACTAAGAAGCAGCCAATTCACAAGTTTTGTATTACAGCTGGAAATAACTTTGAGAGAGGGAGAGAGAGAAAAAAGAGAATCTCAAGGGGAGAGGACTCAATACATATACACTTTTTTCCCACTGTCAGAAATGGAGTTTCTGCTGAGGATTAAGTACACGATGTGGGTTCTTAAGAAGTCAGCTTTGGTGCTGTAATGAACAATCACAGACATCAATACACCTGAAGAAGGTAATCCTGACCTCCACTTTACCCTCTCCTGATACTCTAAGCTTTTATCCCAAATCTCAAATATTGCCTTCTCTTTTTTTTCTCTTTTAAGGTCAATAAAATCTTCAAAGATCTTTTAGAGCTATAGATTTAGGCTGTAAATCCATTCATTTTAATTTCTACATTTCAAAATTTTAAAAGATTACTTATAGCAGTATGGTCATTATATATCAGATTTTAACACTATCCTTAAAGATTTTTAAAAATGTACATATATAGGTTCTTTCTCTAAGTAAAGTAGATAACTATAATAATAGTAACAAAAATAATTCACTATTTCTGAGGGCTTTCGAGGTACTAGTCTATACGCTAAAAGTTTTAAAAGCATCATCTACATAAATGAACACACAACTCTTAGTGGTGGATCAATGCATAAATGAACAGAGCAATCCTTTTTGGTATTACTTGTATTTCTCAAATGATAAGATTGAAATTCAGAGGTTTAAGTACCATGTCCAAGAATACAAAGCTATAAAGTCAGCAAGTGGTGGAATCAGGATTCAAAACTTCATTCATCTGACTTTAAAAACCTATGTTCTCAAACAATAGCCTGTAGTGACTCATGTCTCAAGAAAAGATAATATGCCTCACTCCATTTAGTGATTCCAATTTAACAGATAGATCTAAATGGAGAATGGTCACAGCAGCTGCTGCTCTTTGTACCAGACAAATATAATAATTCTCTCATGAAATAGGCACACTGAGAAATAGCCTCCCAGTAGTTGTGAAGTTTAGGGCTTCTCATATACTGTGTGTAAACAGAGTATTAAGCAAGCTCAGGGGTGATTGGTCTGATTTTCTAAATAAAGTGTCCTGGGAGAATAGGTTACTAGGAACTAGGTGACCCGCTCCAAAGAAAGTGGCATTGTTCTTGTCAAAGTGGTCATTGATTTTCTCTCAGGTTTCTGTAGGGAATTGCAGGATAAATTTCTATTTGCTACAAAGTGGAAAAAATGTTCTCAGATGGACTTCTGTGTTTTAAAAATATAATCTTGGAAGGGACAAGAAGTCTAACAGAATAATGAGTTTTTAAAAAATTCTTTTTGAGATTTGTCAGGAAAAAAATAGCTTAAAAAAAAAGGAACTAACCACATCCAAATTTCTTTTCAAGGGTCTAAAAAAAGATTGGTAAAAGCAACTAAATTAGAAGAAAGTCATCTTTTTAGTTATACATATGACTCTATTACAATGTAATTTGTTATATACTTGCATTTATTAATATATTGATAGAAAGCTTTTCACATTTGATGGGCTAAATAAATTGTTAGATTTTTGAAATCATAGGGAAATAAAATAAAATTTGTTTTATGCAATAAGAACATGCTTTCCATAGCCAAAGGGGGGATGATATCATGATATGACACATTAAGCACAAAAGTACTTTATGATTAATTTTTCTTTCCTTCTAATATTTTTTTCCCTTTCAGTGACCTACAGCATCAGTTAAATAACAAGCATTTTCCTATGTGGATTCAATGTTGATAGAGGTATTCTCATCAATGCTACATGCATTTTATCTCGAGTACCTTGGGGATATAATTCATGAAAATCTTAAACAGTGTATGTCCATGTGTGGAAGTCGCAGACCAGGATAATTTTTGGGGAAGCCACCCATTTCATTTCCCAACTGAGCAGGACTTATACTGCCTATTGTCACAACTGCTTGAGCATCCTTATCATCTGTAGGTCAAAGATGCATTATTTAAAAGAGCTGAAAGGCTTATTTACAGGACGTAATAGACAGCAACAGCTGGGAAGACATTGTGAATGTCTACTGGGTAATTAAAATGAGTTCTCAAGATAGATAAGCACACAAACTGAAATACATATTTATTGGAGAAGTTACACTGGCTCCCAAAGAGCTCTGAAGGCCTGTCAAGTAAACAGCAGCTTACGTAGAAATGAGGATGTAGTCGAGTATGTGACAAGTAATGGAAATGTTGGTTTCCTTTTCTGTATCTGCTATGCTTTCTGGTGACCCTCATGGTGTTAGCTACGCTTTGCTTCCTCTGCCTGTGCATTAACAAGTTCTCCCATCTTTGTCAGAATATTGTAACCTAGAAGATTAGGTAGTTTGTGCTTGTTAGATTTTAACCCATTAAGAACAAGGAAAGAAGAACAGAATCTATTAGGCGGGCACAGAATGATTTGGAAAATAAGCGGAATGGAGCATCCAGAAGGCTATGAAAGGGCAAGGGCAGAAATAAAAAGTTTACCATAGCAGGGAAGAAAAACAATGACCATAAACTCTTGAATATTTCTGTAAACACAAAAGACATTCACTGAACTCATCAGATCAAACAGCGTTCTTAAGGAGTACTGATTTTATGATTCAGTATCTTTATTGAAGAATAGAGCCTATTCTAAGTGTTTATACTGACTGCAAAGCTTCTTGCCCCATCTCACCCAAAAAGATATTGGCCTCAATAAGAACATGATGATTTTTTTTTTAATGATGTATTCAAGTTTCCCTTCTCTCTATCCACTTTTTCTGTTTCACATTTTAAACTTTTGCCTTTATGATGATGATATTCATTTATAGTTTTGGCTTTCATTTGCCTGCCAACATATCTCTAGTTCCATTTCTCTATTTCCTCCAAGAAGATCTCCAGGTGATAGAACACAAGTGAACAGGTAGATACTGGGAGGCAAGATGATGTTTTGGCACGTGCCACATTTGAGTAACTTACATATATCTAAGTATAAATGTCTAATGGGGAATTAGATATATGGGTTAGAACCAGATGAAAAATCTGAGCTGGAATATAAGTTTATGAGTCACCTGGGTACAGGTACTAGTAGTTCACCTTGCTGGATTTAATGATATAGCCTATGAAGACTGAGTAGCATGAATAAAAAAGAAAGTAGGAAGATGGGGGGCTGTGAATCGAATTCTGGGGATTCCAATTTTAATATTTAAGATTTGGACAGAGGAAGGAGAGTCCAAGAGGAAAAATGAGAAGCACAGACCATAAAATAACAATAACAACAATGAGGGTATGAACTGCAGAGTGTCTTAGAAACAAAAGGAGGAGAGTTTGGAGAAGGAGGAACTCGGATAATAAAGGAAGTCATATGAGACAAAGATTGAATGAGGTATGGACAATTGTGGTGAATTCATCAATAAATACCATTGGTAATGAGTTAATGGTAAGTGTGGGAGTGGAGAGAATGAGACTTTGAAAGTAGGGTTGAAAGAAAGGAAAGATATAAGGCAGTAAATTGAACAGCAGGTGGGATTAAGGACTTTCTTTAAAATGAGAAAAATCTGATCATGTTTCTTTGCCAAGAGGAAAAGATCAAAGCAGTCACATACACAGAAGAAAGAAGGGGCCAAGGATCGAGTTTCCATCCTCAAGAGGCAGATGCAGATTGAATTGAGAACTGGGGTGGAGATATGTTCCTGGTATCATATTGCAGCAACTGAAGGAATAGTTTCTGGAATTGTTACAGTTTGTCTTTGATTTTTAGCTTTGCAACCTTAAGTAATTTGTTAAATTAATAACACCTCTCTCAAGTAAGTTATCATACTTAAATAAAGTATTCCTTGTAATGTTCTCTGACATAGAAATTAAGTAATACAGTTTTGGTATATTTATAATATTAAATAAAACAGGAGGTAAGCATATAAGGATATAAGCATGTAAGGATGGGTATGGCTTAAACTAATTTTTTATGGATGGATATTAGCAAGTTTTGCACAATTTCACCAGAATTTTTTAACCTCTCTGTGTCATGGTAGACGTGGTCATTGGTTGGGAGTGACTGAGTGGTCGATTGGGAAGCTTGAGGATAATAGCAGAGATTTGAGAGAGTTTTGTAGAAAATGGAAGAGGGAACACTAACGAAGGGTGAATGATGGAGAAAATATATGTGTATGAATTTTGAATTTAAAACATTTTTCTTTTCTTTCTTTTTCTTTCCTCTTCATCGTTTTTCTTTCCCTTCCCCTCCCTCTTCTCCCCTCCCTTCTGCCTCCTCTCCCTTCCCTCTTTCATCTCCTCCTCCTCTTGCTCCTACTTCTTCCTGCTTCCCTCTTCATCTCCTTCATCTCTTTCTCCTCATTCTTCTTCTCAGTTTCCACCTGCTCCTTTAGCAATTTTAAACAGTTCCGATATAGGAGCAGAAAAGGCAGATTTGTTCTGGGTGAGGGATTTACTTGTCGAGTGTGACATAAATGCAAGTGGATTAAGGGTGTTGGCAAGAGATTAGCCTAAGTGGAAAGAAAGTGAGGACAGCAGGGAAAAAAAAAAGCATGTTTAAGGGCCCTTGAATAGCACGACATTGTAGGAGATGGAGACTAAAAGAACTGGGATAATAGGCATGGTAATAAGAGAGAAAGATAATATAGGGTAAGATTTCAGAGGCGGAGTAATTCTAAATGATGGTAAATTTGGCATGACAACTATAGATGTACAGAGGAGAAATTAAGTGAATGACAATTAGAAGGAAACAGACATTATACACGTAATTTACATGGACATCTGAACCATGTGCCAACATTCTAAATAAATTTTGGAAGATAACCAATTTGAAAGCCACGAATTACAAAAGAGTTTTAAATAAAAGGAGGAGATAGCAGTGATCTGGAGGAAGCAGTTGAGAGTAGAATGTAGACAAGGGTATTTATTAAAGGGTGGCTTGTCACTGGAGAGGCCCAGGTTTCAGCTAATGGCAAGGAGGTTGGAGGATAATTCTGAAGATAAGGTAGAAGAAAGGTATTGTGAGATTACATCAGTGCCACTTGGGGCAGGGGAGAGGAGGGAGCGCTTTTCCAAACTTTATCCCCCAGTGAGTCCCCACTTAAGCCCTGAGAGTCAAGCCAGCCATGTGTCTCTCTTAATACAACTCTTCCACTTCCCCTGTAATTCCCAGGTCTAAGCTAAAGAAAGAGGAAAGTTTCTGTTATGATTATGATTGACAGATACAGATATTTAGATTAGAGCATTACGACCTTCTTGTGACTGTAAATGATCAAAGGAATTTTTATTGTGGAAGAGAGACTAGAAATCATGAGATGAGCCCCGATTTCACCAGGAGTGGAACTACCCATAGCAACAGTGCAGGGGAAAGAATCCAGATGTTTTCTACTTTTGACCTTTGGAATTCCACTTCTTAGCATAATGGGTATAGCTTTTTTTGATAGTCAAGAAAAATTTTGTTTCTTGCTCGCAAGAGATTCAAGAGTCTCAAACCATAGTTGATTAAAACTCATGGGAATATTATTAGAAGATGCATAGAATCAAAATTAATAATGATTATCATTAGTGAATGTTAGGGGTTACTTTCTTTCGTTGAATTCTTAATAGACTAACCCATGAATATTTTAGCTGTCATTTTTTTGTTGTATTCTTAGATTTGGCAAATGATTATGATTTGAAGCATGCATCGTAAGACTCTTTTGCATATTGAAATGTATATCTGCTTTGAATGGGCTAGAAACAATTATTGATTGAATTTTTGCATACCTACAATCTGGCTGGCTGCTTCAGCCTTGTTTAAGGGGTTCAATTAAGCATCAGGGCACGTTTACTTCCTTTCCTGTTGGTCTTTACTTCCGTCTGCCTGACAGTTCCTCTTTGTACTTCTCATTGTCATCCATTTTCTAAACATGTCCAGCTCAGGAGGACTAAATTGCAGTGAACTCCTGTCAGTGCTGATGGACTGGCTGGTTTCCAGGCCCTTCTTGTTGGTGATCTTGTCAAAGCATTACATGCTGATTATGGTTTATTGATGATGCCTGTGAAACTACTTAAGAGGCCAGATGTAGCATCTCTGAGCAGTTGAAGCCTCACAGCTGGTTAGTATGTTGCACACTACTTCTGCTTTCTAAACTACACGATGCTGTATCACTGACACCATACCTGATAACCCCTTGAAGGACATGCAGTGCGTCTTGGCTGATTACTTTCTGGTTTCTAGATGCTTCAGCTCACATTACTGCCTAAATAAAAACTTACAGTAACTTTCTGTACTCACTGATATTTTTTTCTTTCGGTAAAACAATAGTGTATCTTAAAAATATTTTCTGACTATAAACAAGTTTTCAAAGAATATCTTCATTATAGAACATTGATATATGAGTAACTTAAAAATTGGAATCCTTGAATATTTGAATATGTGATGAGGATGGGGATGAGTGGATCATGCTTGCCAATATGTTCGGTCTATTTTATTTTGGTCCCAAAGTTCTTATTTTTAGGAAAAATATTGACAGCCTTCTGTATATTATATTATAATATTATAATCATGAATATTCCAATTTGATCAAGACCCAGAATTTGTTATAAGTATCCTTTGAAATTTTATTTCACTTTTAAGACCGAGGTAATACTGATATCTGAAATATCAAGAAGAACTGTGTATGTAATTCTGTTATCAAAATTTTTACCAAGTGCCATTTGAATTTATGGTATTAATAGAAATAATTGTGAAACAAAAATTCAGGTCTAAAATAAAGTCAACAACTCCTAAATGAATTCAGTTCTGGAATTGAGTGTTTCTATTATTTTAATATTTTCCAAACGGACACATACTTGCCTAATATTTAAGTGTTATTTAACATGACAAGTTTATCTTGTACTAGCTAGGAACACAATGATAACTATATGATTGCTGAAATCCTATGTGTCTTAAAAACAGAGGTGCTTAACTAGGTGATTCATACAGTAAATTAGTTCCTGACCACTAGATGGAGCTATGCAACCTCTTGCATTATTAACAGATTTCTTAGAAACCATTTGCTTTCCTTGAAGGGAAAAAATTATCCTTGAAAATGTATGAGGACAGTCTTTTCCCTCCCATTTTAACCCCATCTTCTATTGATGGCTGAAAAATACCCCATATTCTCTGTATAATGACAAGGCAGCATTACGGTAATGACATGGTAGTGTAATCATTATATTATGTTCTAGGAAGGAAGTAGATACATCGCCAAGGTCACCCTAGAGTTAATTCAGCCTCTCCACTAATAGTAATAGGTCAATCATGGTGACATGCTAACAATTCTTTCTTTTTCTATTCATTGGTTCAAGACACAACTCATTAACTTCATCTATTTGAATTGTAGACCAGTTTGCTTCTAGGATTTAGGAGGCTATGGAAATGTGATTACATTTGGAGTGAGTGCATAAACCACTAACAGTGTAACAAGTACAAATAATAGTTTTTCTTTTCATTTTATCAGTTACCCATCATGATTAACTTAGTAAATAATCTACAGGTCTTTTTGGCTCTGGAGGAATGAGGCTCACCCCTAAACAATGATTAGCATTGCATGTGAAAAACTAAGTATAATTACAATCTTGTGCTACTTGATGATCTTTCCTTGTAAAGAAAGACTTATTTCATTTTGATTTATAAGCAGTTATTTCACTATTTTGGTTTTCACCCTAAATTTAACCAGCAAAAATTAAAAAAATAATTTTCCTCAAATATTTCATTGTTCTCCCTTGTAGTGAACTATAATACTATGCATAAAATAATTTAATAAGTTCTTGTTAGATAAATGAAAGATTCATGACACCATGATTATAATGTATATCATGGGAGCAGTGCAATTTCATTTTTGTCTTTTACCCTTGTCCAAATTTCAATTTATTAAATTATCATAAAACTTCAAGTAACAAATATGTTTTAAATATTTAGATGTGGTATTCCATATGTAAGACAGATTTTTGGATGCTGAAATAATAATTTAAAACCCTAGACACCACTGTGTTCCCTATTGATTTGGGTATTTAAGTAAGAGATTTCTGGACTGGAGTCATTTTAATCAAAGATCTTTATTTGGAATCTAAGGTCATACGGAAATTGGTAAAATGAAGCAGTTAATTGTCAGTCAAATATTTTTGATAGAGAATATTTGTGAAGAAAGGCATAATCAGAACGTTTTTAAGAAAACCAGCTGTTTTTGGTGGTGGAGGGGCAGAAACTGGAAGGATGCTTCACACTGCTCTTTGCTTCTAAAATGAGGCAGTTCTGGAAAACCATAGATAAAGAACCATCCATTAATCTCTCTTGGCATTCAAGCTAACCTGATACAAACATAGGAACTAAAATGAGTCGATTTTACCTCTGGGAGTAAATACAACCTCAATTTCCCTTCAGCCTGTAAAAAGCTTCTGAGAAATGTAATGATACCTGGGTTAACAGAAAGGAAGCACATTCAAATTTATATATTTGCAAAATGATATTCCTTTGATTTTAACAGCAAGCCAAATTCACAACAGAAAATTCAGAAAATGTAAAAATTGTAAATGAGAAAATAGGAATGACCCGTAATTCCATCACCCAAAGAAGACAACTTGGAGGGTTGTATATGTGTGTTCATATATGTATGGGTCTATACTGACTATGTTTACCTAATTTGCTTTTGGCTTTCTTTCCTGTAATATACAGAAAGTCTTTTTAAATATCTCTGAATTATCTTCTAAAATATGATTTTACTAATTGCCTATTATTCTAGTATATAGATGTACAATAATAATTTGACCAGGAATGTATTTTGGACGTTTAGATGATTTCTTAACCTTGATTATTGTAATCAGTGTTATAATTTTTAATATGAGTTGATGTATGGTGAAAGTCTGTCTCAGAATAATTTTCTATATGTTTATTATATGCTTACATGGTAAATATTTATACATACTATAAACCCATATATATATATTTTATTACTGATTTTTAGCATGTAGAAAGGGAAGGCTTGTACAGCAACCCAGGCTTTCTATTGACAAAACATGAGGGAAACGATAGGGTGGATGAAGAGTTTGTTTAGTTGTATTTTTGAAATAGTTGGCAGGAATATGTAAAGATTATATCTATCTATATTTTCCTAGGTGCCTGAATGCCTGATTTCTGAGGAGAATCTAAATGCAAAATAATGTTCTCCAAAGCAATCACATTTGTAATCAACATCAAGGCAGGGTATATTATAGCAGTGAGTAAAAGAATTAATGTACAGGCACAGATGCCACTCCCAGCAGGCCTGCTGACAGTAAGCATTTTACTAATTTTCTCTATTTGGCCATAATTTCACTCAAGGTCCCATTTGTAGTAAAGCTCAAGTAAACTTAACAAGTTACTCTAGAAATGCAATGAAAATGATAAGCAAAGTGCTATTGTGCTCACCAACATGGTGCTACCAAGCAGCTGTCACGCGCTGGTTTTCCATTACATACAAACGATTTTGTCACTTTCTAAAGGAGAATTTTCATCTATACCTTTTCATTTTCACTTTTTATTTAAAAACAATTTTAAACTTACAGAAAACTTGCAAGGATAGTGTGAAGGATGAATACCCATAACCCAGATTCCACAATTGATGACATTTAACCATACTTGTTTTATTGTATATTCTCCTTCCCTTCCTCCTTTCCTTCCTACTTAGCTAAATCTATGTATCTGGCAGGAATGTAACTAAGAGATGCTATGTTCTTACTACACTTTATCTTATATTATTTTATAGGTTGTTATAATATCAATATTCTCATTACTGGTGATTTTTAATTCTTATTTGTTGATTAAAGTGATACCTCAAGGCAAAGTAACTATTTTTCTTTTGTAATGAATCATTACTTTGATAAAATAAATCATTTTATCAAAAGACACTTTGAAAGTATATGAGTTTCACTTTCCTAATCAAACTTTTACCCAATAGTTTTGGCATCCACTGAGGATCCTTGACTGAAATTGCTGTTCCTATGATTTTTGCCAGGTGGTGGTTTTTTAACTTCATTACTCTATACTTACATAAAACACTAAAAACATAATTTTTTATTTTGCTGCTAAATTGCTGCAAATCTGGCTAGTAAAGCCACTTTAGACTGGTTTCTGTGTCATTTTTTGACATTTCCCTTGTGTGAGGATAAAATATTACTTTCCAGCAAATCAATATGTTCTAGGTTCGTTTGTATTTTTCTTGCACCAGTCTCTGAGTCAGCCATTTCTTTAATGAGTCCTGGTTCTTGTTAGTGGAGAATGGTCTTAGAAACCAAAATATTATAAGCTAGATGTGCTTATTGCCACTTGAGTTTACTGCTTCTTAGTCCCACTGGGTGGGCTAATTGAAAAAAATAATATATATGTGGTATATGTCTATGAACATATACATGCATACACATTTATATACACACATTTACATCCATGCTTCTGTCTTACTCACACCTTAAATTCATACCAATGCCACAAGTTTACGTCAATACCTCCAGTTCTAATCCAAACTCATAGAATTCACTCTGGCATCTCTTTTCCATACTTGTAGTTCCCTTTTCTGACAATGAGGAACTTGGTTTCCATTTGCTTATTTTCTCAACACCCACATTATAAATCAATCTCAATGATCACCCAGAGCTGCTGCCAAAAACCCAGCATGGCTGTTGTTTTGCAAAGGTCCTCAATTAGCTCTCAGCTGCCTCCAACAATAGTACTGGGGGAGGCACAAGACAAAGAGATGAAGAATAGAAGTGAAAGATCCCTGATGGCTTTTTGACTATATTATTCAAAGAAGGAAGGAAGGAAGAAAGGAAAAGAGTCTAAATATTTTAATGTATAAATAATTTGATCAGAAAAAAATCCTTTACTGTTAGCTTTCTTTGAGTAGTTTTAATTCAACCAAACAAGAAATATATGTAACATTTGAAAAAAATCATCTCAAAGAGCATGATTCAGGTCTTTGATAAATAGCAAAGACCAATGTCATGTGAAATGATCTGAGAATTCATGCAGTTTATCTCCAAATCATGATTTTTCCCTTTATGGTTTGATCATGGCTGCATAAAACTCTAGGGGTAGATGGCTGGCATACATAGGTTTATTCTTAATTCATTTTGATGTGGTCAATTTTGTTTAAATGGTATTCAAGCATTAATGTTAAATATCCAGGATACAGACTTTTGATTTTTTGAGTTGTATTCACTCAGGAATATGAGGTTCTTTCACAGAATGTCAAAGATATCCACAGCATTTTCATTTGATTCCCAGCTGAAAGAACATAATGAAATTAAAGTCATCTTCCCTATTCCTTAATCAATGCTATGAATTGAAATTGAGAGCTAATAACTGAAGTGCCTAACTTCTGAGCATTTAGCAGAGTTACTCACGAAATTCTTCAGTGGCACAGAGGAGCTGAATGCAAAGGAAGAGAAGCTTAAACACAAAAAACGTAGTGAAAATTGAATTTTCTTTTGTAAGAATATTGTACACAGGACTGAGTTATGTCAAGAAAAAATGTTTTGCAGTCAAATTAAGTTACTGACATTATGTTAGAAGGCTACAATGAATGGGATGTAGACCTGCATACATTACATTTTCTAGTCTGATTACTTACAAAGTTTCAGTCACAAACTGAGAGGAGCCAGGCACATTCCTCAGCCCCGGGCTCAAAACAAACAAGCCCAGTACAAACACATCCCATCCTCCCATCCCACCACATATCGCCATATATCTCTAAAACTTCCTGAGCCCAGTACAAACACATCCCATCCTCCCATCCCACCACATATCGCCATATATCTCTCAAACTTCCTGAGCCCAGTACAAACACCACCTGGAAAATCTCCGATAAGGAGGCAGCCGTTCAAAGTTTTACTGAAAGCGCGGGAACCAAAAGAATTCTTTTGTTCCCCTGTAACTTTCGGGCTATAAAAAGCAAACACTCGCATTGTTCGGGGCCCTCTTGTATGCTGTGTAATGGAGGGACCAAGTTCGAACTTGTCATAAAGATCCTTGCCGCTTGGCTTTGACTCTGGACTCTGGTGGTCTTCTTTGGGGAATAGAGGGTCTGGGCATAACAAAACAATCTGTCTTCTTGTATTACCAATGTTTCAAGCAAAGAAGATTAGATGTTATGCATTGGTATTGTCATACAGTTGTGAAATGGACAGATTTCTGTATTTATTCAACAAACATTTATTGAATGCCTACTATGTTTTAGGCATTATTCTACTTCCTTACAGTACAGTGATAAATAACATACCAGTGACAAATAAGGTAAATGAGATAAGTGATGTTTAATCCTTGCCCTCATAGCTCTTACATAGGGGGGAAGCAGACAATGAACACATTAAGTATAAATATACGCACATAAAATATTACAGATAATATTAAGTTTCACTATTGAAAATAAAAGAGAGTAATGGGACAGACTCAAGGTAGGTGCTAGTCTATTGAGAAACACTAGCCACTGCAGAGTAATTATAGAACTTTACATGTTAGAACGGTAAAAACTTGAGACATTGTTTATTCCCACTCCATCTTTTTGCAAATATTAAACCTGAATTCCACAGAACTTGCGACCTGTGTAAGGTCCCATGGCTTTTGATGTTCTTGCTGCGATTTGAGTTCTAGTGTCTAGTAGACCGTTAGTCACAGTAACTATGTGATATCCTGGAAATGTACTAGAAATGGAGCCACTCACTTTCATGTAGCTCCTTGTGATCCAGACACGGTCCATATTTTTAAATTTAGCTCCTGATTTTTTTATCGTTATTAAATTACTACTCGTACATAGTTGTAGATGACAAATTCTTTATCATTATATAGTAGTATGTATTCTAATAATATTTTCAACAAAATAAAATAACAAAAATAGTAGTCTCTGTCCCCATCTCTTCCAATGCCTGATTCCTATTTCTAGAGGCAATCGTGTTTTGTTTTTGCTAAGGTTTCTTCTAGAATGTACTTCCATATAGCTAAAGAATATGCCATATTTCTATTTCTTGGTTTTCCAGTTTTTGTACCTAATAGTTTCATTAAACAGGCCCAATTCCTATCATATGATAACAGCAAGACTGAAAACATCTCCAATAGTTTTCTTAAATTTATTTGGTGGAGCTCGTATTTTCCTTGATCTTAGATAAAATTTAGGATAATCGTTTGGTCAATTTTGTTAAAAAAAACCCCGTATATTCAATAATTAATATTCCTGTTCTAAACAATGGTAAAATATTTAATGTCGAGGCATGCATGCTTTTCTCTTCCTGCCTACATTTGTGGTAGGCTGTCAGCTTGCAAAGTTTTGAACAAAGGAGGAGACTTGGATTCTTGGATCTCCATTTCTACTTCTATGAGATTCTATGCTTCTCCTTAATTTGCTAACCCTTGAAAGTCAAATCTTGGGGTGGAAATGAGAGCAGAGAGGGGTTTTCTAGGCTATGCATAATATGAGATGGCATACTTCCACTCTGGGGAAGATATACATTGACCTGTTCTCTTGTAAGATCATTTTGTGGATTCTTTTGACATCTATCCTGATTGAAATTCCCTCACCACTAGTTCCTGGAAATTCAGAGTCACCTTTCTATTGAAGACTTTGTTTTTCAACTCATCCAACTGACTGGATATAACATATCTAGCCCTAATTATGGGCCACATCTGGTCTACAGTAACCAGCCATGCATTGTGTATCCTGACAAACTCTGAGAGCGTAGGCAGTCTTCTGAATGAAGGACTTGTCTTGCACAAAGGTTGGGTTTTTGTTCTATGCTAGTGGCAAGGGGCCACACGACTTCTCCCCTCACATAGGGAAGAACATGGGACTCACAGTTATCATTAAACCTCTTCCCACATCCTTGCCTCTCCTTCTCCCCCAACTCATTTCCTTGCCTCTCCAATTGTATTTATGGACTGCAGTTAGATATTCAACTAAGTGTTGGAAACCTATTTTCAACTACATTTTGGAATATTTGGCACATTATTTGGGGACCTCAGCCCAAATGAAGACTTAAAAGTTTCATTTGTAACATTTGATTGCAAATATTTCTACGGATTTCCTTCTATGAAAGATGAAAATATAGCTCCCTTCTTCATCTCCTTTTTGCTACATTTTTCCTTGCTTCCATCTTCCTGAAAGAATTATATCGTGTTTTGGGTTGAATCAATATTTGGTGTGCACATTATAGTGACTATAAATATTTACGGCTGAGTCACAACTTTTACAGGTTTTTTTTTTATTATTTTTTAATTTTTTTTTTAATCCCATGCAGTTTTTCTTTGATTGGCTTTCTTTTTAAAATTGTTATGCACCTATCACTAAATCTAAACCATTCCATCTAAGTTGCAAACATTGCTTTAATGTGTTAAAAAATCAGGAAAAGATATTAATTGTAGTTGCTGTGGATGAACTCTAACCTAGCTTAATAGGCAGACAAGAGTGAAATCCTAACTTAGGAGTACGCTTCTCTAACAATAACTGAGTCTTGGCCAATCCCAGTGGCCATAGTTAAACCACTCAGAGACTAAGTGTTCAAAATGTGTTCAAATAAGGCAAACAGCAACCTGCATCCAATCCAGCTGTTTCTGTACTTCATTGCTGATTTCTGTACGTCATTTCCTTTTTTTTGCCTATAAATCTTTTTCCACCACGTGGCTGTGCTGGAGTCTCTGGGACTCTGCTGTGATTCTGGGGGCTGCTCGATTTCCGAATCATTCATTGCTCAATTAAACGCCTTAAAATTTAATTCGGCTGAAGTTTTTCTTTTATCAATACTCATACACCATTTGGACTGCTTTCTCTTAATTCTGCTTCAGAACTGTGGCCTGGGACTTCCCATAATGACCATTGTTGGGATTCTTTCTTCTGCATTGGAGTTCTCAAATCCTGAAGCTTGATATTACTTTTTGTTGGTTTATTCATTAATTTGTGGGTGAGAGTTTTATTTTTGAGATCTTGTGGTCTGAAAATGTCTTCTGAAAGGAAAATAAATCTTAGGACCCTAAAATCACTAAGCCAAGGGAGAAGTCAAGCTGGGAATTACATCAGGTAAACTGGCCTTCCATTTTAATTCTTAAATAATATAGTTACATGGATCAATAGCTGCATACCTTCCTCATAATTTTCCCACTAGGAAATTCCTTGTGGGCCTCAAGATACTTACCCTAAAACAGTTGTGTTGCATTTCCCCTGGCAGTGTAAACTAATAGCTTATCTTTATAGGTGTGGAACAGAAAGTCATCCCTCTGCTCACCTGAGACAAATGCATATCTGATTGCTTCCTCTGCCCTATTGTTTATTTAAAAATGCAGATTCATGGAGCCAGACTAAATAGTGTATTCAGTGAAAAGCTAAATCAAAATGACGTACAGAAATCAGCAATGAAGTACAGAAACAGCTGGATTGGATACAGGTTGGTGTATGCCTTATTTGAACACATTTTGAACACTTAGTCTCTGAGTGGTTTAACTATGGTCACTGGGATTGGCCAAGACTCAGTTATTGTTACAGGAGCATACTCCTAAATTAGGATTTCACTCTTGTTTGCCTATTAAGCTAGGTTAGAGTTCATCTACAGCAACTAAAAGCAAAGACTCAGAAGAATGTAACCGTTTGTGTCTTATCTACCTATGACCTGGAACATGGTCCTCGCCCCCAGTCCCACTTTGAGTTGCCCCACCTTACAGGACTGAACTGAACTGATGTATATCTTATACATATTGATTAATCTCTCCCTAATATGTATAAAAGCAAGTTGTACCCTGACCACCTTGGACTCATGTTGTCAGAACCTCCTGAGGTTTTGTCATGGGTGCGTCCTTAACCTTCGCAAAATTTTCTAAATTGGTTGAGATCTATCGCAGATATTTTGGGTCACAGTCTTTATTCGATCTTCACATTTGATTGCTAGCATAATTGAAAGACTTTGCTCACTGCCTTCTGGTTGCAGTATACTATGAAGTAGTTTGATAACATCCTAATTCTTAATTTTTTGTCCTTCCTTCTTCTCCCATTGATTGTGTTGGTCCCTGACTGGGCCTTACCTCTTTAATCTGACAGTTTGTATCTTCAGTTCTAGGAAATAACCTTAGAATTACTTGGATAATTCCCCATTCCCCCAACTCCTCTTCTCCTTTACTGTAACATCTAACTTCTTATTATAAACCTCCTTGACAGGTCTTCTAATTAAAAAAGAAAAAGTTCTCTCCAATTCCCCACATTGTCTTGTTTCTAATGTCTGAGAAATTTCCTCAAATTTTAAGTGTTATAACTTTTACTGAATTTTTATTAATGCTGTGAGACAAATGTTTTCTAAGAATTTTTGGGGGAAATAGTCTCATTTAAAACAAAAACATAGCAATCAATGCTATATATATCATATAAATGGTATGCTATATATATATAGCATAATGCTATATATATCGTGTGTGTGTGTGTATATATATATGACATAGAAAGATACATAACATTGAAAGATCTTACTTTTCTATTGTTCCCTGAATAGTTTCTGTTTACTCTGGATTTTAAATTTTTTATATTATTTTGGTCTCCTTTTTTTACAATGGCAAAGGCTCTTTTCAAATCTGTGTCACTCCTTCTTTCTGTTTATACTTAAGCCCAAGGCACTAAAATGCTGTTTGAAAATTCTGTTTATGCAGGTGGTTGGTGGTCTGAGGCACTTGATAGCAGTGTTAGCACTAGGGAACCTGCCAGTTTGATGGGGGGATTTCTAAATGTGGTATCCATGGATCTTTTCTTTGAGGCTAGTCCGTTTCCCTAGAAAGGATTCTTTAGATTTTCTGCCAGTGATGTTGTCATTGTGGCTCCCAGTATTCTCGGAGTCAGTTTGTTAAGACAGGCTATTGTTTCACTATGTAATAGGTCAATTTCCACTTGATCCCACTTTTTTAAAGCACAGCATTCCACCTAACCCCAGCACCTTCAGCTGTGCTTTTTGTCTCAGAGTCAAGTCTGTCTACTTCAAGCTCTCTTGAGAGTAAACCTCTAGTCTTCTGTTGTGATGAACGGGGAGAACCGCCTGGCTGCATTGAACAGATGAGGGTTTCTTGGACATCTAACTACTACCAACAAAAACTTTCAAACCATTTACTAGGATTTAGTAGCACTTAAAAGGCTGCCTTCAGAGGTAATTAGGGCCTTCATCACTCCTGTATCCACATTTTAACTTTCAGTTTCTTGATATCACTTTTTTTTTTTTTAATTTTTTTTTGAGACAAGAGTATCGCTCTGTAGCCCAGGCTGGAGTGCAGTGGTGCGATCTCAGCTCACTGCAACATCTACCTCCTGGGTTTAAGCGATTCTCCTCCCTCAGCTCCCACAGGCACTTGGGGCTACAGCACCACCATGGCCATCTAATTTTCATACTTTTAGTAGAGATGGAGCTTCCCCATATTGGCCAGGCTGGTCTCAAACTCCTGACCTCGTGATCCACCCACCTCAGCCTCCCAAAGTGCTGAGATTACAGACGTGAGCCACCGTGCCCAGCCGATACCACTTTTCTAGTGTCTTATCTTGGACTCTCTTCTTTGTTCTTGTAAATTTAGAACTTTTTAATTCCTTTACTCTGTTCTCAGTAAAGTTTTGAGATGGTGCAGAAATAAACATACCATGCAATCTATTATGTTTTGCGGAAGCTTTATATCTTCTTTTCCTGTTTATATTTTTTGCACATTTTAAACAGTTCAACTTCAAATAAATTAGGATAATTTAATTTTTTAAATCATGAAAGATGTTAATTTACTTTAATAAAAAACTAAAAATAAACATTTATTTAGAATTAATTATTCACGTGATTGGGGGAGGCACATGATTCCACATGATTGGGGAAGTTAAAACGCAAGAATCATTTGGATGTCTCCTTGTTCCAATAGACAGCCAAATCAGTCTCTTCAGATGAACACAAACTGTACTAGAATACAGATAGTATGTTATACCAAGAACATGTTATTGGTGTTTTAAAAATGGTTAATAATTTCAGTTTGCATTGACATTGGATGTTTCAGAAATGAATTCACAAAAGATTTTCTGATGATAAGATAGGTACAGAAATTCATAAAAAATAATTTTAAGTGAATATTCAATCATGAAACATTTTATTATGTATCAGTGAAACAAATCTTATTATCTAGTATTCCTTATTGTTATGAACCAAGTTATTATATAATAATAGTATTAAATTCTAAGAGTATTCCTGTGGAAAGATGCAAGAAATTAAAAAGATAGTTGTATTTCGCTTCTGATCTATACATAAACTCTGACATATTAACTCTTTGTGGGTCAATTTTCTTTTTAAGTTTATTCCTTTAAAAGTTGATGATCTATTAGTGAAGGGTAAGTCTTATGTAGAAAATTCACCTTTCGACCACTTCTGTTCTCTGCCCCAGACCCCTTCACACACACATACATCTTCAACAGCTTGCTCTTGTCATGCAGACCTTGGCTGTCTGGGTTTTTCAACAGCTGAATTCAAATAATACGGCTTTCAATATTTTATCTTCATTCTTGGAGACATACTATGTATTTCATTATACAGCCTAGACATTTTCTTACTTCCATGAAATATTGATTAGTAAAATACTAGGTTCAATGTTTTATAATTGAATAAATGTTTATACTTCTTGAAGTACTATTATTAATAACTAATAAGAGCTTTTTCTATCAGTAAAGAAATCTTTATAAATCAAGCCTTTAGGACCCTAAATTATGTAGTTAATTACAGAAAGGTTAAATTGATGAATGCTTTATTCTATAACATTTGATTTTTGTAAAGTGTAAGCTTGGAAAATAAAAAAAATTAGAAAGGTGAATAGTATAATATGCTAGTACTATAAAGCCTAAGTTACAAAGAAGAAAGTGAACATGACAAAGAAAAGAAAGGAAAATTCACAATGCAGATAGGAACGACTGTTGAAAATTTAAGAAACTGCTTAATCATTAATAAAACATATTCCAGGAAGTACCCAACTGAGAGAATAAAAGAAAAGAGATTTAAAGATAGCTGTGGTGATAAGGGGCATGGTCATTGGTGCTAGCTCTTTACCAATAAATTAAAAAATTATTTAGAAAAAGTCAAAATAGTCCATTTAGCATTCAACAAGGCTCCATTGTTACTAAATCTTTTGTAGCTCTGCATAAGTCTGGTCTTCTAAATAGCCTGAAACATTTAAAATGTCATATAATACAGTATTCAAGACAAAGACTAAAAAGAATACACTTGTTCAAAAATAAAAAGGCTATAATAAAAATCTAATATTTTTAGAGGTAAACAACTACCACTTAGCATGATCAAGGAGTTCATTTATAAAAGTTACACATCAGAGACAAATAGGAAACCATTAAGTAGTACTCAGCTTCTACAAGATATATATCCCAATTGCTTATGAGACTATTTGACATTGTTGAGCTCTTTGCTCGTTGGAATTGAAGGGCTTTATTAAGTAACAAGAGGCTCTTGTATGGACTATTGCCTTTAATTTGTGACATAAATTTCTGCAAAAGACAGCTCAAAGTCAAGCAGTTAACATCATGGATGTTATACTGCTAATGTGAACAATTTTAAGTGCTGCAGCTGATTTATATATTTTAATTTATAAACAGTATGTTTATGTTACTGTTTAATAGAAATTCAAAATATTATCATTATTATTAATTACAAGTTGTATTTTTGTGTTCTTAAAAAGTTCAATAATCATAAGAGTAATTGTTTTATTGTTTTTACATTTTTTGACTTAATCTCAGTATAACACCCAATTTAATATAGTGATCTTCAGTATATTTTTAATATCTGGTAGGGTTAGTTCACCCCAAGATTAAGTTTTCAAAATAACTTGACTATTTGTGGAGTTCTATTCTAATGTATAAAGTTGAATGTTTGCATAACTCTGCACTTCCTTTTTGAATTTTGATGAAAAGGACAGTGAATATATGTAGGTAGATACAATAAGCTATACATTTTCCTTCAGTTTACTTTTAGCTGCCTAACAGAGATAGAATGCAGATTTCTCATTTTCATTAGTTCTAAGTATTTTATAACTTTACTTAATGGTTTCATTTTAAACTATGGGTTATTTACTAGATATTTTAAGGTTACTACATAGATTTTGATTTTTCTTTTCACTTCCTATTTGTTAATGTATATTATCATTGCATTATGGCTAAAGAACGCTGCTATGGTTTGGAAATAGTTTGTCTTTCTGCACCAAAACTCATGTTGAAACTTGATCCCTAATGTGGCTGTGTTGGGAGGAGGGGGCTAGTTGGAGGTGACTGAGTCATGGAAGCAGATCCCTCACGAACAACTTGGTACCATTCTCCAAAAAGTGAGTGAGTTATCCTATGAAACTGGATTAGTTCTACAGGAAATGGAATAGTTTCCACAAGAATGGGTTGTTATAAAGTCAGGGGGCTTCTTGGGTTTTTCCCTTTTGCACTGTACACTTCCCCTTTGGCCTTTCACCATGTCGTGATGCAGCATGCAAGCCCTTAGCAGATGCTGAACAGATGCTGGCACCAGCATCATGCTTCTTGTACTTCCAGCCTGCAGATCTGTGAGCTAAATAAACCTCTTTTCTTTATAAAGTACCCAGCCTGAAGTCTTCAGCTGTAGCAACACAAAACAGACTAAGACAAACATGGGATGTTGGTTTTCTTGACCTTACCAAGCTATCCTTTGTCCACTAACAGTTTATTTTTTTATAAATTTTCCTTATTTATACAAAAAAACAGCATGTTTTTGCTATAAGAACTTAGCTGTCAAGTTAATGAACATCAATTATACTTTTAAACATTGTATATCCTTACTTGGTCTATGTAGGCGTCATATGTCATTTTCGGAGCATAGTGTTATCTTCTCTCACTAAATTTGTTATTTTCTCCGTGATTCTAAAAAATCAAGCTTTATACATGTTAAATCTCTATTGTTAGCTGTAAGCATGTTTATAAGCATAATATCTTCTGGCTCAAGTGTTACTTTTATCATGATATAATGCCTATATTTATCTTTTATTAAGTTATTTCCTAAGAATTTTCTTGAATCTAAAATTGCAACAGGTTTTTTGTTTTGCTTTTGGTAAATTAAATAGTAGAATTGTGATAGCCAAATAATGAACTAATAAACTAGATCATCATTAAACACTCTTTTGAAAGCATGATCAATGAAAAAGATCAGCTCTATTTCCAAATAATAGTGATAAAAAATATGGAATTAAACATGTCAGCATTGATATATGACTATATAATCAAGAAAGAAATATAAATGGAAGAGAATAAAGAGATGGTAAAAATTAAAGAAAAATGAATGTTCATAAAATAAAATAGCTCATGGATACTAAACAGATTTTTTTTGTGCCTACACCTAAATAAAATTCATAAAATTTAAGAAAAGACCATTGCTTTGGGTCAATTATATTTTTGAAAGTACAATTGGGCTTACATTTATTTTTAATTTTGTAATGTTTTTAAGAAGCCGAGTGTCTCTCTGTCACCCACGCTGTAATGCAGTGGTGTAATCATAGCTCACTGTAACTTCAAACTGCTCCAATCCTACCACCTCAGCCTCCTAGGTAGCTAGGACTACAGGTGTACCACATGACCAGCTAGTTTTTAATTTTTTTTTATAGAGATGGGATCTTGCCATGTCACCCAAGCTGGGTTGTCAAACTCCTAGCCTGAAGCAATCCTCCCGCATTGGCCCCCCTATATACCTGATATTTCTTACATGTTACTAAGTCTCTGTTATCTTTCAGTTATTATATTCTCTCTGATTTTTAGATTGGCTAATTTCTAGTAATTTCTTTTCAAGTTTACCAGCCCTTTCTTCTGCATTTTCAATTTTATAGTGAGTGTTTTACTTTAGGTACTTTTCAGTTTTATAATTTCTGTTTGTTTTGTTTTTATAAATTACATTTATTTTCAGAGATTTCTCTCTATTCAATCATTGCACTCATTTCTCTATATAATATATATATTTAATTTGCACAATATTTGTACGTAGTTATGGAGTACAATGTGATATTTTAATACATGCATATAAAATCAGGATAATTAGCATATCTATCATCTTAAACATTTATGATTTCTTTGTGTGGGTAATATTCAAAATCCTCTCTTCTAGCTATTTGAAAAACTACAATAAATTGTTGTTTATTGTAGTCACCCTACAGGGCTATAGAACACTAGAACATATTCCTCTTATCTAGCTGCAATTTTTTATGTGTTAATCAACTTCTTCCTATACTCTCCTCACACCTAGTATTAATCTCTAGTATCCACTATTCTTCTCTTTACTTCTATATCAACATTTTTAGATTTCACATATGCATGAGACCATGTGGTATTATTTTTTGTGCTTGACCTGTTTCATTTAACATAGTGTCCTCCAGTCTCATGCACATTGCCGTGAATGACAAGATTTCATTTTTTTATGGTCGTAGAGTATTCCATTGTGTATATATACCACATTTTCTTTATCATTTCACCTGCTGATAGACACTTAGGTTGATTTCTTACTTGGCTACTGGGAATATTACTGGAATAGAGGATATGTGCAGATATCCTTTTCTTTGGATACATATTTAATAGTGGGATTTCTGGATCATATGGTAGTTCTATTTTTAGCTTTTTGAGGAGCCTCTGTACTGCTACCCATAATGGCTAATTTACATTTCCACCAAGAATGTATATGACTTTTTTTAGATGTCTGCATCCTTGCCAGTAGTTGTTATTTTTTGTCTTTTTGTTAATAGCCATTATAACTTGGATGAGATGATGTCTTATTTTGATTTTCATTTGCATTTCTCTAGTGATTAGTGATGTTGAGCATTTATTTATAATTGTTAGGAATTTGAATGTCACCTTCGGAGAAATGTCTATTTAGATCTTTTGCCTATGTATAATTTAAATCATTTGTCTTTTTGCTTTTGAGTTATTTGAATTACCTGTCTATTCTGGATATTAATCTCTTATTGGATGAATAGTTTGGGAACATTTTCTCGCATTCTTCCAGTTGTCTCCTCACTCTGCTGACTGTCTTTTCTGTGCAGAAGCTTTTGAGTTTGATATAATCTCATTTGTCTGTTTTTTCGTTTTGTTGCCTGTGCTGTTCAGGTATTAACGATAAAATCTTGGTCCAAATCAACATCCTTAAGCACGTCCCCTATATTTTCATGTAGGCCTTTCATAGTTTTGGATCTTACATTTAGGTCTTTCATCCATTTCGAGGTGTTTGTGTGTGTATAGTGAGAGACAGGGGTCTAGTTTCATCCTTCTGCATATGAATATCGAATTTCCCAGCACCATTCATTGAAGAAACTGTCCTGTCCCTCATGCATGTTCTTGGCACCTTTGTAGAAAATCAGTTAGTTATAAACAAATTGATTTATTTCTGGATTCTCTATTCTGTTTTGTTGATCAATATATTTTTTTTAATGCCATTATTATGATGCATTAGTTACTATGCTTTGTAGTATATTTTGAAGTCAAGTAGTGTGATGCCTCCAGCTTTGTTTTTTGGCTAAAGAATGCTTTGATATTTGGGATCTTTTGTGACTCCATCCACATTTTAGAATTACTTTTTCTATTTCTATGAAGAATGCCATTGGAATTTTTTTAGGGCTTGTACTGAATTTGTAGATCACTTTGGGCAGTATGGTCATTTCAACAACTATTATTCTTCCAATCTATGAACATGGTATCTCTTTCCTTATTCTGTGGGTATGTCTTCTTCAATTTTGTTCATCAGCGGTTTATAGTTTTCTTCACAGAGATCTTTCACCTCTGTGGTTAAATTAATTTCTACACTTTTTTTTCTAGATTATAAGTGGGATTGCTTTCTTAATTTGTCTTTTAGATAGTTTTTTACTGTTTTATAGAAACATTACTGACTTTTGTGTGTTGACTTTGTATTCTGAAACTCTACTAAATTTATGAGTTTTAAAAGTTTTTTGGTGGAATCTTTATGTTTTATAATAGATAAGATTATGTCATCTGTAAACAGGGACAATTGGATGTATTTCTTTCCAATTTAGTTGCCTTTTCTTTTCTTGTCTTGCCTAACTGTATTGGCTAACACTTTCAGTACTATGTTGACTAAGAGAGGTAAAGGTGGCCATTGTTATCTTGCTTCAGTTCAGTGGGAAAGCTTTCAACTTCTTTTAGCATGTATTTGGCTGTGGGTTTGTCATATATGGCCTTTATTGTTTTGAGGTACATTACTTCTATACCTAGCATGTTGAGGGTTTTTATTATGAATATGTTTGTTTTTATCAATTGCTTTGTTTGCATCAATTGAGATGATTATATAATGTTTCTCCTTCATTCTGTTGATGAGAAGTATCATGTTTATGTTGAATGAAACTTACATTCCTAAGACAAATCCCATTTGATCATGGCATATACTATTTTTGATGTGCTGTTGGATTCAGTTTGCTATTATTTTGTTGATGATTTTTGCATCTATGTTTATCAGGGTTATTGGCCTGTAGTTTTCTTTCTTTGTTGCGTCGTTGTCTGGTTTTGATACTGGAGTAATGCTGGCCTAATAGAATGAGTTTGGAAGAATTTTCACACCTTTAATTTTTTGGAATAGTTTGAGAATTTGTGTTAGCTCTTTTTAAATGTTTGGTAGAATTTATCAGTGATGTCATCAAATCCTGTTCTTCTTTGTTGGGAGACTTTTTATTACTGCTTCAATTTCAATTCTTATTATTTTTCTGTTCAGGTTTTCTAGTCTTCCTGTTTTAATCTTGGTAGGTCGTATGTTTCTAGGAATTTATCTACTTCCTCTAAGTTTTCTAACTTGTTGGTATATAGTTGTTCATAGTAGTCTCAAATGATCCTGTGTGTTTCTTTGGTATCAGTTGCAATGTCCCCTTTTTACTTATGATTTTATTTATTTGGGTTATCTCTCTCTTAGCTAATCGTTTGTTGATTTTACTTATCTCTTTTAAAAAACAACTTTTTGTTTAATTGACTTTTATTTTTTAGTTACTACTTTGTTGATTTCTGCTTCAATCTTCATTTATTTCCTTTTACTAATTTTGGATTTTCTTTGTTCTTGCTTTTCTCCTTCCCTGAAATGCATCATTAGATTATTTACTTGAAATCTTTCCACTTTTTGATGTTGGTGTTTATTGTTATTAACTTTGTAGTTAGTACTGATTTTGCTGCATCTCATAGGTTTTGTTATGCTTATTCTATTTTCATTTGCTTCAAGAAATGTTTAAATTTTCTTCTTAATTTACATTTTAACCTATTGGTCATCCAGGCACATATTGCTTAAATTCCAGGTATTTGTACAGTTTCCAAAGTTCCTCTTGTTATTGATTTCTACTTTCATTCCATTGTAATCATAAAAAGATATTTGATATGATTTTGATTATTTTTAATTCATGGAGACTTGTTTTGTGGTTAGAATATTGTTTGTTCTGGAGAATGTTCCATGTGCTGATGAGAAGAATATCCATTCTGTCTTTGTTGGGTGAAAAGTCCTATAAATACCTGTTGACTTTATTTGGTCTATAATGCAGTTTAAGTCCAATACTTTCACTTCACTTTCAATTGGTGTGTGTCTTTACAAGTGAAAAATTTTCTTGTAGGCAGCACATAGCTGAGTTTTTTTTTTAATTCAGACAATTTTTATCTTTAAATAGGAAATTTATTCTGTACATATTCAAGGTTATTATTGATAAATGAGGATTTACTCCTATAATTTTGTTATTTGTTTCCTAGTTGTTTTTTATAGTTTCTTATTGTTTATCTTTTTGATGTTTTGGTTTTCTGTAATGATAGGATTTTATTCTTTTCTCTTTTTCATTTGTATATCTGCTCTATTAATGAATTTTATGCTTTTGTATGTTTTTGTGACAGTAGTTGTTGTCCTATTGCTTCTGGATGTAGGACTCTCTTTAGTATTCCCTGTAAGGCCAGTCTAGTGTAGATGAATTTTTAAGTTTTTGTTTGTCTGGGAAATAATGTCTTTCTTCTTCATTTCTGAAGGATATCTTTCTGAGTGTAGTATTTTTAGCTGACAGCTTTTTCTTTCAGCAATTCGAATATATCATCTCATTATCTTATGGCCTGTAATGTTTCTGCTGAGAAATCTGTTGTTAGTCTGATGAGGATTTTCTTATATGTAACTTGATGCTTTTCTCTTGCTGTTTTTAGAATACTTTCTTTGTCTTTTACTTTTACAGTTTGAGTATAATTTCCCTTAGAGAGTACCTTTTTGAGTTGAAACTATTTAGGGAGTTTTGAGCTTCTTGAATCTGGATGTTCATATCCTTCCCAAGACTTGGGAAGTTTTCAGTTATTATTTTATTAAATATTTATTTCTGTGCCTTTCCCATTTCTTCTCCTGCATAATGCAATGTCCATAATGCAAAAGTTTGATCACTTAATTTTGTCCCATGGGTCCTGTAGAATTCATTCATTCATTTTTTTTTCTTTTGTTTCACTGGGTTATTTCACAAGACCTCTTTTCAGGCGCAGAGAGTCTTTCTCCTGTATCATCTAGTTTGTTGATGAAGCTCTCAATTATACGTTTTTTAATTTTATGCATTGACTTCTTCAACTCCAATATTTCTCTTTGGTTCTTTTTAATGATGTCTATCTCTTTATTGAATTTCTATTAATAGCACAAATTCTTTTCCTGATTTTGTTGGATTATTTATATGCATTCTATTGTTATCTAAGTTTCCTTAAGATAATCATTTTAAATTCATTTTCAGGCAGTTGGTAAATTTCAATTTTTTTTAGGTTAGTTACTGGAAAATTATTCTTATTAGTGATGTCATATTCCTTCACTTTTTCATGTTTCTTGTACTCCTGTGTTGATATTTGTGCCTCCGATGGAACAGTACCCCAGTTTTATAGAGTGACTTTTGTGGGAAAGGACTTTCATCGGTAGATTTGGCCTTGGGTTTCAGTAGGGTAGGGTGTGTTGGCTTTGTTCTGGTTGGTTGCAGCAGTGTAGTCTCTGTGCAGTTTCTTTAGCTATTGATAACATCATGTAATGGCTATAAGAGCTTCAGTGGCTCAGTCTGCAGAGATTTTTGTAGCTGGTCTGTCTATTGGGCTCTGCTTCCCTGGGCACAGGGTGGTGAGCTGGTCCTTGCTCTGTGGAAGTGCAGAATTCATCAACCAGTGGCTCAGATCAAGCACTGCTTCCCTGGAGGCAGTGCAGAGCAGGAGAAGTGCAGGCAAGATCAACTGGTGGCTCAGCTTTGTTACTGCCCCCTGAGGTTGGTGCACAGGCCTGGTCCACTCTGAGAGAAAGTGAGCAGCTTGTCAACCTGTAGCTGGATTTTAGCACTCTTTCCCTGGGTGCAGGGTACTGGGGTGGGGCGGCGGTCTGTGCTCCATTAAGCACAGAGCTGATCAGCCTGTGGTTTGGCTTAGGCAAATGCTTCCCTGGGAAAGGGTGCCAGTCTGGTCTGCATTCCAGGGAACTGAGGATCTGATCAGCTGATGGCTTTACTTGGACACTGCTCCCCTGGGAGTAGGGCACCGAGGCAACAGCTGTTCCATGAATCTAGTCTCTGAGTGGCCAGGATCATTGTGCTGCATCCCTTGGAATGAGGAATATAGAGCACTTCCTAGGTTTCTCTCAAGGCTTAGGGAGCTGTAGCAGCTGAGCTTAGGAATGCTGAGCTATCAGCTGTGAGCATGATGTAATGGGGGCAGAGCCTCAAGTTCAGACAGATACAGTGGCTACTGGTCTTCAGAGCAGGACTCATTCTAGCTGTTGTTGCAGTTTTGAAATGGTGCCTTATGGCAGCTCCTTGGGTCATTGCAGGGCAGCGAGCACAATGTGGGCTCCTTCTCTAAAACAATGCAGCAAGGAGAGCTTCTGGCAGCAACCTAAAACGGACTTAGGGCTATGAGAAGTGCAGGATTCTCCAGCATCAGAGATTGCAAGGATTCACAGCATTAATGGGGCTCCTGATTATCTTCTCCCCACACAGTGAAGTCATTCCTGGCTTCAAGCTGACTGGGGAGATGAGGTGGGAGCAGGGTGGTGCTTTGCCCCTTTCTCTAAGCAGTCATCCTGAATCTTCATGTTCCACAATGTCTCTGCCATTCTCCTACTGCACTCCAGCATTCTCCCTCAGATATTTTAATCAAGATATAGCTGTTTATTAGCTATTTTGGTACTATTTTATTGGGAGAACAAGTGCCAGGCACCTCTAGTCAGCCAACTTGCTGATGTTATCATCCCAGTCTTTTAGTTTAAATTCTTGAACATGTTTCTAAAAGTTATTTTATAGTCCTTATCTGCTGATTGCCATATCTGCATTGTCTTTCTACTAATTGCCTATTTTCTTCATTATGTGTCACATTGTCCTACTTCTTCATATATCTAGTCATTTTAATTATATGATAAACATTTTAAATGGTTTATTGTAGGGGGTCTTGATTAATTGCCCTCTAAATGATATTTATTTGTTTGTTTTCCTGGAAACCAGATAAATTACTTGTGAATCTTTTTAATCTTGTCAGGCTTGGCTTCCTTTTTTATTATTTGTGGTCTCTAAGTTTTGACCTTAGTCACAGGGCGTGGCTCTAAGTTTAGGTCGTAGTTGTTACTCTTAAGGCATGGCCTTTTTGAGGATCTCAATTGAGTACTTGAGCTTCACTGCAAAGTTTCCAAGCACTCTGAACTGCATAATCATTTTCATTTTATCTGTTGTTAGTTATCGGTCATATAATCTTGACAAAGAACTTGCACAACCCAGTCCTTTGTAAAAACACTTGTGGGCCTGGCGCGGTGGCTCACGCCTGTAATCCCAGCACTTTGGGAGGCTGAGGGGAGGGGGAATCACGAGGTCAGGAGTTTGAGACCAGCCTGGCCAACATAGTGAAACCACATTTCTACTAAAGATACAAAAAATTATCTGGGCGTGGTGGTGCATGCTTGTAATCCCAGCTACTCAGGAGGCTGAGGCGGGAGAATGGCTTGAACCTGGGAGGCAGAGTTTGCAGTGAGCCGAGATCGTGCCATTGTACTCCAGCCTGGGCGACAGAGCACAACTCCATCTCAAAAAAACAAAATAAAACAAAACCAAAAAAAAAACAAATTGCGAGATGCAGATTTCTAGGCACCCTCTTTTTTGCTTCTACCTCTTATTGACAATCTTTACCACAATTTTAAGCCTCCTAAGAAATCCGTGCACCAGTATTTGCCTCCTCTGCTCAGCCCGTCCACTGTGCTTTGTTTGAGTTCCACTTCTTTATACTTTGATGCAGAAAGTCATGTGGAAAAAAAAAAAATATATATTCCAAGGAAAACAGGAATCTGATCTACTAAGTTTTCTAATTATCTTTAAGAATCACCTCCCCACCTTGCTTGTTTTCTTGTGCCTGGAAACACTTGTCTCATGTATTTTGTTCAGTTTCATGTTTGCTTAGGGCAAGAGGGCAAGTTTAATTTCATTTTAAACTTCAATTTTGTAGTATTTTAATATATTTAAATTCATTATATATAATTGGAGCTCAAGAATTACTGACATCTGTGTTAATGCAGCATTTTATTAAATCTTCTCTTGCTGTGTAGTTTGTTAATAGTATGTGGCATTATAATAGATAAACACAGAATTTAGTACTAGAAGATTTGTATTCTTGGAATTATCTGTAAATTTATACTTTTTTTAAAGTTAGAGTTCAGCCAGGGAGACAAAGGTCACTCTGTGTATTTAAGTATTTATTAAGTAAATACACTCTGAGTATTTAATCATATAAAATTATGTGATTACATTATAATTGAAAGGGCTAGGGGTGTTAAGGTTGGACAAGTCTATTTAGTCTGCCACACTGATGTCAGTGATTCTTAAGGAGCTTAACTGAGAGTTGCTTCAAATATCATGTCTTCCCACTCATCTACCAGCAACCGTCCCTGAAAAACAATGACCTCTTCTGATTTTACTTTTTGCAAGTCTTATGTCTCTTGACAGGCTCTAACCTGGAACCATATGGAGAAAGAAATTCCACAGAATGTAGTTCTTAGCTTCCTCCTTAGGCTGTACAGAGAAAATCCTAGAAGAAGGTAGTATTAATGCTGATTTGATTTCGATAGTGCAGCAAAGTATGGTTTGCCTCAACATCTCAAATATAGGAACTCTTTTAAAATGTGAAAAAATTGGAAATTACTTTGTGAGCAGAAAATTTTGAAGGTATTTCAGTTATTTAAATATTTTATTTTATATTTTAGTTTTATTGAGGTATATTCCTAATAAACCTTCCCTGAGTGAACACTAGTGCACAAATATCATTTAAATAGGTTCGAAAATGTCTGAATCATTCTGCACGTAGAAAAAGAAATAATATTTTCAATTAATTATTAGAATAACTATGATAGTCTTAAGATAAGGTACTTAAAATTTAAAATTAAACTCTCCATAAATCCATAGCTCTGAATACTAATCTAAAATGTTTCTAGCTTTACTTACATGTGTGAAAATGCCCTGTTTGTGTAGCACTCTAAATTAATTTTAAGGAATCAACTGAATAAAAAGTGAGTACATAAAAGGCAGAGAAAGATAAAAATATTGGTCTCCGATTTGACATATATCTTCCTCTGAAGACACTAAAAATTCAATTATCATTAAAGTGTAAATGCGTATCTCTGTCGCTTGACCAGGATTATCACCTCTGCCCTTTGAACCTTGAGGACTTTGTGGAAGGTCATCCTATCCTTTGAATATTTAATTGCCATGGGGATGTATATTAGTTATGCTCATTCCAAGCATATCAAAGGTAATCTTATATGAAAATGGCCCTCTAATATTTTAAGCCACTGTGGTATTTGTTTACTGTGGGTACTCCTGGAATACCATGGAGAAAAAGAACTTGAAAGTGCAGTAGAAAGAAAGAGAGGGTAACTCATGCATAGGGAGTGATAAATCTCACTATAATGGTCTAGGCTCTATGACCACACTTTCTATCATGTAATTTCCCTATCAACTATTTTCTATTTATTACTCTGAATCTTGCAGTTTGATGTTGTAATTTCTGCTCCTCCATTTTATTTTAATATTTCCTTGATTTGGACATTCATCTATTTAACAAATATTTATTGACTGTCTACCATGAACCAGTGCTTGCTCTAGGTTGTGGTATATAGAACAGTAGACAAAATACTCAGAACTCTTTCACTTCACAGGGATTATATTATGGTAACTAGAGTCAGGAAATGAAAAAAATTTGACTGTGTTAGGTAGTAATAAACGATAGAGAATAAAATAATTCAGGGAAGAGGTATGGATAGTACTGGTGTTTTTGTGTGTGTGTGTGTGTGTGTGTGCATGCGTGCATGTTTTGGGGATGGTGATGTCAATATTAAATAGTATAGAGAAGGCTTTAGATGAAATAGTCACGTTTAAGAGACTCGTAGAAGTTGATCACTCTGACGTTTCTCCAGGCCTTCTTCATTTCCTTTTTCTGTCCTACATTCCTTTGAAAATCTATTTCTTCTTCATACTTATCACTGTCTAGAATAATCTCTCTCATATATATGGGTGTTTGTGTCCATGTGCATTGTGTGTGTGTGCGCATGTGTGTGTGTATAACCTTGTTTTCTAACCCCGTTAGAACATAAGCTCCATGAAGAGATTTCTGAATGTTTTGTTCAGTGTTGTATCCCCAGATCCTGAAAAGTTCTTATGTCATAAAGAAGTGATAAATAAACATAATTAAATGAGAGGTTGAACGAATGGATGAAAAAGAACATTTAAGGGAGAGTAAACAGCACATGCAAAGGCCATGATGTGAGAGTGTATCTGGTGAATTAAATAAACAATCAAAAAGCAGTGTAGCTGGAGTGGAGTGAGATGGGAAACAACAGTAGAAGATGAAAGTAGAAAGGTAATGGAGTAGGGCATGGGTGACAACTAATGTAAGGCCCTTAGGTCACTGTAATGACTTTGACTCCTACTTTGAGTGCGATGGAAAGCTAATTTGATGGGTCATATTAGTGGCAAGACCTCACTTTTGTTTTTGCAGGGTCACTCTGACCATTGTGTTGAGAATTGATTGAAAAGCCAAGAATGGAAGCAGAGGGACCAGTTTGGAGTTTATTGTAAAAATGGCCTTCCCAGTATTTATTATTGTCCAATCTCTGTAAGTGTAACTGCCTTATTGTCTAGAGTGCAGTTTCTTCTCTTAAGTTCACAGCATGGAGAAATGAAAGCAAATATAAAGTGTCACTATAAATAAATTAGATTGGAGAGAGAAAGATCCTGAAAATTATGAGTTAACTTAAATCATGTACATGGAAGCAAACAATGTATATATACCCTTAATAAGCCAAGGTTTTACAATTTCAGTTACTGTAAATGAGAATAAAAGAAACACTTTAAATAATATAAAAATCTTCTGGCATAGAAGCTTTTAAATATACACCTTTGAATATAGGGAAAAAAGTGCATTCATTTATGTTTAAATGACAGCATAGTGTTTTCTAATCCTGACACAAAATAAATTCTCTAGACAGTTAAACTTAAAATGAGGCTCTAACATGTAGTCAAGACATTTCTTACTATAAATAAAATAATTTAGTCATAGAACTACACTAGAAAATTAGTTTACTCATAATTCTGGCAAATAATTTTTATCTTAAATCCCCATTTAAATGAAATAAATTACAAGTAGTCAAAGCTTGACTGTGACTGCAGTGAGGATGCCAACAATCAATTCTATGTCAATAGGGTTGAAGAGCCTTAACACTCTATGATAATAGGTTTGATAAAAGGGCTTTAGAAAAACTCTGTATACCAGAGACATAATATTTCTTTCTCTGATACACACACACACACACACACGCACACACAGTCACACTCACCAATCCCCAAAGATCACTGACAAATATTCTAAAAGATATGAAATAGTGAACTCTATTCTTTCATCTTATATTTATATATCTATTTGTATTTATTTGAAGGTATTGTAATTGTACACTTTTAAAATGTTTTGCTAATAATATGCAAAACTTGGTGGTATACCACGTGTGTTTGGCTGTTCCCATATTGCTATAAAGAAATACCTGAGACTGTGCTGGGCAACAGGGACCTGGGCCTGGCCCACAAAACCATTCTTTCCCCCTAGTCCTCTGGCCTGTGATGGGAGGGGCTTCCTTGAAGACCTCTGAAATGTCTTCAAAGCCTTTTTCCCCATTGTCTTGGCTATTAGCACTTGGCTTTTTAGTTATGCAAATCTCTCTATCAAGTGGTTGCTCCTCAGCCCACTTGGATTCTTCCCCGGAAAAATGGGCTCTTCTTATCTACCAAGTGGCCATGTTACAAAGTATCAAAACTTTCACCGTCTGCTTTTCCTTTAAATGTAAATTCCAACTTTAAGTCATTTCTTTGCTTGTGCATCTGAGCAAAAACTGTTGGAAGCAGCTATACCACTTCTTGACCATTTTGCCACTTAGAATATCCTCTGCCAGACACATTAGGTTGTGAGTCTGAAGTTCAAACTTCCACAGATTCCCTAGGGCCTGGACACAATATAGCCAAATTTTTTGCTAAGGCATAACAAGGATGACCTTTGCTCTAGTTTCCAAAAAAATTTCTTATTTCCATTTGATACCTTGTCAGTCTGGACTTCACTGTCCATACCACTATCACTATTTTGGTCACAATCATTTAGCCAGTATGTAAGAAATTCCAAATTTTCTCTCATCTTCCTGTCTTCTTCTGAGCCCTCAAAACTCCTCCAACCTCTGTCTGCTACCCAGTTCCAAAGTTGCTTTCACATTTTTAAGTGCCTTTATAGCAACACCCCAGTCCTTGATATCAATTTTCTGTGTTATGCCATTCTTGCATTGCTATATAGAAAAACCTGAGACTGGGTTATTTATTTTAAAAAAAAAAAAAAAAAAAAAAAAAAAAAAAAAGGTTTAACTGGCTCATGATTCTGCAGGCCGTACAGAAAACATGGCACTGAGCATCTGTTTGGCTTGTTGTGAGGCCTCAGGAAGCTTACAATTATGGTGGAAGGCAAAGGGGGAGCCAGCATATCACATAGTAAGAGCAGGAATAATTTAGTGTCGGGGGAGGTGCCACAGTTTTCAACAACTAGGCCTCATGAGAACTCACTACTGCAAAGACAGCACCAAAGGAATGGTGCTAGACTATTCATGAGAAATCTGCCCCGTGATCTAATTATCTCCCACTAGACCCCACCTGCAACGTGGGGAGTACAATTCAAAATGCAATTTAGAGGGGACAACATCCATACTATACAACCATACCTACAGCTTCTGTCTATTGGCTTGAACATGAGACTTTATTAAGCAAGTTTTGTGAAATTAATTTGGATCTGCTTTTGCAATGGACCATACAGTTATAAACTTCTCATTTCTAGGCTTAATAATTTTTTTAAAAAACCACATTTTTTCACAAGAAAGAAGATGAAAATTGTTTGCTTTATAGCATGCGTAAATTATCATAGTTTGGATTATTTCCATTCCTTAGCCATTGGTTTAGAAATAGTGACACTATTCTTGATTTAAATGAATGAAACTCCTAGGGTGAGATTTCATTGTCATTAACTAGTTAAAGGAAGATTTTTAGGTGGAAGACTTTGTTAATTTGTTTATACTTTGATATACAATTTGTAAGGGCTGCTGTAATAAAGTACCACAAACTGGATGACTTAAACTATAAAATTTATTGTATCACAGTTCTGCAGGCTGGAAGTCTGAAATAAAGGTGTCAATAGGGGTGGTTCCTTCTGAGAGCTGTGTGCAGAAATCTGTTCCAAGAATCTCTTTCGCACCACTACCCCACTTTATGGTGGTTTGCTGGCAATCTCTGGCATTATTTGGCTTGTAAAAGTACCCTCATCTCTGTACTCATCTTCACATGGCATTCTCCCTATAGGATGTCTGTCTCTGGGACCACATTACCCCCTTTTATAAATACATTAGTCATATTGGATTAGCACCTACCCTAATGAGCACTAAACATTTTCAGTAGAATTGTTAACTTAGTGAATTGTTTACTTACAGATGTTAAGTTCTCTCACGTTTCTTGTAAAACTCAATGCTTCTTTTGTGGCAGGTTGAATTTCAATTATGTGCTCAGCTCTTCAGCCAGTTTTAACACTGTATACGCTTCAACGTTCCTTATATTCAGCAACTCAGTTTTTAAGGGGGCATTGCTATGGTAGTTGGCTATTTTATTTGTATAAAAATATACAATAAGTATATGTGTATATTTAATATTTGGAGGCACATCTAGGAGTGGCTTGAGGTACATCACTGAACCCCTGCTATAGCATTCATGGGTGAATGTATAGGTTTCAGAAAGATGCCTGCAAATGCATATGTCCAAGGTACAGAATCCCAAACATAGGATTCCTTCCTTCCTTCCCTCTTTTTTGAGTGGAGAATTAAAACTGACCGCACACTCCAAGGGAAAGAGGCTTTTCTGGAGCCACGGTAACAAATAGCTGCCAGAAACAGTTTAAATCCGTTTAGTTAATCACTACCAATTCTTCTCAGTGAATACACTTCTTAAAGTCAACAAATCATTAATAGTCCCATACTTCGGAAAGCCAGGCAATCAGGAACAGACTTACTTCAAGAAACATGGCAGCCAATTAACAAGTATCTCAACCTGACAACTATGCTTCCATATAGGGTAAAAGCCCACTTAAGCCTTAGGAATTTTAAACATTCCTGTACTTTGCATTTCCCCAAATGCTGAAGAAGATCAGCAGTCCTCTCTTCTCAAAGAACATTGTGCCTGAGGGGTCTAGCTCTGTCTCAGTATGCTAAGTAACTAATTGAGCTTTGTCTTTTTGTTAAATATTAAGTAATATTTTCACCGTTCTTTAACAGATTGAACTGAACTGTCAGTCAATAAATGGTAGTTAATGTTATAATTGAGGTAATGCAAAGGATCAGATTGTCAAGTTGTACTCAACAGAAATCAAAGATATTACCCAATAGTAACTTTACTGACAATTGCAAGGATACAAGTAATCCTGAGCTACAGATAAAGAAGGGAGAGGTCCTGACTGTCAATGCAGATTTCTAGTCCCGCTTAGTATGTGATGTCTCTAAGTAATACACATGGGATACATTATTTACACAGAAGAGAGCCTTTTCTGTCATGAAACATTTCCATTTTATGCACAGATAGTTACTTTGCACATAAAATATTTTACAGGAAACCATTATCCATACATGCTAGATTTGTTGACTATAAAGAATCCTAGACAACCGAGCATTCACAGATTAGAACCTTTCCTCTAGCAAGTAAAAATTCCTTTGTGGGCATATCCTCCTACTACAATGTCACCAATCACCAGGAAAAAAAAAAAAAAGAAAGAAAAAGGATTGTAGACCTGCAGCTCAATCCTTTTCTTGAAAATTATTATTGAGTATTAATAACATTTTAGAATAATAAAATGGTAAAATGAAACATTTTATTTTAAAGGTAGATTTGTTTTAGCCCTTATTATTGAAATTAGTATTTAGATATAACTTTCCTAAAATAAAAGCAGACATTATGGAATAATGGGGCACTGAGACATCCTCTGATTCCCCTGACAGTATTTAAACCAAAATGGGAATAGAGTCTGTTGATAATATTACAGCACTAAACACCCTAAAACTTAAGCTAAATAGTGAATATGTCATGTTTTTAAAATGTTCTTCAATATACTATTTAGAAGAAAAAATCAGTTAAACCTGATTCTTTACCCTTAATCAAAACTCACCATTGCCTGATCTCGTAAGGACACATTCCATTATGTCCTATACCTGATCATGGAGTTACCCAGATTTATCTGACTTAGGTCACCCAAGACCAGAGAATGAATAAACATGGATTCCCACATCACAGATGCCAAGTGTGGTAGCTCTTTTCAAGATGGCTGCTAACAATTTCTTCTCTTTAAGCACATTCTGCTTCTTACATCTGTAAGAGGTCTAATTTTCACTTTCTGTCATGAATCTGGGATGGGACTTCTGATACTAAGTCATAAGAAGCCTTATTATAGTTTCTCCCTGATCCTCTTGGAATTTTTGCTTTTGAGTTGCTCCCTCTGGAAGCCCAGATATCATGCTGTGAGAAGTCCAAATCACATGGATAGTCCAAGTGCAGGTGCTCTAGGTGACAGCCTGTTATTAGTCTGCTCAGAATTGCATAACAAAATACCATAGACTAGTTGGCTTAAATAAAATAAATTACTTTTCTCATAGTTCTGGAGGTTGGAAATCTGAGATCAAGGTGCCTGTATGGTTGGGTTCTGTTGAAAACTCTCTTCCAGGCTTGCAAAGGCCACCTCTCACTGTGTCTTAACATTGCAGGGAGAGAGAGAAAGGAAAGAGAGAGAGAAAAGAGAGAGAGAGAGGAAAGAGAGAGGGAGAGTGTTAGATATGAGTACTAAATTTCTTTTCAAAGAATCAATATGTCAGTGTGTTCAATTGTTTGCCTTCTACTTTTAAACTTAACTTCCTCATAAAGCAACCTTTTTTGATCACCTGCTCCACCCTGACTCATTTCAATCATCTACTCCACCCTGACTCATTCCTGTTACCTGCTGCATCCTCATTCATTCCAATTACCTGCTCCCTGCTCCACCCTGACTCATTCTCTACCCTGCATAAGCATTTTTCCCGCCAAACCACTTACCCTGTCACTATCTTTAAATTAGCCAGTCGGAATTAGTTTAGCCTGTGTGGTCTAACCCTAGCCAACAGAGGAACGACACAGCAGCAGGGCCCACATATGTCAACGATAAGAACCCCTTCACCTCCCTTGTTCAAGTGTGTGTTCACCATTGCTCCATCTGTAAGAGCGCACCCTTCTTTGGTTGTTTTTTTTTTTTTTTGAATCTGGCTCTGTCCCCCAGGCTGGAGTGCAGTGGCACAATCTCGGCTCACTGCAAGCTCCGCCTCCCGGGTTCAGGCTATTCTCCTGCCTCAGCCTCTGGAGGAGCTGGTACTACAAGTGCCCGCCACCACGCCCGGCTAATTTTTTGTATTTTTAGTACAGACGGGGTTTCACTGTGTTAGCCAGGATTGTCTCCATCTCCTGACTATGTGATTCGCCCGTCTTGGCTTCCCAAAGTGCTGAGATTATAGGCATGAGCCACCCAGAGTGCACCCTTCTATAGAAGTACCTTGGCTTGCTGAGAATTAAAAAGAAAATTTTATATCTGAGTGCTATCTCTTTTGCAGCACTGAAACTTTATTTATGATAGAGAGAGAAAGAAAGAGAGCACTCAGGTGTCACTTCTGGGGGTACTGATCCCATACTACCCAGGGTCCCACCCTCGTGAAATCATCTGAGTATAATGATCTCCCAAAGCCTCCATCTCCAAATACCATCGTGTTGGTTGTTAGGGCTTCCCTACATATATTTTGGGGGACACAAACATTCAATCCATAACACAGTCCTCAGTGAGTTTCCATCTCATAGACAGCATTGACTTCCATTATGGGAATAGGCAATCTTTAACATTGAGCCCAGTCAGATTTCAGATGACTGTAGCCCCAGCAAGCATTTGAACATAACTGCATAATAAATTCCAAGCTGGAACCACTCAACCAACTGGAGTCAATATACAGAACCAGGAGTAATAATGAGTTGCTTTATTACACCAAGTCTTGAGCTGGTTTATTATGCAACAAAAGCTAATCTGAATAGAAATTAGCACCAGCATTCGAAGTGTTACCATAACAAAAACTATAACATGTGGCATTGTTTTGGGGCCAGTAGGAGAGTGTCTGAAGGAGACTCAGAGAAGTGATGAGAGTGAGATTTTGTAACTGAAGTCTGGAGAAAACAGAGGAGGTCCATTATGTAGTGGCCTGAAAGTTTGACAAAACTATTGACTGCAGTAATGCTGAAAAAATAAAATTATCCCTAATAAAATGCTATAATTGGTTAAGAAAATTGCTAAGCAGAAGGTTGAAAATGTCAATTTTTTAAAAGCTACCTATGATAAGTTATGGATATGGGAAATAATAAAAAAGGAACTACTTATCAATCAAGCAGAATTTAGAGAAATATAATAAAGTTGCTACTTGCTAGGTTCAAAAAAAATCTATTATCCCCAAAATATCAACAGAATATAATTAAAAAGACACAAACTGAGAAATGGCCCTATTCTTTATTTCTCTTATCCTATATTATTTTCATGATTCATCTTCTCAATCCATGATTTCTACTACTTTAAACTTCTAAGCACTTTTGTCAAACAAAACTGGCTTTTCTTTTTTTTTTTTTTATCATCTCTGCCCTGTGGCATTTTTCATTAGAATGGAAGGTATATTTTGAAAACATTATTAGAAATGTAATGTGCAAACTAATTAGGGGTAAGGATTAGTGAGCATGTCTGGGTTGTCCAATCCCTACACATTCCAAAGAAAGTTTTGACCCTTGACCAGCTCCTGGGAAATGACTTCTAAGCCCTTGGAATATCTGGCTTGATAAGGAGGTCTTTGTGACTTGGTCTATCCTTGCACTGCTGAAAGAAAAATACCCGAGACTGGGTAATTTACAAAGCAAAGAGATTTAATTAGCTCACGGTTCTGCAGGCTATACAGAAAGCATGGCTAGAGGGTCCTCAGGGAGCTTTTACTCATGTCAGAAGGCAAAGCCAGAGCAGGCATCTTCACATGGAGCAGGAGGAAGAGAGAGAGGGGGATGTGCTACACACTTTTAAGCGATCAGATCCCATGAGAACCCTATCACAAGGACAGTACCAAAAGGGGGAAACTCATTTCCATGATTAAATCACCTCCTACCAGGCCTCATCTCTAACACTAGGGATTACCACTTGACATGAGATTTGGGTGTGGATACAGACTCAAACCATATCAGTGTGTTACCTAGAGCCTTGGGCCATGCCAGATAGTTTATGCTAACAATGTGCTTTTTGGCAGGGAGTTTTTGGCCATATGATATCAGTTTGACTTCTGGAGGAGCTGGAGACTGAATAAGGCCAGCCACAGATGACCTAAATTTGATGACCTCCTGATGACTTAAATTTGTTACTTTATAGTGGTTAAAAAGTCACCAAAATTTTCTGGCCTCAGTTTCATTATTTATACGATGGGATAACGATAGATCCTCTACCTAGGTCATAAAGTTGTCACAAAAGCCAAAATATAATGGTAAAAGTATACTGCAAGTTATATGGTTTCCAAATTCTATAACCACTGCTACCACCACCAGTCTTACAACCACTGTATATTATTTCTGTACAACTCTATTATTACTGTAAAACTGTAAAACTGAGGTCAAAAAGGCCAAGGGATTGAGACAGTCTTGCTTTAGCTAAAATCACATTAAAAAGTAATCTTCAGCCTTTTTTCCTCAAAATGATGTTAGGAAAATAATATTAATTAAAGAAGTTATTAGCATTAGCCATATTCTTAAACAAAATATATAGCCACCATTTTTTCTTTTTTGAGAGGGAGACATATCTTCTACTAGAAGGTGCTGAATATAGTTTGTTTGTCTTATATTAACCAGAATACCTACTGAAAATATGAATAAAATTCTCTCCTTAGGGCCAAATTCTTCTTTCTTGAGCAAGAGAGAAAACCTAAAGACAAACTGATCAGGTCCATTATTGCCTATTTGTTGTAGGTTTTCAAAAACAAAGAAAACCGAGAGGCATTATAAACAACTGGAATTATTCAAGGAATCATGGAAAATAGGGACTGTCTAAATGAAAAAAAAAATTCACCTCATTGCTCCTTACACTTCATCTGAGGATTTCATGCACTGTTAATTTATTCATTGAGTTCTGATTCTAAATGCTCCAGTGGAATCAAGACTGCTTTTCTCAAGGGGCAGGGAAAATGCCATAGGGTTTTCAAATCACAATTCATGTTAATAATTCTAAGAGCAAAGGCTTCTCTGCTGAAACAGAAAGATTAACTCTGCACATATTCCTGTCCCACACCTTTTAATTTTTTTTTTTTTTTTGCATTAACACAAAATGTGTTTTGTTGACTCATGGTGTGCCATATTAGTTAAATTAAACATCAAACATCTGTCTAACTTTAAGATTCCAACGTGACTATGTTGGCAGTCTCAGTAAAACTGGAGCTGTTAAAGGCCTTCAATCAGTCAAAAGGATAGAGCTGCAGTAATGGCAAACTCTGCAAGCAATTACATCAAAGGATTTAAAATCTATTTCAGTAATGCCTTCTGGATAATGACATTGATCTCAGCACTCCCCTTGCAGATTTCCTGGTATTGCAAAGCAAGATTCTGCATAGTTTCACATTTAGAAAAACACCATTCACCATTTCTTTTTATGTGAACATAGTTCAATTCTCTGGAATACACCTACACAGCTATTTTTACAAAGCTAATAGACTTTTATTCATAAAGCCAAAATTCATGCTATGTACACAATCCTTTCTTTGTTCTTTTCTGTCACACCAATTTTGCCAAAGTGGTAGAAGTAATGAGAAGATTATGCTACCTTTTACACTCATACTATTTTTACCTTAACACAAGCAGTATAAACAGATCAATCAATCAATCAATCAATGTTTTGCTCTTTCTCTCTGTATTTTAATCTTCACTCAGTTTGCTTATCTTTAGGGGTTGATATGCATAAATGAAATTATTGTAGATGAGAATGTTTTACATTAAAAGGATTTTTGTAAACCTAAACCCTCCCTCCCTTCTTTCCTTCTTCTGTTTTTTTGCAGAATTGGGGGTTGAGGTGTCGGGGGACATAATGGTTTGGGGACATTTGTGAACTATCTGGAGATCATTTGAGTGGGTTTTAATGCTGGCTAAGTAGTTTTTAAGCAGTTGTTCTAGTGAAGGAATAGCTAGATGTAACTTCATCCTTAAACTTGGGTGCTATAAAGCAACTCTCCAGTTTATCAAAATTATGTGTGGTTTCCTGTTTTAAAAGAAATAAAAATTCAAATCTAATTCTACACAGAAACTATATTTTTAAAATTTTTATATATTTAAGAGGTACAAGTGCATATTTCTTACATGCCCATATTGAATAGTGGTGAAGTCTGGGCTTTTAGTGTACCCATCAGCAGAACAGTGAACATTGTACCAAACAAGTAATTTTTCAACCCTCACCCTTCTCCCACTTTCCCACCTTTTGTAGCCTCTAATGTCTATTATTCCCGTCTGTAGGCACATGTGTACCTGTTGTTTAGCTCTCACTTATAAGCAAGCATATGTGATAATTGACTTTCTTTTTCTGAGTTATTGCACTTAGGATAATGGCCTCCAGTTTCATCCATCTTGCTGCAAAAGACATAAATGTATTCATTTTTTTTATGGCTGAGTAGTCTTATATGGTGTGTATATATATATACACACACACATACACACACACACACCATTACGTGTATATGTATATATATACCATTACATGTGTATGTCTATATGTATATATATACTATTACATGTGTATGTATGTGTATACATATATACCATTACATGTGTGTATATAATACATTTTCTTTTAAATTAATTTTTTTTTTGAGATGGCATCTTGCTCTGGCACCCAGGCTGGAGAGCAGTGTCACTTTCTTGGCTCACTACAACCTCTGCCTCCTAGGTTCAAGCAATTCTCCTGCCTCAGCCTCCTCCAGAGAAGCTGGGATTACAGGTGCACGCCACCATGCCCAGCTAATTTTTGTGTTTTTAGTAGAGATGGTGTTTCACCATGTTGTCCAGGTTGGTCTCGAACCACTGACCTCAAGTGAACTGCCTTCCTTGGCCCCTCAAAGTGTTGGGATTATGGGCGTGAGCCAGAGAACCCGGCATATATATACGTTTTCGTTATTCAATTCTTTGTTGATGGACATTTAGGTTGATTCCATAACTGGCACTTGTGAATAGCATTATGATAAACATACGAGTGCAGGTATCTTTTTAAATAATGATTTCTTTACCTTTGATTTGATACCCAGTAGTGAGATTGCTGAATCAACTGGTCGTTATAATTTTAATTCTTTCAGTAATCTCCATACCATTTTCCATAGAAGTTGTACTAATTTACATTCCCACTAGCACAGTATAAGTGTTTCATTTTCTCTTCATCCTCAGCAGCATCTGCTGTTTTTTGACTTTTTAATAATAGCCATTCTGACTGGTATACAATGGTATTTCATTGTGGTTTTAATTTGCATTTCTCTCATAATTACTCAGGTTGAACATTTTTTTCATGTGTTTTTTGGTCATTTGTATGTCTTCTTTTGAAAACCGTCTGTTCGTATCCTTTGCCTACTTTTTAATTTTTTTTTTCTTGTTGAGCTATTTGAGTTCCTCACAGATTCCGGATATTAGCCATTGACTGGATGCAGAGTTTGCAAAATTTTTTTCCCATTCTGTAGGTTGTCTGTTTATTCTGGTGACTATTTCTTTTGCTGTGCAGAAGCTTTTTAATTTAATTAAGTCTCATTTGTCTGTTTTTGTTTTTGCTGCATTTGCTTTTAAGGTATTCATATATTCTTTGCCTATGCCAATGTACAGAAGAGTTTTTCCTAGATTTTCTTCTAAGATTTTTATGCTTTCATGTCTTACATTTAGGTCATTAATCCATCTTGGTTGATTTTCATATCTGGTGAGAGGTTTGGGTCCAGTTTGTGACGATTCAATTTTCCCAGCACCATGTATTGAAATAAGGTTTCCTTTTCTCAGTGTCTATTTTTGTGACTTTGTCAAAGATCAGTTGGTTGTAAGTATGTCATTTTATTTCTGGACTCTTTATTTTATTCCACTGATGTATGTGAGACCACCTGTTTTTGATGTCACATAATAATAGATAATACATGTAATTTTATTGTTTGTTATTATTTGTCTGGTCTTTGAATCTATAACCTACTCTATACCAGAATCTCTAGTGTATTATTACAAAGCTCGTATTGTTAAAGCTCTTTGTGTCATCTTCTAAACTCCTAAAATCTTTTTTATCTTAAACTAAATAAACATTTTTTTTGCAAGTATATCCCGTAAGTTGCTTACCCCATCTCTATTACTTTTACAATGAAACAGTTTGAAATGGTTCTAAAAAAATGTTTCCATTTCCCACCTCCAATTCATCCTTGTGCCTTGCTAGGAGAAAGATGATTAAAGGTGGCTCTGATTCCCCTATACCCAAGGGGAATAAAGTCCATATACAACTCTATGACTATACTGGGGCAAAGCCACTAGGCACCTATTCAAGTATACTGAGACATTACAAGGACATGAGGATACTTAAACTTTTATTACTTTGTTATCTAGCACATTAATAACCACGTTACATTCTATCTAGTTTAATAGGTGAAAGAGTGCCTAGATTCAACCAATACGATGTGGGGAAAGTTTAGAGTGGTAAAGAGAAGCTAGTGCGACCCTATGGGTGCAGCTCTTTGGGCTAAATCAGTGTACTGTCGTTGTTTACACCTTGGAATGTATAGTAGGAAATGAAGTGTTATATACTTATAGTTCCCTGTCCTGTAAGTGTCAGAATAGATTATCCCAGTTTGGAAAACTGTATACAGATAAGAGCTAATACCCTCAGGGATCTACAGCTCTAATGATGCTTTTGAGGTACAAGTTTCTGTGACTAATGATTTTGCTAGTTAGAGCCACTGGCAAAGGGAAGAAATATCTATCTGGAGGCTCCCTTTGGGGTTTGGGTCTTCTTGCCTGCATGACAAAGCTTAGCCGTTATCTTGTTATTAGGCTTTTGTCAAAACAATGTCTAACCCAGACCTACCTTATAACTCTCTGGTCTGATCATACATTTTTGGGTGGTTAATTCAGTTGCCATGACTAACAAGGTGGGAAGAGTAATAAGCCTGTCTTCTAATGCAATAGCATATTCAAAAATGCAGCTGGCCTGGCCCTAGCAATGTCTCTCTTTTGTATTAAAAAGTAGCAGCTATCCCTTCAGGGGAACCTTATCCCCAACCTTGCTGTCTGAAGCAAAGCAAGCTGCTATCTCAGTGGGGCCATTAAGTCACAGAAGTTTCCCTAAATGCTAGGCCTGATTCACTGATGATTGAGCTAAGCTGGAAGCTGACAGTATCCTCTGGGTTGTGCAGATATTCAATGTTAACACTAACTATGTAGGATTAAAACCAGTCATGGGCACTTTACTTTGTGGGCAGTATTGAAAGTCATTCTCATAGATTTGGCCAATGCTCCCTTTGATACACTTCAATATATTTTCACTGAATCCAACTCTTTAGTCTGCCACTTGGAAAACTATAGGCGGTGAATAAAAAAACACCCATTTTGAGGCCATTAACTGTGAAAACAAAGATTGCCGATTAATTTTCTGGATTATGCATATAAATGCCCATGGTTAAGGCTTGTTTTCTGATGAGACTAACTGCAGTCAATCTGTTGATTGAACCTGCATCACCCAGATTCCCAGTGTTGCTACAAGGATTCATCCTTGTACTGAACATGGCAACACTTCTACAATTAAAGTAGAATGGGCACATTACAGTCCTCATAGTTATGATGCAGAGGCTGCCACTGAACTCATACTTGTGACCCCTGTAAAGTCTGATCTAATTGTCTGTCACGGAGAGAGGCTGTATGGCATGGGGCATTGTCTGTGCCAACTTGTGACAGTTTAACTTCATGATCTTTGACACTATCTTGGTTATCAGTGATGTCTTGCCACCATTTTGACTTTTTTAGCTTATTGCATTATTCTTGTAGTCTGACCCAAATGACTCTAGTCATGCCATCATGGCCTTTGAAACTAACCTATGTTATATATTCAGATTTCTGGATCATTTGCAATCTGACAATGGATAAATGAAATAATTAGTGGACTTTCAATGCTCCTTGTCATAGGATATTGTTAATAGTTGAAATAGCCTCCTTAAAAACTGACTCAAAAAGTTTTCTAACTCTATCTTCTACTTAGCAAGGCAGTTTGGTGACTCAATGTGACTATTCTCAGAAAGAAGTTATCTTCTCCTAGTCACTTCCTGGATAATGATCAGAATAAAAGGGAAGGGTTATATAGATCTATTTTGAAACTTTGGGAATCCCCCCTGATTATTCCTGGCCATGATACTTCTTTCATTTTCCTAACAGCAACCCCAGTCAGCCTAGTTCCTCTGGGTGAAAGCCTGTCCACGAGGGTCTAAATAACTCAAATTTGATTCTGGTTCAGTCACTAAGATCCTCTTGTTAGATTGGCTTAGTCACAGACCATATGGGTATTGAGTATTTGGTTGAATATATTGCTCGTTGATTCCCCCTGTAGTGGAACATATGGGCCAAAGTGAGAGACATAATTGGTTTCTGCATACTTTCTTCATTAGGTTAAAGAAAAATCACTTTTAGGCTAAAAAATGATCTTCCTTGAACCTAAAGATGATCTTTGGTTAAACTGAGATCTAATTAAATAGCTGGATTTGAATAAAAAATGATTGGGGAAAAATATTGTATTGAAAGCTATGGACTAGGACACCTGAATTTTGTCATGGTAGAAGGATAACGATCTTAGTGCTAGGAGACCCTTGAAAGCATAGGTAAAGGAAGGACTATTACTTACCTCTGTCTTTCAGAATCACCTCTGGAGCTTCCTCATGAAGGAAAACATCTTGAGGCCAAAACCTCAGTGTTTCTCTCCTTTAACGCAGTCTACTGCATGTGTAGGCAGGCATTCATGCAGGCTCATCTGTGTTGCCCTGTGAGACTTGTGGGCTAGGACGAAAATAAGCTGATGCTCATGTTGCTTGTTGGCCATGATTAAGAAAATCCATTGTCTCTTGGCTCAGGCCTGTTTGCCAGGAAACATGAAATTGTGGCAGGCAACCATGTTAGTCTGCGAGAATGGTAAAATCTCAGATCTTCTCAGTTTTTGATAGGAGGGATACTTATTTGGAGTTAAGTTCATTCCTTGAGTTTATTATTTTTATTACTTTTAAAAAGAAGAAAAATGAAGATAACCAAAGATATACCTTGAGAGTTTTGTTTTAAAAGAATAATATTTTTAAAGAAATAATGAGCATGTAAAATAAAAGGACTAAAAAGGATACTTGAATTATGAAGCAGAAGAAAGAATAAGTTCAATAAGTAAATTCAAATCTAGTTGAAAAAAACCAACACTCTAGATAATGTCTGCAAAGCTAATATCTACAAGGGTAGAAGTAGGGGAATAATATTTCAGAGAATAAGGGGATCTAATAACTAGAAATTGAGTCTTGGTATAATCACAGGTAAGACTGATTAGATGAGAAATCATGAGGATTAGTCTAGGAATTCTTATGTTCTAACACAGACAAGATTTGTTCACTTGGGAAAGGGAAAGGGCTGACATTTTGATAATGCCATGGGTTGAGTTCTCCCATATTCTGTGATGATTGAAAGAGAGCATGTACTATATTTTGGGTAGACCACTAATACTTTTTAGGTTGTAGTGTGACACAGAAGGGTTCTATGTGCTAGGGAAAACTTTTAATATTGTTATTTACATTTTATATGAATGAACAATTTCTGGGTACAAATATAAAGAGACTGGCCAAGGACGTCTATCTAAGGAAACACATATGCTTTGAATGATTTTTAGAAGTACTTCTGTATTTAATTTGTGTAATTTATAAGGTAGGTGGCTAGATATCACATTGGAGAGTATTTAGTTGATTCAGTATTTACTATTTAGTTGAACTTTAATTCTTAGAGCAATTATGAGAACATAAGAAAAACAAAGATTTATGGAAAGCAAGTTTAGTCTAACCACATGTTGAGGTTTCTAGTGCATTCAAGGCCACTGAGAATGAAATAGTCTGTTATCAGAAAGTAAAAAGAAAATAATTTTAAAATTATGTTAAAAAAGCTTCTTATCTTTCACTTCAACACAACTACAGACTAATATAATGATGTCAAATATTGTTAACAGAAAACAAATATCAAGCAAACACAATCTTCTTCCTTAATCTGCCCTCTCAGTTCTGAGAATAAGAATAATAGTGTCCACTACCACACTGCATATACAGTTAAAAGCTCATAGGGAAAGTATTGATGCAAAAGGATTGAGATAACTAAAATTAAAGCCCCTGAAAGTTAGACTGCTTCACAGAATGCTAACTGCTGACACAGTTTCAATTAGTGTATATTGTAGATTGAATAATGCTATTTCAAGCATGGACTATAAAAAATTAGTGAGCTGAAAATAATGAAAGATAATTTGAATAATGGTAACATCACTATTTCCCATCTAATATTTATATCATATTTATAATTTTATATTCACCCTCATTACCATCAAATAGCACCAGCAAGAGAATAGAAACTAGCTTAATTGTTTTCTTGTAATGTATCTTCACTGCCAGTTAGAAAAAGAAAGTTCTATTTCAGTAATAAAATTAGAACTCCAATCTTTTATTGAAGAGAGAATACTCATGCTACAAGTTAATAATTTTGTGACTCTCAAAAGTATAGCAGTTGAGTTTTCTTTCTATTAATAGTCTGAATTTTTTCATATAAATACAAGGGAGTTAGGAATGATATTCCCAAATACAGATAAGAGAAATCAAGCTACAAAGGGTCTGTTAACTTTGCATCATCTTTTGCTGATATTATGACCAAATGATATTCATCTTTAGTTTGCATTTTTTACTAAAATGTGCTGCCAAAGAAAAAAATTAAGTTTGGGATATTTGTGTATTATAGATACATTGTTGTGCAATACTAGCCATAAAATATGTATTATTGAAAGTATAGGCCAGGTGCGATGGCTCACGCCTGTAATCCCAGCACTTTGGGAGGCAGAGGCAGGTAGATCACTTGAGGTCAGGAGTTTGAGACCAGCCTGGCTAGCATGGCAAAACCCCATCTCTGCTAAAAGTACAAAAATTAGTCAGGTGTGGTGGTGCATACCTGTAATCCCAGCTGCTCAGGAGGCTGAGGCAGGACAATCGCTTAAACCTGGGAGGTGGAGGCTGCAGTGAGTAGAGATCACGCTACTGCATTCCAGCATGAGTAATAGAGGGAGACTCTTTTTTTTTTAAAGTATATTATTGAAAATATATATAGGAAAATATATTACTGAATATATATGCTTATAAAGCTATGGAATGTGGATGGAAAATATATACTCTTATCAATAATTCTAGTTATTTTTCTCTCATATTTGCAAATAATTTGCACTGACAGTTTTTTTTATTTTGTCATTACACTATATGTGCCCTTTTCAGAATTTTCAGGAACACTTTTTTTTTAATTTACTGTTATAACCATCAGAATCTAGTAAATATGTAATACATGACCAACACTAAAGAAATACAGAAATTAAAAAGAAATTTAAGTTATTACAGGACACCAATATAGAGACCTAAATACGCACCTATGAAATAACTGCCTGAAGATGCTTCTGATGGGGAAAGTGAGATTAGGAATATTGTTTCTTCATGGTTCTGCCTCTACTATCTACAAACAGGCACTTCAAAAACATAGCAATATTTTCAAGTATAACAAAAGTCCAACGTGACTGACAATTTTGTTATTTATCAGAGGAAGTAATTTATCAGTATTTTCTGCTCTAATATGTTACTCATCTGCTCTAATATGACACTCAACATTCATTTACATACTATTTTATTATCTTCTGCATTTTGAGATTGATAAACTATCTTTAATTGCATTTCTTTAATACATTTTAATTTGAGCTAATTTAGACTTCAGAAAAATTACAAAGATAGTAGATTGTGTTTTCAGATTCCCCTCATCCAGCTTCCCCTTATGCTAACATCTTACATAACCATAGTACAAGCATCAAAAACAGAAAATTAACATTGGCACAGTATTATTAACCAAACTGTAGACATTCAAATTTCACCAATTTTTCCATTAATGTCCTTTTATATGTTCCAATAGCCTATCCAGCATCCCACACTGTATTTAGTTGTGATTTTATTCTTAATTTATTCTATTCTGTGAAAGTTTCTCAGTCTTTCCTTCTCTTTTATGATCTTGGCACCTTGAAGAAGACTGATTTGTTAATTTTGTAGATGATCCTTCAATTTGGGTTTGATGTTACTTACGACTGGATTTCCTTTCTAGTGCATTGTATCAAGGGGTTCATATGTTGATATGTCTCATTACTGGTGATGTTAATCTTGATCATGTGGGTAAGGTGATGTCTGGCAGGGTTTTCTGCTGTAAAGGTGTTATTATTACTTTTATAATCAGTATACATTTTAGAAGATATACTTTAAGACTACACAAATCCTGTTTCTCCCCAATTTTTCACACATTTATTTTAGTATATATTACTGGATCTTCAATTATTACTGTGGTGTTTGCCTAACAGTAATTTTCTATTTCCCGTTTCTTCTACATTTACTAATTGGAAGTCTACTATAGGGAAGAGCTCTATCAGCATGGACAGATGGATATTTATTTTATTCCATGAGTTAAAAATATATTCTTATTTATTACTTTTTTGTTCAAATTATTTTGTCTTTGAAGTAATTCCTTCAAGTTGGTCCCTCTGTTCTTTTGACAAGTTCCTATCCTATTTATGTACTTATTTGAGCACTTTCTTTCTTCTGGTATAAGAAGATGTTCCCAAGTACACTTAAATCCATGGTTAAAATCACACACTTCTTCAAGAAACTCTGATTCCTTTGATTAGAGAAAGGTAGTTAGAGACCAAGAGCTGGGTACTAGTTGTGCTCATTGCTAGAGGGCTGTCAGTGTTTCTAAGTCTCCTCAGCAGAACAAACCAGTTATATGTATACATACTGGCTCATGCATATATATACAACTATATTTCTGTATTTATCTATCTGATTACAAATATTAAATAACATAAGTTTATACTGATACCTCTGATTCCAGAACAGTACCACAAGGTTCATTTTAGCCTTTCAAATTTCTTATTAGTAGTTTTTATTCTACAACTATGTTGAAATTTAGTGATGATTTTCTTTTTACACAGTTATTCTGTAGTTTAGATATGTTCTGTCTTCAACTAATTTCATGGGTGTGATTTTGTGTACGGTTTGTGTTGTCATGAATCTGTTATAAATCATTTGGAGAGAGGAATTTGAGAAGTTGATTACTAGAGTCTGAATTGTCTTCAGCCATCCATGAACTAACCCCTTTTTATTTTATTAACTGAAACAAACATAGAATCATGAAATCCTATGAAATTAGAAACATTAGGTTTCAGTCAATCTCTACTGATACCTCTGCAACTTTAAACAACTTTATGCACAATGAAATTAACATCTGTGGGAATGAGTTATATCATCTGAAAATGGAGAACTTACGCTAGCTAATCTTTAAGTTTTCTCCCACTGTCTTTTATAGTAACTCAAAAGATTATTGGAAACAATATTGTTAGATCAATTTTGTGCCAAAATCAAATAATGTAGTCTCAGTGGAACATATTGATTGAAAGCATTCTCTAAGTTAACTGGGTTCTAACACTTAATAGCTTTGTGATCTTATACTAGTTATATCTCAGTTTCAGTTCTGTCTTCTGTGTAAAAGGTTTTGTTGTTACATTCTCTAAATTAAATTTTTTAGTATATGTGGAAAACTTTTAAATGACTAAATCTCTCTCTTTAGTAGTTTTAGATCTCTTTAGTAGTTTCATCCTTTCTCTTTATTATGGTGTCAGTTTTTATAAGCTGTATTTTTCCAAGAATCTGCCGATTCCATTCAAATTTATTGACAGAGTTGTTTATTCTATCCTCTTATGATCTCTTTAAGGTGGTAAGAACTTTAAAAATATCTCTTTTCATTCCAGTATTAGGTGAGCTAAATTTTCTTTCTCTTGTTTCCTGAGTCTTGCTAGAGGTATATTAAATTTGTTAATTATTTCCAAAAACTAACTTTTGATTTTACTGATCTTTTTATATAGCTCTATATTTCATTATTTCTGCTTTTGTGTTTTTGTTGCTATTTCAATAAAAATTTAATACTTAATAATTACTTTTGAATAATTTATTGTAATATATGTACCTACATCAATAAATATTCACTGAGGTACTACCTTATAAAGAGAGTACTTTTTTGAATTAAGAACCATAATGTCTTTTGTTAATATGATATAACTATACGATTGAAGGATTAGTGATTTCATGGTATATGTATTTTCAACCCTTCTACTCTCAATTTACTTTTGTATTCTTATTTTTTATGTGTCTCTTCTAAACAGCATGTATTATTCTTCTTAAATCAGTCTGAAAATCACTGCATTTAGTCCAATTTATTCTAATGATTTAACTGATACATTTAGGTTGAAATTAATGTCTTTTTATGAGCTTTCTCTTTTCCCATATGTTCCATATATTTCTGTCTCTTCTTTTGAGTTGATTTTTAAATTTATTCCATTTATATCCCTTGTTTTTCTATCCCCATTTAGATATCCATAGAAATTGTTATAAATATTCTTGATTTATGAATCTCCTCTTGGACAATGAATGAAATTTATGTGAGGATCTCCACTTAACTCCTGATATACATTTTATTCTGTAATTCTCTAAATATTTTACTATTATAAAATATAATTCTAAGACCATAATACAGTACTATTTTTATTTTATACAGTCAATGTTTGATTAGGTTAAAACATGTATTTACCATTTTCTTTAAGAATTTATATTTTATATTAGGTAATCTGGTACCAAATATTCTAAGTTTTAGGATTTCAAATAATGCTTTTTTTGTGAAGTATGCTCAAATAACTTTATTTTACACACTTAATGCTCAGATTGTGAAGTGAAACATCTCTTTGAATAGAAAAAAAAAACAACAGAAAAGGCTGAAAAGATATGGTGGAACACGCTCCAGTGGTAGCCTTATATTGCCTAGGTCAAAATAAAATATCTCAGTTAAGACAGTCCATATCCCAACCCTCCCTCCTGCCTGAGTGGAGGTTTCCTTTCTCCTTTCTTTTTTATTTTATTTTATTTTATTTTATTTTATTTTATTTTATGTTCTGGGATACAAATGCAGAAAGTGTAGGTTTGTTACATAGGTATACGTGTGCCTTGGTGGTTTGCTGCACCTATCAACCCATCAACTAGGTTTTAAATCCTGTATCCGTTAGGTATTTGTCCTAATGATATCCCTTCCCTCTCCCCGCTACTCCCAACTGGCCCTGGTAAGTGTTGTTCCCCTCACTGTGTCCATATATTCTCATTGTTCAGCTCCCACTTATGAGTGAGAACATGCAGTGTTTGGTTTTCTTTTCCTGTGTTAGTTTGATGAGGATGATGGCTTCCAACTTCCTCCATGTCCCTGCAAAGAACATAATCATATTCCTTTCTTTGGCTGCATAGTATTTCATGGTGTATATGTATCACATTTTCTTTATCCAGTCTATCATTGTTGGGCATTTGGGTTGTTGTTTCTATGTCTTTGTTATTGTAAATAGTGCTGCAATAAATATATGTGTGCATGTGTCTTTACAGTAGAATGATTTATATTCCTTTTGGTATATACCCAGTAATGGGATTGCTGGGTCAAATGGTATTTCTGGTTCTAGATCCTAGAGGAATCACCACACTGTCTTCCACATTGGTTGAACTAATTTACATTATTACCAACAGTGTAAAAGCATTCCTATTTCTCCACAGCCTTGCCAGTATCTATTGTTTCTTGACTTTTTAATAACGCACATTGTGACTGGCGTGAGATGGTATGTCGTTGTTGTGATTTGCATTTCTCTGATGATCAGTGATGTTGAGCTTTTTTTCATTGTTTGTTGGCCACATAAATGTTTTCTTTTGAGAAGTGTATGTTTATATCCTTTGCCCACTGTTTGATGAGCTTGCTTGTTTTTTTTTTTTTTCTTTTAAAATTTTTAAGTTCCTTATAGATTCTGAATATTAGACCTTTGTCAGATGGGTAGATTGCGAACATCTCCCATTCTGTAGGCTGCCTGTTCACTCTCCTGATAGTTTCCTTTGCTGTGCAGAAGTTCTTTAGTTTAATTAGATACCGTTTGTCAATTTTGGCTTTTGTAGCAATTTCTTTTGGTGTTTTCATAATACAGTCTTTGCCCATGCCTATGTTCTGAATGATATTGCCTAGGTTTTCTTCTAGGGTTTTTATGGTTTTGGGTTTTACATTCAAGTCTTTAATGCATCTTGAGCTAATTTTTTTGTATAAGGTGTAAGGAAGGGGTCTAATTTCAGTTTTCTGCATGTGGCTAGCCAGTCTTCCCAGCAGCATTTATTAAATAGGAAATCTTTTCTCCATTGCTCGTTTTTGTCTGGTTTGTCAAAGATTAGATGGTTGTAAATGTGTGATATTATTTCTGAGGTCTCTGTTCTGTTCCATTGGTCTATATGTCTGTTTTGGTACCAGTACCATGTTGTTTTTGTTATTGTAGCCTTGTAGCATGGTTTGAAGTCAGGTAGCATGATGCTTGCAACTTTGTTCTTTTTGCTTACTACTCTCTTGGCTATACAGGCTCCTCTTTGGTTCCATATGAAATTTAAAGTAGTTTTTTTTCTAATTCTGTGAAGAATGTCAATGGCAGTTTGATGGGAATAGCATTGGATCTATAAATTCCTTTGGCTATATGACCATTTTCATAATACTGATTCGTCTTATCCATGAGGATTGAATGTTTTTCCATTTGTTTGTGTCCTCTCTATTTCCTTGTAGAGTGGTTTGTAGTTCTCCTTGAAGAATTCCTTCACATCCCTTGTTAGCTGTATTCCTAGGTGTCTTATTCTCTTTGTAGCAATTGTGAAAGGGAGTTCATTTATGATTTGGCTCTCTGCTTGTCTATTGTTGGTGTATAGGAATGCTTGTGAATTTTGCACATTGATTTTGTATCCTGAGACTTTGTTGAAGTTGCTTATCAGCTTAAGGAGTTTTTGGGCTGAGATGATGGTGTTTTTAAAATATAGACACGTGTCTTTTGCAAATAGAGACTATTTGGCTTCCTCTCTTCCTATTTGAATAGGCTTTATTTCTTTCTCTTGCCTGATTGCCCTGGTGAGAACTTCCAATACTGTGTTGAGTAGGAGTGATGAGAGAGGGCATCCTTGTGTTGTGCTGGTTTTCAAAGGAAATGCTTCCAGCTTTTGCCCATTCAGTATGGATAACCAGCTGTGGATTTTGTCATTAAGAGTTATTTTTATTTTGAGATATGTTCCATCAATGGGGTGTTAAACCAAAAAGTAGGTAGTTTACTGAAAGTTTTTTACATGAAGAGATATTGATCATATTACATGGAGAGATATTTATCAAAGGCCTTTTCTGCATCTATTGAGATAATCATGTGGTTTTTGTCATTGGTTGTATTTATGTTATGGATTATGTTTATTGATTTGCATATGTTGAACCAGCCTTGCATCCCACAAATGAAGCTGACTTGATTGTGGTGGATAAGCTTCTTGATGTGCTTTTGGGTTCAGTTTGCCCGTATTTTATTGAGGAATTTCACATCGATGTTCATCAGGGATATTGGCCTGAAATTTTCTTTTATCGTTGTGTCTCTGCCAGGCTTTTGGTATTAGGATGATACTGACAAATAGACTTTAAACCAACAAAGATCAAAAAAGACAAAGAAGGGCATTACATAATGCTAAAGGGATCAATTAAACAAGAAGAGTTAACTATGCTGAATGTATATGCACCCAATACAGGAGCACCCAGATTCATAAAACAAGTTCTTAGAGACCTACAAAGAGACTTAGACTCCCACACAATAATAGTGGGAGACTTTAACACTCCGCTGTGAATATTAGACAGAACAACGAGACAGAGAATTAACAAGAATATTCAGGACTTGAACTCAGTTCTGGACCTAATAGACATCTATATAACTCTCCACCCCAAATCAACAGAATATACATTCTTCTCAGTGCCACATGGCACTTATTCTAAAATCAACCACATAATTGGAAGTACAACACTCCTCAGCAAATGCAGAAGAACAGAAATCATAACAGTCTCTCTGACCACAGTGTAATCAAATTAGAACTCAGGATTAAGAAACTCACTAAAACCCACACAACTACATTAAATTGAACAACCTGCTCCTGAATGACTCCTGGGTAAACAGTGAAATTAAGGTGGAAATCAAGAAGTTCTTTGAAACCAATGAAAACAAAGAGACAACCTACCGGAAAGTCGGGACATAGCTAAAGTAGTGTTAAGAGGGAAATAGACTAATAAAGAAAAAAAGAAAGAATAATTAAATAGACACAATAAAAATTATAAAGGAGATATCACCACTGATACCACAGAAATACAAACTACCATCAGAGAATACTATAAACACTTCTCCACAAATAAACTAGAAAAACTAGAAGATATTGGTAAATTCCTGCATGCATACACCCTCCCAGGAATAAACCAGGAAACAGTAGAATCCCTGCATAGACCAATAACAAGTTCTGAAACTGAAGCAGTAATTAAGAGCCTTCCAACCAAAAAAAGCCCAGGACCAGACGGATTCACAGCAGAATTCTACCAGAGGTGCAAAGAGAAGCTGGTGCCATTCCTTCTGAAACTACTCTAAATAATTGAAAAGGTGGGCCTCCTCCCTAACTCAAATAATGCTTTATTCATGATGATTATCTTACTGCTGTTGAAATTTTTGGATTGGCAGTTGTTTCCCTTTTTAGCAATTTGAATGCGTATTTTCTATGACTCTGACTCAGAATGTTGCTGTTGAGATTTCACCTGTTTATATAATTGCTACTCTCTTAAGGATAATCTTATCTTTCTGGCTGATTTTAAGATTTATTTCTTGGTATTTTATTTTCTGAAATTTTACTATTTATGTCTAGTTGTGAATTATTTTTGTAATTTAGCTTGTGTCAACTATTTAGGAATTCTTGAATCAATTGATCACTTCTCTTAAGTTTTAGCTATAATCACTAGAAATATTGCCCCACTTCTTCTTCAGTTAAATTGGCAAAATTTTAAGCAGATAAATAATAATACACTTCATTAAACTTTATAATTTATTAGCATATAGTGAAAAAATATTCTAATATGTTTGTATTTCTGGATTTTTCCATTTCTAAATTTTTCTTGTGTTTTTCTTCATAGCTGTAGCTAATAATTTATCTGTTTGACAGTTTTACTCCAAAGAATCAGTTTACTTCCCATCCCTCTGCCATAACAATAAAATTTCTTTCTGATCCTATCCTAAGCATTACCATTTTTTAGCATCTCATGTATACTCCAATTCTTATGTCCTTAAATACTAACTTGAAGAGAAGTTACACAAGGAATATATATTTCTTATGGAAACATTTAAAAATACAGCTAAATACAAAGAGGAAAATTAAAAGTCATCTGTAATTCTGTCCCTAGAGAAAATCACAGCTATATATTTTATATATCTGCTCATGCATTATAAACATTTTTTACTTTTATCTATCTATGTATCTATTATTCATTTATTTACAGTTTTTTTTAACTTTTATTTTAGATTCAGTGGATACCTGTGCAGGTTTGTTATCTAGGTGTTTTGCGTGATGCTAAGGTTTGAGGTATGAATGGTCCCATCAGCCAGTTACTAAGCATAATACCCAACAGTTGTTTTTCAACTCTTGCCTGCCTCACTCTCCACTCTAGCAGTCCCTAGTGCTTATTGTTGCCATCTTTATGTCAAAGAGTACTCAATATTTAATTCTCACTTATTTTATTTTTTCATATTTTTTGGGGGATGGAGTCTCACTTTGTTGCCCAGGCTGGAGTGCAGTGGCACCATCTCAGCTGACTGCCACCTCCACCTCCCAGGTTCAAGCAATTCTCCTGCCTCAGCCTCCCAAGTAGCTGGGATTACAGGCATGCACCATCACGCCCTGCTAATTCTGTATTTTTAGTAGAGACAGGATTTCACCATGTTGGCCTAGCTTGTCTTGAACTCCTGACCTCAAGTGATCCACGCACCTCAGCCTCCCAAAGTGCTGGGATTACAGGCATGAGCCACCATGCTGGCCTTAACTCCCGCTTATAAGTGAGATATGTGATATTTGGTTTTTGTCTTCTTGTGTTAATTTACTTAGGATAATGGCCTCCAGCTTCATCCATGTTTCTGCAAATAACATAATTTTATTTTCCATGGCTGTGTAGCATTCCATGGTATATATGTACCACATAAAGAATTCGTTTTTAATCTTCATTTTTAATTTGTTCTGTTGGGTATTGTTTATTATATAGTTTTTTCCAAACTTATTTAAAATATTTCCACTTTCTACATGTATCACGTTATTATATTAGTCATATCTTTTATTTAGCAGTGAGAGAACCAACCTCATACTCATTTTGGTTTAAAAAATTAGCTGGCATTAGAATGGGGAAAATAGAGAAATAGCTATAATATATATTAGCATATAAAATTAGAATAAATATTAAGTTCAGTGTACAGAAATATTATTTTTTAAATTCCTAAATTCAAACAGTGTTTTTAGTATTTCATTTCTCTCTTAATTTCTTGGCCATGTTATTCAATGGGCTTCATTGTCTCACATCAAAATGGCCACTGACATGGTGTAACCACACTGACACACTGACAGCGGAAGAATATAGTCAAAAGGAAGTGTCTTCCCATTTTATATAAAAGGAGAGTCAGAGGATTGACCTGAATGGAAGAGCTAAGACCTTGGGCCTATTCCCAGATTAATCAATGTTATCAGAGAACGATATACTCTGAATGACCAGGCTTGAGTTATATCACATTTTGATAATTTTACTGAGTAAAATAACAGAAGAATGGGGATTAGAAAATATTCTAGGGTGTATTTGCATTCATAATGGAATTACAGGGCCTGGTTTTCATGTTCTTACCTTTAACAAGCAGAAGACCAGGCAACATATGTAATTGAGGCAATAAACGGAAAATCAGTAAGTATACAGAGATTTGAACAACACTATCAACCAACTTGACCTAATTCTCAGTTATAGACCACTTCACCCAACAACAGAAGAATGCACATTCTTTTTGAGTGAACATGGAACATGCACCAAAGTAAACCATAATATGGGCCACAAAACAAGTCTCAATAAATTTCAAAGGCTTAAAATTCTATGTAGAGGTGTCTGGTAAGACGGCTGAATAGGAACAGCTCTGGTCTGCAGTGCCCAGTGAGATCAACGCAGAAGGCGGGTGATTTCTGCATTTCCAACTGATGTACCCAGCTCATCTCACTGGGACTGGTTAGACAGTGAGTGCAGCCCATGGAGGATGAGCCAAAGCAGAGTGGGGAGTTCCCTCACCTGGGAAGTGCAAGGGGTCGGGAAACTCCCTTTCCTAGCCAAGGGAAGCCATGAGGGACTGTGTCATGAGGAACAGTGCATTCCAGCCCAGATACTGTGCTTTTCCCATGGTCTTCACAACCCACAGACCAGGAGATTCCCTCCAGTGCCTACAGCATCAGGGCCCTGGGTTTCAAGCACAAAACTGGGAAGCCATTTGGGTAGACACCGAGCTAGCTGTAGGAGTTTTTTTTTCATACCCTAGTGGCACCTGGAATGCCAGTGAGACAGAACCATTCACTCTACTAGAAAGGGAGCTGAAGCTAGGGAGCAAAGTGGTCTAACTCAGCAGATCCCACCCCCATAGAGCCCAGCAAGCTATGATCCACTGGCCTGAAACTCTTGCTGCCAGCAAAGCAGTCTGAAGTTGACCTGGAACGCTTGAGCTTGGTCAGGGGAGGGGTGTCTGCCATTACTGAGGCTTGAGTAGGCAGTTTTCCCTTCACAGTGTAAACAAAGCTGCAGGGAAGTTCAAACTGGGCAGAGCCCACCACAGCTTGGCAAAGCCTCTGTAGCCAGACTGCCTCTCTAGCTTCCTCCTCTCTGGGCAGGGCATATCTGATAGAAGGCAGCAGCCCCAGTCAGGGGCTTCAAGGTAGAACTCCCATCTCCCTGGGACAGAGCACTTGGGGAAAGGAGCAGCTGTGGGCGCAGCTTCAGCAGACTTAAACTTTCCTAACTGCCGGTAGGAATTTCAACCCAGTATTTCATATCCAGCCAAACTAAACTTCACAAGTTTAGGATAAATAAAATCCTTTACAGACAAGCAAATGCTGAGGGTTTTTGTCACCACCAGGCCTGCCTTACAAGAGCTCCTGAAGGAAGCACTAAGTATGGAAAGAAAAAACCGGTACCAACCACTGCAAAAACAAACTAAAATGTAAAGATCATCAACACTATGAAGAAACTGCATCAACTAATGGGTAAAATAACCAGCTAGCATCATAATGGCAGGATCAAATTAACATAACATAATTAACCTTAAATGTAAATGGGCTGAATACCCCAATTAAAAGGCACACACTGGCAAATTGGATAGAGTCAAGATCCATTGGGCTGCTGTATTCAGGAGACCCATCTCACGGGAAAAAACACACATAGGCTCAAAATAAAGGGATGGAGGAAAATTTACCAAGTAAATGGAAAACAAACAAACAAACAAACAAACAAAAAAGCAGGGGTTGCAATCCTAGACTCTGATAAAATAGACTTTAAACCAACAAAGATCAAAAGAGACAAAGAAGGGCATTACATAATGGTAAAGGGATCAATGCAACAACATGAGCTGACTATCCTAAATATATATGAACCCAATACAGGAGTACCCAGATTCACAAAGCAAGTTCTTAGAGACCTACAAAGAGACTGAGACTCCCAAACAATAATAGTGGGAGATTTTAACACACCACTGCCAATATTGGACAGATCAACGAGACAGAAAATTAACAAGGATATTCAGGACTTGAACTCAGCTCTGGACCAAGTGAACATAATGGACATCTACAGAACTTCCCACCCCAAATCAACAGAATATGCATTGTTCTCAGCACCACATGGCACTTATTCTAAAATTGACCACATAATTGGAATTAAAACATACCTCAGCACATGTAAAAGAATGGAAATCATATCAAACAGTCTCTTAGACCACAGTGCAATCAAATTAGAATTCATGATTAAGAAACCCACTCAAAGCTGCAAAACTACATGGAAACTGAATAATCTGCTCCCGAATGACTACTGGGTAAATAATGAAATTAAGGCATAAATAAATGAATTCTTTGAAACCAATGAGAATAAAGATACAATGTAGCAGAATCTCTGGGACACATTTAAAGCAGTGTTTAGATAGAAATTTATAACACTACCTGCCCACGGAAGAAAGCAGGGGAGACCTAAAATCAACATCCTGACATCACAATTAAAAGAACTATAGAAGCAAGAGCAAACAAATTCAAAAGCTAGCAAAAGACAAGAAATAACTAAGATCAGAGCAAAACTGAAGGAGATAGAAACATGAAAAGCCCTTCAAAAAATCAATGAATCCAGGAGCTGGTTTTTTGAAAAGATTAGCAAAATAGACTGCTAGCCAGACTAATAAAGTAAAAAAGAGAGAAGAATCAAATAGGCACAATAAAAAATGATAAAAGGGATATCACCAATGATCCCACAGAAATACAAACTACCATCAGAGAATATGATGCAAATAAACTAGAAAATCTGGAAGAAATGGACACATTCCTGGACACATACACCCTCCCAAGACTGAACCAGGAAGAAGTAGAATTCCTGAATAGACAAGTAACAAGTTCTGAAATTGACTCAGTAATTACTAGCCTACCAACCAAAAAAAGTCCAGGACCAGATGAATTCACAGCAGAATTCTACCAGAGGTACAAAGAGGAGCTGGTACCATTCCTTCTGAAACTATTTGAAACAATTGAAAAGGAGGGACTCCTTCCTAGTTCATTTTATGAGGCCAGCATCATACTGATACCACAACCTGGCAGAGACACAAGAAAAAAAAATTAGGCCAATATCTGTGCTGAATATTAATGTGAAAATCCTGAGTAAAATACTGGCAAACCAAATCTAGCAGCACATCAAAAAGGCCGGGCATGGTGGCTCATGCCTGTAATCTCAGAACTTTGAGAGGCTAAGGTGGGTGAATCACAAGGTCAAGAATTTGAGACCAGCCTGGACAACATGGTGAAACCCCGTCTCTACTAAAAATAAAAATAAAAAATTAGCTGGGTGTAGTGGCAGTCACCCGTAATCCCAGCTACTCAGGAGGCTGAGGCAGGAAAGAATTGCTTGAATCCAAGAGGGGAAGGTTGCAGTGAGCCAAGATTGTGCCACTGCATTCCAGCCCATGACAGAGGGCTTCTCCACCATGATCAAGTTGGCTTTATCCCTGAGATGTAAGGCTGGTTCAACATAGGCAAATTAATAAACGTAAACAGTCACGTGAACAGAACCAATGACAAAAACCATATGATTATCGCAATAGATGCTGAAAAGGCCTTTGATAAAATTTAACACCCTTCATACTAAAAACGCTCAATAAACTAGGTATTAATGGAACGTATTTTCAAGTAATAAGAGCTATTTATGAAAAACCCACAGCCAATATCATACTGAATGGGCAAAAGCTGGAAACATTCCCTATGAAAACGGGCACAAGACAAGGATGCCCTCTTTCAACACTCCTATTCAACATAGTATTGGAAGTTCTGGCCAGGGCAATCAGGTAAGAGAAAGAAATAAAGAGTATTCAAATAGGAAGAAAGTAAAATTGTCTCTGTTTGCAGGTGACGTGACTGTGTGTTTAGAAAACCCCATTGTCTCAGCCCAAAATTTCCTTAAGCTGATAAGCAACTTCAGCAAAGTCTCAGGATACAAAATCAATGTGCAAAAATTACAAGCACTCCTATACACCAATCATAGACAAACAGAGAGCCAAATTGTGAGTGAATTTTCATTCACAATTGCTACAAAGAGAATAAAATACCTGGGAATACAACTTACAAGGGACGTGAAGGACCTCTTCAAGAAGAACTAGAAACTACTGCTCAAGGAAATAAGAGAGGACACAAACAAATGGAAAAACATTCCATGCTTATGGATAAGAAAAATCAATATCATGAAAATGGCCATACTGCCCAAAATAATTTATAGATGCAATACTGAGAGGTGACAACGTGCTAGCAGCCCTCACTCTTGGTGCCTCCTCGGCCTTGGCATCCACTCTGGTGGTGCTTGAGGAGCCCTTCGGTCTGCCACTCTACTGTGGGAGCACCTCCCTGGGCTGGCCAAGGCCCGAGCCGGCTCCCTCTGCTTGCGGGGAGGTGTGGAGAGAGGTGTCAGCGGGAACTGGGGCTGCACAGGGCACTCACATGCCAGCAGGAGTTCTGGCCAGGCACGGTCTCTGAGCGGTTGGCCAGTGCCAGCGACCCCAGGCAGTGAGGGACTTAGCACCCAGACCAGCAGCTGCAGAGGGTGCGCCGGGTCCCCCAGCACTGCTGGCCCACCGGCACCATGCTTGAATTCTCACCAGGCATCAGCTGCCTCCCTGTGGGGCAGGGCTTGGGATCTGCAGCCCACCATGCCCAAGCCCCCCCGATGGTGGGCTCCCACATGGCCCGAGCCTCCCTGACGGGCACTGCCGCCTGCTGCATGGCGCTGGGTCCAATCGACCACCCAAGGGCTAAGGAGTGCAGTTGCGCAGCAGGGGACTGGCGGGCAGCTCCGACCGCCCCCGCACGGGATCCACTAGGTGAAGCCAGCTGGGCTCCTGAGTTGGGTGGAGACTTGGAGAACCTTTATGTCTAACTGTAGGATTGTATATGCACCAATCAGCATTCTGTATCTGGCTTTCTAGCTTGGGGTTTGTGGATACACCAATCAGCACTCTGTATCTAGCTCATCTGGTGTGGACTTGGAGAACTTTTATGTCTGTCTAGAGGATTTTGAATACACCAATCAGCACTCTGTGTCTAGCTCAGGGATTGTAAATGCGCCAATCAGTGCTCTGTGTCTAGCTAATCTAGTGGGCACTTGGAGAAACTTTATGTCTATCTGAAGGGTTGTAAATACACCAATCAGCACTCTGTGTCTAGCTCAAGGTTTGTAAATACACCAATCAGTGCTCTGTGTCTAGTTAATCTGGTGAGGTCTTGGAGAAATTTTGTGTCCAGCTAGAGGATTGTAAATGCACCAATCAGCACTCTTTGTCTAGCTCAGGGATTGTAAATGCACCAATCAGCACCCTGTTAAAATGGACCAATCAACTCTCTGTAAAACGGACCAATCAGCTCTCTGTAAAATGGACCAATCAGCAGGATGTGGGTGGGGTCACATAAGGGAATAAAAACAGGCTGTCTGAGCCAGCAGTGGCAACCCGCTGGGGTCCCCTTCCACACTGTGGAAGCTTCGTTCTTTTGCTCTTTGCAATAAATCTTGCTGCTGCTCACTCTTTGGGTCTGCACTGCCTTTATGAGCTGTAATACTCACTGCGAAGGTCTGCAGCTTCATTCCTGAGGCCAGCGAGACCTCGAACCCACCAGGAGGAATGAACAACTCCAGATGGGAGGAATGAACAACTCCAGACATGCTGCCTTAAGAGCTGTAACACTCACCGCGAAAGTCTGCAACTTCACTCCTGAAGCCAGCGAGACCACGAACCCACCAGAAGGAAGAAACTACAAACACGTCCAAACATCAGAAGGAACAAACTCTAGACACACCATCTTTAAGAACTATAACACTCACCGTGAGGGTCCGTCCGCGGCTTCATTCTTGAAGTCAATGAGACCAAGAACCCACCAATGGGACATTGTGGGTCCCCATCAAGCTACCATTGACTTTCTTCACAGAATTAGAAAAAAACTACTTTAAATTTCATGTGGAACCAAAGAAGAGCCTGCAAAGCCAAGACAATCCTAAGCAAAAAAAAACAAGGCTGGAAGCAACATGCTGCCTGACTTCAAACTGTACCACAAGGCTACATTAACCAGAACAGCATGGTACTGGTGGCAACACAGATGTATAGACCAATGGAATAGAACAAAGGACTCTGAAGTAACACCACACATCCACAACCATCTGATATTTGACAAATCTGACAAAAACAAGCAGTGAGGAAAGGATTCCCTATTTAATAAGTAGTGTTGGTAAAACTGACTGGCCATATGCTGAAAACTGAAACTGGACCCCTTTTTTACACTTTATATAAAAATTAACTCAAGATGGATTAAAGACTTAAATGTAAAACCTAAAACCATTAAAACCGTAGAAGGAAACCTAGGCAATACCATTCAGGACATAGATATGGGCAAAGACGTTATGACTAAAACACCACAAGCAATGGCCAAAATTGATAAATGGGATATAATTAGAGGGCTCTGGACAGCAAAAGAAACTGTCATCAGAGTGAACAGGCAACCTACAGCATGGGAGAAAATTTTTGTAATCTATCCATCTGATAAATGGCTAGTATCCAGAATCTACAAGGAACTTAAACAAACTTACAATAAAATAAAAACAACCCCATCAAAAAGTGGGTGAAGGATATGAACAGACACTTCTCAAAAGAAGAAATTTTTGCGGCCAACAAACATACGAAAAAAAGCTCATCATCACTCATCACTGATCATTAGAGAAATGTAAATCAAAAACAACAAGATACCACCTCACGCCAGTTAGAATGGTGATCATTAAAAAGTCAAGAAACAGCAGATGCTGGAGAGGATGTGGAGAAACAGGAACGCTTTTACACTGTTGGTGGGAGTATAAATTAGTTTAACCATTGTGGAAGACAGTATGGCAATTCCTCAAGGATCTAGAACCAGAAGTATCATTTGACACAGCAATCCCATTACTGGGTATATACCCCAAGGATTATAAACCATTCTACTGTAAAGACACATGCTGCATGTTTATTGCAGCACTGTTCACAATAGCAAAGGCTTGGAGCCAACCCAAATGCCCATCAATGATAGACTGGATAAAGAAAATATGGCACATATACACCATGGAATACTAAGCAGTCATAAAAAAGGATAAGTTCATGTCCTTTGGAGGGACGAGGATGAAGCTGGAAACCATCATTCTCAGAAAACTAACACAGGAACAGAAAACCAAACACTGCATGTTCTCATAAGTGGGAGTTGAAGAATGAGAACACATGGACACAAGGAGGGGAACATCACACACTGGGTCCTGTTAGGGGTTGGCAGGGCTAGGGGAGGTATAGCCTTAAGAGAAATACCTAATGTAGATGACAGGTTGATGGCGGCAGCAAACCACCATGGCACATGTATACCTATGTAACAAACATGTACGTTCTCCACATGTATCCCAGAACTTAAAGTATAATAAAAATACTATATGAAGTATGTTTTGTTACCAAAATGGCATTAAGCTAGAAGTTAATAGAAAACTAAAAATCCACAGATACTTGGAAATAAGGCAGTACACATATACATAAAATGTGGGTCCAGGCAGGGTGCAGTGGTTCATTCCTGTAATCCCAACTCTTGGGGAGGCTGAGGCAGGCAGATCACTTGAGCTCTGGAGTTTAAGACCAACCTGGGCAATATGGTGAAGCCACATCTGCACACACACAGAAAAAAGTACAAAAATTAGCCAGGCACGGTGGCCCACACCTCTACTCCCAACTACTAAGGAGGCTGAGGCATGAGATTCACTTGAGCCTGGGAGTCAGAGGTTGCAGTGAGCTGAAATTGCACCACTGCACTACAGCCTGGGTGACAGAGTGAGACTCAAAACTGTTTCAAAACTAACTAAATAAATAATTAAAATTTTAAAAATGGGTCCAGAAAATTAAATTAAAAGGGATATTAGAAAATATTTTCCAATAAATAAAAATGATAAGATACTAAAAGTTGAAGGATGCTACTTAAGTAGTACTTAAAAATTTTATCATGAAATTTTATTAAGTTAAATCCATGATCTAAGCTTCTATTTTCAAAACTAGTAAAAGAAGAACAAATGGAAGCCAAAGGAAAATAAAAGATAGGAAGTAATAAAGAACAGAATAGAATTCATTTAAATAGAAAACAGGAAATCAATTGAGAAAAAGAAAGAAACCAAAGCTAGTTGTGGTAGAAACATCTAAGATGTCTCCTAATGATCCCCCATCATTGCATCCATGTATGTGTAATTTCCTTCCCTGGGGTGAGAATTAGATTTAGTGACTTGTTTTTAATGAAAGACGTATAGTGAAAGTAATGGGAGGTCAGTTTTAAGATTAAATTGTAATGCATTCTGGGCTCCTTACTGCTCACCCTCTCTTGCTCTATCATTGGTTAGTTCTGATGGAGGCTGGCTGCCATGTTCTGAGCTGCCTTATGGAGTGGCCATTGCAGGAGGTCTCTGGCCAACAGGCAGTGAGGAATACAATAACCTTCAAGGAACTGAATCTTGCCAATAACCACTCGAGTGAGCAGAAGCATATATTCCCCCAGAGCAGTCTTGAGGGGACTGTACCCACTGCTGTCATCCTGACTGCATCTTTGTGGGGACCCTGATCCAGAGGATCAGATAAACCTCACCTGGATTTCTGACCCGGCAAAAACTGTGTGAAAATAAATGTTTGTTGTTTCAAGCTGCTAGTCCCGGGGGTAATTTCGTATAAGGCAATAGATAACCAATACATCATGATAAGAAGAGCAGACTTTATTTGATAGACAGGAGAATCACTGAAAGGTTTCAAGTATGTAAATGTCATGGCCTATTATTTTAGGTGGATTGCTCTGATAGTAATGAGAACAAGGAATATAAATGAATGAAGCTGGATGGTTTGTGATTTGATAGGAGGTACTGAAGTTTAAGTGAAATATGATGAGTCCCTGTGCAGAGAGAGATTTGAGAAATATTATCAGAAAAAAATATAAACAAAGTTTGGTGACTAACTATGGGAAGGATGAGGGCGGGGCATAGAATGGCTCAATGTCTTTTACTTAGATAACTGAATTCGAATAACTGATAATGGGAATACAGAGGAGGAACATTTTGTTCCTTATGATTGTCTTATTAGGTAAGCATGTTTAGCAGAACACTGTGCACCAACTATCACTCCCAGGCGAGGACTCTAAACACCTTGCCAATTTCTGCTTAGGTTCCTAGATTGAGCAGGGCGTTATGCACAAACCCAGCTGCAAGAGTGTGAGCCCAGTGGGACAGAATACTCAGACAGACACATCGTGCCAAACGTCTTCATTACTCATAGATAGGCAGCAAGAACCAACAGAAGCCTAGGATCCATGGCAGGCCAGTCTCAAAGGCTCAGGAAACTACCCAGGGCAGATGGTATCTCCTCCGCACATGCTCTACTTTGCACCTAAGCTAAAGAAACCCAAAGCCTTCAACTCTGGGTTTTTGTTGTTTTTTGTTTTTCACCCTAGGGGAAAATTCACCACTGAGCTCAAGCATTGCAAGACATTCTGATCTAAGGAGGGATGAGGACAAATCCTCGACTGTCCCCAACAGTTGCACAGGGCACTGCATTCTCAGCACATCTACAGTTATCCTGAGAACTACAAGCAGGAGGTGAAAGAGCTGAGTCAGCCAAGGTCATCTGGGGACCTACCCTCCTGCAGGTATTAATATAATTCCCTTAATAGATATCTGGGACTTGGGTCAAATGACTTGCCCAAGGCCAGGCAGGCAGTAGTATAACCTCACAAACAGTGGTCAATACTATTGTAATTCATATTACCTTGTCAAGTTCTAGGAGAGGAAGAGGGTCACATGAAAAGCTCATGAGGACCTTTTGAGGCCATGATCTTACCAGGGAACTGGGAGGCTCTGAGGGCTCCTCAGGGATTGGCCCATAGAGGCTCCACCATGCTAACGATGCTGGCCCTGGCTGTTGGAGTTAGAAATGTTGGAACTGCATTAAGCTGCCTCAGGCATTCAGATGAATGCTGCTCTGTGAAGTTAAATCTCTATATTGGAAGCAGCAGAGTCAGAATTGAAGAGTCCTGAGTGAAGCCTGGGAGAATTGCCACTATGAAGCTTGAAGTGTGAGCTCCCTGATGCCCCACCCCTGGAAGCAGCCCTGCCCCCAGAGTGCTGGGGTGAACGTGCCTCCCAGAGGTTCCTCCAATGCTTTCATTGCTGCCAAAGTTTATTGAGCACCAACTACATGCTAAGCCCAGAAGCTGGGGATGGAGCAGGCGATTGGATAGCCGTGATCTTTTTCCTCAGGGAAGATGATCAAATAAACCAAAAGTTAAAAGTGAAATGTGCTGTGGTAGGGGAAGTAAGGATATCTATCCTCTTTTTGTAGGGTCAAAATAGGCCCAAGGAGCGGTGGGATGCAGTGTTTGTTGATGAAAAGTTGCTTTCATTTGACGGCTTTAGGAGTACCTATGGAATGATCAATGGAATAGAGGTCCTGACAAGATTGAAAACTGGCATGTTGAGGACAGAAGTTAGGAGAACTGGAGGTTGAGGTCAGGAGATGGGATGTCAAACTGCCTTATTCAGAAGACAGAGCTGCCCTGTGATAAGGTCTAGGTTGTGGCTATAGCCAGGAATGGAGATAAAGAACTCTGAGATAAGGAGACCTGGCACAATGCTGTCCAACAGAAATATAAGAAATATGAAATATTTGTAAACGATCTATCTGAAAATAGGTTAATAACCAGTATATATAAGGATCTCAAACAACTCTATAATAAAAAATATAATAATCTAGCTGGGCGTGGTGGCTCATACCTGTAATCCCAGCACTTTGGGAGGCCAAGGCAGGTGGATCTGAGGTCAGGAGTTCGAGACCAGCCTGGCCAACATGGTGAAATCTCTCCTCTATTAAAAATACAAAAATTAACCAGGCGTGGTGGCAGGTGCCTGTAATCCCAGCTACTCAGGAGGCTGAGGCAGGAGAATCGCTTGAACCCGGGGGGCGGAGGTTGCAGTGAGCCGAGATCACGCCATTGGACTCCAGCCTGGGGGATAAGATGGAGACTTTGTCTAGAAAAAAAGTAATCCAATTAAAAATAACAAAAGATTTGAATAGACATTTCTCACAAAAGATACAAATGGCAAACAGGTATACAAAAAGGTGCTCATCATCATTCACTGATCATAAAAAAATGCAAATGAAAACTACAATGAGATATCATCTCATCCTAGTTAAAATAGTTTTTATTCAACGGTTGGGCAATCACAAATGTAGGTGAGGCTGTGGAGAAAAGGGAACCCTCATGCTGTGGGAGGGGATGTAACTTATAGCACAACCACTACGGAGAACAGTTTGGAGAGTCCTCAAAAACTAAAAATAGAACTACTATATGATCCAGCAATTCTACTGTTAGATATATATCTCCGCACAGAAGGGAAATCAGTATATCAAAGGGATACCTGTACCCCCATGTTAATTGCAGCACTATTCACAATAACCAAAATTTGGAAGCAACCTAAGTGTCCATCAACAGACAATGGATAAAGAAAATGCACATATACACAATAGAGTATACTAAGAAAAAGGAATGAGATCCTATCATTTTCAACAGCATGGATGGAACTGGAGGTCATTATGTGAAGTGAAATAAGCCAGGAACAGAAAGACAAACTTTGCATGTTCTCACTTATTTGTGAGAGCTAAAGATGAAAATAATTGAACTCAGGGATATAGAGAATAGAATGGGGGTTACCAGAGACTGGGAAGGGTAGTGGGGTGGGGGGAGTGGGGATGGATTAAGGGTACAAAAATCTTATTTATGTAAGACCTGGTATTTGATTGCACAATAGAGTGACTACAGTCAACAATAATTTATTAGACATTTAAAAATAACATTATAACTGGGATGTTTGTAACGTGAAGAAATAAGTGTTTGAAATGATGAATACCCTGTTCACCCCGATGTGATTGTTACACATTGTATATCTATATCAAAATATCTCTATAAATATATACACAGACTATGTACCCATAAAAATTAAAAATAAACAGATTAATATAACATAAACCACATAATTGGGCTGCCTATGTAAGTTTTAATTTTCAAGTAGTAACCCTTGAAAATATAAGAAACAAATAGATAAAATTCATTTTTAATATTGCTTTCAACTGCATTTCATATATTGAAAATACTATTTCAAAATGTATTCAACATGAGAATATTAATGATATATTTAACATTATATTTTCATACTAAGTTTTCACTATCCAGTGTGTACTTTATAATAGTTTTCAATCAGAATAGCCACAAATCGATGGCCATGGCTCCAATGAAATCACTCTGGGGATGAAATTATGAGACCTTAGAAGCCAAGCTAATTGAGGCAGGAAAGGGGCACTGCAAGGGGTCTGTATTCTTCTTTCAAATTTGAGTTTTCACTTACTATCAAGCCACTCTCTTGGCCATGATTGGCCGGAATTTTGGGCAACCAGCTCTCTTGGTTGTGAGAAGTACACCTCTTCACGGCTGAAATCCCACTTTTGCCTTTGGAATTTTTATCGCCATAATGACTCTCATAAAGTCTCCCAATTGTGGTTTGTTTGACGACAAGACCTTTTGGTATTGACCATCTTTTGGGGACTCTGGCTTTGAAGAATTTCTGAATTCATCTTCACATTTATTTTCCTAAAGTAGAAACTAAACTTAGAGAATATCCCTTTTTCCAGCGTGCTGCTTCTCTCTGGAACATGTCTCCCCTCTGTTCTCTGATTCTGAGTGTTGCTTCTTTATTGGATACAAAAGTCTTTGGACAGTTCCATTCTCAAACCTCTGCTCATTTCTGCATTGCTCAACTTGTAGTCACTTCTAAGCTGTCACCATTAGTTCCCCATAAAGTTCCACTTCTCTATATTTATTTTTCTATGATGCTGAATGTGACAAGCTGAACATTCTCTCTGCTCACCTCCCAGTTTGGGACCCTTTGTGAACCAATATCAGAGGGACACCTTCTCAAGATCTTCTGGCCTTCCTTACAACAGATGGGATAGGCAGAGGGTTATTCAGTGTGGAGCCTGATTGTGCGTGTGTATGTGTGTGTGTGTGTATGAGAGAGACTACTTTGTTTCCCTGCTTGCCTAAGTATTTCCACCAAAAGCTTGGCAACCTCAACTCTAGCATCAGCTCCCCAGACAAGGGAAGTTGAGCAGAAAAAGGCAAACTAAGGTGGAAGTCACAACTGTGCTTCTCGTGCCTTAGTACCTTCATGGATTCAATAAACTTGAGGGGTGGTCCTTACCTTTTCCACACCCAAAACTAAATAATGTTAGTGTTTGGCACAGATTGACGATTTGGATCAAGGAAGGATATTCAGGTGGTGTTCCCAAACCAGTAAGGGTACTAGTTTCTGGTGTCTCAAAACACATAATTCAGGAGGCGATGTATGGTTGGGAGCAAGCCATGTATACGGCATACTTGTAGGTATCTAATCCTGGCACATCTGTCTTAACTTCTCATCCAGTTATAACTTTATTGTATTGTTTTAATTGCTTCTGGTCTAGTTTTTCCCTTGAGCTCCCAAAAATGTCATTTTCAAGTCATTCTCTTAGTGATGTTCTGCTTGTCAGCAAGCAATGTTTGGGATTTAAGGAAAAAATTTACTTAGCAGCCTGACCTCAGCTGTTTTGGAAGTGATTCCTCCTTGTTTTTCTTTCTCCATTCAAACCTGGCAATTCACTCTCTTTGTGATTATATCCCTAATGCACTTGGAAATCACACAGCCCTCTGATGGATGGAGGGTACAAAGCTCATGTTGAAAGTCACAGTAAGAGATAGTGGGAGAAAAAAGATGTCGGCAGACACCTGCCCCCCTAGAAGAAGGCTGACACGTACAAGCATGAACAGTCAATATCTGAGACTGTTGAAGCAGAAGAGGCAAATTAACAGGAGTTATCTAGACGTGAACTCTTTGGGACAGGGTTCAGTAAAATTGGAGTCAGGTCAGATGTAGTCAGAGTTAAAGGTGGAATCTGGTGTTGGTAGAGTAGAGATTTTTCCTCGTGGGAGATTACTGGAAAATGAGTGGGTGAGACACATGGCATGTGTCAAAGTTACTGAGAGGATGATAGCCTGAGACTGGGCGGAGTCACAGGGGCAGGTAGGGACCTGTGACAAAGTGAAGCCTGTGGGGAAGGCATGCCACAGCATCAGAGAGATCCCTGGTGGCGAAGATGTGAAAGCTAGTGACAGGCATGAAAGAAAAATACTAAGAAATACTGAGTCTCATTTGTGTATTCAAAGAGCTCAGAGAGAGGTAAGTCACTGGACTCTGTAAAATCCAGTGAGGGGTTGAAGACAAGAAGCAGGGAGGGCTCCAAGAGAGGGAGGGGCCCTTAATTGACTCTCTAGTGTATTTGCTGAGAGGAACTGGCCAGAGTTAGAGATAAATTAGAGCTTCCGTGTAAGCCAAAAGGAACATAGAAGGAGGATTATCTTCCACAGGATCCATAAGCAGCAGGAGGTCAGCTTCAGCAGACATTACCATTTACCTCGCATTAGAGATCTTACTGCAGGAGTTGCAGAAAGTTGCCCTAATCAGGAAGCATGCCTATATGTCTGTAGGAGACAGGAGGAGAAAAATGCATCAGGAGCAGAGCAGGGACAGAAGGGCCTGGAGGGACGAGAAGGTGTCAGATTCCCTCATCCCCCGTACTTTATGCCATCCCTTTCCTTTCATCCCTCACCTTGAGGCTTTCTTTCACATTCTTTTCTCTATGGGTTCCCCTCACCTATTTCAACCTCAGCTTTCACTGGGGTTCTGGAAATGCATGGGGCATGCTAGAAAGAGGGATCATAAAAGTTGGGGGAAAGATGAGTCACGTTTTTCAGAAGAAGAATAAAGTCAAGTGCAACCTTGGCTTCTTTCTGACAAGCTCTCCAAACTAGAAAACCAAAAGAATGGGTTATATGTGGTGAAGATCTTTATGAGCCTGAGTTAAATGGTTATTTGAGGGCAATCTGGGGAGATTAGACTCTGAAAGCCCCAAGAATTAGTTTTCACTGTTAAATGGAAAATGACAATAATAGCACGGTTCATTTATGTACAGTGTTTTCTCTCTCAGAAAGTTCTTTCACATACATTGTTCCACACAACAACCTTATGAGTCGTGCCACCCTAGTGTTATCCAGGAGAATGTGGGTATTAGGTGAGTTAAACAGTTGTGAATGGAAGGGTCAATGGACTGGAAGTCCTGGGAATGTTAGTGAATTGGCATGTGAAGGCATAAGCTAGAAGGGTTGGAGGTTGAAGTCTATGATGGGATGTCAGACTGTTATTCAGAAGGAAGAATTATCCCTTGTCATATGGTCTAAGTTGTCTGTTGAAATGGAGGTAAACAAATTTGAGATGAGAAAGCCTAAGAATTGAGAAATCAGCTTCTTGGATAGTCCATCCATAGATTTAGGGGTATTCCAGATATTTATTCTTCTTTGAGATCCTTCCCCTGGGCTCTATCCCACCGCTACCCTACCATCCAGACTCACTAAAAGTACCTGCATTCAGATGTGACAGCAAACTTAAGCACCTGAAGGGGCAATGGTATGGCTCAAAGCCAGGAATTGAACTATGAGACAGAGTTGTAGTGGACATTTTTGGTTTTATTCATTTTATCACCCATCATTCATTCATTTTAAGTTGACTGTACCTCTCTTGCCCTGTGGCTCCATTGTCTGTGTTTATCCACTAAACATTTATTAACTTTCCTGTACCTCAGTAGGTATAAACAATTCCTTTTTTGAAGAGTGGTACAAATTAAATGAGATAATAAATGTAAAATCATTAATTTGCTGTACAGCAATGAAGTTCACAAAGAAGCCACCATTTACTAGGGTGGGAATAAAAGCATTCAGTTATCATGGCAGCTCATTCTCCTATTTAGTGTACAAAATTGTAAAACTTAACGAATTACTTATAAAGGAGTCTTGGGTATTTAGTTCCTTATGGCTATCTATAGGATGCCATGACTACATGTCCACCCAAAGGCAGGTGGCTCTACAGCCTCCATGCCATATATGGTCTGTGGCATCTTTTACTGAATCAAGACTTTGTACTTGATTTAGCACTCAGCAAATACATTCGCTCATCAAATCAAGTCCCACTGTCTTCACATAGAAACGTGCCAGTAAGAAACCTGTCACAATATTCTATTTTTCAAATCCCTGATCCCCTGATCCATTAATACCCTTCAGCAAGTCCCCTTCTTTCAACCTACCCTATCCCCCCACATCATCCCCATTTTATACATACTTAGATAAATAGTCATCTCCCAGAAAAATGTGGATAGGGTTATAGAACCCAGGCTTAACAAGTTCAGTTTAGGCTAGGACATAAGCAATTAATTACTTCTGAGAACAGAAGCACAAGTTTTGTGGAAGAGAGGAGGGCAAAATTACCTTCATTCTTTTGGGAGTAGACTTTGGCAAGGAGTAGGAGATAGCAATTAATAGCTTGATAAATTATCCTGCCATAAATGTAAATTACCTGGCACAGAGTGTATAGGTAGAGCAGGAATACCTCATCCACTTATAGTCAGCCCAGCCTCTTTCCCACAGCAAAGCACTGCTTTGCCTCCTGAATTTGTGTGATAATCCGCCTCTTCCTAGGGCCTCAGATCCTCAGTCCAGAGAAAGGAATGTGAGGCAGCTACTTTAAGACCCTACACTTCCACTTGTCCTTTCTAGTGAAACTCAAACATGTTCCTGTTACCCTGAGAAATTGACAGCATAATTTGGGTTCTAGTTTTCAGGGGTATTAAAAAATCTAGACGAGAGATCAAGGAGTCCTTAACCTTAGACTCTGACCAAAATATTCAGATTCTGGCTAATTTCTCGATTCTAGGTCCTGCCGTGGAGGCTGCGTCCAGGAATCTGAGCCTCTTAGACCTAACCAAGCTCCAGGGAGAATTTTTTTTTTTAATCCTGTTTCTGGCCTCTGGGATGCCTGTGCCTTCTCCATCCCTGAGTACCAGCCCATTTATGCCTTTTGGCTCTTCTGATATTAGGCATATGGCAGAGCATGTGATGTTTTATAATACCAAGTAACACAGTTTCCCTTGTATTCAATGTCAATAGCACCTCCAGGAACACACTTCTTAAAATGTAAATTATGTCCTCCGAAGCTGTGCAATGCCTGAGTCCTAGGTGTGGGCAAAAGTATTTGAGTATATTTTGAAGAGAAATAACTCCTCATCTGCATTACCATTAGCCAGCTAATGATCTTTGCAGAGCTAGAGCAGGGATTCCAATCTACATTGTGCCCCCATCTCATTTTGGGCAGGTCACTTACCAGCCCCTGTTGTGTTTGCAATCCTGTTTACTTACCTCTTGTGCTATGTGTCTTTGGCTTGCTATGTAAACCTAGGACAGTTACTCAGCTCTTTTAAGTTACTATCTCTTCCTCTGTGAGAAGTCTTTGGGCCATGCATACATGGACAACCTCCCCTGACTAAGACTTCTGTTTCAGTCTTTCTATCTTTTGCATAACTAAGTCACACTGAATTCCCAGTTGTGAAGATTAGCTAAAATCATGAATGCAGTATATTATTAAGTACATTACTTAGAACAGAAATTCATATTATTCTTTGGGCTCTGTTTCTTGTATAAGCCTGGGCTCTTTGCAGAAGAGGGTTGTTAAGCGTTGCTTCCCCATGGCATTTTTCTAACAGGTAGGGCAAAGTGAAGAGATAAGGTACAGCCAGGTTGAGCCACACTACCCTATCTTCTCCCATGTAGGCTTGAAGATTGGTAGTGGTACATCAAGTGGGTCCAGTGGCACCTGTCCTGTCATCTTTCTTTCTTTGGTGGCTTCAACTCCTTTAATTTTTTTTTTCCATCAGCTGCGCCATTTGACCCTTCAATAGCTTTGACTTAGACACGTACATGTGAGTGAGGATAACAACACGTTTGGTACATTTGACTGCTTTTACTCTAATGGCCTAAGTACAGGTCCAGGTGAACCCAAACCACTGTCCCCTTGCATAGGTACAGGGACCAACTTTGATGCACAAACTGAGAGAATCCCTGGAAGAGATCCACAAGATGCGCAAAGATCACAAGGCAGACCGTCAAACTGATTTTAAAAGATGCACTGAAGCCAAGATCCTGTACATCATCATCAAGCACGGCTCACGGAAAGAAGGAACAATGACCACATTCACCAAAAGGGTATCTCCATGGACAAGTTCTGTGAATGCATCTGCCCCCAAAACATTCTACATTGCTCTGATTAGCCTCAAGAAAGTGGGACCTAAATGGGGTATGGTTTACTCTCGCTTTTCTAGTTCTTTAAGATGCATCATTAAGTTGTTTGTTTGAATTCTTTCTTCTTTTTTTGATGTAGGCACTCATGTCTGTAATTCCAGCACTTTGGGAGGCTGAGGCGGGCAGATCACCTGAGGTCAGGTGTTTGAGACCAGCCTGGCCAACATAGTGAAAGCCCATCTCTACTAAAAATACAAAAGTTAGCTGGGCATGGTGGTGCACGCCTGTAATCCCAGCTACTCTGGAGGCTGAGGCAGGAGAATTGCTTGAACCTGCAAGAGAGGTGGAGGTTGCAGTGAACCAAGATTGCACTACTGCACTCCAGCCTGGGCAGCAAGCAAAATTCAGTCTCAAAAAAAAAAAAAAAAAAAAAAAAAAAAAGCTATAAATTTCCCACTTAGCACTGCTTTTGCTGTATCCCAAAGGTTTTGGTACATTATGTTTCCATTTTTATTTGTTTCAATAATTTTTAAATTTCCTTCTTTTTTTTTTCATTGAGCCACTGGTCATTCAGAAGCATATTTTTAAATTTCTATGTGCTTATACAGTTTCCAGAATTCCTCATTATTGCTTTCCAGTTTTACTCCATTGTGGTCAGAGAAGATGTTTGATATTATTTCAGTTTTTTTGAATGTTCTAAGACTTGTTTTGTGGCCTAACATATGGTCCATCCTTGAGAATAATCTATGTGCTGAGGAGAAGAATGTGTATTCTGCAGCTGTTGAATGAAATGTTCTGTAAAGATCTATTAGGTCGGTTTGTTCTATAGTACAGATAGAGTCCAATGTTTCTTTGTTAATTTTCTGCCTGGGAGACCTGTCCAGTGCTGAGGGTGGCGTGTCAAAGTCTCCAGCTATTATTGTATTGAAGTCTATCTCTCCCTTTAGTTCAAATAATATTTGCTTTATGTTTCTGGGTGCTCCAGGGTTGGGTACATGTGTATTTATAATCATTATATTCTCTTGCTGAATTCACCCCTTTATCATTATTTAATTACCCTCTCTGTCTCTTCTTAACAGTTTTTGTCTTGAAATCTATTTTGTCTGATATAAGTATAGCTACTCTTGGCCTTTGATGGTTTCTAAGGTTATGGAATATCTTCTTTCATCCCTTTATTTTCAGTCTTTATAGGTGAAGTGAGCTTCTGGTAGGCAAAAAACAATTGCATTGTGTTTTCAATCCATTCAGCCTTGCTATGTCTTTTTATTTGAGAATATAGTAAATTTACAATCAATATTATTATTGATAAGTAGGGACTTATTTCTGCCATTTTGTTATTTGTTTCCTGTATTTTTTTTTTTTTGTGGTCTTATCATCTTTCTATTTGAGTTGTTTACACACCACAATTCCACATTATAATCTTCTGTGTTTCTCTGTGTGCTTACTATTACCAGTGAATTTTACATCTTCAGATGATTTCTTCTTACTCATTAGCATCCTTTTCTGTCCGATTGAAGAACTCTCTTGAGCATTTCTTGTAGGACAGGTCTGGTATTGATGAAATCCCTCAGCTTTTGTTTGCCTGGGAAGGTCTTTATTTCTCCTTCATGTTTAAAGGATATTTTCACTGGCTATACTATTCTAGGGTAAAAGTTCTTTTCCTTCAGTATTTTAAATATGTCATGCGACTGTCTTCTGACCTGCAAGGTTTCCACCAAAAAGTCTGCTGCTAGATGTATTTGAGTACCATTTTATGTTAGTTGCTTCTTTTCTCTTGCTGCTTTTAGGATCATTTCTTTATCATTGATTATTCCAAGTTTTATTGTGAAATGCCTCAAGGCATTTAATAATAAATAAGTCTTCCTTCGTTTAAATTATCTAGGTGTTCTATAACCTTCTTATACTTGAATACTGATGTTTTTCTCCAGGTTTGGGACGTTCTCTGATACTATTCCTTTGAGTAAATTTTCAAACCCTATCTCTTTCTCTACCTCAACTTTAAGGCCAATTGCTTTTTTGAGGCTATTTTCTTTCTCCTTTTTTCTTTTCTTTTCTTTTCTTTTGAGACAGGGTCTGGCTCTGTTGTTCAGGCTGGAGTGCAGTGGCAGGATCATGACTCACTGACTCACTGCAACCTCCACCTCCTAGGCTCAAGACATTCTCACACCTCAGCCTCCTGAGTAGCTTGGGTTATGGACATTCATCACCATACCTGGCTAATTTTTGTGTAAATTTGTGTAATTTTTGTGTATTATTTTGTGTGCGTGTGTGTATGTGTGTGTATGTGTGTGTATATATGTGTGTGTATGTGTGTGTGTGTATATATATATATATATATATAAACACATAAATTAGCCACACAAAAATTAGCCAGGTATGGTAATGCATGTCTGTAGAATTATATATGCATATTCTAGTTTTTTGGTAGAGATGGGGTTTTGTCTTTTTGCCTGGTTGCCCAGACTGGTCTTGAACTCCTGAGCTCAAGAAATCTGTCCTCCTTGGCCTCCTAACATGCTAGGATTACAGGCAAAGAGCTGTATTCAAGATTTACATACTAGATTTTGTAGACATGCTTCATTATTTGTTTTTCTCTTTTGTCTCCTCTAATTATGTATTTTCCAGTAGCCTTTCATCAAGTCCACTAGTTATTTCTTCTGCTTGATCAATTCTGTTATTAATAGACTCTGATGCATTTTGTAGTATGCCAATTGCATTTTTTCACTCTGGAATTTCTGCTTGATTCTTTTTATTATCTCAATCTCTTTGTTAAATTTATCTGAAAGAATTCTGAATTCCCTTTTTGTGTTGTCTTGAATTTCTTTAAGTTTCCTCACAATAGCTATTTTGAATTCTCTGTCTGAAAGGTCACATATCTCTGTTTTTCCAATATTGGTCCCTGATGTTTTATTTAGTTCATTTGATGGGTCATATTTTCTGGATGGTCTTGATGTAGATGTTCATTGGTGCCTGGGCATTAAAGAGTTAGATATTTAGTTTAGTCTTCACAATCTGGGTTTGTTTATGCCCATCCTTCTTGGGAACATTTTCCAGGTATTCAAAGAGACTTGGGCACCAAAGCCAGTAACACTGTGGTTTTTTCGGATTCTTAGAGGTAGCATCTTGGTGATCTTGGATAAGAGCTGGAAGAATTATCTGGATTGCCAGGCAGAAACTTTTTTTTCCCTCTTACTTTATCCAAAACTAATGGAGTCTCTCTCTCTATGCTGAGTCACCTGGAACTGAGGGTGTGGTGATGCAAGCCCCCCTGTAGCCACCAGCACTGGGCATGTGCTGAGTCAGACCTGAAGCCGGCACAGCACTGGGTCTCACGCATTGCCTGCTATAACCACTCCAGCTACTATCTATTTTCACTCAAGGTCCTAGGCTCTACAGTCAGTAGGTGGGGAAACCAGCCAGGTTTTTGTTCTTCCCATTTAGGGTGGTGAGTTCCCCCAAGCCCTGTGTGGGTCCAGAGATGCTGTCTGGGAGCCAGGGATTGGAGTCAAAAATCTTGGAAATTTACCCGATATTTCATTCTACTGCAACTAAGCTGGCACTGAAACAACAATATAAAGTTCTTCCCACTCTTTTCTCTCTTTTCCACAGGCAGAGGAGCCTCTTGCTGTGGCCACCACTGCCTTCAGCCCATAAGCAAGTTTTTCCAGGCTACCTCCGATGATCACTTAAAGCTCAATGGCTCTTCATTCAGCTTGTGGTGAGTGCTGCCAGGCCTGAGACTCCCACTTAAGGGTAGTGGGACTCCTCTCTGGCCCAGGGCAGGTCTAGAAATGCTGTCCAAGAGCTTAGGCATGGACTCAAAGACCCCAAGAGCCTGCTTGTTTCTCTGTCCCACTGTGGCCAAGCTGGTACCTAAGATGCAAGACAAAGTTCCCTTTACTTTTCTCTCTGCTTTTCTCAAACAGAAGGGGTCTCTCCCTGTAGCCACCAAAGCTGGGAATGTGCTGGGTCACACCTGAATCCAGCATGTCTAAGAGCCCAGTGACCACAGTATACTACTACCTGGGTATTGCTTCTGGTTATTCAGGGCCCAAGAGTTCTCTAGACAGCAGGTAGTGAATCCTGCCAGTCCTGGGTCCTCTTCCAGGCTGAAGCTTCCCCTTTGGCTCAAGGTGTGTCTGGAAATGTCACCTAGTAGCTAAGGCCTGGAACAGGTATCTCATGACTCTGCACAATACCCTATCCTACTGTGGCTGAGATGGTATCCAAGATGTAAGCCCTCTTTGCTCTTCATTCTCCTCACCTTAAGTAGCAAGCTGACCTGCCTTGGACATGGCACAAGCACTGCTTTATGTGTTCCATCCGATGTCTCCCTAGGTCATGTGCCATCCTAGTACACTGACTCTAAGTCCAGGTTAGCACTAAGAGTTACCAAGAAGTTCAGTCCTTGTGTCATAGACTGCCTTTCAAGTTTACTTGGAACCCCAGAGCACTTCAGCCTGCTGTGGTGAGGCATGCTGAGAAACTGAAGTTCAAAGTACTGGGCTGGGTGATTCTTTTCTGGCTAGGTGAGGTCCAAATGCTCCCTCTTACATGGGTGCTGGCTGAGCCCAGCACAGCTTTGCTCTCTGCTATGACAGGGCAGCACTGAATTCAATGTAAAGTCCTCCAGTTGCTGTGGTCTCCCTCCTTCAAGTGCACAGACTCTCTCCCAACAGCATGACTGCTGCCAGAGGAATTACTAATTCCCCTGTAGGAGATTCAGGACTGTCTGTCTTACTTTCTTCAGTGACATGAAGTTCAAACCAGGTAGTCTAATTGCTCACCAGATTTTTGGCTCTCGTGATGGTTCTTTTCTGTGTGCAGATAGTTGTTAAAATTTGGTGTTACTGTCGGGATGAACAGTGTAGACTTCTATTCCACAATCTTGCTCTGCCCGCTTCCTGCCCGCAGTTGAGATTCTTGCATTTTTGGGTGATAGTTGTATTAAATTTGAAAAAAATGTACTTATGATTATTTCAAATAATTTTGCTATCCTGTCTTTGCCCTTCATGGGCTACAAGTTGAAGTACATTAAGTTACTTGAAATTTTCCCAGAGCTCACTTGTGCTCTGTTCATTGAAAATTGTTTCTAAAAATTGGAATGACTTCAAACTCTATCCAAGCAATGCTGTAATCAAAGAGAAGATAAAAAACAAATAGGAGGATGTCAAGAAAATAATCATAACTTGGTATATATCAGTCTATGGTCAGTACAAATTTACTAAGAAGAAAATAGAATAAAAATAGTTTTATTATATTGGGGTCAGAGAATGGCTTAGAGTTTTAAACTATTTGTATATTTTAGAACGTATTTAATTTTCTGGCCTATAATACACGGAAAATTTAAAAAACATATATGTACCATAGAAACTTGAACAATAGATAATATTGTTTCTTACATTTTATACTTGTCTATACTTAGAAACAGGCTTACTTCACAGTCTTCTTTAGATTATCTGATTCCTCCCTATTAGTTTGTTTTCACGCTGCTAATAAAGACATACCCAAGGCTGTGTAATTTATAAGGGAAAGAGGTTTAATGGACTCATAGTTCCACATCACTTGGGAGGCCTTACATGGCTGCACGTCTTACATGGCTGCACGTCTTACATGGCAGCAGGCAAGCGGGCATGTGAGTGGGAACTTCTCTTTATAAAACCATCAAATCTGATGAGACTTATTAACTATCATGAGAACAGCACGGGAAAAACACACCCCCATCATTCAATTACCTCCCACTGGGTGTCTCCCATGATATGTGGTGATTATGGGAGCTACAATTCAAGACGAAATTTGGGTGGGGACACAGCCAAACCATATTGTACTTATTTTCCACAATATGGTGTGTCATAAATTGAGAATATTATGTTAAAGTCTACTATTACTATTTATTTCTGTGGATTTTTTTCTTTATGTCCTATAGTTTCTTTTAAGTGTTTGTTATTCTGCTTGTCATAGAAACATTCATGTGATTTGTCTCTGTTTGTTGTATCTGTGTTTATTTAGAAGCTATTCACTTTTGTCCTTTTACTTTTGTGCCTTGATATCGTATAGTAACATACCACTTATCTCTTTACATGATATTTATGATATTTTAAAATTTTGTCTTTTTTTCAAGGCTGCATATCACAGATAAATGTTATTTAGACGTTTATAGTTAACTGTATGCTTAGTTGGAATCGATGTCAACATCAGTCTTTATATCTTAAGTTTTAAATAAGTTTCTCATTTTGTTTCACATTTTATTTTGCTGTTTTATCTTTCAAGATGTATTTTAAAAAGATCTCACTAGCACCATACTTTCTGCATTTGGAATATTTTATTGTTGCCTTTATACTTAAATGTTAGCCTGACTGAGTAAAGAATATTTGGGCCTCATTCTGTTTTCTTCACCACTTCATTCTTCATTATTTTATTGCAGAATTTATCAATCTCAGAACTATGGTATTTTGGTCTAGATAATTCTTTACTATGAGGGGCTATCCTGTGCATTACAGAATGTTTAGTAGCATCCCTGGCTTCTACCCACTAGATGTCAATGGCACCTAACCCCAGTTGTGACAACCAGAATGTCCTTAGATGTTGCCAGTGTTCCTGAGTGAAGTGTCCCTGGTTCAACCAATGATCTATTATGTAATGAAATCTAGTGTGACTGATGAGGAACCTGAGGTCAAGCTGCTTTCTTATTTTTCTGCATTGATTATGATGTGCATCCTTTTAAACTGTGTGGTGAAATCTTTCGTCATTCTTAACTTTTACTAGTTTAGGCAGTATATGTCTCAGACATGGTGGAATTTTCCAGATTTTTTCCCTTATGCTTTTTTCCCTTTTTTCACATATGCTTTTTTTGTTTCACAGATTTATATCTTCCTTTGATTTTTTTCTTCTATTAAATATTTAAATTAGTATTTTTCTCCTTTATGTTTTCTTCTTCTTCTTTTTTTTTTTTTTCTTGATAATACCTGTCATGCCTATGTTGGACTTAAATTACCTGACTTTCATAGCTATACTTTTACCTCTATTGAAATTCATCTTTTATCTTCTTTCCTTTGATGTGTGTTCCTGTGATTTACAAAGCATATTGCTTGCTGAAATCCTAAGGTAGTCTGAACTCTTGGAATATAGTTACATATCTTAAATATATAACTTTATGAGTATTACTTTAGCTAATTTAGTGGTGTGTGTGTGTGTGTTTAAAAATTTTAACAACTATAAACTTGGTTTTAAGTTATTGTTTTACATCTTTTATCTGCTGTATTTCCTGTAGAATGTTTTTGAAAGTTAAAACACACCGGGTACAGTGGCTTGCATCTATAACCCCATCACTTTTGGAGACCAAGGTGGGAGGATTGCTTAAGCCCAGGAGTTCAAGACCAGCCCTGGAAACATAGCAATACCTCATCTCTACAATTTTTTTTAATAATCTGCCTGACAGGGTGTTGCACACCTGTAGTTCTAGGTACTCCAGAGGCTAGGGTGGGAGGATCACTTGAATCTGGTAGTTCTAGGCTGCAGTGAGCCATACTCATCTCCCACTGCACTCAAGTCTGGGCAAGAGAGAAAGACTCTGTCTTAAAAAAAAAAAAATGAAATCATTGTTGAGAGAAGGAAAATGAGTATCTGTTCCAATCATCTTTCAACTCTGATCTCCTTGTGTGGGATACAGCAATTCCCCCAGGATTTTTGTTTTGTTTTGTTTTGAAGTATTAGAAACTAAAGAGTTGATATTAAAAAACTATTGAAAACTTTTTCAGTACTGTACTTGATTATTGAAATAATATTGTCAACTTTTACAATCACAAAAATAATTTAAAAAAATTTTTTATTATTATACTCTAAGTTCTGGGGTACATGTGCACAACGTGCAGGTTTGTTACATAGGTATACATGTGTCATGTTGGTTTGCTGCACCTACCAACTCATCATTGACGTTAGGTATTTCTCGTAATGCTATCCCTCCCCCAGCCCCCCACCACCCCTCAGTGTGTGATATTTCCCTCCCTGTGTCCATGTGTTCTCATTGTTCAACTCCCACTTATGAGTGAGAACATGCGGTGTTTGGTTTTCTCTTCTTGTGTTACTTTGCTGAGAATGATGTTTTCCAGTTTCACCCATGTCCTTGCAAAAGACATAAACTCAAAAATAATTTTTTAAAATAACCGTATGCATTGAACTTTCTCCTTGGTTATTGTCCCACAACAACTTAGCAAGGTATTAAATATTTTTTTTTTTTTGTTACATAGATAAGAAAATGAGGGGCAAAGAGTTCACAACACTAGTAAGGCAGAGAATTTCATCTTTCTGAATCTTTTTTTCCCCACAAGATTGAAAAAATGAACAACTTTCTAAATATTATAACCAAGCAGCTTGCAATTATATTATTTAAAATTTTAAATTAATGAAGTTAATAGCGACTATTTTAGGAGTCACAGATTTTAAGGCAGGAATACTTTTGTCTGTAACAACCAGTGAATTTCAGTGGACTCAGAAAAATATAGAGAAGGTATCATTTGGAAAAAAAAGTCCTATGTATGTAATAATTCAATACATTTATTTTTATAAACAGGTCATGTAAAATGTAATGAATACTAATAATGTTCCTACATGTTCATTTCTATTTCTTTATCTATATCTATTTCTGTTTTTAGCTTTATCTCAGTCTCTAATCTACATCCGTGTTGAAACCTACATTTTTTGGTTGTTCTGTATGCATACATTTTCTTTGGTAATTCTGCTGGATGATTATACATCTCCCACATTGTTCTACTTCTGTCCTTCAGATAATTCTCTGAACAGCGACAATAGAAAGATATTAAGAGAGGTGTTTGATTCTACTATAGTTTATCTATGAAAGCAGCCCATAAAAGAACTCGGAGAAAACCCCTGGGAAGCATTATTCTTATTTTTCCTAAATTTGCTTTTAATTTTTATGGATACATAATAGTTGTACATAGTACTTTTCCAACTAAGTCTAAGATACTAAAATCTTTATAGAGCAACATTTATAATTACTTTTATGCAAATCATCTCCTTATTTTTTAGTTTATTAATTTTCCAGGCATTAATAAGCTTCATGATTTATAAATGAAATGCTGCTCTGTTCTTGAAAGAGATAGTATGGTGTGAAATATATGAAACAAGTGAAATAAAAGTTATCTTGGTTTTAGTTCTAGCAGTCTTTGGATAGGTTTCATGTTTTCAGTAGTATTCAGTTATTGCAGTATAATCTTGTATATTTTAAAAAGTCTGTTTATTTTGGAAGTTTGTTATTTCTGTTTTAGCGTAGGAGCTATGTTAACAGTAATGATCTTGTTCCCCCCACCCATTATTTTTTCCTGGCTTTGTTTCTTTTACTTCATTCACCTAATGATAGTGTCATTGCTCTAGAATGAATACAATAAATGACAACAAATACTAAATATTTATTATGGATGTCCATAATATTCATTTTTAATCACAAGTAGCAGATGTGTAAATCTAGACAATTAATTCATAAAAAATATTTAGTTATTTCCCTTCCAATTTAGACAGGGAGCAACCAAGAGAACAAAGAATAATTTTACATAAAAATTAATGAGACACAAAGAATCTATCATTCTTTTTGCTGCAAGGACAAAATTTGCCATGGAATATTGAACAGAGCAGTTTGTAGGAATATATGAGGCCAATGTTTATCTGCAGTCTTTTACATTTGAAACTAGATTTTTATCCATAATTCTCATTATACAGAACTAGAAGTTAAAGTCAAGCAGTGCAATTTGTGATGGTTTGACTCTTTCAATGGCAATATTTTGCAGGTTTGGTAGTAATTAAATGAGAATTACTTAGAAATATTCTAATTAGCTACAGTTTTAAATTACTTAGAAAACCTGTAATAATCCGTTGACACAGGTCAGTGTTATTCTTATTTTACACATTATTAATGGAACAAGAGAAAAGTTAATAAGCATAGTCATAGTGGAGATTCAGCTGCAAAATTATTATCTGTCTTTTATTTATATAAATAGATAAGAAAGATGATAAATTAAAGAATATATGTGTTTATTACATATGTACATATGCATACGTATATAATATTGTTTTCCAAATTTCAAATCAAAATTTAGTAATTATTGTCACTCTAATGAGCCACAGTTCATACATACATTGACTCAAAATAATTTTAATGACAAAATGAATATTGAGCAGCATGACTAATGAAACATTACAACATTGAACATTTTCTTTCTAATCTCTTTTTTGTTGTTGTTTGGTTTGACTTCCATAGTAAACAGATTTCTTTACAGGAAAACTTAAGAGTTTCTTAAGTGCAATTTTTATTATTATTGTTTTTGCAGAATATTGCCTACTTATTCTGAAAAATATGAGAAAAAAAGAGATGAGGATATATAGCTTTGGAATAACTATGGGTCCTTATCCAATAAGTCACCACAGATACCTTGACTCGTTTTGATGACAGTTTCCTCTCTTATGTGATTATAAACACTTCAAGATACAAGTTGAGTAACACAACCATATTGAATATGAAAAATGTGTACTAGAGAGATGTTACAAATGTTACAGTAGCATATTCACATATAAAGAAAGACAATGCAGATAATTTTCTTAGTAAAGAACATGTATGAGTACACTATATTCTACTGTGTTGCATATTTTGGTTTGGTTTGTTTTTCTTCATTTTAGTAAACTAGGAAAAACAATTTCAAGGTCATTGTCAATTAAGACAAACAGCTATTTCCTCCTATAATTTAAATGTAGGGTTATCAAGAACCGCACTGTATATTATATTAACCTGCCTTTTCAAATACACAATATATTCTGGTTGGTTGTAACAGTATGGGTTATGTTATTTTTCAACTTGAAACATCATAAAAAATCATATTTATACATAGAGAACAAACTGAGCAAAGAAATATTTGATACAAAACTACTGATGTAGGTTAAAGTGAGCATAGGAGCTAAATATAAAGATAGAATACAGATAGAAATAGATACAAATATATAGTTATATTTGTAATAGTTATCTTCATGATAACATGACATCTTGAAAAATACTTCTTGAATTTGCTACTTTGAATTAAGTAATTACTTCTTTCATGGCAAATTAAATATAGTCACTAAAGCATGTATATTTGATAAAGAGACATTGTATCATTTGGAGTATTGGTATTGCTGGGATACCCCATAACCACCAAACCTCAGTCCCTAAAAATAGCAAAAGCTTAATTTTTGCTTATGCTACATGTCCAACATGGGTTAGATAGAAACATCTGCTGTATCACATTCTCATTTAAGAAATCCAGGATGAGGGAGAGTCTGTTTCGGTGCTTTCATGACTGCCAAGGCAGCAAAAATAACATGTGAGAAATTGTTTACTGATTTGTAAGTCTTCCACTTCAAAGTGACATGTGCTACTTCCACTTACAATGCATTGGTCAATAAAAGTCATGTGGTCACTTTCAACTTCAAGTGGGCAGGTACATGAATCTGGGAGGAAGAAACAGAATTTATTTGTAATGACAACACTAATGACTCTAATGACTCTTTTAGCCTATCCTTTAAGTGACAAGTAGTTCTCATTGAAAAATATATGCACTCCTTTCCATTGGAAGGAACCCCACTCAATCGTAACATGAGGCACAAATACTAATCATTTTGCACTTGTGGGGAACATACTTTCTTTAGCAAATAATAATACACAGTGGACACTACATCAGCTTATCTCTTGACAGATTTACTAATTAAAAACGCAAGCTATCGGTTCTCATTCCTCCAATATACAATGGGATAACAGACATAGGATGGTCATACCAAAAATATCATAAAGAAAATGATGTATAATGAATAGTAGCCATATTCACTAGTATACAACAATTCTGAAATCCTTGTGGGTAGATCTTTTGAGAGCAATACCGTGGGTGCTCATTAACGTTCCTTAGTAGGACTTGGTTTTATTACCAGGCTGTAGATCTTTGTTTTATTGTTCTCTGTGGCCTCAGTTCCTCCCTATAAGAGATTATCCTACTTGGCCTCTCTGCTTTTCTTGGAGGTGCTGAGCATCTTTCTCCGTCTACTACCTGCCCATGGATGAGTCAGGAAACAAGGATTATTTCCTTAAATCCTCATAGAATGTTTTGAACAAGGTCAGTTATTTTTTTTGACATACAACTCTCCTAACTGATTTGATTGTAGTCACTTCCATATGACAACAGCCATGTACATAGTTAATTTTCTGGAATTATTTCTTAGATTTTTATGTAGTTCCATATATTCCTCTCTTGCTCTTTCTTTTCTTCCCTTACTCATCTTTCTCTAATACCTTAATTATAAAAATCTTGGGCTTTTTGTAAATTTAGTCTTTTTTTCTTAATTGAAATGTTCCTCAGCACCCCATAATTGGACTTTTACTCTGAGACACCTAATCAGTAGGTAGAATAAATGGAATAATATCTCTGATCATGGATTAGGAGATTTAATATTGTTGTCTATACTATTAAAAGTGATATACAGATTCAATGCAAGCTGTTTTCAGAAGCTCAATGACAGTTTTTACAGAAATAGAAGAAACAATTCTAAAATTTATATGGAACCACAAAGGACTTCAAATAGCCAAAGCCGTCTGGAGCAAAAAGAACAAAGTTGGAGGCATTACACTTCCTGATTTCAAAATATGTTACAAAGCTACAGAATTTAAAACAGCATGGTACTTGTATTAAGATAGATATATTGCCAATAGAGCAGAATAGAAAGCCAAGAAATAAGCCCATGCATGTATCATCAAGTGATCTTCAACAAGGTCACCAAGAATACACAATGGAGAAAGGATAATCTCTTCAACAAATGGTGTTGGGAGAACTTGATATTCACATGCAAAAGAATGATATTAACTCAAAATGGATTAAAGACTTAAACAAGGACCTGAAACTGTAAAACTTTTAGAAGAAAACCTAATAAATGCACCATGATGTTGATCTTGGCAGTGATTTCTAGGCTATAACACCAAAAGCACAGGCAATAATAGCAAAAAGTGTACAACTGGGATGTCATCAAACTGAGAAGCTTCTGTACAACAAATGAAACTATTAACAGAGTGAAAGGCAGCCTATGGAATGGGAGAAAAATATTTACAATCCACATATCTGCTCTGGGACTAATATCCAAAATGTAGAAGAAACTCCCACAACTCAATAGCAAAAACTAACAAATAACCCAGTTTAAAAATGGACAAAAGACTTGACTAGATATTCCTCCAAAAAAGACATACCAATTGCCAACAAATATATGAAAAGATATTCAACATCACTAATCATGAGAAAAATGTCAATCAAAACCACAGCGAGATATCATCTCACATCTGTTCTGATGTTCAGTATAAAAAATAGGTAAGTGTTGATGAAAATGTAGAGAATATTCAGTGCTAATACACTACTGGTGAGAATGTGAAATGGTGCAACCCCTATGGAAAATGATATGGAATTTCCTCAAAAATTAGAAATAAAATTACAGTATGCATTTCCACTTCTGGGAATTTATCCAAAATAATTAAAACCAGGATGTCAAACACGTATATGTACCTTCATATTTACTTTATTTACAACATTATTATTTATTTACAACATTATTGCAACATTATTTACAATAGCCAAGATAAAGAAACAATCTAAATGTCCCTTGATTTGTGAGTGCATAGGTATATACATACAATGGAATATTTCAGTGATTAAAAGAAGAAAATCCTGCCATATACAACATGTATCAACTCTGAGATGATAATGCAAAATAGGATAAACAAATCACAAAAGGACAAATATTGCATGATTCCACTTATGTGAGGGTCCTAACACATTGAAACTCATAGAAGCAGAGAGCAGAATGGTGGTTGTCAGGTGCTGAGGCTAGGGGAAAATGGGGATTTGCTGTTCAATCAGTGTGAAGATTCAATTATGCAAGATCAATAAGTTCTAGAGGTTGGCTGTAGTACATCATTGTGCTTATAGTTAACAATATTGTATTGTACACTAATTTTAAGAGGATAAATCTCCTGTTATTTGTTTTTACCACAGTGAGAATACAAAGCAAAACAAAGTTAAAAATTAGGGGCCAAATTTTCCCTCTTAGCCTTGACATTTCTTAGCCTGTTAAAATCTATTTTCTGCTAAACAAAAGGAAGAATTGTTTTTTTCTTTTTAGCTACTTATTCAGCCTTTTTTTTTTTTTTTTTTTTACTTCAACATCACTTAAATATTTCTGTGTCTATTGAAAAACCAGTGCATACAATGAGTGTGCATATAATTTGATGGTGACCTCTTGCACTGGACTGATCAGTAAGACTGACTTTCCTGAAGTTTGCTGTTGAGGAAGGTCCTTCCTTTTTTACTCATTCATGGGCACTGCTCTTGAAAAATGTATAACCATGTGGGTCATTTCTATGTTTCAGTGTAAAACAAGAATTTCTCCCCAAATTTTAGAGATTAATTCCAATATGTACAATAAAAGTAACCTTCAGTCTATTCTTCTAGTCTAATCATGCAGCTACAATTAAAGTCAGAGCCTAACAGAATTGTAAGGATAGAGTGTTTGGACATTTTCCAAGTGCCCACTTACTTTCTGTTCTTACTTTGGTTTTGCCATTTAGAGCTCATAAATAGGGTGAATCCAGACAAGACTCTTAATTCCTCTTTCTCTAGAACAAGAATCAGAAAACGTTTTCTTTATAGGGCCAAATAGTACGTATTTTTGGCTCTGTGAATCCTATAGTATCAGTCCCAACTGCTCAGCAGCAATGTGGTTCTGCAAAAGCAGCATAGGCAAGATGTGAACAAATGACCATGGCTATAAACAAAATAAAATAATACCTTATTTACAAAAATAAGTGGTGGGCCTCATTTGACTCATGGGCAGTAGTTTGGCAACCCACACTCTAGACCTGTGCTGTTCAGTAAGTCAGCCTTTAGACACACGCCTGTTTATATTTAAATGTAATTAAAATAACATTAAACATTTTAGTTCTCAGTCATCCTCACCATATTTCACGTGCTTAATAGTCACGTGTGGCTAGCAACTCTCTATTGGGTTGTGCATTAGAACATTTTCATCATCACAGAACTTTCTATTGGGCATCTCTGTGGTCTAGACCAACTTAGTTGAAATTCTTTAGCAGGCTCTATGCTATGCACTGAATTCTTGCAATAACCACGATTTCACCGGAAGATATTATGTACAGCTGCAGTTGACCATATTGTTTGGACTTATATTGAAGTTGCTGTCATTGACTCCAGTATTTAAGGAACCAGAAATAAATTCTAAATACATCAATTGCCCTGGAGTAAGAGGATCTCTTATACTCCCCACTATATACCTGAGTGTTTACCTTAGTTTCTTAGAAAAGAAAGTTCTAAATTCCTATGAAGTAAATATGAAAGTCTTAATGGCAATTAATTCTCTCTAGAGTGCTTGGTCAGACATTATTTTAAGCTCTTTCAATGCTTTTTTTTTTTTAAGACTAAACTATGCCATAGTTTTGGTTAGTGCCAAAGATTCTGATTCACAATGTTTTCTTGAATTGAAATATGATTGCCTCCTGACTTTTCACTGTCATGGCTTATCCTCTCAAGTAGATACCTTTCACACTGATTTTTGGGAAAACCTTGTCAGGGTAATAAAACTTCAGTCTGGTTCCAGCAAACATGCCAGAATTTAGACCTCCGAATGAATGCCCTCCATGCCAGAAAAAAGTCAGCTCGGAAGCTATGCATTTATTTCAATGATGCTGCCATTATTTTTAAGGTTTTAGAATTAGACTGTAGGAATTGCCTTCACAACATAAATAACTTATATTTTAGAAAGTACTCAATGCTCCTTAAATTATGATGGGGTTACATCCTTCTAAACTCATCGAAATTTGAAAATATTGTAAATCAAAACTGAATTTAATAAACCTAGCCTACCAAACATCATAGCTTCGTCTAGCCTACCTTAAACATGCTCAGTTATTTACATTTGGCTACAGCTGGGAAAAATCATCTAATAAGAAGTCTATTTTATAATAAAGAGTTGAATATCTTGTGTAATTTATTGCATACTATACTGAGAATGTAAAACAAAATAATTATATGGGTACTCAAAGTATGTTTTCTATGGAATGTGTATTTGTTTTACACCATCATAAAGTCAAAAAATCTTAAGTTGAACCATGGTAAGTCAAGGACCATCTCTATTCAGCATTTGCTGACTAGTACATTACACTTACATAGTGCATAGGCTGTTCAAACATGAGAAAGAAACAGTTTTTAATTCTTAAGGAGCTTGCATGGTAGGACAAATAGACACCTACTACCAAAACTGCAATGAAAGTAATAAATTTAGGCAATAGTAAAAATAGTAACCCAAAGTCATTCATTGAACAGGAAAATGGCAAATCCTAACATATACTTTGGTATGAAAATATGAGGTGTAACTACAGTATTAGTGCTTTGGCTCTGAAAATGATTCAAAACATTCAATAGTGTAATAGCCAAGTGACATGAAATCCTTCTAAGTAATCACCTAGAAAAACCTGTCTAATTTACATGTTGCATAGCCTTTGCATATTTGTATTAAGGTGTATCATTATAATTTTGAATATATTAAAGTGGCATCCTTGTGTAGGGTAAATACCTGAGATTCACTGTCTCATAGACATGGAAAACTAGGACATAGACACACAAAGAGTGAGGTTCAGAGTGGAAGTTTAATAGGTGAAAGAAAGAGAAAAGCTCTCTCTTGCAGACAGAGGGGTCCTGAACGGGTTTCCACTTCTGCAGTGAAATAAGGACGTTTTGTAGATGAACTTGAAGAGATAATGACTGATATACATAGGGTTCCAAAGATCAGTTCAATCAGGTGTGCCATTTACATAGCATGTGAAAAGCTGGCTGCCCCACTCTAATCTTTTATTATGGAGATGGGTTCTCCACCTGGCTGGTGCCATGTTGCCTGGTTTGGTATGGTACACATGGTGACAAAGAAAAGGAAAAAATGGAGCCTCCATGTTGAACATGCCTGGCCTCCAGGTAGCCCTTTTCTATTGGCAAGCTGTTGGCCTTCACTCGTGCAAGCTTCCAGCTTGTTATCTATGTCTGCAGCTCAATTTTTTAGGCTGCTCTTTGTTAGAAAAGAAATGATTTTGGAGCTGTTTTTTGTTAAAGGGAAGCCTTGCTGAGGACTCTTTTACCCTCACTATCTGCCTAAATAATTTTTTTCCAACTCCTGTATTGAGTAATACATGAACAAACAAAAATCATCACGTTATACCTTGAACATTTTCTGTATCAGACAACTGGAATTATTGCTTTTAAAATTATTTTCAACATATCACAAACTGGACAGTTTTTTAAGGGTTAAATAGCTGCTGGAATAATTGATTGAACAGTACAAGGAAAGACGATATAATACATATATGGACACACATTAGAAGAAACAGGATGAGAAGATGGCAGACAGGATGCAGGACTAGCTTGAAGCTCCTGCTCGGACAGACAGAACAGTGTGTGGAGACTCACATCATGAACATTTGCTCAAAGACCTACCACAGGAGCATACCTGGAAAGTTGAGAGAATCCACAGATCCTTTGAAGGAACTGGATTGTTGCTGCAGGCTCACTGAGATGCCAAAAAAACTGAGTCACCTTGCTTTCCCAGCTGGGAGACTGGTAGTCTGGGATAAGTTTTCAGCCCTGATCACCAACTGCTTGGAAATAGACTCATTGATGTTCGGAGGGCAAAGAGGGAGTGAGACAACCCTTTAGGACTGTGGGCTGCATGGGAATGAGGTGAGGCCTGTGACTGCCGGGTTTGCCTTACTTCCCTGGTGCATTAGTTCATTTTCATGCTGCTGATAATGACATAACTGAGACTGGGAAGAAAAAGAGGTTTAATTAGACTTACAGTTCCACATGGCTGGGGAGGCCTCAGAATCATAACAGAAGGTGAAAGGCACTTCTTACATGGCAGTGACGAGAGAATAAGGAAGAAGCAAAATCAGAAACCCTGATAAACATGAGACTTATTCACTACATGAGAACAGCATGGGAAAGACCAGCCCCTATGATTCAATTACCTCCCCCTGGGTTCCTCCCACAATAGGTGGGAATTCTGGGAGACACAATTTGAGTTGAGATTTTGGTGGGGACACAGTCAAACCATATCATTCCCCACCTGGCCCCTCCAAATCTCATGGCCTCACATTTCAAAACCATTCATGCCTTCCCAACAGTCCCCAAAAATCTTAACTCATTTCAGCATTAACCCAAAAGTTCACAGTACAGACTTTCATCTTAAACAAGGCAAGTCCCTTCTGCCGATGAGCCTGTAAAATCAAAAGCATGCTAGTTATCTTCCTACAAGCTAGATGCAATGGGGGTACAGGTATTGGGTAAATACAACCATTCCAAATGGGAGAAATTGGCCAAAACAAAGGGATTACAAGGCCCATGCAAGTCCAAAATCCAATGGGACAGTCAAATTTTAAAGCTCCAAAATGATCTACTTTGACTCCAGGTCTCACATCCAGGTCACGCTGATGTAAGAGATGGGTTCCCATGGTCTTGGGCAGCTCTGACCCTGTGGCTTTGCAGGCTACAACCTCCTTCTCAGCTGCTTTCGCAGGCAGGCATTGAGTGTCTGCGACTTTTCCAGGCAAACGGTACAAGCTGCCAGTGGACCTACCATTCTGGGGTCTGGAGGATGGTGGCCCTTCTCTCACAGCTCCACTAGGTAGTGCCCTAGTAGAGACTCTGTGTGGGGGCTCCAATCCCACATTTTCCTTTCATACTGCCCTAGCAGAGGTTCTCCATGAGGGCCTTACCCCTGAAGCAAACTTTTGCCTGGGCAACCAGGCATTTCCATACATCTTCTGAAATCTAGGCGGGGGTTTCAAACCTCAGTTCTTGACTTCTGTGTACCTGCCCACTCAACATCATGTGGAAGCTGCCAAGGCTTGGGGCTTCCACCCTCTGAAGCCACATGAGGTGTACATGAGCCCCTTTCAGCCATGGCTGGAGCAGCTGGAACATAGGGCACCAAGTCCCTAGGCTGCACACAGCATGGGGACCCCGGGCCTGGCCCACAAAACCACTTCTTCCTCCTGGGCCTCCAGGCCTGTGATGGGAGTGGCTGCCCTGAAGGTCTCTGACATGGAGACATTTTCACCATGTTCTTAGGGATTAACATTAGGCTCCTTGCTACTTATGCAAATTTCTGCAGGCAGCTTGAATTTCTCCTCAAAAAATGGGTTTTTCTTTTCTTCTGCACCATCAGGCTGCAAAGTTTCTGAGCTTTTATGTTCTGTTTCCCTTTTAAAATGGAATGCTTTTAACAGCACCCAAGTCACCTTTTGAATGCTTTGCTGCTTAGAAATTTCTTTTGCCAGATACCCTAAATCATGTCTCTCAATACCAAAGTTCCACAGATCTCTACGCCAGGGGAAAAATGCCACCAGGCTCTTTAGTAAAACATAACAGGAGTCACCTTTGCTCCAGTTCTCAACAGTTCCTCATCTCCATCTAAGACCACTTCAGCCTGGACTTCATATCACTATGAGCACTTTTGTCAAAGCCATTCAACAAGTCTTTAGGAGGCTCCAAACTTTCCCACATTTTCTCATCTTCTTTTGAGCCCTCCAAACTGTTCCAACCTCTGCCTGTTACCCAGTTTCAAAGTCGCTTCAACATTTTCAGGTAGCTTTTCACCAATGCCCTACTATACTGGTACCAACTTACTGTATTAGTTCATTTTCATGCTGCTGATAAATACACACCTGAGACTGGGAAGAAAAAGAGATTTAATTGGACTTACAGTTCCACATGGCTGGGGAGGCCTCAGAATCATGGCTGAAGGTGAAAGACACTTCTTACATGGTGGCGGCAAGAGAAGAATGAGGAAGAATCAAAAGCAGAAACCCTGATAAACCTATCAGATCTCATGAGACTTATTCACTATTACAAGACTAGCATGGAAAAGACCAGCACCTATTATTCAATTACCTGCCCCTGAATCCCTCCCACAACACATGGGAATTCTGGGAGATACAATTCAAGTTGAGGTTTCAGTGGGGACACAGCCAAACCATGTCACCTGGTGACCTGTACGACTGAGCAGAGGCAGCCATAATCCTCCTGGGAACATAACTCTATTGGCCTGGGAACCACACCCCCCATCCCCCACAGCAGTCACAGCAAGCCCTGCCCAAGGAGAGTTCGAGCTCAGACATACCTATCCATGCCCTCACTCAGTGGAGTAGGGCTGAGACTGGGGTTGGGTCTTCTATGGCAGATGGAAGTCAGGGGTGGAGGCCCTGGTGGTCTTACTCTACTTGCCTTGGTTGCCAAAGACAAAGGACATAACTTCTTGGGAGCTCTATGCCCTGCACACCACTCAAGAAACCTGAATACTTAACCAGGTGTCCCTAGGACAAGTTTGCATCCTCCCTATAGTACCGCTGCTGATGTGCTCTTGAAAGCAGCACCTCCTGGCTGAAGGCCAACCAATACAGAACTAGTGCACTAAACAAAAGTAAAACCAAGGACCCTCACAGAGTCTGCTTTACTCCCCTGCTACCTCCACCAGAGCTGGTACTGGTATCTATGGCTAATGGACCTGAAAATGAATCACATAACAAGACTCTGCAGACACTCCCCAGTACCAGCTTGGAACCCAGTAGCTCTCCTGGGTGGCTAGACCCAGAAGAACAAAACAATCATTGCAATTCAACTCTTAGGAAGCCCCATGCCTAGGGGTAGGGGGAGAACAGCACATCAAGGGAGCCCATGGGACAAAAGAATCTGAACAGCAGCGTTTGAGTCCCACATTTTCCTTCTGACATAGTATATTCAAATGAGAAGAAACCAAACAACCAATTCTGGTAATATGACAAAACAAGATTCTTTAACACCTCAAAAAGATCACACCAACTCACCACCAATGGATTCAAACCAAGACAATCTCTCTGAATTACCAGAAAAAGATTCAGAAGGTCAATTATTAAGCTAATCAAGGAGGCACCAGAGAAAGTTGAAGTCCAACTTAAACAAAATCAAAAACATGTTACTGTATATAAAAGGAAAAATCTTCAGTGAAAAAGATAGCTTAAATAAAAGACAATCACAACTTCTGGAAATCAAGCCACACTTAGAGAAATGAAAAATGCACCAGAAAGTATCAGCAATACAATCAAACAAGCTGAAGAAAGTGCTCAAAGACAAGACTTTTGAATTATTCCAGTCTATCAAAGACAGAAAAAAAATAAATGAAAAAGAGAACAAGGCCTCCAAGAAGTTGGGGACTATATTAAGCATCCAAAAATAAGAATATTCATTGTTCCCAAGGAAAAAGAAGTCTAAAAGTTGGGAAAATATATTTGAGGGAATAATTGAGGAAAATTTCCATAGCCTTGCTAGAGGTCTAGATGTCCAAATATAAGAAGCTCAAAGAACACCTGGGAAATTAATTGCAAAAAGATAATTATCTAGGCACATAGTCATCACATTATTTAAAGTCAAGTCAAGGGAAAAAATCTTAAGAGCTCTGAGGCAAGATCATTAGGTATCCTATGAAGGAAAACCTATCAGAGTAACAGCAGATTTCTCAGCAGAAATGCAACAAGCTAGGAGGGATTGGGATCCTATTTTCAGCCTCCTTCAACAAAACAAGTATCAGCCAAGAATTTTGTATCCAGAGAAAGTAAACTTCATAAATGAAGAAAAGATACAGTCTTTTTACAGACAAACAAATGTAGAGATAATTTGCCACTGCCAAACCAGCACTACAACTGCTAAAAGGAGCTCTAAATCTTGAAATAAATCCTGGAAATACACCAAAATAGAACCTCCTTGAAGCATAAATCTCACAGGACCTATATAACAATAACACAATACAAAAAGTATTCAGGCAATAGATGGAATGTTGAATAGAACAGTGCCTCATATCTTCATAATCATATTGAATGTAAATGGCCTAAATGCTCCACTTAAATGATACAGAATGGCAGAATGAGTAAGAATTCACCATTCAAGTATCTGCTGTCTTCAGGAGACTCACTTAACACATAAGGACTCTCATAAACTAAAGGGGTGGAAAAAAATATTCTATGAAAATGGACACCAAAAGCAAAGACAAAAAGGGACATTATATGATGATAAATGGACTAATCCTACAGGAAAATATCACAATCTTAAATATATATGCACCTAAACTGGAGCCCCCAAATTTATGAAACAATTACTAAGATCTAAGAAATGAGATAGATGGCAACACAATAATAGTGGGGGATTTTGATACTCCACTGACAGCACAGGTCATCAAGACAGAGTCAACAAAGAACAATAGATTAAACTATACCCTATAACAAATAGACTTAACATATTTTCAGAACATTTTACACAAAAACTGCAGAATATACAATCTATTCATCAGCACAGGGAACAGTCTGTGAGCTAGACCACATAGTAGGCCACAAAACAAGTCTCAGTAAATTTAAGAAAATCAAAATTATATTAAGTATTCTCTCAGACCACAGTGGAATAAAATTGGGAATTAACTCCAAAAGGAACCTTCAAGACCATGCAAATACATGGAAATTAAATAACCTGCTCTTGACTGATTTTTGGGTCAACAATGAAATCAAAATGGAATTAAAAAATTGTTTTGAACTGAAGAATAATAGTGACACAACCTATAATAACCTCTGGGATACAGCAAAAGTGGTGCTAAGAGAAAAGTTCCTAGCATTAAATTCCTACATCAAAAAGTATGCCAACCTGACCAACATGGCGAAACCCCACCTTTACTAAAAATACAAAAATTAGCTGGGCATGGTGGCAGGTGCCTGTAATCCTAGTTACTCCAGAGGCTGAGACATGAGAATAGCTTGAACCCGGGAGGTGGAGGTTGAGCTGAGATCATGCCATTGCACAGCCTGGGAGACAGAATGAGACTCTGTCTAAAACAAAAACAAAAACTGTCTAAAACAGCACAAATAAACAATTTAAGGACACACTTCATGGAAGTGGATAAAGAAGAACAATCCAATCTCAAACCCACCAGAAGGAAAGAAATAATGAAGATCAGAGCAGAACTAAGTGAAATTGAAACAACAACAACAGAAAACAATACAAAAGATAAATGAAACAAAAATATTTGAAAAGATAAAACTGATAGAACATCAGCAGGATTAACCAAGGAAGGAAGAGAGAAGATCCAAATAAGTTCAATTAGAAATGGAACGGGAGATATTACTACTGATACCACAGAAATGCAAAAGATTATTCAAGGCTACTATGAACAGCTTTATGTGCATAAATTAGAAAACCTAGAGGAGATGGATAAATTCCTGGAAATATACAACCCTCCTGGATTAAACGAGGAAGACTTAGAAACTCTGAACAGACAAATAACAAGCAGCAAGATTAAAATGGCAATAAGAAATTGTCAGCAAAAGTCCCAGACCAGACAGATTCAGCGCTGAATTCTATCAGACTTCAAATAATTAGTATCAATCCTATTTACACTATTCCACAGGATAGAGAAAGAGAGAACCCTCCATAAATTATTCTACAAAGTCAGTATCAACCTAACACCTAAACCAGGGAAGAACATAACAACAACAACAACAACAGCAAAAACTACAGACCAATATCCCTAATAAACATAGATGCAAAAATTCTCAGTGAAATACTAGCCAACTGAATCCAATAGTATATCGAAAAGAGAATCCACCATGATCAAATGGGTTTCACACCAGTGATACAGCAATGGTTTGACATATGCAAATCAGTAAAGGTGATACACCACATAAACAGAATTGAAAACAAAAATCATGTGATCATCTCAATAGATGCAGAAAAAGCATTTGACTAAATCCAGTATCTCTTAATGATTCAAACCCTCAGCAAAATTGGCATACAAGGGAACAAATCTGGAGGCATCACATTACCCAACTTCAAGCTATACTGTAAGACCATAGTCACCAAAACAGCATGGTACTGGTATAAAAATAGGCACATAGACCAATGGAACAGAAAAGAGAATCCAGAAATAAACGCAAATCCTTTCAGACAATTGATCTGTGACAAATCAAACAAAAACATAAAGTGGAGGAAGAGCACCCTATTCAACAAATGGTACTGGGATCATTGGCAAACCACATGTAGAAGAATAAAACTGGATCCTCATCTTCACCTTATACTAAAATTAACTCAAGATGGATCGAAGACTTAAATCTAAGACCTGAAACTATAAAAATTCTAGAAGATAACATCGGAAAAACTCTTCTAGACATTGGCTTAGGCAAAGACTTCATGACCAAGAATCCAAAAGCAAATGCAACAAAAACTGATAAATAGATGAGGCTTAATTAAACTAAAGAGCTTCTGTAAAACAAAAGAAATAACAAGCAGAGTAAATAGACAGCCCACAGAGTGGAAGAAAATCTTCACAATCTATACATCTGACAAAAGACTAATATTTAGAATCTACAAAGAACTCAAATCAGCAAGAAAAATCAATCAATCCCATCAAAAAGTGGGTTAAGGAAATGAATAGACAATTCTCAAAAGAAGATATACAAATGGCCAATAATCATATAGAAAAATACCCAACATCACTAATTACTAGGGAAATACAAATCAAAACCACAATGTGAAACCACCTCACCCCTGCAAGAATGTCCACAATTAAAAAATTAAAAACTAACAAATGTTGGCCTGGATATGTTGAAAAGGGGAACACTTTTACACTGTTGGTGGGAATGTAAACTAATATAACCACTATGAAAAACAGTGTGCTGATTCCTTAAAGAACTAAAGGTAGAGCTATTATTTGATCCAGCAATCCCATTCCTGGGTGTCTACCTGGAGTAAAATAAGTCATTATATGAAAAAAGATACTTGTACATGCATGTTTATAGCAGCACAATTTGCAATTGCAAAAATATGTACAAGCCCAAATGGCCATCAATCAACAAGTAGATAAAGAAAATGTGGTTTTGTGTATATATATATATATAAATGTGATATATATCTCACATATAATGGATCTATATATATAATGGATATATATTTTATATATATATATATATATATATATATATATATATGGAATACTTTTCATGAAAATTGATGCTTGCAGGAAAATTGATGCAGCCATAAAAAGGAATGAATGAATGGCATTTGCAGCAACCTGAATGGAACTGTAGACTATTATTCTAAGTGAAGTAACTCAGAAATGGAAAGTCAAACATTTTAAGTTCTCACTCATAAGTGGGAGTTAAGCTAAATGGATGCAAAGGTGTAAGATAATACAATGGACTTTAGGGACTCTGGGGAAAGAGTGGGAGGGGGTGAGGGATAAAAGACTACACATTGAGTACAGTGAACACTGCTTGGTTGATGGGTGCAAAAAAATCTCAGAAATCATCACTAAGGATCTTATTCATATAATCAAACACCACCTGTTCTCCAAAACCTATTGAAATAATAATAATAATAATAAAAAGAAATAGGCAGAGAGATACCAAAGAAGTAAATGGCCTCAAAGGCTTCCCAAGTTACTCATTTATTGGCTAGATTTCAGATAGATTAAAATTAATGATTTAAAAATAACTATTTCTGGCCTCCATGTGTACAGTTAAGCAAAATGTGCTCATGCCGTCAAAAGGAGCCTATTTGATGCAATAGAATTTCTAAACACGAATTTAAACATTACTGCAAAATAAAGCATAAGGAATGAGAAAACCATATGCTGAGGTATAAAAAACAATGTCATAGTTTGTGGAAAAAAGAAAGCTTTGATGAAATGTCCTGTCCCTCGTGGACATCCATATTTTATTTATTTAAGCTTTGTGTTTCTTTTTGACTATATTAGTAAGTATTAACATTTAAAACAGAAAATATTGAAATCATAAATTTCTGTTAAAGGTATAACATTCCCCAATATCCTTCTAAATATTTACAAGAAAAGGGCAAATAAAAGATTGACAAAGAGTGTGAATACACATGTCAGCGACAGAGACTTTAAATGGTTAATATAAACATGAAATACAGAGTCTTAAACTACTTATCACCAGGAGAGTGATGTTGAATACATGAAACCACTATTTTTATTGTTGTTCATTACATGTCTGACAACAGCCAATGTTAGAGGTGTGTGGTAAAATCATCACTCATATTCTAATGGCAGGAGGGTGAATTCTCATGCAGGTAATGCACTAGTAAACTTGCACTTGCTTCAAACTAAGAAAGAGGTAAATAAATAATCACGTTTGTCTTTAGAATTCTCATCTGCATTTCTCTTTTCAAGTATCCTATCTGGTAATAGCAATATGTGAGTGGTCATGTGCTCCGCATCAATATTTTACTCACATGATACTTTTCAGGAAAATGGATGCTTGCTTTTTGGAGTCTACGGAAGTCTCATTTACTTTATTACTTAAATTCCAATGATTTTAGTACCTGTGTTCATGCAGAATCCCTAGGCAATTTCCTCTTCTTTCGAAACAAAGTAATCTGGTAACATTTATTAGAATAAAAAATGCATATGTTTAGCTAGAAGTGAGAGGACAGGGAAATCATTTGCTTTTCCTTCATATACCTCTTTACTTTTTGAATCATTAAAATGCTGATAAACAAGTCGTTATTAAAATAAAACTGAATGAACTGAGTCATTAAAAGTGATTAGTCTAATTCTATGAATCATAATTTAAATTAGCTACCTTCCTTGATTAAAATTGGTCATGATGCAGGATAGATAATGTTCTACTTTCTGTTATTATCACAGCAACATAAAAGCAAGAGTAAGCATTTGCAACTTTTTGCTTTGAGCTTTAAAATTAGGATTGGTTTTGGATGTGGGTAATCTTTTGATAGTAATGTATGACAGTGATTCAGTTATGAAATGTTATTGCCAGGACTAGTAATTGGTAGTAAAGATACGACATTTTATTTCACCACTTTCTGTTTTCTTGCAGAAAATAAACTTTAGAGATAATAAAAAATTGACCAATTAATAAAGCCTTGGTTCTTGATACACAATGCTTCAGATAATTGCCCACTCAACTCTCCAAAACCCTTTCTTTTTCAATTTTCTTTAAATTCTTTTTATTAAATCTAGAAGAAAGCCTCAGTGGGTGTATTCATGGCTCATAGCCCTGATTGCTAATAGCAGCTTGTTAAATCTGCTCAGTAACTGGATGCAGCTAAAAAACCAAACTCATGAATCCAAGTTCCTGAATCAGAATTCCTATAAAGGGTCCTGCAAAATGTAGATCAAAGAAAAAGTGTGTACAGACACAATAAGCCCTTCTTACTTATGTTATGTGACTGGAAGTATTTGTTGTTGAGGGAAAAATGAAAGGAGAAAACTTACATATATTAGTTAAATATTTTCCAATTTGAAATATGAATTGACTTCTACTTCATTTTGCTTAGAGAGAATCCTAATTTTAAGTAAAAATATTTTAAGGAGATTTTTCAAAAATACACAATAACCATCTAAACCTTATTGAGTAAGTTTAATTCAGAGTGATCCACATGGCACACTATTTATTTAAGAAATATATTTCAATTCTCACAATATTTGGTCTTTGTCAAACAAGAAGAGAAGTCATTTCAAGACACACATGTTGTCTGGAACAGTATTTAATGTATTTAAGGAAAAATATGGAGAAAGAAACAGTAGCTTTTACATAGATACCTGGTTATTCATCACATCCTGGTGTAGAAAATAGGGATCTAAAAGGTTCAGACAGTTCAGGAGAAAGAAACACAAAGCTTAAATAAATAAAATATGAATGTCCACGTGGGACAGAACATTTCAACATAGCTTGCTTTTTTCCACAAGCCTTTTTTTACAAAGGGCCTATAAGCCACACTATGGGAGAAGTCCTTACCCTGGCAGTCAGTAACAGAGGTCCGAACTTTGTGGTTGCAGGGTGGATCAGAGGCTTCCAGGGCTCATCCTCGACCCCAACATCCTACCTAAATGAATTGCTCTAACACTTAGCTGTAGCTGCTCTCTACAAGGTTTCACAAAAGGGTACTCTTCTTTATGCAAGGTCACTTTGCTGGAGATCATTCTTGAAAAAGTTTATACTTCTTTCATGTGCTAATAAGGACTTACTCGGTATTGGTAATCCTTAGAAATAAAAAGAAACTTATTTTGACAATATGAAGAGTCTGCTACCATCAGAACTTTCAGAAAAATTGCCAATGAATAAAATGCAACTTTGATTCTTTGCTGTCTCCCTTGCCATATCTTACATCCATATTTCTTTCCCCAGCCATGACAGTTATCCAGTGCCTCACACAGATATTCTTGTGTCCAGGTTGTCCCATACTGCAGAATAATGTCTACTGAAAATCTATTTCTATCCCAAAATAATATTTCCCCTTTTTTGCATAATTCTTCAAGAAATAGTTATGTGTCAGACACTGTACTAGACACTAGGAAAGCAAAGATTAAAAAAAGACATGACTCTTTCTTCAAAAAGCTTAAAGATATTTGGGAGAAACATATGTGTTTACAGAACAACTGTTTTAGGCAATCTGGTCAGGAGATTGGAAAAACTAAGATTAAGGTATAAAGCAGCCTAGTATATGAGGCTTCAGTTATCCAGTTTACCTATAAGTTGAGAAAGTCTTTTAATTCAAATTAATTTTTGTTGTATAAAAACGATAAAATTTTGGAATTTTATATAAAGTTTTCAATCACATTTCACAAAACTATTTCCTAACCTTATTAATTGTAAATCTTAAAGACCAACTTATGATATATCTAAAAAAAAAAAGAAGTGGCAAGTTTCAAGGTACCTTGATTTAAAGAGCAGGAATTCAAGCACATTAAAACAGCAAAATAACTTTAAAAGTTATTTCAAAATCAATTAAGAATAAAAAATTAAAAAGTTATTTTGACTTTAATTTATTCCTTCTCTTTTGGCCTTCTTTTTTTCTTTATGTAAATCCAAATTTCTAACCTATACTATTTTTCTCCTGTCTAAATTAATCATTTTAACATTTTCTTCAATGTAAAAGTCCTGGCAGCAAATTCACTCAGTCAGTATTTGTCTGAGAAAGTCTTTATTTTTTGTTTTGTTTTATTTTTGAAAGATAGTTCTGTAACAGCTCAAGGTTGTTGGGGTTTTTATTCTTTCAGATTTTAAAATATTTCATTTCAATCTTTTTTACTTTTGTATTTTTTTAAATTATACTTTAATTTCTGGGATACATGTGTAGTGTGCAGATTTGTTACATAGGTATACACGTGCCATGGTGGTTTGCTGCACCCATCAACCCGTCACCTACATTAGGTATTTCTCCTAATGCCATCCCTCCCCTAGCCACCCACCACTCCTCCCAATAGGCCCCGGTGTGTGATGTTCCCCTCTCTGTGTCTATGTGTTCTCATTATTCAACTCCCACTTATGAGTGAGAACATGCGGTGTTTGGTTTTCTGTTCCTGCGTTAATTTGCTGAGAATGATGTTTTCCAGCTTTATCTGTGTCCCTGCAAAGGACATGAACTCATTTTTTTTTATGGCTGCATAGTATTCCCTGGTATATGTGTGCCACATTTTCTTTATCCAGTCTATTCTTGATGGACATTTGAGTTGGTTCCAAGTCTTTGCTATTGTGAACAGTGCTGCAATAAACATGCATGTGCATGTGTCTTTATAGTAGAATGATTTATAACCCTTTGGGTATATACTCAATAATGGGATTGCTGGATCAAATGCTATTTCTGTTGTAGATACTTGAGGAATCACCACACTGTCTTTCACAATGGTTGAACTAATTTACACTCCCACTAACAGTGTAAAAGCATTCCTATTTGTCCACAACCTCTCCAGCATCTGTTGTTTGCTGACTTTTTAATTTTCCCCATTGTAACTGACATGAGATGGTATCTCATTGTGGCTTTGATTTGCATTTCTCTAATGACCAGTGATGATGAGTTTTTTTTTCATATGTTTGTTTGCCACATAAATGTCTTCTTTTGAGAAGTGTCTGTTCATATGCTTCACCCACTTTTTGATGGAGCTGTTTGTTTGTTTGTAAATTTGTTTAAGTTCCTTGTAGATTCTGGATATTAGCCCTTTGTCAGATGAATAGATGCAAAAATTTTCTCCCATCTTGTAGGTTGCTTCTTCACTCTGATGATAGTTTCTTTTGCTGTGCAGAAGCTCTTCAGTTTAATTAGATCCCATTTGTCACTTTTGGCTTTTGTTGCCATTGCTCTTGGTGTTTGAGTCATGAAGTCTTTGCCCATGCCTATGTCCTGAATGGTATTGCCTAGGTTTTCTTCTAGGGTTTTTATGGTTTTAGGTCTTATGTTTAAGTCTAATCTGTCTTGAGTTAATTTTCATATAAGGTGTAAGGAAGGGGTCCACTTTTAGTAAAATAATTGATTTTCAATTTGTTCAGTTTTTCCATATCATAAGGATGAAAGTGAAGACTTACTAACTCTTTTTTTTTTTCTTTTTCTTTTGAGATGGAGTCTTGCTCTGTTGCCCAGGCTGGAGTGCAGTGGCATGATCTTGACTCACTGCAAGCTCTGCCTCCCGAGTTCATGCCATTCTCCTGCCTCAGCCTCCTGAGTAGCTGGGACTACAGGCGCCCGCCACCACACCCGGCTAATTTTTTGTATTTTTAGTAGAGACAGGGTTTCACCATGTTAACCAGGATGGTCTCGATATCCTGACCTCGTGATTCACCTTCTTTGGCCTCCCAAAGTGCTGGGATTAAAGGTGTGAGCCACCGTGCCTGGCCGACTTACTAACTCTTTATATGTTAAAGCTTAAATGGTAAGTTTCTTATTATACTTGCAAATTTTCATTTTCCTTAGTACCAGTGGGATTGAGTGCCTTTCCCTATGTTTAAAAACATTTTGCTTTTAAAAAAAAATTTTGTCAATTCCCTGTTTAAATGCTATTTCTCTTCAAATTCTCTATTTCTCCGTAAAAATAACTCCCCAAGTTGGTGTTTAAAACTACAGTTTGTTATCTATTTTATTTTTCTGTGGGGTTGGCTGGGATCAATCCAGCAGCTTTAGGTTGGTATTTTATGCAATTGCAGTCACATGGCAGCTCAGGAGCTAGGGCTGGAGTAACCTGAAACTTTATCTGGTGTGAATGTCCAAAATAGTTTATTTACATCTGGTCGTTTGGTACTTGCATAAGTTTTATATTGCTGCCATACCAATTATCATTAACGTAGTGGCTTAAACAACACACATTTGTTATCTTACAGTTTTGTAGGTCAAAAATCTGACATACTACTCACTGGGCTAAAACAAAATTGTTGATAGAGGCAATCAATAATTGTCTAGAGCCTCCTTTAAATTATTAGTGCCTCCTTTCTGGAGGTGCTAGGCTAGGGTATTGTCTATTTCCTGCTTACTTGGGCTATTGACAGAATTCAGCTCTCACTGACTCAGATTTTTACCTCAGCTATATGTTGAGGTTTCTGTTTTCTTCTTGACTGTCAGTTTAAGTGAGGAATCTTTGTAGCTCACTAGAAGCTGCCCATGTTCTTTGGCTCATGGCCCTCTTCTTCCATTTTCAGACAGCATCGGCAGGCTGTGTCTTCTCTCTGTATATTCCTTTTAATCTATCCTCTTTTTACTTTTATTGCATCTCTCTGACTCAATGTTTGACATTCCTCTTCCATTTGTAAAAGCCTAATAATCCAGAATAATATCTCTGTTTTAAGGTTTATATTCTTAGTCCCATATGCAAAGTTGCTTTTACCATGTAGGGTAACATAATCACATGTTCTGGGGATTAGAGCACAGACATTTTTGGGGACCATTATCTGCCCATGAGGTATTCATTGCCACTCTTTCTCCACATGATATCTTGTATTCCGAGACCATGCCACATGGCTTGCCTATCTTTTCTTTTCTTATTTTATAATTTTTGAAAATTTTATAGATTCAGTTGACACATGTGCGGGTTTCTTACATGGATATATTGTGTAATTTTAAAGTTTTGGCTTCTAGTATACCAATCCTCCGAATAGTGAACATTGTACAAAATAGATAATTTTCAACCGCTATCCACCTCTCGATCCCCCTTCTTTGAGGTCTCCAGTGTCTATTATTTCTCTCTGTATGTCCATGTGTGCCCATTGTTTAGTTCCCACTTATAAGTGAGGATATGTGATATTTGGTTTTCTGTTTTTCAGCCATTTCACTTAGGGCAGTGGCCTCCAGCTTTATCCATGTTTCTGCAAAGGACATGATTTTATTTTCTTTTATGATTGCATAGTATTTCAAAATGTGTATATGCCACATTTTCTTTATGCTATCATCTAAATGTCCTAAGTTGATGGACACTTAGGTTGATTCTATGACTTTGTTATTATAAATAGTGTTGCAGTAAACATACAAGTGCAGAGCCTTTTTGATATAATGATTTCTTTTTCTTTGCATGGATAGCCAGTCACGGGATTGCTGGATCAACTGGTAGGTACTATTTTTAGTTATTTGAGAAATCTCCTAATTTACATTCCCACCAGTAGTGGATAACTGTTCCCTTTCCTCTGCATCCCGGCCAACATCTGTTGTTTTTTGACTTTTTGTCATAGTTATTTTGACTGGTGAGATGGTGTCTCACTGTGGTTTTAATTTGAATTTCTCTGATAATGAGCAATTTTGAACTTTTCTTCATATATTTATTGGGCAATTGTATGTTTTCTTTTGAAAAATCTCTGTTCAGTCCTTTGCCCACTTTTTAACGGAGTTGTTTGTTTTTTCTTGTTGAGTTGAGTTCCTTGTAGATCACTCATATTAGTCCTTTGTCAGATGCATGGTTTGCAAATACTTTTTCCTATTCTGTGCGTTGTCTGTTTACTCTGTTTACTCTGTTGCCAATTTTTTTTTTTTTTTTTTGCTCTGCAGAGCTTTTTAGTTTGAGTCTCATTTGTTTGTTTTTGTTTTTGCTGCATTTAATTTCGAGGTATTAGTCATAAATTCTGTGCCTAGACCAATGTCCACAAGAGTTTTTTCTAGGTTTTCTTCTAGGATTTTTATAGTTTCAGATCTTACATTTAAATGTTAAGTCCATCATGAGTTAATTTTTGTATATGGAACCCTATGAGAGATAGGGTTCCAGTCTCACTTTTCTGCATATAGCAGTCCAATTTTCCCAACATCATTTATTGAAAAGGGGATCCTTTCCCCATGCTGTTTTGGTTACTATAGCTTGGAGTATAATTTGAAATCAGGTAGGGGAATGCCTCCAGCTTCATTCTTTTTGCTCAAGACTGCTTTGGCTATTTGCACTGTTTTTTAGTTGCATATAAATTTTAAGATTTTTTTTCTGATTCTTTGAAATATGAGATTGATAATTTGATAGGAATTGTATCTGTAGATTGTTTTGTACAGTATGGTCTTTGCAACAGTGTTGATTCTTTCAATCCATGAGCATGGGATGTTTCTTCATTTGTTTCTGTCACTTATGATATCTTTCAGCAGTGTTTTGTAATTCTCCTTGTAGAGATCTTCCACTTCCTTGGGTTAAATGTATTTATTCCCAGGTGTTTTGTGCATGTTGTGTATATTGTAAATGGAATAGAGTGCTTGATTTCATTCTCAGCTTGAACGTTATTGGTGTATAGAAATGGTACTGGTTTTTGTGCATTAATTTTGTATCCTGAAACTTTACTGGGGTAATGTTTGAAGTCTAGGAGTCTTTTGGAGGCATCTTTAAGGTTAGGTATAAGATCATGTCATCAAAGAACTGAGATAATTTGACTTATTCTTGGAATTTTAATGCTTTTTCTTTATTCCTCTTGTCTGATTGCTTTGGCTAGGACTTCCAGTACAATGTTAAATAGGAGTGGTGAGAATGGGCATTCTTATCTTGTTCCAGTTTTTAAGGAAGATGCTTTTGACTTTTCCCCATTCAGTATAATGTTGGCTATGGGTTTGTCATATACATCTTTTAGTATTTTGAGATATCCTCTTTTGATGCTTAGATTATTAAGGGTTCAGCAAATGTACAAGAACAGAAATTATAACAAACTGTCTCTCAGACCACAGTGCAATCAAACTAGAACTCAGGACTAAGAAACTCAATCAAAACCGCTCAACTACATGGAAACTGAACAACCTGCTCCTGAATGACTACTGGGTACATAACGAAATGAAGGCAGAAATAAAGATGTTCTTTGAAACCAATGAGAACAAAGATACAACATACCAGAATCTCTGGGACACATTTAAAGCAGTGTGTAGAGGGAAATTTATAGCACTAAATGCCCACAAGAGAAAGCAGGAAAGATCTAAAATTGACACTCTAACATCGCAATTAAAAGAACTAGAGAAGCAAGAGCAAACACATTCGAAAGCTAGCAGAAGGCAAGAAATAACTAAGATCAGAGCAGAACTGAAGGAGATAGAGACACAAAAAACCCTCCAAAAAATCAATGAATCCAGGAGTTGGTTTTTTGAAAAGATCAACAAAATTGACAGACCACTAGCAAGACTAATAAAGAAGAAAAGAGAGAAGAATCAAATCGACGCAATTAAAAATGATAAAGGGGATATCACCACCGACCCCACAGAAATACAAACTACCGTCAGAGAATACTATAAACACCTCTATGCAAATAAACTGGAAAATCTAGAAGAAATGGATAATTTCCTGGACACTTACACTCTCCCAAGACTAAACCAGGAAGAAGTTGAATCCCTGAATAGACCAATAGCAGGCTCTGAAATTGAGGCAATAATTAATAGCCTACCAACCAAAAAAAGTCCAGGACCAGATGGATTCACAGCTGAATTCTACCAGAGGTACAAGGAGGAGTTGGTACCATTCCTTCTGAAACTATTCCAATCAATAGAAAAAGAGGGAATCCTCCCTAACTCATTTTATGAGGCCAACATCATCCTGATACCAAAGCCTGGCAGAGACACAACAAAAAAAGAGAATTTTAGACCAATATCCCTGATGAACATCGATGCAAAAATCCTCAATAAAATACTGGCAAACCGGATTCAGCAACACATCAAAAAGCTTATCCACCATGATCAAGTGGGCTTCATCCCTGGGATGCAAGGCTGGTTCAACATTCGCAAATCAATAAACATAATCCAGCATATAAACAGAACCAAAGACAAGAACCACATGATTATCTCAATAGATGCAGAAAAGGCTTTTGACAAAATTCAACAGCCCTTCATGCTAAAAACGCTCAATAAATTCGGTATTGATGGAACGTACCTCAAAATAATAAGAGCTATTTATGACAAACCCACAGCCAATATCATACTGAGTGGGCAAAAACTGGAAAAATTCCCTTTGAAAACTGGCACAAGACAGGGATGCCCTCTCTCACCACTCCTATTCAACATAGTGTTGGAAGTTCTGGCTAGGGCAATTAGGCAAGAGAAAGAAATCAAGGGTATTCAGTTAGGAAAAGAAGAAGTCAAATTGTCCCTCTTTGCAGATGACATGATTGTATATTTAGAAAACCCTATTGTCTCAGCCCAAAATCTCCTTAAGCTGATAAGCAACTTCAGCAAAGTCTCAGGATACAAAATTAATGTGCAAAAATCACAAGCATTCTTATACACCAGTAACAGACAAACAGAGAGCCAAATCAGGAATGAACTTCCATTCACAATTGCTTCAAAGAGAATCAAATACCTAGGAATCCAACTTACAAGGGATGTAAAGGACCTCTTGAAGGAGAACTACAAACCACTGCTTAGTGAAATAAAAGAGGACACAAACAAATGGAAAAACATACCATGCTCATGGATAGGAAGAATCAATATTGTGAAAATGGCCATACTGCCCAAGGTAATTTATAGATTCAATGCCATCCTCATCAAGCTACCAATGAGTTTCTTCACAGAATTGGAAAAAACTGCTTTAAAGTTCATATGGAGCCAAAAAAGAGCCCACATCTCCAAGACAATCCTAAGTCAAAAGAACAAAGCTGGAGGCATCACGCTACCTGACTTCAAACTATACTACAAGGCTACAGTAACCAAAACAGCATGGTACTGGTACCAAAACAGAGATATAGACCAATGGAACAGAACAGAGTCCTCAGAAATAATACCACACATCTACAGCCATCTGATCTTTGACAAACCTGAGAGAAACAAGAAATGGGGAAAGGATTCCCTATTTAATAAATGGTGCTGGGAAAATTGGCTAGCCATAAGTAGAAAGCTGAAACTGGATCCTTTCCTTACTCCTTATACGAAAATTAATTCAAGATGGATTAGAGACTTAAATGTTAGACCTAATACCATAAAAATCCTAGAGGAAAACCTAGGTAGTACCATTCAGGACATAGGCATGGGCAAAGACTTCATGTCTAAAACACCAAAAGCAACGGCAGCAAAAGCCAAAATTGACAAATGGGATCTCATTAAACTAAAGAGCTTCTGCACAGCAAAAGAAACTACCATCAGAGTGAACAGGTAACCTACAGAATGGGAGAAAATTTTTGCAATCTACTCGTCTGACAAAGGGCTAATATCCAGAACCTACAAAGAACTCAAACAAATTTACAAGAAAAAAACAAACAACCCCATCAAAAAGTGGGTAAAGGATATGAACAGACATTTCTCAAAAGAAGACATTCATACAGCCAACAGACACATGAAAAAATGCTCATCATCACTGGCCATCAGAGAAATGCAAATCAAAACCACAATGAGATACCATCTCACACCAGTTAGAATGGCGATCATTAAAAAGTCAGGAAACAACAGGTGCTGGAGAGGATGTGGAGAAATAGGAACACTTTTACACTGTTGGTGGGATTGTAAACTAGTTCAACCATTATGGAAAACAGTATGGCGATTCCTCAAGGATCTAGAACTAGATGTACCATATGACCCAGCCATCCCATTACTGGGTATATACCCAAAGGATTATAAATTATGCTGCTATAAAGACACATGCACACGTATGTTTATTGCAGCACTATTCACAATAGCAAAGACTTGGAATCAACCCAAATGTCCATCAGTGACAGACTGGATTAAGAAAATGTGGCACATATACATCATGGAATACTATGCAGCCATAAAAAAGGATGAGTTTGTGTCCTTTGTAGGGACATGGATGCAGCTGGAAACCATCATTCTTAGCAAACTGTCACAAGAACAGAAAACCAAACACCGCATGTTCTCACTCATAGGTGGGAACTGAACAATGAGATCACTTGGACTCAGGAAGGGGAACATCACACACCGGGGCCTATCATAGGGCGGGGGGAGGGGGGAGGGATTGCATTGGGAGTTATACCTGATGTAAATGACGAGTTGATGGGTGCAGCACACCAACATGGCACAAGTATACATATGTAACAAACTTGCACGTTATGCACATGTACCCTACAACTTAAAGTATAATAATAATAAATAAATTAAAAATAATAATAATAAATGAATGCTACATTTAATTGAATGCTTTTTTCTGTATCTATTAAGATGATCACATGGTTTTTGTTTTTCATTTGGTTTAAGTGGTGGATCATATTTATCGATATGTGTAAGTTGAAACATCCTTGCATACTGGAATAAAACCCACTTAATCAGGATGTGTTATCTTTTGTTATATGCTTCTGAATTTGGTTTGTTAGTATTTTGCTGAGGATTTTTGCCTCTATGATTATCAGGGATATCAGTCTGTAATATTTTTGTTGTTGTTGCTGTTATGTCCTTGCCTGATTCTGGTATCAGGGTTATGCTGGTTCTGCAGAATGAGTTAGGGAGGAATCCCTTCTCCTCAATGTTTTGAAATAGTTTCCGTAAGATTGGTAGGAGCCCTTTGTATGTCAGGTAAAATTTGGCTGTGAATTCATCTGGTCCTAAGCTTGTTGTTGTTGTTAGGATAATTTTTATTACTGCCTCAATTGTATTACTTGTTATTGGTCTGTTCAAGGTTTGTATTTCTTCCTGTTTCAATCTTGGGGGGTTGTGTATTTTCATGAATATGTCCTTTTCCTTTAGGTTTTCTAGTTTGTACATGTACAGACACTCACAGTAGTGTCTGATGATATTTTGTATTTCTGTGATATCTAATGTAATGCCACCTTTATTTCTGATTGTGCTTATTTGAATCTTCTGTGTTTTTCTTGGTTAACTTAACAGTCAATTAATTTGGTTTCTGTTTTCAAAGAAACAACTTTTCATTTCACTGATCCTTTGTATCCTTATTTTGGTCTCAATTTTACTTAGTTCTGCTGTTGTCTTTGCCATTTCTTTTCTTCTGTTATTTTGAGGTTTGGTTTGTTTTTGTTTTATTGGTTCTTTGAGGTGTGGCATTAGGTTGTTAATTTGAGATAATTGTTTCTTTTTGATATTGCCATGTAATGCTACAAACTTTCCTCTTAGCACTGTTTTTGCTGCATGTCAGAAGTTGTCATATGTTTTGTCTCTATTTTCATTCATTTCAAAATTTCTTTTATGATTTCTTACTTTAATTTCATCATTCACCCAAAAATTGCTCATGAACGTATAGTTTAGTTTTCATGTTTGTATAGTTGGGAGAGATCCTCTTGGTATTGACTTCTAATTTTAATCCACCTACATCACTTGCCTTTCTAAGGGCATGGTTATACCAAGGTTATAACACTTTTTACCTGGTAGCTTGCTTCCAAGGAGGAACTCCCCTAGAACAGGTATTCTAAAGAGTCAGGCAGTAGAAGCTGCCAGATCATTTGGCAGTAAACCAAGAAATAGCACAGCATAACATACCTTCTATAATCCTATATGGCTGAAGCAACCACAAGACCTACCCGGATTTGAGAAAATGAAGAGAACAGATCCACATCAACTCTCTTATTTGTGAAGTCAAATTGTGGGATGGAAATATATAATAAGCTACAATTTTCATTTCCAATTGCTGTGTAAAAATCTACTTGCAAATTTAGTAGCTCTAAAACCAGTCTCATGATTTTTATGGGGGCAGTTCTCTCTTGAGGCAGTCTTATTTAGATACTAGATAAGACTTCAATAATCTGAATTCTCATCTAGTCTAGATATCCAAAGTGGTACACTTACATGGTTGCAGTTGATGTTGGATTTTTGCTAGGACCTCAGTGTGAGCTGAGTGCATCTACACTTGGCTGCTTCATGTGGGTTGAGTTTGAGAATGAGTGTTTTACGATACCCAAGTAAAAACTGTAAAACTTTACAACTTCACCTTGGATGCCTCAGAAGGTCATTTGATCTGCATTCTATTGGTAAGTCAAAGGATTTTGGTCAGCTTAGATTTGAGGTGAGGAGAAAAAGGCCTCTTGTTAGGGTTGTAGAAAAGTCAGCACAGAAGAGCATATGGAGTGGAAGCTACTCTTGTTACCCTCTTTGGAAAATATAATTTACCATATATTTTGCTCATTTTTGTGTTTGGTTATTGTATTTTTGCAACTGTTTTTATAGAGGCTCTTTTTGTATCTATTGTGTCATAAACCACCTTGAAAGCTCAATGGCAGATCAACAATTTATAATTATCTTTTTTGATTTTGATGGTTGATGAACATAGCTGGTAGTTTTTGTTTGGTGTTTATATTGTTATGGCAGTCAGATGACATCTGGAACTATAGTTATCTGAATACTTATTTATTTATATAAACAGCTAAGAGCTACTCAAGTATCTCTCTTCAAGCAGTTTCTCAGCATGGCCAGTTAGGCTTCCTCACTGCCATGGGGGCCTCAGGGTTCCAAATCAGGGCAGAAAGTGCTGATCTTTTTAAAGGAAAGGCCTGAAACAGGCATAGCTCATGTTTGCTTAACTATAGTTTTGAAATATTCATTGGTCAGTCCGAAGCCAAGGGGAGGGAAATATACTGTCTCTGAAAGGAAGGAGTGTTAACAAACTTAGAGCTATCTTCAATCTGTTACATACATAAAGAAAAACAGAAAATAGCTCCTTCCTTGTTATGTGAGTTGCAAGTGATTTTTCAAGTTTGTTTCTTGTCATGGTTTATTTTGTACTCAGCAAATTAAAAAAAAAATTGTGTTCACATCTACTTATATCTTTATAGTTCTTTGTTTTGTTTCAGAAATACTTCTCTTATTCGCGACTGACTTTTAAAAAATTCTTACATTTTCTTCTAATGCTGTTATGGACTTCTTTTTCTGGGTTTAAACCTTTAAACAACATGTAATTTATTTTTCTTTATGTTTATTTTATAAATATACTTTAACAGTCTTGAGACTACTCTGTGTTTTCAATATTATTTATTAAGTAGTATATCTTCATTCACCCCACTAGTTTTGTTCTCTTATAATCAAACATCTTACGAGTCTAATCCATTTTTAACATTTTCATGTGTTCTTTTGATCTATCTATTCATGTACAAGAAAAATGGTTTTAAAAATTGTGGTTTTGTATCATCTAGAAGGTATATATTTCTCAATATGGTTCCTTGTCAGAATGTTCTTTGAAATTCTTGCTTATTTATTTTTCCATTAAAATATCAGAATTAGTGTCTCTGGTTCCAAAAAGGTCTAAAAATTGACATGTTCTTCTTTTAGAGAAAATGTGTATTTTTTTATTTTTATTTTTTGTTTTTTTGAGACGGAGCCTCACTCTATTGCCCAGGCTAGAGTGCAGGGATGCAATCTCACTGCAAGCTCTGCCTCCCAGGTTCATGCCATTCTCCTGCCTCAGCCTCCCGAGTAGCTGGGACTGCAGGCGCTCGCCACCACGCCCAGCTAATTTTTTTGTATTTTTAGTAGAGACGGGGTTTCACTGTGTTAACCAGGATGTTTTCGATCTCCTGACCTTGTAATCTGCCCACCTTGGCCTCCCAAAGTGCTGGGATTACAGCTGTGAGCCACGGCACCCAGCCAAAATGTGTGTTTTTTAACATATAATGCACCTATCCAAGAAGGTACTAAGACTTTCCGATTATTTTTCCAATCTGTGATGGTTATGATTAAAAGGGAGAGGTGAAATTCATGCTATTTTCTTCATCAGCCTCTTAAATTTTGTTTTACATAGATATTATACATGTTTTGTTTAAATTATTCCTGGAATTCTCTTTTTATCCTAGTTATTATTATTTTCTAATAAAACCATTGAGTATATTATCATATGTATATACTTTTCTCAGACATGCTTTTGATTTGTCTATTTATTATCTTTTTTTAGTTTCTTTTAGTTTTATGAGTAAAAAATTATATTATCCAAAATAATAGTAATTTTTATCTCTAAAAGTATACATTAAAAAAATGTTAAATGACACAATTTTCTCAAGTATATTTGTCTACTGGGGTAGAAGGACATATCATCTTCATATGGAAATGTTTATATGTGCATGTAATTAAATATCACATATTATTCATAACATGAATTTACCGCTGGAGTTTCATGAATTTGTGTTTGGAAACATTTGATCCTGTCCAACTTACATGTTGTATGTATAAGAGAAGAAAGATTTAAGAATATTAGTGACCCAGTGGAAACTTGCTACTTAGTTATGACAGAATTAGGGTGACTACATCATCTGGGTCAGAGGAAATTGACATAGCGTATCTCTACCTACTATTCCTTCCCTTAGTTATACTTTCTACCTCAATTAAATGAAACTGCTTACAATCTCTTGCCCTGGCTCCATGCCTTTGCCTGTGTTATTCTTCCTGCATATTGTGCTTCTCTCTCATATCCATAATTCTAGTCCCTCCCCAATCATTTTGAAAACTCACATCTTGTTTTTATCATTCTTCCATGCTCCTCACTCTCCATAAAATACAACACTACCCTCGCAAACCAAGTATTGCTGTGTACCTTTCTCATGGCTCATATCATTTTGTAACTTATGCTCGCTTGTGTGCATGTATTACATTCCTTTCTAGGCCATATTTTACTTGTCGTGCTCAGTCTTGTCATACTTCCAATTTTTAGCACAGTGCATTGAACATAATAGAAAACTGAAGATGATTCTTGAGTTAACGACTAATAACATTCATATTTATTGAGCCATTATGTATACATGACTAATCTATTTACACCTAAATTTATGTGCAAGTACACAGATTTATACACGTACTTCCATACATATACACATGCAGATACAAACTCTAGTGTTGATAATTTTCAATATGTTTAAATAGTCAATGAAGATATTCTTATATAATATTACTGATAAGAAAGTTATATTCAGTGTTTTGAAGGTCAATACATTCTGACATTAGCATATAAAGTGGATATTAACATTATGTAGATAAATGTCTTTTGTAAATTTATTATAGTAAGGAGAAGCATCGCATGTTTCAATATTTGTAACTGATAATAAGAAAATGTAAAATTTATAAAATAAAATGTTTCAAAAATAACACATTTTATTTATAAATCTATACTTAGAACAGAGAAAAACTGTATATGGGTAACATATAACTTACTAAAGAATCGTAATCACATCATCATATTTTTTCAAGTCTTAGGTCATTGCTTAAAATGGATAGTTTCCTGTTGTCAGTACAGTATAGGAACAGAAGGCAAATTCTGTTAATTGGAAACAAAAAATTCTATAAATGAGTGATAAATATGATGAGAGCACATTAAACGCAGATGGGTTTGAGAAGTTGTAGCACTCATGATGAGAGTTTCAAGTCTGTTTTATCACAAAGGAATAGATTGGAAAAACCTGAATACATTACCTGTCCAGGTGGGCAATAAGTAAGATTAACTTCTTATACAAAATTGTATTTTCTATCAAAAGTAGGTTAAGTTTTCTTCCCTATTTATTTTGCAGGAGAGTTTATTTGTACTTTATTTTTAAGGAAAAGTGTTCACTAACTATTAAGTAAATTTCTATTTGTCAAAAGCTGGTAGTAGTATCTGTTAAGGAAAACCATAGACATAATCTAAAGCCTGGAAATCCAATAAAAATGTGTACATATATTCACCAAAAGTTGTGTAGTAGAATGTTCACAATAGCCATGTTTGTATTAGTCTCAAATTGAACACTATCCAAATACCTGCTAAGAGAGGAAGGGGTAAATATATTATAGTGTCCTCACAAAACGTAGTGCCATACAGCAATGAAAATGAACAAAATACTGTACCTAATAATCTGGAAGGATCAGATAAGCATAAATGATGAGTGAAAGAACCGAGATACAAAAGTCTGCATATTAAATGGGTCTATGTAAGTAAAGTTCAAAACAGAGAAAAATGATTTGTGCTGTGAGAAGTGAATATAGTTGGGGTAGTGACTGGAGGAGGCATTTGAGGGACTTCTGATGCTGATAACCTAATAATGCCTGTTATGGGTGCTCATTAAATGAGTATACTCTGTTAAAGTCATTAAGCTTATGAACTTATGGTATGTGTGCTGTTCTGTATATATATATTTTGATTTAATAAAAACTTTAAAAGTACCGCCAACTAGCTGGACAATCAGATTTGTATATTTATAATCAAATTATTATGACCACTTACTGCAAATGGCATAATTTACTAGTCAACAAATTCAACAAGTAACTTTGCCTTTGTTAAGAATGAAAATATAAATGCCATTTATAAAGGAATAGCATGATTTCTTGTAAAAATCTAGAGCAAAAAATGTATAATGATATATATTTATGTTATTTTCAAATTTACAGAGTGGTTTCAAATACATTATTTAATTTTCTCCTCATTCTTATGTTTGTCAGGCTAACGAGAAACTATTTATATTTTTGAGAAGTAAAGGACTTTGATTCTATTAAGTTTATGGTGCCTGCTTTAAAATAATCCTTGTTTGTAAAGCTGCTATAATCATGGTATAACTTAATATCATAGAAAATTATTTGGCAAAAAACAATTTGATAAAATTTACATAACATTGGCAAAGGTGTTGCTGATCAAATTTATATCAGCTCTCCAAGTTTTCCCCTTGCAATTATGAAGATATTTAAGGTGCTCTGGTTTGAGGCTAAAATAATTTTCTGTTATTTATAGTTTTGCATTTAAGAAAGTTTTCTAGGCCCTAGATTGAATGAATAGAACATATTTGGAGAAATTATCTTAATGTTTATATTTATCCACATATGTGGATAATCATTAGCTTTAATTAGTTATTTCATAAATATTCTGGACAATTTCCTATCTCATTGAACATTAATAAGCAACTCACCCTGATGATATAAAGGTGAATCATGTAGTTTCCATTAGGAATTAGAAGCTTGAATTTCTGTGACTTAAGCCTGACACCTGTTACACCTGTTTGTCTTTCCTGCAGTTAAAATAGAAACATCTGTGGCTATAATTACAGCGACAACAAGACCTGGGCTTAAATGACATGTTTGGAATTATGGTTCCAGTTTTATTTCTCCTCAGTTGGAGATTCTTTTAGGACTTTTAATTATATGTCATCCTTCTCATAAAATTGAGAATCACCGACACTTTTTACAACTTCCTTGTTCTCATATGTAAAAATCCGTTGTTAAGATTAAGATCATGCATGAAAAGTATAACTGTACCTCATTTTTCCTACTCACTCTCACACATTAAAATTATTATCCTCAGCAGTGAAGATATTAGGAGCTCATAAATGCTTGATGAATAAGTCATTATCAATTTTTCTAAAATATTCTCCAGTTTTATCTATAAGAAACAGAGGATATGGTTGGTCTAGGAAAAGTATCCTAAATAATTCTATAGTGATTGCATCCACATAAAAAAGAGATTTTACCCATTGCTCAAATACAGAACATTTCACATGAGGTTTTTTTAAACTAAGCATTTTATAACAGTTTTAGGTTTACAAAACCTACAATTTTTCCACAACCAGATTTCCCTGTTGCCAACACCTTACATTGTTCTGATATATTCATCACAATTAATGAACTAATATTAATTATTATTTACTAAAACCCATACTTTATTCAGATTTCATTCGTTTTTCCTGAATGAGATTTTTCTGTTCCTAGGTACCATGTTATATTTAACCATCATATCTTGTAAGGCTTTTCTTGGTAAAGACAGTTTCTCAGACTTCCTGGTTTTGATGACCTTGATAGTTTAGAGAAGTAATTATCAGGTATTTTGTAGAAGGTCCCTCATATTGGTTTTGTCTGATATTAGTCTCTTGGTTAGACTGAGGTTATATAGTTTTGGAAAGAAAACCACAGAAGTAAAGTGGCATTTGCATCACATTATCTTGAGGTTACATTCTATCAATCTGTATTATCACTGTTGATATAACTTTGACACATGGTGGTGGTAATGTTTGCCATGTTTCTTCAGTATAAAGTTATTACCCCCTTTCCATACTCTACTGTTTGGAAGCAAGTCACTGTGGACTCACATTTAAGGAGTGGGAGTTATGCTCCACCTCCTTAAAAGGGGATATACAAATAAACTGGAGTTTTTGTAACCATGGGATTTTTCTCTTCTCTTCCATTTATTTATTCAATCATTTATTCATATTAGTATGGATGTTCATTATGTATATTTATAATTAAAAATATACTGTAGGCTACAATCTAGCAATACATTATTTTATTGCTCACATTGGTCTATCTTTGACTACTGGAAGCTCTTTCAGCTGGCTCCTGTGTCACTTTGATATCCCTCCATGCTCTTATTTTTGAGCACTGCTTTACTTTCTGGTGCTATGGGATGCTCAAGGCTCATCTTGTATATTCCCTCTCCCAGTCCTTGAGTTAGCCATGTTTCTAAGGAGCACCAGTCCTTTTATTGGACAATGGTATCAGAAATCAAGATCTGAGCACTAGGTTCACATCACATTTATCATTGGATGCTAGTCCTAGAATATCCATGAATGAAGCTCTGTCCATTATTCCTAATAATTAGTTTCACCAAAATTGTATCTATGTATCGAATATATAGTCTCACCAAAATTGTACCATAATGTATATTATACTTAAATTTTGGTTAGATTATAAAAACAAGAGATCTTTTCTATGAAATGAAAATATTGTTCATTTTGAAGGATCATTAATACAGCATAAATGTACAAGGCCAATATTAATTGCTACAGTTTAAATCCTTAAGAGAACACACATTTTTGTGATGCATATCAATATTGTCTCAAAGATTGAAAAAATACTTCCAGTGATTTGTGCTACGATTACTAAAATTTTCCCTGTTTACACTAGAGAACGTACTTTTTTCTGAGATTTCATGGCAGTATTTTTTTTATTATATACACTACCACTAAGGTAAAGAGAAACAAATTGAAGATATCAAACACAGACACACTCAACATCATTAATGATCAGAGAAATGCAAATCAAAACCACAATGTGATATTACTTTACTCCTGCAAGAATGGCCATAATCAAACAATCAAAAAAATAATAGATGTAGATGTGCATGTGGTGAAAAGGGAGCACTTCTACACTGCTGGTGGGAATGCAGTAACCACTGTAGAAAACAGTGTGAAGACTCCTTAAAGAACTAAAAGTAGAACCACCATTTGATCTAGCAATCCCACTACCGGGTTTCTACCCAGAGGAAAATAAGCCATGAGATTTTCTTTTCTTTTTTTTGGTGGGGGAGATGGAGTTTCGCTCTTGTTGCCCAGGCTGGAGTGCAAAGGCACAATCTCGGCTCACCACAACTTCCGCCTCCTGGGTTCAAGCAATTCTCCTGCCTCAGCCTCCTGAGTAGCTGAGATTACAGGCGTGTGCCACGACACCCGGCTAATTTTGTATTTTCAGTAGAGACAGGGTTTCTCCATGTTGGTCAGGAACTTCTGACCTCTGTGATCCGCCGGCCTCAACCTCCCAAAGTGCTGAAATTATAGGCATGAGCCGCCACGCTTGGCCAGAAGTCGTGAGATTTATACAAAAAAAGATACTTGCACATGCATATTTGTAGCAGAGCAATTTGCAGTTGTAAAAATATGGAAACAGCCCAAATGCCCATCAATCAACAAGTAGATGAAGAAATTGTGAGATGTATATATATATAGACAAAGGTTTGGCACAAACAGTTTGTGGGTAATTAACATTGTTGACCCCCCCAGGTAGAGAGCAGCCCTGAGCCGAATGATCAAAGGTTGGTTTCTGGAGACAGGAGTCAACAAATTTATCTAGATAAGCTCCTTTATATTCCCTTGTTATCTAACCTTTGCCTTCAGACTCCAGATGGGAGAATCAGCTGCTTTCAGTCATAATTCTCTGCTGAAGCTTTTGCAAAACCTCCTGGCCTTCCAAGAAGGTTTGCATCTTGCCCTATAACTTTTTCTTATAACTTTTCCCACCACCCTGACCAATCTCCTATATAGTTATATTAAAAAATATAGAAAGCTTATTTATTTACTTATTTATTTACTGCTGGTTTAGACTCTGTCATCAGTAAGTGCCTTTTTCTTACCTTGCTTCTGTTTCCTATTGTAAGAGAAGAGGAAAAAGCATTATTTGCTTATTTGCTTTAGTGTCTTTCTTATTCAAAGTGTTTCTTAATGTTCAATAGTTGTAACTTTTAAAGGTGAATAAATGGATGTCTAGCACTGCCTTCGATGCCAAAGGAGTGTCATTTGAATCAAGATATCACTCGGTAAAAGTGTCTATTTTCTTTAATTTTATACTTAGCAAAATGGAAATATAAATTCAAATGTGTAACCCTGTCCTCTATAAAATGAAGATGAATTAGTCACAAGATGATTTTTCAAGTCCCATCTAGTTTTTTAAAATTTAGTAAGTCTGAAGAGACACTTAAATGTAATGGTTACATATTCTGTTAAGGTTTCTGCAGTCATTATAAACGTGGAAATTTTCAGAACAAATAAAAAAAAAAATCAGTTTTTCACTTTATACTGCCCACAGCAGCACAGGCTATGTCACTACCTCCTTTGCAAAGTTGAAATATCTTTCAAGAGTTTAATCTTACTAATTGATTTAGGAGTTTGAACTTACTGACTTATTTGTCGATTTACTGTTGATTGCTTTTGCTCTCCAGTGGCTGAAGATTTGAGAATCAGCAGCATCTCAAGAAGGCAGAAAAAATACTATTATAATAAGATACGGATATGATTAGAACAGAAATAATTTCTCTCATTTCTTTTATTACCATTTCCCTACTGCCTCTTAGACCTATTATGAACTGTTTTAGAGTCTATGTGTTGTATCCCAGCACTCATTTCTCATGCTTTCTCCTGATTTCTTATATGATTTCCTAGTAGATATTCCAAATGTAAGTGTAGAAATCTGCACCAAAAAACCAAAACTCAGCATTGTATATTGATTTGTGTTTTAAGAGAGACCTGAATTTACCCAATTCTGATGACCAATCATTATTTAACAGTAGAGAAAGATATTCAAATATTCGTTGTTTTAAATTCTGACGAAATATTATTTTATTGAGAGGCATAAGGAGAACTCAAGAGATGCCTATTTAAGTGAGGGGAAAAAACCTGAAAAGAATGAGGGTTGAAAGAAAGGTAATAATCATTATATGCTTAATCTCCTATCCAAAAGGAAAGCAATATATATGAGTTCTCATTTCAAGATGCATGTTGTGCAGAATTAAGACCATTTTTGGTTTTTAAGTTTACTATGGAGAAAGTTTGAGAAGAGAAGAAGAAAAACAGATTTTTATAGTGCCTATGATATCCTGAGAAAATCGACTTGCTTTACAAAAAATAAAATTATAAACACAGCCCCTAAAATATATCAATTATATATATAATTAGAATTATTATTCAGTTTGCTAAAAAGGTGATTCTTTCATTTGCAACAACATGGATGAAACTGGAGGACAGCCGGGCGAGGTGGCTTATAACTGTAATTGCAGCAGGCAGGTCACTTTAGGTCAGGAGTTCGAGACCAGCCTGGCCACAATGGCAAAACCCCGTTTCTACTAAAAATACACAAAAACATTAGCCGAGTGTGGTGGTGGGTGCCTGTAATCCTAGCTACTTGGGAGGCTGAGGCAGGAGAATCGCTTGACCCCGGGAGGTGGATGTTGCAGTAAGCCAAGATCATCCCACTGTACTCTAGCCTGAGCAACAGAACCAAACTCCATCAAAAAAAAAAAAAAAAAACAATCTGGAGTACATTATGTTAAGTGAAATAAGCCAAACATGGAAACAAAACAAAACAAAACAAAACACCATACCGCAAAACAAAAAAAAAAGTGTTGACAAATCAGAGAACAGAATAGTGGAGGTGGGGTGGGAGTGGAAATGGGAAGATACAGGTCAAGGAGTACAAAGTAGCAGTAATGTAGAATGAATGAATGTAGAGAACTAAAGTACAGCATGATGTCTGTAGTTAATATTTTATTATATTGTATGTTGAAAATTTTTGTTGTATGTGGAAACTATTATTAACTAAAAGAGGTAACTATTTGAGATAATATACATGTTACATTGTTTACCTCCAGTAATTATTTCACTGTGCATATACATCAAAACATCATCTTGTTTACCTAAAATTTAAACAATTTTTTATTATCTTATAATGGTACTATAGTGTATAGCTAATTATCATCTCCTTGATAGAAACTTTGCAAGACTTTAATAATTTTCTTGTACATTTCTTTTACTTTGTTGCAGATAACTAGATGCTTAATAAGAAGCTTTTGGGTTATGGTGACTATTTTTGACTATTTCTGTATTAAAATATTCAGTATTTCTCTTGTTAACTGTGTCAACAAGTAAAATTGGAGTTTTAGTTGGAAAAATGATGGAGAGTAAATTCTCTAATTTACTCTTCAGAGTTATACTGGCATTTGTCTTTGATAAACAAGGATAGCCTTCATCTTGCTCATAATAAGCCATGCAAAACTACCAGTAACAAGCCAACTTGCATGCATTCTGATGGTCTCTTTCCCAATTTAAATGTGAAAGTAGGCCCAAGGGCCTAAGTTCATTTTTCTTTCATTTCCTTTACCTGTCCCAATTTTTTTCTAAAATTTTTTTACTCTAGATCTTCTTTTCTATTATTTTTTCTTTATATTCTTAGACTATAAGAATAGACTAGTCTTAGACTAGTCTTCCTGTTTTTTATTCAAATTATGCTGAACATGATATTCAGTAGTCCCTGCCTATATGTTTGAATTTCAAGTAAAAAAAATGGAAATCACTATATTTTAATTTACAAAAGCCAGAGGAATTCAAATGTATTGATTTTATACTTAGTTTAATTCAGAAACTGATATTTTACCTTTGGTAAGCTTGGCACTAACAAGCCATAGGCTTTGCATATATCAATTCTAATCACCGAGGTTCTGTTTTAAACATTTTTATAATGTTTAAAAAACATATATTTTAAATTTGACATACAATATCGTACATATTTAAAAGCATGATATTTTGAGACACATATGTGCAATGATCAAGTCAGGGTAGTTAGCACATCTATCATCTCAAACCTTTATCATTTCTTTGTGAAAACATTCAAAATTTTCTCCTTCAGCTATTAAAAAAATACAGCAAATTATAGTTTAGTGTAGTTACCTCACAGTGCTATGGAGATCTATACCTTGTTCTTCCTGTTTAGCTGTAATGTTGTGTGCTTTAACCAACCTCTCCCTCTCCCGCCTCCTCCCTACACTTTTCAGCCTCTACTAACCACTCTTCTACTCTCTACTTCTTAATCACTGGGATTCTAATTTCTCAGAGGTAAAAGGAGTATTTGAGCCTGTGATTATGATTTTTTCAAATTTAATATTTAATAAAGAATAGAAAATAATATGAATTTAAGTATAATTTTAGGAAATCTAATACATGCATATTATAGACAATTTAGAAGATAAACATTATTGGCCGGGCGCGGTGGCTCAAGCCTGTAATCCCAGCACTTTGGGAGGCCGAGACGGGTGGATCACGAGGTCAGGAGATCGAGACCATCCTGGCTAACACAGTGAAACCCCGTCTCTACTAAAAAATACAAAAAGACTAGCCGGGCGAGGTGGCGGCGCCTGTAGTCCCAGCTACTCGGGAGGCTGAGGCAGGAGGATGGCCTGAACCCAGGAGGCGGAGCTTGCAGTGAGCTGAGATCCGGCCACTGCACTCCAGCAAGGGGGACAGAGTGAGACTCCGTCTCAAAAAAAAAAAAAAAAAAAAAAAAGAAAAAAAAAGAAGATAAACATTATTTACACTTGCCTCACTGTCGTATAGCCATGGACAGAAATGTAGAGTATGAATCAAATGCATATACAGATGATAAAAATCATGTGCACGTTCCTGCAATAGTTCCTGCATCAAATAGTACTTAATAAATACTTTATTTCCTCTTTTCTTTCCAATTCATTATGACACATCCTTTTATTCTCTAATTATTTATTTAGCTACTCAGTCATGTATTGTTAAACTTACTGAGTTTAATTTTCTTATCATTAGTTTCTTTATCTAAAACTTTGAACAATAAAATTTGAATTAATTATGTGCTTAAATAAATGGTATTGCCTTTTTCACAAGATGGCGCCGAAAGCGAAGAAGGAAGCTCCTGCCCCTCCTAAAGCCGAAGCCAAAGCGAAGGCTTTAAAGGCCAAGAAGGCAGTGTTGAAAGGTGTCCACAGCCACAAAAAAAAGAAGATCCGCACGTCACCCACCTTCCGGCGGCCCAAGACACTGCGACTCCGGAGGCAGCCCAAATATCCTCGGAAGAGCGCCCCCAGGAGAAACAAGCTTGACCACTATGCTATCATCAAGTTTCCGCTGACTACTGAGTCTGCCATGAAGAAGATAGAAGACAACACCACACTTGTGTTCATTGTGGATGTTAAAGCCAACAAGCACCAGATTAAACAGGCTGTGAAGAAGCTCTATGACATTGATGTGGCCAAGGTCAACACCCTGATTCGGCCTGATGGAGAGAAAAAGGCGTATGTTCGACTGGCTCCTGATTACGACGCTTTGGATGTTGCCAACAAAACTGGGATCATCTAAACTGAGTCCAGCTGCCTAATTCTAAAAATATATATATATATCTTTTCAACATATACATGCCTCTCTGTCAATTTCTGGTTGGGCTGGGAGGCCACACACAGTACACTGACATAACAGGGCTTGGGCAAGACTCCTGTTCTACTCATCCTTTTGAAATATTCACCCTGCCACTCTACCATGTGTGAACACTCCAGAGATCTTTGTGACTAGAGTTAGTGTCCTAGGAAAACCGGAACTCAGAACTTGCCTCCATGGTTGAGGGTAACAAGAAGCAGTACAAGAACCCCTTCTTTTATCCCTGGAAGAGGCTGTGTATGAAACCAATGCCCGGAGTTTGAAGGGCATTAGCATCCATTTCAGGGGAGTGTGGATTGGCTGGCTTTCTGATAGCATTTTGTCCTCACACACCCATCTACTACGTCCAACCGGTCTGTCTGCTTCTCTCACCCCTTGCCCAATAAAGGACAAGGACTTCAGGAAAAAAAAAAAAAAATGAATAAATAAATAAATGGTATTGAGATAGTATGCCTAGTTTTACTGCGTGGATATATATGATGTATTCTCACTTATTTTACCATATATTTTGACCTTCTTTTACCCGTTATTCTGATTTATTTTTTATAATCATATTGAAGTGTATATACTTCTCTAAGCTATCACAAAATCTTTAAGATATAAGATAGAGTATAAATAAATAACATACATATTCTCTTCATTCTAATACTTGATGAATTCTCCAATTTAATGCATATTTTTAGGTCGCTATGAAAGTCTCTTTCTAACAAATACCTCAAATAATACCACCTTTTGCCATCACTAAAATCATTCTATTTGGTTATGCATTTATGAAAAATGGTGTCTGGAGGATCTGCTAACTGGTTCATATGACATGACACCACAAGATTACTCTTTGAACAATGCCAATTTAATCAGGCCACTCTCATTCATAAATTCAATATTATCAACATAGTCAAGGTCAAAAGCTTTAATATGGCATAAATATTCCGTAGTGATTTGTTTTCTTAGCTTTTAGAAAGCTTATTTCCTGCCTTACCCTTCTTTCTACCTTATATTCCACTCACATAGATCAATCTACAATTTTCTCAGGAGTTATTATGTTCCTGAATGCCTCCACATAGTCTCTGGGTATGAAGGCACCACATCTGAGATCAGGAAAGAAACCTATGAAATCTGTATTTCTTGAAATTCAATTTGTATTAGCACATGTATAGCTGTTCTTAATTCCTCAGGCAGAATTATTTAATTCTTTTGTGTTCACACAGGTCCTCCTCATATCTTTCTTATGGCATCTATCAGACTGCATTTTATTTATGTCTTACTTCTTCTCAATAAACTGTAAACTGTGGCTAAAGCCTTAAGTAGGACTCCACAAATGTCAAAAGAATGAATGAATAAGAAAAAATAAAGAAGTGAGAAAGAAAATATTTCATTTTAGGTATCAAGGTAAATGAGAACTTTTAATAGACTATAAACACAAGTTAACTTTTTTTCCTTCATCGTGGAGAATGAAAGAAATCACAAATACAAACTAGCACACCATAGACACACAAACCTGCGTTTAGAGAACTTGAAGAAAAATGGTTTCATTAGCATTACATTAAAATAAATGATTTTATTTACTCTCAACTGACTTTTAATAAAATATAATGGAAAAATATGAAAAAATATATATTGTTTTCAGTTTCATAAAGTTTTTACAGAATACAGTTTCAAAATTGAATAAGAGGGCCAGAACTGATACATCTTAGTTAAAAAATCAATGTTTAAATACCTAAAATATTTAAAACTGATAGTCCCTTGGCTATACACACACACACACACACACAGACACACTCACACACACACAGAGAGAGAGAGAGAGAGAGAGAGGATAGAAGCATGGAAACAAATACAGATATAGATACATACACACAAACATACATATGAGGCTTTTGAGTTTCCCTGCAGGATAAATGAATCTGTTAGTAACTCATTTTGTTCTGTTACAGACAATTTAACATTTTTAACATTCAGTTGATATGCTGTGTTACAATAAACCTAGTCGAATAAGTAGTGCCGATTGCTTCTTTATGACTTATTTGTTTCAGGTTTTATTGATCCTCCCTTCTTGACCTCAATGAAAACCAAAGAAAATATTAAGAAACAAGTCAAAAAGGAGATATAAAACTCAAAAAGTAACATACTTATTGACCTGGAGAATTGTGGTTTCAATAGAAACTGGAGAGTATGAGTCAGAGTCAAAATAATTAGATTGAAAGTGAAGGTTTTATTCTCATACCTTTGACACTAGAAAAGGCAGGATGGATAGGAAATAATTTGGACACTTCAGGAAATGAGAGGAAATTACTTTCACAACCTACATGTACCTGAGAGCCCACTTTTCACACTCGGCAGGAAGGAAAGTCAGACAAAAAAGCAACTGATTAGATTTCTTCTAGCTTAGTTATTTTGTATTCGCAATGTTTTCTTAACTGCTGTGACCTTAGGACTGCAACATTTTATACTCTATGTTTACAAAAAGTGCAAAGAGAGCCTCTGCTACTAAGGGACTAATTTTAAGAATATGAAGATGTACTTGATGAAAACCTTAACAATGAACTGGTAAACATAGGAGCAATATTATCTTCAGGTTATTTGACAGCCTATGAAAAACTGGAATAAATTAATTTAAAGACCAGAAACCAGACATCCCTCTTGGGTATACATTTTGAAGACACTGAGCCATAAAAGGAAAGGTATTTACATCTTATTGTGCTGCTCCTTAGCCTTCATTTAGGTGATATATTGTAATGATATCCTGGTCTAAATGCAAAAGAAATGACTGATGATGCTTTTAACGCTCAAGAATGAAAAGTTAATCATGTCACAATAGGAATTCCATTTAAAATATGCCATGGACCTTTGATGACCACTCGAAATTTTTCTCAGGGAAAATATACTTGCATAACATCATAGTAAATATGACTGGAAATATAACTGGTCATAACATAATTGCTAATAAAATTATATGAAATACTGCACATCCTTTGAATGTGTTCTGGAACTATTAATGTTAATGGGAATAACTTAGCAGGTAGAAATGAAAGCTAGAAGGCATTTGAACATCTAACACTTTAGAAACATCATGGGCGTAAGCAGAATCAATAGGACTTGAGCCATATGTTATATGTGCCTCTGTCCTTGTAAATAGCTATAATTTGACATAAAAACAGGTTCTTCTCTTATCCTAACTACTGGTTTCTTTCTGGTTGTGAGTCACTATAGAAGTAATAATATCAAAAACCTTATGCCATTATTCTTTAGGAAATACTGTGACTACAAAATGCTATATTTTAAAAATCGATTCATCTTATAAAGTAGCTCTTAGAGACTTAAGATAGTGTCCAGAATGAGGAAATCATATTTTATTATTCTGACTCCATCACTGACTTGCCTTGAGATTCTGGATAAATTCTGTATTTATCCTTTCTGTGCTTCAGCTTATGAAGCTGTAAAATTGATACAAAGCAATTATCATGCCCTATATTAACCCAATGATAAAATGAGTTTAAAATACAATCAGGTTATTCGAATAGACTTTTTCAAAATAACAACTTTGCTAGAAATGTTTCTATTGTATAGCTATGGGTTTGAACATGACCATTGAAAACCCTTCCAATGTTCGCAACTACCAGGTGGCTGGGGCCCTCTTCACTGGGGGGAAAGACTTCTTTTTTTATCCTTCCTTTTTCCTGCTGCTACTCCTTTTATCTAGTATTCAGCCTGATAGTATTTTAACAGAATGAAAGATTTGTAATTTATCTATTCAACAGCTATTTACTTAATGACTTCTAAGTGCTAAATGGATCTTTGTGCTGTAGATTCAACAGTAAACAACAACAAATAGCAATAACCAGAATCTCTGTCCTCAGGAGAGATTCTGGTGAGTGGTCAGAGAAAATAAATGAGTCCACTAAATTATATTTGAAAAATATTACTCATAAAATAAGGAATGGCAGGGTATAGGGTATACTGATGGGATGTGTGGTAATTTTATGTAGAGTCGTCAAAGAAGGTTTCCAGAGATAGTGATGGTTGCATAAAGACTCTCTAATAAGGTCAAGAAAAAAATACGGGATATTTGAGGGAGTGGAATTCAAGGCAGCAAGGTTTTGCAAAATGAGTGAGAGGCAGGTAGTAGGAGACGTGGCCACAGAAGTGGATGATGAAGTCTTTGGCATTTAGTCTGAGTTAGATGAGGAGCAAGGGGAAGGTTTCAAGCTCAGAATAAAATGTTCTGAATTGCATTTTAAGGTGATCACTCTGCCTGTTTGAGAACAGATAATAGACAAAGATGAAAGTAAGAAAAACACTTTGCGGGCAGTTACAATTATCCATGGGAAAGATGATGGTGGCTCCCCTTCCTCAACCATATTGATACATAATTCACAAATAAAAACTGTATGTATTGATAGTGTACAATGTGATGTTTTGATATACATTGTCAAGTGATTTCTGCAATCAAGCTAGTTGCCATATCCACCACCTCATATGGTTACCTTTTTTGCATATGTGGTAAGAACATTTAAGATCTACTTACTTAGCAATTTTCAACTATATAATACAGGACTTATTAACTATAGGCACTATAGTCACTGAATTAGTTCGTGCTTCTATAACAAAACAGCACAGACTGGGTAATTTATAAATAACAGAAATTTACTTCTCACTTCCCAGGGACTGGGACATCCAAGATCAAGGAACTAGCAGATTTGGTGTCTTGTGAGGGCTGTTCTCTGCTTCCAAGATGACACCTTGTTGCTGCCTCCTCACATGGGAGAAGGAGGAAGGGCAAACAGTGTAGCTAGTTATCTCCAGCTTTTTCAATAAAGGGATTCATATCATTCATGTGGGTAGAGCCCTCATCACCTAATCACCTAAAAGCTCCACCTTTGAATATCATGACCTTGGTGATTAGATTTTAATATATAAATTTTGGAGAAACGCATAATCAAACCATTGTAGTGGCCATGCCACAAACTAGATTTCCAAAATGTATTCATCCTGTATAATTGAAACGTTGTACCCATCGATCAAAAACTCCCCATTTTCTCCACCCTCTTGTCCTTGGCAATCATCATTCTATTATTTATCCTCTGGGTTCATCCCTGCTGTCACAAATGACAGGATTACCTTTCATTTTAAGGCTGAATAATAGCCTATTGTGTGTGTGTGTGTGTACGTATACATCACATATTCTTTATCCATTCTTTCATCAATGATTGCTTAGGTTGAATCCATAACTTGGATATTATGAATAATGCTGCAATGAACATGGGGTGCTCTTTGACATACTGATTTTATTTCCTTTGGATTTATATGCAGTTACAGAATTGCTGGATTATATAGTAATTCTATTTCTGATTTTTTAGAGAAACCTCCTGTATTAGTCCGTTTTCACTCTGCTGATAAAGATATACCTGAGACTGGGCAATTTACAGAAGAAACAGGCTTAATGTTTAATGTCCTTACAGTTCCACATGGCTGGGGAGGCCTCGTAATCATGGCAGAATGCAAGAAGGAGCAACTCACATGTGGAGGGTGGCAGGCAAAGAGCAAGAGCTTATGCAAGGAAGCTCCTGTTTTTAAAACCATCAAATTTTGTGAGACTCATTCACTATCACAGGAACAGCACAGGAAAGCCTCACACCCATAATTCAATCACCTCCCACTGGGCTCCTCCTAGGACATGTGGGAATTGTGGGAGTTACAGTTCAAGATGAGATGGGGATTGGGACACAACCAAACCATATCATTCCACCCCCAGCCCTTCCCAAATCTCCTGTCCTCACATTTCAAATCCAATATTGCCTTCCTAACAGTCCCTCAAAGTCTTAACTCAAAAGTCCACAGTCCAACATCTCATCTACGTAGGAGCAGATGAGACAAGGCAAGTCTTTTCTGCCTAGGAGCCTGTAAAATCAAAAGCATGTTAGCTACTTCCTAGACACAATGAGGGTACAGCCATTGGGTAGATACAGCCATTGCAAATGGGAGAAATTGGCTAAAACAAAGGGGCTACAGGCCCCATGCAAGTTCGAAATCCAGCAAGGCAGTCAAATCTTAAAATTCCAAAATGATCTCCTTTGACTCCGTGTCTCACATTCAGATCACACTGATGCAAGAGGTGGGTTCCCATGGTCTTGGGCAGCTCCAGCCCTTTGACTTTGCAGGCTACAGTCTCCCTCCCTATGCTTTCAGGGGCTGATGTTGAGTGTCTGTGGCTTTTCCATATGCATGGTGCAAGCTGTCGGTGTATACCATCCTGGGGTCTGGAGGACAATAGCCTTCTTTTCGCAACTCCACTAGATGGCGTCCCAGTAGGGACTCTGTGTGGGCTCAGACCTCACATTTCCCTTCTGCATTGCCCTAGCAGAGGTTCTCCATGAGAGTCCCACCCCTGCAGCAAACTTCTGCCTGGATACCCAGGCATTCCATACATCCCCTGAAATCTAGGTGGAGATTCCCTAACCTTAATTCTTGACTTCTGTGCACTTGCAGGCTCAACACCATGTGGAAGCTGCCAGGACTTGAGACTGGCACCCTCTGAAGCCATGTCCTGAGATCTACATTGGATCCTTTCAGCCATGGCTGGAGTGACTAGGATGCAGGACACTAAGTCCCTAGGGTGCACATAATACAGGGACCCTAGGCCTGGCTCACAAAACCACTTTTTGCTCCTAGGCCTCTGGGAGGGGCTGCTGTGAAGACCTCTGACATGCCCTGGAGACATTTTCCCCATTGTCTTGGGGATTAACGTTTGTCTCCTTGTTACATATGCAAATTTCTGCAGCTGGTTTGAATTTCTCCTCAGAAAATAGGATCTTCTTTTCTATCTCATTGTTAGGCTGCAAATTTCCTGAACTTTTATGCTTTCCTTCCCTTTTCAAATTGAGTGCCTTTAAGGGCACCCAAGTTACCTCTTTTTTTTTTTTTTTAATTATACTTTATGTTCTAGCGTACATGTGCACAACGTGCAGGTTTGTTACATATGTATACATGTGCCATGTTGGTGTGCTGCCATGTTACCTCTTGAATGCTTTGCTACTTAGAAATTTCTTCTGCCAGATACCCTCTATCGTCTCTCTCATGTTCCAATTTCCATAAATCTCTAGGGCAGGGGCAAAATGCCACCACTCTCCTTGCTAAAACATAACAAAAGTCATCTTTGCTCCAGTTCCCAACAAGTTTCTCATTTCCATCTAAGATCACCACAGCCTGGACTTTATTGTCCACATCTTTTGCAGCATTTTGGGTAAAGCCATTCAACAAGTCTCTAGGAAGTTCCAAACTTTTCCACATTTTCCTGAATTCTTCTGAGCCCTCCAAACTATTCCAGCCTCTGCCTGTTACTCACTTCCAAGTCACTTCCACATTTTTGGATATCTTTTCAGCAGTGCTCTGCTCTCCTGGTAACAATTTACTTACTGTATTAGTCCATTTTCATACTGCTGATAAAGACATATCCAAGACTGGGCAAGGTACAAAAGAAAGAGGTTTAATGCACTTACAGTTCTGTGTGGCTGTGGAAGCCTCATAATCATGGTAGAAGAGAAGGAGGAATGAGTCACATCTTATGTAAATGGAAGCAGGCAAAAAGAGCGAGCTTGTCCAGGGAAACTCCTGTTTTTAAAACCATCAGATCTTGTGAGACTCATTCACTATTACTAGAACAGCACAAGAAAGACCCGCCTTCATAATTCAATCACTTTTCACTGGGTTCCTCCCAGGACCCATGGGAATTGTGAGAGTTACAATTCAAGATGAGAATTGGATGGGGACACAGCCAAACCATCTCACCTCCATATGGTTATTCATGATGAATGCACCAATTTTTTTTTTAGACAGAGTCTTGCTTTGTTGCACAGGCTGGAGTGCAGTGGCATGATCTTGGCTCACTGCAAGCTCCACCTCCCGGGTTCACGCCATTCTTCTGCCTCAGCCTCCCAAGTAGCTGGGACTACAGGTGCCCGACACCCTGTCTGGCTAATTTTTTGTATTTTTAGTGGAGACGGGGTTTCACCGTGTTAGCCAGGATGGTCTCGATCTCCTGACCTCATGATCCACCCGCCTCGGCCTCCCAAAGTGCTGGGATTACAGGCGTGAGCCACTGCGCCTGGCTGAATGCACCAATTTTTATTCTTACCAACAATATACAAAGATTCTCTTTTCTCCACATTTTGCCAACACTTGTTATCTATCTTTTTGGTAATAGATATTCTAACAGGTGTGAGGTGATATCTCATGGTTTTGATTTGCATTTCCCTGATAATTAATGATGTTGAAATACATGGTTATATATTTTTCCTTATACTTTTTGGCCATGTATATGCCTTCTTTTGAGAAATGTCTATTCAGGTTCTTCACCAATTTTTAAATTGCTTTGTTTTCTTACTGTTGAGTTGTTTGAATTCCTTCTGTGTTTTAGATATTAACTCTTTATCAGATGTATAATGTGTCTTTGTTGTGTCTTTGTTGTTTTCTTTGCTGTGAAGAAGCCTTTTTATTCCATGCATTTTTATTTGTCAGTTTTTTGCTTTTGTAGATTTTGCTTTTGGGATAATATTTTAAAAATCATTGGCCAGACCAATGTCAAGAAGCTTTTTCATATGTTTTCATCCAGTAGTTTTAGAGTTTCAAGTTTTACATTTGTCTTCAATCAATTTTGAGTTTATTATTATATATGGTGTGAGATAATTCAATTTTATTCTATATGTGGATATCCAGTTTTCTCAGTACTATTTATTGAAGCAACTGTCCATTCCCTATTGTGTGTTCTTGGCATGTTCATCAAAAATCAATTGAACAACAATGTGTGGATTTATTTCTGTGCTCTCTATTCTGTTTCATTGGTTTATATATCTGTTTTTATGCTAATACCATGCTGTTTTGATTACTATGGCTTTTTAGTACATTTTGAAAGCTAGTAGTGTGACACCTCTAGTTTTGTTCTTTTTGTTCAAGATGCTTTTGCTATTCAGATAATTTCTTATCTATTAAAAATTATTTTAAAGATGGAAGGATTTAATTTGACAATCAAAAGTCATACAGTGGTTGAATGGATTAAAAAAAGAAAACAACAAACAAGATCCAATATTTAGTGCCTACAAGTGACTCACATTAGCTTTAAGGGCACACATAGTCTTAAAGTGAAGGGATAGAAAAAAAATTATACACAAAGGTAAGGAAAAGAGACCATGAGACATATACAAAGCATTCCACCCAACAGTAGCAGAATACACATTTTTTTAAAGCACATACAGAACATTCTTCAGGATAAATTGTATCTTTGGCAACAAAACAAGTCTTAACAAATTTAAAGTACTGAAATATATCAAGTATTTTTTCTGTCCACAAGTATATACAACTGGAAACCAGTAACAGAAAGAAAATTAGAAAATTCCCAAATATGTGAAAATTAAGCAATGCAATTCTGAGCAAGCAATAACTCAAAGAAAAAATCAAAAGAGAAACAAAAAAAAACCTTGAAACAAATAAAAATGGAAACAACATACTAAAATTTATGGGATGTTGTGGAAGATCATGGTGGCTTTAAACAGGGTGGTGGCAGAAAAGTTGATGAGAAATGGTCAGATTCTGGATATATTTTGGCTATAGAGCCAAATGGATTTGCTTTTAGAATTGAATTTTGCTCTGAAAGATAGGATGCCTCTGAGGTTTTTGTCCTAAGCACCCAGAAGAATGGAGTTGACATTAACTACGATGAAAAGGATTGGGTATAGGGGAAACCAGTTTAGTTTTAGATAAACCAAACATTTATTTATAACATATGTTGAGTTTGCAATATATGTTACCATCAGAATAAAAATTGTGCATAGACAGTTGTATGTTCCAACCTCTTGTTAGAGAGCGGTCCAGTCTGGGAATATAGATTTGAGAATCATCAGCAGATGATGTTCTTTAAAGCCAAGAAACTGGATCAGGTCACCCATGGAATAAATGTGGACAGAAAATAAAATAGGATCAAGGCTGAAGTCCTGGAGCACTCCTATAAAAGGAGATCAGGCTGACAAGGAGGAACCAGCAAAAGTGTCTGACTGATATGGTTTGGCTGTGTCCCAACCCAAATCTCATCTTGAATTGTAGCTCCCATAATTCCAATGTGTTGCGGGAGGGACCCAGTGGGAGATAATTGAATCATGGGGGAGGTTTCCTCCATACTGTACTTGTGGTAGTGAGTAAGTCTCAGGATATCTCATGGTTTGATAAGGCGTTTCCCTTTTTGCTTGGCTCTCATTCTCTCTTTTGCCTGCTGCCATGTAGTAAATCCCTTTGCTCTTCCTTCATCTTCTGCTATGATTGTGAGGCCTCCCCAGCCATGTGGAACTGTGAGTACATTACATCTTTTTTGTTTATGAATTACCCAGTCTCGGGTATGTCTTTATTGGCAGTGTGAAAATGGACTAATACACTAACAATTAGCCAGTGAGGCAAAGTGAAATGGAACAGAGGATTTCCCAGAAGCCAAAAGACGAACATGTTGGCTGGGCAAAGTGGCTTGTGCCTGTGATTCCAGCAGTTAGGGAGGCCACGGTGGGTAGATCACTTGAGGCCAAGAGTTCAAGACCACCCTGGCCAACATGGCAAAACCCTGTCTCTACTAAAAATACAAAATATAGTTGGCCATGGTGTGGACACCTGTAATCCAAGCTACTCCAGAGGCTGAGGCAGGAGAATGGCGTGAACCCAGGAGGCAGAGCTTGCAGTGAGCCCAGATCGTGCCTCTGCACTCCAGCCTGGGTGACAGAGTGAGACTCCGTCTAAAAAAAGAAAAAAAGAAAAAAAGAAAAAAAAAAACAAGAGGAGTGGAAAAATGGGGGAATAGCTATAAAGAGATCTGAGGTCGAGAAAGCTGTATTATAATGAGAAGGTTAACAGAATATTTCCTGATGCTCGAGCAATTGCTATTTTTCATTTTTTTCTCACTGAAATAAGAAGCGAATTTATCATTAGAAAGTAACTATAAGGGAAGACATGTTGGAAGTTTGAGGAGTGGAGAGTTAGAAAGTGAACACACACTAAAAAAATGCATGGATCATTTAAAATGATGTTGAGTATGACAGAAATTGCCATATCACAGTTATGAGAAGATGGACATGTGTGATTGTGAGAGCTGGTAGTCACTTCTAAATCTCCATGCACTTTTGCATTCAGCTTCTTTTTTCTTCCCTGTTTTTCTGTTTCCTTTTTTCTTTTCCTGCCATTGCAGGGTCTTTTTGACATCTTTTTAGATCATTTCAGGCTAGCTTGAAAGATGTAAGGGATGTTTCAGGTTATAAAATAACCGTATTTATTTAAGTAATATTCCAAGTGACTATACACTCTGACAGCCTTCTGAGTCTTAACAAAAATTCCATTTCCATTTCTGCGGATTGTTTTCCTCCTGTTGTTTGTGTTGCTGTGTGACATACACATGCTTTGTTACTCTTTTGACAAGAATCCTGCTGCCTTTTTCTAAGCCCAGGCTCACAACATCTGCTCCAAGTTGTACATTTAATATTCTGTTTTTAGGTGACTCTTTTTTTTCTGTATCTTCATTGCCTGAACCTGACTTACTTTGCCTGGCCCTCATTATCTTTCACCTAGACTATTGTATTTTCTTCCTGACAATGCTCACAGATTCTCATTTTCACATTCTGAGATTCAATACTTATGCTATTTAAACAAAACTGATCATATTTCTTTCTGGATTAAAAAGATGCAATGGACTGTATTGTCATTGTGCCAAATTATAAATTTCATAATCTTGGCTAACCTTCCTCGTCTTTTTCTTATGTACTTTCTTCCTGTATACAGTGCTCATCACAAACCATTCACTCTTTTCCATATGTACCATGTTCTTTCAGCCTTCCATCCATGCGTATATGAATCCGTGTGCCCTTTCCACTTACAGAAGGGCCATCCAACAGACCTAGCTCAAACATCTCTGCCACAGTGAAGTCTCCGTTAAATTTTTTGTGTATAGTTGCCAACTACCTGATTTGTGCGTCCCTCTTCTTCCTAGAGCATCAAGTCTTATAAGGGCAGGATGTGTGGTTTACTGCTGTAGCTCTCAAGTCTAGACTTGTTCTTGGTTTAATGTAGATGCCCAATAACTGCTCGCCCAGTGAATAAAAAATTCCCTAACCCATGTGGCAGAATCTGGAACATAACACATACTTTAAAATGACTATGTAATGCTTCTCTCTACTTTGCTTCTAAATATTTTGCTAACTTTAGATGCCCCATTATAATTTCTCATACAATACTCTACAGACTTTCAGTTGTGGTGAGATAACTCGTGTAACCTTGAGAATCACAAGATCTTGTTCATGGATATTCATATAACTTCTTATTTGATAACCTAGACTCAGAGTGGACCTACTCATATTTTCCAGTCTGACAGATATTTACTTAATTTTAAGCATGATAGAGGATTTATATGGAAATAAAGTACATTTTATTTAAAACCCTTTATAGATAAATGAGTTGAATGAAGATGGCCAAAATACATTAAAATAATTAAATCATCATGTTCCTTTGCCACTCCAGATCATTTTGTGTGCTGCTTCCTAAGTCTACAAAGCTCTTCCTTTCTTCCCATTCCCAAGCCAGATCCCCTCATCTGGGTAACATGTACCAAGTTTTCAAATATTAACTCAAAGTCACATCCTCAGAAAAAAAATAATACTTTCCTGTCATATTATTTACTATGTTGTGATTTTATTTTATACATATATCTTTTGTAATTATATATTTACTTTTATGATTATTTGGTTATATACCATATATAGTATATATACCATTTAGTATACTATTTATACTATATGCCATTACAGAAAAAAGTATATATGTAGTATGTATATAAAGTATATAGTATAAAATGGTTACAGAAAAAAGTTAATCTAATAATCATAAAAGTAAATAAATACATATATATTAAAAAATATATATATACAAATTCCATGCAGACTGGCCTATATTTGCTTCTGAAATTTGAATTTAACTTCAAGACCAAACTCAGCAGAGTGCTTATATCAATATGACAACATAGGCAATATATCTTTATTGAGTGAAAGAATAAGTGACTATTTCGTTCAAGAAATCTTTTTTATCACATAATCAATTATTTCCAGTGTTTGCTAGTCAGGATAGTTTAGCAGTATTTATAATTAGTTATTACTAAGTGGTAGATCGTATTTGGTGGGTAACAAATTAACTTTATTTGCTAGTAGGTAAGTGCAAATGAATATTATAGTAGGGGTGATTTCCTAGCCCATGGACTATTCCCATCTTAAAAAATGAAGTGTTTTTTTGTTTTGTTTTGTTTTGTTTTGATTTTACTATTTGTGCTGTATTATTACTTTTTTCTCAATTTCCGAGATTCATAAAAAGTGTTCTAATTTTTAAATGTCTTGGCTGTGCAATTAAGAATATCTTTTAAGTATCAACACTGTCCAAATGAAATAAATCTAAAACATTAGTGAAAATAATGGTTATATTTTGAACCAAAAGCACACAAAAACATCTTCAGTTGCTTGTGTGTTTTGGTGAACACTTTTATATCCTTCTCTATAGACTGTATGAATCCACTCTTTTTCTGGTACTTGATTTCTTTTTTTGTATGTTGTAATAGTTACATTGCAAACTCTACTTTGGATAAAGGAAAAAGAATAAAAACACAGTTCAGTTCACTCATCTCTGTTCTCCTTCCTGCCTTCGCATCACTGTAATGTCCCCTGCAGCTCTTCTCCCCTCCTGCAGATCAATATTTCTTGTCTTAGTTTAATGAACACTCCTACATTGATCTCTCTCAGGTGCTGTGCTATTTTATCACAGGTTTCTTGGGTACAAGTCTTTCTTAGCTAAGTCAGTGGAGCACCCTGCCATTCCCTACATAATACAGGCTGCAACAATAGGACCTTTATTCATCATAAGTTAATGTGTGATTTATTTTCCCCTTCTTGGAAAGGAATAAATATATACACTTTTTTTTTTAAATTCTTTAACTTCATTTTTTGGTCACCTTCCTTAAATAATTATAAAAACAATTTAAGAATGGTATGCAAAAACAAAGATAAAGAAAGCCAGGAATCTTTAAAGGCTTCTGAAATACTTTCTTACAAATGGAAAGTTAGAATAGCTTTGTTAGTTATTTTCATTCACTTTACCTCTTGTTACCATGGTAGCAATTCATTGAATAATCCCTGTCTCCAGGAAGATAAACCAGAGGTAACAGTATCTAACAAGTGACTCTCATGTCCAAAGACAATGCTCCTGTCTTAGATGCCCTGTGCTGGTGGCAAGAGTGAAATAGAGAATGGGTGGAGGGCACAATAAACCCAAAGACAGTGTCTCTTGGTCTCCAATTTTAATAAATTCTCATGCTTTTGTGCCGTTTTTTCTCCTTTTGCACTGTGTATGATTGACTAAGCAACTGCCTACTCCTAAGACATATTAAGTCAATTTTATCTTCTGCTTCATTTATCTGGTTTACCTATCCTTGCCTTGTGTACCTCTAGAAAATTTAATCAAATAATCACACAAATAAATATATAATTACAAAAAGTAAGTATAAAATAAAAACAAAAGATATTAAATTCTATGAGAGTGTAATATATTCTGATACTTTTTCCTGAGGATGTGACTTTTGAGTTAATATTTGAAAAAATGATATGCCCTACTCAGATGAGGGGATCTGACTAAGGTAGTGGAAGAGAGAAGAGTGGGGCAGAACTTTGTAGACTTAGGAAGCAATACACAAAATGATCCTGAGTGGCAAAGGAGCATGATGATTTAACAGCTGAGAGAAGGACCAACACCCACAAAAATGGGGCCCGATGAACCTGAAATAGTAGGTGGGAATCAGATTAGACAAAATCATGAAACTTATGTCAAGATTTCATTCTAATTGTAATGGGGAGTGATTAAGAGATTGTGAAGGATATGAAGAGTGACTGTCCAAATAATATTTTTAAAGAATGCTGCAACCTGTTGAAAAGACTGAAGAGGTGGCAAGAGTGTTTGTAAAGAGACCAGTTTAAAGGTGATTTAAATTACAGTTGGAATCGCATGTAAAATTTTTCATCTACTATGAATCTTTCTTTAGCTAACTGCTAGCTCAGTTTACTTTTCTTCTCTTTGCTGTTTTATGCTCCTCCTTTTCTACTATGTTGTTGGTAATTACTTTTTTGTTGTTAGTTTTCTTAAAAAAAAGACAAAAACAAAAAAAACTGCAGTTGGGAATACCAGCAAGTATGACCCACTCAACAAGGAGGCCAACCTCTCTGCATTTGCAGCAAAAATAAGGATCAATTCCAGGATTCTGAGTAAATGTTGATCAGTACTAGAAAGCCACAAAAACTCAACATCAACATTGACTCCTCAATTTTTTTCCTAGCAAATTAAAAAAATCTACTTTCAAAAATGTCCTCACAGCTTCCATTGCTTTCTATTCTGTTTCCATTCTATTCTATCACCATTTTCTCACCTCTAGGATAGCACACAAGGGTCTTAATCTGATTTCACATTCACATTTGAAAAGACTAGTTTCCACACAGTAGCCAGGATGATCTTTTAAAACTGAAGTTGGATTATATCACTTCTTTCTGTAGAACAATCTAATGATTTCCAAGTCAACATCTATATAAGGGCCAATCAATTCCTACATGGTCTAGACTGTTCTTACCCCTCTGAGCTGATCTTGTCTTATTCCATCCTCAATTGTTATATCCAGATGCACTTTCTTCCTTGCTCTGGCTCAAATACAGCCAACACAATTTTACTGTAGGATTTGCCCTTACTGTTACTTCTGTCTGAAAAGCATTTCCAGTGGGTTCCCACAGGGCTCAATCCTTCCTTTCTGGTAGGTTTTTATTCAAAGGTCAGCTAATCACTGAGGCCTTTCCAATGACTCTACTCTAAGTTTCACTCATCTTTAGCCTGATTTCATTCCTTTCCTATGCTATTTCTTTGGTTTATTTTCGGTTTTCTCCAATTAGAATGTAAGTTCCTTGAAGGCAGTGTTTTTGTCTATTTAGTTTATATATGCAGCATGCAGAACACAGCCTGCTACATGACACTTAATAAACTCTGTTGAATGAATAAAATGCCATGATTAATAGTATTTTTAATGGGACAATTCTCTTGGCACATCATAGAGATGGATCCCAACTTTATTACCTGCTGGGCAAAGGAAGCATAGATAAGGCTTCTAAGAGCTCTCCTGAGAAAGTAGTACCCATATGTTGGATGTAGTTAGTTCAGGTTTGTATATTCTGTGTGGCAGTTTGAGCGAAAATAAGGGTAAGGACTTAAGGGTACTGGGATCTACCATGATAATCAATCCTTGGAACACTTCCAACCCAGATCAATTCTCTAGTCACGTCTTTTCTGTCAGTATTAAGTGTTGGCTTGTTCTTTGTCTCTGCCCATTTTTTTTTTCCTATAGTGCACATCTTTCCTCATTAGCCTATTGTGAAATAGAATGCTATTTCATAGCTATTTCACTAAATGCTAAAATCAAGTTCAATATATTATTTCCATGGAGAATGGTTAGGGGAGGTGAGAAGAAATATTTTTAATGAAAATGACAAGTAATCTCATCCTTCATTTTACCCTGACCTCCAATTAAAAGAACATTAAATGTTAATCACATTTTTAGTACCTATTTCCCATTTCATTTGATCTGATGATGTCACCAAGGAAACTGACCTACTTGGAGGTCTAGGGAATGTCTGCTCTAAAACATTTTCTTACATCTCTTGTCAACATATAGTGAATTTTGTAGCAATTTAATGAGAGAAAGAAGGAGAGGGAAAGAGAATAGAATTTGAAACCATACATACATAATAAGGGATATGCCCATTTCTGCCATCTACAAGCCATATTGACTTTGGGAAGCTACCATATTTTTTTGAGCCTCAGTTTTCTCTTTTAAAGGTGTGCATAATAATACCTACCTTGCAGGGTTTGCATGAGGATTAATGTAAATGAGAAATGTAAGTGTAACTGGAAATATAAACATCCTTGGCACATACACTTGCTCTAAAAATCTTTGTTTTTTAGTTGTTTCCTTTTCCTTTATTTAAGCACATAGTGAGTATTTACTTGTTTTGTGCCAGGCAGGTAAGCTGCAAAAATGCACGTACACAGCCTTGGATGTCCTTATTCTACTCCTAGATACTTCAGATTCCGTTCTAATTCTGCCTATCTCTGAAATTGCTCTAATCTCCTCTTTCTTTGTTAGTTAATTGAAAATCTATTTTTTTCATGTTTTAATGAGGTCTTCATACTGCATGCCTGTATTGAGACCCAATATATGAGTCATTTTGAAAAATAGCTAATTTCTATAAAATAATTGATTATTAAGAAAACACTTTTGTGTACTCAAAAATGTCCTTGCTTATTTCTTAGCTGAACTGAAATACATCTTCTTATAATTTAGTTTCTTCCTTCAGTGATCCTAAATGATTATACACATACTGGATATTTTTTTCTCTCCCTGACAATTCATTACATTGAATGGCACATGCAATATCCCACCTGTCTTTCTAAAGGGACATCAATATTGGCCTACTTTGATTGAACTAGCTAGATCAGCAATTCATTAACCTGTAACACACTAGGCCTGTTGTTTCATTACTGCTCCCTTAAAGCTTCTCTGTTAGTCAGAAATAACTAAAGTTTCTAGTTTTCTGCTTATATATTTAGCTTTATAAAATACAATGATTTTCTCTCTTAAACAAGTGCTAGACCGTGGCCTCTTGATACAAGTCTATAAGAAAATCTGCCAGTTAAAACATGATGCTGAATACATAAGAAATGTCTCACATTTTTTTTTCTTTGTACCTTGTTGCATTTCCCGTCTTCTTACATTCTACATTATTTTCCTTCTTTCTATCTCTCATATTTAATTCGGTTGTGGGTTGAAATGTAATCCAAGAGATTGTTTTCCTCTTTGTCATCTTGATAAGAAATTGTACCTTTTTGGTGTGGTTGAATATGACAGTGGAATAAATCATCAGATACTCCTTGGTACTCAGAGTTATAACATCAGCTGGTATTTGTAAACGCAATTTAGTATCTTCTACCACTTCATTTTTGCTGTATATATTTTCTGTCTTCCTCTTTGCTATACCAAAATTATTTTTCTTATAATTGTCTATTGAGAATCACACCATGGCTCCTTAATAGCTTATATTCTTTTTTATGAAATCACATTTTATAATTTTGAGACAGTTGTAGGTTCATGTACCATTTTAAGAAATAATACAGAGAGATTTTGTATACCCTTTACCCAGTTTCCTCCCATGGTAACCTCTTGCAAAACTAGTATGATACTGCAACCAGTATATTGACTGATACAATCAAGATGCAGAACATTTGCATCACAAGGAGGATTCCTTATCTTGCTCTTTTACACTCACACCCACTACCTTCTTACTCCCCACTCCACACGCAACCACTGGCAATCCTGTTTTCCATCCTATAATTTTGCCATTTCAATCATTTTACATAAATGGAATCACATAGCATGTAACCTTTTGGGATTTTCTTTTTCGCTGAGCATTGTTCTCTGGAGATTAATTCAGGTTGCTGCAGTAGTCCATTCCTTTTTAGTGCTGAATAGTATCTCACAGTACAGGTGCACCACAGTTTCACCATTCACCTATTGAACGACATCTGGCTTGTTTCTAGTTTGTGGCTATATATATATATAATCTCACACACACACATATACACACATATATATATACACACACACACATATATACACACACATATATACACACAAACGTATAATATGAATTCATGTTCACACAAAATTATATATGTGAATATCTATAATAACATTATATAATAATGCTATTATAGACACTCATGTACATATTTTTGTGTGAACATGAACTCATATTTTTCTAGGGTAAATGTGAAAGAGTATAATTGCTCGTTGTATGATAGTTGGATGCTTAGTTTTCAAGTAAACTTACATATTTTCTCCAGCAGTCTATGAGAGATCCAGTTTGTCTGCATTCTTACTAACATATATATGTCTGCTTGCTTTACTTTACTTTTTTACATTATTGTTTTTATCTAAAATTACCACACATTATACAAGCTATCCCTTATTTACTGAGTTGCCACTTAAAAGTAGGTTTTAAATTTTCACTCGGGAAAACTACAATCTTGTCAGAATGTTGCCTCGGGATGCTAATATTTTGAAATGACATTAACCTTTACAAAAAGACCTTATACATTAAGGCTGAATATAAGCAAAACTTGAAGCAGGAAACTTTTATTTTCTTTAGTGCTAGAAAAAAAGCTCAAACAATTTTAAAATATACTAATTTTTAAAAAGAATATACAGAATAAACATTATAAGTAACTTTTATTGCAAATTTCTGCAAATAGTTTATCATCTACTTCTACTAAAACTTTCTCTAATACTCGTTCCCCTAACTGGATGTAATTTCTTCTTCTTATGAACTGCCATACCATTTTTTCTTCTTTTCTTTCTTTAAAAATGGATTTTGACATAGAAAAATCTGTACATAATGAATGTATACAACTTAACTGCTTTGGAGATAAGTATAGACTCAATGAAATCATCACTACAATCTGTGTCATAAATCTATCCATCACCTCCAAAAGTTGCTCTTTGCCCTCTCATTTATAAATATTATTACCATGAACATTATTCTTATAATTTTGTGATAAGAACACAACATAAGGCTACCCTTTTAGCAAATTTTAAAGCATATAATATCATATTGTTTACTATAGACACTAGGTTGTACTGTAGATCTCTAGGACTTATTTATCTTGTATAACTGAAGCATTGCACTATTTGACTAATACCTTTCCGTTACCCCCACGCCCCAGCCCCTGCCATTCACCATTCCACTCTCTGCTTCTATGAGTTTGACTATTTTACATCCATCATATAAATGGTATCATGTAGTAGTTTTTGTTCTGTGCCTGGCTTATCATACTTAAGTATATTATCCTCCATATTCATCTATGTTGTCACAAATGGAAATATTTCCTTATTTTTCAAGCCTGAATAATAATCCATTGTATGTATTTACCACATTTAAAAAATCTATTCATTGGTTGATAGACATTTAGGTAGCATCCCATGCTACAATGAACATAGGAGAGAAGATATCTTCTCAGGATCATAATTTTATTCCTTTTGGATTTTGAGATTGAGGGATCATATGGCAGACCTGAAACTATAAGACATCTAGAAGAAAACTTAAGGAAAAATACTCTAGACAATGGCCTTGGTAATTATCTCTTGGAAATGGCACCGAAATTGCAAGCATAAAAAAGCAAAAATAGACAAGTGGGATTGCAAACTACTAAAAAGCTTTGGCACATCAAAGAATATAATCATCCAAATGCAACCTACGGAATGGGAGAAAATATTTGCAAACCATATATCTGATAAAGGGTTAATATTCAAAATATGTGAAGGAACTCCTATAACTCTAAATCAATAATTATCATAATCATAATCATAATAGGCTGACTAAAAAATGGACTAATGACTTGAAGAGATATTTATCCAAAGAAAATATATAGATGGTAAGAAAAGTTGCTTAATATCACTAATCATCAGGGAAATGCAAATCAAAACCACAATGCGATATCACTTCACACCGGTTAGAATGGCTTTTATAAAAAAAAAAAATATATATATATATATATATATACACACATATATAGATAACTAATGTTGGCAAAGATGTGAAGAAAATAGAACCCTTCAACACTGTTGGTGGGAATGTAAATTGGTGCAGCCACTGTGAATAGTACATGAAAGTTTCTCAAGAAACTAAAACTAGAACTATCATTTGATAGTTGATATTGTAATTGGCAGGGGGAGAGAATAAGGAGATAGATATATGTCAGGGTGACATGATGAAGAGTTTGAGCTGCCTGTTAGCTGTCCAAGACTAAAGAGTAATGTATACAGAGAGTTTGGGGGGAGATTTAGAATACAGATATAGATTTTAAATATATTAGCTTAATATTAGCTTGGTTGTGGCTGAAACTATGAGGCTTGTTTGTCATCCAAGGAATATATTTCTAGAAAGAAGAGAAAAGGTTCTAAGGCAGATTATGGGGGAGCAGAGGACAAAATGGCATTTAAAGGAATGTGTATGAAGAACATCTACAAAATCCCCTGGGGAACAGCAATCAGAAAGATAGGGAAACAGACAAATGATGTCTTGAAAAACAGGAGAGTTTCAGAAAGGGACTGGTCAATGTTGCTAAATATTTTGAGTCAAGTTTCAAATCAAATGAGTTTTTTTTTTTTTGTTCAATGAAGAAAATCGCTTGCCTTAAGAAAGGTAGATGTATTTTAAAAAGCAATACGACAGTAACTTCATAAATTTCGTTTTCTCTTCTTCAGAAGGAAGGTGAAAAAGTCTCCTATAATTGAAGGATGATTATCTGTGGAATACCCAATTATAGTCAGATGTAGTAACATATCTACCTAGAGTGAAGTAAAGACGACTTGCTAAGAAAATAGGGTAATTCATTGCAAATTGAAATAACATAGACCCAAGTCTCAATTAGTAACTTACTTGAGTGAAAACTGGAATCCTTTTGACTAAATATATTTAGCCTACTATGTTTAGATAAGAAGAGGAAAGAGGTAAGTTTTAGTCATCTCAGGGATAAGTTGTTGGTAATAGAAAATAGAAAAGAAGCAATGGCAGTAAATGATTCCATGGTTTATAGACGGTAGACCAGGTTTTTGTTTCACCTAAAAATTAGAAGACTCTTCTGATCCTTGGCTGCATGCGACTCCAAATTCTCAGGTGAGGGATAGCCATAGACTGCCATAATGCCTGCTGGCCTGATCTGAGTTATACACAAAGTAGAGCCCTGTTTCCCAGGTTGATATGGCTTGGGAAAATCATCGGCACTTCAGAATACATCTCTTTATCTTCTATATTTTATTTCTTACTTCTGGTCTCCATTTCTGAATACAATTTTTAGACAAGTGGTAATATGAAGATCATAAAATCAAAGGACAGTCTTCTGGTCTCTTAATTTAGAAGAAACCCTTGAGAAAATTCCAAAGGTCTTGAACTGATAAAATGAATATATAACAAGGGAATCTGAGTGCAGTTTGGGCTATGATTTTCTCGGTGGTTAAGAAAAATCGTCATTCTTAGTAAATCCTGTGAAATCTTGAAGGATGCTGGCCCTTATGCTAGATACGCTTATGCTGGATACCCTTATGCTGGATACCCTTTTGCATAAGGTTTGCTAAAGCCACTCTCAGACATGACTTGGAATAGCTTTTGGTTTTTAATATTAAGTAATTTTTCTCAATGCCTGTTAGTAGTTTCGGACAAGAAAACAAGTTAAATGCTGATATGATTGTAGTTGGATAAGCTGTCATCAGTATGATTATACAATATTTCTATCTCACACTCACAAAAATCTTACCTGCATGTTACAGTGAGAGGTAGCATGCCATAATAAAAAGGTTTGCGATATGTAATTAAAACTGAATTCAAATATTGTTTTTTGTTTACACTGTGGCTTAAACATATTAGGTAAATTCTCTGAATTTTAAATATTTATAGTGTAGATGAATGCGTCTATAGAGATCATGGGTACTAGATTGTATGAAATAATCTATTATAGTGATTGGCACACAGCAGGACTCTAATGAAGGCCATTTACTTTCTGATGTCTCTTTTTTTTTAAACTCATAGTCTCCTCTTCTTTTTGTTGTCTTGTTGCATCTCTTCCTCATTCCTTCCCCCGCCCTTCTCTCTGTTTCTTTCACTTACTCCCTTCCTGTGCTCCTTCCTTTCTATTGTTCTTCCTTCCTCCCTTTCTTCTCTCTTTCTTTCTCTCTTTTTCTTCTAAATCATTACACAATTCTTACTCTATGATCAAAGTCCTACACTGTCTTTTTCAAGTCTTTCCAACCATATCACCCTCTTTTAATCAGCATGAAATTTCATTCCAGGAAAGACCATTTATTCACTGCTCTCAAGCATGGTTTTCTCCTTTGTGATAGTATATTTTTACTCATGTAATTCTCCTTAATAGGAATATCTTCACCATCCAAATGATGTAGTATAAACTAGAATTCCACTCTACCTATTCATTTTTTAAGAAATCCTTTCAAGGCAGTCTTGACAAAACAAACAACCAAACATACAAGCAAATAAACTTCTCTGCTCTTTTGGAACTCCTGCAATTATGTACCCTTCATTTCTAACTCAGTTTGATTTGCATCATTATTTGATTCATCAAATAAAATTTAAACATAAATTATATGTATATTTTTCTTCCATCCACTCATCCATGCACACATCAATGTCTTTATTTGTTCAAGCTGTTAAAACAAAAGACCTCAGATTGGGTAATTTATAAACAACAAAAGTTTATTGCTCATAGATGTGGAGGATAGGAAATTCAAGATCAAGGCACCAGCAAATCGTTGTATCTTGAGGGCTTGGTCTCTGCTACATACACAGCACCCACTTCCTGCATCTTTACATGGTGGAAAGGACCAATGAGCTTCCTCGGGTCTCTCTTAGAAGAGCAAAATCCCACTTAAGAATGTGAAGTCCTCACAACCTAATCAATTCACAAAGATCCCATCTCTTAATACTATTGCATTCACTATTAGATATTAGTCTATAAATTTTGGGAGCTTGAGGGGAGGAGTAAGCATTCAGACCATAACAATCAGAAGAAAGAAAATCATATTTTTCCAGAAGGAAAAATTACTGTGGATAAGAGAAAGCAAGAGAACTACTATTGTAATACTTTCTGAAGTTATAGGCATGCTGACACAATAGTTAGGTGTGAAATTGATCACTATGGTTGTGGAGATACCTCTAGCTCATGCCTTAAGATAACAGTAATAGGGCATCTAATTTCAGACCAGAGGCTGAGATATCTTATGGATATCCTCTTACTAAAAATCAATACCTAATTTTTTTCCAAATCTTGACCTATAAGTAGATTTGCTCACATACCTCTTTTATAAATTGGTGCTTGCTTTAATAATGCTGATTATAAATGATGTCTTTATATTTTCCTCTTAGGAACTGATATTTTGAGTTGATAATAATATTTACCAGAATTTTTTTTGTTAAAGTAAAGCTATCTTACTTTTTAGAAAATAAAATTTTGTAATGTATTGAGTTTCTCAGGGATAGATAATAAAGAAACACTAAACACCACTATTTCCATTGTCCTCTTCTGTCTTTATATAGGCAGACACACATTCACAGCTTATAATGGTATTTGATTTATAGTCAAATGAAGTGTTTTTCCTTCATGTAACCAAGGTATATTAAAGGTGCACATAAATACAATTCAAATCAAGGTAAGATTGATCACATCTCATTTATATATGTCTGGCTTCAGTTCAGCTAGACTATAAAAGCATCTTATTTTATAAAAAATCATTTTCTGTTACTATTTAAAGGTTGTTGCATAGCAACTAATTGTCCATGGAGCACTACCTAATAATATCTGACCCCGTGTTGCATTACATCTATTTTTTAAAATTTAAATTCTATTTCCTAAAGAACTAAGGTAAATAATAACAGTGACCCGAACATTTTAAAGATAAAGGTTCATACATGTAAATTAATATTGATGAAAGTTCTATTCACAACATTTAGTTTTTCCTAGATACGCATGCCACCTTAATAGTGTTTTAATTCATAATGAGATTAAAACAATTTTTTTTGGTCTGAGTTACATAGGTCAATGTCAGGAGTCAGATTTGATTGATAGCTCACCAACTGACCAAGAATTTCTTAGCAAAATAATTCCTGTAAAAATAGGTAATGGTTGACATTTCTATTTTAAGTTGCTAGTGTTTTAATGCTTTGAGAAACATTTGTTATTCTATTGCGTATTTCTAATTTAAAACCTTGGAATTGTATTTGGGTTTAGTAACAAAACCTCTCAATTTTCTTGCTAGAAGTATCCAAATATTAATACATTTCAAGTCTTTTTATTCACAAGGTTATAATACAATGTTTTTATAAAGGTAAAATATCAAGAGTGTTTGAGTCACACCTCCAACATTTACTATCTAGTAATGTTATTGTTAGGCAAATTGGTGTTTTATCATAAGTTATAAATTTCATATATGAAGATAGCACCTACCAAACTGGGTGGAAGTTGTAGAGATTAAGCATGATAAAAATAATCCATGCTGCTTACAGTGCTTGACATATGGCATTTGATTAAGTCATATTATACCTAAATTCTTAATTTCATTTCAGATATATCAAGTTAATTTTATTTACAGAACATTTTGCTGTTACTATTATTTTCCAGTTGGAGTTTTGGTAAATAGAGTGGTGACTTTGTACTTTTGATGTGATTCTGGATTCTTAGAATCCTAATGGAAAACAGCACTTCTTTATTTCTTCTTATGTTTTTCAATGCTGATAGGTTCAGGGGAGCTAGAACTCACTCCTTTATACTATAGTGGGAGGCAGGAGAGTGTAGCAGCAGTTCCTAGCTATGTCCTTCCTCACAGGCAGAGACCAATGAATGAACGTGGCAGATTATGTAAAATAAACATTGATTCCAGCATGGTAGTTACATAGTATAAGTTTGTTAGTCTGTTCTTGCACTGCTGTAAAGTAATACCTGAGACTGGGGTATTTATAAAAAAAAGAGAGGTTTAATTGGCTCATGGTTCTGCAGACCGTACAGGAAACATAGCAACTTCTGCCTCTGGGAGGCCTCAGGAAAATTACAATCATGCCAGACAGTGAAAGAGAAGCAGGCGCATTTTACATGAACAGAGCAGAAGCAAGAGAGAGAGTGGGGAGTTGCTACACACTTTTAAACAACAAGATCTTGCAAGCACTCACTCAGTATCATGAAAGCAGCATGAAAGGGAAAGTTTGCCCCCATAATTCAATCACCTCTCATACCAGGCCCCTCCTTCAGCATTAAGGAATATAATTCTATATGAGATTTGTCAGATACACAGATCTAAACCTTATCATTCCACCCCTAGCCCCACTATAATCTCATGTCCTTCTCATATGGCAAAATTCAATCATGCCTTCCTAATAAACCCCAAAGTCTTAACTCCTTTTAGCATTCTCTCAAAAGTCCGAAGTCCAAAGTCTCATCTGAGAAAAGACATGTCCTTTCCACCTATGAGCTTGTAAAATAAGTTAGTTACTCCTGAGATACAATGGGGGTATAGGCATTGGGTAAATACTCCCATTCCAAAAGGGAGATATTGGCCAAAAGAAAGGGGCTACAAGTCCCATGCAAGTTGGAAACCCAGGAGAGCACTCATTAAACATTAAAGCTCCAAAATAATCTCCTTTGACTCCATGTCCAAAATCCAGGACAAACTGGTATGAAGGATGGGCTTCCCAGGCCTTGGGCAGCTCTATCCTTGAGGCTTTGCGGGTTTCCATCCCCATAACTGTTTTTGCAATCTGGTATTAAGTGCCTGTGACTTTTTCAGATGTGTAGTGCAAGCTGTTAGTGGATCTACCATTCTGGAGTCTGGAGGATGGTGGCCCTCTTCTCACAGCTCCACTAGGCAGTGCCCCAGTGAGGCTGCTGTATGGGGGCTCCAACCCCACATTTTCCCCTCCACACTGTCCTAGTAGAGGTTCTTCAGGAGGCCCCTACCCCTGCAGCAGGCTTCTTCCTGGACATCCAGGCTTTTCCATACCCCCTCTAAAGTCTAGGTGGAGGCTCCCAGGCCTCGACTCTTGCATTTTGTGCACTTGAAGGCTTAACACTACATGGAAGTCACCAAAGCTTCTAGCTCATACCCTCTGAAGTAGTGGCCTGAGATGTATCTGGGCTTTGTATTTGAGCCACAGCTGGAACTGGAGCAGCAGGGATACAGGGAGCAGTGTCCCAAGGCTGTGCAAGGCAGTAGGGCCCTAGGACTTGCCCATAAAACCATTCTTCCCTCCTAGGCCTCTGGGCCTGTGATGGGAGATGGTGCCACGAGGGTCTCTGAAATGCCTTCAAGGTCTTTTCTCCATTGTCTTGAATATTAGCACTTAGCTCTTTTTTAGTTATACAAATTTTGCAGCTGACTTTAATTCCTCCCCCTGAAAATGGATTTTTCTTTTCTACCACATGGCCAGGCTGCAAATTTTTCAAACATTTACACTCTGCTTTCCTTTTAAATATAAGCTCTAGTTTCAGATCATTTATTTGCTCATGTATGCGAGAATAGGCTATCAGAAGCAGCCAGGTCACATCTTAAACCCATTGCTGCTTATAAATGTCTTCCACCAGATACCTTGAATTATCACTCTCAAATTCAAAGTCCCACAGATCCCTAGGACACAATGCCACCAGGCTCTTTGCTAAAGTAGAGCAAAAGTGACCTTTACTCCAGTTGCCAATAAGTTCCTTATTTCCATCTGAGACCTCAGCCTGAACTTTATTGTCCATGTCATTATCAGCATTTTGGTCACAACAATTTAACAACTTAAGTCTTTAGGAAGTTCCAAAGTTTCCCTCATGTTCCTGTCTTCTTCTGAGCTCTCCACACTCTTCCAACCTCTGCCTATTACCCGGTTCCAAAGTTGCTTCCACATTTTCAGGTACCGTTATAGCATTGCCCTACTCTTCAGTACCAATTTTCTGTATTAGTCTGTTCTGGCGCTGCTATAAAGAAATACCTGAGACTGGGTAATTTATAAATAAAAGAGATTTAATTGGGTTGTGATTCTGCAGGCTATACAGGAAGCATATAGCAGCTTCTGCTTCTGGGGAGGCCTCAGGAAACTGACAATCATGGCAGAAGGTGAAGGAGAAGCAGGCACATTTTACATGGCTGGAGCAGGAGCAATAGAGAGTTGGAGAAGGTGCCATGTACTTTCTCACAAGCACTCACTACTGTCACAAGAGCAGCACTGAGAGGAAACTCTGGCCCCATGATTCAATCACCTCCCGCCACTACCCCCTCCAATACTGGGGATTACAATTTGAGATGAGATTTGCACAGGGACACAGATCCAAACCATATAATTGGGTTGGTGTACCAAATTTTCAGAAGGAACAAAAGTGATGAATCTAGTAAATAAGGTAAAAAATGAACATTTAAAATGTATTAAAGTAACAGAGAAATGGAATGAATACATAATATAAAATTTAAACATAGTTAATATAACTGGCTTTATGGAGTTCTTAAGAATTGCATAAGTACCACATGACTTAGAAGTGATATGAATGAAGATGACTTAGGAGTTGTGTCAGTTTCCACACACTGCTATAACAAATTACTATACATTTAATGGCTTAAAATAACACAAATGTATTATGTTACAATTGTGGAAGTGAGAAACCCCCAAATGAGTATTAATGAGAAAAAGAACAATGTATCAGCAGCACTGTGTTCCTTCTGGAGGCTGAGAGGGAGAAATCCCTTTTTCCCTTTTGCAGCTTCTAGAGGCTGCCTGCATTCCTTGGCTGTTGGCACCCCTCCAGCAATAGTATATAGCTCTGCTTTCTGCTTCTGTGACTCCTTCTCTGACTCTCATCCCACTGCTTCCTGCTAATAAGGACCTTTAGGATTACATTGGGTCCAGTAGCTGACCCAGAGAATTTTTTCCCATCTCAAGCTATTTAATTTAATCACATCTGCAAAATCTATTTGCCATGTAAGGTGACAATAGCAGATTCTGGGGAATAGGGTATGACATTTTTGAGGAGGCAGCATTATTCTGTCTGCAATAGAAGCTTTAGGAGAAATAAGTGCAAGCCAATGCAGCATGTGAGTAAAATTACTATGATATACTTCAGAGATAGAAAAGCAAAACTTCCTAATGCAAGAAATAGTTCAGCTCAGCTCTGCTGATCACAAATGTTAGACTCAGAAGATGGACTAGGATGATAAGTGGGATTAAAAACATGTTGTGTTGTAGAAATTTGAAAATATTTGTGTATAAAAAGACAATATAATGCCTTTGCTCAAATATTCATAAGATTGATAGGAAGGAGAAATTAGTAGCATTTTGTTAGGCTCAGAAGCTGGAATAGGACCATTAAACCGAAGTTGTAGTATGGCAAATCTTTGAGTAAGCATAGAAAGAAAAACTGTTTCTCTTCCCTTTATGTCTTTAAGCTTGGAGTTTATCAAACCCTTTATGGGTATGTGGAAATGGAGATTAAAGCCTCAGATAAGAGGCTGGATTAAACTACATTATTTTGGGGTTACTTTAAAAATGTTGATTTTACTGTTCTTTGATTTTACTATCCTCTGGCTTATTCTTAGGAAAGAATCACTCTAGCGCTTGCTATTGTAATATTTTTTTCATCTGTTAAATGAGATCTTGTTTATATAAGCCAGTAAGTAAGAGATCTTTAATCAGGCATAAAGTGAATCAGAAGTAGAAGGATCTCTCTGAAAAGCTCATGCATTGTATCATGACTGAGAAATTTATATTTAAATGAGAAATCTTAGGATGAAAATTCACATTTTGAAAAGACAGTACAAAAAAGAATACAAAAGGAAAACTTTAATATAGTGATAGCAACAAAAACAGTCAGAAGCAATTCATTTGCAATTACATAAAGACGGCCACACAGTAAATGAGAACTGTATCTGTTCATCTTTGTAAAATGATTGGAAAGGCCAGTTGCGGTGGCTCATGCCTGTAATCCTAACACTTTGGGAGGCCGAGGCAGGTGGATCACTAGGTCAGAAGTTCAAGACCAGCCTGACCAACATGGTGAAACCCCGTCTCTACTAAAAATACAAATATTAGTCGGGCATGGTGGTGCACATCTGTAATCTCAATTACTCAGGAGGCTAAGGCAGGCAGGAGAATCTGAACTTGGGAGGCAGAGGTTGCAGTGAGCCAAGATTACGTCACTGCACTCCAGCCTGGGCAACAGAACAAGACTCCATCACACACACACACACACACACACACACACAAAAGATTGCAAATACTATGTATAAAATATGTTATTAATTCACTGAGAGAAGGAAGCAGAGATGACATCTGTGGTGGTGAATACTGAGTGTCAGCCTGATTGGATTGAAGTTTGCAAAGTATTGATCCTGGGTGTGTCTGTGAGGGTGTTGGCAAAGGAGATTAACATTTGAGTCAGTGGGCTGGGAAAGGCAGACCCACCCTTAATCTGGGTAGGCACCATCTAGTCAGCTACCAGCATGGACAGGATATAAAGCAGGCAGAAAATAATGAAAAGGCTAGACTGGCTTAGCCCCCCAGCCTACATCCTTCTCCCAAGCTGGACGCTTCCTGCCTTCGAACATCAGACTCTAAGTACTTCAGCTTTGGGACTCAAACTGGATTCCTTGCTCCTCAGCTTGCAGATGGCCTATGGGACTCTGTGATAGTATGAGTTAATACGCCTTAATAAATCCCCATACGTGTGTGTGTGTGTATATATATATATATATATAAATATATATATATTTGGCATATGTAGCTCCTATTAGTTCTGTTTCTCTAGAGAACCCTGACTAATACAGATTTTGGTACCAGGAGTGGTTCTAGAGGAATAGAATATTAAGGATAGAATTCTTTCATTGGTTTTGGGGTTTCTGGAGTTTGCTGCTTAATATGATTAGACCCCCAAATGCTAAGGACTCTACTTCTAATAGTATGGAGAACACTGATAGTCCTTGGCATGAACGGTTTAGAGAGTTATACAAAATCAATGCATTTGACACTCCTGATTCACTGCTCATGAGAGGCAAAGACTTTAGTGACTCTATACATAATGCCTTTGACCATATGTGGAGAAACAAGGCACATAATGAACTGATTGGTTGCCCCTAAGTTCAGAGGACAAAGTGATGAAAGAAAATGATGAACTCAGGGATTTGAACTCCCGGCTTCAGAAGCAGATAATGACCCTCAAATCTGCTAAGATTGCTCTGAGTGAGAGTCTTATCTCCTGTAGAGAAAGAGCTGAAATAATGGAAAACCAGACACCAAGCTCGTATCACTTGAGTGGCTGACATGCAACGAAAGAAGCTTTCACAGCCTCACCAAGTATCTATTGTAAAAGTAAAGGCATTGATTGGAAAATAATAGAACCCTGCAAATTGGAAAGGAGATATGTGGGAGGACACTGATGAAGCTGGGGACACTGAGCTTGTAAACTCTGGATGAATGTGTTTTGCCACAAGAAACAGAAACAGCTTCCCCATTCCCAGTAGTGGCAACATCCCCTCCCTGACTCACGCTGCCATCAGCATTTCCACCTTTGTGTGAGGAGATAAACCCTGTGCTGCCAGAGGCAACAGTAATGGCCTCCCCTGAGGCAGTTGCCAGGCAAGATGATGTTGATTCTCCTCAGGATCCACTCCCAACACGCCTATTTGTTTCTAGGCCTATAACTAAAGTCCTGGCAAGCCCCTAGAGGTGAGGTTCAGAGTGTGACTCACAAGAAGATGTGCTACAGTGGAAAATAACTGCTTGAGTTTTCTAATTTTTAAAAGCAGGAACCTGAAGAACAGGCATGGGAATGGATTTTAAAGGTGTGGGATGATAGTGGAAGGAACATAGATTGGATCAGACTGAATTTATTGATTTTGTCCCAGTAAGCCGTAGAGATTCCTCATTCAATGTTGCAGCTCAGGGAGTTAAAAAAGGTGCTAATAGTTTATTTGCTTTGTTAGTTGAAATGTGGATTAAAAGATGGCCCACTATGCATGAGCTGGAAAGACCTGATCTCCCTTGGTTTAATGTAGAAGAAGGGATCCAAATGCTTAGGGAGACTGGGATGGTGGAGTGGATTAGTCTGGGAAAGTCCAGAAGATATACCCTTGCCTAATGCCTTGTGAAATAGATTTGTGAGGGCAGCCCCTGCATCTTTGAAGAGCCGTGTAATTGCTCTTCTTTCTATGTCAGATCTAACAGTGGAAACCACAGTCACTCAATGACAAAATTTAAATACAGTGAGAATAATTGGATCCCCAAGTGGCACAGGTCAAGTAGCAGCACTCGACTTGCCTCAGACCAAGGCACTCACTTTACGGCTAAAGAATGTGACAGTGGTCTCATGCTTATGGAATTCACTGGTCCTACCATGTTCCCCATCATCCTGAAGCAGCTGGATGGATAGAACGGTGGAATGGCCTTTTGAAGTCACAATTCCAACTAAGTGACAATACTTTGCAGGGCTTGGGCAGAGTTCTCCAGAATGCTGGGTAGTCTCTGAATCACAGTCCAATATATGGTACTGTTTCTCCCATAGCCAGGATTCACGGGTCCAGGAATCAAGGGGTGAAAGTAGAAGTGGCACCACTCAGCATCACTCCTAGTGATCCACTAGCAAAATTTTTGCTTCCTATTCCCATGACATTACGCTGGAGAAATACTGCCACCAAGAGACACAACAACCATTCCATTATACTGGAAGTAAAGATTTCCACTTGGACACTTTGGGATCCTCCTACCTTTAAGTCAACAGGCTAAGAAGTCAGTTACAGTGTTGTCTGGGGGCAATTGACCTAGACTACGAAGATGAAATCAGTCTACCACTCCACAATGGAAGTAAGGAAGAATATGCATGGAATACAGGAGATTCCTTAGGGCATCTCTTGGTATTACCATGTGCTGTATTTAAGGTCAATAGGAAACTACAACAGCCCAATCCAGGCAGAACTACAAATGGCCCAGATCCTTCAGGATTGAAGGGTTGGGTCACTCCACAAGGTAAAAAACTATGACTTGTTGAGGTGCTTGCTGAAACCAAAAGGAATACAAAATGGGTAGTAGAAGAAGTTAGTCATCAATACCAGCTACGACCACATGACCAGTTACAGAAATGACAACTGTATAATTGTCATAAGTATTTCCTTCTTCTTTTGTTAAAAACATGTTTGTGCATGGAGAAACAGTGCCATGTATTGTACCCTGATTCATAGAATGTATACACTTGTACTAAGAAAACATCTTCAATTTATTTCCTTTTTCCTTTATAATGTGAAAGAAGATTTATTGAATTCATATCAGCATTTAAGTATTGTTAATTTTATGTAATAGCATTTTGGTTGGGGATTGGTGAGTTCCCGGTTGTACAAAGGATAGTTGTGTTATGCATAATTATGAACTTATTTTGTCTTTATTTGAAGATTATGTATGATCTCAGGAGATATTTATTGGTTCAAGTTGACAAGGGGTGGACTTGTGATGGTTAATACTGAGTGGCAACTTGATTGGATTGAAGGATGCATAGTATTGATCTTGCGTGTGTCTTTGTGTTGCCAAAGGAGATTAACATTTGAGTCAGTGGGGTGGGAAAGCCAGACCCACCCTTAATCTTGATGGGTACCATCTAATCTGCTGCCAGCATGGCCAGGATATAAAGCAGGCAGAAAAACAAGAAAAGGCTAGACTGACTTAACCTCCCAGCCTACATCTTTCTCCTGTGCTGAATGCTTCCTGACCTCGAACATGAGACTCCAAGTACTTCAGCTTTGGAACTCAGACTGGCTTCCTTGCTCCTTAGCTTGTAGATGACCCATTGTGGGACCTTGTGATGGTGTGAATTAATACTCCTCAATAAACCACCCTATCCCATTAGTTCTGTTTTTCTAGAGAACCCTGACAAATACAGCATCATCTAAATTTCTATATAAAATTGTGTATTTATGAATTATTTTCTTATATGTAAACAAATAAAATAATTGTGTCTTTTTGTGTCTGGAATTGGTGAGTTCTTGGTCTCACTGACTTCAAGAATGAAGCCACGGACCCTCACCGTGAGTGTTATAGTTCTTAAAGATGGTGTGTCCAGAGTTTTTTTTCCTTTAGACATTCAGATGTGTCTGGAGCTTCTTCCTTCTGGTGGGTTCATGGTCTCACTGTCAGGAGTGAAGCTGCAGACCTTCGTGGTGAGTGTTACAGCGCTTAAAGGCAGCGTGTTCCTTCTTCCTGTGGGGTTTGTGGTCTCGCTGGCTTCAGGAGTGAAGCTGCAGACTTTTGGGGTGAGTGTTAGGGCTCCTAAAGGCAGCATGGACCCAAAGAGTGAGCAGCAGGAAACTTTATTGTAAAGAGCGAAAGAATAAGGCTTCCACAGTGTGGAAGGGGACCCCAGAAGGTTGCCTCTGGCCAGCTCAGGCAGCCTGCTTTTATTCCCTTATCTGGCCCCACCCACATCCTGCTGATTTGTCCATTTTACAGAGAGCTGATTGGACCCTTTTTCACAGAGTGCTGATTGGTGCATTTACAATCCCTGAGCTAGACATAGAGTGCTACACAGAAAAGTTCTCCAAGTCCCCACTAGTTTAGTTAGATACAGAGTACTAATTGGTGTATTTACAAACCTTGAGCTAGACACAGAGTAGTAATTGGTGTATTTACAAACCCTGAGCTAGACAGAGTACTAATTGGTGTATTTACAAACCCTGAGCTAGACACAGAGTGCTGATTGGTGCCTTTACAATCCTTGAGCTAGACACAGAGTGCTAGACAGAAAAGTTCTCCAAGTTCCCACTAGGTTAGCTAGATACAGAGTACCAATTGGTGTATTTACAAACCTTGAGCTAGACACAGAATGCTGATTGGTGTATTTACAATCCCTTAGCTAGCCATAAAAGTTCTCCAAGTCCCCACCAGATTCAGGAGCCCAGCTGGCTTCAACTAGTGGATTCTGCACTGGGGCTGCAGGTGGAACTGCCCCTCAGTCCCGAGCAGCGCCTGCACTCCTCAGCCCTTGGGCAGTTAATGGGACCAGGCGCCAAGGAGCAGGGGGCGGCACACGTGGAGGAGGTTCGGCCATGCAGAGCCCATCAAAAAGTGGGGGCTTGGACATGGTGGGCTGCAAGTTCGGAGCCCTGCCCCGGCAGGAGGTGGCTGAGGCTCGGTGAGAAATTGAGCGCAGTGCATGCCAGCCGGCAGTGCTGGGGGACCCAGCAACCTCCGCAGCTGCTGGCCCTGGTTCTAAGCCCCTCACTGCCCTGGGCTCCAGGCGCCCGCAGGCCACTCAGTGTGCAGGACCGGCAGCGCCCCCACCCCCCAAAAGTGGCGCTGGCCGGTGAGTGCTGTGTGTAGCCCCGGTTCCCGCCAGCACCTCTCCTTACACACCACCCGGCAAGCAGAGGGAGATGGCTCTGGCCTTGGCCAGCCCAGAGAGGGGCTCCCACAGTGCAGTGGTGGGCTGGAGGGATCCTCAAGCACCACCAGAGTGGACGCTGAGGTCGAGGAGGAGCCGAGAGTGAGGGCTGCTAGCACGTTGTCACCTCTCATTGTAAATGACAACATTAAATTTTGAGAAACAAGATTGATTTTCTTCCAAAACTGTAGAAGCTGAAATGTTGAGGAACCCTACATATCATTTTATTCATCTACATTCTTTTTGTTTGTTTGTTTGTTTGTTTGTTTTTTGAGAGGGAGTCTTGCTCTGTTGCCCAGGCTGGAGTGTAGTGGCATGGTCTTGGTTTACTGCAGCCTCCACCTCCCAGGTTCAAGGGATTCTCCTGCTTCAGCCTCCCAAGTAGCTGAGACTACAGGCAAGAACCACCATGCCCAGCTAATTTTTTGTATTTTTGGTAGAGATGGATTTCACCATTTTAACCAGTCTGATCTCGATCACCTGAAAGGTCATTGTGATCTGCCCACCTCGGCCTCCCAAAGTGCTGGGATTACAGGTGTGAGCCATTGTGCTTGGCCTATTTATCTTAATTCTTTAAAGCAGCATTTTAAAATTAACTGTAATCCCCAAAGTCCTTAATGGAATCACAAGAAAAATGAAAAGAAAAGGAAAGATATGTTTTTGAAGTTTTTCTATACATGGATCACTTTGATGTGTACTAAATAAAAAGTAATTAGGATAAAGATGGAAATTTAAGCATTAAATAACAGTCCTTAAGTAATTAAGATAAAGATGAGAAGTTTTGGTTACATTGAAATATAAATTCTTAAAACAATGAAAATCTTGCAGAATAAGACAAAATTAGGTTTAAAAATAAAATATTTTTAGTCAGTAATGTAGAATTACCTTATAATGTTTTAAGTACAAAGTTTGCAAGAATTAGGAACACATATAAGAATGAATGAATATATTTAAAAGATACAATTAAATAAAAAGAGAGGAAAATAGGAGAGTCCAAGTGGGTAAAAGAGTTGAAGAAGTAAATGCCAAAGAGTATCATTTAAATTTCATATTTTATTTATATGTAGAAGTCATGTTTGTCTAAGCACACTCAAATTTCCTTTCAGAGGTGGTTTAGAAAGAAGCAAAATTCACAGTACTTTATGACAAATGACAAAGGCCTGGATGACACAGAGACAGTCAAGCCAGCTTGGAGGCATAAACATGCCTATTTTCCAAAAACCTTACATAGAAGTTCAACATTGCCATGGGGGGATGAATAATTCACAGAGGAAAAAGCTCCAGAAGATATTTCTAATGGATAATGATGAATTAACTAGATTTAAATCTGCAAGACATTCATCCATGTTTCAAAAACATAAAATCTCTTATAAAGTTATGTTATATCTCATTAAGTAAGACTCTAATCTACAAACCAAGAGAGAAGCCAGACACTGCTAAGGGCACATATTTATTGATCACATTTATTTTCTCCATGAGGTAGGAGATAAAGAATAAGACTATCAGGTTTTAATCTGATTTGCAATTGTTGAAGTTAAGAAAGAATTGACTTCTGAATATACTGTTTTAACATGTTTCAATATAAAGTTTAAAATCAGATAAGTAAACAACAATAATTATGATAGTGATGTACTGAAGTGTCCTGGAAATGATCAATTTAGTTTAAAAAAGATACATCGTAAACTGTATCCAAAATAAGTTATGCAAATCATTTTAAGCTATGAAATAAATATTGAAAATGTTGTATTGATAGGAATCTAAACAAGCTCATTGGAATAGTATTTTTATACCACTTAAAAAATAAAACACAGACTTGATTTTAAACTTCTTTCAGTGATGTAAATGGTACTTTTCAATTTGATTACCTTTGTCATCAGTAATTCAGAATCAATTGTGCATATGCAAGCTGTTCAGTATGACATGATAAGTAAACAAAGAGGCTCAAGGTTACTACTGGAGTGATAAGGAAGGGAGTGAGCACTTGAGATTACATAGGAAGGAGCATTACATTCCTGGACGATGTGCAATCCATTTACCTTTCAAGCCAATCATGAGGCAATTCTTTTTGCCAGGAATTGACACAACCAATCACTCCAACCTTCAAAACATACACAAAAAGATAAGTCCTATAACAAAGGATTTAGAAATAAAACAGTACTTTCTTTTAATCACATGGGTAAAGAGTTATTCACTCTTTGGGAAAAGAAACTAGAAGATTTGTATCAGATATTATTGTATAACCTTGGGGAATAGCCTGTATAAAGTTCTAGTAATAGCACGTGTATTCAATCACTTGAGTAAATTTTACTTTTATGAAGTCTGAGTTTGAAACTCTTTCATTGCATACTGGCCTATGTATGAAAACAAACAGAGCATATTTGGAACTTACCTAGGTTATTATTATCATGCCATTAAATAAATATGATAAAAATGAATAAATATGCCCCTGAGTGAGCAAACCAGGAGGTAAACTCTTTGACAGGTAATACATCAATTGAAGGGTGAATAAAATCAACTTAATTGTGTTTATGAAGCCTTCATATTCCAGGCCCATGCCTAGAAATTGACTATGATATGAGAAATATGTCAAAAGAATAGAATCTTCACCAGTCTTATTTCTCTTTGAAAGTTGTTATAAATCACACAAACTCAAGAACTGGAATTATTCCTCCACAAGCAAAGGACTGACATGGATGCAAATATGTTGTAAAGTCATTTTACAGGAGGAAATTTGGAAACACATGTGCATTTAACATGTGGCACTAGCTGTTATATATTGCCCCCTAATAGACAGACTGTGGATATGTTATGAGAACAGATGGTTTTACACCTAAAGGCATTCATCTTAAGAAAAAACAACCATCCATCAGTGAAACAAGCAGGTGGTACTTTCCTGATCTCTCTGCCCCTGACTCTCTACCTGCAGAGGAAAGACCAGTATAACTTTTCTTAAAATGACCTTGTGAAGGCAAAATATAAACTGCTCAATAAAAAAGCTAACAAGAATATAAATTCAATACACTGCTAATTTAGAAAATTATATTTGGGTAACCATCTTGTTTCCCAGCCTTAATTGGTTTATTTCAATCTTAACTTCCAGATGAACTCATAGCTCTTATGATTTCACAGATAAGGATGATGATAACATGGGACAATTGTGAGTTAACTAAGGCCAAAAAGAAAGTTGATAAGTATATAAGATTTCTAATATTTAATCTTAGTTATTTAATTTCATTAGATGATTCTAATTTTAAAAGTCCTTTCATATAAAAACTGGAGGTTCTACTCTTTCAGTGGTCCAAATCCCACTGTTTGCCTAATCACTTTCTGTAGCAACTTAGTTATCAAGATAGAGTAGAAAGACCATTTGGCTAGAAGTAAGAAAACATTTAAGCTGTTGTTAACTAGTAGTTTTCTATAGGTTAGTATGATAGCTGTTTGCCTATTGAGTCTCAGCTGGGACAGGATTCTGTATCCTAAATTTCAGACATTTTTTGGCCAAGAAGGCATGGGAAAGAAAAGCCTAAGGGAGACTTTGGGGGAAAATGGGAAGAGGGAAGGAGGGAAGAAAAACCTCTTACTTTCAGTTCTTAACAGTGTTGTTCCAGCACTGGAAGACAGTTGCAGCTCTGTGCTCTACCTCCTTTTGAAGGTCTAGCTGTACTATAGCTCTTAAGACAACTAAACCTCCCTCAGTGGTTCCAAGCTCCAGCTTCACATTATCATCCCCCTCCCACTACCAAGGTGTCCAAACACCACCTAGGTAGAGAATATATTTCTGACATCTTACTCTTTGTTTTACCAGTGCTAGAGGTGGGAATCGCCACCTCCTAGTAGCAATATATCTAGGTTACTTCATGTGCAGAAAGAATTAACTCAGCAGTCCTGGGTTGCTCAAATCCTGAAAATTCACACACACAAAAAGGTCAGCTCCTGTGAAATAAATTATGAACTTTTGGAATTTTGTCTAACAAAAGTATTTTTGTATGTCTAAGGCCTTGGGGTCTGAAGTATCTGTTTGATGAGATAGTTTATGCTAACAATGTTATTTATGGTGAACACCTGTTTTTGTATGCCTGAGGCTTTGGGAGTTGAGGTGCCGGTTTAGTTAGATGGTATATGCTAACAATGTTATTTAAGATGAATGTCTGTTTTTGCTGTGAGTAGCTGAGGTCATTCACTGCATACCTTCATGACTGACTCATCAGAAAACCTTGGACTCTAAAGCTTGGGCTAATTTTCCTGGTTGACTAAACTTTGCATATGTTGTCACACATTGTTGATGGGAAAATTAAGTGTCTTCTTGTGACTAAACTGTGAGAGCACACCTGGAAACTTGTGCCAAATTTCTCCTACATTTCACCCACTATGCCTTTTTCCTTTACTAATTTTAATTATTTCACTGTAATAAACTGTAACCATGAGAAATAACAGCTTTTCTGAGTCTTGTGAGTTGTTCTCGTGAACCACTGAGCCTAAGTGTGGTCTTGGGGTCACTCAGCACACCGCAGCTTCCCCTTTTTGCTCCCTTAGTCTTTCTAATGGCTACATAATAGAACCCTGAATTACATGTCCTCTATTTTTAAAATATATAAAATGTTTTCTGCTTTCCTGATTGAATGTTTACTGATACACAGTGCCAATTAACTACTTCAAGGCATACTTACTCATAGGTGTAATGAGTGATTTGTAAGAGATAATTTTCATGATTCTGTGGTTCTTTCTCCAGAATATTTTTGGGGCAAGAGCCATTCTGTCTTAAATAAATATGACTATTAATATTTTGTTGTTTTTAAGAGACTAGAGTACATTATAGCCTAGGTTGATATAACAGAGCCTAGTTCTTCACTCCAGAATTTCACAATTACTGTTTTAGATAACTCATCTTTTTAAAACTTCAGTAAAATAAATTCCAAGCATAGTTTTTGGAGTTAAATAGCTGTACCACTTAAATTATAAAATTAGAATACTTACTCTCTCTATACCCCTTTTCCTTATCTTCGAAACTGTTAAATACATGAAAGAGTTATTGATAGGGCTAAATGAGAGAATATATGAGAAAAGCTTGTTATGGGAGAGTAACATCAGCAAGATGGCTGACTAGAGTTATCTGGCACTCATCTCATTTGACTGTTTATGTCAAGAGGTACCAAAACAACGAATAAACAACTGTATTTCAACTAGAGTGACTGAAGAAGTATCCTTATAAACGCTGGAGAAATGGCAGTATCTTTCTGGAGCATGGAAGCTCAAGGTTAGCACCACAGAGAAAGAAATATGTCGCTCTCCCTCTGCCATACTCTCTCCCCAACTGGGATCAGCTCAGCCTCACGAGGAACTTCTTCCTGTAGGGAAAAGGTAAGCTGAAGATCCATAGCAGTCCCCACTGCTGCCACAAATACCTGCAGTCCATGCTACAGGAGAGAAACCCAGTCCTCACTGGCCTTGAATACAGTTTGGGGAGTATCTAGGAGTCCATGCATCAGTACTGCCTCATAGAAAGAGCCTACCTTGAACACCTTCTCACTCTTGCAACCTAGGCAGCTATGGCTGGGTATTGTTTGAAACTAGATCTACTACTAGAGTGCACCTTTCTATGGGGATCAGTAGCAACTGACTCTCTATCCCTGAGGCCCTGCCATCATTCCACCACATTTACACAGGTGCCTATAGTATAACAACCCTGCTTGCCCAAGCATAGAACAGATAAAATGACTGAGACTCTGCTATCCAAACCCACATGGTACCCCACCCCCTAAGGTAATAGGCAGTTTTTAATAGGCAGGCTTGCACAGAGGGAAAGTAGCTGAACAGCCTGACAACCACTGTGTTTGCATATACCTGTGTCACAAAACCAGCTGCCCCTCACCGCTAACACACAGGTGCTGGTTCCTGGCTTGACAGCTGGTCCTGTGGCATCCCTACCCCTAGGGCAGTCTTCCAGTGCCAACCTGGTTCCTCTGCACTCACATAGGGCAGTGAGCCACCTCACAGCCAATCCTGCAGCAGCCCCACCTCCTTAGGCCTCTGCAGGGCTACTGGGCAAAACCATGCCTGTCCAAGTTCTGACACCTATTAATTGATAGAGCCACCTGACCTCTCTCTACCCATGAGAACCCATGCCTTCCCTCTAATGGCTAGCCCAGCAGCAGCCATAGCTTTCCCAGAGAGTATGTTGACTGTTTGTGTCAGCTCTCATGACTGCACTTGTCTGGCACTGGACATCCAGCTGAGAACCCCTGCCTCTGACAAAACCACACCAGTGGCATCACAAACACCCGCAGCCTAGGCTGCTGAGGCAATCACAGACATCACTGACAAGGATTACAGCTGAAGAAACTGCACAGAGGCTGGACTACTGAGTCAATACAGAACCAAAGCCAATGTCCCCTACATAACCAACCCCAATGACCCACTATAGGAAAAATTATCTCCTTACAAAAGCTACTAATAAAATTTAAAAAGGCAACAAGTATACTAGATGTGCAGTTATCAGTGTATGGACACGAGAAACATTAAAACGCAAGAACACATGACACCTCCCCCCACAGAAAAAATGAGGACTCTCTGTATTATCTTTTTGGGGGTCTTCAGTAACAGACACCAAAGAAAATAATATTCATGAAGACCCTGAAAAAGAATGGAAAATAATGATCTTAAGGAAACTCAGCAAGATACAAGATAAGAAACAATTCAATAAAATCAGAAAAGCAATTCATAATCTGCATTAGAAATTCAACAAAGAGATACCATAAAACAATCAAACAGAAATTTTGAAGCTAAAGAAATTGAAGAATAAAATAAAAATATATAATTGAGAGCTTCACAATAGACTAGATAAAGCAGAATAAAGAATTATAAAAAAGAATGAAGAAAGAATACAAAATTATGAGTCACATAGGCAAATAAATATTGACATTATAGATTTGACATAGGAAGAAAAGATGGAGAAAGGCACAGAAAACCTATATAACAAATAACACTAAAAACTTCCCAAGCATTGGCAGATATATGAAATCCAGTTTCAGGAAGCTTAATAATATCCAATCAGACTCAACTCCAAAAGTTTCTTTCTGAGGCATAATTTTGTCTTCTTCAATTATTTTATCAGTATTTTATAGTTTTCAAGGTTAGAATCTTTTACCTCATTGGTTAAATTTACTTCTAGGTTTTTTTGTTGTTGTTACTACTGTAAATGGAATTGATTTCTTTTTTAGATAGTTTTCCATTAGCATATAGAAATGCTACTGATTTTTGTATGTTGATTTTGTATTCTGAAGGCTTCAAGGGAAATATATGAAATTTACTGGACTATAAGTAAATTTCTTAGGAGAAACCTTCTAGGATGGGAGAGAATGGGATGAGATACACACACACACACACACACACACACACACACACACACACACACACAAATCTGTCAGCTAAGAATACTATATCCAGGAAAACTATCCTTTAGAAATGAAGGAGACATGAAGACCTTCCCACAGAAGCACAAACAGAAAATTCATCACCACTAGGCCAACCTTACAAGAAACATTTAAGGGAGTGTTACAGCTAGAAACAAAAGAACAATTACTACATGTAAATGCATGACAATATAAAACTCATCAAGAGAGGTAAATTCATAAACCAAACTTACAAATGGTACAACATAAATCTCACTACTTTCTAGTATAAAAGTTTAAAGTAAAAGTGATAAAAAAATACAAACAGCTGCAATTAGAGGTAAGAAGCACATAACAGATTTTTAAAAGGTAAATTAAGGCAAGAAAGATAAAAATTTTATTGCGGGGGACCTCTAGTGTGTTTTTATATGGCCAATGTTAAATTGCTATTAGTTAAAACTATTGTATCTACAACACTGATTACATTAGCCCCATGGTTACTACAAAGAAGGAAATTATAGCAGATACACTAAAAAGAAAGAGAAAGTAAACAAAGTTTAACAACATAAGAAACCACCAAACTACATGAGTAACAAAAAGAAGAAAGGAATGAAGTATCCAATAATCCAAAATTAATTAACAAATGGGAAGAGTAAGCCTCTATAGAAAATAAACTTCTCTGAAAAATGATTAAATGTTCCTATTACAAAATATAGAGTGAACAGATTTTTTTTTTAAAAACTCAACTATATACTGCCTACAAGAGGCTACCTCACAATTAAAGAGATATCTGGATTAAGTGATGGATTGAAAAAAAGATATGAAAACAGAAAACAAAAGCAATCAGGAGTAGCTATACTTAAATAAGAAATAATTTTAATCAAAAACTGTAAAAAGAGACAAGGTCATTACATAGTAATAAAGAAATCAATTTAGCAAGAAAATGTAACAATTATATATGCACCTAAACCCCAGAGCACAAAAATGTATGAAGCAAATATTGTTAGATCTAAAGGAAGAAATTGACTGCAATAATAGGGGATTCAATATGTCACTTTCAACAATGTACAAATATCTAGACAGAAAACCATCAAAGAAACATCAGACTTAAATTATATCACAGACCAAATGGAGACACAGTAAAAGTAGTTATGAGAGAAATTTATAGCAATAAATGCCAACATCAAAAGAGGAAAAAAATGTATTTCTAACAAACAACCAAACCTTGCATCCCAAGGAACTAGGAAAGCAAGAAGAAACTAAACCAAAAGTTGGTAGAAGGTAGAAAGTAAAGCTCAAAGCATAAATAAGTAAAATAATAACTTAAAAACAATAGTAAAGAATAATGAAAGAAAGAAATGGCTTTTTAAAAGACAAACAAAATTGACAAATGTTTAGTTAGTCTAATCCAGAGGAAAACAAAGACTCAAGTAAATGAAATCATGAATGAAAAGGGCAGTATTACTGATATTACAGAAATACAAAGAATCATATGACACTATTGTGAGCAAGTATACGCTAACAAATTTGGGAACACAAAAGAAAAAGATAAATTCCTGGATAAATACAACATAACAAAATTAAATTATGAAGAAATAGAAATTGGGACAGACCAGTAAAGAGTGAGGACATTTAGTATATAATAAAAAAGCATTTTCAATCAGAAAAAGAATCCCAGGACCTGATGATTTCACCCCTGAATTTCCCCAAAATTTAAAAAAGAACTACTTCCAATTCTCTTCAAACTATTCCAGAAAATCGAAGAGGAAGAAATACTTGTAAATTCATTTTACAAGAACAGCATCACCCTGATTCCAAAATCAGACAAAGATACATTCAAAAAAGAAAACTACAAACCAACATCCTTAATAAACATAGATGCAAAAATTTTGAAGATACTAGTAAGCCTAATTCAACAGTATATCCAAAAGATAATTTAATATGATCAAGTGGAATTTATCTCAAGGATGCATGGATGGTTCAACATAGGCAAATTAATTAAGTGATGCATCACATTTGCAAAACTAAAAATAGATCAGAAAAAACATTAGACAAAATTCATCATTTCAATAGATACATAAAAAACATTAGACAAAATTCAATATCCCCTTATGATAAAAACACTCTACAAATTAGTAATGGAAGGTATGTATTTCAAAACAGTAAGTGCCATCTATAACAAACTCACAGCCAACATCATAAAGAACAAGGAAATGTTGAAAGATTTTCCTCAAGGATCAGAAACAAGACAAGGATACTCACTTTAACCACCTATATTTAACATAATACTGGAAGTCATAACCAGAGCAATTAAGAGAGAGAAATAAAAAGCATCCAAATTGGAAAGAAGAAAATCACTGTTCCTGTTTGCAGATGCAGATGATATAATTTTATATATTGAAAACTCTAAAGACTCAACCAGAAAAACTCTTAGAACTAAAAAAATAAATTTAGTGAAGTTGCAAGATACAAAATCAACATACAAAAATCAGTAGCATTTCTATATACGAATGGAAAACTATCTAAAAAAGAAATCAATTCCATTTACAGTAGTAACAACAACAAAAAAACCTAGAAGTAAACTTAACCAATGACGTAAAAGATTCCAACCTTGAAAACTATAAAATACTGATAAAATAATTGAAGAAGACACAAATGAGTAGAAGGATATTCTGTGCTCATGGATTGGAAGAATTAATATTGTCAAAATGGGATACTACCTAAATTGATCTACAGATTTAATGCAATCCTGATCTAAATATTAATGACTCTATTCACAAAAATAGAAAAAGCAATTCTAAAATTGGTATGGAACCACAAAGACCCCAAATAGCCAAAGCAATTCTGAGCAAAAGGAATAAAGCTAGAGGCATCACACTACCTGACTTCAAAACATACCTCAAACTATAATATGTACTGATGCAAAAATAGATACATAGACCAATAGAATAGAATAGAAATCCCAGAAATAAATTCACACATCTACAGCCAACTTATTTTTGACAAAGGTGCCAAGAACACACATTGGGAAAAAGATAGTCTCTTGAACAAATGGTGCTGGGAAATTTGGATATCCATGAAGACAAAAATGATACTAGACCCCTTCCTCTCATATATATATATATTAAAAAGAAACCTCAAAATACATTAAAGTCTCAAATGTAAAACCCAACTATGACACTACTAGAAGAAAACATAGATCAAAATGCCTTACATCTTTGGGTTAGTCAAAAAGTTTTCAAATAAGAACTCAAAAGCAACAAATGTAAAAACAGACAAATGAGATTACATCAAACTAAAAACCTTCTGCACATCAAAGAAAGCGATTAACAGAGTAAAAAGACAACCTACAGAATGGAATGCAATAGTTGCAAACTATACATCTGACATGAATTCATAATAAGAATATGTAGAAAATTTAAACTACTGAACAATAACAAAAAACAAGCCAATAAAAATGAGTAAAAGACCTCAAAAGACATTTCTCAGAAGACATTCAAATGGCCAACAAGTACATAAAAATGCTCAACATCTCTAATTATCAGAGAAACGCAGGTAAAAACCACAATGAGGTATGACTTCACTCCAGTTAGAATGTCTATAAACTAATATACAAAGGAAAACAAGTGGCAGCACAGATGTGGAGAAAAGGCAACATTTACACACTGTTGGTAAGATTGTGAATTCATACAACCACCACGAAAAACAGTATGAAGTTTCTTCAAAAAACTTAAAAATAAAACTGTGATATGATCCAGCAATCCCATCACTGAGTACATATATGAAAGAAATGAAATCAGTATGTCAAAATGATATCTGCACTCCTATGTTTGTTACAGCACTATTTACAATAGTCAAGATGTGGAATCAATCTAAGTGTCCAAAAATGGATGAATGGCTGAAGAAAATGTGGTATATATACACAATTGAACACTATTCAGTTATAAAAAAGAATAAAATACTGTTATATGCAACGATGTGGATGGAACTGGAAGAAAACATGTTAAGTGAAATAAGCCGGAAACGGAACAACAAATACTTCATAATCTCACTCATATATAGAATTGAAAATTTAAATACAAATCTGATATCATAGAAGCAGAGAAGGACATTTACCAGAGACTGCGGAGGGGAAGATGAGAAGAGGTTGGTAAATGGGTGCAAGGTTACAACTGGATAGAAGGAATAAGTTCTGCTGTTATATTGTGCAGAAGCACAATGATGGTTAACAGTAAGATATGATATACAGTTGATTCTTGAACAACGTGAGGGTTAGTGGCACTGAGCCCTTGTGTAGTTTGAAATCTATGTGTAACTTTTGACTCCCCAAAAACATAACTACTAATAGCTTACCGTTGTCTGAGAGCCTTACTGATAACATAAGCAGTCAATTAAAACCTATTTTGTATGTTTAATATTTTATATACTGTATTCTTACAATAACGTAAGCTAGAGAAAAAAGTTATTTAAGAAAATCATAAGGAAGAGAAAATACATTTACTAATCATTAAGTGGAAGTGAATCATTATAAAGACCTTCATTCTTGCTGTCTTCATGTCGAGTATGCTGAGAAGGTGGAAGAAGAGAAGGGCTTGGTCTTGCTGTCTCAAGGGTGGCCAAGGTGGGAGAAAATCTATGTACAAGTGGACCTGCACAACTCAAGCCTGTTGTTGTTCAAGGGTCAACTGTATTGCAAAACAGCTTGAAGAGAGGTTTTGATGGTCATGCCCAATCTCCTGATTTGATTATTATACAATACAATACATATATGTATTGAAACACCAAATTGTATTCCATAAATATGTGCAATTACAATGTGTCAGTTAAAAAAGGAAAGCTTATTATGAAATAAGTGTATACAAGTTTAGTTAGTATCATTATTTTTATAGTGAATATAGCAGATTTGTTAAGAATACTGGCTATGAAGTTAAATATATGTGTGTTCAAATTCTGTGGTGAAAACTAGATGATGTAATGGTAATAATTTGGTAACCATTAAGGCCTGGTACAGACTAGCTGTGCAATAAATGGTGAATTATCATTGTTATATTTCTTGTCAATTTTTTTCGGTTCTGTGCCTTTGTATACAGAATTGTTGTTTCCTGTGTTCCCTTTACAAATGAAAATTTGCTTCTTTATCTTTGTTACTATAGGATAATCCACCCACTTAAACTAATTAAGGACTACTTTCTTAAATCTAATACTAATATTTTTGGGTTTCGTAATATTCACATTAATCAATCTGAAACATAAATTTTTGTATTAAATATAAAACTTACCGATTTAAAGTAATTTTTCCATGAAGTAAACTTCAAAATTCTTAATAATTTTGAAGATATGATTTTTTTCCTATGTATTTGAGCACATTGTAAACGTTGATTTATCATGTTTCCAGGTAAAGTGGCAAGTAATAATTTTTTGGTTGGTTTCATTGATTTTCATGTACTTTGAAAATATTTTTAATTTTTCAGATGGCACTTTTAATGCCTTATGAGCACAATTTGTCTATGATGTAGCAGCAGCTTTGTTCATAATCTATGAAAAACAATGTTGGATATTTTCTAACATTACCTTTTGTCAGGAAGCAAATACAGCATAATCCATAGTGAGGCTGATGCTCAACATATAATTTTAGCATTGTCAACATGTTTCTTTTAGTATTGGTGTGTTATTGTGAAACCAGTGATGTGTATAACTACTGTACTATCTTGGTTCTAATTAAAAGAGGCAATGGTCTATAAATATGAATGTGTTTCCAAAGAACTGAGGGCCCAAAGATGAAATCAATAGAAAAAATGGAAATATCAAAAAAAACACTATGAATAATTGGGTAGGAGCAGTGTACTTACAATATACCAGGCATGATTTTGGATGTATAAGTTAGGGGCAATTGCAGTCATGTATATATATATGTATAGAAATGACTGGCTTAGATAACAGTAGTAGCATTAGCAACTGTAAGATTCTGAATCTATTTTGAAAGTTGAAATTGAATTGGATGTAGACTGTCAGAAAAAAAAATAAAGAGAAAAAAACCTACCAATTGGAATATGGCTCCAAGGTTTGTTTTGCATTACAAACTGGGAAGATTGTGTTTCCATTTGTGGAAGAGTAGAAAGCTGGGGAGAAAAATTTGATGATGGTGTGGAAATAAGAATTACAATTGTAAAGACATTGAATTTGAGATGCTTTTAGTTATTGAAGAAATTGTCTGATAAACCATTCAATACTTGAATCCAGAGTTAAGAGAAGAAATAGAAGAAGGAAACACAAATTTGTGAGCTACCATGTAGATTGCTTTTAAAGCTATGAAACAAAAAAGCATATAGATTGGGAATGAAAAAATAGGAAAAAAGAAGAGATCTTAGGACTCAACCTGAGTACCACTCTACACTCTAAGTCATATGAAAAGAACTCCAAAAGGATATATGAAATTATTTACATATTAAAGGAGTGCAGAAAATTCAGGATATGGTAACATACAGTAAACCTAAGAGACAATATCCTTATTAAGATAGTAGTTTGTAAAGATTGCTATGCATCTCATTTTCCTATGTTTATTCCTAAAATTATTTACTTAGTCTTAAGGTGAGATATTTGATTACAACAATACTTGATTGAGTTCTTTAAATTTGGATCTTATGAATATGAATACATACAAACATTTGTATATTTGTTGAGGAAGACTGGAACTATACCATATATAATTATATATGTTATACTTAGTTGACCTCAGTAACTATAACTGGCAAAGTATACAATTGGCTCTGCATCAACATTCAGCTTCTTTTCTCAGTTATTAGTAAAGACTATTCTATATTTTTCTTTGATTAGTTTGATTTTTTTCTCCCTTTTACTAGCCTCTTCCTCTCACTTAACATATGCATTTATTTACAGTCTCTTTTGAATTGTCTGTTAATTGATTATAGAATTCTCCCTTCAGTGTGGTCTGCTAGATACTACTTGCTTAATTTACATTTAACCAATCAAATTTTGATTTCTTGCTATTGCAGCATAACTGTGTAACATTAGTTTTATGTACCTGTTTCTGCATGCTGCGGATCAGTGCCAAAGGAAGAAATTTTAGCATTTTTTTAATTAAAAAAATTTCTGATTGGAATGTGAGCTACATTATGATTTCATTTATTGCACAGAAAATTGCTAGTATAATTCCTATATTACAATGTTAAATATACTGCTTGTTTATAAATTCAATGAGTTTAGAATTTTAACCACATCAATGTTAACATCATATGGAAAACACTAGCTTACTAAAGTGGTAAATGAAGCAATGGCTTGTCTTATACCAAACTCCATATTCTTTCTACTGCTTCATCGTGACTGTAGTATGCATCTGTCAGGCTTCCATACAGACGAGAAGGAAGTTGGGATTAAAACAAGAAAATGTTCTAAATATGCTGAGGTGTTGGCAATTTAAGTCAAAATTTATCAGCTTACTCTGTCATTCTTATAAAAGTATAAATGTTGAAAGATTACTTTTTTCTAATGCTCTGGTCATGAGTCTATGCTTGTTCTCTTATGCAATTCATATGGGAAAATACAGAATTGAATAATCTTACCAATGCCATTGTATTGCTAACCTAAGACAATGTGCTCCTTCCTCAAATCCTGCTGACTCTGCTTTTGAGATATATAGCACTAGCCAATCTCTAAAGGCTAATGCTAATCACACAAGATAAAATAAGAGCACTTCTTTTCCAGAAGTAGGATATTATAAAATTATAGAAAAGCCAAAGATCATTTAATTTAATATGGGGCATATTAATTTAGCATGCAGGGAAATTGAAATAGAGTCAAATTACTCAGCAAACCCAGACATCCTATTCTTTTTTTATTATTATTATTTTGCTACAGTAAAGTTTATATCAAGAGGAGTGTTTTGAGTACTGTGACAAAAAAATAAGTTTATTGAATTTTGCTTTCTATTGCTTCTACTTGGGCACATGGAAAACCACACTTACCAGCTTGTTAGGCAGAGCATATGACTGTTTTTGATGAAAGATTTTGAGCATAAAGGACATTTGTCACTTCTGGCCTGAAGCAATAGAAACTCCCTGTGTAATTTTTCAATCTTTCTCTTTTGAAGCAGGTATCTTGATAAAGTCTTTTTGAGCTGGCAGAGCACAAGATTGAAGTAAACTTTATTCCTCCTGCTTGAGGACAGCCTTCTTGGGCTTTTTTGAGAAATAAACTTTGCTTACATTAAGCCAGTGAGACATGGGGGCTGTTTGCTACCCAGGGAAAAGCCTATACTTTTCTGACTTATTCAAGTACTCAAAAATGCTAAGGGGCAGCCTTAACATCTTTGTGAATACTAGAGTTAAAAAAAAAAAAAAAAAAAAAAAAAAAAAAACAAACCCAGGGTTTTGTAAACTAGAAAGCCACTGACAAAGTCAGTTGCAAATAGACAACCTTGCAAACTGGGGAACAATTATTATAAATTGAATGCATGCTATGTGGAACTGGTACCTCTGGTTTGACATGAAATACTTTTTATTTCCTTTTAGGATTTACTTCATTTCCCACTGCAACTACATTGCACATTTAGGAAAGGAGAAATGCATATTAGAACATAAAAATAGAATTCTTTCCTTGAGTAGACACCACCTGCTCTGTGCAGAGTTTTTTATTCTCTTTTTAATTTTAGCAAAGTGCATTTGACAAGATTTTTCTATCTGTGGAATGCTGTCAATGAGGGAAGTGGATCTGCTTTATTCTGGAGAAATGCTATTAGTAATGATAGTCACACATCAGCAACACTGTAAGAAGGTATGGCAGCATAATCAAATGTTGCCTGTGGACTAGCAGAGTGATTAAAGAATCAATCATTGGTTCTTGGAGAATTTTATCTGTCAGTTTAAAATAATTTAAACCTACTGATGTATATATTCTTAATTTAAATTTTCTTATATGCATAGCAGACTGAGCATTATTTTTTTAAAAAGGTAATAATTAAGGAGTAGTTTGGTAACAGTAGAAACAATTGGCATGTTGTGTACTTGGCCAAAAAAATACTGGCTGTAATTTGACTTGGCAGCAGGAACATAGACTATTAAAGTGTTGCCTTCCTTGGTATGGTGGCACTGGCAGAAGATGACTGTCTACTATACAATTAGAAAAACCAAATAACAAAGATTTGCATTTAAAAATGTTTTTAAGAATTTAATAAGATTTATAGCTCAATATAACTGGCAACTATTTGTGGTATATTTATTAAGCATATTTGTGGTATTTTTTTCACTAGGAAAAGCAGACTCTAATTAAAAAGCAGTGGTATTTGTACTTAAAAAAGAGTAAGTGACTCGAGAATATATAATTTTAATTAGCAAATATATTTGTGTATATTACAGCCATAGTATCTTATGTGCATGTTGTGAACTTACAGATGAATGAATAGGCATTTGAACACTTTGTATGTACTTGTAACATTGATAGATGTTCTCTAAGTTGAGATGCATTTGTAAAAATAATATTTTACAAAATTCTGTGAATATCTTTCCTTCATTAAACAGGATCTAGATACAGATATTAATGTGAATTAATCATCTTCCTTTTAATGTCCTAGAACTTCCCGTTTTAATCTTGGATCCATCTTGGGTTGATGAAATCTAAAAGGAACTTAAAAGTAGACTTAGAATACCCTCCACTCAAAAAGTGCTCATTTCTAAGATGGAACCACGGTTATAGATCGAATGAAGGCCCCCATTCTGTACTCTTCCCTCCATCCATTTCCTTTGCTCTATGAATTTTCGTTTTTTCTCACAAACAGTGGATTATTTCGCTACACTTTGAATTAGAATTCTACTATATGACATGCTTTGGTTAATAATCTGTCTGCTAGTGGATGGAACATGAGTTGAGACTTTAAATGTTTCATTATATTTGGGACTTCCTTTTATGCCTCTGCAAGTACTTGGAGAAGAACATGCTTTAGCTAGACTACTGGTCTAAGGAGGCAGAGAAACATGTAGATAAGATGAAAGCTCTTAGATCTGCAGTGTGTAGTGTGCGGTCACTGCAGGTTGACACATAACCGTCCCAATATGCCCATGAGAATAGTGTTGCATTGTTTTAAACCACTGGGTGCTGGGATGCTTTCTCATGTCATGTTACTGCAATGACAACTGATGAATAAACTAAAGAATTACATATTTTTAAAAAATTAGAGCTGGATCATTTTTCTGGACTAAGTTGAAAATTTCTAAGGTGTGAAAGAACTACTATCATCTAGTATTCTATTTTTATTTATGAGCCCAGCAGGAAATTTTAAAATGGGTCAGTACATTTTATTATTTTTGCTCATGGGTGCCAATATCTACTCCCTTTTTTTTTTTTTTTTAAGATATGGATTTTTTCTATCTTGACACTTGAGACCTTAAAATTCTCTGTAACTTTTTACCTGTATGGTATGTCTTTTAAAAATGTCCAGATAATTCTGAAATTTCTGGGTTTCATTAACTTTCCTTTTACTTAAGATCTCCCTGATTCTTTTAGCCTTATATACTATGTTCTGACTATGCTTAAACTTACCTATCTGATTTCTTTAGCCTTGTATACTATATCCTAGCTATACTTAAAGTTACCTATTATTGTCCTCCTATAAGTCACCAGATAGACCTTAGTACTATATCTCGCACAATAATATCTTACTTTCCTTAAAATTAAAACATATCAAATTGGTATGTAGACATCTAGCAACATGATTTTTAAAGATATATACTTATCTTGATTTTATCCAGCTCTCATTATATGAGCAATAGCTGATAATCGGTTACTTATAAGGCATCTATGATCCAAGTCTTAGTCTATAATCTGAGACATTTTATTGTTAAAGTGTTTATAAATCCTGAGACTAGATGTAGGAAGCTAAAATTAAAAGTGTTAGAAAAAAATCTAATACTTTTTTTCTTAACATTTGAAGAAGTATAGATAAAAGAGCTCCAAGTAGAGACAAAAGAAGAACTAAAGTGATCAAAGTCAGAAGAGCAATGTTTGCCATCTGCCTTCCAGATTTACTATGGGCACACCTTATGACTAACTCATGGGTTTTTGTGGGATGTTATTGTGAAAATCACTATAAGATATATAACATGAGCAAATGGAAAAGCAGAAGGCTATCCAAACACATTTGAGCTATAGTCCTTTAGTAAAAGCTGGCTCATTTTACAATTTTTTTAAAATTTCAGACAGGGGAATACCCTGGCAGCATAAATCCAAAGCCAGTATAAATTTCTTTCACTTTACAAAACCTTTTCTTTAACAACTATAATATGAAACAATAGGTTTTGATTTTGTGATGCAATTTTAAATTACCTCAATCAGATATAAGTATATTTAGATAATTCTAGTATGTAACTTTTGTGTGTGCTTGCACATTTTTTCACCATGAGAGATATTCTCTAAAATTATTAAATGTTCCATTTAAAATAGTTAATTGATTACGTGCTGTGACTTTCAGAGTACACAGAAATATAAATAATTTTAGGACCAAGCCAGTATTATGGAACTATTCATTAGTTTAAACTCTAACTAGACACAATTATGATTCTGCTTGTTTGGGATTTTCTTTTAATCAAGGAATTAATGTTTAATATTGTAGTGAATGTCTATAGGAAAGTAAGATATATTTATATAATCTTGAAGTGCAAGCTTTCATTGAAATATTTTATCTATGTATACATATGCACAAATTCCAAAGGTAAAGCTTCATACATTTTCACAGAGTAAATGTATCTGTTTAACCTATACCCAGAGATAGCAGTCTAGAAGTTCCTCTTATAAACTTTTTTTTTTTTTTTTTTTGAGACAGAGTCTTGCTCTGTCACCCAGACTGTAGTGCAGTCGTGTGATCTTGGCTCACTGCAACCTCCACCTCCTGGATTAAAGTGATTCTCCTGTCTCAGCCTCCTGAGTAGCTGGGATTACAGGTCTGCACCACCATGCCCGGCTAATTTTTATATTTTTAGTAGAGATGGGGTTTCACCACATTGGCCAGACTTTTTAATAACTCATTAACTTCATTTTAATTAAGAATAATCACTAACAATAGTATATTAAAAATTATTTCAAAATCAAATTTTCTGGAGTTTCTTTTTCTAGTAAACAAAGCATCTCTTTATCATATGGAAATGGACTAAGAGCATATGTTAGAGTTTGAAAGTAGTTTACCATATGCCCACTGTAGTGTTAAGTCATAAATGTCCTCAAATCCTTTGACACTCCTCCCATCAAAAGGTGAAATCTGTGTTTCCTTCCCTTGTATCTGGATGGTCTTTTGACTATGTAGGAAGAAATGCCGAATGCCTTCGGAGGCTAAACCAGATAGAGCTTCTACCCGATGGTTTTTGAAAATTCTCACTAAAACACAGTCTTCAACCTCTGATAGCTCAGCAGCCATATGGAGAGGCCATATAGAGATGCTCCAGCCAATAGCACTAGATGGGGCTCTAGACGATAGTCAGCATCACTTCAAGGTAAGTGAAGGGAGAAAACTCGGTGGTGAAGCCAGGCCCAGCCTCCACCTGATTATAAAACTTGTGAGATCCTGGGTGAGAATTACTTAGTTGAACCCACTCAACCCTTAGGAACATGAAAGGTTATAATAAAATGTATGTTACTACTCTTTTGGGTGATGTGTTACTAAGCAATAGTAACTAAACCAATTTTTGTATTTGAAAGTGCTGTAACAAAAATGCACAACTCGCGTCATTGGCTTTGGAACAAGACAAGGGCTGAAAGGTATCCAGGAGTGTTTGGGGGAAAGTTTGGTGGTGTAAGGAGGGGGTAAGCAGAAATCTAAAGGGCATCAGGAGTATATGGGGGCTTGAAGGAAGATAACAAAATATTCTGTAAAACTAGAAGAGGACCCTCATTTGGCCAAAAATTTGGTGACCCTGACATGTGGTAACATGAAAATAGGAAATGTAACTAAAGGACTTGAGAGCACTACGTTGATTTTCAAGGCAGACTATTAAAGGTACTACTTGACTTTCTAGCTGACTATACTCAGATGTGAGAAGAGAAGGGAAATATTTTAAAAAAGGAACTGTGCAGTTTTCAACAAATATTGAAAAGATCTGTACAAGAGATACAGTCTGCTCAATTAAAAACATAAAAGTGTTTCTCATTGCTTTTTAGATGGTACATATGTTTCAAGTTAAAAAAATAATATTAAAAAGGGTTCCATGCCACATCCAGAGTAGGACTGTTAGGTGCTTTGTGAAGACCTCAGAGAAATATAAGGTGGACCTCATAGAAACTTTTAGAAAGATAAAAGGCCTTCAAAGGCTCCTAAGGGCATGTCTTGCAAATCATCTTCATTAACATCAGAGCTTCTAAGAATCTTGAGGACATTATCCTGCTCGTTTCATTGGAGCCCCAATGAAGAAGGGCATGTGTGGTATCAATTGATAGTTTTTTATTTTGTATAAAGAAGTGAATTCCAGTAAGTTTGATAGAAAACACATCACACACCGGGGCCTATCAAGGGGAGGCGGGAGCGGGGAGGGATTGCACTGGGAGTTATACCTGGTGTAAATGACAAGTTGAGGGGTGCTGACGAGTTGATGGGTGCAGCACACCAACATGGCACAAGTATACATATGTAACAAACCTGCACATTATGCACATGTACCCTAGAACTTAAAGTATAATAATAATAATAAATTAATTAATTAAAAAAAAAAGAAAAAAAAGAAAACACACAAAGTTTTTAAGATGTTGTTTCTTTTGGAAACATTGCCAACATGGACTTAAAAGAAAACAGAGTGTACAGGTTTGAAATAAATTTTTGCACTTCCAACATTTCTGGACATTGAGTATGCTGAGAGGAGTACCCAGCTGCAAACTTGGTTTTCTTATGGAGAAAAGATAGTTGTTTCAAAATGTTGAATCAACAGCTCAGAAATAGAGCCAAGAGCCATGGAGGATCATTCCCAGGGAACAGTACTAGGCCTTATTAAAAAAATCTAGCAATATGTGCCCAGCTAGGTCTCTGAATTGCGCACACCTGTAACTGCTGCACTCATTCTGGTTCCCACTTTTTGAATAGCAGTGTCTATTACTATAATGACACTATTGTATATGAAGTTAGCATAGGACAGATAGCTTGTCTTTTTTAGTTCACAGGCCCTTAAGTTGAGAGGAATAGTGTCAGGGGAGTTATTCTCAGCAAACCCAAACCAACAGCCTCATTTCACTTTGGATTTGATTAAAATGACAAGTGCGTGGACCTCAAACTGTGTCTGGTGACAATGATAGGATGAGACTTTAGATGGGTCCTAGGTCTTAATTCCATCTGTCACTATTACATCAATTTAATTGGCTAAAAGCTGCAGCTTTCTCAGAAGGTCACAATCCTTGTTTGGAAGGAAAGATTATTAAACATAAGAATTGATTTTGCATTATGTAAGATGACAAGTAATTGTTACCTCATCTGGACTCCTGATATTTTTTTAATGTAGGAGGAATGCAATAATTTGTCGTAATGTATTTGAGGGACATGTAATAATTTGATGTTTCTCCCGTGAAGAGGTGGGGATTTTTGCTCTTTCCTCTTTAATCTTGGTGGATTTGTGACTATGGAAGGAAAGACATTATGTAATTTCTTTCTGGTTCTCTTGAAGTGCATTGACTTCACTATAAAGAAGCCAGGCAACCACTTGAAGTAGCTGCAAGTGTATGTCCTATTTGATGATTGTGGAGGAGGTGCCAGCTGACAGCATCAACCACCAGGGAGGAAGCCTCTTTAGTGACATCAGCACCAGACACCATCTACTGTAGCTGCATGAAAATCCCTGAGTCAAGAACCACCTAGCTGAGCCGAGTCAAGCATCCAAACCATGAGAAACAATAAGAAAGTAGTTACTCTTGTTTTCAGCTACTGTTTTGGGGTTATCTGTTGCAGAACAATAGTAGCTAGACACTAGATGATATATAAGAATTGAGCTCAATTTGAATAAGTGTAAATAAGTTTGAATAGCAAAAGAGGATAACTGCTATTTACCAACAGTTCAATATTTCTGACAGTACATTTGATCTTCTGGAGTATTATTGTATTTTGTATCAGGGACTCTATGATTATCAGATAATTACAAAAGTTAATAAAAATGCTTTTGACATAGTTGTTGATCTTATTTAGAAATCCAGGTCAAATGGAACTTATTTTCCCATGTATTTGATAATTCTTCCTTCCTAAGCAAGTATTTTGGAAGATGAAGTCTTTATGAAAAAGGTATGTGTGATGGGAGGATGCTATAATGCTGTGGAACTATCCCAGAATCTTTAAATCTCCTTAGGTACTATGAATCTGTTCAGATTCTGAAACTTATTCAGTTTTAAAATGTTGCTTAGTATCAGTATTTTAACCTGGGGTTCACTAAGACATTATTTTTTAAAGTTGTTTAACTTGTCTCATGTTTCTAATATATAAGTTGTGTTTTTTCAGTGATAGTTTGATCTAAGCAAATGAAGATACCAACTTCACTTTTCTAGTGTTTTAGAAGGTCACCAGTGCTTTGTGTTCAAATAGTTTATTCTGTATTCCCAGAAAATGCTTTCTTTCTTCTGTAAATTGACTGTTAACAAGGAGTTTATAAACCTTTTTAATTAATAAATCAGTGTTTTCCTCTGTGAATTAAATGCACATTCATGTAGGTGGAGAGCATAGTAAGCTCCAGTTCAAAGGCACTCAGGATTTCACCTACAACAGTAATCTGGTCTTAAAACCTCATTTAAGCTTTATCTGGCATTACAAAAGCTCAAAATCTTATATACTGCTTTCAAGTAGAAAGTAATGGAATTTCAATTTTGCTACATAGATTTCTTAGTGATGCTTGAAGAGTTTGATTTAACTAGATAAATGAATTAAAGGGTTGAAAAAGTAAGCACCAAGAATGAATTCTGTATGTGTATACTGGTATATTTTATAGAAAAAATTTACTAGTATTTATTTTTAATGAAGATAGAAGAATAATTTGATTTAACTTCTAACATGAGTCATTGGAGAAGATAATTTGCTGACAGGTTTAAATACCTTGGGAATAATTTCTTGAGGGAAGTTGTAAAACAGCTTTCCCTGGAAGTTAGCAGTTCTTATGAAATTACATAGGTAAAATCCTAAATGGAAAGAAATGTATATACTCAGAACTCATTTAAGGTTTTGAATTGTGTTTACTCATATTGCATTTAATAAACTTTTGAAAATCCATGCTCCCTTTTATGTATCTGTAAGTTTCATCTAAAATTTCTCATTGCAATTTTACATAGTTCTCAGGCATGTAATTTTTGGTATGTTGTAAATGTTGACATTGAAAAGCAAAACTGTAACACCGTTTTTAAAAATGCAGGCAATAGAATCTAAATTCCACATTGATTTGATATCTCCTACAATTCATGTTGAAAAAAAAATACGTGACAACTTTTTATTAACATTCAGAATTTTACATTTTCACTTTGTCCTTGAAAGAAAGTCATGAAGCATTGCAAATATTTTTGGATTTAGATAACATAATTATAATGAATACACAATTAAATACATTAAGTGCTTTGTAAAGTGTAATAAATAACCAAGACGAAAAGTAAAATTATATTCAAACTGAATATTTTAATGAGACAAATCCTGATCAATATTTCTCATGTATTTGATAAAGGGGAAATTTAAAATTCATAAGCACATATTAATCCACTGACTAGCCTACAGTTTTACTTTTTGTTGATAGAAAGTATAAAATATTAAATAGCTTAAATTACAAAATAAGATTAGTAAGAATTGATTAGACTATTTTATGATATTATTTGTTAAAAGAAATCTCAGCTATGTTCTTGAATAACATTAATTTGAAAAAAAGTTACACAAATGTTTTATCCTTGAGTTTTATTCAATCTGCCTTGAAAATTATTGTTTTCCAGTAATACATTTTTCTACTTAGAAGAACCAGTATCAATATTGTTACTACCATGGTTTTAGCTATTTCAAGGTGTATTGCTCCTCATATTTGTCCTAATAATTAGTAGTAAGAATAATTAAAAATAATTGATAACCTGTTAAAATATGTATACATATGTGTGTGCTTAAATCCAATGCCCTCTGCTTTGATCTCTCATGAGTCTCTCTAAAGAAGGAAACATTATTTTTATTTTTATTTTATTTTATTTTTTTTTTGAGACGGAGTCTCGCTCTGTCGCCCAGGCTGGAGTGCAGTGGCCGGATCTCAGCTCACTGCAAGCTCCGCCTCCCGGGTTCACGCCATTCTCCTGCCTCAGTCTCCCGAGTAGCTGGGACTACAGGCGCCCGCCACCTCGCCCGGCTAGTTTTTTGTATTTTTTAGTAGAGATGGAGTTTCACCGTGTTAGCCAGGATGGTCTCGATCTCCTGACCTCGTGATCCGCCCGTCTCGGCCTCCCAAAGTGCTGGGATTACAGGCTTGAGCCACCGCGCCCGGCCGAAACATTATTTTTAAAACAGTGGTAAACGAATAAGGAAAATGGCTAAATTGGAGTTGCTATTATTTGTATTACAGAACTTTGCCATATATCCCACGATGAGGTAACAACTAACAGAAAGATGCATAAAAGAAACAAATAAATGCCCTATAGATTTATGGTAAGATGGTTATATATTAAAAGAAACTTCTTGGTTGGGCAATCTAAAAGTATTTATATCTTGAGAAAATGAGCCATAATAAGATTTCAAATGGCCGAGGGATATATGTACATATGAAAAGGTCCACTCTGAACTCAGCTCAGGGTTCAAGTGTGGGATACATATATTGCTGTCAGTTAGTTGTCTTTTGCAGGCAAGGGCAAAGAGGAGAGAAATCTGAAAGAAGGGAGCAATAGGATTCCTTAAGTGGAAGGGCGAAATGAGAATGAGTTAAGATGTAAATTCAGCAAGTTGTGTGTAGGAGGTAGGGAGTGAGAAGTCATGCTTTCTTAGTGTCTCACTTGACAGACTGAAAAAGGGGTGGTCCCATAAATAGAGATTGAGAATTCCTGGCATAATAAATTTTGGGGACAGATGACTTCTGTTTGGAACACCAGGACCTTGAGTTACCTTTGAAATATCATGTTAAAATAATCAGCATTTTACTTGGTGTCTGAAATTTGGAGGAAAGGTATGAACTGGAGACATGACTCTTGAATCTATGTCTCCAGCTCATACTCCTCCCCAGAATTTCAGACATATTGAAGGGGACACTGGAAGTGGGTGTGAAAGGGGTGCAATGCAGTGGAAGACAAATATCAACCTGTCTTCTTTGGAGATCTGGTTATATATCTCTAATTTCTACCATAACTCTGCATTCAGATTCCCTGACCCTGATTCAAGTATAAAAATCTTAAAATTGAATCTGTTATTCTTTCACCAGTTCCTCTACTGTGTTCCCTTCATGAGTTATGCTTGTTCTTCCAGTTATCAAGGCTAAAATATCGTTGTTAATCCATTGCATTGCCTTCTGCCTCCTTCTGATATTAAATCAGACATTATGATTGAGACTGTTTTACATTATCTTGCTTTTTCAGTAACTTCACACCTAATTTCCCCTTTTTTTCTAATGAACTGTCATTCGTTCATTTTCCCTATTTACCGCAAGAAACATTACCTCCATATTTTTCTTTCTAGGAAAACATTATGATCATGTCATTTTCTGATTTAAGAACATTTTAATGAATCCATTTCCTTCTGGTGATTATTTAAAAATGTCTCTGCTTACTAACTCAAAAATTACTGTGGATGTGTTAATTTTCAAAATATGTGCATGTTCTTTTTGTGTGAATGAAAACTTGAAAATATAAATATTTCAGCTTTTGTTTGTCTTTACAGTAGGGAATATATAGGACTTATCTTCAGACCAATATTTTTCATAAACATAGATGTAGAAATATTCAACAAAATAATAAAAAATTGAATTCGGCATTGTACAAAAAGGATTATATACCAGGATCAAGTGAGATTTATTCCAAGTATAAAATCTGGTTCAATAACTTAAAATCAATTATTATAATTCATTATGTAAACAGGATAAAGAAGAAAAGTAATATCATATTAATAAATGCAGAAAAGCATTTGTCAATAGTTATCACTCATTCCTAATTTTGTAAAAAAAAATCAGCAAACTAAGAATACAAAAAACATTCTTAAATTGATAAAGAAGATCTACAAAATACTGCTGTCAACATTATACTCAGTAGTGAAAAACTAGGTGTTTTATGTTAAATCAGGTACCAGTCAGGATGTCTCATTTCATCACTTCTATTCAACGTTGTACTGGCAGTCCTAGATGATACATTAACATAATAAAATAAAATAACATGCGTATGGCTTAGAAAGGAAAATATAAACATGTCTTTGTTCACAGATGGCACAACTGTACATGCAGAAAAATGCAAAGAATCCACAAAAATCCTCCTATAGCAAATAAAAATTATAAGAAGGTGGCAAGATACAAGGTCAATATAAAAAATCAATTATTTTTGTCTATACTAATAATAAACGACTAGAATTTAAAGTTAAAAACACAAGATTATTTAAATTAGCTTCTAAAAATAAAATATTTAGAAATAAATATGACAAAATATGTGCAAAATCTATGTAAGAAAAAATATAAACTCTGATGAAAGAAATCAAAGATCTAGATAAATGGTAATATATTCCTATTCATGGACAGGAGAATCAAATATTAAGCTGTCTGTTTTCACCAACTTGATCTATGGCTTCAATGCAATCCCAACAAAAATCCCAGTAAGTTATTTTGTGGATATCAGCAAATTGACTCTAAATTTTATATGGAAAAACAAAAGACTTAGAATAGCCAACGTAATATTAAAGTAGAATAACACAGTTGGAGGACTGATACAAGCTGATGCCAAGACTACTATAGAGCTACTGTAATCAAGAAAATGTGTTGTTGACAAAATAATAGGCAAATAGATCACTAAAAGAGAAGAGAGAGCCCAGACATAGACCCACATAAATGTAGGGAACTCATCTTTGAAAAAGGGTCAAAGACAATTCAATAAAGAAAGAATATATATATATATATATTTTTTAAAAAAGGTGATTTGCAGACCTTACCTTTTTCACAAAAAGCAACTCAAAATTTATCGTGGACCTAAATGTAAAGCACAAAACTTTAAAACCTTCTGTAAGATTATGGTAAGAAATACACTTTACCTTAGTTATGGCAATGAGCTTTTAGATACAGCACCAAAAGCTTACTCCATAAAAGAAAAAAAAAGAATAAATTTTGCATCATTAAAATTTTAAAAATCTTTTTCTCAGAGTGAGACACTGTTAAGAGAATATAAAGATAGCAACAGACTAGGAAAAAAATTGCAACTCATGTCTGTTAAGTAACTGATATCCAAAATACACAGAGATCTTAAAACTCAACAATAGGAAAACAACTCAATTATAAATTATCAAAATATATGAACAGACATCTCACTACAGAAGATATACAGATAAAAAATAATCATATGATAAAATGGTCAACATTATACATCATTAGGTAATTGCAAGTTAAGACAACAATTAGATACTACTACATGGCTATGAGAATGGCCGAAATCCAAAACACTGAGAGCAGCAAATGCTAACAAAAATGTGCAGCAGCAGCAATTTTTTTTAGAGTCTAAATGATTATTTTTGTATTTTTTGTGTTTTTATTTTTTACCATAATGGGTACATAAAATTTGTATATATTTATGGGGTATGTGAGATATTTTCACACTGACATACAATGTGTAATGATCAATTCAGGGTAATCGGGATATCCATCACCTCAAGCATTTATCTTTTCTTTGCCAGAAGGGTGACTATAGTTAACAAAAGCTGTTTAAAAATTGCAGTTAAAAATAAAAAATTGACACAGGATTTTTTTCAGCGCCATTTCACCATCCAGAAAGCTCTATGGCCAGTGGCACCTATGCCCTTGCTTTGCTCGGAGGTGTTCGGCCTGGCAGGCTGTGCTTGGCTTGTGCTACTAGCTCCTGTGGGTAAGCCAGGAACAGAGTGGCGAGGCGTGTGTGAGCGAGTGAGCAAGGGCTCTGGCCACAGCACACAGTCCCGCACTTTGGCTGCTGTGGTGCAACGGGCAGCTCCAAGCGCCTGCACAGGCTGGGCTTGTTCCCCAGCCTAGATCCCACAACAACTGCAGCTGCACGCTCAGTCTGCGGCAGGACTAGGTGTGCCACGAGGCTTCCTGGCTGGGCACTGGCGCCCAGATGAGGGGAATGTGGTGGCACCTGAAGATTCAAGATGCCAGCAATCGCAGAACACCAACAGGATGTCACAACTTCTGCTCGAGGAGTCCTGAAGTCTGAGTCATAAGGGAACACCACAGGTCGCTCTCACATTCCTACCATTCACAGCCCTGGGAACAGGTGTGTGTTACAGCTCTGGCTTAGGGAGTCCTGAGATCTAGGCCCACAGAAGGGTTGCCACAGTTCACTCCCGTAGTGCAGCCCTTTTTGCTCCTGCCATTCAGCGGGTTCCGGATTCTTTTCCCATGTCCAAGAAGAATGAGGTATGTAGACACCAGAGAATAAGTAAGGCAGAGAAGAATTTTATTAACAGAAAAGCTCTCGACAATGAGAGGGGAGTTAAAGTGTGTAGCCCTCTGTGTGAGAGGGGGCCTGAAATGGGTAGCCCAACGTGTGGCTGAGTTCAGGGTTTTAATGGGCTCAGAATGGGAGAATGTGTGCTGATTCGTCCATGGGTGGTCCTGGAAACAGCACCATTTGATTGGTTGAAAGGCATCATCGAGATTGTAACTCTGGTCAGGGATTCTCTCTGGAGCTGGCAGCTTAGTTTTCAGGCTTCAGGCTGTCTTTGGTTTGAAGGTTGGGTTTAACCGGGGACCAATCCCTATCTGCCTAGGAATTTGTCTGTCTCCTGCTGCTATCAAAATCATATAGCCACTTTGGCAGATACTTTCACTTTTGTTGGAAAACCAAACATACTCTTACCATATGATCTAGCAATCATGCTTTTTGGTAGTTACCCATATGAGTTGTAAACTTATGCTACAAGAACCCTGCACATAAATGTTTATAGCAGCCTTATTCATAAATAAACAAATTGCAGTACTTCCATACAATGTAATATTATCTGGTGATTAAAAAAATGAGCCCCAAAGACACAGAGGAACCCAACTGCACTTTGCTAAATGAGCAAAGCCAATCTAACAAGGCCTCATACCATATCATCTCAACTATATGACATTCTGGAAAAGGCACAGCTATGGAGAGAGTTAAATGATCAGTGATTGCCAGGGTTTTAAGGGTAAAGAGTAAAGGATAAACTAGTAGAATACAGGAGATTTTTATAGCAGTGAAATCTTTCTATATAATACTATAATGGTAAATACATATCATTATACATTTGTCAAAATCTAGAGAATTCACAACATAAAGAATGAGATCTAATATGAACTATGAACTTTAGTTCCTAATAATTTATCAATAATGAATCATCAGTTACAGAAAATATATGACACTGATGCAAGATGTTAATAGTAGTGGAAACTGTGAGGGGAGAATGGATAGATGGGAGCTCATATACTTTCCCTTTAATTATTTTTTATACCTAAAACAGCTCTAAAACTAGAGTCTATTAGTTTAGAATGGTGTGATACAGATGACCAGCTTGAAATCTTATTAGCAGGGATGACAGATTCCACTGCTTGTGTCCCATGGCTTTACTATATCATGCATGGGACATATTCTGAGTTTGTTTTTGGACATATTCCTAGATATCCATCTGCTTCGAGACTTTGTATCAAGATAATTAACTGTTATAAATATGAAGATGCATTGCTTTGAATATCATCTAGGCCATGATTTTTGTCTTGACAATATGAAATTTGTAGAATACTGAAGTATCTCAAATGTTCAAGCCCACTTTCTTACTGTTTCCTTTTTCTGTGAACATTTATAGACTGAGATTATATTTTTATTTCATACTTTAGGAGCGAAAGTATGTATAGTCTAGGTTCTCTAGAGGGACAGGACTAATAGAATAGATGTATGTATAAAAGGGAGTTTATGAAGGAGTATTGACTCACATGATCACAGGGTGAAGTCCCACAATAGGCCATCTGCGAACTGAGGAGCAAGGAATCCTGAGTCCCAAAACCTCAAAAGTAGGGAAGCTGACAGTGTAGCTTTCAGTCTGTGACTGAAGACCCGAGAGCCCCTGGCAAATCACTGGTGTAGGTCCAATAGTCCAAAAGCTGAAGAACTTGGAGTCTGATGTTCGAGGGCAGGAAACATCCTGCACAGGAGAAGGATGGAGGCCAGAAGACTTAGCCAGTCTAGTCCTTCCACGTTCCTCTGCCTGCTTTTATCCTAGCTGTGCAGGCAGCTAATCAGTTGGTGGCCACCCAGATTGAGGGTGGGTCTGTCTCTCTCAGTCCGCTGCTCAAATGTTAATCTCCTCTGGCAACACCCTCACAGACACACCCAGGAACAATACTTTGCATCCTTCGATCAAGTTGACACTCAATATTAACCATCACAAAGTACAAGTTGAAAGATTGTGTTAACAAGTCAGTGGAAAACATTACCGAAACTCTAGGCCAATTGTGATATGGAAAAATATGTACATTTTCTAGAAGTTTTTATTATTTTCCCCAACCTTTCATTATAAAAAATGCTAAGAAAAGTTTAAATGTTTGCACACAGAGCTCACATATATCTGCAATCTAACTTCTAGAATAAAAATTGTTGTCTATTTGCTTCCTTATATATTCAGACATCTGTTTATCTTTTTTATCCATCCATTAATTCATCTTATTTATTTGGTGCATTTCAATGCATATTGGAGACATCAGAACATTTATCCCTAACATCTTAGCCACAAAATTATTATGTAGTTTGTTTTTGTTTTCCTTTTCTTTTCAAGAGAGAAAAATCACAATTCTACCATCTTATGAGTTTGACAAATAAAATACTCCTGCATTACCCAAACCCCATCAAGATTCAGAACACTGCTATCAACCGAGAAAGTTCTCTGTAGCCCTTGAGCAAAAGCAGCCACTCTTCTGATTTAAAAAACATTAATTTATCTTTCTTCTAGACTCCATATAAGTGAAACCACACAGTATAAACAATCTTATTCAAGATATTTTTCACTCAGCAAAATATTGATCTATGTTTGTTCCTTTTTATCACTAAATAGTATACTACTTATGTTTTCTCATTCTCCTGTTGGTGGAAACATGAACTACTTCCACTTTGGAGCTATTATTTATAAACTGCTATGCATATTTTTGAACAAGTCTCATGCATGAATAGACAAAGTCAATTGTCTACTTATATTGTTTGCTGAAGTTTGAAATTAGAAAAACATCATTTTACAACAGCATGAAACTAAGTATAAAATAATTAGGTATAAATCTTTAAAAAGTGCAGAATCTGTATGTCAAGTTAATAAGACAGTGATGAGACAAATCAAAATTCTGTAAGTAAAGAGATATTTGGATTCATAGATTAGGAAACACAATATTATTAAAATGTCAATTATTCCCCATTTAATCTTTAGATTCAACACAATGACAATCAAAATTCCAAGTTGTTTTGTGTATATCAGTAAACTGAGTCTGAAGATAATGTAAAAATGTAAAGACCCCTCAACAGCCAACACAAGACTGAAAAGTTAAAATCAATTTTAATTTGTCTTGACTTAAAAATTTACTAATGTAAAGCAATAATTATCAAGACAGTGTGATATTACTAAAAGAATACAAAAAGTTTACTGGAAAAGAATAGAAAGCACAGAAATAGACCAATACAAATATAATCAAACAATCTTTGACTAAGATGCAAATACAAATCAATGGATAAAAAATATTCTTTTCAACAAATTATGTGGGAAAAACTGGATCCACATGGAAAAAAAGTGCATCTAGATAGGATCTTTCAGCTGCCACCAAAATTAACTCAAAACACATTATAGAGCTACATATGAACTATAAAACTATAAAACTTCTGGAAATAGAAGTAAAATAAATCCTTCATGACTTTGTGCTTGTCAGTAAATATTTAAATATAATATAAATAATCCAATGCATGAAATTTTAAAATGACAAATTGAATTTTATCAAAATTCCAAATTTTTCATTGTGAACAATTTTTAAAGGAAATAATAAATGATTTCTGTATGTTGAAACAATCTTGCACCCCAGGGGCAAACCCCACTTGGTTAGGGTGTGTAATCGTTTATTTGTACTGGTGAATTTGGTTTGCCATTGTTTTATTGAAGATTATTCCTTTTATGTTTATCAGAGACACTGGCTTGTAGTTCTCTTTTCTTATAGTATCTTTGGCTTTGGTATCATGGTAATGTTGGCCTCATAAAATGAGTTTGGAAGTATTTACTTCTACTTTATGAAAGAGTTTTAAAGCGGTTGGCATAAATTCTTCTTTGAATGTTTGGTAGAATTCAACCAAGAAGCAATCTAGTCCTGGGTTTTTTGGGAGTTTTTTGATTACTACTTGAATTTCTTTATTTGTTATGGGTATATTAGTTTGTTCAAGTTTTCTATTTCTTGATTCAGACTTGATAATTTTCATGTCTCTAGGAATTTATTTACTCTAGGCTATCTAATTTGTTGGCATATAATTGTTCATAATAGCATATTATAACCTTTTTTATTTCTGAGGTACTTTTTATTTCTTGAGACATTGTAATGTCTTGTCTTTCATTTATGATTTCAATTATTTTCTCTTTTTCCTTCGTCTTTTTAAGAGTTTGTCAATTTTGTACCTTTGCAAAAAACCTCTTAGTTTTGATAAATTTTTCTGTAGTTTTTCTATTCTCTAGTTGATTATTTTTTGTGGTTCAATAAAAATGCATTATATTATCATTTAAAAGTATCCACAACATACCTGCTAAAAAACTTATATTGAGAATACACAAATAACTTTTAAAACTCAAATATAAATCATATAAAAAGGTATAAACAGCATTTGTCATTAGAGAAGTGCAAACTAAAATGAAAGGCACCACTGCACAACTGTTAGAATGGCTGAAATCCAAAAAGAACCTGACAATATCAAAAGTTGGTGAGGGCATGGAGGAACAGGAACTCTCAATCATTGGTCATGGGAATGTAAAGTGGTAGAGTGGAAATCAGTTTCATGGTTCTTCTAGATTTAAACATAGCCTTGCTATATAATCCATCAATTATGCACGTTATTAAGAAATTAATATCCCCACTAAAACCTGCATATAAACATTTATAACATCATTACTGATAATTGTTCCAAGCTGGAAGTAACCCAGATGACCTTCAGTATATGAATGGATAAATTGTGATACATCCATACAGTTGAAAACTATTAAACAAGAAAAAAGTAATGAACTACTGATTTATATAAAAATATGGTGAGTTTTACATAAATTTTTGAAGCCAGAATTTTACATAGAAAGAAGTCAGACTTTCACATATTGTGTGATTCTATTTATATGATATTATGGAAAAGGGAGAAAACAAATTAATGTTTGCCAGAGATTGTGGAGGGAAAAGAGTTTCATGAGAAGAAGCATAAGAGATGTTTTAGAGTGATTGAATTAATTTGTAGGATGAAACTTAGCAAAAATAATCAAGCATGTGTTAAGGAATCCTACAAACTGTGACAAAAGAGTGTAACAGTATTTCAATTGTGTACAAATGTCTTAACTTCAGTGGTGAGAAAAGATGGTGCTGATCCAAATAATTTTGGAAAACTCTTTTGACTGGCAATGGTAGGACTAAAGATAGATGTGGCTGTACGTAAACATTGTGCCTTAATTGACAAAGTGATTACTCACTCCATTATGAGTTAACTAACATTCTGGAGCTGTTGTAATGTATGCTGGAATTGAACCAATGAATGAATCGATGGCAGATAGCGGAAGTCAGGTATCTCATTCTTGAAATAGAAGGTAACAGATAAGAAAAAGGGGAAGACTAGAATCAAACATGTGGTACTAGATTAGAATGAAGACATCAGTATTAACTCTTGACTCAATTAACATAGATACAGAGGAATAGATCCAAAAATACTTGTATTTATAGGTATACATGGGTTAGTATTCATGCACATATTTCCTTCTTCTTTCCACTGACAGCAACTAGAAGCAATTATAACTTAGTGACAATAAGAATACCTTGTATCTAGATCTTGCTTTCTAATTTATTCTCCAACATAAGAAAGTAGAACTCTTTGGAGAATAGTGATGCTAGATCTGGGATAAGAAATATACAAGATGAACCTGGAAAATGTCATAGTGCCAAAAAACAAAAAAAGTATACCAAAATGTGGACATGTTAAAGGGACACAGAAGTCAACCTGAAAGAGCTCCCAATAGCCAAAGTTGGAACAGTTAAAGCAACAATATAAATAAAATAGAATTATATTATAACCCCAACTAGAAAATGATATAAATATCCATTTGACTTAAACAAATGAGAGAGAAGAGACAAATTTTCTATATAAAAGAATTTCAAATAATTTAGGTACATAGTATCTCTTAAGGAGGTGGACCTTAAACACCCTTGCCCCTCTAATATGTGGGTTGCCCTTACTTACTTGCTTCCAGATAGTACGGTATAAAAAGGGGAAGAGAAGCAACTTTACAGTGAGTAAATCTGGAAAACACTCCCTTATCCAGGTGATCAGAGTTAACATTATCAATAATAAGTCATGGTGTTAGCTTGTGCCCTTGATACTTCACCTCTGTGGTCTTCATCTAAAAAATACATGATGTCAGTTAAGCTATGAGAAGAATATAAGATAAACCCAAATTGGAAAAATACTCTATCAAATATTAATACTTGACCAATACTCCTAAAAACTGACAAGGCTATAAAAAATCAGAAAATCCTGAAAAACTGTCACAAACCAAAGGAAGATAAGACTATATGACAAGTAAATGTCATATGGTGGTCTGCTTGATTCTGGAATAAAAAAGGGACATAGGAGAAACACTAGTGAAATACAAATAAAAGTACGAAGTTTTGCTTAAAAAAAGAATACTGAGAGATCACAAATGGTAATAATACATTTGGTTTTTCAATTCAAGAGATGGGCTTAATCCAAAACTACAGATATTTTCATATTCATTAGCTTTATTTCTCATCTTTCACTGTGAAATTGATTTTTTTCTTCCTAGTTGTTTATATTATTTATTAAATATGTTATCAAAGCCATAGAATCATTTCTTCAACATATTCCATTTTGTATCTTTTCTATTCAGATATACTGCATATTTCTACATGTACACACACAGGCACACACACACACAGTTACAGTTCTTAAACTTTTTTCAGACATTCATTTGGCTCAGAAACATGTATTATCTAGCCGCATAGCCTATATTAGAACTGTGCTTTTTTGTCAATAAAATAAATAGCCAAATCAACAGCAGCTTAAACAAACTGGAAGTTATTAGCTTGTTGTGTAAATCTAGTTTAACATTTCAAAGCTAAAGTGGCACCTCTCCGGTGTCAGGGACCACAAAACTCCTATTTTGTTGTTACACCATCAGAATAGTATTCCTTTTCTCCATTATGTAAGATAATTTTTTTTTGTACAGGGCAGAGAAGCCAATGGCTCCTTGGTATTTATGTTTTTAGAACAACAATGGATTGAGTCCCCTAATTTTACTTACATGAGGTAGTAAATTATTTGTATATCAAGGGACAAATTCTCATGGTCCTCATTGTCTCTCTGGTCCTGATGGGAGATTGGGCAATTTATTAAATTCATTTTTTTAAAATTACACTTTAACTTCTGGGATACATGTGCAGAATGTGCAGGTTTGTTACATAGGTATACACGTGCCATGGTGGTTTGCTGCACCCATCAACCCGTCATCTACATTAGGTATTTATCCTAATGCTATCCCTCCCCCAGACTCCCACCCCCCTAACAGGCTCCGGTGTGTGATGTTCCCCTCCCTGTGTCCATGTGTTCTCATTGTTCAGCTCCCACTAATGAGTGAGAACATGTGGTGTTTGGTTTGCTGTTCTTGTGTTAGTTTGCTGAGAATGATGATTTCCAGCTTCAGCCATGTCCCTGCAAAGGGCAAGAACTCATCCTTTTTTATGACTGCACAGTATTTCATGGGATATATGTGCCAAATTTTCTTTATCCAGTCTATCATTGATGGGCATTTGGGTTGGTTCCAAGTCATTGCTATTGTGAATGGTGCTGCAATAAACATAGGTGTACGTGTGCATGTGTCTTTATAGTAGAATGATTTATAATGCTTTGGGCATATACCCAGTAATGGGATTTCTGGGTCAAATAATATTTCTAGTTCTAGATCCTTGAGGAATCACCACACTGTCTTCCACAATGGTTGAACTAATTTACATTCCCACTAACGGCATGTAAAAATGTTCCTATTTCATCACATCCTCTCCAGCATCTGTTGTTTCCCGACTTTTTAATGATTGCCATTCTAACTGGCCTCAGATGGTGTCTCATGGTTTTGATTTGCATTTCTCTAATGATCAGTGATGATGAGCTTTTTTTCCTATGTTTGTTGGCTGCATAAATGTCTTCTTTTGAGAACTGTCTGTTCATATCCTTTGCCCACTTTTTGATGGGGTTGTTTGTTTCCTTCCTGTAAATTTGCTTAAGTTCTTTGTAGATTCTTGATATTAGCCCTTTGTCAGATGGATAGATTGCAAAATTTTTCTCCCATTCTTTAGGTTGCCTGTTCACACCGATGTCAGTTTCTTTTGCTGTGCAGAAACTATAGTTTAATTAGATCCCATTTGTCAATTTTGGTTTTTTTTGCCATTGCTTTTGGTGTTGTAGTCATGAAATCTTTGCACATGCCTATGTCCTGAATGGTATTGCCTAGGTTTTTCTTCTAGGTATTGCCTGGTTTTAGGTCTTATGTTTAAGTCTTTAATCCATCTTGAGTTAATTTTTGTATAAGGCATAAGGAAGGGGCCCAGTTTCAGTTTTCTGCATATGGCTAGCCAGTTTTCCCAACACCATTTATTAAATAGGGAATTCTTTCCCTATTACTTGTTTTTGTCAGGTTTGTCAAAGATCAGATGGTTCAAAGATCAATCCTGGGTTCAAGCAATTCTCCTGCCTCAGCGTCCCTAGTAGCTGGGATTACAGCCACACAGCACTATGTCCAGCTAATTTTTGTATTTTTAGTAGAGACGGGGTTTCACCATGTTGGCTAAGCTGGTCTCGAACTCCTGACTTCAAGTGATCTGCCTGCCTTGGTCTCCCAAAGTGCTGGAATTACAGGCGTGAGCCACCGCGCCCAGCATTATTTTGTATTTTTGTTAAGAATTGGTGATGGTTTTTGTTGAGAATGAAAAATGTATTATGTCAAATGTCAAATGTTTTTTCTATATCTATTGGAATAAGAATATACTTTTTATTTTTTAAACTCTATTAAGAGACCAACTATATTGATGATAAAATGCATTGATTGAGTTTTTAATATCATATCGATCTTGTATTTCTGGAATATTGATACCTGATTTGTTGTCATGAAAAGTGGTCTCATAAGTTGTGAAATAGTCTCTCTTCTTCAATTTTTTGAAGACTTATAATTTTTATCACTTTCTTCCTCAAAACTTTAGTACATATATAGCAATTTGGGTCTAGCATTATTTTAGGAAAGCTTTAAAAACTGATTTAATTTATTTAATAAAGGGCTACAGAGATTTTTCTTCTAGACTGAGATTTGGTAGTTTATGATTTTCAAGTAATATGTTAATTTTATCTAATTTGTTTAATTTATTCACATATGTTTTTCATAATATCCCATTATTACTCTGTTTTCAAACAGTATGTTAGGGCAATCATAGGCTTCTTTATTTGTTTCTTGCTTCTCTGGAAGCAAGAAATAGTACAGCCATTCTGATAAGTGGCTTGGCATTTTCTTTAAAAAGTACCATACAGCTCAGCAACTAATCAAATTGCTCTGTCTTTAAAAATATCCTTAAAGTGATAGAAAGTAAAGATGGAGGGTTATAGTTCACAGTTAAGAAAATATTTGAAAGTACACTCTTGCCTTGGTATCCATGGGGGATTGCTTCCAGGACCCCCTGCAGATACCAAAATTTATGGATGCTCAAGTCCCCTATATAAAATGGTGTAGTATTTGCATGTAACCTATACACTTCCTCCTGTATACTTTAGATTATCTCTAGGTTACTTTTAATACCTGATACAATGTAAATGGTACATACATAGTTGTCATGCTGTATGTTTTCAGTTTGTATTATTTTACTGTTGTGTTGTTATATTTTATTGTTTTTTTCTTGAATAATTTCAATCTACAGTGTTTGAATCCATAGATGCAGAACCCATTGACAAAAGAGACCAAACATTACATGTTTTCACTTATAAGTGGAGCTGAATGATGAGAACACACGAACACAGGGAGGGGAACAACACACACGGGGGTGTGTTGGTGGGTGGGGTAGGGGAAGGGAGAATATTAGGAAAAATAGTTAATGCATGCTGGGCTTAATACCTAGGTTATGGGTGGATAGGTGCAGCAAACTACCATGGAACATGTTTACCTATGTAACAAACCCCAGAACTAAAAATCAAATTAAAAAAAAAAAAAAGCCTAGCCTTCAAGGTGATGTAATTTGGAGATAAAAATCTTTGGAGATAATTAGGTTTAGATGAGGTAGTTAGGGTAGGACCCTCATGAAGAGATCAGTGTCTTCACAAGAAGAGAAATCAGACAGCTTGCTTTCTCTATCTGTCTTCCTGTCATGTGAGGACACAGTGAGGAGAAGCCAGCTCTTCTGCAAGCCAGAAAGAGAGACATTGCAAGAAATGAACCATGGTGACACCTTGGACTTCTAGCCTCCACAACTGTGAGAAAATAAATTTCCTTGTTTAAACCAACTGGTTTATAGTATTTTGTTATGGTAGCCTGAGCTAAGACTGTGTGTGTGTGTGTGTGTGTGTGTGTGTGTGTGTGTGTATGTGTGTGTTGGGGTTGACTGGAAAGGGGTGTGGATGATTATTCCGGAGTGAGAGTTACATAGGAGTATGTCTGTGTAAAATTACATAAACACTATATTTATAATAAGTGACCCTTATCTACTACTTTACTTTATATATCACATACTTCAAACATTTTATATACATTATATATATATTTCTAAGATTTCTTATAATAACTTTGTGTACAGTCATATGGTAGTGATTTAAATAAGAATACTTTAATGCTAATTAATCATATTTAAGATTTAAATAAGATTGTTCATATAACACACTATACATACTGAAGTATTTTGTTTTTAATTCCTCCCAGAACAATATAATGCAAGCCCCAAAACTCTCTATTTGCATCATTGTGGAGTGTAGCTAAATCTCTTGTCTATAGACAACAGAGTTTTTTTTTGATCAACTAAACTTTTGTTGATAGAAGTTGTTTTTAATAGACATAGGTATAATTTTAAAGTCAAGTTATATCAGGGTTAAGAGCTGTTTTAGAGTTTTTTCAGGTTCTTTATCTCTCTTTAGGGTCTTAAATATTTATTGCCCAATTCTATTTTTATAAAGATTACTGAAAATTGTTTTAAAATGCTTTTCAGTATCTCTTCTACCCTAACTGTACTGCATGTGTTTTTATGATTATATAAATTATACAAGCTTTTCATAAACAATTCAAATAATACATCAGTAGTCAGCCTTAAGTAAAAAGCCAAATTTGGAAATAATGTGGAGTTAATGGTTCTATCTCAGACTAAACTACATATATGGCATGTTTAAAATATATATGGTCTGTAGAAGTGTGAATAAATAATATATTTTTCTCAAAGCAAATTAAACTTAGAACATTCTCATTCCATTCTTGAATGGATAAAAAGTGCTTAAAAATAAATAATCAAAAGAAATAAGAGGTAGGAGCAAAGATGGGCAACTAGATGCAACCGGCAGAATATCTCACACTGAGAGGCCAGTCCATCAGGAAGACTTACACACTGTGATCAGATCTTTGGAGGGAAGGCATTTAGAGTGGACAGAGGAAGGACACAGATGCTGGGCTGAAGGCAGGAAGCCAGGAACCCTCCTGCATGGAACTACCAAGTACTAGGACTCATTCCTGGCCCGCAGGAACTCCTGGGGAAGGGGTGAGTTTAACAGGTGAAGAGCAGCCTGTTCCTGCATGGACCTCTGCCATCTTAGCAGCAGGAGACCCCATGACTCCCATGGATACTTGAGCTGGCAGAGATATCTGCTGAGAGAGATGGCAGATGCAGGATTCCAGCCTGTGTGCAGTCCAAAAGGTTTGCTGTGGGAACAGCTGCAGTGGAGCATGGCTAGGGATATGTATCACCCAAGGCTTTCCATGATCCTGATCCTCCGGGAGACATTAGCTTTAGGGTGACAGTTGGACCTGGACAGAGCAGGATGGTCCTGACCATGGGATGGTGCCAGTCTGGTCTGAGCACTTTCCTGTCTGTTGGCTTCTCCTGGGGCCCTAGCCTGGCTGCACCTGCTTGCAGTGAAGCTGGAGCCCTCATTATAACTCCTTTGCCAGTAGATCATGCATGACCTTTGGAGAGCTCTGGCCCTTGCTGACATGCATCAGTCCATCCACACGCACCCCCGACTCCAATCTCCTCCCACTGCTTTTCCGGCATGTACTCACCCACAGCTTCCTCTACCACTTTGCTGCTGCACATGTGTGGGTGGACCTTGCCTTCCCTGCTGGCATGCCAGTGGGCATGTGCTCCACCATGCCACCACTGCCAGCATGAGTGCACCCCTTTGCTGGCATAGGCACACCCCATCACATCACCATCACTGACACAAACATATCCACAGATGCCAACAATTCCACACCCACCTCACCAGTGCCGCTGCTGCCGGTGCAAACACACATGGATGCCAGCAACCCTGCTCCTGCCAGTTCTCCATCCCAGCCAATGTGTGTACACTTCACTGCCCTCATGTGGCTGCTGGCATGTGTGAGTGAGCATAGATCCCACTGCCACCATCTGGACAAAGTGTTCTGGCAACTTCAAAAGATAGAGTGCCTTATATCCAAATGACCAAACTAGCTCTCGCCACAGCGATGGTTCTTAATCAGGCTGAAATGGCTTCAAATGACAGAAATATAATGGAGAATATGAATAGGAACAAAGATCATCGATATTCAGGAGAAAGTCGAAACCCAATCCAAGGATATAAAATGACACAGGAGCTGAAAGACAGAATGGCCATTTTAAGAAAATAGCTAATGGATACAATAGAGTTAAAAAATTAACTTAAGTAATGTGATAATACAACCCCAAGTTAAGAACAGAATAGACCAGGCTGAGAAGAGAATCTCTAAACTTGAAGATCATTCCTCCAAAATAATTCAGTGAGACAAAAAATAAAGAAAAATAATAAATTAGAATAAACAAATGCCTCTGAGAAATATGAGATTATGTAAAGAGACCACATCTATGACTCACTGATGTCCCTGAAAGAGAGAGAGAGAAAAAAGGCAAGCAACTTGGAAAATATTTGAGGTTACTATCCTGAACATTTATGGACCTACTAGAGAGGTCAACATTCAAATTCAGGAGATGCAGAGAACCTGTGAGATATTATAAAAGATGATCATCCCAAAGACTCAAGACACACCGTCATCAGATTCTCCAAGCATAACTTGAAATAAAACATGTTAAGCGTAGCTAGGCAGAAGTGAAAGTTACCTACAAAGGGAACCCATCAAGCTAACAGTGGAACTTCAGGAGAAACTCTTTAAGCCAGAAGATATTGGGAGCCTATATTCAGCATTCTTAAAGAAAATAAATTCTGACCAAGTGTTGCATATCCAGCCAAACTAAGCTTCATAAGTGAAGGAAAAATAAGAACCTCTTCGGACAAGCAAATTATGAGGGCATTTATTACTACCAGACCTGTCTTACAAGAGATCCTTAAAAGATTGCTAAATATGAGAAGAAAAGACTGTTACCAGCTTCCACAAAACATACTTATATACATAGACTATTGACACTATAAAACAACTACACAATCAAGTCTGCATAATAACCAGCTAATAACATGATGACAGGGTCAAATCTGTACATATCAATATTAACTTTGAATGTAAACAGGCTAAATACCCCAATCAAAAGGCAGAGAGGGGCAAGTTAGATAGTGAAGCAAGACCCAACTGTATTCTGTTTTCAAGAGACTCATCTCACATGCATTGACACTCATAAGCTCAAATAACAGGAATGGAGAAAAATCTATCAAGCAAATGCAGAATAGAAAAAAGCAGGGGTTTCTTATCTAATTTTAGAAAAAACAGCCATTAAACCAAAAAATGATCAAAAAAGACAAAGAAGGGCATTATATAATGGTTCAATTCAACAAGAAAACCTAACTGTTCTAAATATACACAGTCCCTTGTCTTTTTTTTTTTAATCATTTTTTTGGTTTAAAGTCTGTTTGTCTAAAGTTAGAATAGCAACCCCTGCTTTTTACATACATATGTGTATATATATATTACATATATATAAGATATATACACACATATACATTACATATATACATATAGGTATATATAAAATATACCTATATGTACATATAAAATATGTATATATAAAATATACCTATATGTATATATAAAATATGTATATATAAAATATACATATATGTATATATAAAATATGTATATATAAAATATACATATATGTATATATATAATATGTATATATAAAATATACATATATGTATATATGTATATATAATATGTATATATAAAATATACATATATTTTACAGTATGTGCCATGTGCAGATGAGAAGAATGTACATTCTGTTGTTTTGGAGTGGAGAGTACATTCTGTTGTTTGGGGTGGAGAATGGACCTACATTCCCTTAGGTCCATTGGTTCAAGGGTCCCATTTCAGTTCGCAAACATACTTGTTACTTTTCTACCTCAATGATCTATCTAATACTATCAGTGGGGTGTTGAAGTCTCCCACTGTTATTGCATAGTTATTTAATTATCTACATCAGTCTCTAAGAACTTGCTTTATGAATCCTAATGCCCCTGTGTTGGATATACACACACACATATGCACAGATAAGTGTGTGTGTGTATATATATGTGTGTATATATATGTCTAAAATCAGAATAGCAACCCCTGCTTTTTACATATATATGTGTATACATGTGTATATATCTATATACACATATATATACATTACATATATACACATACATAATAAATGGTGCTGGGAAAATTGGCTAGCCATAAGCTGAAAGCTGAAACTGGATCCTTTCCTTACTCCTTATACGAAAATTAATTCAAGATGGATTAGAGACTTAAATGTTAGACCTAAAACCATAAAAACCCTAGAAGAAAACCTAGGTAATACCATTCAGGACATAGGCATGGGCAAGGACTTCATGTCTAAAACACCAAAAGCAACGGCAACAAAAGCCAAAATTGACAAATGGGATCTAATTAAACTAAAGAGCTTCTACACAGCAAAAGAAACTACCATCAGAGTGAACAGGCAACCTACAGAATGGGAGAAAATGTTTGCAATCTACTCATCTGACAAACATGTCCCTGGGGTGCAAGGTTGATTTAACATACATAAATCAATAAATACAATTCATCACATGAACAGAACTAAAAACTAGAACCACATGATTATATCAATATACACAGAAAAGGCTTTCTACAAAATAGAACCTACCTTCCTAATAAAAATCTTCAACAACCTAGACACTGAAGGAACATAACTCTGAATAAGAAGAGCCATCCATGGCAAATCCAAAGCCAGCATCATACTGAATGGACAAAAGCTGTACGCGACCAAAACAAGGATGTTCGCTTTCACCACTGTTACTCAACATAATACTGGAAGTCTTAGCTGCAGCAAGCAAGCAAGAGAAAAAAAATGAAAGTTATCCAAGTAGAAAGAGAGGAAGTCAGAATATATCTGTTTGCAGAGGATTTAATTCTATACCTACAAAACCCCATACTCCATGTGCAAAAGCTCCTACATCTGATACACTTCAGCAAAGTTTTAGGATACAAAATCCACATATAAAAATCGGTAACATTTCTATACACCAGCAATGTCCAAGCTGAGAGCCAAATCGAGAATGCAATCTCTTTCACAATACCCACCAAATATATAAAATATCCAGGAATACAGTTCACCAGGGAGATGAAAGAATTAGAGACACTGCTGAAAAAATTGGAGGTGACACAAATAAGTGGAAAAACATTCCATGCTCATGGATAGGAAGAATCAATGGCCACACAGCCAAAACCAATTTATGTCCTTACATTTTTAAGTATGATAGTCATTTCAGGGAATGAAGTCAAGAAAATTCAGCTTATACCCTTTGTATATACACTTTGTATCTTTGTGAGAGAGAAGTAAATCTAAGAAAAATGTCAAAGAATGAAAGTTAAGTGGGTTCTTAGGTAGAAACGAAGAGGCAGTTTCAGATATGGGGCCAGCAAAAACCAGCTTAAGAGATAGGACAGTGATCCATAAAAAGTGATCTTTATCGGCAAAGTGAGAGAACATGTTTATATTTACTTATATTAATGACTATCCTATATTTAAAGTGAAATTTTATAATTTCTTCACTGTCTTATAAATGTACATTTCATATGAAAAATTGATGAAAGTTAAGGATAGTACCAGATTAAAAAAATAACTCTTTCCTTACATTATAGTCATCTTTTTATACTTTGAAAAAAGGACTCAATTATAATATTTATATCTTTCCATTTATATTATGTGCCATAAGTAATTCTATTTGGAACAATAAGTGTGATGTATTTATAGATAGATTGACAATTTAGAATACACTGGCAAGAAACAGAAAAACTAAAACCATGTTACTGAAAAAAAATAAATTTGGGATCAGGAACAAATATAAAGCTTCATAGTATGTGTACAGATTCATCCATTCCCTCCTTCAAAATCTTCTAAAAAATAATTTCCAGAAATATTTATTGACAATATACTATAGTATTATGGCACCAAAAATTCAATAACTCAGATGACTTTTTCTACATTATTTTATTGGTTTATTCAGATCTCATGAGGGTACCTATATGGTATCTTTTAAATCTGGCCAAAAAAATTTTAGAAAAAGTCCCAGCAGTTTGTTTCATATTTTCTATATTAGAACTAATCATCTGTAGTTATATATACTTATATTTACCATCTTGTCATTATTATAATTATAGTTATTATTAGGAATAATAAAGTCCTTAAGGGTAGACACAGTTGTTTAAATATATTTGTATATCTACATATACAGGCATCTAACAGCCACCAAAATATACGTTTGTTGATTTTAAAAAACTGACAGAGAATAATAATAGAAGCTAAGAAAATGTTTTAAAGGATGTATAGAAGGTAACAATTTCCTTAAGATTGTAAATTTTGATATTACTCTAATAAAGCTCTCTGGTTATAAGAAGGATGGTATCAAACTGATTTATGGTTCAGTTTTATTACTTCTCTCAAATTTGTTCTCCACCATAATAGTGAAAAAGAGAACACTCACATGTTGAGAGCTTGCCTTTTTCAGGAACTCGGGTACTTTACACACACGCACACACACATATGTGTGTGTGTGTGTATATATATAGTTTATATTAATTCTCAAACATATAAGTTATTATGCAATTTTAGAAGTGATTCCACGGACATCTCTCGGGACTGGTTAAGAGATTCTTCAGTATGGGGGTTGTCCTTATGATTTGCTGGTAGCAAAAGTGAGCTAAGCTTACAGGGAGATGAAGTAGTGGGACATGTGAGAATTCAGGGCAAAATCAGTCTGAAATCAAAGAGGGTGATAGATGTTGGACTCATTGTTGGGAGACTAGTTGAGTGTAGTAGTTCTATTACTTCCTTCTCTACCTCCGTTCATGTGCCAATGCCTTGGTGACCACTGGGGAACACTGAAAACTGCTGAGGTTTGCCTTAAGGAGAGCAGGTAGGAAAGCTAGACTCCAAGGAGTTAGCAGTTGTGTAGCGTGTAGTCTGGGGTTAAAGGAGGGAAGCCTGATGACTAATGGCATTGAAAATGTGCTTAGAAGACTTTGCCCCTACAGAAGATGGCTATCTTATGAGTTTAAAGCTCACTGGTCAAGAATGGGGTAGGACACAAACTCATCCTTTTTTGATGGCTGCATAGTATTCCATGGTGTATATGTGCCACATTTTCTTAATCCAATCTGTCACTGATGGACATTTGGGTTGATTCCAAGTCTTTGCTATTGTGAATAGTGCTGCAATAAACATACGTGTGCATGTGTCTTTATAGCAGCATAATTTATAATCCTTTGGGTATATACTCAGTAATGGGATGGCTGGGTCATATGGTACATCTAGTTCTAGATCCTTGAGGAATCGCCATACTGTTTTCCATAATGGTTGAACTAGTTTACAATCCCAGCAATCTATCACAAGAACAGAAAACCAAACACCGCATGTTCTCACTCATAGGTGGGAACTGAACAATGAGATCACTTGGACTCAGGAAGGGGAACATCACACACAGGGGCCTGTCATGGGGAGGGGGGAGGGGGGGAGGGATTGCATTGGGAGTTATACCTGATGTAAATGACAAGTTGATGGGTGCAGCACACCAACATGGCACAAGTATACATATGTAACAAACCTGCACGTTATGCACATGTACCCTACAACTTAAAGTATAATAATAATAAATAAATTAAAAAAAAAAAAAGAAAAAAGGAAAAAAAAAAAAAGAATGGGGTAGGAAATTGCAAGGGATTAAATAGTAATAGAAAAATCTAGGATCTGTTTCAATTGAGGAAAACCATACCAAATTTATTCTAAGATTACCCAAGTCAGAAACATGTATCACTTAGCAGGCCATCCTATAAGTAGAATTTTAAAAATATATTACATCTTTTTAAATAGCTAGGAGGTTATTAAATGTTCCCAACACAAGGAAATAGTGAATGTCTGAGATGATGGATATGCTAACTGCCCTCATCTTATCATTATATGTTTGGCAACATGACTATGTACCCCATAAATACGTACAATTGTGATGTGTCAATTAAAATTTTAAAAAAGTTAGAAAGAAAATATTAGTTCAATTTATAAAGGACTGGCTTTCCTAGTATAGACACTTCATGATAATTAATTACAAATTTCCTCTCAATACTCATAAGATACAGGCTAACTACTTTACATGAGACTTGACTAATTCTGATTTAAATAATTGTCTTAAAATAAACTGAAGATAACTACTTAAAACAAAAAAATGAATATTTTAATCACTTGCTAAAATTTGAAGAAATGCTACAGTTTGAGAAAATAAGAGTTTTAATTAATTTTAATTATAATCTTGCCTCCATATTGTTGAGTTTTTAATGTTCTTTCACCTGGGCTTTTCTTGAATGGCTAGTCATTTCTTGTGTTTGAAATTGCATTATTTCTTGTCATATTGAAACAAATTCTGCTACGTTTTACGTAGATTTTTACCTGAAGGAATAGTTTTTTTTTTCTTCTGCCTGTGTCAAACTTTATCAGGCAAATCTCAACAATGAATACTGAGTTGTGATTCCATCTTTGAGACAATCTGTTCATCAGGTGGGCAGAGGAATCTTAATATTTTTTTCAGATCTGAAAGGGTTGTCACCATAGCAGACATAGACAATAATTCAAAAGAGAGAGCAAGAAAAACAAAGCATACATTTTAACCTTTTCTTTGTGACTGCTTCTTTATATTTTAATATATGGAATGTGAGATAGTTTTTGGTAACCTCTTTCATGATTAAGAATGAAGAAGAGTAAAAGATAAGGTGAGGTGTTTATATACACTGCACAGTGATCTCCTTTTCTGGAAATGAAAACAATCACCATCACAAGTAATTTGGATAAAATATTGTAGATCTCAAACTCTAGTTACTCAAGAATTCACATTGAAGAGAGAGCTGAGAATACTATCATCACATAATTTAATAATACAAGGCATGGTGATTCTGTAATTAATTAAGCTAATCAACTGTATGTGTGTTGCCAACTATTGATAATGTTTAAGGCCAAGTTTGAAATCATTTGTCTGGGAAGGCTATTGTATTTTTATATATATATATAATCTGCCACGAGGGAAATAAATGTTTTAATTGAAAACTATTTTAATATTCTTAATTTTAGATCACTTTAAAATTACTAGTAAAGACATTTTGAGAAGATAAGTTTTAATGACAATATTACTAAGGGTAGTTAATATTTAGGAAAAAGATCTATGCAATCTAATAGCTATGTTTGATTATAATTAGGTAATTTTAATATTTAATTAAAATCCAAAATTTTAGTTCGATTTACAAAACAAGAGATATTATCAGAAATATCAAGCAAACATTGACGCAGTATAAACGTGTATGATGTAAATTAGATCATCATTTTAAGATAGAGGCTTGATGACAGCTCTCATCTATAATAACAACATAAAAATTCAAGACCAATGTATGATACAATAAGATTAGAAGGTATTATAGAAAGTGGGATATTTGTGGCATAAAGCCTACCATTTTTATTTTTTCTTGTATATTTGGTAGGTAATTCTCAAAGAGTAGAAAAATACATTACACCCTTTCACCCTTGACCTCTATGATTGCCCTACTATTTCTATTCTTGCAGCCATACTGGCATTTTTCCATTGCACTGTAGTCAGAAAGATCAGTTATAAATACAAATTCCCTTATTAAATTTCTGATGAATTTCCCTGCCTCTTTCCACTTTTGTATCCCTTCTACAACTTTAAAATCCTCAAGCATTTTACATTGCTGTTAGGATAAATTTCAAAATACTTATCACGACCTACATGTCCTTAGATGATGAAATCTTTGCTTTCCATCTTCACTTCACCCTTGTCCTCCTTGTGTTTATATCCTCTAATCACTCCAAAGAACTTCTGATTGTCCTCAGAGGCTTTATATACTCTTCCCTTTATATGGAAGCATCTTTCACCCTCCCCTCTGTTAACTTCTATTCATTCTCCTTGTCTGCCAAGGTCCGCTCAGGTTTCCTGTTAATGGAAATACAAATTGCATTATTCTTTTTCCTTCTGGAATTTAACATACTTTGAAATAATATTTTTATTTGTGTGAATATTTAATCTTTCTCTCATCTCATTGGAATGTTAGTATGCAAGTGCTCAGTACACTATAATTAAGTGATTAATGACACATGATGTTAAACTTTGCATTTTAGATAGTCAAAGTGAATCTAATTAGTAGAAAATATTTTATAGGCATGTTCATTAATTTCACTGCTCTTCTAAAAAATAGAAAGGATTGGCAGGTGGATTTTTTTTCTTAGATATGCTTTGAAACAAACAAGCTTTTTGAAAAGACCTATTTCAGACTACATCTAATGAAATTTGTCAAAAATCTATTGTCATCTACCATAGACTCAGTAAGACTAAAAGATATTTTCACCCCTAAAGATAAAAATATTATTGGGGATATAAATCTAATACTAAAAATATTATAAAGGGACTCTTGCTTTTCTAGTTCTGGAAAGAATAAAAAAATAGATATTTTACAGATTAATTATAGTAGAATATATTTTCTTTATTATTTGACCAAAATTTCAACAGTTAAAAATACTAAATTCCAACAAGCTAACACTTCACATTATTTTCTTTGGTGACTGCATTCTTGTTTTCTTTTTATTGTTATTTTTATTCGCAAATTCAGAACTTTGTATAAAAAAGTAGCAAGTTTTAGATATTCTTGCTAAGAAAACTGTTAACAGTCTGGGGATCATAGCCAATTTCTCTGCTGATATTTCTTATTAAAACATCTGAAGTAGGAGATACCTCCTCCAAACTCCAAGGCTATAGTAGTCCTGCATAGACACTAGTCTGGATGTTAGGAACATTCTTATTTGAGCCAATTTACTACATAAATAATCTCAGAGCTTCATGACATAGAACACAACCATATAAAAGAGTAGAGTAGACTTAGTTATAAAGAAGGTACTCATTTTCCTTCTCATATTCCAGGCTAACATAGATTGCTCGAAATACATTTCTGAACTTAAGGCTGAAAAACTATAAAACGTTTTCTTTTTATCCAAAGGTCCCTGGAAAATCTGCTAAGAACCTGTATACAAGGCATAGGGCCTATTCTGTACTTTTAAACAAGGATTTGAGGGATGATATTTCAGAAGAATGTTTAAAATGAGTATTAGGTGGTCAAGTACATGCTTAGTTTTTTATAATATTTGTTTCTACTATTATAAATTTTACAGAAATATTGCCGAAGTATCTATGCACTGACAATATCACATGGCAAACAAAGAAAGCTTTAACTTCTTCCTACTTCAAAAATCAGTTCTACAGCTACTCTGTCTTTTTCTAATTGAGGATCTACCTCCAATTAGTCAAAATGCCAGTGATTGTCTTCTCACAGCCCAGCTCCTAATTTAAATTGATAAATGTACCTTAAAACCAATTTCTGGAGACATCTTCATCTCATCAAGCCCTGAGTTTCACTATGGGCTCCCCAAATTCCTGCCTTTTTCTCCGTAATTGGCAATCCAGTGCTAGAAAATAGTTTTGCTCATCTCTTTTCTATATGACCTTGGAGTCCAATTACTAACATTTCAGGGACCATGCTAAAGATTTTCACCAGTATCTGTCTATTACTTAAAAACAGGAATGATTTGTCCTGAAAATTGGTCTTGAAGTTGAAAGGCTGCTTGGCTGAGCATGAACACGATTGAGCTGCTCTGACTTTGCACCAACATCCATGAGGAAGGTTTGTCCTTTATCTTGTTCTTGACTAAGTTTTTCATTTTATAAACGATAGTCAACTTTTTCTATTACACAGCATATCTAAGATGTCAATGATTTCATCTCACTCATATGAATAAATACAACAGAAAACATGTTTATAATTCTCTGCTGCCACCTCTATGAATGCACATGGAATGTTTATAAATATCACTTTGCCGAGCCTTTGCAAACTTAGATACAATGAGGATGCCAATGAGAATGCACCAGTTATGTAGCTCAGGTGCAGTTAAATGTTTCTGCATACAAAAAAAGATACAAATAAAGGCCAAGACAAAATATTGGGGGAGCTTTCAAAAGGAACCTGGGAGTTTAGAGGCCAAGTACAAGAAGGAAGCAAGCCAGGTAGCTGCTGAGGAGAGAAGTTAAGAAACATATGATGCTGATTTAATGTGAGGCTTTGCTTGATAAATCCCATTACCTCCAGCTCCCCTCTGTAATCTTCAGTAAGCATCTATTTCTCATTTTTTATCTGAAGAAATGAGTTTTCTTTGTCGGGGGAAGGACTGATGAGCTCCATAAGTAGCTATGCTTTCTATGGACCAGATGCAGCTGGATTTTGTTGTGTGCTTATTTTGTGTGCTTAGGAGCTCTCAACCACATGGTTGTTTATTGCTGAAATCTGTTGATCTAGAATATCCACCCTCATGCTTTTTTTTATTTTTATTTTTTTATTTTTTTTATTTTTTTGTAGAGATGGAGTCTCACTCTGTCACCCAGGCTGGAGTGTAGTGGCACAGTATCGGCTCACTGCAACCTCCTTCTCCTGGCTTCAAGATTTTCTCCTGCCTCAGCCTCCCGAGTAGCTGGGACTACAGGTGCATGCTGCCAAACCTGGCTGATTTCTTTTGTATTTTAGTAGAGATGGGGTTTCTCCGTGTTGCCCAGGCTGGTCTCGTATTCCTGAGCTAAGGCAATCCGCCCACCTCGGCCTCCCAAGAGTATCCCTGCTTTTTATATCTATCTAAGGTTCTCTCAATACCATTTTTTGAACACTGATCTGCAGAACAGGGCCAAGAGACCAGCATAGATTCATCTGAAGTTCTTGTCAAAATCCAGCCTCCTGCTCATCTGTCTTCAGCATTCAAGGTTCAAAAGTTCTAGATTGGGGCAAGAAATCTTACTTTTATAAGTTCCCAAAAGATTGTGAATCTGACCCACGGTAAAGAATTACTCCTTTGTGATAATCTGGCCACAAGTTTGACCTGGATCACTGCAGTTTTGTTGCTGAGTTGAAATCCTTGTCCTCTACTTTAGCTGTGCTGTCTGGGTGAATTACCAAGTAAAGGAGACATCCGTGAAGCCACCAGCAATCAGAGAGTTGAGCCTATCACACACGTAGCCTCTTCTCTCTCTTTCTTAACTAGACAAAATTACAACCACTTTATCAGTTAAAGTAGTCTTTTTCTCATACAATGAAAGTATAAACTACTTTTGCCACTTCATATAAACAAAATGGTCAACTGTCTTTTATGCAACTGCCTGAAATTTAATATATATATATATACACATATACATATTTATATTTTACCCTACCACTGCCATTCCAAAACACTTGATTCAAAATATAAACATGTAATCTAGATTCCATCTCCTCATTTTTTCTCAAGGCTTTCACTTCTGCATAGTCTCTCTGCTCTATTAAAAATTTCCCCCTTTGTATTCATTTATTTTATCACTGGGGATAAGGCAGATGAAGTATGTATCTCACATATTAAAATAAAAGCAAGCTACTTTCATTCTACAACCCTTCAGCTATTATCCCATCGGATTGATCTTTGAAACCAAATTTCTTTTCTGTTGTCATCTTCCTTGCCTCTCATTCATTCCTCATCACATTCTATTAGGTCTTGTACTCCCAGAAACAACAGAAACTTCCAAGTCTCCATATCCAACGGATACTTCTACATTCTACTTTTACTTGCCCTCTCAGGAGTAACGAATCTGATACCCACTTCTTCATTTATGAAACTTCTTTTTGCTTTCATGACAACAGACTCTCCTTGTTTTCCTCCAACTATTCTGGTCACACTTTCTCAGCTCCCTTTGCTGGCTCTTCCTCATGTATATTACATCAAAAGTCTCCGACCTAGCTCCTCTACTCCCTGTTCCCTATTTTTAGGTGATCTCATTGGGTTCAATGACTGAACATAGTGACTACATGCTGGTCTCTAACTGAATTGTATTTGAAGATGTGACTCCTCTAAATTCCAGAACTTTAGAGCCAACTCTTTATTTTACATCTCTATTTACATGACAGTTGGACATCTCAACTTTATATGTATGCAATTCTTAGTTTCACCTCTCTACAAATGTGTTTCTTTTTTATTCTTCTATGTATTATTAAGTGTTAGAACCAGTTGCTCAATGCCAAAAAAAATTCCTCTTTCCCCCAGTAAACACTATGAGCCTCACTTAATATTGTCCTGTTCAATCATCCCTTGCCCCACCTTCAATCATTCCTCTGCCCCCACTCTCCAGTCAAGAAAACATATTGATTTTAACTCTAAAATATATTTCAAATTTGTTTAATTGTGACCATCTCCTTCTACTTTAATTTAAACTACTACCATCTCTTTATCACTTGGACTTTTAAAATAGGCTTCTAATTTTTATTTCTCACTTTCTCCAAAACATTCTATACTTCAAAAGTAAAAATCATATCACTCTTCTAATTAAAGCCCTTCTATGTCTTCCTGTCATACTTAAAAGAAAATCAAACTCCTAAATGTGGTCCTCAAGACATTTTATGATCAAGGACCTTGGTTGTTCTGTTAACTGCTTCTTTTTTTTTTTTTTTTTTTTTTGAGATGGAGTTTCACTCTGTCACCCAGGCTGGAGTGCAGTGATGTGATCTCAGCTCACTGCAGCCTCCACCTACCAGGTTTAAGCGATTCTCCTGCCTCAGCCTCCTGAGTAGCTGGGATTACAGGCAGGCGCCACCATGCCTGGCTGATTTTTGTATTTTTAGTAGAGATGGAGTTTCACCATGCTGCTCCGGCTGGTCTCGAACTCCTGACCTCGTGATCCACCCACCTCAGCCCCCCAAAGTGCTGGGATTACAAGTGTAAGCTGCCACGCCCAGCCGAGGAGGTCTTTTTCAACTAGAGAACAACCCCACCACTATGTACCCATGTTATTTATTTCCTTTCCTGACTTAGAGCAGTTCGTAACTATGTTCCATATTCTCTATTAATCTACTTGCTTTTTCTCTCTTGTCATCTCCACAGTTTATCCTTCCAAGGGAAGAGATCTCATCCTTGTGCTCACTGCTGAATCCCCAGAGTCCTTCATACAACCTCACTATTAGTAGAACTTAATACATACTTGTTGATAAAGAAAGGAATCGATGAATGAATGGACCAAGATACCTTCTAATACCAAGTCTCTATAGCTTCTCATGAGTATGCCTGTACTTTTACAACCTAAAAATAAATCGCTTTAAGGTTTAAATATAGTCTAAGGATTTTATGTATGCTTTAGATATCTTATCATAATTCAAGAAACCAAGTTGTTAGGAATGGCCTTCTGACATATGTGTTTTAATCTTTATCAAATTTCTGTTAATATAGTCGAAATGAAACTCTATTTCTCTTTCTTTGTAGTTTATTTCCAAACAGATTTTAGATAAATAATATAAAACAGTGCTGTCTTACTAAATGGAAAGATAAGCATCTTTCTTTGGACTGATGATGTCTTGCCATCACATTCCCAACAGCATCCTAAAAACCAAGTGATATTGCTTGCAATTTCTGTTAAGAAGAGTAGGTCAAACAAAGCCAAAATCATTGTTTTGGAAGATATGTTTTGGCACTCACATGGATAATTGTGAAAATAGTGTGTTTACTAGGTTTACTCATTTACCTAGTTAGCATGATTGTTGCAACTAACTTAACCGAAATTCTGATTGGGTTAGAATTTGGTTTGTTTTTGTCAGTGGCATATGGGGGTTGGGAGGACAGTAGGAGACGTCCATTCTTGGAGGGAGGAATCTTTTAACACTGACATCATTTAAAATTCCTGCACATAGTATTAATAACAAGCAGGGTGAATTCTAGTCAGTTTTATTGTTGCTTAAAATTCTTTGCAAAAACTATACTGCCTCATTTCACATATCAAAGGCAGACTGCTCTCAAGATACCTCCCTTCCCTTTTATTGCTAAGGCAGTTGTCTGAATAAGAGATTTCTTTCTATATATATCAATCTTATATATAACATTTAAAACACATAAAATGTATACATATACACATCTTATTAATTGGGTATCCATCAAGAGATTTTCATATAATGTAAGCAAGAACTAATATATCTGAAATAATTACCACAAATAATTAATATTGCTAAAAGTGTATTTTATACAGAGTTAATAAATCAAGACAGAGGCTTGCTTTCCTAACTGTGAAGGACAGGTGCACTGAGTATGTGTGAATATATCATATATATTACATATCACACTTATAGTTTACATTTTATATAATATAGTAGGTCTAAATATATCATATGTATTACATATCATACTTTTAGTTTACATTTTATATAATATAGTAGGTCTTAATATATCATATACATTACATATCATACTTTTAGTTTACATTTTATATAATATAGTGTGTCTGAATATATTATGTATATTATATATCACATTTATATTTTACATTTTATATATTTCATATATTCACACCATATTATATATACCGACAAACCCCTTATTTTTAAAATTTAACTATATATTTTAGTATATTTCTGCAGTACATAGAGAGCTTCCTCATTTTTTATTAGCTACGTAGTATTTTATTTTATTTATGTTCTGTAATTTAATTTACATAAATAGTTTCCTATAGATGAAATACGGATAATTTCCAGACTCTTTAATTATAAAAATACTTCAATGAATAGTCATTTGTGCAAGTCATTTTAAGTGTTCACATGTAATTCTAGGATGAATTCCCAGAAAATGGATTAGGTCTAACGTTATATGTTCTTTTTGATATTCAAGATAAAAATCTAATTTTATAGTGCAAGTAGAAATTTCAGATTTTTGATCCTGAACTTTTACATTCCAATTTTTAAATATTTTATGACAGGGGGATTCTAGAGATTTAGTATAGTATATTAAGTTGTTCATTTAATAAACTCTGGAGGTATTTTTCAAATTTTTTGTTCTTTCTTGCATGTATTCCTAAGCCCTAACTGACATTGAGAGGAATTTTTTTCTTTATCTATTGTTTTTGTAGCCAGAATGCAAGCCAAGAACATACAGCAGATCCTTTAATTTAAAAATAAAATATATTTTTAGCAACAGACTTTGTATGAAAAGCAGTAGGTCTCAATTGTAGTTGTATATTGTAATCACCTTTTGAGCTTTTAAAGAGTATTTTTTTTTTTAATTTCCACCCTAGGCGATTATTAGATGGGCCTCATGCACTGTCTTCTTTTGTGGTCTATAGGTTATTCTTATACATATTCTTATTTGGTAATGATTGATCTTAAATATATTATTAGATGGGCCTCATGCACTGTCTTCTTTTGTGGTCTATAGGTTATTCTTATACATATTCTTATTTGGTAATGATTGATCTTAAATATATGAGAGTTTAAATAGTACTATTACATAAAATCTGCATTTCAGTTCTTAGGCAATGATCTCAATTTTAAATTGTCATCAGTGATGCACAATCTTAACAAGATAATTAAAAGTCTGGTTAAATAACTTAGAGGACACAATAACCGTGTAATATATGTGCTAGGCCATTGTAACTGTAATTGACATTGCACATATTTACTGTTATCACACACAATGCACAGGGTATTATTCAAAAGTTTGAATTTTAGAAGTAACATTAACTTATCTTGTGACATGTAGTCTCACATATTTTACACTGTAACACAGAGCCAAGCTAGTTTGGCAGTGACTATGATTAAATAATGCTACTACCTAAGATTCTATTTTATGTAGAATTAATAAAGCATGGGCTTACCTTCCTCACTGTGAAGGACAGATTAGAATAGAACATCATATGCAAAGGGATTAACGAGTTCCTAAAATAGGTGTCAGTTTAGTTGATAATAGGCAATAAAGCCCCAGGGCGGAGACACAATAATAATTTCTAACAAAGATCAGCAGCAAACTGAAAGTTAAGACAATTTATAACGCAAATGTCTTTTTTTAAAAAGTCATTAAACAAAGAAAAATCAAGTCTTAAATTTTCAGCTAACCTAATTAAAACATTAAGTAGACTTGCTTCATGAGAATGTACTTTGACTTTTGAAAATAGATTTGTGTTAAATGGTTACTTTATATCAATAACACATAAAAAATAATTTCCAAAATAGAATTAACACTGATAAAATGTTTCCCATATAATGTAATAAAATGCTAACACTAGAAAACAAAGAGCAGCTTCTAAAGCTACTTTATCTTTCTCTGAAAAGAACCGCTCAATACCCTCCTCCTTAATCTCTAACTCACACTGCCAGAGGGATAGACCTAATAGTTTGTTTTGAGTGGCACATCTTACACGAAGTTAAGATACTTGAATCACTGTCAGTGCTTGTGGATAAGAACATTGACTATCTAGCCCATAAGGTTAGGTACTTTATGCATGAAGTGATGGGGAGACACTCAAGATGCTTTCTTCCAGATCTTTTCTTTATCTTATTCTCTGTTACACTCTTCATGATATCAACTTAAATGTTGTTAACACTGACATAATATTCATTTTTGAGATTTAAACTTATAAATGCTATGCTAATAATATATTCTTGGCATTGAATAAGCCAACATATTTCTACAGGTCCAAAATATTATTTCAGCTTTGTTATGTTTCAGGTCTCATTTTGCCTTAGTTAAACTTTGCTGGGCACATGATCTCTCTATGTTTTAAAAAAATATAATGGTAGGTTGAGGCAGGAGAATGGCGTGAACCAGGGAGGCGGAGCTTGCAGTGAGCCGAGATTGCGCCACTGTACTCCAGCCTGAGCCACAGAGTGAGACTCCGTCTTGAAAAAAAAAAAAATGCAATAGAATATTTGAATATAGATTGGAGATATGTGAAACTAAGACAACTGTATTAGTTGTACACCACTGAGCATGCTAAAGTAACTTGGTTTGGGGAACAAATTTTAAATCATGATATGTCAAATTTTAATCTTTATATTTTCTTGCATGTTTCTACTTTAAGTCAGGTTAGTGGGATTTTCATTGATATTAACACAATCACAAAACAAGAGCCAAGTGAGACCTTAGACTACATATGCTGAAATATCCTGATTTGGTAGTCCTGGGAAGTTGATACAAACTGGAATAAAAATCATGAATAAAATACTCTTGATTTTTCACAAAAATAACTTGGTTTTCTGTTCCTTGTCGTCCTTTATCTTTTTTCAACTTGTTCTTTTAAGAAAGCAACTAGTTTCTACAAACACAACAATTAATTTTAAATGTTGATATGTTCAATAGCATGAAATTCATTTATTATGTCCATGGCAATAATATAGATGTTTTAGAATCATTGTGAATAAAAAGTACACACAAATGCTGTTCTTTGTTTGTTTGTTTGTTTTAAATGAGTCTCGCTCTCTTGCCCAGGCTGGAGTGTGAGGTGCAGTGGCACGATCCTGGCTCACTGCACCTTCCACCTCCCAGGTTTAAGCAATTCTCCTGCCTCAGCCTTCCGAGTAGCTAGGACTACAGGTATGTGCAATCACAGCTGGCTAGTTTTTGTATTTTTAGTGTAGAGATGGAGTTTCACCATGTTGGCCAGGCTAGTCTTGAACTCCTGACCTCAAGTGATCCGCCCGCCTCAGCCTCCCAAAGTGCTGGGATTACAAGTGTGAGCCACTGTGCCTGGCCTAAATGCTGTGTATTTAGTGAATATTCTAAAATGGGTTTTGTGCCAAAATCTTTGGAAGTACGTAATAAATAATATCCACTAATTTTCACTTTTCAGGATAGTATAGTGTTAGAAAAAAAAAGAATGATTATATTTCTTCAACATAGATTATCCAGCAAATAGTTAGCCATTGAGTAGCTATGCAAAACTCCTGTATGAGATAATAATTGATGGCAAAAATATAACTAAGAAACCTATTAGCAAAGATAATCATAATAATAATTTTATAGTGTTTAAAAATTTATAAAGCACATTCACCTGTATTACTTATTTGGATTGTTACATGTCCCGAAAAATGCCTTTTTCTGTTTCAGTTTGCCTCCAGTTTTGATGGTGACAGGGAAGGAGTCCAAATTAGGATTGGGAAGATTTCATTTCCCATCCTGGTTCTGCCACTTGGTGGTGGGATCAGGTCGAGTTTTAACTTTTCTATGAGCCTCAATAAGTTGACTCCTAAGATAAAGATCTAGATGACTTCTATTCTCCTTTCTTATTGTATAATGTCCTGATTTCTTAAAGCCTAATTATACTGTTTTGAGATAAAAGGCGATTTATCTCCTGGTGGCATCATTTAGTAATCCATATTATTCATTAGAATCTTTACATCTTCTAGAGCAGCCATTGGCAAGCTTTCTGTAAAGGGCCAGATAGTAAATATTTTCTGCTTTGGGGGATATATAGAATCTGTCATAACTGCCCATTCTGCTGTTATACCAGGAAGGCAGCTGTAGGTAGTAAATACAAGAGTGTGGTTGTGTTACAATAAAATGTTATTTACCAAACAAAAGAAATGAAAAAAAAAAAAAAAAGAAACAAAAACAAACAAACAAACAAGAAAAACAGGCAGATGGCCAAAGGTCACCCTCTTTGTTTTGGAGGAAGAGAATAAGAACAATAGAAGATAACTTTTTAGAACATTCTTCAGAAGTGAAGTTTAGATGAAGGACAGGGAGGAGATAGTGATAAAGTCAAACTCTGGAAAATACTACATATTCTAGTCACTGAACTTTGTGAAATTAGTTAACCTATTTACTAATATTTGCAAAGCTTAAAGAAAAATTATAGGTTTTCTATTCAAATATTATGACATAAGTTGTGTATGAATTTTACATAACATATGTTAATGTCGAGTTAGCAGATTTCAGGATAGCCACATTTTTTGCTTCCAAGTATCTCTCTGTCTCTTTCTCTCTTTCTCAGTATACATACATGAAAAATAGAGGGTGGGCCCCAAACATGTGGGTTGCTGTGTTGTGGTCTCCAGCTCTGTGGAGGTCGGCAGGCCCTAAGGGGGAGTGTCGGCAGGGGTGACAGTTGTCAGACAGGTTTAGGACAATGAGATTCTGACCTCACTGCATTCCTTTTACTTCCTTTGGCTTCCACCACCACCATTAGTCTCTTGGAAATCTCCGAGTGGAGGCGTCTTCGGGGATCATGACTGCTGTGCAGGATTTCAGTGTGGGAAGTAGGGACAGCCTCAGCAGATGGGGCACCCATGGCCTGCAGGTGTTGACAAGATCTGTCACCTGTAACGTTTTTGGCACAATAACATTAAACGCCAGTTTCAAAATAATAATGAGGATACAAAGAATATATAAGATGACACAGATGTATATAATCTGCCTCTTTTTTTTTTTTTTTTTTTTGACACAGAGTCTTGCTCTGTCGCCCAGGCTGGAGTGCGGTGGTGTGATCTCCGCTCACTGCAAGCTCCGCCTCCTGGGTTCACGCCATTCTCCTGCCTCAGCCTTCCCAGCAGCTGGGACTACAGGCGCCGCCACCATGCCCGGCTGATTTTTTTTTTTGTATTTTTAGTAGAGACGGGGTTTCACCGTGTTAGCCAGGATGGTCTTGATTTCCTGACCTCGTGATCCGCCTTCCTCGGCCTCCCAAAGTGCTGGGATTACAGGCCTGAGCCACTGTACCTGGCCTAATCTGCCTCTTTCTATGTGCGTAGAAAGAGAAGAAGAGAGAGTCTAATATGAATAGTTTTGTGCTGACTTTTGACAATTAAAATGACAATTTTTATAAGTACACATTTTTCAGAGCTGTTGTTGCTAGTTTAAGGTGGGGTCTTGCTATGTTTGTCAGGCTGGCTGCTGCCTCAGCTTCCCAAGAGGCTGGGATTACAGTTGCATGCCACTGTACTTTTTTTTTTCTTTGCAGTTTACTAATAGGTAAAATCTTGTCCATATATATAACTAAAATATTAGTGATTTTCTGAAGCAGATTAAAGTATAAATAGTTTAGGATTGAACTTATATTTATTTTTAGTCATTTGATGCACCTTAACATAAATGATCCAATAAGTTCCTTTTTTTTTGCATTATAAAGAATTTCGTTTTTATGAATCAGCTTTCTTCAATGATTGATATTGTGCTTTTTATCTATGTGATCTTTTCAGAATTTACCAATCTCTACAGCTTGCAACTAATAAAATCTTTACATTACTAGACTTATTGAGTCCATTAAAAAAATGGTACTTATAAAATTCTGGTAATAGTTTTTAAGTGGTCCCTGCATTCAAAGACAAAACAAATGTTAAACCTCTTGTGGTGTTACATTTTCCCTGCTATAGTGTATTGCTTATTTCCGTGGAAAACTTGTCAGGAATATCTGGAAACAAACTAGAAAATTGCTCACAAAATGATAGAACTTATTTTAGAAGTCTTGATACAATTACATTAAATATAAAGGTATCTTTTATCAAATTTTGTGTTTTGTTTTTACAGAGATTAAATAAAACCCTGGGCAGTGGCAAAGATTGTTGGGAAGGAACCCTGTCATGACCGCATGTTTTTCAACAAATATGTTAAAATAATATTTCATGAAATACACACAAGGGTGCAGAATTTTATGATTACCACATTGTTATTTTCCCTTCCTTCCTTTCTGTCCCATCTTTCCCTTCCCTCCCTTCTGTACCTTCCCCGCCTTCCCTGCCTTCTCTGCCTTCCCTGCCTTCTCTGCCTTCCCTGCCTTTCTTCCCTTTCTTCCCTCTCTTTCTCTCTTTCTCTCTTTCTTTCTTTTTTTCTTTCTTTCAGAAAAACTCTCTCTTTGTCACCCAGGCCGGAGTGCAGTGGCACAACCTCGAACCTTGGCTCACTACAACCTCCGCCTCCTAGGTTCAAGTGATTCACTTGCCTTAGCCTCCCCAGTAGCTGGGATTACAGATGCCTGTCACCACGCCCAGCTAATTTTTGTATTTTTAGTAGAGACAGGGTTGCACCATGTTGACCAGTTTGGTTCTGAACTCCCAACCTCAAGCAATCCACCTGCCTTGGCATCTCAAAGTGCTGGGATTACAGGTGTGAGCCACTGCTCCTAGCCTGTTATTTTCAATAAAGCAATTCTCATAGCTTGAGTTTTTAAACAGCAAACTTTGCCCTTAAAGATATATTATAAGAATAACCACAAACTATAAGGACGTTTAATCTGTACAATTTTCCCTCATTTTCCATACAGTTATTTCTATAAAGCATTCTCTAAATTTCTGACTAGAAAAAGTTTTTTTATAAGTATTTTTTAAATATATAGGAAAACCTGTACTTAATACTAAGATCATTTTTCTGCTGATCATAATCAATTATTTCAAATATATTTTGACAGCTTTGGTTAATACAATGAAAAATTAAGACTTTTAATCAGTATAGATCTTTTAAAATTTTTATTCTCATGAAGCACCATTAAGTGTAAATTGTCAGGGCATTTAAACATCAGTCATATAAATCACATTAAAGTTGCTACTTAGTCCCTGAATTATTTTGAACACCATTAAATCTTATTAACATTCCAGTTATATAGTTTTAATATTAATTATTATGGATATTTGTGAGATACCCTGTCAACATAAAGTCATTAGAGATAAATAGCACATGAATATGTCATACCAAATATTTATCTGATTGTGTGTGTCTAAAGTCTTGTATGAGAAAGAGAAAATATAGAAATTGACATTCAACTTTCTAAAAATTAATGTAACATTTATTAGAAATAAACTTTTTATTTAGAATTTGGTATTCAAAGATAAGTATAATATGGCTTAAGTTGGTAATTTGGAAAAAATGAGTCATGTAATTACAAGGTCATTTTCATTTTATCATTTTGAGGTTTACCTGTATTATTTATAGGATATATTTAACATGATTTATTACGTGATTGTACAGATTACATTTAATAAGGCAATAAAATCATACAATTCAACACTAAGGTGACCTTCATATGAACAGTGTTGCTGAATGCGTTGTTTTTGAAAAATGAGTGTTTTGGGTCTCTTATTTGTGCCAATAGAATTATTTATATTTTTGTAATAAATTTGATAATGAGACTCAAAATGGCATTTTTCTGACACAGTATGTTTTTAAAGAATTGAAACAGTAAAAGTAGGCTTCCAACTACATTAATGCCAAGGCTGTTCTTTGGAAGATTTCTTGATACTATTAAACTGCAATAAACTAAGAGGACTGTTTCTGAATATGTGACTAAAGCTGCTTCAATTTTATTTCTTCTGATAACTGCTTTATACCCAGTTTTCTTTTTATTTCTCGACATGTGCATCAAAAGGAGGAAATGCACATTGATTTATTAAAAGCCAAGTGAAAGATCAATTATTGTCCCAATTTTATGCATTTGTTTCTTATGTTCCTTCTTTATGGAATGACTTCTTCACTGTCTTCCCAATTCTAATTCTCACCTCCTCCATACTTTGTTCTTTTAGGCTACTGCATCATGCATTTGAATTGCTCTGAAATATCATTAACGATTTTTGTCTGCATTATTAATTTTGGCCTTATATTTTACAGTCTTTGACACATAATTGGCTTTCAATAGATATTTTTTGAATCAATTGAACTATTTCGAGCATACAGATTCCTGAATAGATTATAAGCGTTGTAAAGAAGGGGACAGGTTTGATTCTGTTTTTACATCTTTCATAATACTTCTAATTGTACATTTTAAACCTGCTTTTTAATTCTCATTTTGTTTACTTCTCTGCAGTGTTGGAGAATTTTAAAACATCCTATAGTTCATGGTATTCTTTGATATCCTGGATTTGACCACATTGCTTTCTAGGCTATTTGGTTCATGTTTTCCTGGAAGTATTTTAAGTTTTAGTATCCTCGATGTTTCCAATTTCTAACTTATTCTGTATCTTTCTCTACGTTTTTTTCTGGCCAATCTTACCTGCCTTTATTACTTAAATCATCATTTTCCCCTGACAAGAATAATAATGAGTACTATTTTTAAAATGCTTTCATGGATCTAGGAAATTTAATTGCATTATTTCATCACATTCTTTCCAGGCCTAACTTTATAGATTGTCTCATTCTATTCATATCGCAAATTAAAAAAAAAAAAAAAAAAAGAAGAGGTTTTTACTTATTCAGAGTTGTAGAGGTAATTATGTTGAAGTCAGGTTACAAATACAGATTGCCAGATTATAGATGCTGAGCTTCTAGCCAGTAACTTAGTGTACACTCACACAAATAAAACAACTCTTGAAAATAAACATGTTTCCAGTTTAATTATGTTTCCTGGTCATTCAATGTTTGCATCATCCATTCAGTTATCCAGGCTAGAAACTACAGAAGAACCATTATAAAATTTTCTCACCCTCTATAAGCAAATGGTCTTTATGTCTTCTCAGGTTCTACTTCAGAAATATCACTGAGATGAATTCTCTTTCTATTCTGATTCCAAACTCTCATTGTCTCTCTTAACTATTGTAATTCAGGCATACCTCAGAGGTATTGCAGGTGCGGTCCCAGAACACTGAAATACAGCAAATCTTGAAATCAAGTGAGTCTCCCAAATTTTTGTGTTTCCCAGTATATATAAAAGTTATGCTTACACTATACTGTAGTCTATTAAGAGTGTAATAGCATTATGTCTAAAAAATACTAACTTTAATTAAAACACTTTATTACTAAAACATGTTAACAATCATATGAACCTTTAGTGAGCTGTAATCTTTTTGCTAATGGAGGGTCTTGCCTTGATGTTGATGACTGCTGACTGATCATGGTGGTCATTGCTGAAGGTTAGAGTGGCTGTGTAAATTTCTTAAAAGAAGACAACAATGAAGTTTTCCTTATTGGTTGACTCTTCCTTTCATTAAAGGTTTCTCTGTAGTGTGTGACACTGTGTGATAGGATTTTACCTATAACATGTTCCAAATTTTTGTTGTCATTTTGACAAGGTTCAAAGCATCTTTACCATGAGTACATTCCACCTCAAGAAACCACTTTATTTGCTCATCCATATGAAGCAAGTCCTCATTTGTTCATTATATCATGAGATTGCAGCAGTTGAGTCACTTCTTCAGGCTCCCCTTTTAACTCTAGTTCTCCTGTTATTTTCACCATACCTGCAGTTCCCTCTGCCATTGAAGTCTTGAACCCCTCAAAGTCATCTATGAAGACTGGAATTAACTTTTTCCAACTATTGTTCATGTTGACATTTGACCTCCTCCCATGAATCATGAGTGTTCTTAGTAACATCTCAAATGGTAATATTTTTACTTTTTTAACTTACTTTGCCTATATACAGCAGAAAAATCACTATCTATGGCAGCTATAGCCTTATGCAAAATGTGTTTCTTAAATATTAAGACTTGAAAGCCAAAATGACTTCTTAGTTCATGGGCTACAGAATGGATGCTGCATTAGCAGAAATGAAAAAGACATTCTTCTCCCGGTACAACTCCATCAGAGTTTTGGGGTGACCTGTTGTACCATCAATAAATAATGATATTTTGAAAGAAGTATTTTCTTCTGAGCAGTGGGTCTCAATAGTAGACTTAAAATATTCAGTAAACTATGCTGTAAACAAATGTTCTGTCATCCAGGCTTTGTTCCATTTATAAAACACATGCAGAGTAGATTTTGCAGAATTCTTAAACGCTCTAAAGTTTTTGAAATGGCAAATGAGCATTGGCTTCAACTTAAAGCTGCAAGCTGCATTAGCCCCTGACAAGAGAGTCAGTTTATCCTTTCAAGATCTGAAGATAGGCATTGACTTTTCCTAGCTATGAAAGTCTCCAGTATAAAGCTGTTTCATCCACATTAAAAAAAAAAATCAGTCATTATTAATACCACCTTCATGAATAAACTTAGTTAAATCTTCTGGATAACTTGCTGCAGCTTCTACATCAGCACTTGCAATTTTCCCTCATACTTTTGTATTATGGCTACATCTTCCTTCCTTAACCTCATGAACCAACATCTGCTAGCTTCAAAACTTCTTCCGTAGCTTCTTCACCAATCTCAGCCTTCATAAAATTGAAGAGAGTTAGAACTTACTCTAATTCAGCTTTGACTTAAGGGAATGGCTGGTATGATCTTCTACTCACACCATTAAAACTTTCTCCCTATCAATAACAAAACTTTTTTCATACCCTTATCATTCATGCTTTCACTGGAGTAGCACTTTTAATTTCCTTCAAAACTTTTCCTTTTCATTCAGAACTTGGCTTTTTGCTGCAAGAAGTGTAGTTTTCCAGCTGACTCAGCTTCCAACATACCTTCCTCACTAAGCTTAATCATTTCTAGCTTTTCAAGTGAGAGAAGTCCAACTCTTTCTTTCACTTGAACACTTAGAGGCCATTGCAGAGACATTAATTAGACTAATTTTAGTATTGTGGTGTCTAAGGGTATAGGGAGGCCTGAGGAAAGAGAGATGAGAGAATGACCAGTCTGCAGAGCAGTCAGAATACACGTTTATCCATTAAGTTTGCTGTCTTATGGAGGTGTGATTTACGGCACCTCCCCAAAATTGCAATAGTGATATCAAAGATCACTGATCACAGATCAGCACAACAAATATTATAATAATACTAAAGTTTGAAATATTGTGAGAATTGCAAAAATGATGTGACACAGACCTATAAAGTGAACACATGCTGTTAAAAAATGGCACCTTGCTTGAGTTGCTCAACATAAGGTTGCCACAAAGCTTCATTTTGTAAGAAAATGCAACAGCTACAAAACATAATCAAGTGAACCACAGTAAAACAAAACATAACTGTAGTTTTTTCTTCAAATTCACTCTTAATTATGATATATAAAAACAATTTTGGAAATTATAGGTTCAAATTTATTTTTATGTAAAAATTCCATTGATTTTGTCTTCATTATTTAATAAAGCCCAAACATTTAATAAAAAATGTGCAAAGCTTAAATCACTCCTACTGACTTCTCTCTTGCAACTTTCTTCCCCACTTCACCTTTAGGAACACTGTATTCTTGACCCCAATAATTTTAACATTGTAATGAGTATCCCATGCTTTCCTGTTCATCTGGTCCTTTGTTCTTGTTGTTCTCACTGCCTAAAATTTTATTTCCTTCTTTCAACCCAGTGGAATTCACCTATCCTTCAAGGCATAACTTAAATTACATCTTCTCTCTGAGATCTTTATGTTACCAACTCCCACTCCTCCATCTTGGCAGAATCCATTACTCCTTCCTTAGGGCTCCAAAAAAGTCTTTGTATTAATCCTTACTATAGAGCTTATTACAATATATTTCATTTCATTTTTGTGCTCTGAGGCATGGCTGTATTCTCCCTTGACATTTAAGAAGGTTTAGTATAATCAGTTTTCTGTTTTAACTTGAATATGAATACAAAAATGTCAATATAAGGAACAAAAATGTTTTCCACATATTGCACAAAAAATGTATGAAATTTGTTTTTCTTTGTCTTTTGTTTTTTTATGCTATGCTTAAGCTTAGCCAATTTGGGACTATGACTATAATGGTAAGATATAACAAGCAATTAGAATGAAATAAATACAAACATTCATCTAAATTTTTCTCTGAATGTTTGTATTTGGCCACTTGTTAATAGTAATTAAAGATGTAAATGTAATTCATTAGAATTTCCCAATTCTCTTCATACAAATAAAAGTAATTTTATTATTCCCATAGTGTCTATGATATAGACAATTTCACATCTATTCCCCTTTGTAATTTTTATTGTTAGCTGTACATGTGTCAGTTTAGATTAATAATTGTCACTAAGAGCTTCTTTGCTTTATTTTTCCAATTTATTTAATGATTATCATTCAGGGAGTTTTCAAGCACAACAGCTGAGAAGTTTGAGATCATTTAAAGAATAAGGACTTTGAAATAAAACAAACCTATGATCCAATTTGAGCTCTAATACTTAATTGATTAGAGGCATATACTAAATCTCTCTGAATTTCAGTTTTGGCTTCTCTAATGTGGAGTAAGAATAACTATTTGGAAACCTGTTTTGAGCTTTTAAAATTGTGTAAAGGTCCTACCCTAAAGCAGTGGGCACTCCATAATTGGCAGTTGTATTTACTACTCATATTACTATAGGGAATAGATTGCTGCTGGAGTCTTTCTAAAATTTTTTTCATTATCTACAATGTCATCATGAATCATGCAGTGTCATGGTTACGGTAGTCTTGTCTTTAGCGTTTGATTGAATTATGTGTGCCGTGTCAGAATGGAAGTTATATGATGAATGTGTGAGTAGAAACCTCTCCTACACTGTTGATTTACTTGTGTTTTCTTTGAGTCGTGAAAGCAGCCTTACTAGCTGACTTAGCGTTTGAGTCACTTTCCCCTTCTGAGTCTCAGTTGAAGAAAGATTGAATCTTGGAATGACAACACCTAATTATTTTTAAAAATTTATAGAATGTAGTGAGTTATTGCTTACTTCGAATCCTCTACATTAAGTGTTTGCTTTAAACTTGGCCTCAGAATATTCTTAAAACACATTCTTGAACACTTTTATGCATCTGCATTTCATCTTGTTTGTTTGTTTTTTGAAAAACTGTCTGAAGTGGCTATTCTTTACATTCTCAGGGCTGTAAGAAAGAATGCTTATAGTTCTTAATGTTTGTAGTAGTTACCTAATAATACAAGAACAGATATCCATATATGATAACATACTCAGGCAAAAGAAAAACAGTTAAATTTCATAGTTAAGTTGTTAAATTTACATATTAAGGAGTGAATGAAGAAGCTAGAGGGAGCTATTTAAGATGGAGTTTAGCACTGGAGCAAAGGCTCACCGCTGCCTGAGAATATGAGATGCAGTGGTGAGAATAATCTACTAGGTTTACTCACATCAGGTGTAGGCTACATTGGGCATGAAAGAATGAGATTTAATGAAAATAGAAGATCATTGAAAGAGAGGAGATCCGGGTACTAACTGACAAGGGAGCAAAGAGATCATCTAGGAAGATACTAATATCGTGAAAAACAATGCAAACATAGTGTAGGAAAGAATTCCCTCAAGTAACTGAAATAATTGAGAAATGAGAGTGTTTGGCTTAGACACTTGTAGATAACTGGGACAACACTGGGTTGACTAAAAGAAATTCAAATGGGATTCAAAGGTGGGGCTCTTAATTTCCTCCTTATCACCAAATCATTTTATCCTGCGAAAATATAGTGCTTTGCTGCTTTCAAAGTATATCCTTTTACTCTATTATTGTTGTTGTTGTTTTTCTCATAGTAGAGAGCTTTTCTAATGTTAATGATTTAGCTTTAATTCCCTTTCTGTTTTCAGGCTGCTCCCAGATGTTGCCGCAAAAACGGGATAAAAATCCTTATTGTCATTCCAGTCTCACTTTAATCCTCCCTTTGCTCCCTTTCTTTGCATCCACTGGAGAAATACAATTTTCAAAATATGGTAGTTTTAAAAATATGGTAGTTTTAAAAATCAAACCTTATAAACAAATAGACAAAATTGGGTTATATAATCAAATAAGTTTGAGGAAATGTGGGCAAAAAAGATATAAACTTCTCAGAGTCTTTAATAAGCTGATGGCTTTGTGTAAGAGATGTATATTAAACTTTGTTTCTCCAATGCTTTTATCATGGATCGTCTTGAAGAATCAGTGTTTCTCAAGGTGAGTTTTGATATATTTTGAACTGAAGCTATGTAGACTTCATTTACTCTGTGTTTTGGCTTGTAAATAAATGAAAAATTACAATATCCAAAACTTACAAAGCACTTTTCTGAGGAGAGTGTGTAGACACTATTTTTGTACTTTTGTATATATTAGCCTATCTAATCTTCATCACAATCTAATCCTATAATGTGGGTATTATTAATGATTACTATGTTAGAGATGAACAAACTGAGGAACAGATAAATTAGGGTAACTTACCCAAGGTTACATAGCTGGGAGGCGGTAGAATCAGACAGGATTCTGATCCTGGTAAGTTTAGCTTCATGGTCTGTACTCAACCCCGTAAGATTAAATGAAGATTTAGGGGTCCAACTATTGTGGAGTGAAGATAGAAAATGATGACCAGAAAACCATAAGATTAGCTACAGACAAAGAATATACCTGCTATGTATTTCTGAAGATATTGTCAAACAACCATTATAGGACCACTTTCACAGCAACTTTCGTGGGGCTGATAAAGTACGGACAAGACCACATAGTAATCCCTGCCTAACCTGCTTTGGTATGCAGGGCTAAACGTCCAAAGACCTGATTAAAAATATTTCCATAGTGGTTCTATCCCATGTGTGGGGAAATAACCCAGAAATAGCAGAGATAATGCAGAGGAGTGTGTGGGCTTTTATGTGATGTGAGCGGTTGCACTCTCCATGTTTAACACTAAAAGTAAAACCTGTTTGTGCATCTGTATGGGTACACGTGTGTGTGCCTGTATTTGTGTGTGTGTGTGTGTTTGTTATTTTGTTGTATTTTTAATGCCTAGTTGGCTTACTGTATGCTTTTATGTTTGCAGTGTTTGAAAAAGGAGCCATAGCATTTAACCTTTTGCGAGCTGTTGTCTTTAATTATAATTGGTCTCAGGCAGATAAGCACAGATGTTTTGTTTTAAACGGGCTGACATAAGCCTAACCCTTAAATTAAAGGTCCATAGACTCTTCCACAAACAACCTAAGCTAAATGCAAATGTGTTTGTCTATAAAAAAAATTTACTAAACTTTTTGCATATACAGGCATTTTTCTAAGGGAGATACTATATTATTTGTTAGATAACAGATCCTTTACTCCTGAGTCTTCCTGAGACAGTAAAATTTTCCCCAAAGTTATGCATTTCTCTCTCTCTTTCTCTGGGGTGGGGTGTGTGTGTGTGTGTGTGTGTGTAATATGTAGCTCTGATACATCAGGGCCACTTAAGATTTTGATATACAACAGTATAGATGAGAGTAGACATTTTGATTGAGTGTCTTCTTGTCTTCTGAAACGTTCTGCTGTGTCGAATTCATTCTGCATTGTGTAATTTCAGACAGTTTGAAATTAACTTTGCTATGTAAATTACAGGCCATGGCATTTTTGTTGAATTGGATCAAATAGAATTGGAGGAGAAATTGGTTACAGTTAGAAACTATTACACACAAAATTCTCATTTGGATCTTAACTATAAACTTCCTTTTTTTTTATTGGTAATTAAATTAAATAGGGAGAAGAGGCTCTAAAATTAAAAGTGATTCGAAGAAGTTGGAGTCTTTTTAGGGAAAGCCTCTGTAAAAGAAAAGATAAACATTTTATTTTATTTTATTATTTTATTTTATTTTTAAGACAAGGACCTTGCTGTGTCACCCAGGCTGGAGTGCAGTGCTGCAATCATGGCTTATTGCAGCCTCTACATCCTGGGCTCAAGCAATCCTCCCGCAAAGCCTTTCGAGTAGCTGGGACTATAGGTGTAAACCACCATATCTGGCTAACTTTTAAAATATTTTTGTAAAGACAGGGTTTCACTGTGTTGCCAAGTTCTTGTGGAACTCCTGAGCTCAAATGAGCCTCCTGCCTCAGCCTCCCAAAGTGTTGGAATTATAGGCATAAGCCATGATGCTTGGCCCCCATTTTACGTTTTTGAATAAGAAATTATTTGGTTTCAAATTAAATTATAAAAGACAAGTACATGGAATTTTCATTTAATATTTAGTCCTCTCAAACAAGCATTAGTATCAATTATATATATATTCTGTACACCAGTAATTTTGTTGTTGTTCAATATTTCCTTTGGAAAGTGCACTTAGTATCAATCATATCAATGAATGCTATCATCAGAGGTTTTTCTATTGTTTTGAAAATAATTTCAGTACCTTTGGGGGTGTGAATAAAATAATGCTAAAACTATTAACAATTACTTTTTTCAGGTATTTTAATCTCCGTCTATAATCATTTGGCCACTTATTTTAAAAGCGTGTTGACTAATGTGCTAAAGATTACAAAGTCTCAGTTCAAGTCATGTTTCTCATTTGTTGCTAAATCCATTTTTTTGTAAAATAAAAAATGTTTGCCCTATTTATAGGTTTTATAATTAGTAGTGGTAAAACAATTCCACTGCTGGAATTTTTTAAAGGAATTATTACACAAGGGCTATGTTGACTAAATTTGCACCTGTGTTATAGTGGAATGTGCTAAAAATATCACTTACTTGAATTTTTCAGTGTTTAGCAGTGCAAGTTCAGTAAGATTTATTTCATATTCTTTTTAAAAGCTTCATAAACCTCATCTGTTTGCATATTCTCTTTTCTTCTACTCTAAATCTGACCCATTATTGACTTGACTTGTTTGTGTCATTTGCTATATCCAGTTGTAGAAATTTAAGACACCTTTATGCAATTTGCACTGTACTTATATAAGCAATTCTTTTTTCGTTTATGTGATAGCTTTGAAAAATATAATATTAAATAGAATTTAATGTTACTGTTTATTTAAATTTTTTGGTTCTAGAGGTTTGGGGCATTATGGCTCAACATCTGATCTGATTATTTTAAAATAGTAATAAAATTTAAATATTATAAAGAGCTCCACATAATTTGATTTAGAAATAGTCTATTTTGGAGCATTGAATGTAATGTGGATTTATCTTGTACATGTACATATGTTGGAAAATCTTTGGGAATACACATACGTATATGTGTAATATAATCTACATTTTCAGAATAGAATTAGTATTAAAAGATAAAAACTCCTATGTCCTTCTAAGTGAACAATATTATACACTAAACACAGTCAGTGGCTAATGATACTTTATGAATTCAGAGTGGATTACAAGAAAAAGCAACAACAACTAAAGGGATGAATAACAGGACTTTTTTGACAATGTATATAGCTCAGGGGGTCTTACTCTTTATTTATGGGTGTGGGAGTGTGTGGATTAAAGTATATTTTGATACAATTGACTTCCTTTGTAATCATATTTATTTTTCTAAACATTATTATGAGAAACATTTCATTAGACTTCCAAAAGAGTCCATGGCACACAGAAGTTGAAAACTCCTGATTGTACACATTAAATATAGCTGTTATTTTATCATTGTTTACAATGTACCAACCATTATCCTAAGAATTTTAATTGTATTCATTTATGTCATTCTTCTACCAATTCTAGGAGGTAGCTGCCATCATTAGACTTCTTTTTTCAGGTGAGGTAACTGGGATCACGGGGATGTTAAGTAACTGGCTAAGGGACACACAGCCATAGCTGGAATTCTGCTCCAGAGACTGTATCTTAATACTATATTGTATCTAGATATATTAGCAGCTTTTAAAATACAATAAACAATTATAATGGGTTTTAAAAGACATCCGAAAAATTACCATAGATGTTTATGTTATTCATATTTTAATAAAACTTCTTTAAATACATGTATTAAAGTAACATGTTGCTTACTTATAGTCTACAAAGGAATTTATTTAAAGTTTCCATTGAGGACTAATTAAATTTGTACAGCTATGTATTTTAATTTACACTTTTTAACTTGTCATGAATATTTTTACTCTCAGAAATCTTATCGGTTACAACTTTCAGATTTTCAATGAATTATGGAATGGAGAGAAGCACCAAAGCAAATATCAATTGTACATAAATGCATTGTTTGTTAGCATTTTACCACAGGCCTTTACCTGATTACCATCTAGTAATTCTCATGAATTGGTTTGCAATACTTTTACTTAATCCCTAATGAGACTGACATAATAGTCTGAAAATTGTTGCAGTTTTGTATGGCTCTTTTAGTTAATGAGGTATCATGGGGTTTCTAAATGAATGCATCAATAAAACACTTCTACTCTGCTTTGGCAGAGGAATGATTCACCTACCTTAACTGCTGAATTTAGGGAATAAGTTCTAAATCACATAACTTCTAACCATGAGAGAAATCTAGTGCTTCCTGACATGATATATGTTTTATGTATAACACAGGTGGATACATCCATCTTTTGAAAAGTCTATTTTGCTAAAAGAATGGTAAACACTTGTATTTCTGCTTCTATTAGCTTTAAAAGGAATAAAGCAATGGAGCACAATTGTTTCTTTTTTTCCCATTTAATTCAGTGTGGCTGTCATGGCTATCAACCAGCCATGCTACTGTTGCAGTTTTACTACCTAGACTATTTCTTGATTTATTAGCTTTCAGAATCAAGCGCTGCTGTGCTGTTACATTCTTTGGCTTACACAGCACCTGTGTAGACCTCTGGTGATATTGTTTTATTTATTATTCATGCGACATTAGAGAACAAAAGGGATTCAAGCTGGTTCAGAGGTCATCAGCACCCTTTAAGGTCAAGCTATTTGGCTTCCGAAGTCTCTTTCCTAATATTCTTTCCGATTTTCTTTTAAGCAGGGCAGACCAATCTGCTAAAACGTCAGGTAAAATGTCATGGTCTTTGAAAAAAGGATAACCTAAATGAAAAAAATACGTACAATATGACATTCTTGGTTCATTTTAACTCATCTTACGTGTTCTTATATCTTCTGTAGACTGGGTGTGCATATGGAGACTATTAAAAGTCATCAATCTCCAGAAAGAATACTCTAAAAAAGGGGATTTTGCCAAGTTGAATTTGACCATTTGTTATCATTAGAGAACTGTTTGTAAAAAACAGAATTTTCTTCTTAGCTGACAATGCAGAAACATCAAAAACCTAAATAATCAAGGTTCAGGAAAGAATTTTAGATTCATTCATCATTCTTGAACACAAAGCTCCACTTCTAACTTCACAACACATGTGTTTTGTATATTATACCTTAACCATTCTCTGCACACCTAGAATCAGAGTGACTACAATTTGAATAGAAAGTGACTCTAGAAGCAATTCATCAGATTATTTTCATTTTTAGAGATGAGAAATGGGGGAACTACCATGAGACAATAAATTATGTTACCCTTTATGAAGAAATATACAACTAAAATTTCTTTAATTATTGAGTATACAAATTTTGTTCTTTAATATATGCATAAATGTCAGTAATGACATTTACAGACTCTTTGTACAAATATTTAATTTACCTTTTAATTCAACAAGTAGTTATTTGAACAAAGGTATTTTTTTTGGCAGAATAGCTATTCCTCTGAAACTTTCATCTCTATAAATTGTGCAACCATAAATCTGGTTGCTACAGTCACAGACTAAAGGTTCTTTCATGTCCCACTCTCTCCCTTTCTTCTCTCTACAGTCCTTTAGGTTCTAACCACAGACATGTATCACTTATTTCTTCCTTTGGCATCACCAGTCTGGTGCAAGCCACTGTCTCCCTTACATGCTTACTCTTACTGTCCTAACTGGCCTCTCTAATTTTACCATTGCCTTTATGAAGCCCATTCTCTACCAAGCAGCCAAAGGCATCATTTTAAACATGGAAATCACAATGCATCATTTCTGTGCTTAAAATGATTTTATATCTCCTTGTTTTAGTCCCAGGTAATTCCAAACTTTCTTCTATTCCCTCTAAGGGTCTTTGTGATCTGGCCCTTGCTGACATCTTATTCTACAGATCCTGCCTCGCTTCCAAACTGGCTCATATTTGTATAATAAACAGTGTGACTCCGATTTTTGATGTTTGAATGCTGATAGATTGTAAGCCTCACCTCTTCCTCTTCCCTCTTTGTCCTACATGTGAGCAACTGATTATCTTATCAGGATCCTGTTTCCTTTCGTGCCAGATCTAACCACCATAAAAGCCCTAGGCAAGTATCTTTTTCATTTTCTCTCCTTTCAGTGTTTGGAGCCGCTTGGAAGCCACTTACTCTACCCACACAGCCTTATTATGTGAATAGTAAACTTTTTCATACACTTATGAGGAAGTGTGTGGTGTCATCAGTCTCAACACGGGGTTCAACTCTTGGTGGGGAGAGCATTCATTTTGGTTCTGTGGGGCAGTAGAATAATTTGTTATGATACTGTGGAAAGATACTTCTGTCAGAAGATATATTCTTAAAAGACAAAACTAACGGGTACAGAAAACTCAGATTCTTTATTCTGTATCTTCAGGTGTAATCTCATAACCATTAGGGTTAAATTTAGTTAATTATTGTCTTTAAATGTAACATATCCCTGTGTGTTGAAAAGCAAGTCTTAGTACAGCATTGCATCACTATGTGTATAATTGTGTAATGATATCAATCAATAAACATTTATTTTATAAATGAATCATTTATTCTTTTATGGATAAGAAAGATCAGAATATTCATTCTGACTTTTCAAGCACACTAATATGACTGTTCTCTCACTTTCCTATAACTATCCCAAAAACTCTTATTTTTTGTTATTTTTTCCGCTGAATAACAATTGGTATAAACATAAGTACTTGCATTTTAAAGATAAAAAAATTCAAATATTGATATTACTGCTTGAATTATAGCTATGTAGTAAATGCATATTCTGTATTTTTGATTCTGTAGTCTTTTATATTTGGTTATACTGCACAAAATAACATTTTCAAATCTAGCAGAAACAGTACTTTGAATCCTCAGGCATATTTCAATGGAAAGGAACTTTGGAATGTTGCTGGAGGCTAGTGGATTTTATTAAATGCAGTATTTAGTTAAATACTCTGAATGCTGATCAGGTAGTTATTAGAAAAGATGGTGTGTTTATAAAGCTAAAAGTAGTTTGAAGTACAATTATTTAAGCATCAGATTTAGAAGGAAGTCTATTTCACAGACATCTAAAGCAGGGAAATTCTTATTTATTCTTCCTCCCTAGATTTGAAATTATCATGCTAATGCCATGTAATACAAAGCTATCTGTTTGTCTTGAAATTTAATCTGAACTATATGGGCCACTTGTATTAAAAAGATAAATTTCCTACTCTGATGTATAGAGATATGCAAGCTTAATTTGAAGCAAATCTTTTGCAGGAGATGAGGATATTTTAGGCTATCAAATTTCCAAAGTAATAATCTTCATGTCCAATTCTGTCTTTGAATCCAGGAAAGGAAAGAAATCATAGTGTAAGTCAGAATGAGCAGGGTTCAAAGGTGAGAAGGAATAAGGATAAGATGAATTTGGGGAAGGAGTAGGTAAAAGAAGATACGCTGACTTAGATATATTACAACAATGAACTATAATGAGAGAAGGTAGAATATGTAGCTGACTATCCTTTGACTCCTCCTGAAATGTCACCTCTTCTAAAGCATCTACAGATTGGTCACCTCTCTTTTGTTGATCCCTGCATGCAATAAACCAATCTTTAAAATAGAGAATTCTGTCTTATTATTAGGGTTCTCATGTAAAACTGTCTAACTACCTGGCTCAAATCTGTCTCTATCACACCCTAGCTGTGGGAACATAGGCAAGCTAACTTATTTCATTTCTTTCTTTCTTTCTTTTTTTTTTTTTTTTACTTTAACAGTGGGGAGTTTAATTTTGGTAGGTGTAACCTTCTTTATTTTAACCTCAAATATACAACCAACTGGTAGAAATTCCACAGTGTTACTATTTTTATAAATTTGCATACATGGATATACCTAAAAATACATACATACAAACATATGCAGAAAAATAAGAGAAAAGACAAAAATTGTCCTTAGGAAATTTCATTTTTGTTCTGTATGTGAGTCCTTCCTTCATCTTATTTCTGTGTTAATTCTCAACTTCAAAGTTCTTTTACATTTTGTTTAAAGATCATGACCTCTATACTTTTATACTCTTCTCTCCTTTTTTAAATTTTTTATTTTATTTTTTATTATTATACTTTAAGTTCTAGGGTACATGTGCATAATGTGCAGGTTTGTTACATATGTATACTTGTGCCATGTTGGGGTGCTGCACCCATCAACTCATCAGCACCCATCAACTCGTCATTTACATCAGGTATAACTCCCAATGCAATCCCTCCCACCCCCGCCTCCCCATGATAGGCCCCGGTGTGTGATGTTCCCCTTCCCGAGTCCAAGTGATCTCATTGTTCAGTTCTTTCTACCTCGCTTTCCTCTTCTACAAAAGAGAAATAATGATGTTGCATATCTCTTCAGTTGGTGAGAAGTTTAAATGAGTAAAACACTTAGAAAGATTCCTGACATGTAACGATCTCTTAATAAATGTTTAACTGCTTTTAAAAAGAATCTTGATTTTGCATTATTATTGGACTTTGTATTTTCCCATGTTCTCCTTCTATGAGATTATAAGCATCTTGACAAAATGTTTTATAAATAATTACATCTGTAGGTCCTATAAACTGGCCTGTGTGCAGTGAATGCTATTTATTATTATTGATTATATTCAACACAAATACGTATTTGTCATATTTTGACACTATTTTAAACATTTAAAAATAATTCAGAATATATGTTCATCAGCCCAGTGCAATGGCTCATGCCTGTAATCCCAGCACTTTGGGAGGCGAGGTGGGCGGATCACCTGAGGTTAGGAGTTCAAGACCAGCCTGGCCAACAGGGTGAAACCCCATCTCTACTAAAAATGCAAAATAGCTGGGCAAGGTGGCATGTGCCTGTAATCCCAGCTACTCGGGAGGCTGAGGCACGAGAATTGCTTGAACCCGGGAGGCAGAGTTTGCAGTGAGCCGAGATAACACCACTGTACTCCAATCTGGATGACAGAGCAAGACTCTGTCTCAAAAAAAAAAAAAAAAAAAAAAAAAAAAAAAGAAAAGAAAAAAAAGAAAAGAAAAGAATATACGTTTATCTAAGAGAATATCCTAAGATTTACTTACCTAAGAAACACCAGTGTTACCTGTTAATCATGATACTCACAGGTGACATTGGGGCCTAATACGAAGAGGCTAATTAGGCGTTTTTTTCACTAACCAGCCTCTATTGAGACTACGTCACAAATCTAAACTCTCTTAATGATTCCAGCAAATATGCTTCTCGGCTCCTTTTTGCTTTTTAAGACACTTCATATTTTCTTAACAGTTCACCTCCTGACTTAGTATTTCCCCTGTACTAACCAGTGAACATTGGAGAATGTTAGAAAATAATTTTCTCCCTTCCACACTAGGTATAATGCTGAGTTAGAAACAGAATATATTAGCCACTGCCTATACTTCCGGTGGGCTTATAGACAATCTAGTTCATGTTACAAGGCTGCCTTTACGTTTACTCAACAAATGACAAGCAAGCAACTTAGACATCATATTTAATACTGAGGGTTATAAAAGCAATGTCTTCAAAAATAATAACCTGGAATATACTAAGTTCTTCCCAGGGAAAAGTTTTATCAGAAAAAGGCAACTTTGCTATATTGCAATTGTCAAAAGAATAGATAACAGCCTGGTAACCAAACTACTTTAGGTGAACTTAAGAGAGATGGGCTTGTGCAGGGCACCTAGATGAAACTTTCCAAGGGCATACAAAAATATACATCCCTGTTACTTTGCTTTTAGAAAACACCACCAGCACCAACATCACTAGACTTGAAAATAGTTTTTCTGTGACTAACAGAGCTCAGAATTGAGCTACTACTGTATATGGCTTGACTCAATTTGCAGGTCTGTAATTTGTTCTCAGGGAATTGAAAAGACAGATTGGATAGCAATGTAGTATTCTCCTCGAGGAGACATAGGAGGGTGATATAAAGCCAGTCCTTCTGGAAAAACACTGTAGAGAGGGATGTGTATCATGGATTGCTTTGCTGGGTGGATTGCAGCATAGAGAGCATAATCTTTGGGCAGGGGAGGCTCTTGCTTCTGATCATCACATTATTCATCCATGCAGCTCTATAGGGAAACCAGGTTACATCTATTTTCTGAAACTGGTAACTAGACCTACCACTGCATTGACAGAGACACTGGAAAAACTACATAAAATTTGAATTGTCTAAATACTGTTAAACTTGTTTCACCAATTCAATTGTAAACAGAGGAGAGAAAAAAAGAATAATATAAAAAGCAAATGGCTTAGGAATGTCTTGACTCCTGTGGTCTACGGAGGTTTCCAGAAAATGGTGTAACACAAAATATGAACAGTGATTAAATAACTAAATGGTTATACAAAGCAGGTATGCAATTTGTTCGTCAGAGATGATCATTGTTGCAAAACAACATAATCAAATTTTCCAGCTAGGGCTGATATTGTGGCGTAGAGTTAGTTGACAAGCCTGTTAGATACCACTTTCCTTTTTCATAGACATCTCATTATTTATCATCCCTTTAGTCTTTTTAATTGCTCTGGGCAAAGATTTCTTTATCCATTTAGCAATGGGGACTGAACCCATCAATACCCAATTTAAGCAAGGCACTCATAGAGACAGTAGTGAAATTACTGTTCGACTGCTTTTCTGAATATCATTTTGCTTCTGAAATCAAGCCTTTTCTTTGATTGCTGAATAACTCCTCTGATACAATGTTTCTAATTAGCTAAATCAAAATCTGAAAAGGTACATTTTGCATTTGTTTTAATGTATTTGTTAAATTATTATTCTCTTTTATTCATGTTTACAACACAATTTGGATTCCTTGATTAATTGATAGTTACAAAAGCATGAACAATTGTATAGTTTACTAAATACTAAATTTGCTTAAATTTTACATAAAATAAACACCAATTATGCATTTACTGAAGTTAGATTTTAGAACAAAAAGGCATAGTTTCTTTATTATGTATGCTTATTAGATACCCCAAATGAAATCTAAATAATAATTTAAAATAGAATAATTCCATTTATAATTAGAATAATATTAGATTTTAATTTTTATAAATACCATCATAAGTATAATTTTCACATAACGGTTTAGGATAGTCAGCATTTCATATTTTAATTTCTATGAGTTATAATACATAATTCCTTTTTAAAAATAATTTCAATCTTTATTTTAGATTCAGGGGGTACACGTGCAGTTTTGTTACCTAGGTATATTGCATGATGCTAAGGTTTGTTGTATGATTGATCCTATCACCCACATACCGAGAATAGTACCTAATAGTTAGTATTTCCATACTTTCACCCCTCCATCCTCTCCTCTAGTGATCCACAGTTTCTGTAGTTGCCATCTTTATGTCCGTGAGTACCCAACGTTTAGTTCGCACTTATGAATGAGAACATGCAGCTTTTGATGTTCTGTTTCTACATTAATTTGCTTTAGGAAAATGGCTTCCAGCTCCATTCACGTTGATACAAAGGACAAGGTTTCATTCTTTCTATGGCTGCATAGCATTCAATAGTGTCTATGTGCCACATTTTCTTTATCCAACCCACTGTTGATGCACACCTAGGTTGATTCCATGTCTTTGCTCTTGGGAATAATGCTGCACTGAACCTGTGAGTGCAGGTGCCTTTCTTGGTAGAATATTTTTTTTTTCTGTTGGATACATAATCAATAATGGGATTACTGAGTTAAATGGTAGCTTCATTTTAAATTTTTAAAGAAATCTTCAAAGTACTTTCCAGAGTGGCTGAACTACTTTACATGCCCACCATCATTGTATAAACATTCCCCTCTCACCACATGCAATATGGCATCTTTTGTTTTTTGACCTTTTAGTAATAGTCATTGTGACCGGTATGAGATAGTATCTCAGTGTGGTTTTGATTTGCATTTCCTGATGGTTAGTGATGATGAGTGTTTTAAAATATATTTGTCTGCTACTTGTGTGTCTTTTTTTTTTTTTTTTTGAGAAGTGTTTGTTCATGTAGTTTGCCCATTTTTTAACGGGGTTATTTGATTTTTGCTTGCTCAATTATTTAAGTTCCTTATAGATTCTCGCTATTAGACCTTTTTCTGATGCCTTAGTTTGCTAATAGTTTCTCCCATTCTGTAGGTTGTTTATTCTGTTAATAGTTTCTTTTGCTGTGCAGAAGCTCTTTAGTTGAATTAGATTTCCCTTATCAATTTTTGTTTTTGTTGTAATTGCTTTTGAGGACTTAGTTATAAATCCTTTTCCAAGATTGATATCCAGAATTGTGTTACCATTCTGTCTTGTTCCAGTTCTCAAGGGGAATGTTTTCAACTTTTTGACTGTTCAGCATAATATTGACTATTGTTGCAAATGACCGTATCTCATTCTTTTTTATGGCTGAATAGTTCTCAATGGTGTACCACATTTTCTTTATCCAATCATCTGTGTTGATGGACCCTTAGATTGCCTCCAAATCTTAGCTATTGTAAACAATGCTGCAACAAACATAGGTGTGCAGGCATCTCTTCAATATACTCATTTAAATCTTTAATTCACCTTAAGTTAATTTGTGTATATGGTGAAAGGTAGGAGTTCAGTTTCATTCTTCTGCATGTGACTATTAAGCTTTCCCAACACCATTTATTGAATAGGGAGTCCTTTCTCAATTACTTATTTTTGTGGACTTTGTGTTTATTCCTGAGTTCTCTGTTCTGTTCACTTGGTGTATGTATTTGTTTTTGTACCAGTACCATATTGTTTTCATTACTGTAGCCTTATAGTGTAGTTTGAAGTTTGATAGTATGATGATTGCAGCTTTGTCTTTTTTACTTAGAATTGCTTTGGCTATTTGGGCTCTTTTTTTATTCCATATAAATTTCAGAATTTTTTTTCTAGTTCTATACAACATGACACTGGTAGCTTGATAGGAATAGTGTTGAATCTGTAGTATATGTTGGAAAGTATGACCATTTTCAAAATATTGATTCTTCTAATTCATGAACATGGCCTGATTTTCCATTTGTTTGTGTCATCTATGATTTATTTCACAAGTATTTTATAATTCTTCTAGAGATCCTTTACTTCCATTGTTAGATGTATCCCTAGGTATTTCTTTTTGTGTGTGTGGTTATTCTAAATGGAATTACATTCTTGATTAGGCTCTCAGCTTGAATGTCATTGATGTATAGAAATGCTACTGATTTTTTCATTCTATTATAAAGATACATGCACACATATGCTCAATGCAGCACTAGTCACAATAACAAAGACATGGAATCAACTGAAATGCCCATCAATGATAGACTGAATAAAGAAAATGTGGTGCATATACACCATGGAATAGTATGCTTCCATAAAAAGAATGAGATCATGTCCTTTGCAGGAACATGAATGATGCTAGAAGCCATTACCCTCAGCAAACTAATGCAGGAACAGAAAACCAAACACCACATGTTCTCACTCATAAGTGGGAGTTGACCAATGATAACACATAGACACAGGGAGGGGAACAACACTGTGGCCTGTTGGGAGAGGGTGGGAGGGAGGGCATTAGTAATAAGAGCTAATGTATGTTGGGCTTAATACCTAGGTGATGGGTTGATACGTGCAGCAAACCACCATGGCACACATTTAACTATGTAACAAACCTGCATCCTGCACATGTACCCTGGAACTTAAAAAATAAAATAAAATAATTACTTAAATAAATAAATAAATAATGATTTTTGTACATTGACTTTGTTTCCTGAAACTTTACTAAAGACATTTATCAGTTCTAGGAGCTTTTTGACAGTGTTTTTAGAGTTTACTAGGTATAGAATCATATCATCAGCAAAGAAAGGTAGTTTGACTTCATTTTCTATTTGAATGACTTTTATTTCTTTCTGTTGCCTGATTGCTCTGCCAGAGGCTCCAGTGCTATGCTGAATAAGAGTGATGAGAGTGGGCATCCCTTTCTTGTTCCATTTCTCAAGGGGAATGTTTCCAGCTTTTTACTTGGTCAGCATAATAGTGACTGTGGGTATGTCATAGATGGCTCTTATTATTTGGATGTTTATTCCTTCATTTCCTAGTTTCTTGAGGGTTTTTCTCATGAAAAGATATTGGATGTTATCAAAAGCTTTTTTTTTTTTTGCATCTGTTGAGATGATTATATGGTTTTTGCTTTTAATTCTATGTGGTAAATCACCTTTATTGATTTCTGTATGTTGAACAAACCTTGCGTCGCAGTGATGAAGCCCACTTGATTATGGTGAATTAACTTTTTGATGTGCTATTGGATTCAATTTGCTAGTATTTTGCTGAGGATTTTGCATCTATATTCATCACGGATATTGATCTGTGTTTTATTTTTTCATTGTATCTTTGCCAGGTTTCAGTATCAGGGTGATGCTGACTTCATAGAATGTGTTAGGGAGGAGTCCTACTGCTCGATTTTTTAGAATTGTTTCAGCAGGATTGTACCAACTCTTTTTGTACATTGGGTAGGATTCAGCTGTGACTCCATCTTGTCCAGGACTCTTTTTGTTTGATAGGTTTTTGATTACTGATTCAATTTTGGAACTAGAAATTGGCCCATTAAAAATTTCATTTTCTTCCTGACTTAATCTTGGGAGATTGTGTGTTTCCAGGAATTTATTTGTTTTCTCTAGGTTTCAAAGTTTGTGTACATAGAGGTGTTCCTAATAGTCTCTTAAGAGCTTTTCTGTCTCTCTGGTATAAGTTGCAATGTCACCTTTGTCATTTCTGAATGTGCTTATTTGGATCTTCTCTCTTTTTCTTTTGTTAATCTAGCTAGTGGTCTATCAATCTTGTTTATCCTTTCAAAAGACCTTTTTTTATATTATTTGTTTGGATTAGGGGGTCTTAATTTCATTCAGTTTCACTCTGATTTTAGTTATTTATTTTCTTCTGCTAGTTCTTGAGATCGTTTTTTCCTGTATTTCTTTTTCCCCTAAGTGTGATGTTAGATTGCTAATTTGAAATCTTTTTAACTTTTGAGGTAGGTATTTAGCACTATAAGCTTTCCTCTTAATACTACTTTTTCTGCATTCCAGAGATTTTGATATTTTGTGTCTGTTTTCATTTGTTTCAAAAAGTTTTTGATATCTGCCTTAATTTCATTGTTTACCCAAAAGTCATTCCATAGCAAGTTGTTTAATCTCTGAGTAATTGTGTGACTTTGAGAGATTTTCTTGGTGTGGATTTATATTTTATACCCCTTTGATTCAAGAGTATTTTTGTCATATGTATTAGTCAATTCTCACATTACTGGGTAATGTGATAATGACTCAGCCTTTTCCTTACAAATTACCCAGTCTCTGGTTTGGAGACTGAAAAATTTATTTTTAAAAAAAGGTTTAATTGGCTCATGATTCTGAAGGCTATACAGAAAACATGGTAGCATCTGCGTCTGAGGAAGTCTCGGGAAGCTTCCAATCATGTCAGAAAGCAAAGGGGAAGCAGGAACATCACATGGTGAAGCAGGAACAAGAGAGAGTGGGTAGGTGCTATACACTTTTAAATGAGCAAATTGCATGAGAACTCACTCACTATCATGGGGATGGTACCAAAGTGCTAAACTATTAATGAGACATTTACCAGCATGACACAATCACCTCCCACCAGGCCCCAACACCAACACTGCAGATTACATTTTAATATGAAGTTTAGGTAGAAACACACATCCTAACTATATGATTCCTTCCCTGGCCCCTACCAAATCTCATGTCTTTCTCACATTGCAAAATATAATCATGCCTTCCCAATAATCCCCAAAGTCTTAAATCATTCCAGTATTAATTCAAAGGTCCAAAGTCCAAAGTCTCATCTGAGACAAGGCTAGTTTATTCTACTTATGAGCCTGTAAAATCAAAAACAAGTTAGCTACTCCCAAGAGACAATGGGGGTATAGACATTGGGTAAATAATTCCATTCCAAATGGGAGAAATCAGCCAAAAGAAAGGGGCTACAGGCCCCACATAAGTTTGAAATCCAGCAGGGCAGTCATTAAATCTTAAACCTCCAAAATAATCTCCTTTGACTCTATGTTCCAAATCCAGGACACATTGCTGTGAGGGGTGGGCTCCCAAGGCCTTGGGCAGCTCCACCCTGGTAGCTTTGCAGGGTTAAGTTCCCACAGCTGCTCTCATGGGTTGGCATTAAGTGCCTGTGGCTTTTTCAGATGAAGGGTGCAAGCTGTCAGTGGATCTGCCACTCTGGGGTTTGGTGGCTATTTTATCACAGCTCCACTAGGCAGTGCTTCATCAGGGATTCTGTGTAGCAGCTCAAATACCACATTTCCTTTCTGAACTTCCCTAGTAGATTATCTCTGTGAGGGCTACTCCCCTGCAGCAAGCTTCTGTCTGGGCACCTAGGCTTTTCCGTACATCCTCTGAAATTTAGGTGAACACTCCCAATCCTCATTCACTCTTGTATTCTGGAAACCTGCTAGCTTGAATCCACATGGAAGTTACCAGGCTTACACCTTGCAACCTCTGAAGCTGTGGTATGAACTGTACCTGGACCCCTTTGAACCACAGCAGTAGCTGGAGTGGCCAGGATGTAGGGAGCTATGTCCTGAGGCTGTGCAGGACCGCATGGCCCTAGGCCTAGTCACAAAACCATTCTGTTATCCTAAACTTCAGGGCCTGTGATGGGAGGGGCTGTCTCTTAGATCTCTGAAATGCCTTTGAAGCCTTTTTTTCTCCATTGTCTAGGCTATTACTACCTGTCTTTTTTTTTTTTTTTTTTTTTTTTTACTTACGTAAAATTTTCAAACAAATGGTTACTCAGCAAACCACTTGAATTCTTCCCCTGAAAATGGGCTTTTCTTTTTCTACCACATAGCCACGCTGCAATTTTTCCAAATTTTTATGCTGTGTTTCCTTTTTAAACACGTTTCAGCTCTAAGTCATTTATTTTCTCCATCATATGAGCAGAGGATTTTAGAAGCAGCCAGGCCACATGTTGAATGTTTTGTTGCTTAGAAGTTTCTTCCACCATATACCCTACATGATCACTCTCAGGTTAAAGGATCCACCGATCCCTCAGGCAGGGGCACAATGCAGCCTTGTTCTTTGCTAAGGCATTTCAAATGTGACCTTTTTTCCAGTTCCCAATAAGTTTTCTATTTCCATTCAAGACATCTTCAGCCTGGACTTCACTGTTCATATCATTATCAGCATTTTGGTCACAAACATTTAACCATTTAATCTTTAGGAAATTCCAAACTTTCCCTCACCTTTCTATCTTCTTCTGAGCCTTGCAAACTTTTTTAACCTCTGCCTGTTGCCTAATTCCAAAGTTGCTTCCACATTTTCAAGTATGTTTATAAAACTACCCCACTCTCAGTACCGATTTTCCGTATTATTCTATTCTCGCATTTCTGGAAAAATACTTGAAACTGGATACTTTATAAGAAAGGAGGTTTAATTCACTCACAATTCTGCAGGCTGTACAGAAAGCATAGCAGCATTTGCTGCTGCGGAGGCCTCAGGAAGATTCTAATTGTGGTAGAAGCAGGCACATCACATGGTGAAAGCAGGAGCAAGGGGAGGGGTGCAAGTGCTACACACTTGAAAAGAAAAGATGTCACAAGAGCTCACTCACTCTCATGAGGATGGTACCAAGGTGCTAACCCATTGATGAGAAATCCACCCCATGACCCAGTCACCTCTCCTCAGGCCCCACCACCAACATTGGGAATAACATTTGAGATTTGGGTGGGAACACACATCCAAAGTATATGAGTAACATTTCAATTAAAAAAAAAAATTATTGAGACTTGCTTTATGGCCAGGCTTGTGACTGTTCTCAGAGTCTGTCCCAGGTGATAATGAGAAGAATGAATATTCTATGGTTGATGGGTGACGTATTCTGTGGATGTCTATTAGGTCCAAATGATCAAGTGTTGAATTTAAGTCCAGAATTTCTTTGTTAGTTTTCTACCACAATGATCTGTCTAATACCGTCAGTGGTGTGTTGAAGACTCCCACTATTATTGTGTGGCTGCCTAAGTATTTTTGTAGGTCTAGAAGTACTTTCTAAAAATAAATCTGGGTGCACCAATGTTGGGTACATATATATTTAGGATAGTTAAGATTTCTTCTTTTTAATAGAACGCTGTATTATTATGTAATGCCCTACTTTATCCTTTTTTACTGTTGTTGGTTTAAAGTCTGTTTTATCTGATACAAGAAGAACAACCTTTGCTATTTGTTTTCCCATTTCCAATTTGTATAATTGAATTCTCCAACCCTTTTCTTTGATGTTGTCTAATATGTGAGATGGGGCTTTTGAAGACAGCAGATGGACTGGTCTTACTTATTTATCCAAATTGCCACTCTGTGGCTTTTAAGTGGGGGTGTTTAGACCATTTACATTCAAGTTTGATATTGATGTGTGAGATTTTGATCCTATCATGAAGTTGTTCACTGGTTGCTTTGTAGTTTCCCATGTGTGTTTGCTTTTTAAGATCTGTGGGCTATGTACTTAAGTGTGATTCATCGTAGCAGATATCATTCTTTCATTTCCATGTTTAGAACTCCCTTTAAGATCTCTTGTAAGGTTGATTAAGTGGCAGTGAATGTCCTTAGCATTCATTTGTTTGAGAAAGATTTTATTTTTTCCTTTGCTTATGAAGCTTAGTTTGTTGGAATGTGAAATTCTTGGAATTTATTTGAAATTTATTTTCTCTAAGATTGCTGAAAATAAGTTCTCAATGTCTCCTGTCTCATAAGTTTTCTGCTGTGAAGTCTGCTGTTAGCCTGATGTGATTCCTTTTGTATGTGATCTGACCTTTTTCTCTAACCACCTTTAAGATATTTTCTTTTTTCTTTCTTTTTTTTTTTTTTTTTTGAGACGGAGTTTTGCTTTTGTTGCCCAGGCTGGATTGCAATGGCACAATCTTGTCCCACTGCAACCTCTGCCTCAGAGGTTCAAGTGATTCTCCTGCCTCAGCCTCCCAAGTAGCTGGGATTACAGGAGCCTTCCACCACACCTGGCTTTTTTTTGTATTTTTAGTAGAGATGGGGTTTCACCATGTTGGCCAGGTTAGTCTTGAACTCCTGAACTCAGGTGATCCACCCACCTCAGCTTCCCAAAGTGCTGGGATTAGAGGCATGAGTCACTGTGCCAGGACAGGATATCTTCTGTAGCTTTTACCTGGGACGGTCTAGTGACTGTATGCCTTGGTAATGCTTGTATTATATGGTATCTTGCAGGCATTCTCTGGATTTCTTGTTTCTGAATGTCTACCTTTGTAGCAAGATAAGGAAAATTTTCTTGAATTATTTTTTAAATTCATTTTCCAGGTTGTTTTCTTTTTCTTTCTCAGGAATGCCAATAATTTGTAGGTTTGATCATTTTATATAATCTCGTATTTCTTATAGACTTTGTTTATTCCTCTTAAGTCTCTTTTGTTAATTTTTGTCTAACTTAGTTAGTTTGAAAAACCAATCTTTAAGCTCTGAAATTATTTCTTCTGCTTGGTCCAGTCTATTCATAAGGCTTGGATTCCATTTTGAAATTCTTTAAGTGAGTTTCTCAATTCTAGAAGCTCTGATTGATTTTTTAAATGTGTTTATCTCTTCCTTCATTTCCTGTACTGCTTTAGAAGTCTCTTTGTGTTGATTTTCAGCACTGTCTTGGACCTCAGCCTCTCTTGCAATCCATGGTTTGAATTCTTTCTTTGTTATTTCCATTTTGGTTAGGGACAATTGATGGGGACCTAGTGTGATCCTTTGATGGTATCACTACAGTCAGATTTTCAATTGTGCTAGAATTCTTCCAACTTCTTCTCATCTGGGAATCCTGGCATTTCTAATTTTATAATTAATTTTATGTTGTTAGGATGTTTTCCTTTTTTTTTTTTATACTATTGTTTTTTTCTTTTCCCTTTCCCTCTCCCCAGTGGCTGTAAATTTAGAGAATGCTAGGTGACATGAATTGCCCTAAGCACTTTTGTCAGAAGGTTTTGTATTGGGTTGTGCAGTTTGACCTACAAGCCAGTGGATGATCCTCGTGGGTAAGAGCTGGCTGCAGCCAATGTGGCGGAGCATATACTCGATCTTGAGATCAAGCTCTGAGATCTGTTTACCAAGAGAAGTTCTCTTCTGCCTCAGGCAATAGGGTGATTCATGGAGCACACAGTAGTCTGAGCTCCCTCTACAGCCCAGGGGACCGGGGACAAGATGGGCAGGGCTGGACTGAGCAGGTGCACCTACAGTTCCCCCAGTGGCAGGCACAAGCATCAGCACTGAGGAGGAATCTAGTAGATGGCCACCAAGCGCCCAGAGGTGTGCCTAGGCATGGAACTGGGAAACCCACTATATGTCAACTTCTCTTTATGGGGATGGGAGGTGGCCTAAACTTCTAATCCAGGAGACTGGGTGCTCCAGATACCTGGAGATCTGCCTGGGTGTGGAGTGAAGAGGGTCTCCTTGTACCAGAATCTTTACACAGGAAGGGTGGGGTGAATCAGGCTGCTAAACCAGGCAAGCAGGTGCTCTGAATGCCTGGAAATAAGCCTACGTATAAAGCAAAAAGGGAGCTCCTGCACAGGAAGTGTGGGGCAACTCAGTTTGTAAGTCCATGAGAGTGGCTACTCCAAATGCTTGGAGATCTGCTTACACGTGGAGCAGAGAGGGCCCCATTACAACATGATCTATGCACAAGAAGGGTGGGGCAGATCAGGGTGCTGATCCCGGTGAGGGGTTACTCTCAATACCTGAAGATATGCCTGGGCATGGAACAGGGAGATTGCACCATGATCTATGTCTGTGAAGGGTGGTGCCTCAGGCTGCTGGCCTAGGCAAGCAGATGCTCCATATGCCTGCATTTCTGCCTGGTGGTGGAACAGAGAGGGTCCCACTGCACTGCAATCTCTGGGGTGCAGGACCCAGCAATGACACATGCAGGCTGGTTCCAGGTTTCCTAACTGGCCCTGGTTGCAAGTCTTGTCATCCAGGAGAAACCGGAGCTGAAGCAGCTCTCTTCATGTCCCAAGCCTGCAATGGGGAAGGCCACAGTTCCAATGTCTACTTCTGAGATGCTTTCCATAGTTCTGGCTTTGGAAGCCCCTACCTCACTCCAGAGCAGGTGTTCCAATCTCTGACCCAAAACTAAAATCCCTGCATAGCCACACTGCAGGGTCTCAAAAGAATGGCTGACTTTGTATGTACCTGGACTAAAAATGGCATTCTACTCTTGGTCTTTGGTCTGGATAAATTCTTGCAGCTTTTCCTGTGGTCTTTCTCTCACAGCATCTTCATCTCTCTCCCCAAATTATCTCCAGGGTTTGGGAGAAGCAAAGTGTTCTCCCTTGGCCTGGGTTACTCAGATCCCCAATAGAAAGATGAGTCACAGAGGAAACTCTGCCTTTCTCACATACTGGGGCTTCACTCACTTTTATCAGCTGGATGCTGTCATGGGAGCTGTTTGCCCATGGTCTCCTCCCTGTGATCTTGGATGTCCTTCATGATTCCAGTGGGTTTTCATTTTTCGTATTGAATTAAAGCTCATAGAGTTTACTTTGTGCAGTACCTTGTGATTTCCGAGTGGCTGAGGCACACTAAAAGCCTCTAATCTGCCACCTTAGAAAAAAAAATTATAATTTCTTAACCTATTTTGAAACTAGCCATTAATTCTGCAAAATGGTGAGAAGTAAACTATAATTTTCCAAAATTCTTTGTACATTACTTATTATGTGAAGTGAAGTCTTAAAATATTTTTCAACTATAATATTCAGTATTAAAATATTTATTCTGTTTGGTTCTCAATTATTTATAAACCATATTCTAACTTAAGTATCCTTGACTAAATTGGGATCATACAGTTGAAATGTTACAAAGATAATCACATAAAGCTTAATAGTGGTAAATTATTTTATTTGTAGTTGATACAATTCTTGATGTATTTATTCTTTAATTCTCATTATGGTATGGTGAAAAAAGAATAAAAGGATGTGAAGAAAAATAAACTTTCTCAAAAAATTTCAAAGGATTATATCTATGAAAAAAGATTAATTGGCTCTCTGGTAATGACAATTTGAAGAGAACTAGAAAAGACAATAGTGAGACCTAGATCCCTAGATCTTGCAGAAAAAGCAACCATAGGCTAGAAAGCAGGAATAAAAGCTGATGACAGAGGGCAGAATATTTACGGAGACTACATCATGACCTCAGGGAAAATCTAGATATAGGTTTTATGGTTTCAATAGATAGAATAAAATGAGGACACAGACACAGCTGACTATACCAGATCAATTATCAGATGCTGAGCTATAGTTCTGTGAAGGTCCACTGGGTATGTTTTTATATCATGCTCATCATGTTTAGCTATATCTACTCTTCACTGCGTTTTAAAATTTCTGCTGGGCTTGATTTGTACCTGATTAATCCAGCTAATTAATATTTAAGAATTTAACATTAGTAATACAAATTTGGCATATTAAAAATGATGCCAAGTACCTTTTATTGTGTGCTTAGACTGTTTCAGGATCTGTGCTAAGAGATACTAGTCAGACATCACAAGAAACCTGAGATAGGTGTTGTGATGGTCCCCACTCTTTAATGGAAAGTACTAATAAGACTCAGACAGTGAAAGTGACTTGGCCAAGGACTGTTAGTAAGTAGGGAGTGAACAGGGGGTCAAACCCCAGATATCTGACTGGTATTGAAGTTTGTTTTTAAACTTCTAGATATAATATCTCATCCCATGCCTCACTGACAAAGTTCAGAAGGTGTAAGGGAGGATTACATTGCAAGTAAGGATCTGTGAGGGTAAGAGAATAGAGATGAGTTGTAGGTAAACAGAAGAGAGTGATATGTTCATGTTGGATTAGTCCCAATGACATTCCTACTATCTACTTGTGAGTTATCTCTTCGTTGTTGGGGAAGGGTAGGATATAGATGGAGCAAAGGTATTGGACCCTCAATCATAGACTTTGGGATGAGGCTGAACTTTCATAATGAAAGAACATTCCTTTTGTGTTGGGATACAAGGGTTAGAATAGAAGGACTATTTCAGACAAATTCACCATTGGAGATTAACCGGCCACAGAAGACCTATCAATTAGCCCATGTTCAAGAATCACTCTTGAAACACCAATAACCTGGACAGAGTGTCAACCTCAAGTCCAGTTACACTGACAATTCAAACATACCAACCAGCTCAGAAATACCACCCAGAACAAATGATGTCCTATATACAGTGGCCATTCCAGGGGAGGTACTAATTGTTTATTGATTACCATGGGATTTTCTTGTATACACCAAATTACTCTGTGTGTGTGTGCGTGTGCGTGTGCGTGTGTGTGTGTGTGTGTGTGTGTGTGTTTCAGGGGAGGGATATTGGCCTGATAGGTTTCAGCTTGCTATTTTCCATTATCTGCCTTACTAAACACTTAATGTATGTTATCCCAAGTATCTTCAGGACAGAATTTTTCACTTCATAGTCATCACATCAATTAATGCATGTGCCTGTTAACTTATAAATATTAATACTGACGAAATTGATCCCAGTATTTCTGTAATATGTAATTTTAAGCATACTATTTATTTTAATATTTATATTATGTACAAATGTAGTAAAAATTGCATTCATTTCTAAATGTATCACAGTGATAGACAAGATATATATTTACAGACACTGAAAATAAACACATACAAAAAATAACAAATAACAAAAAGCTGAATGCTCCCTCCAGAGCTTAAACACTGGACTCACTATAAGTTGCACCTGAAAAAGATAAGTTGGTCAACTGTGGTTACAATAAAATTGATAAGTCGAAAAAGAAGGAAAAAGGAAAGAAGAAAGGAAGGGAGGATGAAACAAAGAGATAGATTGAAGAAGAGAAGGAAAGAGAGGAAAAGAGGAAGAATATGTGTGTGTGTGTGTGTGTGTGTGTGTGTGTATAAATAAAATATGTATTTTAGAGTAGGATCTTTCTCTGTCACCCAGGCTAGAGTGCAGCGTCATGATCATAGTTCATGGAAGTCTGGAACTCCTGGGCTAAAGGGATCTTCCACCTAAATTTCTTGAGTTGCTGGGATAACAGGCATGAGCCACAATGCTCGGCTAATGAATATATTTTGTAACATTTAAGATTTGCTTAGATTCTGCATATTATGTCAGAATCACATATTTTATGCTTATCCCTATGCATGAAACACTAGGGAACATTGTTAAGTTTGCATAATCAAGATTACTGGAAGTCTGTATTAAACATGAGTAAAAGTGAAGAAATGAAGAGACTATTAAAAAGGGATTTTTTTTTTTTTTCAGGAAGCAGAAAGCCTTAGAGAAACAACTTGAGTTTATTCTGTAGTTAGAATCGGAGAATATAACACTGGAAGTGGCATGCTTAAGTGTTGAGTTTCAGATTTTTACTTAAATAAATATTTAGAATTTACTTGTGCTTTTGAATGAATTTTTTTATCAACATGGAAACATTTTTTTTTTTTAGAAAAAAAGGACGTATCTTCTAATTTAGAGAAAGTGTTAATACATAGCACAAATATGCAAACTACGTTTTTAATGATTTTAGACTTCAAAATATACAATCTTAAACCACTCTTAGCAGTTGTGTGAAGAAAATCTAACATTCTAGAAATAAATTTTTGTTGATCTGTTGACTCTCATAGAATTATCAGAATTACTCTACTGCTTGAAATTTAATATATTAGCAAGTTGTCTTTGTCACTATTTTTATATTTGGTAACATTATTTTGAAACTATAGTAAGCTAAATGTCATAGCATTGTTTTATATGTAGAATACTGCATCTTTCTCTTCCTCAGAGTTCAATAATTCATCAATGAAGCAATTGAATTTATGTGAGCATAAAAGCAATATTCCAGATACCTTACAATTTGAAGATAAACTAAAAATTTTTTGAAATCTTTGCTTTTAGGAATCTTTATGAATAGGATAAACAACTCTCCACCTTAATTCATTTAGGGAGTAACATCCATTTGATAGGATTTACAACAGTTACAATAGGATTAACAACTCTTTTTTTGGTTAGAATTGTTAATCTTATTGTAGCTGTTGTAAATCCTGTCGAATTTACCTTGATATGTTTAAATCGATGGAAGTTAGATTTTGAAACCCTGAACTTTTCTCATTTCTATAATTTAATTGGTATAAGATGTATTTTAATGAAATTTTTAGTCTCTCCATTATTATATAGAAAAATATGTTATTCAAACTTTCCTTAACCATGCAATTTCACAATAACAGTGATGCAATTTACCTTTTCTTTTTCTCCTAAAGAGAAGAAGGAAAATAAACATCTTTCTCTCAGAAAGAAGAATATAATTAATATAATTCTATGCTGCTCAATGATTTCCAGAAGTGGTTGGAAACAGTATTCTGGAGTAATAACTTCTTTCCCCCAAATCTTTAGTTTGGCACAGCAGTGTGGATGCCTCAGGGCTTCTAAAACCATTCACTTGTGCAAATGATCCACCCAGGTTCTTTGGAGCTAAATAATTATCTCCAACTAGCGGTTATTGTTTCTTCAAACAAAATATTGAGAAACAAATTAATAAAATCGTACATCTATCCTATAACAGACAGAAACAAATAATAACGACAACAACGAACACCCATGGTTTCAGTTCTGTTCCTGTTGTGAAAGACAACATAACCTCCCAAAGCCACAATTCATTTGCCTATTTGCCTAATCATTAAAAAATGTTTATTAAATTTCTTTTAATCATATAATATTGCTCTTGCCGTTGTCAGGGGAAGGTGTTGAGAAGAAACCCAGCAATCCTCAATTTTATGGTGTAATTTGGGAATGAAAATAAGGACACACACATTTGGTTATTATAAAAAAATGAAAAATGAAAAGAATGACAACGTGTTAAGGACAATATATTCAACAAATACTTATTAAGAGCCTACTACATCTCAGACAGTGTTTCAGGTACTCAAGACATATCAGTTACTCAAACAGACAAATCCCTGCCCTATGGAACTTATATTCTAGGGAGGCAGGCAATAAAAAATAAACTTATGAAAATAGCACTTACTATATTACTATATAATATTACTATAGCATATTAAAAGATAAGCCTTTCATGAAAACACATAAATAAAGAAGTGGAACATAATACAAAATTGGGAGTGTTGGAAGAAGGACGGCACTTTAAATATAGTGATCAGGGTAGAGTGAAGTGCATTTGGAGGATGGAGTTCACTGTGGACTTGAGCGGTAGCTTAGAGGAGGAGGTACAGCCAAAGCTGGATAGGGCTTTGATGTGTAGATAAAGGATAGTGGGCTTTCTTTTTTTTTTGACAGAGTCTCACTCTGTCACCCAGGCTGGAGTGCAGTGGCACAATCTCCGCTCACTGCAACCTCCATCGCCAGAATCAAGTGATTCTCCAGCCTCAGCCTCCCGAGTAGCTGAGATTACAGGCATGCGCCACCACACCCAGCTAATTTTTGTATTTTTAATAGAGACAGGATTTCACCTTGTTGGCCAGGGTGGTCTCGAACTCCTGGCCTCAGGTGATCCACCCGCCTCAGCCTCGCAAAGTGTTGGGATTACACGTGTGAGTCACTGCGCCCAGCAGGAGAGAGGGCTACTTTCTAGGATATGAACAGTAGACAGTGTTGTAAATAGGAAGTATTCAAATTTTCCTCTTGAAACTTTGATAAAGCAGTGATTGTCAAATACATTTTTAAAAGTTCAGTTGCTTATAATAGGGCTCATGACTTACCAACAAGGTAAGGTAGAGATGTATTAAGTTGAACACATTACTTAGACTCTGCCCAGATCAGTCTGATCCTAAGAAGTTTAGGGAGGCTCCTGCATTTCCAGGAAATCATAAGCCCATTATAACATCATCAACAACCCTATTACAATTCAATAACACAGTCCTTGTCATAGATCTTCATTCAAGTGGAGAAAAGGGGAGATACTGATGTTCTCTATGTAGGAAGGGAAGAGGTAATGACTAACTAAATGCTAGATAAAGATAAGTGCTAAGCAATGTGAGGAAACTAAGAGTGATGGGCAGGTGTTTGTTAATTAAGCACGTATTTTGTGCCATGCATTGTTACAATTGCTTTATATGTACTATCTCATTTAACCATCAACTTTACGTAGAAGATCTTATTATAACATGTTATAATAAAGTAAGGCACAGGAAACCTAAGGTTATCTAGGTCATAATCATTAGAGCCAGAAAAGACACTGGAGCAAACAGATTCCAAACCAAGCTTTTAAATTAACTTGCTATGCTGCTTGCAGAGGAGGCCACATATGAGCCAAGATTTGATAAAAGCAGGAGTCAGCAGACTATGGCCCACAGGCAAATGTTTTTATCAATAAAGTTATATAGGAACACAGCCATACTTACTTATTCACATATTGTCTGTTGTTGCTTTGAGGCTGCAGTAGCAGAGCTGAGTAGCTGTGGCAAAGACCCTCTGGCTCACAACTTTAAATATGTACTATCTGGTCCTTCACAGAAAAAACAAAACAAAACAAATCACTTTTTGCCAACTTCTGGATTAAAGTAAATGGTCAAGCCAGGTGATACATAGATTTAAAAATGCCAGCGGAGGAGAGGAGAGGACAAGTGGAAGAGTCCTGAAATGGGCCTGTGATGAACATACTCAAGGAGGAGGAATAGACCAGAGTGACTGGAGCCAAATGAATGAGGGCTTGTTGTAATAGACCAGAATGGCTGGAGCCAAATGAATGAGGGATTGTTGTAATGGTATCAAAGCAATCAGGAGCTAGATCACCAAGGGGCGTTGACAGACCTGAAAAAGACATTGACCTTGATCATGTGTAGGATGGGAAGCCACTGAAAGATTGTCAGCGTATAAGTGACATGATTTGATATACTGGACACTGGGATGTGCCTTCCAGACCCTCTTCAGGAATGACAGTTTTATTCCCTCAGGGAACGGAAATGCTAGCAGCAGAAAATCCTCAGCCATCAGTCCTCTCCTAGAATTGCCTTAACAAGAGAGTGGCCTTGCCCAAGGCCATGCCTCATTCCTGGGCCAGTCTGCAACAATGTCTGGTTGATATGAAGTATAAAGCCTTAATCTTACTGCTCAAATTTGGAACAACTATGTAAGGCCACGCCAATTTCAGAGCTCCCTGTGGGGTTGGTGGGGTCTTCGTTGAGACTGCATTACAGCTCACCTTCTCCCTCTGCACAGTCTTGCTTCATCTCTTGCACAGGTAATAATCCCCAGTGCACTGTATTTATCTCTCTCATACTCATCTCTAGCAGTCTGCTTCCCTAGGAAGCTGACTAGCAATATCTAGTTGCTTATGAAAAATACCACTAAATGCAAAGGACATTATAGGTGGGCAAGTATGCAAGGAGCAAAGATGAATAAAAATATTACAGTAGTTTCAGACAAAATATGATGATGGGTAGATCAAAGTATGTGATGAGACACGCAGAATACTCAGAATGTGCTGCAACAGGATCTGTAGGTGAATTGGAGGTGGGTGTGCGAGAAAGAGAGTCTGAGATCACTACAAGGTTTTCAGCCTAAGCAACTAACAGATGATCCAAATATGTCTGTTTTTTTTTTTTTTTGGCGGGGGGGGAGGGGGGATAGAATGAGCAAGTCAGTTAATAATTTATTTGCTTTTTGGACTGCACCAGAACCCAGTGATTATCACTTTTAATGCAGTAACAATTTTCTCAACAATCTCATGACTTATCACAATAAACATTTATTTCTTACTCACATATAATCTAATATAGATGTCCAAGTTGGGCAATTATTCTAGATACTTCTCCCTTAAGAGTTGATCGAGAGTTGAATTGCTTCTGTCTCCTGGTTCTGCCATCCTGTGACTTCAAGATGATGCTGTTGCCCTCTACCAGTGGACAAGAGCAGGACCTCACACTTTATACCTACTCCCAGCCCATAACGAAACTGCAGTGCTTTCGTATTCATTCTATCGCTAAGAAGCAGTGACATGAGTTCACCTAGAGGGAAGTTTGGGGGAGGGTTTGAGGGAAAGGTAGTCCCTGTACAGGCACCTCATCCTCATCAGCTTTATACTTCAGGGTGAAAGCATACATCTTTGCCTACCACCAAGTCATAGCTGCTGCATTCATGTTAAGTCTGAGAGTTCTATTAAATATTCAAGTGAAGAAGATGTAAAAAGCCAATGGGCTATGTAATCTGGGATTCAAGGGAGACGTTTGTGATGAAGAAATAACTTGGAGAGTCTTCAGTGAATATATGGCCTTTAAAGCCATGAGATGGCATCAGGTTTCCTAAGGGGTTGTATATAGGTTAAAAAGAGAACATATCCAAATCCCAAGCCCTGGGTCATTTCAGTATTTACAGGTTGAGTGGATGAAGTCAAACAGCAAAGAACGCTGAAAGAATTTGTCAGTGAGCAGAGAGGAGAACAAAGAGAGCGTGGTTCCGTGAAGCTCAGTGAATAACATATTTTAAGGCTGAGGAAGTAATCAACTGTATCAGACATTACTGCTAAGCAGAGTAAGGTAAATTCAGAGAATTGATGATTAAATCTGCAACATGTCTACGGCCACAGCACCCCAAACATACCCGATCTCATCATAAATCTGCAACATGACCTTAATAAGGACAGTTTTGTGGAGCAGTAAGTAAGGTATTTGTTTAGAGTAAATTTAAGAGCGAATGGGCAGATATGAAATGGAAGCAGAAAGTTTAGCAATTCATTTGAGGAGTTGTATATTAAGGGCATAGCAATCCTCTACGAGGCAAGCACTACAGTCAATGTATGCGATGCTTAGAAAAAATACACATTGAAATACCTGACTTTTCTGTAATGAGCTAACTCATTAAGATATGGGTAGTGCATTATTTCATCAACATCATGATACTGAACTTTCAGCGGGAAAAAATAAATAAACATATGAAGGAATTGACATCATTATTTATTTTTACTACCCCACATCCTATTTCTGACTTTAGTATCATTCATTGCCTTTTTGAGTTTGTGTGTGTGTGTGTGTTTGTGTGTGTGTGTGTGTTTAAGCAAAGTTTTTGAACATGGCTTCTCTGATATCTTTACTTTTTAAATCACCTAGACTTGCATAAAGAGTGGTCTCATTGCTACACAGTTCAACTTAGAAATATTTTGACAGGAATTTTTACTACAATACAAAGAGAACAACAGAAAAATACAAAAATATATAGAAACATCCCTATCTCTGGAGTTAAGATTCTATAGCTAAAATGCAGTCCAATATTGATCTGCCATGCATAGAGTTTAGTGGGAAAGTATTACTCCTCTCTTCTCAATCTGATGTAGTCTGAGCTCAGGGGAAAGTCAATTGGCTGTCCACTCAAAATGCCCAGAATAGCTGTGATGGGAACTGGGTGACCCACAGGTTAAGAAAGAGACTAAAGATAAACATTGGTAGACTGAGGAAAATGCTGGTTGATGTATTCATTTTTTAGAGACAGGGTCTTGCTGTGTTGCTCAGGCTCAACAGCAATGGTGAGATCTTGGTTCACTGCAGCCTTGAACTGCTGAATTGCTCCAGCAATCCTCCCACCACAACCTCCAGAACAGCTGAGACTACAGGTGCATGCCACCACACCTGGCTAATTGAAACAATTTTCTTTTCTTTTCTTTTTTTATTAATAGAGACAAAATCTCACTCTGTTGCCCAGGCTGATCTTGAACTCCTGGGCTCAAGTTGTCTGCCTGCCTTGACCTACCAAAGTGCTGGGATTATAGGCATGAGCCACCACACCAAACCCTGATCTGTTTATTTAGAAGTGGTAGTCTAACCACCGGCAAAAACAAAACAATAAGAAAAACAAAAAAACTTCCAAGAGTATGCATGTGTGTTTGTGTGTGTAAGTAGTCTATGAGTATGTTTGTATTTTCTTGGAAGGGCAGAGAGTGATGATGACACAACTTAATGATTCTCTCTTTGTCTGAATTTCTAACATATCAACCATGAAAATACCTTAAATAGAGAGTACCAGGATTATTCATCTTAAAAGTAAGGCTTGGCTATCTACACTAGAATAATATCCAGCTTCAGAGCTCTGAAGACATTATCAAAAAAAAAAAAAAAAAAGAATTGTAAGTCAGTGATGATTCTAACAAAATCAGAGAAAAGAAAAAAGACAAAAGGAAGATACAGTCAGGGAAATACCATTAATATGAAATAGATTTGCTCAGTATCTCAGAAGCTTCTAGACAGTTGAAATTTTTTTTTCTTACTAGAAATTCTTTGTCTCCCTTTATCATAATATTATTTTCTTTCCTACCTAAGAAAGTTTCCATAATTTATTTTAAGGTCAGGAATATACATGGCTGTCATTGGAGAATTATTTCTAAAGTGTTTGGTCTAAACGAAAATAATCAGATTTTGAAAGGATAAAGAAAGACACAAATTGACAGTGAAGGGAACATTTTTAGTCTTTCTTCATATCATTGCAAGTCATGTAGACAATTGAAATAGAGTAGGGAAAAAGATATTTAGGAACAAATAACCCCCTACACTTGAAAACCCAAGCTTCTGAAAGAGGAAACTGCTTTTAGATTGAAAGTGCGCTCGACACTGTTTTTCTGATGGGCTATGACAGTGTGAGCTCTTGGGTAAAAATTATGGCAGAAAAATCTTGGCTCATTAGCACTCAGTCTAGATGAAGTGTCAATATGATGATTACGAGAGAATTTTCTGAAACAGGGCTTATTTGAACTAGATGAAGAAGGAATTACAACAAATTGAAAGTGGCATAGATTTTTATGTTGTAAATTCTTGTGCTTTTCAGTTGTTAGAATGGAAGGATGATATTCTTGTGATGCTTCTTTATTGCTCTTTATTCTTTCTTTTATTTGCTAACTTTTCAGGAAAGCTTCTCTGCATTCTGAGTGACTGCAATACGGATTTATGCTTACTTGCTTCATTTCTTCTTTCAGTACAGGTACAAGTGCTTACAGATAGAATTGTTCACATTAGGAGGTGGCTATTGTGGTTAGATATCAAAAAATGTATGACCCTGTATGTGTTGACTGCACCATCTGTCCTTTTGGCCAAAAAATGTTAAAAACTGGGTAATTTAAAAATTTCTCTCCTTGCACATGATTTTTATTTTGTTCCCTATTTGGATGACTCTCAACATCAAGAACAGTGGGAACCGGGTTTCAAAATGGCCTGATAATTCAAAGCTGCAGAGTTGAATCCGGTTTTTCTGATTTTAAAATGAACTTATTGAGATTTCCTAATTGAAAGCACATTCAGAAGGCAGCCCTGTGAATGGAAGGTAGCTGGTAACAGCAAGTGTTCTACTCAAAAGCCTCATTCACATGGCAGCATTCGGAAGAAAATGGAATTTGTAAGTGCAGATTTTCTGAAATACAATCACATCCAAACAGCAGGATTTCTAAACAGAAGGTGCCTTATAACTATGTTCTAAAATTAAACCTCATTTAAACTACATTCATTCTAAATGGAAAATGTACTGTAGTTGTTTTTGACATTAAAGTCAAATTCAAATCATTGTTATCCTAAGAGCTAAGTAGCTTAAATAACTTCTGCCATGTAATGAAGATTAGTGTGTATTTCATATTGTGTTTGCAGAGTAATTTGGGGAAAAATGTTTTCTTTTTGTACTTGTTTCCTACAGAATAGGAAAAAAACATTATTTGAGGAAGATTGCTTATCTGTAAGATGTGATACTTGTATCAAGTTTCAATCTAGAAGAAGACTAAACAATATGTGACACGTTATTGATCAAACTGTTTCTCAGAGAAAGGAACCATTTTGGGAACTGGCTATATTTAGGTTACATAGGGAGCTTATAATATAAAAATCAATATTGAATATACACTTTTCTCTGTGGAAGGAATTAAAATCATTTAGAGGAGACAGGGCTGTCTAAGGTATGCTTCGCAAAAATTATGGCTTATTAGTGAATTATTCAACAGAATTAGGAGTAAGAAGGAGTTAAAGCTACTTTATAATAATAGCTCTTCTTCTCAGGTATATGAAGTGAATTTTACAAAATTTACAGGTCCAGCCTTTGTTATGAACTCTAATATGTCCTTTTATGAAAAATCAAATACTAACTGGGCAGAAATGAAATCTTTTACTCACTTGTCTGCACTTGCAAACAAATAATCTGACCAATAACATATTTGAATAGTAATATTATATATATATACACACACACGTATGTATGTAAGTATACATGTTTATATGTATCTATGCATAAATCTATCTTTAAGTGTATACACACAGAACACACACACACACACACACACATATAGGGAGAGACAGATGGAGAGAGGGAGAGAGACAGCACATTTAGCTTTTCAACACTTTCACATTAGTGCAAATATCCAAGCAGAATATCCTAATTATCATTTGCAAATTTCTACATTTCAGTATCTTTTAATCTAGTTGTCTGAATAAAGAGGATAAAAAAGGATTTTTTCAATGCCATGTTTAATATATTTTGTACTTTTTTATAAAGCGGATGCCGCTCAACATGCTCATTATCTATCAGCAAGATGTGTATTGAAGATTCGAATTGACGCCCAGTAACGCTTCTGCATTGTTCCTACCTAGAAATGCTGGCCTTTGATTTGTCACTGCAGCTCTGATGAGCAGTACCTGGTGTGCATTCAGATCTGGCATTTTATTTGTATCCTGTCTAAAATCTAAATGGAAAAGAAAAACAAACAAACCAACAATTTTATCTCCACTGAGTTCTCTTTATCAAGCTAGTGTGGGCATTGGAATTAATAATCATAGAACTATAACTGAACTTAAGTGTAAACTTCTGTAAAGGATGATTCTGACTCCCTATTTACAATCTTAGCACTTAAATACACCTGAGAGGAATGGCTTTGGCATCTTACAGTACATTATTCAAGTGGAGTCTTTTTCACTGTGTTGAAATGAGCATAGTTTTGATGTTGTTACATTAGTCCACCCGATCGAAATTTGGCTTTCTGTGATGTCAGTTACCCACAATACAATACTATAAGATATTTGAAAGGAAGAGAAAAAGACCACTCAAGTAACTTTTATCACAATATATTGTTATAATGGTTCTATTTTATTATTACTTGTTTTTGTTAATCTCTTACTATGACTAATTTATAAATTAAGCTTTATCACAAGTATATATGCATAGAAGAAAACATAGTATATATAGGGTTTGGTACAATCCATGGTTTCAGCCATCTACTAGGGGTTCTGGAACATACCCTTCATGGATATGTGGGGGCTACTCTAATGGTATTATGTGTATTTTGCTTTTTCTAAAAAGAAATTAAGCACATATTACATTAAAATGCCATGTTCTACTTAGGGGAGCTAAGTGGAAGGTGTTTGAAGCCCCCAGTTAATGTATTTTAAAAGATGTGGTTCACATATTTATGAGTTTTTATAAAATAAGGTAAAAATAAATAATGAATAATTATAATAATTATTCATTCAGTTCAATAAAAATAATTATTTTCAATATCAAAAAGGAGAATATAAAACATTCACATTTATTTACTTGGAAAAATATTTTACAAAACCATATTAAAGGTGGTGTACATCATGTGAATAGTAATATAAATGACATTATGTTGTAGACTGGATTTTGAGGAAGAGATGGAAACTGTATTCCATTGAACTGCATATTTAGCCACTATGCCCTTGGGCCATGTGGTTATAAGGTATCTCTCCAAAGTCAATTCTCCATTATACCTGCCCTATTTCAGTAAGTTATTCTGCCATTTTCACTGTCCTCCAGCCTGATACTGTGCATTAGTTATTCCTTATCAAGTTTATAATTTATATACAAGAAGATTCAAAGATTTTAAGTGTACAGTTCAATGACTTTTATCTCATGTATATTCCAACATAACTATCACTGAAGACAAGATAATATATTTCTAGCTCTCGTTCAAGTTCGAAGTTAATTTTACTGCCACAGGAGAGAACCATGATCCAGTTTCTGTTATAATAACTTAGTTTTGCCTGTTTTGGAACTGTGTATAAATGGAATCTTACAGCATATCCTTTTTTTTTTTTGTTTCTAGTTTCTTCCCACACTTCAATCACTCTACACCATTTTGAGATTCATCCATGTTGTTGCATATATAAGTAACTTGTACATTTTATTGCTGAGTCGTGTTACATTACGCTAAGACTACAACTGATTTCATCACATTTTTCTTTAAAGGATATTTTTGCCTGATGCAGTTATTGGCTTTTCTGGATACATTTGTTATGTGTAACCTTATTTCTTCTATTTTTTTCTTTCCCTGTGGACATGATTTACTTCTCTTAAGCAAATACCTAGGAGTGAAATTATGGAATCGTAATGTTATTTAATTTTTTAAAAGCCAAATTTTTTAATACAGTTTTTTATTTGTATTTTATTGTGTTGAAAACTTTAATCTTTTAAAATATTTTTTCTTCACTTTTTAAAAGTAATTTCTTCCTCTTTTTGTAGGTTGAAACATATATCATTGATTTTAATTTTAATAATTTCTTTTTTCCAACATATGCACTTCAAGATACAAATTTACCATGAATCACCATTTTAGCTGAATCTCACACACCTTGATATGTTGTATTTTCAAAATTAGATTGATTTTTTTCAAAATGTCCCTTGTAATTTCTTTTTGGATACACAGATGATTTATAAATGTGTTGCTTCATTTCCAACTGCAGGAAATTTTTCAGATAACTTACTATTTAATTAAAATTCATTGTGTTCAGAGAAACTGCTGCATATTATTTCAATCTTTCAAATATACTTAGACTTGTTTTCTGGTCCAAAGTATGGCAACTGTTCCATTTTTCTTGAGAAGAAAGCATATTCTGTGTTTGTTATGTGTAGTATAAGAAGTGTTGAGGGGCGACGCGCCCAAGATGGTCGAATAGGAACAGCTCCAGCCTCCAGCTCCCAGCGTGAGTGACACAGAAGATGGGTGATTTCTACATTTTCAACGGAGGTACCGGGTTCATCTCACTGGGGTGTGTCGGACAGTTGGTGCTGGTCCACGGGTGCAGCCCAACCAGCAAGAGCTGAAGCAAGGCAAGACATAGCCTCACCTGGGAAGCACAAGGGGGAAGGGAATCCCTTTTCCTAGCCAAAGGAAATTGAGACACACAACACCTGGAAAATTGGGTAACTCCCACCCTAATACTGTGCTTTACCAAGAGTCTTAGCAAATGGCACACCAGGAGATTATATCACACACCTGGCCCTGAGGGTCCCACACCCATGGAGCCTCCCTCATTGCTAGCAGAGCAATCTGAGATCTAACTGCAAGGTGGCAGCGAGGCTGGGGGAGGGGCGCCCACCATTGGTGAGGGTTAAGTAAGTAAACAAAGCTGCCGGGAAGCTTGAATTGGGTGGAGCCCAGCACAGCTCAAGGAGGTCTGCCTGCCTCTGTAGACTCCACCTCTGGGGATAGGGCATAGCTAAACAAAAAGCAGCAGAAACCTCAGCAGAGGTAAATATCCGTGTCTGACAGCTTTGAAGAGAGCAGTGGATCTCCCAGCATGGAGGTTGAGATCTGAGAACGGACAGACTGCCTGCTCAAGTGGGTCCCTGACCCCTGAGTAGCCTAACTGGGAGACATCCCTCACTAGGTGCAGACTGACACCTCACACCTGACATGGCTGGGTACACCCCTGAGATGAAGCTTCCAGAGCAAGAATCAGACAGCAACACTCACTGTTCAGCAATATTCTGTCTTGTGCAGCCTCCGCTGCTGATACCCAGGCAAACAGGGTCTGGAGTGGACCTCAAGCAAACTCCAACAGACCTGCAGCTGAGGGTCCTGACTGTTAGAAGGAAAACTATCAAACAGAAAGGACACCCATACCAAAACCCCATCAGTATGTCACCAGAATCAAAGACCAACGGCAGATAAAACCTCAAAGATGGGGAAAAAGTAGTGCAGAAAAGCTGGAAATTCAAAAAAATCAGAGCACATCTCCCCCTCCAAAGGAATGCAGCTCATCACCAGCAACAGAACAAAGCTGGACGGAGAATGACTTTGACGAGTGGAGAGAAGAAGGCTTCAGTCAATCAAACTTCTCAGAGCTAAAGAAGGAAATATGTACCCAGCGCAAAGAAACTAAAAACCTTGAAAAAAGATTTGACAAATGGCTAACTAGAATAACCAATGTAGAGAAGTCCTTAAAAGAACTGACAGAGATGAAAACCATAACATGAGAACTATGTGACAAATGCACAAGCTTCAGTAACCAACTCGATCAACCGGAAGAAAGAGTATCAGCAATTGAAGATCAAATGAATGAAATGAAGTGAGAAGAGAAGTGTAGAGAAAAAAGAGGAAAAAGAAATGAACAAAGCCTCCAAGAAATATGGGATTATGTGAAAAGACCAAATCTACGTCTGATTGGTGTTCCTGAAAGTGACGGGGAAAATGGAACCAAGTTGGAAAACACTCTTCAGGATATCATCCAGGAGAACTTTCCCAACCTAGAAAGGCAGGCCAACTTTCAAATTCAGGAAATACAGAGAACACCACATACATACTCCTTGAGAAGAGCAACTCCAAGACACATAATTGTCAGATTCACCTAAGTTGAAATAAAGGAAAAAATGTTAAGGGCAGCCAGAGAGAAAGGTCGGGTTACCCACAAAGGGAAGCCCATCAGACTAACAACAGATCTCTTGGCAGAAACTCTACAAGCCAGAAGAGAGTGGGGGCGAATATTCAACATTCTTGAAGAAAAGAATTTTCAACCCAGAATTTCATATCCAGCCAAACTAAGTTTCATCAGTGAAGGAGAAATAAAATCCTTTATAGACTAGCAAATGCTTAGAGATATTGCCACCACCAGGCCTACACTGTAAGAGATCCTGAAGGAAGCACTAAACATGGAAAGGAACAACAGGTACCAGCCATTGCAAAAACATGCCAAAATGTAAAATTCATCGATGCTAGAAAGAAACAGCATCAACTAACAAGCAAAATAACCAGCTAATATCATAATGACAGGACCAAGTTCACACATAACAATATTAACCTTAAATGTAAATGGACTAAATGGTCCAATTGAAAGACATAGACTGGCAAATTGGATAAAGTGTCAAGACCCATCAGTTTGCTGTACTCAGGAGACCCATTTCACATGCAGAGACACACATAGGCTCAAAATAAAGGGATGGAAGAAGATCTATCAAGCAAATGGAGAACAAAAAAAAGCAGGGGTTGCAATCCTAGTCTCTGATAAAACAGACTTTAAACCATCAAAGATCAAAAGAGACAAAGAAGGTCATTACAAAATGGTAAAGGGATCAATTCATCAGGAAGAGCTAACTATCCTAAATATATATGCACCCAATACAGGAGCACCCAGATTCATAAAGCATATCCTTAGAGACTTACAAAGAGACTTAAACTCTCATACAATAATAATGGGAGACTTTAACACCCCACTGTCAACGTTAGATCAATGAGACAGAAAGTGAACAAGGATATCCAGGAATTGAACTCAACTCTGCACCAAGTGGACCAAATAGACATCTACAGAACTCTCCACCCCAAAGCAACAGAATATACATTCTTCTCAGCACCACATCGCACTTATTCCAAAAATTGACCTCATAGTTGGAAGTAAAGCACTCCTCAGCAAATGTAAAAGAACAAAAATTATAACAAACTATCTCTCAGACCACAGTGCAATCAAACTAGAACTCAGGACTAAGAAACTCAATCAAAACCACTCAACTACATGGAAACTGAACAACCTGCTCCTGAATGACTACTGGGTACATCACGAAATGAAGGCAGAAATAAAGATGTTCTTTGAAACCAATGAGAACAAAGATGCAACATACCAGAATATCTGGGACACATTTAAAGCAGTGTGTAGAGGGAAATTTATAGCCCTAAATGTCTACAAGAGAAAGCAGGAAAGATCTAAAATTGATGCCCTAACATCACAATTAAAAGAACTAGAGAAGCAAGAGCAAACACATTCAAAAGCTAGTAGAAGGCAAGAAATAACTAAGATCAAAGCAGAACTGAAGGAGATAGAGACACAAAAAACCCTCCAAAAAGTCAATGAATCCAGGAGTTGGTTTTTTGAAAAGATCAACAAAATTGACAGACTGCTAGCAAGACTAATAAAGAAGAAAAGAGAGAAGAATCAAATAGACACAATAAAAAATAATAAAGGGGATATCACCACCAACCCCACAGAAATACAAACTACTATCAGAGAATACTATAAACACCTCTACGCAAATAAACTAGAAAACCTAGAAGAAATGGATAATTTCATGGACACTTACACTGTCCCAAGACTAAACCAGGAAGAAGTTGAATCCCTGAATAGACCAATAGCAGGCTCTGAAATTTTGGCAATAATTAATAGCCTACCAACCAAAAACATCCAGGACCAGACGGATTCACAGCCGAATTCTACCAGGGGCACAAGGAGGAATTGGTACCATTCCTTCTGAAACTATTTCAATAAATAAAAAAAGAGAGAATCCTCCCTAACTCATTTTATGAGGCCAACATCATCCTGATACCAAAGCCTGGCAGAGATACAACAAAAAAAGAGAATTTTAGACCAATATCCCTGATGAACATTGATGCAAAAATCCTCAATAAAATACTGGCAAACCTAATCCAGCAGCACATCAAAAAGCTTATCCACTATGATCAAGTGGGCTTCATCCCTGGGATGCAAGGCTGGTTCAACATACGCAAACCAATAAACATAATCCAGCATATAAACAGAACCAAAGACAAAAACCACATGATTATCTCAATAGATGCAGAAAAGGCCTTTGACAAAATTCAACAGCCCTTCATGCTAAAAACTCTCAATAAATTCGGTATTGATGGAACATATCTCAAAATCATAAGAGCTATTTATGACAAACCCACTGCCAATATCATACTGAATGGGCAAAAACTGGAAGCATCCCCTTTGAAAACCGGCACAAGACAGGGATGCCCTCTCTCGCCACTCCTATTCAACACAATGTTGGAAGTTCTGGCTAGGGCAATCAGGCAAGAGAGAGAAATAAAGGGTATTCAGTTAGGAAAAGAAGAAGTCAAATTGTCCCTATTTGCAGATGACATGATTGTGTATTTACAAAACCCCATCGTCTCAGCCCAAAATCTCCTTAAGCTGATAAGCAACTTCAGCAAAGTCTCAGGATACAAAATCAATGTACAAAAATGACAAGCATTCTTATACACCAGTAACAGACAAACAGAGAGCCAAATCATGAATGAATTCCCATTCACAACAGCTTCACAGAGAATAAAATACCTAGGAATCCAACTTACAACGGACGTAAAGGACCTCCTCAAGGAGAACTACAAACCACTGCTCAGTGAAATAAATGAGGACACAAACAAATGCAAGAACATGCTGTGCTCATAGATAGGAAGAATCAATATTGTGAAAATGGCCATACTGCCCAAGGTAATTTAAAGATTCAATGCCATCCTCATTAAGCTACCAATGACTTTCTTCACAGAATTGGAAAAAACTGCTTTAAAGTTCATATGGAGCCAAAAGAGACCCCGCATTGCCAAGACAATGCTAAACCAAAAGAACAAAGCTGGAGGCATCACACTACCTGACTTCAAACATACTACAAGGCTACAGTAGCCAAAACAGCATGATTCTGGTACCAAAACAGAGATATAGACCAATGGCACAGAACAGAGCCCTCAGAAATGATACCACACATCTACAGCTATCTGATCTTTGACAAACCTGACAAAAACAAGAAATGGGGAAATGATTCCCTATTTAATAAATGGTGCTGGGAATGAGTAGAAAGCTGAAACTGGATCCTTTCCTTACTCCTTGTACAAAAATTAATTCAAGATGGATTAGAGACTTAAATGTTAGACCTAAATCCATAAAAACCCTAGAAGAAAACTTAAGTAATACCATTCAGGACATAGGCATGGGCAAGGACTTCATGTCTAAAACACCAAGAGCAATGGCAACAAGAGCCAAAATTGACAAATGGGTTTTAATTAAACGAAAGAGCTCCTGCACAGCAAAAGAAACTACCATCAGAGTGAACAGGCAACCTACAGAATGGGAGAAAATTTTTGCAATCTACTCGTCTGACAAAGGGCTAATATCCAGAACCTACAAAGAACTCAGTCAAATTTACAAGAAAAAAACAAACAACCCCATCAAAAAGTGGGCAAAGAATATGAACAGACACTTCTCAAAAGAAGACACTCATACAGCCAACAGAGATATGAAAAAATGCTCATCATCACTTGCCATCATTGAAATGCAAATCAAAACCACAATGAGATGCCATGTCACACCAGTTAGAATGGCAATCATTAAAAAATCAAGAGACATCAGGTGCTGGAGAGGATGTGAAGAGATAGGAACACTTTTACACTGTTGGTGGGACTGTAAACTAGTTCAACTATTGTGGAAAACAGTGTGGCAATTCCTCAAGGATCTAGAACTAGAAATACCATTTGACCCTGCAATCCCATTACTGGGTATATACCCAAAGGATTATAAGTCATGCTGCTATAAAGACACATGCACAAGTATGTTTATTGCGGCACTATTCACAATAGCAGAGACTTGGGATCAACCCAAATGTCCATCAGTGACAGACTGGATTAAGAAAATGTGGCACATATACACCATGGAATACTATGAAGCCATAAAATAGGATGAGTTCGTGTCCTTTGTAGGGACACGGATGCAGCTGGAAACCATCATTCTCAGCAAACTATCACAAGAACAGAAAACCAAATACCGCATGTTCTCGCTCCTAGGTGGGAATTGAGCAATGAGATCACTTGGACACAGGAAGGGGAACATCACACACCAGGTCCTATTGTGGGGAGGGGGCAGAGGGGAGGGATAGCATTAGGAGATATACCTAATGTAAATGACGAGTTAATGTGTACAGCACACCAACATGGCACATGTATACATATGTAACAAACCTGCACATTGTGCACATGTACCCTAGAACTTAAAGTATAATAAAAAAAATTAAAAAAAACAAATAACAATGAAAACAAAACAAAACCAAGAAGTGTCAATTATAGCAGGTTAGTTGGTAGTATTGTTAAAGTCATCTACATCTTTACTTTCTTTTATTTTCTTATTCTCACAGAAATGAGAATGTTAAAATTCTCCAACCAAGGCTATAGATTTACCTTTTTTCCCATTTCTGCCAATTTTTATGTGTGCATATTTAAGCTCTGTCACATCACATCATTGGAATGGTTGAGTTTTCCTGATGAATTAACCATTATCATTGTAAAAAAGACACACGTTTTTCTGACAAAATTCTTTGTCTTGAATTCTATTTTGTAAAATGTTAATAATACTACCCCATAGTTGTTATGCTTAATGCTTCCTTTATCCACCTTCTCATTTTCAATCTATTTGAGATATATTTAATAGATATTTCTTATAAACACCATGGAGTTAAGTCTTGCTTTATATATAGTCTGCCAATTTTTATTTTCCATTATAACTTCAGCATTTTGCCTGTTTGCACTAAATGTAATTCTTAATTCAGTTTACTCCCATTTATTTTGTTTTATATATCACAATAGAATTCTATTTAGATCCATTTTACATTTTTGTGCTATAATTGTCATATATTTTACTTCTTCAAATAGAACAAATACCCAACGTATTGTTACTATTTTTTCTTCAAATATCAAATAGGCTCCATCTCCTTTACTCAGGGTGAGCTCTGCCTGAATCTTCCCTGTGCTATGTCCTGGAAACTTTCTCCAGTCAGTGAGATGGGGCCATCATGCTCATTTCATTTGTTTCATATCTTTTGGGACTCATAGTCCTCCTCTTCCTGATATCCAATGTCTTGATACTCATTATGTAATACATTTCATTTATGAAACATATATTAAATGCAGTCTTTTAAATGTTTCAGTTGGGAGAAAAAATCTAATTCCTGATACTTCATCATCCTCAGACATGAAGATTGCTCCCTTTCTCTTGAAAACTATTTTTGCTGGATATAAAATTCTGGTTTGACAAGTTTTTGTTTTATTACATTTTTCCTTTTATTACTTTAAAGATGTTCCATTTTCTTCTGAATCTTTTGCTTCTGACTTGAAATATGCAGTCTTGCTTTTTATTTTTCCATTTAGTGTAGTTTTCATTTTTTATTTCTGCATTTCAAAATTTTTCTTTACTTTTGGTTTCAGCAGTTTGACTATGAATTGCTGAGGTATAATATTCTTTATATTTATTGTGCTAATAGTTTGTTAAGCTTGCCAAATTGATGGTTTGCTCTTATCAAATTTGAAACAAATATTTATAATTTTATCAATCATTTTTCCTTCCTTTTTCTATGTAATTTATCCATTACTCTACTTACATGTTTGACTGTTGTGTTCTGTTTAACAAGTCACAAAGGCTCTATTTATTTTATTTCAGACTTTTTTCTGTTCTTCAGTTTAAATATTTTTAATAACTGACATTATGTAATGTTTATCACTACCTGTTGCTGTTCATTTTTAAATTCCAGATATTATATTTTTCAATTTTAGAATTTCAATTTGGTTCTCTTTATACAGTTTCCATTTTTTTGGGGGAATTCACCTCCTATTACATCTATTTTTCTGCTTGTTTTAAGATACTTTTAATAGATATATCAAAATTCTTTATTGATGATTGTATCTTTGGGGTTTTTCTATTATAGTGTCTAATTTTGCATTTATGTGGAGTCACATTCTTCTGATTTTCTTTCCTTTGTTAAGCAACTTAAATGCCAAGATAAAGGTAGGGTCAGTTGATCCAAACAGATAACTAGATGTTGAGATATATCGGCATGGTCTTATGATTTTACTTCCTCTATGGATTTAGGCAAAAAGAGTCTAAGAAGATAGATCTCTCTTTGCTTTTAATCGAGTCTCAACTTTCTGTACTGCCAAGAGGCTTATAATTGTATAGCAGAAGTTTAATTGGGTAGCACTTTAGTTGCAGCTTTGGTTAGACCCAGTTTACCTCTGTTTTAAAATACAGTCATGTGTCATTTAATGACAAGGATACACTCTGAGAAATGTGTCTTCAGTTGATTTCATTATTGTGTGAACATCATAGGGTGTACTTACACGAAGCTCCATAGTACAAAGTACACACACACCTAGGCTACATGGATATATAACCTATTGCTCCTAGGCTACAAATATGTATAGCATGTTACTCTTCTGAATGCTGTAGGCAATGGTAACACAGTAATAAGTATTTTTGTATATAAACATATACAAACATAGAAAGAGTAAAAATATAGTATAAAATAAAAATAATTAGGTCTCATTTATTTATTTTTGTTTTGTTGCATTTAGAGATTTTAGTCATAAATTCTTTGTCTAGGCTGATGTCTGTATCTTTTAAGTGGAGCTTTCAGACCATTTACATTCAATGTTAATATTGAGTTGTGAGGTACTATTCTCTTCACTATTTTATTCTTTGTTAATTGTTACCTAGTGTTTTTTTGTTGTTGGTAATTGTTACCTAGTGTTACCTGTTTTTTTTTGTTGTTGTTGTTGTTAACTTTTTTTTTTCTCCCATTGTGTTACGGTTTTGTAGACCTTGTGAGTTCTAAGCTTTCAAACCGTTCTATTTGATGTATATTTTATATATACATATATATGTGTATTATATATATGTGTATATATGTATATATATAATTTTTCATTCATATGAACTCCTTTTTAAATTTCTTTATGATGGCTTTCACCTTTCTCTGATATCTCCTTGAGTAGCTTAATAGTTGACCTTCTGAAATACTTATCTGGTATTTTAAAGATCTCATCTTAGTTTAAGTTCATTGCTAGAGAGCTAGCGTGATCTTTGGGTGTTTTATAGCACCCTGTTTTGTTATATTACCAGAATTACTTTTCTAGTTCCTTCTCATTTGGGCAGACTACTTCTATTCTTGAATTTATGTTTGATCTGACTTTTTTTCTGTTTTCCCCTTGAGGATAAGACTTTAATGCTTATAGGTAGTTATAGCCTAATTCAGTTCTTGGTGCTTTCAGGCTAGAAGACTCTGTATGAGTTCCTTCATTATAGAGAGTCTTTGTATGATGACTTTCTCAGATGCTGATTGTAGTAGTAATGTGCTCTGTGTGTGAGCAAGTTTACTATCTCCTATGGGGTTGGAATGGTAAAGGTCTCTTAAAGGTTATTTAATTCCTGCATCTCGTGCACTTTTTTATTTATTTATTTTCCCCTAGTATTTTATTACTGGTTTGATGGTTCAGGCTTCAGGCCAGTAGGGGAGGTGTCCCTGGGTAGATATAGGTTGTGGCTAAAGCAGGTGGTTAAATGATGTCCCAGGCATGACAGAGGTGGCTGGAGGAGCTCAGTGAATCAGACTGAGGTTTTATCAGGGGAAAGGGTTGGAGCCACCTCAGTTCCCCTGCCAGGTCAGCAGAAAATTATGCACATCTCAGACACACTCCTGTCCCAGTGCTCCAGCTATTAAGATCAGACAAGCACCTGTTTTCAATGGTAGGAATGCCGATGTTTCAAATAGAGAGGAATTGTGACTCTGTCTCTTATGCAAGCCTGAACCTGGAGGGTGCTCCTCCTGTGGGTATGCAGTCACCCTGATGTGTTCCAGAAAGGCTGTCTATAGTTGCACGCATGCCAAGCTCCCGTGGGAGAAGCCTCAACTATGCCTATGGTTGTGGACAGGGGCAGAAAGACTTCCTCTCCTCCAAGACCCTTCCTGTGCACCAGGGTTGTGTGACTGTTGGGATAGAGCTGAAGACTTTCCCTGCTGAAACCAGCTCTTCAACTGTGCCTCTGCTGAAGGAAGCTTTCCACCAGTGGAAAGATCTGGTTCTCAACGCTTGCCATTGAGATTTTTTTGTCCCACAGGGTTTTCTCTTGATGTGGTGCACTTCCGCTTCCCCTAGGAGTGGGAGTCTGTGAGGGCTAGACTACTACTGTGAATGTTGTTGCTCCTCTGGTCTAGCTGCCCAGTGAGTTTGCCACACTCCAGGTTGGTGTTGGGGAATGTCTGCAACAGATCTGGTGATGTGACCTGTCCTGAAGTTCCCCAGCAGTGGGTAGCAGCACCAACTCCAATGGGGATGTCAGGGGAGTGACAGAGATTCTGTGAAATTCCTTGGTTATTGATAGCCTTGTTGTGTTGGCTTTCTTGAATGACAGTGATAGTAGAAATGAACTGATCACATGGATGGACTCAGGACCTCCTGGTTAGCCAGAGTGGTGCAGGCAGTGGTGATAACTGAGATGGTGCAGCCATTTTCTCCTCCCTGGGTGCACCGTTATTCTACCAAGAGATGCTGTAGTAGACTGTGTTAATTTGTCTCCAGCCACGAGGTGGTGCTGGCAAAAGAGCACCGGCTATGCTAGTAGCCATGGGATATGTGTTTGCCTTATATTGGCAGGTATGGCAGGGAGGGGTGGGTATACTCTGGTTTCTCAGGCAATAGGTGGGGCCATAGAACTCCCATGAGATTCTGTCCTTTGTGTTAAGCTACCAGGGCAGGTGGCAGGGTAAAGCCAGGTAGGGGCTGGGTCAGGTAGGTTTGCATTCTGAGTTTCTGCATGCAGGACAAGCAGCAGCCTCGGTGTTGGAGGACAGGAGTGGGTCTCAGGTCACTGGCTTGATGTTCCAGAGTGGAGCACTGCTGCCCGTGTTGCACAGAAGAGTTTGTGCAGGGAGTGGGATATAGCAGGCAGTGGTGAGCCCCACAGTTCCCATGCACCTGGCGAGGCAGATCCACTCCCACAGCGTTCCACTGGCAGCAGCAAGCTGAGTTCCAGTCAGCCTGTAATCAGAACTTGCCACTGCCTGGAGTCATAAGCTTTTCCCTTGGAGATTTCAGCTGTGACTTTCAGGGCAAGCTATTCCCTGTGCACCGCAGAGCTGGCTCCTGGCTCCTGTACCCACTGGCTTTTGCACTGGCACCTCCTGCACTCATGACTCCTGCACTTGCATCCTGCTTTTTACTCTGCCTCGCTCTGGCCCTGACCAAGGGAGTTCATCTCTACCTAAGTTTATATCATGAAACCCTGTTGGGAACGTCTTTCAACCAATGACCACCATGTGAAATTTTTGGCTGTCCTCTGCAGCGCCCCCTGTGAGGAACTGTAAGGAATGGCTGTCTGCACTCCATGTTGAGATCTGAGAATCTGAGGTCCATGCAAGTGTCTTTCTGCTGCTGTTTCTACTTCTGTATTCTGTGACCCTGCCCAAGTGGGTTCCTGCATTACATGGGGTTAGGGCCTGGTCTTTCAGGGTCCCCGGTGGGAGTGTGTATCCTAGAGGCAAACTCTGCCTCTCTCATGATCTGGGAACTCACAGCTGTTCACCTGATTCAGTGTAGGCTGTAGCCTCCTGCTTCTTTCAAGGGGTCCATAGATTTCTTAGATTTTCCTGTAGAGTTTCTGCATTGCTTCTTGAAAAACAGTTCATGACATGAATCTCAACACACAATTTTGTCCTTCAAGTGGGAAAGAAATGTTAGTAATGCCTCAAATCCACTATCTTGAAACAACAACAAGAACAACAAAACACAAAAAAACTACCCACAATTTTAAGTGGCTTTAAAAATAGTTTGTATAATAGTATACAACAGTATAATATACTATATATATATAATATAATATATATTATACAATAGTATAATAGTTTGATTTATCTGGTAATTTCTTATGTTAGCAGATGTAAAATTTTTCATATCCCTCTATTTCCTAAGCAGAGAACTATTAGGTTAATTCATGGCTACTCCCTCCGCTTGCTTCTATTCTCCTAGCAATACTTTTATTTTTCATAGTTTCTTTTGGTATGGTTAGTTTCTATCCATTGTTCTTGCCATAACCCCGTTAAAGTCCTGACCGCATTCTTATTTACATACCCCTCATATCCAGGTTTATTTTCCTAAATTGTTAAATTCTCCATGTGATGCCACTTTTATATTTGTTTAAATGTCTACTTATTTGCTTTAAGAAGTCTTTAGACTGTTACTTAAGATTTTGTATACAATATGACCAAACCTAACCATGTTGTGTTACATAAGACTTCATTTCAGAGACGAACCCACATCTGCAGTTATAGTAAGAAGCCTGCTGGCCAGGCGCGGTGGCTCACGCCTGTAATCCCAGCACTCTGGGAGGCCGAGGTGGGCGGATCATGAGGTCAGGAGATCAAGACCATCCTGGCTAACACAGTGAAACCCCGTCTCTACTAAAAAACACAAAAAATTAGCCGGGCGTAGTGGCGGGCGCCTGTAGTCCCAGCTACTCGGGAGGCTGAGGCAGCAGAATGGCGTGAACCCGGGAGGCGGAGCTTGCAGTGAGCTGAGATCGTGTCACTGCACTCCAGCCTGGGCGGCAGAGCAAGACTCCGCCCCCCCCCCCCAAAAAAAAGAAGCTATGTTAACATATTTTTCAAAAAACATATGATTACCTAATATGTTGTACTGATGATGAACCGATTGGACAAGAGGGCTTAACTGCCTGCCTACAACATTACTTCTTCTATGTTGATTATGCAAAGAATTAACTAAGTAAAAAGCATATATAAAACTTTGTATATCTGGTTTATATTATGAATCATTTTCAGTTCTAGTATGCCAATTATAGACCCATTTATAATTTAAAAAATGCGAACACACATATTTTAACTATTGTTGAAAAATATGAATGTTTCTGTTGTTTAACGAAGTTGTATTTGATAAAATGGTGTTTGTAGGGATGGAGTTTCAGACATTGTTACATTGTGTATGTTAAATCTTGTGGCTATAAAAGTATTAAAAAAGAAAATATACACTGGGAAAATAACAATTACATTTTATGATGCTTTAAGATTTTTTTTCTAGTTCGACTCCTGTTCTGAGCTTTCCAGACAGTTTCTACCCTAAACATATAAAAAGAATACCTCTGAAAGCAAATGTATGCGTATCACATCCAACAACATACTCTTAGCAAGTGGACAAAGCTGACTACTTCAAAACGTTTCAATAAAGACTACAAAGTTATTCATTTTCTTACTGAAAATTTGGAAAGAGGGGGAAAAAATCCAGAATGAGAACAGATTTAAATTCCTAAGCCTTGTGTTGAGGATTAAGTTTACTGATCGGTTTTATTCTACCATTAAGTTGGCTTTGACATTAAATTATAGAGCAAACTATAGTCTGCAAAAGAAGTCCTATGACTGTGGCAACAAAATAATAAATAATTTATATTGACAACAAAAACCGTTTTCTTACAAAGCACCTGATAGCTAAATGCATGAATAGTTCCCCTGATATTGGCTCCTTGTCAGTGTGCACAAGTGTTCTACTTCAGGGATATAGAAGTGGCTAAAGGTGATTTTTTTATATATAACAACATCAGATAGCATGAGAGACTAAAAAGCTAATTGATGTCAATGAACCTATAATAAAAAGACAATACATTTTACATACAAAGATTTCAATTTAGAGCAAAGATATGCTGGCTGATTTTAGAAAGGCTCTTTGCTGCCTGGGCATGATAAAATTTTTAGGAACTTTCTCAAGTTAGAATATTTTTTCTGTCTTAGTAGATGTTCTGTTAGTAGGTCATTTTCCCACTAACTCTTTTTGAGCAATTTAAGTTTACACAACTGTTTGACTTTAATGCTACATTTTTCTGTGATCATTGTATATTTGTTTTTCAAATGCATAAAATTTGGCTTGATGACAGACCATGAGAAAGAACGAGGTAATAGTAGATATATTGTTAGGACAGCAAACCAAAAAATCATGTAAATTCACTTGGCATCAAAATTAAAATGTTATTATGTAAAATGTCAGGGAAAGTTTACTGACTGTACAAATTATTTGCAAAAAGAAATGGTACAAAAATTGTCTTGTGATTAGAATAACAGAAAATAATGCAGCAGAAGTTAATTTTATATTTGAATGTTATTGCATTAGTCTCATTGAAGTGACTTTTTTTTAGTCAAAATTGTTCCCTGCATGGCATGTATTAGCAGGGCTTATTAATCTAAATTAATGAAAATATGTTTGGGGATGTTGGTTTATTATTGAATTACATGAAATCAAAATTTTAATAAATGTAGAAAGCCATGTGTTTCTGAAAGTAGAGCTTATGAGACACACAGGAAATTCACTTTTGGAAACAAAAAATAGTCATCTTCAAAAGTCACTAATAAGTAATAAGCATTTTTGTTACTCTAGCTATGTTATAGTACTGATAATATGTTGAAAAGAGTCCATGAGTGGGAAAAATAAACAATAGTTTCAACATAAACCAAAATTTAAAAAAAATCATGAGGTGAAACATTTTGAATTACAGATATTTATCTAGGATCAAACTGTAGTTCTGTGGGCAACCTTACAGAGGATGCTTTAGGGTGAGTAGCAATTAGTAGGTATATATTTAACATAGACTAATGAATCTCTTAAACAACAAAGTTAAGGCCAGCTAACATTAAATCAAGGTGAAAATTACATATTATCAAGAAGAAGGCATGTCTAATGGGTTAATTAATATAATCCAAACCCAAAACAAAACACCTTAAACTTTTTGACTCTCTAGTAGACCTTTAAAAGGATGAGAAATTCTAAAGAGTGATGTTAGCAATAACAAAGAAGGATATTTTACTATGATGGCCACAGGACAGGCTTTGATATCTGGAGATAAATCACTAAATGTCCACTGCGTTTTGGGCCCATGACAAAAACTTTAGTGAAACTTACAAGAAGTAACAGTAGCCCAACAGCAGTTTTAGTACTTTGAAAAAAGGAAGCAACATACACTAAACAGTAGCCTAAGTGAAATGTATTTTGTCCCCATTTCAAAGCAGAAAAAAAATATATTTTCTGGGAGAAGATGAAGCAGGTGAAGATGAACTGGGTAACAGGAAACCTTGTGAGCTAGTGCCAGGTAAATGAGCCAAGTAGGTGATGTATATACGAAGTCATAGCATGAAGCCAGTCACTCTTCTCAATGATAAATTCTCACAATGTTGTGTAGTTAACTGACTGCAACAGAAACACAGTGGTTGGGTTTTGTTTAAATGCAGTCAGTCAATAAAATTAAAACACCTAAGAACATGAAATTGTCTGGCTTTATTAGAGGATGATCTTCTGTACATGAATCATTCTTAAGGAAGATGTAAACTTGTACTGTATTTTCATGGACAAGTATTTTGTCCTTTAAAGTCATTATTTCCTTTCTCTTCTTCCATTCAGCCACTTAATTAGCAATAATATTAAATGCCTTTAGTAGAAAACCCTGTAAAAATTTGTGTTAGATATCAAATAGAATTAAATTGGGAATACATAGTTAATTGCTAAGTGAAGATCTCCATAGGATATATTATAGTTTAGCAGTGTTCAGATATTGAAACTATGGTCTCTGTCATAAAAAAAAGTTTATAGGTTAGGTGTAGTCCAAGTATATATGTTTTTCAAATATGTAAATAACTTGGTCCCAATTATGAAAAGGAATAAGATAAAAAGTCACTAAAACACCAAGGCTCGATTTTATTCCTTTATAAGTATTAATTACACATGGTGTTGTACTACTAAACTTTAAAATGAGATACTATTTTTTTTTAATTTAAAATACAGCTGTCACTATTTGTATTTTTATATATCTCTGAAATGAAAAACTTGTCTGTTATTCAATGGACAGGAGAGAAATGTATACAACTATAAACACCTGGAATATGAAGGAAGGTTTGCTTAGTGTGGTAAGTAATTGACATACGTTTTATCAAGCTCAGTGTTTGTTCAAGCTCAAGTTTGTTTGTTTGTTTTTTTGCCATGGCTGAGAATGAAGAATAAAAGCAGGCTTTTGTGCTGTGCAAAAGGACACTGTACTCAAGCCTCTCATGTACTCCTCCTCTCTCTCCCTGTGCCTGCCCGCATCCCCTCTCCAACACACACATAAAAGAGCCTCAATAATGAAAGTTGTAATCTAATGAATTCTTTTCAGCTTTGTTTTAGTTCAACTTGTTGTGATAGTGTGTAGGAGATGGCTTTTAGCCACTCAAAAAAGCTGATTGCTCAAATTTGAGGAATTTTGAGAGCCAACTGACATCATGTTTCAAATTGACCATATTGGGAATATTTATAATACAGAAATCAGCAAATGCTACCCATGAGGATTCTCCCCTCTTTTCCTAGCAACAGATACAAAGACATGACTAGCTATTTGTCACTGTGGATCATGGTTTCTTCTTTGAACTCTTTGACCTCTAGGAGAGTTCTTTTTTATTTGTTCAGGCTGTGATCGTCTGTCTAAGCTTGCTCTCTTGTGATTGCTTATAGGAGGTCCTGCTCTTCTGTCTTCTTTAAGTGCATCTCTTCCTGAGGGGTTTGTCCTGAGGCTTTTCTATTCTCTCTTTATGTTCTTTCCATGTGGGAACTTTGCCACTTCAGTGTCCTTAAATAGCCTGCAACACTTTCTGGAGCTCTAAGACTACTGATTCCATTGCCATCTGAGCAACTCTTCCTGTAATTCCTATAGGGGACATCAGTCTCAACCTATACAGAAAGAAACTCTTCTAATATCCGTGTGCTCGCCTACGTTACTGATCACGGTGCTTCCTGTTTACAGTCCTCTCTTGGCTTCCCATTTGTGAGTATAACCGGCAAACCCATTAGCATGCTGTCCCAGGCCACGCATGGAGTGTCCCCTTTCCACATGTCTTTAACTTCATTATTTATCATCTATACCTCTTTTCTTAAAACCTAAGTATAGTAAGTTACTGAAAATCCTGCTTATGTACTATAGCACAGGGCCAGAGATATGTGCTGGTGCCTGGGAAACAGAGAGAACAAGATGCATTGGAAGATGTTTGTCATCAGAGCAAGATATCTAACTTTTACTGGATTATCTAGTAGCATATCTCATGAAGACCCTGCAGGGTGGGGTTGTTTCAAACCTAAGTCCCTGGAGCAATGTAAAAATACCAACTACAAAGTTCCAGTACCTGATACGGCATAGGAGCCTCAGGCCTTTGATGGTCTTCAGCAAAGCTTCTTTTACCAGGTAAATAGCTAGAGTCTGGGCATCGGTGGGGGCTATTATTCTGCCTACTATGTGTTCCAAAGATAGAATTGGGTGGAATAAAGAAGGTACTAGCCTTTAAACTTCAGTTTACACCTTTCTATTATTGCCAAAGATCTGTTTGGGGAATTTCTACAAAGTCTGTAGCCTGTCTCACCACTCTGTAGTTCCTATCACTAATGGTTTCGCAACTTGGTCCTTTCCCCTCATTCTGCATCCTTGGAATAAAGGATACAGAAACTGACTACACTGTGACTAACTTAGACACCATCTCCTTAGATTGTTTGACTCCCAAAGATAGTTTCAGAACATTATGTCTCCCCAACTCACAGTTAGCGAAGTCCCCTGAGATTTGTCAACTGGCACTTGTCTGTCAGACTTAAAATTCTGACAGACTGTGATTTAACCAACTTTCACTCGCCGTATGTTCTCTCTTCTCTATATAACATTTCAATCTCTGGTTTTCTTTTTCCTTCCTTCCTTCCTTCCTTCCTTCCTTCCTTCCTTCCTTCCCTTCTTTCTCTCCCTCCCTCATCTTTAAAATTAGAAATGATACAAAGCTAATTGGAACAAGACAAAGAAAACAAAATATTTATCTTAAACAAAGTGATAACTGAAATATATGACTATAGAACAGGAGCTAGAAATAGTTCTATAGAACTAGCTAAAGAAAGTAAAAGTCATCTAGACCAAATTCTTATTCGCTTTCAGATTATGCAAGTACAGCTCTTGTTTCTATATTCCTCTAAAAACATTGCACTTTGAAATACCACATAATAATATTTAAATCATTATTTTACACCTTTACCCTTTAAAAATGATCTTCCTGTTTTTCTGAAACATCATCTGCTGTTTGTCTTCTCAAAAATATTTTCAGAATCAAATAATTTTCTCATCACTTTCACTGCTACTACCCACACATCCATCCTCTTTCGCTTAGGTCACTGGAGTACTTCCTGACTGGTGTTTCTGCCTTATGCCTTGATTCCACTGCTCCCTGCCCATGCCCTCATATCAGGAAGTCAGATGATTGTTTTTCAAATCTAATCTGATTACAATCACATTACTCCTGCTTAAAATCTTTCAAAACTTCCTGTCTTTCTCAGAGAGAAGGCCATGATCCTTACCTCAAGGACAGAACGGTGTGATATGCTGGCTATTATTCTCCCTGCAGTCACTCTCATCCAGCCTTACAGCTTCTTTGTTGTTCTTTGAATACCCCAAGTTTCCGCCTGTCTCAAGTACCTTTGCTGCTTGCTGTCCCTCTGCTAGGAATTTGGTTCCCATTGTATCCATCTGGCCTCCTCCCTCATCTCCATCAGGTTTCTGCTCAAATGTCAAATTCACTGAGACTTTCCCAGTGTGCTCTATTTTAAACAAGCTCCCTTTCCTTGGTCCCACATTTTCTAGACTCATTTTCTCTTTCATTTGTTGTCTAGATCACTAATTGTTTCCTATTTTGCTTTACTTAGAGTACTATAAACTTTCCTTAAGATATAAACAATAGATTTCATGATACTATAGTTTCTATTTGATTCATTATCCCTAGATTCCACAAAAATGCCTCCCCATGATTGATACACAATGAGTAGTTTTTAAATTAATAAATGAATGAATGGATGAAAAATTTTCTACCTGCTTGGTTGTTTCTTCTAGGTATCATACACACCCTCTCCTCTCATGGTGTCCTTCTGCTAATCTTCTTCTTCCTTTTTTTTTTTTTTTTTTGTTTGTTTGTTTGTTTGCCATTCCCTGGGATTCTAAATCTTGGCCTTGTCTTCTCACTTCATACATGTCCCTTTGTTGTTTTCACCTATTGTCAGCTACAAAAGCATCTTCACTGCTCTATTTTAGCTTCAAGATCCCACATTCCATTTTCTATATCATGGACAGAATATTCTTTCTAAAATCCTAATATTTTCAGATTACTACTATTGTGCTTAAATGGTTCTCATTGATTTTTACACCCTATATGACAATGCAAACAACTTATTCTCCCATAAACTGTCCTTTACAGTTGGGTGCTTCCAAATTTTCCAAACTCCTTTAGCACTCCAATTTAATTAATAGTGTCCTTTATCATCATGGAATCCCAAATTCATATATTGCTATAAATGACCTCAGCATCTCTACAGAATTTGCAGTTAGAAAATAAACATTTTTGACTATGACAAAATTAGATATCTTTGCAAAAAAAAAAAGAACCTTTAAAACTGAGTAAAGAAGATCAAGTTTTTCTCTGACCCTTGTTTAAACCGTTGCACATCTTATCCTTCTCTTATACCTTGTGGCCCTGGTAATGATAACGCTGTACTAAAGAAATAATTAAAAAGAAATTCAAACTGTGAATAAATTCTGGTCAGGAACTCTTTCTGTGACACATTCTTAGTACTTATCACTGTGCCTTACATATAACAGTAACTCTGTGGACGATCAAGTGCTATGTTAAGGCCTGTGATATCATATCTTCTTTTGATATATTTAGAAGTAATCAAATTCATGAGCTCTTGATTAATTACATTAAAACAATGTAGGATTGTTACATATTGTGGCACAATCTAATGTTTGCACAATTATAGTATATTTCCTCTTTAGTACAAGTTATGATCATAGATCCCATTTGATGAATTTTAGAATTGTTTTATAAGATTAGCAATTAAGTACTTTAAAATACATGAATATTTTAATTGCATAAATAATAAACATTCACTTTAGAAAACATTAAAGGTACTTTCAAGGTGCCAAAAGGCAACTGTAATGTATCGTACTAATGTAGGATAGCACATATTGGTTGTTGTATATTTTCCTGTCTCATAGGTAAACATACTTTTATTTTTCCCATGAAAACCATTATAAAGTAAATATGTTTGAATATTCTTTTAAAAGAAATATTTCAATTATTATCAGATGTGATGAAATGATCTTTTGTAAAAGATTTTTAAATGCCTGTATAGAATAGAATATAAATATTAAATAAGATCCATGTAGAATACAATATCAATATTAAATACTTCTAAAAATTTTTATGGATGTATTTTTACTGGCTGCCTTTGAAATGTTGCAAATTCATTTTCTATTTTATTTCATGTTAGTTAACAATATTTGTGCAGTTGAAAAACGTCTCCATTTTCAGTTTTCCAATCTCTCAGTTGTGTGTGTGTATGTATTGTTTTAAATTTTCATTTAATTCACTTACAAGGAATGAGATGAATCACCATGGTGTAAAACAAACAAAAAAAATTATGTAGTCTCTAACTCATATGAGATTGTAATCATTTTGGAAATACGAGCAAGAAATATTTACACTTTGAAAGAGCCACAGATGGTGATGTATCCAATGTATGAGACACACAGCAAGTGCTATGAGTATTCAGGGTAGTGAGACATTACTGTGTGCTAGACCAGCAAAGACAGATTTGGGGAAGGACATAGACTTGAGACGAGTCTTAAAGAATAATCTGTACCTGAATAGATGAAGAGGTGTGGAGACAGTATGCCAAGTACAGCTGCTCAGCATTTTTGGATATAAGGTTTGTTCAGTGAGTTTGCGGATATGTAAAGTTATCATCACCAAGCATAAATTTTATATAGTGTTTTGTTTTAAATACCATACAGATTCTTTTTCTCAAAAAGTCTGTTCGATTTAATTGGATGAACATAAACTCATGAAATGTGCTTTTGCATCCTCATCTTACCTTTCTCTCCTCAATTTTTGTTTGCATTACCACCACTTTTCTGTTTCTTCAGTTCCGGAGAGTTTTGCATGTTCCTCACCTCTGTGAACTCTCCATCCCAGCCTTTGAACTGAGTCTTCCCTTCCTCAAGCATTCAGCAGTCCAATTTGTCTCTCTGTATGGTCAACTTATTCTCTCACACATATGTTTTTTTCAAGCATTACAGGTCTTTTTAACCTTCATGAATCCAAACCGAATTCAAAACATTGAATTGCTGCTTGCAACTCACCACTAGCCATTCACCTACTATTACCTTAATATCTGGATTCTGTTCTCACCATACTTAAGCAAAAGATGCTGTTCTTTCAAGAAATACCGTCATATTGCCCGTATAAAAGATATAACCCATTCCAACAAAGTACCTTTAGAATTGGAAACATTTGACAGTGGTGTATGTGGTGCTGCCTGTTGACAGTAGCAGATAATTTTATTGCACCATTTGGGAGGGAGAGGGCAAGGAGAAATATCTGTTTTATACTGACACATAAGTTAGTTTCTTAGCTCCTTTTTATCAAGCACTCAGTTGGATATAATACTATTTGTATAATAACTTTCAGATTCCAGAGGCTTACTCTTGCACAGATTTTAAGTCATAAAATCAATGAACTCATCGTGGTCTTTAATCTCCTTGATATCTGCATTATTTTACCAGGAGTCTGCTGCTGTCTTCTCAAATCTCTTTTATTTTTGGTTCCACAATAGAGCACCATTTTGGCTTGCCTCTTGTGACTGACAACTTCTCTAATCCTTAAATGACTTTGTTGTTTTCATTCTGTGAAAGCAATTTCTCAACCTCCACTTTTTTCATCATTTCATTCCGTGAGTGTATTCTCAGGAACAAAGTTCATCTCTATATCAATACACCTCCAATCTTTCTTTCTAATCTTTATCTTTATTTTAATTTCTCATCTTTCTAATTATGTACTCCACAGTTTATTTTGGATGTTATTCTATTAAGTATAATTAACATTTCCTTGTAATTTATGACCTTTTTTTTTTTTTTTTGATACAGGATCTCGTTCTGTTGCCCAGGCTGAAGGGCAGTGGCTGGATCACAGCTTATTTCACATGGCAGTCTTGATCTCTCAGGCTCAAGTGATCGTATGGTTTCAACTTCATGAGTAGATAGAGCTACAGGTGCCAACACCACGCCCAGCCAATTTTTTTTTTTTTTTTGGTAGAGATGAGGTTTCACCGTGTTGCCCAGCCTGGTCTCCAACTCCTGGGCTTAAGAGATCTGCCCACCTCGGCCTCCCAATGCTGGAATTACATATGTGAGCCATGGCACCTGGCCATGACCTTTTTTTTTGAGAATAAAATATTTTAATTGTCTTCTTAATAACTATACCTAAACAACAGATATAAACTGAGATTGACCCAGGAAAACTAGACATATGGTCATCCTATCTAAAATTTATCATTTTCCCCACCAAGAAGCCTGCCCTCTGAGTTCTACATTGTTCCTAATTACAACACAGTACTCCTAGTATCCATGATATTTAATTTTCTAGGTACAATATTTTGTATTTTGCTAGGTAAATAATTTTTTCTTTTTTTGTTTTTTCTTTTTCTTTTTTTGTGATGGAATTTTGCTCTGTCACCCAGGATGGAGTGCAGTGGTGCTATCTCAGCTCACCGCAACCTCCAACTCCCTGGTTCAAGCAATTCTCCTGCCTCAGGCTCAGAGTATCTGGGATTACAGGCACCCACCACCATGACTGGTTAGTTTTTGTGCTTTCAGTAGAGACAGGGTTTCACCATGTTGGTCAGGCTGGTCTTGAACACCTGACCTCATGATCCACCCACCTCGCTTCCCAAAGAGCTAAAATTATAGGCATGAGCCACTGCTCCTGGCCAATTTTTTATTTTCCTAAATGTATTACCTTCACTCCATTAGTGATTTATACTTTAAATACAGAACATTATAATAGGCTTCTAACTGGCTTTGCAGCCTCTATTCTCTCCCTACCCCTAATGAATCATGATTATATTGCCATATTATTTTTTTAAATCATATTTTGGGGGGAAACTGAAAAACTTGCAAAAATTTATCACTGCCTACATATTACATTTTAGATTTTCTTATTTTCATTGATTAAAACTATTTGATAATCCAGCCCACATTCACCTTTTTGGCTTTATTTCTCATTGCTTTTTTTTTTTTTTTTTTTTTTTTTTTTTTGCCTTAAAGTTCCAGGACACATGTGCAGAACATGCAGGTTTGTTACATAGGTATACATGTGCCATGGTGGTTTGCTGCAATCATCAACCCATCATCTAGGTTTTAAGCCCGGCATGTATTAGTTATTTGTCCTAATGCTCTCCTTCCCCTTGCTCCCCGCCCCCCGACAGGCCCCAGTGTGTGTTGTTCCCCTCCCTGTGTCCATGTGTTGTCATTGTTCTACTACCACTTAGGAGTGAGAACATGTGGTGTTTGATTTTCTGTTCTGGTGTTAGTTTGCTGAGACTGATGGCTTCTAGCCTCATCCATGTCCCTGCAAAGGATGTGAATTAATTTTTTTAAATGGCTGCATAGTATTCCATGGTGTATATGTACCATATTTCCTTTATCCATTCTGTCTTTGATGGGCATTTGGGTTGGTTCTAAGTCTTTGCTATTATAAATAGTACTGCAATAAACATATGTGTGCATGTGTCTTTGTGGTAGAATGATTTATAATCATTGGGGTATATACCCAGTAATGGGATTGCTGGGTCATATAGTAATTCTGGATCTAGAATTGAAGAATTGCCACACTTTCTTCCACAATGGTTAAACTAATTTACACTTCCTCCAACAGTGTAAAAGCATTTCTATTTCTCTACAGTCTCACTAGCATCTATGGTTTCCTTATTTTTTAGAAATCCCCATCTCACTGTTATGAGATGATATCTTATTGTGGTTTGCTTTGCATTTCTCTAATGATCAGTGATAATGAGCTTTTTTCATGTTTGTTGGCCACATAAATGTCTTATTTTGAAAAGCGTCTGTTCAAACCCTTTGCCCACTTTTTGGTGGGATTGTTTGTTTTTTTCTTGTAAATTCAAGTTCCTTGTAGATTCTGGATATTATAACTTTGTCAGATGGATAGAGTGCAAAAAATTTCTCTTATTCTGTAGGTTGCCTGTTCACTCTGAAGCTAGTTTCTTTTGCGGTCCAGAAACTCTTTAGCTTAATTAGATTCATTTGTCAATTTTGACTTTTGTTGCAATTTAGTCATGAAGTCTTTCCTCATGCCTATGTCCTGAATGTATTGCCTTGGTTTTCTTCTAGGGTTTTTATGGTTTTGGGTTTTACATTTAAGTCTTTAATCCTATACCCTATTACATTTGTTTTTTTTATTAGCTTTTTCTGCATTTTGTGCATCTGGTCCTATTGTTGCCAGGCAAACATAGCTTGACTAGTCCCAATTCCACAATTTTGTTTACACCATCTCAAATTCCTCATAAAAGTATTGAGGAACTGTCTCATTGTTTCAACAAGAAGTCATCTCTCTTTCCCCAAAATTACTATAATGTATATTGTATATAACATGTCACACAAGTTACTTTTCACTTATTTTGTTACTTTTTAATAATGTGAGGCATCTGAGATCAGTAATAATTTTAATATATCTTTGTATGTACTTTTATCTAGTGTTTATTGAATAATTATGCAGATAATATAGTCAAGAGAAATTAAAGTGAACAAACAAAATAACTGTTTAATTAAATAGGAAATGAAAAAGCCAGCTTGTACTCAGTATATTGCTTACTTGAGGATAGAATACACATCAGAGCTGTACTCCATGCAAATCCAAGCCTGACAATCAGAGTAGTACACAATAAAATGGCTTTTCTGCTATCATGAGTGCTGAGATAAATAGTTAGGATTAACTGAGGAATTGTAGATGGGATAGTGTAAACTGAAGATCAGTAAAAAATGTTACTAGAAAAGCAATCACATATTCTGTCAAAAAAACCTTTTGAATATTTAACAATGCTGAAAACAACAATATTTCAAAATAAAGACAAATTTTTGTAAAACAATTTCTAATCATCATGTGCTCATTTTAAGGTAATATATTTTGTCAGCAAAGGACTGGTAATGGGGCACTGGCAGCTAAACTGAGAGAACCAAATCTAATTTTGGATCTAGAGTTTCATTTGCCTATTAGCTCATGTACAGATGGGTTGATATGTTGTAAGAAAAATCAATGATGCATTTGGAAACTGCATTTCAGCTGGAAAAAAGAAGATCAGAACCTGGAAGTGAGATTTATAGTAATACAGGTTCGGTATTAAGGTTAATTTTCAGTTTTCCCATTGGCTTAGTGGATAAGAATATTTAGAAGGTAGTAAGAATATAGTTTCTTGGTAGGAATATTACATCTGATTTCATATGCTTCCATGAACAAATAAATCATGAGATGTAATGCTTCAGTTCATGCAAATTATAATAGCTGCACATTCTTTTCCTCACTAAATCCTAAACATAAAAAAGTGAAACTCCTTTCCTAAAGGGAATTTTCTAGAACACTATTACCACATGGTTTTTAGCTACTCAGTCAGTAATAGTCAAAGGCTTTTCCAGTACTTTTATTTAGTGATACTTTTAAGTAAGTGTGACTGTGACTTCTTTGATCTCACTCTTCACAACACTGTAGCCACTACAGCACAAGCAGAGTTACAGAAAAAGGAGGCAACAATTAGAAGTACTCCTTGACATCTTAGTAATTTACTATCAAAATATGATTTCAGAAACAGTTATTTTCCCCTTTTCACAGAAAAATCTCAAAATTTGAAAACACAGCTAGCATATGTTATAATAAAGTATTAATATCTTTTCAGATTTTAACTCAAATAGATTATTCTAGGTACTGATAATTAGGTTTCTCATAAGAGTAATTTCTCATTGTTTTGTAAAGCACTGTGTAGTGGTGATTATCTAAAATTCTTCTATTTGCTCTCTAGCATTTTTAGTAGTATAGTTAACCCTTGAAAAATGCAGGGGTCAGGGGAGCTGATGCAGTTGGAAATCCACATATCACTTTTGACTTGCCCGAGACTTAACTATAATACTAAGAGCTTATTGTTGACTGGGAGTCTTACTGATAACATAAACAGTGGATTAAAAATACCTTGTGTATGGCTGGGTAGGGTGGCTCACACCTGTAATCCCAGCATTTTGGGAGGCCAAGGTTTGTGTATCACCTGAGGTCAGGAGTTCAAGACCAGCTTGGCTAAGATGGTGAAACCCCATCTCTTCTAAAAATGCAAAAATTAGCCGGGCATGGTGGTGCATGCCTGTAGTCCCAGCTACTCAGGAGGCTGAGGCAGGAGAACCACTTGAACCTGGGAGGAGCCAGAGGTTACAGTGAGCTGAGATTGTGCCACTGAACTCCAGTCTGGGTGACAGAACAAGACTGAATTTCTCACTCTCTCTCTCTTTTTATATATAGGATCTGAAGTAGATATGTAATATATATAGAGAGATCTCTCTCTATATATATTTATATATATAACGTGTATATATATGTTTTTATATGTTTTATGTATTACATACTGTCTTCTTACAATAAAGCAATTTGGAGAAAAAATGTTATTAAGAAAATCGTAAGGAAGAGAAAACATATTTACTATTTATTAAGCGGAAGTGGATCAACATAAAGGTCTTCATGCTTGTCATCATGTTGAGAAGACTGAAGAGGAAGAGGGAGAGGAGGGGTAGGAGATCTGCACAGTTCAAACCTGTGCTGTTCAAGGGTCAACTGTATTTTTAAAAATTGACATAAAATTAACTATTTTAAAGCACATAATTCAGTGGCATTTAGTAAATTACCATTGTTGGGCAGCCATCACCCCTGTCTCGTTTCAAAATTTTACATAATTCTAAAAGAAAACTACATACCTGTTAAATAGTCACTCCCCACCTTCTCTCCTTGTGTTCCCTGGTAACCATCAGTTTTCTTTCTGTCTCTATAAGATTACCCATTCAGGATATTTCATTCATATAAATGAAATCATATAATATGTAGCCTTTTGTGTCTAGCTTCGTTCACTTAGTGTGTTTTGAGATTCACCTATGTTAATATATCATTCCTTTTTATGGCTGAATAATATTTCGTGTACATACCACATATTAGTTATCCCTTTATCCTTTAATGGATATTTGAGTTGTTTATATTTTTCAGCTACTGTGTTGAGTAAAATTATTTGCTTGAGTGTCTGTTTTCAGTTCTCTTGGGTTGTACTCTGCTTTTGCCAGGCCAGGTTATGATGACTAGTCACCCTGGTTTTCCAAAACACAGACTTCTCAGCGCAAAATCCAGGACAGTCCCTGGAAAAACCAGGGCAGTTGAACTGGGGAAATCTTTTTGGTTAATTTTATGTAGAATCATTTATTAAACTGAGAAACAGCCCCATAATTCCTATGACTTATAGGCTGCATCACATCGCAACCTTGCCGTACACCAGGGTCTGAGGTTCCAGAGTCCATTTCTTGTTAGAGACTCTAAAGTATCTGCTACAGTGCTTGATGATCCTCACACAATAACATTTTGGGGGTTAAACTGCAGTAGATTTTAATGAAATTCTTAATAAGTATTTGTTAAGAAATTTGTTGGTTAAAAACATGTACTTTAGAGCTATATTCATGGGTTCATATCCCAACTCTGTAAGATATTGACCCAGAAAAAGTGCACTGTGAATGTTTTCAATATTAAAGATTAGAGTGCTTTCATTAATGGAAAAGAGACAGCAAGAATAGGCAATCAGCTTTTCATATATAATTTATATATATATACTTTTCATATATAATTTATATGTATGTGTGTGTGTGTTTGCATCACTAATAAGTGAAACATTTTACTTCAAATAATTTTTTCTGGTATCACATGGAGTGTGCTAAAAGTTGTAGGTTTTAGCAATCCATGCTTACTTAATTCTTTTTATTTTTTGAGAATAAAAACATGTATTATTTTCCAATGTAGAAAAAAATTGGCTGAAACAATCAACATTATGATTAAATAATATGATGGGCATTTAGAAGTCTAATTCAGTAAAATATATAAAATCTAGTAACCTAGATATGAAAGCTATTTGATTTGTTTATTGTTTCTTTGTGATCACTCATCCTTATCAGATATATAGTCTCTAGTGAAGATCATTTACTCAACACTGAATTCACCTTTCTTAGGTAGGTTTAAGTCCCAATAGAGTTAACCTGCACGTGATGCGATCAGTTAAGAAAGAGTTGTCTAAGACCGCATCCTTAGCTGGAAGCATATTGCCCTATTAGAAGATTGCACAATGTGGTGGAATTAATGGAATGACTTGTGATAAAAAAAATCCCACAGGGTGATCATCCAACATACAAGTGAGATGTATTGTTGATGTTTCTTTGTTTTTATTTTTAAAATAAAATAGGGTTTGTAAGCATATGATGATAGTCCAAAAATGTCCATATGTCCATTTTTTTCAATGTCAAAACTTGTGAAAATGCTAGAGAACCAAAAACACTGCTTACATGTGTATCGCCTGGCCCTACCTAAACCTCTAAGTCAGATCCTCTTTTGCAATATGTGTGTGTGTGTGTGTGTGTGTGTCTGTGTGTGTGTGTTTGTATGTGTGTAGACCTCAATGCTCTGGGTATAATAAAAACGAAATAACTTGAGGATCTGAAATAGAGATTATAAATTTGATTTGTATTTAGTATGTTGAGAATAGTTGCTGTCTCATTGCTAGTTGAAAGTCACTTGAGGCCAATATTCAATCTTTTTTGTTCTTTATATCCAAGAATAAAAAAAGGAAGTTCTTTGGCATCAGCCTTTATTTAATTTTTATCTTGCTGTTGCACAACATATCGGTGAACTGTTAATCTTTAAAAGTACTGAGAACATGTTTTATTTGTGGATGACTAGAAGAGTCGTAGAAACTACATTAAAAAAAATGAAATGGCTTGACAGCCTTGCACTAATTCTTACAAAGAAATATTCATCTCAGTTTACAATTCAAGTGCCAGGTTTCAGAACATTACATTTTGAGTTGCTGATATAGAAGTGCTCCAAAACTAGTGTTTTGAAGGGAAGCACAAAGACTTTAAACCACAGCACCATGATGCATGACACTGTAATCAAGAAACAATTCTTGATATGCATTTTCAGTGAGATTAGTTTATATTATATGGTTCCCTCAGGAGGAGAGGAAAGATGTTTCTCATAGAGAGAACACCATGGCTAGTGAAGAAAATGTGTTTTACATGATTTGTAATTGCTAATATGATTCAGGTACCTGCCCCAGATGAATTTATGAAATAAAACCAGTTTTCTATAACACATGGTTCAAATTCTCTATCAGCTAAGCATGTGGCATTGGAAGGTTAGGTAAACTTTCTATGATAACGACTATTTTATGTAAAAAGTTTGTTGATTATGTTGATATTTTCTATTTGTTTTTGTTTTAAAAATCAGATAAATTTATAATACTGCAGAAATTTTTATTATGTGACTATGTGAGGCAAAAGCAAGGGATTTTTATATGAATTATTTTACTAGTTTCTCTTTTTCTCATTTGGTCATAATATGGTATTTCAGCAGCAGTTCTTAAAATCCTGAACTTAAAAGTGTACTTCCAGGTATTTCTGCACGATAATTTTAAATGAATTGAGAAATATGACTAGTTTATTTTTAAGGTTTTCATATCTGAATATTTTTAATATACAATTTCTCTCCCACTAGAATTTAATTTATAGATGGGCAATGCCGTTGTCTTGTCTCCTCTGTTTAAATACCTAGAATAAATCTGTAACATCACTGGTCTTTATAAGTACATAGAGAATAGTTGAATTAATCTTGATTTATCAAGTCTAACTCTGCTGATGCAAATCTCACATCTTAAAGCATTTTCCAATAATATTTTTTAAAAAACTATTTCATATGGTTACTCCACACTCAAACAATGACCCCTCCTTCTGCTCTCTATAAACTCTCTGGCAATGACATTTTATCACATTTCATAAAGAAAATAAAAACTATTAAAATGGATACCATTATCTTCCCTCTACCAAGTCAATAAACTCCCTGCATTAAACCCTTCTTCTCCTTATCCCTGGGTATAATTTAAAGGAGGATCTTCTCCCTGCAATGTTAGCCCCTCTCTGTGTCCTCTGGATTCTCTTGCAAATTGACTTTTCAGAGATCTCAATTTCCATCAGAAATATTCTGTCTCTCCCCAAACTTCAGCAACTTCATTATTAAGATCCCCAATATCATTTTTAACATATGTTCTTGTAATTCTTATAACAGGAAATAAAACTAAAACAAAAGAAAAACAAAACAAATTTCTTATAAGAACATCTCTTTCAGTAGCACCCTATCTTTTGACATAATTCTTCAACCATGGTCCAGATATCTAAAGAGATTGAAAACCAAAGGCTTATGTTTTCTTTTTATTTCATTTGACTGGTCAAAACCTTACCTAATTTTGACTGACAAAAGCTCATTTATAATCTTATCATCTAACTTTATGTAAATATTCATTTATTTTACTCCAGGATACTTTATGTAATTTTTTTCTTTTTCTTTTTTTTTTTTTTTTTGAGACGGAGTCTCACTCTGTCGCCCAGGCTGGAGTGCAGTGGCGAGATCTCTGCTCACTGCAAGCTCCGACTCCTGGGTTCACGCCACTCTCCTGCCTCAACCTCCCGAGTAGCTGGGACTACAGGCGCCTGCCACCCTTCCCAGCTAATTTTTTTTGTATTTTAGTAGAGACGGGGTTTCACCGTGTTAGCCAGGATGGTCTCGATCTCCTGACCTCGTGATCTGCCGGTCTCGGCCTCCCAAAGTGCTGGGATTACAGGCGTGAGCCACCGCGCCTGGCCTATGTAATTTTTAATGTGATATTTGATTTGAGGTGCTATGAAGAAGTCACAAAGATGTTATGTATATAGATTAAACGTTTCTCCATCTTTCTGAAATATGAATATTTGAAGTTCTAAAACATACTTGAGCTCCAAGTTTTCATATAAAGAACTGTGGACTGTCTCTTTCATGCTTGATCCAGGTTCTCAAAATGGTTCCCTTCACATGCTATTTTCACTGTATTGCCTCCAATTTATCATTCAACTCACCCCAGCCTTTTCTGTCAAAACAATTCTTGCTAAGGTACCCTTTCCATGCTGACAATTCTTAAGGACATTTTCCATGTTTTCAAACACTAAACTGGGAAGCAACATTTGACTCAGCTGATAATCCCTGCTTCCTGCAATGTTCCTCTTTCCCTGGGAATTCAGGCCACGCTTGTTTTGCTCTTTTCCAGTCTTTTAAACAAGCTTCTCTGCCCAGCCTCTGAGGATAAGTGTTTCTTACAATTTTCTGTACTGTTCTCTTACCATTCTACATTCATGAACACTGGGCATTTCATCCTCCCTCCTGGCCTGTCTCTGGAATAAGGATTCCCGAATGTATACACAAACTCTACAGCTGCCATTGCTATAAGCCTTCATATCGAATGCAGTATGTGGAGTCTCCCTTGGATGTTTCATACACACTTCAAACTTTTTTTGCTTTGAATGTAACTCATTATTTTCTTCCTTGTGCCCTCCTTCAACAGAACAACTAAACTAAAACTATTCTTTATCCATTATTTTATTTGAAAATTTTAATTGAATACTTACTAGAAAGTATTCTAGGTACTTGGGATAGGTAAGTGGAAGAGATAATTGTGGTCTCTCTGCATGGAGAAGACAGGATTGCTAAATCATACACACACACACACACACACATATATACACACATATGTAAAATAAATTATGTATTCCCATCTCACAACTGTTTATATGTGGAATGAAGTAAAGTAATGCATTGCTGTGGTCAAAATATCTCTCCTGCTCTGGATCCTTTTATCAGGTTTTTGTAGATATAATTGACAAAATCATGTATATTTAAAGTCTATAACTTGATGTTTTAATATACATATACATAGTGAAATAATCACCAATCATATTTATTAACATATCCATTACCTCACATAGGTACTGTGATGGTTAATACTAGGTCAAGGTGATTGCATTGAAGGATGCAAAGTATTGATCCTGGGTGTGTCTGTGAGGGTATTGCCAAAGAAGATTAATATTTGAGTCAGTGGGCTGGGAAAGACAGATCCACACTTAATCTGGGTGGGCACCATCTAATGAGCTGCCAGAGTGGTCAGAATATAAAGCAGGCAGGAAAATGTGAAAAGACTAGACTGGATTAGCCTCCCAGCCTACATCTTTCTCCTGTGCTGGATGCTTCCTGCCCTCGAACATCAAAATCTTAAGTTCTTCAGCTTTGGGACTCAGACTGGCTTTCTTGCTCTTCAGCTTGCAGATGCAGATGGCCTATTGTGGGACCTTGTGATCATGTGAGTTAATACTGCTTAATAAACTCCCCTTTACATATATATCCTATTATTTCTGTCCCTCTAGAGAACCCTGACTAATTAGATTTTGGTACCGGGGTAGTTCTAGAGGAACAGAATATGAAGGACGGAGTTCTTTCCTTGGTTTTGGGGTTTCTGGAGTTTGCTGCTTAATATGATTAGACCCCAAAATACTAAGGATTCTACTTCTAATAGCGTGGAGAACACTGAGAGTCCTTGGCATGGACTGTTTAGAGAGTTATGCAAAGTAAATTCATTTGATACTCCTAATTCACTGCTCCTGAGAGGCAAGGAGCTTAGTGACTCTGTTACATAATACGTTTGACCATATGTGGGGAACCAATAAAAGTAATGAAGCAGGTTGGTTGCTCCTAAGATCAGTGGACAAAGTGATAAAAGAAAATGTTGAACTCAGCGATTCAGACTCCCAGCTTCAGAAGCAGAGAATGAATCTCAAATGTGCTAAGATTGCCCTGAGTGAGTGTCTTATCTCCTGGAGGAGAAAGAGCTGAAATTGTAGAAAAGCAGACACAAGATCTTATCATGCAAGTGGCTGACTTGCAATGAAAGGTGCATGCACAGCCTTGCCAGGTATCTACTGCTAAAGTGAGGGCATTGATTAGAAAAGAATTAGGACCCTGCAACTTGGCATGGGGATGTATGGGAGGACCTTAATGAAGCTGAGGACACTGAGCTTGTAAACTCTGATGAAGCTTTTTTGCCAAGAAACAGCTTCCCCATCCCCAGTAGTGGCAACATCCCCTCCCTGACCCATCTTGCCATCAGTCTTTCCACCTTTGCCTTAGGAGATAAACTCTGCAATGCCTGAGGCAGTTGCCAGGCAAGATAATGTTGATTCTCCTTGAGTGCTACCACCAGCACTCCTGTTTGCTTCCAGATCTATAACTAGACTAAAATCTCGGCAGGGCCCTAGAGTTGAGGTTCAGAGTGTGACCTATGAGCAAGTGTGCTACAATCAAAAAGAACTGCTTGAGTTTTCTAATTCATATAAGCAGAAATCTGGAGAACAGTCATGGGAATAAATATTAAGGGTGTGGGATAATAATGGAGGAACATAAAGTTGAATCAGGCTGAATTCATTCATTTTGACCCAATAAGTAGAGATTTTGCATTTAATGTTGCAGCTTGGGGAGTTAAAAAAGGTTCTAAAGGTTCTAATAGTTTATTTGCTTGGTTAGCTGAAATATGGATTAAAAGATGGACCACTGTGAGTGAGTTGGAAATGCTTGATCTTTCTTGATTTAATGTAGAGGAAGGAATCCAAAGGCTTAGGGAGATTGGTATGGTGGAGTGGATTATTCACTTTAAATCTACTCATCCCAGCTGGGAGTGTCCAAAAGATATACCCTTGACCAATGCTTTGTGAAATAGATTTGTGAGGGCAATACCTGCATCTTTGAAGAGCCTTGAAATTGCCTTTCTCTATATGTAAGATCTAACAGTGGGAACCACAGTCACTCAACTACAAACTATAAATACAAAGAGAATAATTGGATCCCCAGGTGTCGGGGGCCAAGTGGCAGCATTCAATCATCAAAGACAAGGTGAGTGTAGCTACCATAATGGATAGAAGAGGCAAAGCAGTAGTTAGAATAGTCTGACTCATGTAGAACTCTGGCACTGGCTAATTAATCACAGTGTTCCTAGAAGTGAAACTGATAGGAAGCCTACTTCATTCCTACTTAATTTATATAAGCAGAAAACTTACAGGTCAAATGGACAAAAAATCTAATTTGAATTATAAAAACAGAGAATCATGGCCCCTCAATCAATTTCCAGATCTGAGCCAGTTTACAGACCCAGAACACCTTGAATAAAGGGGATGCTGGATACTCTTCAGATAGAACCCCACTGCACTGCTGACAAATTATGCTGTTAATCTTTCTCCCATTCTTCCCCAAGGAGACCTCTGGCCTTTTACCAGGGTAACTGTGCATTAGGGAAAAGAAAATGATCAGACATTTCAGGGATTACTGGACACTAGCTCTGAGCTGAGGTTGATTCCAGTGGACCTAAAACATCATTGTTGTCCTCCTGTTAAACTAGGGGCTTATGGAGCTCAGGTAATTAATGGAGTTTTATCTCAGGTCCTACTTACAAGTGGGTCCTTGGACTTATCCTGTGGTCATTTCTCCAGTGCCAGAATGCATAATAAGCATAGGCCTGGCGCAGTGGCTCAAGCCTGTAATCCCAGCACTTTGGGAGGCCGAGATGGGTGGATCACGAGGTCAGCAGATCAAGACCATCCTGGCTAACACAGTGAAACCCCATCTCTACTAAAAAATACAAAAAACAAACAAACAAACAAACAAACTAGCCTGGCGAGGCGGCGGGCGCCTGTAGTCCCAGCTACTCAGGAGGCTGAGGCAGGAGAATGGCGTAAACCCGGGAGGCGGAGCTTGCGGTGAGCTGAGATCTCGCCACTGCACTCCAGCCTGGGCGACAGAGTGAGACTCCGTCTCAAAAAAAAAAAAAAAAATAATAATTATAATTAGGAGCTGGCAGAACCCCCACATTGGTAGGGTAAAGGATACTATGGTGAGAAAAGCCAAGTGGAAGCCATTAGAGTGTCATCTATCTAGAAAAATAGTAGATGAAAAACAAGATTGCACTCCTGGAGGGATTGCAGAGATTAGTGCCACCATCATGGTCTTGAAAAGACACAGGGGTGGTGATTCCCACCACATCCCTGTTGTCAACTCTCCTATTTGGCCTGTGCAGAAGACAGATGGATCTTAGAGAGAGTGACAATGGATTATCATAAGCTTAATAAAGTGGTGACTCCAACTGCACCTGCTGTAACACATGTGATTTCATTGCTTGAGCAAATTAACACATCTCCTGGTACCTGGTATGCAGCCATTGACTTGGCAAATGCCTTTTTCTCCATTCCTGTCCATAAGGCCCACCAGAAGCAATTTATCTTCAGCTGTCAAGGCCATCAATATACCTTTACTGTCCTACATCGGGGATATCTCAACTCTCTGGCTTTGTGTCATATTTATATCTGGAGAGAGCTTGATCACTTTTTGCTTCCACAATGTATCACACTGGTCCATTACATTGATGACATTATGCTGATTGCATCCAGTGAGCAAGAAGTAGCAAACACACTGGACTTGTTGGTGAGACATTTGCATGTCAGAATTTTAAACTGGATTAAAATTCAGGGACCCTCTCCCTCAGTAAAATTTCTAGGGGTCCAGTGGTATGGGGCCTGTTGAGATATTCCTTCTCAGGTGAAGAATATGTTGTTGCATTTGGCCTCTCCTACAACAAGGAAAGAGACACAATGCCTAGTGGGCCTATATGGATTTTGGAGGCAACACATTCCTCATATGGGTGTGTTACTCTGGCCCATTTATGAAGTGACCCAAAGGCTGCCAGTTATGAGTGGGGTCCAGAACAGGAGAAGGCTCTGCAATAGGTTCAGGCTGGTGTGCAAGCTGCTCTGCCACTTGGGTCATATGACCCAGCATATCCAGTGGTGCTTGAGCTATCAGTGACAGATAAGTATGCTGTTTGGAGCCTTTTGCAGACCCCCATAGGTGAATCACAGTGGAGGCCTCCAGGATTTTGGAGCAAGGTACTGCCATCTTCTGCAGATAACTACTTTCCTTTTGAGAGACAGTTCTTGGCCTGTTACTGGGCTTTGTTGGAAACTCAACGTTTGACTATGGGTCATCAAGTCATCATGTGACCTGAACTTGCCATGAACTGTGTGCTTTCTGACCCATCTATCCACAAAGAAGTGGGTCGTGCATAGCAGGATTCCATCATCAAATGGAAGTGGGATATATGTGATCGAGCTTGAACAGGTCCTGAAGTACATTACCTGAGGAAGTGGCTCAAATGCCCATGGTCTCCACTCCTGCTGCCCTTCCTTCTCTTCGCAGCCTGCATCAACAGACTCATGGGGAGTTCCCTATGATCAGTTGACAGAGAAAGAGATGACTAGGGCCTGGTTCACAGATGGGCTGCACGATATGCAGGCGCCACCAGAAAGTGGACAGCTGTAGTACTGTAGCCTCTTTCAAGGACATGCCTGAAGGACAGTGGTGAAGGACAGTCTTTCCAGGGGGCAGAGTTTCGAGCAGTGCATGTGGTTGTGCACTTTGCATGGAAGGAGAAATGGCCAAATGTGTTATTATATACTGATTCATGGTCTGTAGCCAATGGTTTGGCTGGATGGTCAGGGACTTGGGAAAAGCATGATTGGAAAATTGGTGATGAAAAAATTTGGGGGAAGAGATGTGTGGTATGTGGATGGACCTCTCTGAGTGGTCCAAAACTGTGAAGACATTTGTATCCCATGTGAGTGCTCACTAATGGGTGACCTCAGCAGACAAGAATTTTAAAAATCAAATGGAGAGGATGACCCATTCTGTGGACACCAATCAACCTCTTTACCCAGCTACCCCTGTCATCACCCAATGGGCCCATGAACAAAGTGGCCATGGTGGCAGGGATGGAGGTTATGTATGGGCTCGGCAAAATGGACTTCCAGTCACCAAGAATGACCTGGCTATGGCCACACCTGAGTTCCCAAGTTGCCAGCAGCAAAGACCAACACTGAGCCCTCCATATGGCACCATTCCTTGGAGTGTTCAACCAGCTACCTGGTGGCAGGTTGATTATATGGGAGTTCTTTCATCATGGAAAGGGCAGAGGTTTGTCTTCACTGAACTAGACACTTACTCCAGATATGGGTTTGCTTATCCAGCATGCAATGCCTCTGCCAAGACTACCATCCATGGACTCACGAAATGCCTTATCCACCATCATGGTATTCCACATAACATTGCTTCAGACCAAGGTACTCACTTTATGGCTAAAGAAGTGCAGCAGTGGGCTCATGCTCATGGAATTCCCTAGTCTTACCATGTTCCCCATCATCCTGAAGCAGCTGGATTGATAGAATGGTGGAATGGCCTTTTTAACTCACAATTACAATGCCAGGTAGGTGACAATACTTTGCGCGGCTGGGCCAAACTTCTCTGGAAGGCCATGTATGCTCTGAATCAGTGTCCAATATATGGTACTGTTTCTCCCATAGCCAGGATTCATCAGTGCAGGCATCAAGGGGTAGAAGTGGAAATGGCACCACTCACCATCACCCCTAGTGATCCACTAGCAAAATTTTTGCTTTTTGTTCCCATGACATTAAGTTCTGCTGGCCTAGAGGTCTTAGTTCCAGAGGGAGAAATGCTGCCACCAGGAGAAATAGCAACAATTCCATTAAACTGGAAGTTAAGATTGCCACCTGAACACTTTGGGCTCCTACCTATAAGTCGTCAAGCTAAGAAGGGAGTTACAGTGTTGGCTGGGGTGACTGACCCGGACTATCAAGATGAAATCAGTCTACTACTCCACAACAGTGGTAAGGAAGAGTATGCATGGAATACCGGAGATCTACTGGGGTGTCTCTTAGTATTACCATGCCCTGGGATTAAGGTCAATGGGTAACTAAAACAGCCCAATCCAGACAGGACTGTAAATGGCCCAGACCCTTCAGAAATGAAGTTTTAGGTCACTCCACTGGGAAAAATATTATGACCTGGCAGGGGCCAAGACAGCCAAATAGAAACAGGTCTGGTCTGTAGCTCCCAACGAGACCAATGCAGAAGGTGGATGATTTCTGCATTTCCAACTGAGGTACCAAGTTCATCTCACTGGGACTGGTTAGGCAATTGTTGCAACCCACAGAGAGTGAGCAGAAGCAGGATGGGGTGTTGCTTCACCTGGGAAGTGCATGGAGCCAGGGGACCTCCCTCCCCCAGCCAAGGGAAGCAGTGAGGGACTGTGCTGTCCACCCTGGGTACTATGCTTTGTCCATGGATTTTTGCAATCCACGGATCAGAAGATTGCCTCATGAGTCTATACCACCAGGGTCTTGGGTTTCAAGCACAAGACTGACAGCTGTTTGGGTAGGCACTGAGCTGCAAGAATTTTCTCATACTCCAGTGGCAACTGGAACCCCAATGAGACAGGAGAACCATTCATTCTCCTGAAAGGGGGCTAAAGCCAGGAAGCCAAGCGGTCTCACTTAATGAGTCCCACTCCCAAGGAGCCCAGCAAGGTAAGAACCACTGGCTTGAAATTCTCACTGCCAGCAGAGCAGTCTGGAGTCAGCCTGGGAAGATCCACTTTGATGGGGGAAGGAGTGACTGCCATTACTGTGTCTTTAGTAGGCAGTGTCCCCCTGACAGTGCTAAGGAGATTGGGAGGTTTGACTGGGCAGAATTCACCACAGTGTGGCAAAGTGGTTGTGGCCAGACTGTTTCTCTAGATTCCTCCTCACTGGGTGCAGGGGATCTCTGCAGGAAATCCAGCAGCTCCAGTTAGGGGCTTACAGACCAAACACACGTCTCCCTGGGACAGAGTACATTGGGGGAGGGGTGGCTGCAGTCGCAGGTTCAGCAGACTTAACCTTTCCTGCCTGCCAGCTCTGAAGAGAGCAGCTGATCCTGGCAAGGGGAATACCTTCAGCACAGCACAGCAGCTCTGCTAAGGGACAGACTGCCTCCTTAAGTGGGTGTCCCTGACACTGTGCCTCCTGACTGGGTGAGACCTCCCAACCGGGGTCAACAGATACCTCACACAGGAGAGCTCTGGCTGGCATCAGGTGGGTGCCCCCCTGGGATGAAGCTTCCAGAGGAAGGAGCAGGCAGCAATTTTTGCTGTTCTGCAGCCTGCGCTGGTGATATTTAGGCAAACAAGGTTGGGAATAGACCTCCAGCAAATTGCAGAGACTTGCAGAAGAGGGGCCTGACAACAAGAAAAACTAACAAACAGAAAGCAACAAAAACACCACCACCACCAACAACAACGAAAAGATGCCCTCCCAAAAACCCCATCCAAAGATCATCAGCCTAAAAGATCAAAGGTAGATAAATCAATTAAGATGAGGAAAAAAACAGCACAGAAAGCTCAAAATTCCAAAAGCCAGAATGCCTCCTCTCTTCCAAATGATTACAACACCTCTCCAGCAAGGGTGCAAAACTGGACAGAGAATGACATGGGTAAATTGACAGAAGTAGGCTTCAGAAGGTGAGTAATAACAAACTCCACTAAGCTAAAGGAACATGTACTAACCCAAAGTAAAGAAGCTAAAAACCTTGATAAAAGGTCACAGGAGCTGCTAACTAGAATAACAAGTTTAGAGAGGAACATAAATAACCTGACGGAGCTGAAAAACACAGACAAGAACTTCGTGAAGCATCAGTAGCCAAATTAATCAAGCAGAAGAAAGGATGTCAGAGTTTGAAGATCATCTTGTCGAAATAAGGCATGCAGACAAGGTTAGAGAAAAAATAATGAAAAGGAACAAATAAAATTTCCAAGAAATATGGGACTATGTAAAAAGACTAAAACTATCATTGATTGGAGTACCTGAAAGAGAGGGAGAGAATGGAACCATGTTGGAAAACACTTCAGGATATTATCCAGGATAACTTCCCCAACCTAGAAAGACAGGCCAACATTCAAGTTCAAGAAATACAGAGAACACCACCAAGATACTCCACAAGAAGATCAACCCTAAAACACACAATCATCAGATTCTCCAAGGTCAAAATGAAGGAAAAAATGTTAACGGCAGCCAGAGAGAAAAGGTCAGGTCACCTACAAGGAAAGCCCATCAGGCTAATAGCCAATCTCTCAGCAGAAACCCTACAAGCCAGAAGACATTGGGAGCAAATATTCAACATTCTTAAAGAAAATAATCTTCAACCCAGAATTGCATATACAGCCAAACTAAGCTTCATAAGGAAAGGAGAAATAAAATCCTTTCCATTCAAGCAAATGCTGAGGGATTTTGTCACCACCAGGCCTGCCTTGCAAGAGCTCCTGAAGGAAGAACTAAATATGGAAAGGAAAAACCAATACCAGTCACTGCAAAAACACACCAAAATATAAAGACCAATGACACTATGAAGAAACTGCATCAACTAGTATGCAGAATAACAAGCTAACATCATGATGACAGGATTAAATTTACACATAACAATATTAACCTTAAATGTAAATAGGCTAAATGCCCCAATTAAAAGACACAGACTGGCAATTTGGATAAAGAGTCAAGACCCATTGGTGTGCTATATTGAGGAGACCCATCTCATGTGCAAAGATAAACATTGGCTCAAAATAAAGGGATAGAGGAAAATTTACCAGTCAAATGGAAAGAAAAAAAAAAGCAGGGGTTGCAATCCTAGTCTCTGATAAAACAGATTTTAAACCAACAAACATCAAAAAAGACAAACAAGGGCATTACATAATGGTAAAGGGATCAATGCAACAAGAAAAGCTAACTATCCTAAATATATGTGCACCCAATACAGGAGCATTCAGATTAAGAAAACAAGTTTTTAGAGACCTACAAAGAGACCTAGATGCCCACACAATAATAGTGAGAAACATTAACACCACAATGTCAGTATCAGATCAATGAGGCAGAAAATTAACAAGGATATTCAGGATTTGAACCCAGCTCTGGACCAAGTGGACCTAATAGACATCTACAGAACTCCCCACCCCAAATCAACAGAACATACATCTTCTCAGTACCACATAGCATTTATTCTAAAATTGACCACATAATTGGAAGTAAAACACTTCTCAGCAAATGCAAAAGAACTGAAATCACAACAGTCTCTCAGACCACAGTGCAATCAAATTAGAACTCAGGATTATGAAACTCACTCAAAACCACATAACTACATGGAACTTGAACAACCTGCTCCTGTGTGACTCCTGGGCAAAAAACAAAATTTAGGCAGAAATAAATAAGTTCTTTGAAACCAATGAGAACAAAGAGACAATGTACCAGAATCTCTGGGGCACAGCTAAAGCAGTATTGAGAGGGAAATTTATAGCACTAAATGCGCACATTAGAAAGTTGGAAAGATCTCAAATCAACACCCTAACATCACAATTAAAAGAACTAGGGAAGCAAGAGCAAACAAATCTGAAAGGTATCAGAAGACAAGAAATAACTAAGGACAGAGCAGAAATGAAGGAGATAGAGACACAAAAAAACCCTTCAGAAAAGCAATGAATTCAGAAGCTCTGTTTTTGAAAAAATTGACAAAATAGATAGACTGCTAGCTAGACTAATAAAGAAGAAAATGGAGAAGAATCAAATAGATGCAATAAAAAATGATAAAGGAGATATCACCACTGACCCCACAGAAATACAAACTACAATCAGAGAATACTATAAACACCTCTATGTGAATAAACTAGAACATCTAGAAGAAATGGATAAATTCCTGGACACATACACCCTCCAAATACTAAACCAGGAAGAAGTTGAATTCCTGAATAGACCAATAACAAGTTCTGAATTTAAGGTGGTAATAAATAGCCTACCAATCAAAAAAGCCCAGGACCAGATGGATTCACAGTGGAATTTTACTAGATGTACAACAAGGAGCTGGTACCACCCCTTCTGAAACTATTCCAAACAATTGAAAAGAAGGGTCTCCTCCTTAACTCATTTTATGAGGCCAGTGTCATCCTGATACCAAAACTTGGAGTGACACACCAAAAAGGAAAATTTCAGGCTAATATCCATGATGAACACCGATGTGAAAATCCTCAGTAAAATACTGGCAAGCCAAATTCAGCAACACATCAAAAAGCTTATCCACCATGATCAAGTCTGCTTCATCCTTGGGATGCAAGGCTGGTCAACATATGCACATCAATAAACGCAATCCATCACATAAACAGAACCAAGGACAAAAACCACATGATTATCACAATAGATCCAGATAAGGCCTTTGATAAAATTCAGCATCCCTTCATGTTAAAAAATCTCAATAAACTAGGTGTTGATGAAACATCTAAAAATAATAAGAGCTATTTATGACAAACTCATAGCCAATATCATGCTGAATGGGCAAAAGCTGGAAGCCTTCCCTTTGAAAACTAGCACAAGACAAGGATGCCCTCCCTCACCACTCCTATTCAACATAGTATTGGAAGTTCTGGCTAGGACAATTAGGCAAGAGAAATAAATAAAGCGTATTCAGTTAGGAAGAGAGAAAGTCAAATTGTCCCTGTTTTCAGATGACATGGTTATATATTTAGAAAATCCCATCATCTCAGCCCAAAAACTCCTTTAGCTGATAAGCAACTTCAGAAAATTCTCAAGATACAAAATCAACGTGCAAAAATCACAAGCATTCTTATAGACCAACTATAGACAAGCAGAGAGCCAAATCATGAATTAACTCCCATTCACAATTGCTACAAAGAGAATTTAATACTTAGGAATACAGCTTACAAGGGATGTGAAGGACGTCTTCAAGGAGAACTAGAAACCACTGCTCAAGGAAATAAGAGAGGACACAAACAAATGGAAAAACATTCCATCCTCATAGATAGGAAAAATCAATATCATGAAAATGGCCATATTGCCCAAAGTAATTTACAGATTCAATGCTATTACCATTAAACTACCATTGACATTCTTCACAGGATTAGAAAAAAACTATTTTAAATTTCATATGGAACCAAAAAATATTCCGTATAGCCAAGACAATACTAAGCAAAAAGAACAAAGCTGGAGTTATCATGCTACCTGACTTCAAAGTATACTACAAGCCTACAGTAACAAAAACAGCATGGTACTGGCACCAAAAAAGACACTGATTTTCATAGGTTGATTTAGTATCCTTCAACTTTGCTGAATTTAAAACAATTAGTTCTAACAGCTTTTTGCTGGACTTTTTAGGGTTTTTCACATATTTTATCAGGTCATCTACAGAGATAATTTTACTTTTTCCTTTCTGATATGAATGTCTCATTTTTTTCTCTTGTCTAATTCCTCTCTCTGAAGCTTACTGTACTATGTTGAACAAAAGTGTGAGAGTGGGCATCTTTTATTGTACCAGATTGTAAAATAAAAGCTTCCATAATAATCCCATTGATTTTTGTGTTAGCTGTGAGCTTTTCACGTGTGACCTTTATTGTGGATAAGTTCCTTCTATACCTCTTTTGTTTAGAGTTTTTATGTGAATGAGTGTTAAATTTTTGTCAAGTGCTTTTTTTGAATATATCGTGATGATTTTATACTTTTTGTCTTTCATTCTGTTAATGTGGTATATCACATTGTTTGATTTGCATATATTGAACTATTCCTGCATCCCAAAGATAAATCCCACATGGTCATGTTGTGTAATCCTTTTAATATGATATTTAATGTGCTCCAGGTTTGGGGGATGGGCACTCAAGGGGGTTACCAAGGGTGAGGCTTGTGGGGTACCTTAGCAGCTAGGCTATAAGGGTCCTCCTGCTGTTCTTTTCCCCTGGGGACTGAGAAGTCACAGCTATGAAGATTCCTCTTTGTCCTGAGTTGTGACCTCTTGGTGGATGAGGTGATGCAGGTAATGCTTCTTACATTTTTTGTGTGGCTACCTTCAGTTTTTATGCTCCACAGGGTTGCTGCAGTTTCTTAATTGTACTTCAGAGCTCCCCTTGAGCTGTTTTTGACCTTGAGTAGTTGTTACATATTGATTTTGTGGAGATACTAGGGCTATTTTGATCATGTCACTCTGGTTCAGATACTTGTGATGGAGTGGCAGGGGAAAAGGCATCTGTGAAGAGACAATATTCATGCTAAACTCTGAAGAGTGAGGCAAGTCTGGTGAGAGTCAAGATAAGCAAAGGGATAAAAGCCCTTAGTGGGATTAGAGGAAAAGAGGACACTGAGTTGAAAATGTGCCCTTATAAAGGTAATAAAGACAAGTAAAATTTTGTAGTTCTGAATAGTAATGGATTCCAAGTTTTAAAATTGTTTTACATCATGTGAGAGTTGCATTAAAAAACTTTAACAATAGGTCAGCATTGAACTTTTTCAAAAAATATTTTGTAGGTGACTCTCATTTCTTTCTTTACCAAATCATGTGATTTGTTATATTAGAATTTTCTATGAAAGAAGTCTCCCCAACATTTGAAAAGTCATTGAAAAGACTAACTAAAAACTTTTGAGAAAAATGTATTTTATAGCACCTTCTTTGAAAAATGTTAAAATATTGCTAATTTTTAATTTTAATATTTTGAGGTTGAAGTGAGTGCTTTGATCAAGTTTTTCTTTGTGGTTAATTCCAATTATTCTACACATTGAGTAGAAATACAGCAAGATGGCTCATGTTATTAATGAGTTTATATTTGAGAGATCCTAAATGATGGGTAGGATTTGGATGATTGCAGCATATAAAAAGTGCTAAAAATATCAGAAAATTTTACTTTTTTATATAACAATTTTAACTTCAATGTGCAATAATAGTAATTAACAACTTTCAATTTTTAATCTTTACCATGTGCCAGCAATACATGAAGTATGTAACATTACTTAATCCTGATAATATCTTTTAAACCAGGTATTGTTACCTCCATTTTGCATATTTGCAAAGAGGCAGGGATGTTAAGTAGCTCACCTGAAGTTACAAATAGTAAATTGAAGAGCTAGAATTCAGAGCCCTGTTTGACTGCAGAGCTTGAGGTCCTAAGTGTTGTTGTCCATCCCCTTTGCGTGTGTATAATATTAAGAGAACAATGACCCAAATCAGGATATACATGACCAAAACATGAGTACATGTTACATTTGGGAGCACAGAACTGTATTTCTTGCTGAAAAATATTTTATTTAAATTGAATGAGATTTGAAACATTGTATGGTAAGAGAACACTGCAGAGGAACTGGTATCAGATCTTATTTTGGCTGATTACATAATAATCATACCACTCATCTTATATAACTGTATAATTCAATAAAAATAATTTAATTAAATGGTAGAAGAAAACATGCTTTTTAATTCTGAATCATATTCTTATTTTATTGTTAAAATAAAAAATATATTTTTTGCTTGTATAGAACGTGACTCCAATGTAAATGCAACAAAATATAAATTAGTGTGAATTACGGTTTTTTACTGAGCATAAAGTTTAGACTGTAATGTCTGATGTCACTTACCTGGTGTAGTAATTGTAGAAGAGAGTCACTAATGACTTGAGACTCCAGAATGCATTCACCACTGCACCAGAGCAAAGAGAAGTACAACTAACATCAGCAGAAGTGTCAGGGATATTAATGTGGCTTTTTTAAACCTCTATAGTTGCTGACCTAGTTTTAATTGATGGTCGATGATGTTAAGAAGACAGGATTTGTGGCCTAGATAGTAGAAAATATTCTCTACAAAACTGTGAAGACAGAATCACTTAGATCCAATGTTTCATTTTTGACTTGCTATGTAAGATAATAAAAAATATGAGTAAAGTGTAATGAAAAGCAATTTTGTATTGACCTTGTATAGAGTTGAGCACAGCAATATGTAGTAGATACTACATATTTTTTTTTGGATGACTGCTTTTGTATGGAAATGCTTTTTCATATCTTTGTATATGCCTAAGATCTTCTCAGCTTTAGAAATCAGCCTAAACATTACTTAAGAAAGGCATTTGTCTGCCCTCTTATCTAAAGTCAGTAAGTCAATTCCTGTAATTCTCTCAAATGACACCATGTTGTTAGTCACCTAGTATTTCTCAAGTATTTGTGTTTTAACTTTTTATTCACTTGTTTCTTGTATTTTCCACTAGAATATCAGTTTTATTGCTAGTGTATAGGCATGCAATACATATTTGCCAAATAAGTGCTATTGGATAATTATTTACTTGCAATATATATAGGCCACGTGTGCCCTCAGACCCTCAGTGTCTCATGAATGAGGACAAACAAAGTCTCTAATGTGAAGTCACAATTTTAAAGGGAGATTTTTCATTTGTTGTCTCTGATATAAATCTGGCATTTATAGATGGTTCTAGAAGATGCTAACATATGCTTCTTAATCACCCGAACAGTGAGTCATGTATGCACAGTCGCCATGGGACTTTCTGTTTCCTAACAAAAGTTTGATTGATTGATTTTATTAAAGCGCTCACTCGTGTTTCTGCTGTATTAACTGTCTCAATAAACACATTTAAAACTGATGTTCCAAGAATGTATCTTACAATATTAATAAATACTAAGAATCCTAGAGGAAACTAAAATTCCCAGTAAAATCCACAGAGGACAAGAGAGTTCCACTTGGTTGAGACACTCCATAATCAATGTTAGTGTAGCATAAAACCACCAAACTTCAGTAATCTTAATTAAAAATATTTTCTCAATATTAATCCTCAGGGTACATAGGTGAAATAAATTTTATCTATGACTCTTATCTTTATGATCTTTGATACACAAATATGTGGATAAAACATTTTACATTTTTTTTTGGAAGAGTGATTTTTTGGAAAAGTGATTTGTTTTGCCACGTTTGTCTTAAAAAGAGTTGATTTACTTTGTTGTTCTTTACTGGAAAGAGCATTTTGTTACAGAATATTTTTAGTAGGAAAATGTGATGAATGCACTCTTTGGCTTGTGTGGGCTTCTTCTCAATTATTTGGTGAAGTATTTCCTTTTCCAACCTTTCTGCAAAGTTGTTGAGAAAGCTTCTCCAAGTACTTTTCTCTACTTTTGTATTTTCTTAAAAAGATTGCCAAGTATTTGAAGAGTGAGCTATGTATCCAAGCTTAATTGCATTTACTGTTTTTAAATGCCAGGGCAGCCAAACCATTTACCAGCATTCTCCGATGTGATAGTAATACTAGTGCCATTGAAATTGCAGAATGAAAAAGAATGCTAAGTGAAGTGGCCTTACTATGCTATTACTTTGACTCAAAATGTTCTTAAATCAAATGTAATTTGTCCAAGCACCTTTTAATTATTTGAAAGGATTTATTTGAAAGTGAGTAGTTGAAGAAGTGCTTTTAGACATAGAAAAAATATAGTGCAGAAACCCAAAAGATTAATACTTTTCAACCTTTGGTAGAATTAATGGACTCTTCCAATTTTAAAATACTGTCTTTTAGATCACTAGGAAAGTGAAGTGTTACATTGTTGTACTTAAAAACATACTGGATACCTAGGTTTTCCTCTAGGATTTTTATGGTATTAGGTCTAACATTTAAGTCTCTAATCCATCTTGAATTAATTTTCATATAAGGAGTAAGGAAAGGATCCAGTTTCAGCTTTCTACTTATGGCTAGCCAATTTTCCCAGCACCATTTATTAAATAGGGAATCCTTTCCCCATTTCTTGTTTCTCTCAGGTTTGTCAAAGATCAGATGGCTGTAGATGTGTGGTATTATTTCTGAGGACTCTGTTCTGTTCCATTGGTCTATATCTCTATTTTGGTACCAGTACCATGCTGTTTTGGTTACTGTAGCCTTGTAGTATAGTTTGAAGTCAGGTAGCGTGATGCCTCCAGCTTTGTTCTTTTGACTTAGGATTGTCTTGGCAATGCGGGGCCTTTTTTGGTTCCATATGAACTTTAAAGCAGTTTTTTCCAATTCTGTGAAGAAACTCATTGGTAGCTTGATGGGGATGGCATTGAATCTATAAATAACCTTGGGCAGTATGGCCATTTTCACGATATTGATTCTTCCTATCCATGAGCATGGTATGTTCTTCCATTTGTTTGTGTCCTCTTTTATTTCACTGAGCAGTGGTTTGTAGTTCTCCTTGAAGAGGTCCTTTACATCCCTTGTAAGTTGCTCATCATCACTGGCCATCAGAGAAATGCAAATCAAAACCACAATGAGATACCATCTCACACCAGTTAGAATGGCGATCATTAAAAAGTCAGGAAACAACAGGTGCTGGAGAGGATGTGGAGAAATAGGAACACTTTTACACTGTTGGTGGGATTGTAAACTAGTTCAACCATTATGGAAAACAGTATGGCGATTCCTCAAGGATCTAGAACTAGATGTACCATATGACCCAGCCATCCCATTACTGGGTATATACCCAAAGGATTATAAATCATGCTGCTATAAAGACACATGCACATGTATGTTTATTGCGGCACTATTCACAATAGCAAAGACTTGGAATCAACCCAAATGTCCATCAGTGACAGACTGGATTAAGAAAATGTGGCACATATACACCATGGAATACTATGCAGCCATAAAAAAGGATGAGTTTGTGTCCTTTGTAGGGACATGGATGCAGCTGGAAACCATCATTCTTAGCAAACTATCACAAGAACAGAAAACCAAACACCGCATGTTCTCACTCATAGGTGGGAACTGAACAATGAGATCACTTGGACTCAGGAAGGGGAACATCACACACCGGGGCCTATCATGGGGAGGGGGGAGGGGGGAGGGATTGCTTTGGGAGTTATACCTGATGTAAATGATGAGTTGATGGGTGCTGACGAGTTGATGGGTGCAGCACAGCAACATGGCACAAGTATACATATGTAACAAACCTGCACGTTATGCACATGTACCCTAGAACTCAAAGTATAATAATTAAAAAAAATAAAAATAAAAAATAAAAAAATAAAAAATAAAAAAAAACATACTGGATAGAACTGAAATAACAAGGTTGTCAATTTATTATAGGTTCAAATGAAGACATATATGATTTTCATTGCATAGTTCAAAATGGAAAATGTAAAGTTTTAAAAGTATAGTAATTCTAATGATTCTAAAAAGATTTATCAGCTTTTAAATAATGTTTAATTATTTTTTAATTGACTAGAACTGTAGCTCTTTTGTGTTCAATATAGTTATAAGCATTGTCCGAGGGACATACATTGAAATTATGCTGCAAAAAATCTAGATTATTTAGGCAAAACCTGATTCAGGAACATAAATGAATTTTCTCTTCATTTGGGAACATAGGATGGCACTGTTGGAAAATATCCAGTTTTCATCTTCTGATATCTTACAACACAATAGGCATTTAAAAAATCCAAACTACGGGCTTAAAAAATACATTAGCTTTGATTGTCTATATTGCTAATAAATATGAATCTAGAGAACACATTTGTGATTACATTTTATCTGATTAGACAATTATGAGAAAATAAACTGAAAGGCTCCAAGGAGGGAAGTGATAATAAATATCTTGAAGTGGATTTATATAGAATGGTAGTCTGCAGACAATTTTCAATCAGTGGTCAATTCTTGTGCCTTCATTTTCTTTGCTTGTAAACAGAATCTAATACATTTCCTTGAATGACAGTGTGGCTATAGGGAAGACTGACAGAGAAGCTTTAATGTTTCTTTAAAGCAAGTATAACGTTGGTTAATAAGCCTGTTTCTGGAAACTTAAAATGTACATCAGTGGTTATCAACTTGAATTCAGTGCATTTATGAACATTATGAACTCATTTGCCAAATAGTCTGATAAGAGTAAAAAGTTTTTCTGGGGAAAGAACAGATATTGTTATCAGATCCAAAAATGGCACCCATGATTCTCCAAAAATAGTTGAGAAACGCTGGGAACTATGAATAAACAATTTTAAAAATGGGAAAAGGACACATTTGTTTCATGAATTTAAAAACACCTTGTGTTTACATTCTTACATTCTTAAAGTTTCTTTGTTCAAAGAATCATGGAGAATCATGAATCTGGTAGACATCAAGAAAAATTTTCAATAAAATATTCCCAAAATTGAATTATAGATTTTTCTTCAACCTCTGGAAATTAAAGTTAATCATCTATCTTTGTAAATTCTTCCAGTACTCTTGGAATCTCGGAATTTTCCTTTCCAGTGACAAGCATACCGAATTTATCATTTATTTTGAATAAAATTTAGCTCACATTTTCTGTGGCAGAGACTCATTTTTTTGTAATGGTAAAGAATCATTTATTCCCTGTAGAAAGTACATGTATGTATTTTACCATTCTTTATAACAGTTTCAACTTACCTTTAATGATCCATATTGCACTCCTTTGGCATTTGTTAAAGTATGAGATACTCTGGCTACTAAGTTCATTTATTGAAAAGTAGTTTCTGTACACTCACTGCCAATTTTTAAAAAAAACAAATTTATTTTTAACTTTTTAATAAAATAACTTCAAATAATTAATAATATATTAATAAATATATACTTTAAATATTTATTTGATGGATTCACAAAAATATACATTCACATTTCATATTCTAGAACTAAAATTATTCAAAAGCATTTATGGTATTTTTGTCTTAACTGGTCTCATCCTTACCTTTTTTGCTGACAGGATCCATTTTGTCTCATGCTTTATGAATCCTTTTGCTTAGCCAACTACCATCATTTGCCTCCTTTTATAGTTCTGCTTAGTTCTGCCTTCTAGCTATCCTGAATTTATTATATCTCTAAGTTTCTTCTTTTGCTAATTGCAGCACGTCTAAATTTTACCATAATTAAATTCCTCAAAATCCATCTCTCTTTCATCATTTTAAATATAATGACACATTATTCTATCAATTTTTATCCATTATGTTGTCCCAGACTCTTTGTACATAGAATGACTACATTTACAATGGCATAGTCACATCAGGCTGGTAATATTTGCTAGTTAAAATACATTACATTAAATTATCAGACAACGTGGGTAGAGTCTTATTTGGGCACGTTGGCCTAAAAGTGGATACAGCTTGAGATCTAGACTTGATGGTAATAACATATTTAAGTTTAAAAGGTAAATGATAAACTATTTATTATATTTCCTTTCAAAGAGGAATAATCATCTTACAAAATGATGTTTTTAATATATGATAGAACTTCTATGGAAAGTAAATTTAGTATTATTAACAGATTGTTTAAACAAAAAATTTTCATAATAGTCAGTCACATGTATACCAACATAGCTGTAGAATCTATAATTTTATTTTAGCACACATAGAATAATGTATTTTTAAAATTATTTCCTCCCTAATTTTCTACTTTGTATAGTACTGCAACAGAGATACAGTACTGGAAATAGCCAGTTCACCTTATTGTAGACCTGTCATTAAAGAGTATAACTTGGTAATCCCAGCACTTTGGGAGGCCAAGGCAGATGGATCACGAGGTCAGGAGATCGAGACCATCCTGGCTAACACGGTGAAACCCTGTCTCTACTAAAAACACACACAAAAAATTGGCTGGGCGTGGTGGTGGGCGCCTGTAGTCCCAGCTACTCGGGAGGCTGAGGCAGGAGAATGGCATGAACCCGGGAGGTGGAGCTTGCAGGAGCTGAGATTGCACTACTGCACTCCAGCCTGGGTGACAGAGCAAGACTCCATCTCAAAACAAAAAACAAAAAACAAAAAAACCCGAAAAAGTATAACTTTCTTTGGAAGGATATCATTGAAAACTTGGCTAAGGACATATGCTGAAAAATATGTAGCTACCACAGTCCCCAAATAAATAGATTATAATGAGTAGCACTAACATGAAGGAGTTTTATTAATTTGCAAGAGGTTTATTTGCATTTTATAATAGCCATGCAAATAAAATATTTTTCGTTTAGTTTAAAATAAAATGTAGAGGGACATATGCAAACAAAAAAAAAAAAAGAAAAGTTCATGAAATTGAATCATTATTAAAAATATCAAAGATGGTCATGAGAGCCATAAAATTCCTATTATAGAAAGTGGGTTTTTCATTATCTCTGGCTTCACTGATCACTATACAGGTGAGGTTATTGCTTTTTCAGTTTTATTAATAAACCTATTAGTACATAAATAGCCTTCTAGCCCTTCCTAAACAAATGGAAAATGAAATAGTTTCATTATCCCCAGGGTTTCGTGCACACCTGATAATGGAACTATCCCTGAAGAAATGGCTCTGTATACAGGAAAAAATTTATCTCGAAGACTTTTCAAATTAAATTCTATTTTTTGTATTCTTTAGATTTTATAACCAGAAATGAAATATTATTTGAAGCCTGTTCTACTTTATGAAAAAAATCTTTAAAAATATTATAATTTCAAAGAAGGATATAGGATGAGTCTTGTCAAATTGAAAAATTAAAAAAAAGAAATATGAGCATAAGCATTTTCATGTCAAAGAAGGGAATTTTATTATTATATAGTGATATTTCATGATAGTGAAACGTTTTAATTTTCATAAGCCCTTCAAAGTAAGAAAATAGGATAACACCAACTGTATGCGAGGCCCAGTGACATGCACTGGGAAGTGGAAATAATGCATATCCTAATCACTCATTCATTCATACCCTGATGAACCTAACTCTTCCCCACCAAGAAGGGGTGCCTGCCCCTTGCCCAAAAGCCCCAAAGAAATTCATTCAGCCTTGTATACAGAAGACAATTCTGTATCACAAATTGGTTCATTGCATTTGTAGGGGTGCAACCTTGACCCTTACACATTCATTGATGCTGTGCCAAATTACTTTGGTTTACATCACTAGTCAGAAAGCTATCAAAGATGATTTCCAAAGCAGTAATTCTTATCTTTCTGCTTTGTGTCCCATAACTCATTAAAATCGCAGGCTAGAGATAAATGAATATCCAATTGTAATACTGACTTGCAGAAGATTCAAATAACTGTAAGGTAACAGGCAAGTGACAAAGCAGGGAAATGAAAAAGCAGGGCCTAAAAGAAGTGGGGTTGGTAGCTGAGCTGCCATGAGTAAAAGTTGACCATTAGTTGGTTAGATAACAAGATATGATGGAATTAGAAAACAGAAGCATGGCTAGAAAGTATTACGTATCTCTCTGCATTTAGATGACGTGCTCTGCATCATCCTAATTCTTTTTTATGTGCATTGGCTGTTTTTCTTTTTTTTTTTTTAAAGTACAGTTTTCTCTAAACTCCTTAAATAATGACAGTTTTGCAAAGTTCTGAATATGATATAGACAGTTTAAAATGATTAGAGATAAACGAATTTTGTGAATTATTTGAAAGCAGTAGATAATTCTCATTTCTGCAACGTCAATGTTGATTTCAGTGCTTGACAGATGAAGCGTACTAAAACTTACGTTTACTGAAGGAATTAATGTATTAATAGAAATTAATAAAACCTAGTGTTTATATATATATATATAGAGAGAGAGAGAGAGGGAGAGGGAGAGAGAGAAAAAGAGAAAGAGAGAGAGAGAGAGTGGGCAAAATTCGTCATTAAAATACAATTCAATTCCAACATACTTATTGAGGAATCTTCATATTTAGAATATTATATTCCTCTATGTATGTGATGTAAATACAATCAAATGCCTGAAACAGTCATTTAAGATTTTTATGCACTGCTTGAAAATCTAAAACCTAAGTTTCTTAGATCCTAAGTTACTTAAGAGCTCATTCAATCTATAATATGGAAATGGGAAGATGAAGAGTTAGAAGTAAAACATACCCAATGTGGCTTACCTAAGCATTCAGATGGATTTTGACAAACATATGTTTAAGTTTTTTTTTTTTTAAATAGTGTCAGAAATCACATAAATAACAATGTGTACTGGGAAGAAATCACATAAATACAATTCTGTCCATGTAATTTCTACAAAGCTGTAGGGAAGATGTCAAAGTTTTTCCTTAGAAAACTTAGGAGCTGTACTTCCCAAGGTGAAGTACTGAATTATTTAAAAATTATTTGAGAACAATGATAAGCATTTTATAAAAGTTAATGAAAAATTGGGGTAATAAAAATGAACATACATGTCCATGAAAATTCATAAACCTTAAAAATAATTGCCTTTGGAAGTACATAGTTATTAAAAAGCACATATACACTTGATAAGAAAAAATAGTACATTTTCTTTTGAGAAATGTCTGTTCATATCCTTTGCCCACTTTTTGATGGGGTTGTTTGTTTTTTTCTTGTAAATTTGTTTGAGTTATTTGTAGGTTCTGGATATTAGCCCTTTGTCAGATGAGTAGATTGCAAAAATTTTCTCCCATTCTGTAGGTTGCCTGTTCACTCTGATGGTAGTGTCTTTTGCTATGCAGAAGCTCTTTAGTTTAATGAGATCCCATTTGTCAATTTTGGCTTTTGCTGCCGTTGCTTTTAGTGTTTTAGACATGAAATCTTTGCCCATGCCTATGTCCTGAATGGTACTACCTAGGTTTTCCTCTAGGATTTTTATGGTATTAGGTCTAACATTTAAGTCTCTAATCCATCTTGAATTAATTTTCGTATAAGGAGTAAGGAAAGGATCCAGTTTCAGCTTTCTACTTATGGCTAGCCAATTTTCCCAGCACCATTTATTAAATAGGGAATCCTTTCCCCATTTCTTGTTTCTCTCAGGTTTGTCAAAGATCAGATGGCTGTAGATGTGTGGTATTATTTCTGAGGACTCTGTTCTGTTCCATTGGTCTATATCTCTGTTTTGGTACCAGTACCATGCTGTTTTGGTTACTGTAGCCTTGTAGTATAGTTTGAAGTCAGGTAGCGTGATGCCTCCAGCTTTGTTCTTTTGACTTAGGATTGTCTTGGAGATGTGGGCTCTTTTTTGGTTCCATATGAACTTTAAAGCAGTTTTTTCCAATTCTGTGAAGAAACTCATTGGAAAGAAATCAAGGGTATTCAGTTAGGAAAAGAAGAAGTCAAATTGTCCCTGTTTGCAGATAACATGATTGTATATTTAGAAAACCCCACTGTCTCAGCCCAAAATCTCCTTAAGGTGATAAGCAACTTCAGCAAAGTCTCAGGATACAAAATTAATGTGCAAAAATCACAAGCATTCTTATACACCAGTAACAGACAAACAGAGAGCCAAATCAGGAATGAACTTCCATTCACAATTGCTTCAAAGAGAATCAAATACCTAGGAATCCAACTTACAAGGGATGTAAAGGACCTCTTCAAGGAGAACTACAAACCACTGCTCAGTGAAATAAAAGAGGACACAAACAAATGGAAGAACATACCATGCTCATGGATAGGAAGAATCAATATTGTGAAAATGGCCATACTGCCCAAGGTAATTTATAGATTCAATGCCATCCCCATCAAGCTACCAATGACTTTCTTCACAGAATTGGAAAAAGCTGCTTTAAAGTTCATATGGAACCAAAAAAGAGCCCGCATCTCATACAGCCAACAGACACATGAAAAAATGCTCATCATCACTGGCCATCAGAGAAATGCAAATCAAAACCACAATGAGATACCATCTCACACCAGTTAGAATGGCAATCATTAAAAAGTCAGAAAACAACAGGTGCTGGAGAGGATGTGGAGAAATAGGAACACTTTTACACTGTTGGTGGGATTGTAAACTAGTTCAACCATTATGGAAAACAGTATGGCGATTCCTCAAGGATCTAGAACTAGATGTACCATATGACCCAGCCATCCCATTACTGGGTATATACCCAAAGGATTATAAATTATGCTGCTATAAAGACACATGCGCACGTATGTTTATTGCAGCACTATTCACAATAGCAAAGACTTGGAATCAACCCAAATGTCCATCAGTGACAGATTGGATTAAGAAAATGTGGCACATATACACCATGGAATACTATGCAGCCATCAAAAAGGATGATTTTGAGTCCTTTGTAGGTACTTGGATGCAGCTGGAATCCATCATTCTTAGCAAACTATCACAAGAACAGAAAACCAAACACCGCATGTTCTCACTCATAGGTGGGAACTGAACAATGAGATCACTTGGACTCAGGAAGGGGAACATCACACACCGGGGCCTATCATGGGGAGGGGGGAGGGGGGAGGGATTGCATTGGGAGTTATACCTGATGTAAATGACGAGTTGATGGGTGCAGCACAGCAACATGGCACAAGTATACATATGTAACAAACCTGCACGTTATGCACATGTACCCTACAACTTAAAGCATAATAAAAAAAAAAAAAAAAAAAGATAAAATAGTACATTTTCAGCACAAGAAAGTTCAATTTTAATTGAAAATATTCTGAATATATTCTATTCACTTTCTGGGATATGGGGCTTTGGGATCTTTATTTATATTGGCATATATATTTACTTAAGCATCACAACGGGTTAGGCTTTTGGTCCTATTGACTACTTAGAACTACAGCATTGCATTTTTTTTTTTAAATTTCCACATTTTATCAAGGAGAGTGCTGAGTAAGTGCTAGGTTTTCTGAGACCTATGCCAGCCTTGTAGGAAGTATACAGTTGGTTATATTTGAAGAAAAATATTCTATTTTATTTCTAAATATAAACGCTTAGTATTAAATGTCAATGTTTTCTTAATTCGTTTTAGAATGCTTTCTTATCCATTTCCCAGTTTCGACAATTTCCTGAAAGGTGCTGCCTATTGAATTTAGGAAGAACATAATTCATTGAAATGGTAATTTACCAAATGTTCAGTTATTCTATTTACTTATCAATATTCCTTTTAGGATGGCCCTAGAGATGCAGTGTCTAATTTTCTAGTCCTAAGGGACAGCAGGCAATTTATGCAAAATAACTATCTGTTACATTTTCCTAACACATTCACTTTGTTTATAAATAATAATTGTGTTTTAGATGTGAGAATGTTTACCAGGAGATTAACAATTTGTAAAAACCCTGACATGGCTGATGTAAAATCATATAATTCAATTTTAAAAGCTATAATTTTAGGTGATACTGTTTACACCACTCTTCTTAGTGAAGGTAGGAGAAAGCAGCCTTCCTGTCAGGGATGATTGGATAATGTGATACATTACCTGATTACAAAATGATTCTGGGAAAACAACCCATTTCTCTATATTAATCTGACTTGTTTAGTGTCCTCCCTCTCTCTGCATTCAGATGAGGTGCTCTGCATCAACCTAATTCTTTTTTATGTGCATTGGCTGTTTTTCTATTTTTTTTAAGCACAGTTTTCTCTAAACTCCTTAAATAATGACAGGTTTTCAAAGTTCTGAATAGTTTTTCAACTCACTTGAATTTTAATTGGGTGCATTTTCCTTCATGGCAGTATGTGTGGATTGTAACAATAAATTGAAAAACATGCAACTTGGTTGGTATCAATAATGTGTAAAAATAGTTTAATATAGTTAATATCACTTTTCATTTATGTGACACTCTTGTTATGTAGTTTCAAAATATTGTATGGTTATTTTGTAATTATTATTTTGGAAAAGGAAATTAGAGAGACACATGAAATAAACAATTCAATTTGATACAAGTGAATAAATTCCTAATATTAAACAAATGTCTTTCTGAGATTTCTAAAGGTTTTATTGACTGAAAAAGGTAGAAATCATTTTTCCACTGTTGAATATTAGAACTTTCATATATTGTGCTAAAAATGTCCCAATCTCTAGGGATCCATACTTTATGTTTTACAAGATATAAAAGATTGTCCTTTAATCCATTGTACAAGTCAAACCCACTGAACACTATTCACCCTGCATTCAGCACCCTGTAATATATGTTTGCCAGTAGAATGCAAAATAAGGACTGTGATGTTCATTTTCCCTTATAGATTTTTGTTATCCTTTTAGTCATGATCCCAGCTGTTTGTTCTAAGGTTTGCTTAAATCAGTGGAAATCTGAATAGACTTCATTGACACCATACAACATAGACATTTTTTTTCTCAAAGGAAACTTTAATGACCATTTTATTTAACTGTCTCTGTTCATGAATGTGGAAACTGAGGCCTAAAGAGATTGAGGGACTGTATTAGTCCGTTTTCACCCTGCTGATAAAGACACACCTGAACTGCGAACAAAAAATGTTTAATTGGACTTATAGTTCCACATGGCTGGGGAGACCTCAGAATCACAGCGGGTGGGCCAAAGGCTCTTCTTACAAGAGAAAATGAAGATACAGCAGAAGTGGAAACCCCTGATAAACCCATCAGATCTTGTGAGACTTATTCACTATCAGGAGAATAGCAAGAGAAGGATAGGCCCCCATGATTCAACTACCTCCCCCTGGGTCCCTCCCAGAACACATGGGAATTCTTGGAGATAAAATTCAAGTTGAGATTTCTGTGGGGACACATCCAAATCATATCAGAGACTTTTGCTAAATCAAAGGGAATTAATGGCAAGATTGTAAATTCAAAGAACAGATCTTATGTTCTCTTTCTAGAATAAAACTGTCTTAATTCTTTTTATTCTATGGCTATTTAATTAAACCTCGACCACTTACATCATACTACAAAAGAGCGTTTTTTTATTTGTTTTCAGCCAGAGATGGCATAAACTATGCCTTTATTTGCTTGTTATTTGATTGCCAAACTTGCGAGTTTTTTTCTTCCTTCTACATGGGAATTTAATTCAGTAGCTTGGTTTTCTAGCCTGCTATATTTTTTAAGTTCTACATCTTTGGACACTCTTCTATGGCTTCTTTACCTTGGCATCTATCTTGGTTTTTGTTTGTCTGTTTCTTTTTTTCTCAAGTTCCTCTATTCACAGGTCAGAATAGGTCTGAATACATTGGTTAATTTTCTGAAACAACTTACCATGCAACCAAAGCCTACTCACATGGGATCAAACACAAACAAGGAACCTCACACCTGCAACACTTGTTTCATTGAGTAGGCATAGGGGATTGCATGAAGAGGGTGCTATAGTCTGCTGCCTGTGGATCTCTTCTGGAGATTCCTCTGTTTCTGGATGATTCATATCTCACTTTAAAGGTCTGGATTTCCTATAAATGTCTTCTCTAGACACCTATTTCTTTGCTAGAATCTCCAATTAGTTATAAGAAGAACAAATGCTTATGCAACATTTATTATGTGTCAGGCAATTTTTGAGGCTGCTTACATGAAGTAGCTTAAGCATCTGATTTAATATTTTTAGAAATATTTTTAGACCCAAAGGCATTGGGTCTACCACTAGGTTATTCCTGTCTGTCTAATAGACATGATGACCAAGATTTCCTATTTTTCTAGCCTGTAAATGAGATGCTTTGAACATACATAGACACTAAATTCTGGTGGGATCTTTGTTGTAGCACAATCTAGGTGGTAACAGATGTTTGCTCCAAAATTACAGCCTTTGTTTTCTCCATTGTAGCCACACACCAATCTCTAATTATGATCATACATTTTAATATATTAATCAAGATTTAAAAGTATTTCTTTATCAACCCTTCATATTAAAATTGTAGATCCCATCTGTTTATTTTTTCTTTTCAGTATTTACTGTTATATCAACAGCCAGATAAAATTTAAGGATCTGTGGCTGCCCAAGCGGCTTTCCAGAATATTCTGTGCATAACAGGGGATTCCCATTGACCACAAGGCCCATTTCTGCATCTTATATACTGGGAAGGTCGCAGAAGACAAAAGTGGGCTTAGGAATAAATGGGCCCATTCAGATCAGGGAAATATCAAATTTCATAAAGTTGGACTGCTCCGAGAAGAGAAGGAGGTATTATGGTCTTAAGTAGGATAACAGATATCCATGTGATCCTTGATGTGTCTGTGTGCATAATTACATATTATCCCCGAAAATACGCCACAATACACACAAATGCACGCAAATCCACCAAATCTCATCCCAAAAGCCTGTGATCAGAATTATGTACATTTCTGAGGCGAAGATCTCTCCAAGGACATCTTTGTTGTGTTTTTATTTAGCATAAACAATCCAAGATGACTAGGGAAGGTCTTCTTTTACCTTTTTTATAGTTAGGCTTTTTTGTTACTTAACTTTCATCACTCTTCATTGGATAAATTTTCAGCATTCATTTTCAAACCTGGTAGTCACTTCTAGTAATCGCCCTGAGAATTTGTTTGCCACATAGCAATGTAACAGGTTTAGAGTTTTATTTTAACATTTGCCAATTACAATAAGAAAAGCTAATACACATTGTTTGTAAAAACAGTTGCTAAAATTAAAACAAGCTTATGAATAAAAGAAAAATCAACAGTTATGTGACCGTCTAGATCTACAAATATTCCTGTTTTCAAAAATTGTCTGACAGAATTGGGCTTATATATGAAAAGGTGTATTTTTCTTTCCAGTTAAAGCATATCCCATGTTGTTATTTTATTTCTAAATGTATGATTTTAGAAACCTCAAAAGACTGAAAATCCAAGTCACGATCTGGAGAAAATGGCCAAAGGTTCCATTGTGAGAAGAATTTGGTGAACTGATACCTTTGTGTTGCTACAGGGACCCTTGCAGGGGTCTTGATGAGTTTTGTGACAGAGAACTGGCTCAGGCCTAGAAATTGGGCAAGGGATAAAAGTTTTCCATTGCAGTGACTGACATCAGCATTCAGCTTTTAATCCTCCTTGGTTGTATAAATCAAGTAATGTTTTCTGCCTAGTCTCTGTTTCATCCTTAGGAATTCTGTGGTCTGTTTTCCACTGCCACAGGTACTTAGGGGTCGAGGACGCTTTGTTATCCCTTCAATCTTGCTTCCATTTAAATGATTATTTAAAAAAAAAAAAACTATTTATGCAGGTTAATTACCACCATCTGGCCTCTCATATTCCGTAGTCCTTTCATCCCATTAGTAGTAGGGAGCCTCATTTCAAGGCATCATCTCTTATTATCAATCCTGGATTTCAAAGGAAAACCACCAGGAAACTTCTTATCATAGGATCTCTCACTAGTGATTTTCTTATAGTTTTAGCAAGGGGATTTTTTTTTTTTTTTCCTCAGCCCTCTTGGGGAACATAGTAAGTTAATGTTCTTTGGTTTCCTCCAATAAATCCTTTCTGAAATGACCAAACCTATCAGCCTAACAACCCCTTCCACAATTCTGAAGGCAATTTTGGCATTTCTACAGCATTCAGTATAAGCTATTGTCATCATTGAGTGAAGGCAATTTTGCCATTTCTATACCTACTGTCGTTATTAAGTTTCAAGGAGCCATCTCAGCAAGAGGTCAGAGTAAGCCCTTTGTCAGGACATTGTATTATGAATCCTAGGAGAGTGTCATAATACCAATAAAATCTCCCCTATCCAGTCATTTAATTCTATATCTCAATACTGGAGTAAACCACCCTCCTCTACTCCCAAACATATTCTCCAAATTGCTAAAAGAACAAGTTTTGTGTATGTTGTTTCTATTGTCCAGGACCTGCAGTTATTTTTGGTAAATAAGCCAGTTCCTTCTACAACAAGGACCATATTTCCCTGCATGGTCCATGCTGAGTCTTGACCCTAATTACTGGTGAAGAGGAAATTGAGATAGGCAAGGACAGATTGTGAGGAGAGTAAGCATCATCATATGAGGCATGCAACTCAGGTGAAGCCTCTTTATTTTCTCCAGCTAAAGAGAGTTTTCTTCCAGCTGTTTTTTTTTTTAAGGTTCTCAAGATCATTAGCCCATATCCTCCCTCCTTCAAGTCTCAGTTTCCCACTTCTTCCATATGTGAGAAACAATGTTAGCATGGAAGACCTGCTAGTCTTTTCATTCATTCTCTCTTGCAACTTGGTTATACTTATGCTAAAATGCTGTGCCTGAATTTCTTCCTAGTAGATGATGTATTTAAATGCAGCTATGTAGGACACCTGGCTTTCACGACATTACCTGAGTTGATAATTATGATCTGAGCCTTTCATTTTTCTTCAAAACCGCTAAGCCATCTCCACAATCTTTATAATTACCTTTTGCCATTATATCTTTCCAGTGCTAGAGGTACTTCAGAAGCCAGTGCTCGCCATTTCACCTGCATCTCATCTCATTTGCTAAGGATGAGAGTTGTGGTAATTACGATGCTATATCATGACATAGGTTCTTGCCATCCCACTTATCATCAGCAATGGGGTGCTTGTTGCCATCTGACTAGTAACTAATCTAATTTCAGGATCCCATCTGGAGTGTCTGCTTTCAAGGATTACTTTTGAATTATACTAAATTGGGTTCATACAAAGTGGAACCTCAGAAAAGGCCTTAAGCACAGGTGGTTCATTTGGAAAATGATGCCAAGAAGCACAAATGAGGGATCTTGGAAATATCAAGGAACGGGTAACACTAATAATGAATGTGCAGAAGAATGAATTACTGTTCTGGGATCCTGTCTACCCAACTGGGATGTTCTGAGAAATGTGTTTTGGGGGTTTGTGGCATTGATTTACCTACTGCCACCTCTGAGAGTTGTTCTTGAAAGAATTAATTCCACACAATTCTGGGTTATCCATAAAAGGGTCAACAAAGACCCTACTGTTGGGGAAGAAAGCCCTCAGACCCAGAAGAAGAAAGACATGTACTTCTGGTGCAAACCTGTAAATATGCAAGAAACTGTGGATCACAGCAACAAAGCAACTCAGACAAAGACTGAGAATGTAGAAATAATTGAAGATTATCTACAACTATCAACTTATGTCCAAATTTGTTTCTTTATAATTCTCATCTCTTTAACACCTCCATCCTTGGCAATGTTATAATTTTATCTATAAATATGTAGAAACATATCTTTAAAAGGGAGCAATTATTTAAAAATACAACCATGAAAATATCACTATACCTGAAAAAGGAGTAATTGTTCCATAATATCATTCATTTATATTAAATATGTCAATTGTTACATTTTTTAGTTTGAATAAAAATCTAAAGATGCTTTACATATTTAAGTAAAATTTAAGTCTTCCCATCTATAGTCTCTCTCCTTCTCTTCCTCTCTCCTTCATTAAAAAATAGTTATGATCATGTTTCTGCATTTAGCTGTCTTTATCTCCATTATGCTAACATGTTTCTCTCTGACTTGTATTTTCTGCAGAGTACCAGTTAGATCTAAAGTCTTGCTGCTATGTTAACAGATTACCTAGATTCATGTTTTCTTTCCAAGTGTTTGAAAAAAAATGTTGATTTTATAATTCTATTACTATTTATGCACTGGAATACTTCCATAAAGAAATATATTCCCCCATCAACTGTAAAATTACTCTAAATGAAGTATAAGGTTCACATAGGAAATCAAGTTCAAATGTGGTTTCTTTCCCTTTATCATTTCAACAATACTGAATTGTTTCTTAGCAGTAGAAGGTCACTGATATTTTTCAATATCACTATAATTATGAACTTATAAATTTGTTATATTTTAAATTATAAGTTATATTTATATTTATAACTTATAAATTTAAGTTATAATTTTAAATTATAAATTTGAAAAGCTATCATTCAAGTCACTGCATTTTATTGTTTCCACAGATGCACTAGCTCTCCTGACTTTAGCCAGTGGAGCCTCTTAAGCATTAGTTTCGATGTCCTTATAAAGTGACCCTGATAGTGTTCTTGCTTCCTCATAAGAAAATATACTTTAGGCCTCTCATTTTGGTATGATAGAGTTAGGATTAGCTATTTTTCTAGGGAGCGCTTTTTTTTTTAGTAAAAATTGTAATTTAGATTCCATAATTTGGGTGCTAGGGGCACTTGTTATTGATTTGACAATTGATCCTTTTCAGTGAACACAGATCTTTAAAAAGCTATATATATATTTTTTGAAAAACAAAACACTTCTTGAGTTCAATTTGGGGAATAAAAAACTATATTTTTGTTTGTATATACATATATTAGTGTTATTTTCTTTCTTCAAAATTTTGATCTCTGATGATATTAGCTCGTTAATTTTTTTCCCGTGTGTGAGTGAACATAAATGCAGTAGATTCAGGATACTCATACAACTTACAGGTATATATTTATGAAGGAACACCAGTTAAGCTTCTTTCTTTTTCATTTTTTAAATTCTTATGAGGCTTTCATACTTTTAGCACTGGAAGTCCCAAATCCTGGCTTTAAAACCAAAATTCTTTTTTTCCTGTAACTTCATGAATCCTGGGAAGACTGGGACAGTTGGCTACATTAGTTTATTGTAATGTACATCCTGATAGATATTTTCAGTCAAATTTATTAGAAATGATTGTTCCACGTTTGCTTAAGCCATCCGCTCTATAAACAGACATGCATGTTTTATCTGCTTTAAGTTTTCAAGGATTGTAATAAAATTGCAATTTAATTGTTTCATTCTCACTTGGACACAATCCAACTAGGCTTTCATTTTCCATCATGCCATTAAAGCTGCCTCTATCAGTTACCTCTAAATTATGATATTGAATTCTTAGTTTTCGATTTGTCAATGGTATTTGAAACAGATGATTATTTTCTACTAATTGAAAAGCTTTATTTTGCACAAAATTGATTTATAGACATCATTTTCTCTTCATTTTACTCTACTACTACATTGTCCATTCTCAATTTTTTCTCATTTCCTCAATCTCTAAAGTTGAAAACACCAAAATTCAATCATTGGATTTTTTCCAATTTCTGTCTGTGTTAACTGTCTCGTTAATGTCATTCAGCTAATGGCTTTTATATATGTTTTACTGATTACTGCAAAATATATATTGCTAGCTTGGACCACTGCCCTAATCATCAGTTTGTATATTAAACTTCCTGTTTTCAAATCTCTATTTAGATATCTAGTAAATTACTCAGACTTAATATGTACAAAACCAGCTGCTGATTTCTGAACTGCTCCATCTTGTCTTTCCACATTTCTTCTCATCTCAGTGAGTTTAACACCATTCTTTAAATTGGCGAGGTCAAAATCCTTGGAGTCACACTTGACTCATGTCTTTTTTTAAAAGATGTTATGGTGATAAAATTCACATACCATCATATCAACCCATTTAACTGTAGTATATAATTCAAATCTTTTAGTATATGTGCAACCATCACCACAGTCACTTTTAGAGCTTTTTCATCACTTCACAAGGAAACCCTACAATTATTATCCTCTCCCTTCTGAGTCCCCCAGACCTAGGTAGCTAATAATCTACTTGCTGTCTATAGACTTGCTAATTCTAGATGTTTCTTTTATACAATTGTTCCATGGTATCTGCAGGGGAGTAGTTCCAGGTCTCCCACAAATACCAAAATCCACAGATACTCAAATTCTTTATATAACATGAAGTAGTATTTGTATATAACCTACACACATCCTCCCACATACTGTAAATCATCCTCAGATTACTTAATATATCCTTTAAATCATCCTCAGATACTTAATATAATGTAAATGCTATGTAAATCATTCTTACACTGTATTTTTATCTGTATTATTTTTAAGAATTGTTTTAATATTTTTATTTTTAAAAATATATTTTTGGTCCATGGATGATTTAATCCACAAATGTGAAACCCACAGATACAGAGGGCTGACTATAATAGGAGGTCTTTGGTAATTGGCTTCTTTCACTTAACGTAATGTTTTTAAGGTTGATCCACGTTGTAGCATGCATCAGCACTCTGTTCCTTTTGATGGTTGAATGATATTCTGTTGTATAGATATACACTTTCATTTATTTGTTCATCAAATGGTGGACATTTGTGTTTTTCCCCTTGCCCTTTTACAGTTATGAATAACACTGCTATAAACATTCATGTACAAGTTTCTGTGTAGACCTTTATTTTCATTTCTCTTGGATATATACCAAAGAGTGGAATTTCTGGGTCATGTGATAACTCTCTGTTTTACCTTTTGAGAAACTTTCAAACTGTTTTCCAAAGTGGCTGAACAGTTTAAAATTCCTACCAGCAGTATTTGAGAGTTCTGATTTATCCACTTATTTTCCAATACTTGTTACTATCTAACTTTTTGGTTTTAGAAATATTTAGTGGATGTGAAGTGGTATCTCACTGTGGTTTTACTTTACATTTTCCTGGAAGATGACTAAATTACCTGATAGTTGACTAGAAATGTGAAACATCTTTTTATATGCTTATTGGTCATTTTTATATGGTTTTGGAAAAATGTCTATACATATTTTTTGCTCAATTTAATTAGGTTTTCATTTTATTATGAGTTGTAACTTCATTTTATTATGAGTTATTTGCATACTTTAGATTCAAGTCACTGTTCAGATAAGTGATTTTCCAATATATTCTCCCATTTTGTGGTTTGCTTTCTCATGTATTGATAGTGTCCTTGGAAGCACAGAAGATTTTATTTTTTTATGAAGTCTAGTTTATCTACATTTTCTTTTGTTGCTTTTGCTTTTGGTGTTATACGTAAAAATTCATTGTTAAATCTGAGGTCATGCAGATTTACTCCTAAGTTTTTTTCTAAGAAATTATACATGTTTAGCTATGAAATTTTGGTCTTTTGTGTTCATTTTTGTATCTTCTGTGAAGTAAGGGTCCAATTTTTGTAAAGATTATTCTTTCTCCCATTGAATGGTCTTGGGACCCTTGTCACAAATCAGTTGACTATAGACTCATGAGTTAATTTCTGTGCCCTTAATTATATGCTACTGATCTATATGTCTACCCATATGCCAGTTCCTACTGATCTGATTACTTGGCTTTGTAGGAAGTTTTGAAACTGGGAAATGTGAGCTCTCCTATTTTCCTTTACTTTGTAAAGATGTTTTGGCTATCCTGAGTTCATTGTAAACCATAGAATTGACTTGTTAATTTCTGCAGAGAACCCGGTGGAAATACTGATAAGGTTTGCACTGAATCTGCAGATCAATCTAGACAGTATTTCTACCTTAACAATATTAAATCTTCTCATGGAGAAATATGAGCTCCTTTTCCATTTATTTAGATCTTTTCTAATTTTCTTCAATAATGTTTTCTCATTTTCAGAATATACATTTTGCATTTCTCTAGTTAAATTTACTCCTAAGTATTTCATTCTTTTTGTTGTTGTTCTAAATTGTTTTCTTAATTTTACTTTTAACTTTTTCATACAAGTGTAGGGAAATACAATTGAATTTTGCATATCAATCTTACATCCTGCAAATTTGCTGAACTCATTCATTAATTATAAAAATTTTATTGTATTCCTTAGGATTTTCTATAAAAAAGAACATGCCATCCGCAAGTATAGTTTTACTTTCCAAATATATGCTTTCTTTTTCTCTTTTTAAAATGTTTACTTCTGTAATTTTTGCCTAATTATGCTGGCTAGAACATTCACCATAATGTTGCATAGAAACAAAGACAGCAGACATCCTTTTGTTGTTCCTGATCTTAAGGGGAAAGTTCAATATTTTATCATTAAGTATAATGTCAGTTGTGGGTTTTTTTAGATACCTTTTATCTGATTGAGGAAGCTCCCTGCTGTTCTCAGTTTGTTGAGTGCTTTTATCATGAAAAAGCATAGAACTTTGTCAAATGCTTTTTTTGTGTGTCTAATGAGATAATTGTGCTTTTTAAAAAAACATCCTATTGATACATTACTTAGATTAAATGATTTTGAGATGTTCTATCCATTTGACCAAGTTGTATAGTTATTTTTGTATGTTTTTGGATTTGCTTTGCTAGTAGTTTGTTGAGAATTTTTGCATCTATATTGGTCAGTAATTTTCTTTCCTTGTGATACTTTATTTGGTTTTGGTATTATGGTAATAATGGCTCATATAATGAGATAGAATGTCATGCTTCTCTTCTGTATTTTGGAAAAGTTTATGAAATATTTGTTAATTTTTAAATGTTGTTAGAATTCTCCAGGGAAGCCACCTGGACCAAAACTTTCCCCTGTGTGCAGGTTTTTTTTTTTTTTTTTAAACAATTAAATTTTTGTTGCTATAGATTTATTCAGATTGTCTATTTCTTTTTGAGTTTCAGTAGCTTATATTTCTTCTAATAAATTGTCCATTTTACCTAAGTTATCTAATGTACTGGTATACCACTGTTTGTAATACTCCTAAGTAATCCTTTTCACTTTTATAAGGTCAGTATGTTTTCATTTCTAATTCTAGTAGTGGAGTATTCACTTGTTTTTCATTTGTTAATCTAGTTAAATGTTCATAAATTTCGTTGATGTTTTCTCAATTGTTTTTCACTATTGTATTTATATTGTCAAGTTCAGTAATATCCACTCTAAGCTTTAACTCTTCCTTCCTTCTGTTTGCTTTAGGCTTAATATTTTTCCCCCAATGTCTTTTGGTGGAAGCTTAGATTGTGGATTTTAGATTTTTCTTCTTTTTAATACATATGGTTTAAATAAAAAAAATTGTTATTTTTTCATCCTTTTACTTTCATTTAAATTGTATATTTGAATCTAAAATGTGTCTCCTTTAGACAGCATAGAGTACATACTATTTTTAATCCATTCCTGCTATCTCTTCCTTTGATCCAATTTTTAAAAATTCACTAATATTTGATGTTATTATTGATATAGTTGGATTTATGTCTGCCATTTTTATTTTTGTTTTCTATGTCTCATGCCTTTTTGTCACTTGATGCTTCTTTTCCTCATCTCCTTTTTAATGCATCAAGTAGAGACTAATGTATCATTTTAATTTTTGTAGTAATTTTTGCTATATATTTTTGAATGGTTACTTTAGAACATATTATATGTGTTTTAATTTTTCAGAATAAGCCTCATATTTATATTAACTTAATTTTGGTACATTCAGGATAGATCCTTCATCCGATGAATGTAGGCTGAGAAGAAAGAAGGAGCCTCCACCTCTTAGCCTCAGCAACAGGCTATGGCCATGATGTGAAAGACTGACATCCTGCCCCTTCCAAGACAGTAACACTTCCACTGGTTTCTGGTGGCCTGTACAGACCTGTTTTTGGCCGTACCAGTCTGGAGTGTTATTTTTGTCTTAAAAAATTGGGAGAACATTCTTCCAACCACAATGATTTGGGAGGAAAGACAGGGTCACATATCCTGGTTCAAATACCAAAGACTCACTATTCTTATTGGGTTTTAGTATATTTTCTTGAATATATGTTTCTTGATTTTATGTATGCCCTTAGAACAATTTTCAAAGACTTTAGATGCATTTTTATTTTGTTTCATTTAAAAAATATAATTCTCACCCGTTTCACAGGATAGTAGGTCTGTGGAGCCCCTCATGCCATTATGTCTCAAGTAGAACTTTTGATGTTTTTACCTCATATTCCATATTCAATATGTGAGCTAATCTTTGTTTGTCTACTTAAAATTAATAATAATTTAGATAACATGTTTAATCTCTATTGCAGCCACCTTGGTCCAATTCACTGTCATTTTTTGGGGCTGAATTTGTGAAGAACTTTCTAACTGATCTCTCTTTCTTATGGACTTTACTTTCTATTTTTCATTTTCAGAACAGAAAATAGAGTGGTGTTTTTCAAGCATAAATCAGAATACAGCTATCTTTCATTCAGAACTCACCAATGCCTTCTCAACTCATGCTGAGAGAAAAATTACTTCTATTTAACGTATCTGTAGACCCTCTGTTACGATACCATATGCCTCACAGACCATATTTCTACACTTCCTATCAATTACTGTTCATTTATACTGGTCTTCTTGCTGTTTTTCATACACACTTGGCATGTGCCCATCTCAGCAGCCTCATAATGGACTGTTTCAACTGCTTAGAATGGACTTTCCACAGATATCTGTGTGGTCCAGTCTCTTCCTATTCTTAAGTCTTTGCACAAATTTACTTTCTCCACAAAACCCACCCTGATTATTCCATTTCAAATTAAAATCCTCTCCCTGAAATTCCCTATTCTCCTTCTTTGTTTCATTTTTATTCATAGTACTTATCATCTTCTAATAAGTGACAGTACATATATTATTTAGTGTATTATATGGTCACCCTATGACAATGAAAACTTTATAGAATAAGAAATTTATGGTTTTTTCATCACTATGACATAGCCAAAGCCTAGGAAACTTATTTAATGATGTTAAGCACTCAATAAATCCTTATTGAACAAATGGATTATCTATGGTCCCCAACAGTAGATCAATTTCATTAAAGCAGATACTGTGTCCTATGCCCAGAGTTATGCCTTAAAGCTTGAACAATCTATGTCTTCAAAAAACTATTTTTTGAGTCAATATTAAAAAAGTATTTTAAAAACTTGGCTCATATTTACTATATATTATTGTATTATTTTCCTCATATATTTTTTGCAAATATTTTATTATAGATGTTTTGATTTTTTATGCTCTTAATTAGTGCTTTAAGATATAACTTAAGAAAATTTGCATGTATCTAGGTAAACGGACCACCCAATTCAGCCTCTGAGGACTTCCCAGAGGACCGAAGTTCCAGATCATTTTAAATAGATGCCTAGACCAGTTGCTAAAAATTCCTGTTTTACCACCTCACCATATTGTTCAATGGTTGTATCACTAGGGATGGTTCTTTTCTGTACTGTCCTCAGTGGGGCTGCATACACTCATGCTCTGTAGTACAGCCACTGTGGCCCTGTGTGGATGTAGTCCTTTAAAGGAGATCCTGATTGTAGGAGATGGACTATTATTTTTTCCCAAATAGAAAATGGAATTGCATACATTGTTGCTTGACTTGACTCTCAAAGTAAAGTAACATGACTAAACACTGCAAATTTCAAACCCTTTTGTTTCCACCAAGCAAATTGTCTTTTGTTAAAGATGGTCCTTCAATTCGAGCAAATCCAGATTATTCTGTAGTTCAAATTATTCTATACATGCAAGTTGTATGTCTGAGGTTATGAATTCTTTCATTCCTTTTTGTTAGCACAGGTAAAAGAAAGGATCAAACAGAATTTTATGCTTAAGAGTTGTTCATTTTAAGACCAAATTCCATTTCCATTTTATAATAGAGACCCATAACAGAATGATGGAAACCTAGTCATAAGTGTGGTAGAAAAGAAAATCTGTACATTAAAAGAAAGATGCCAGAACTTTTTCCTCAGAGTTCCATGAATAAATATCAAATCCTCTTTATTGTTGGTTGGGGGAAAATAAAAAAACAACCTGAAGTTGAGTGATTTGGGTGTTGCAAGGAGTCGACACTGATAGCTGCCAAACTTTCTATTTATTTTCTGTCAAACAAAATGTTTAATTTTGATGCCACATGTTTCTGGGAGATACAAATGTTTCTTTCATAAATATGTGACTGGTATAATTATTTTATCTTTCCTCTAACACAGCATTCTAGCAATTTTTGACTCTAAGGGTTAGAAGTAACAGAGATTTAGCACTTTTTATACTTTGCTTTTTATACAGACCATGTACTTGCCAAGTCAACTGTGTTAGTAGAGGTGATTTCTTGCTTAAGCTGTTCTTATGGATAGAATTTCACTGTGACAATATGTAAGCAATGCTTTGAGTATGCCGAGGGAATTCAATAATCAGATGATGATTCCCTACCTAATAGTAGAAATGTAAAAATTTCACAAACTTTTCTGTCAAAGGACATGCTGCCTAAAAGCAGCAAAGTGGCCTTAAATGTCTTATACATTAACAATTGTTTACCCCATTTATGTAACTCATAGTCATGATTATTGAGAAATATGCACACCAGAAAAGGAAATAAATTATTTCAGATAAAAAATATTTTTTAAGGACAGAAAAACAGTATTTTGAAAGCCTGGCAAAGTTTTTGAGGGATCATTGATGCTGTATGTACAGGTGAGATATTAAGCATGTGTTTTTATAATTCAAGTGACATGTTACTCCTACCCCTGGCCCTGATAGTCGTAGCAAAAGAAGTCTATTTTAGTTATCTAGGTGGGTCAATCTTTGGTTCAAAGTGTATGTGTAGACCTAGCCTTGGCCAGCCATGTTTACTACTCCCTTTGCTTTGCATGCCCAGGAATTTGATATGTGATATTGCCATTTGCCCTGGAGAGTTTTTTAGTCTGTTTCCAGGCCCTAGGGAGATAAATAATTTCCTCACAAACCAGGCCATGAATAAGTTGAGCACTTCATATTTAATATTGCTAAGATGCATGGTTCCACAAACCAAACATGTTATTTTCAAATGTCTCACTAAACTGAAAGTACTATAATAATAATCTGTTTCATCTAATGTTTATAATTCTAAAGAAAAAGGTTTATGGCTTTACTTCATCTTTGTAGAATACATGTTTAATGGACAAATTTCTCTTTAAATCAACATTTTTACACAAAAGGATTGGGTTGTTGAAAAGAATGAGACTTAACTCTCTACACGTACTCCATCTATAGTACACCAAAGAAATTTTATTGCCGGGGAAGAAAACTAAGTATAAAGTATGTTAGGAAACAGTCATCAAAACTAACTGCTATAATAGAGAAGTATATTCTTATTTTATAAACAGTGTATTGGGTTGCTCTGGTAGCAATAAACATTGTTAAATGGGAAAAAACTGTGAAATGTTTTGACTATTATGCTTAGCATATGGCCCAAAAGACACACTTTTTCTGCTACTTTTCCCCATAGAGCAAATGGTCCATTATGAAGGAATGGTGCCTCAGTTTAAAACCAAGCCAGATTTTAGGACTCAAATATTTCTTTGGCTCTGGTTTAGTGTCCATGATTACTAGGTTAGTTTTTCTGTTTTGCCAAAGCCTAAGAATCTGGGAGAGAAAAGCAACGAGAGTTAATATTTAAGCATTTTTTTTCTTTTTAATTCATCTGTATTTCTTACAATCTTTTAAAGCAGAATGTGACTTGGGTACTACGTTTCCGTTCACCAGCCTCACTGTGAGTTATATTTTGAATTTAGTAGACCAAATCTTTTGTCAGTAAAGTGTTCTTGGATTTACGTTGATGTTTAGGAGAAAAATATTCATTCCAGGTACTAGGATATTTAAATTTTTACGTTTAAATAAAAGCTACTCATTAATGTTATTTTTTCCTACTTAAAGCAGTTCAGAATTTGAAAGCATTAGGGAGAGTATATAATGTAATTTTATATAGAAGATATATATGAGTTTAGCATATTTTAATCCACTGTAACAAAAACAATGGTATCTTTTCCCTTTATATTAATCTCCCCTTATCTATGGTTTTGTTTTCCATGGTTTTAGTTAGTTGTGGTCAATGGTGGTTCAAAAATATTAAAAGAAAAATTTCAGAAATAAACAAACCTGAAGGTTTAAATTGTGTGCCATTCTGAGACCCTCAGAAATTTCTTGCCTTCCCACTCCATCCTGTCCTGGAAGTGAATCATGCCTTTGTCCAGTATATTCATCCTGTGCGTATATGCTACCTGTCTGTTTTTCACTTAGCTGTCTTGACTGTTGCAGTTTCATAGTGCTTGTGTTCGAATAACCCTTACTTTACTTAATAATGGCCCCAAAGTGAAAGAATAGTGATTCTGACATTTTGGAAGGAAACACTTTAGAATGCTTCTTTTAAGTGAAGATGAAAGTTTTTGACTTAATAAGAAAATAAAAGAAATGGTGACTTTGCTAGATTTATGGTGAATGAATGAAACTTCTCTCCATGAAATTGTGAAAAAAGAGAAAATTATGCACAGTATCTGTGCAGTTTAGTATAATTCCTTGTTCTAGGCATCTGCTAGGGCTCTTAGAATGTATCCCTTGTGGATATGGGAGAAATTCTATATATCTCAATAGAAAATATTTTCTTGTTTTATATTTTAAAATGTTTTTTCATAAATTATATTCATTATTCAAATGTATTTCATCATGATTTAAAATTTCTGTATATCTCATGCACTAATATGCTAAGGAAGTATGCTGATCATGCATTACTGTTTATGCTTTCTGGTGGGTAGATGGGCACACAGGATATATGCTCTGATCTCACTTCACAGTGTTCAATACATCGTAATGACACTGCTTTGGAAGATATACTAAATAAATATATTTTTCAAATACTTAAGTCCTAAGTAAGGAAAATCATTTATTTTAGGTGTGAAACAAAATATCTAAAAAATAAGGCATATATGATGGAATATAAAGCTACAATTATTGCATGTTTAAGTCACTTCAGACATTGACTATACTCCAAGCTTCAGCTGTGATACAATTGCTAGATATTATAATGTTCAAATGGAAAATTTTTTGAGGGTATGATTGAGATGTATTAGGGTAGCTAAGATAATGAGTTTTATAATCATGATATCGTTATACAATTAAGGGACAGCATAGAAATATTTTTGGCTTTTACTATTAAAAGTTGAAAGACAATACAGTTGGCTTTCCATATCTATGGGTTTCACATGTATGAATTCAACCAACCAGGGGTCAAAAATATTCAAAAATGAATGGATGATTTTATTTGTACTGAATATATACAAACTTTTATCTTTTTCTCTAAACAATACAGTATAACAATTATTTGGATAGCATTTGCATTACATTTTGTATTATAAGTAATCTAGAAAGTATTCAAATTACACAGGAAGATGTGTTTAGATCATATGTAAATACTACATTATTGTATACATGGGACTTGAGCATCTGCAAATTTTGGTATCGGTGGAGGGGAGGGGTTCTGAAACAAATCCCCCACTTCCCCATAAATAATGAAGAATGACTAATTTTTACAAATGCACTTGTTCTTGAGTAGTAATTCTCAATCTCATTTACACTTGTACATGTGCATGTATCTGTGCAATAGGCTTTTTTTTTTTTTCCTATTGGCTCATCAGCTACATGAAAGGTGAAGTTGTACTGTCATCCTTTTTTTCCTTTCTCCAGCTGTGTTTATTTAGTGGATCTTTGATAACATATTTTTTCCTGATTTATTTATTATTTTTATTGAGGTTAGATGTGAAGCTAGGGTGGAATTAACTTTCATGGGCAGGGATTTACTTCACATGATTTTGATCTACTGCTGGCAACAAAAGAGGGGGCGTACCAAGATTTCTTTTTCTTTAGATATGGGGCCATAAGTAGAAGGAGGGTTTATTTCACTTTATTTTTAATTTTTTTTAAATAATAGCAACTTTTATTTTAAATTCAGTGGGTACTTGTACAGGTTTGTTCCATGGATATATTGCATGATGATGAGGTCTGAGGTACAAATGATCCTGTCAGTCAGGTAGTGTGTATAATACCCAACAGTTGGTTTTTCAACAAGTGACCCTCTCTCTCTTCCCCCTTTATCAGTTTCCAGTTTCTATCATTGCCATTATCATGTCCATGACTACCCAATGTTTAGCTCTCACTGAAAACTGAAAACATGTAGTACTTGGTTTTATCTTCCTGAGTTAATTTGCTCAGGATTATGGCTTCCAGTTACAACCATATTGCTGCAAAGGACATGATTTCCTTTTTTTTTTTTTTTTTAATGACTGCATAGTAATTCCATGGTGCATTTATACCACATTTTCTTTAACTAACCCACCACTGATAGGCACCTAGGTTGATTCCATGCCTTTGCTATTGTGAATAGTGCTGCAATGAATATAGAGTGCACGTGTCATTTTGGTAGAACTGTTTGTTTATATTTGATACACACCAGTAATGAGATTTCTGGGTTGAATGTTAGTTCTGTTTTAAATTACTTGAGAAATCAACAAATTGCTTTCCACAGTGGCTGAACTAATTTACATTTGTACCGATATTATATAAATGTTTCATTTTTTTTTCTTTGGCCTCACCAGCATCTGTTATTTTTTGACTTTACAATAATGTCATTCTAACTGGTGTGAGATGGTATCTCACTGTGGCTTTGATTTGCATTTCTGTGATGACGAACATTTTTTAACATGACTGTTGTCTACTTGTATGTCTTCATTTGAGAAATGTCTGTTTATGTCTTTTGCCCACTTTTTAATGCGTTCGTTTCTTTGCTTGTTGAATTGCTTAAGTTCCTTACAGACTGTGGATATTAGATCTTTGTTGGGTACAAAGTTTGTGAACATTTTCTCCCATTCTTTAGGTTGTTTGTTTGCTGTTGATAGTTTCTTTTGCTCAAAAAATGTTAACACTATTGCCTACCGGTAGAGAGAAGAAAGAGACACTATTTTCTCTCAGTGTCTGCCTAAGACAGAAATGCATATTGAGAAACTTAAGATTTAGGCATATGTTTACTAAATATTTCAGATCCCAAATCCAAGTCATACAGAGTCAGGGAATGCTGCAACATCACTTAATGATGGCATGAAAGGATAGGCCCCCACTATTCACACATTCAGCTTATGACTGTACTTTATGATCACCCTTGTTCTTGTTCCTTCCTTCTCACTGTCTTCCATCCTTTCAGATCTTGCTCCCTCCTAGAGCTCCCTGCCCCATTTTCTTGGTTGGCTGTTCCTACATCCCCAAAGTAGCCAGTCTCTAATCTCCTTTTGAGTCTTGTGAACTTTATCACCTTTCACAGAATTATTAGTTAGAGCTTCCCACCCACCCCTTTTCTTAATATCTGTTTCTGGATAAAGAGGAGAAGCCTTCAAGTAAAAAAAAAACGACTTTACAATTATTCCCAGTTCTGTTTTTTTACAGGTTGTTACTTTTTTTGCTGTTGTTGTCACAGAAGTGTATTTACAAATGTATACATAGTTCTTCTCACCAGTGTTAATTTTTTTACTTAAAGCTCTAATGTTTACTTGTTTACACAAATCATACCACCCATGATAATATAACTGTTCTTCAAATATATATTTAATATATAATCATTCATATATAATATATAATCATTCATATATATAATATAATCATTCAGATATATATAATATATAATCATTCAGATATATATATATCTGAAGAACACAGTTATATTAGCATGGATGATATGATTTGTGTATGTATATCTCTGTGTATTCATATGATTTGTGTGTATATATATAGTGTGTATATATATAGTCTATATATGTATCTGTATACATATATATGTATATATATACACACACACATATATATAGACGTGTGTGTGTGTGTGTATATATATGTCTTTCCCAACTTAGATAAGTTTTCAAAACCTTCTTTCATTAGTTTTATTGAAGGCCAGTTGCTCTTTCCCAATTCTTAGATTTCTATCCCTGGATTCAATATGAATGGAATACAGTAGAATATTCTTATCAATGCAGATAAAACAGATGGGACACTATCATATCTAAAACATCATGTTTGTACCGGAAAAGTCCTTCAATGTACTTGCCATATACACTGGAATTTTCTGAGAAGTCTAAGTTTTTGCTGTATCTAGATCCTCTTTCTGAGATGTTCCATATTGATTAGACCTGGAATAAGCACTTCACCTAACAGCAGCCATTTGCAAGACACCTGACATATCTCTCTTGGGAAGCTTGAAACCAAGAAAAATGAAGATAATAAATAGAAGTGATGTGTAATCAGAGACATTAAAAGAAGAGAGAAAGAAGACCATCAGCAAAAGCATGATGCAGTGGAAATTATAGCTAAAACTATATGGCAGACAGAAGGTAAAACTCTCTAGTTATAAAGTAGAAAAAACAAGTTAAGAACCATAGAGAAGACTGCTATTCTGTGGTCAGGCTTCTCAGTCTATGGCTGTCTTCCTAAAATGTGAGTGATCAATTGTATCAGACCCTTAAGCCTGGCTCTCTGACTGCTCAACTTGTTCGCTATATTTCCTTATTTCTCTTTTATTTTGCAATCATTACGTATTAACCAGAGCAAGTTGAGTTGCTTTTTCTCTAAAAGTCAAAATAAATCTTACTAAAACATTATTAAAATGGAGAAGAATTTTATGAGGGTTATTTTTTTATGTTCAAGGAATTGGTCTTTCAAACTAATTTAAATGCAAGAATTGACTGATCATAAAGATAATTTAAATAGTGCTGAAATAGGTTTTATTTGTAATATATTTCCCCCATGTTGTAATGCCATTTAAAAATAAATAATGCAAGTGTCTTAGGAATCTGCTATGAGAAAAATATTATTTTAACATTATATTTTCACAATAAGGCTTATTATGGAATATTATTAACTTTTTAGGTGTATGCAAGGTAGAATCACATTTGTCCTGATCCAGAATAGTTCATACCCCAACATAAATTGACTGCAATTGAAAAAAAAAGTAGAAATAACATTTCAAAATAGAACTTACATATGTGATACCTTGCTTAACTATTTACTTATTTTTAAGTCTTAATCATAGTGTTTGTTGAAACTAAAATGACTTAGCTCCATAATATACTTGTCTAAAAATTTAAAGCATTTCAATTTAAAATTCAATTGTAATTCAAATTTAAAATATTTATTTTTAAATGCTCTTCCCTTAAATTGCATTTATTATTATGCATAAGTTAACTTGGAATGACACATTTTATATTGTAAGTGTATTAAATAAATGGTCAAATAGGTAAGGTGGTTTTTCTATGAAGCTGTTAGTTGGTCTTTCAGTAATTTATTCTGGCATTGGCTGGTAATAATATAATGATTATCATAATCAAATCTGTCTGTTTCTGCAGCTTATTACATGCCGTCCTGTATGTATGATGTCCAAGTGACTTGTATTATCAAGTTGTTAACTATTTCATTGCAGACAATAAAGAATAAGGAAAACAAATAATTTTACCAATTTCATTTTAGGCATAAGGCAAAGAGAATCAAAAACAAAGATGTCGATAGACAGAGCACACACCTTTAGTGCCTTTACCGTTGATTTGGCACAGCACTTGTAGTAAAGGTAAGGTTACTCAGAAAACAAAAATCACTTACAATTCTCAAAAATAAATCACATTTAGATAACTTCATTTTTTTTATATCTTACTGGGATTTATTTCAAGTAAATGTGTATGGTGGAAAAAAATATTTTACATTTTTTCATGTGGCTTCTTTCAACATGATTTATTTGAAAATTTAACTTTTGAAATTGATTTGTGGAGGTTTTCCTTTCACATAAAGTACTTTTCTATATTTTGTTACCTGTGTCTGAGCTGTCTTATATTTATGTCATTTAGGTTGTTATATTTAAAACCATTAACATAATTTGTATTATAATAGTTTTTATAACAATGTTATAAATTGTCAAGATAGGGTCAATTTATTGCTTATCAGTTGAAAAGATGTTCTTTATATTCTTATGGCTTTTTTTTGTTTCTTTGGATTACATTTAGAGTTTTTCATTGATTTTGGAAAAATTGTATTTAACCAATTATCCAGAAACCTTGTGGCCTAGTCAAGTTGACAGCTAAAATTAACCATCACATTGTATTGGTACTGATACACATCTCCTTAAAACATATTTCATCTCCAAAAAAAAGAAAATAACAAGGATACAATTTCACCTAAGAATATAATTATCCTATGCATAACCAAAAATGCAATGAGGCCTTCCTTACTGAGGAGTTAAAAGTCTTTGAGTAATGTTTACTCTTCTCTTTGATAACCCAAAACTTAAATACTGTGATGTAAAACGAACAACACTTAAATATAATTACATAGTCAATACATGATAAGTTAGGAAAGGGAAGAAAAGAAATATATTTGTATACACATATATTTATAATAAAATGAGTAAGTATTCTGTAAATCCATAGATGATAGTTTTTGCAGAAACATTGCTTGCAGGGGTAATAAATCTGTATCCAAAGTGTCTATTCCAATAAGTACAAAAAACTGCCCTTTCCACGATGGAAGCAGTCCAGTGGAATCAACCTGGCACCAGATTCCTGAATGATAATGTGGATTATAAGGTTATGGTGCCATATATAAGAAACTCATGGTGCTGGTCTTTGCTGCTGGCAGGTTGGACACTCAGCGGTACCTGTAGCCAGGTCAACCTTGATGAGTTGAAGTTCATGTTGCTGAGCCCATGCATAATCTCCAGTCTTGCCACCATGGCCACTTTGTTTATAAGCCCACTGGGTGATCACAGGGGTGGCTGGGGAAAGAGGCTGACTGGAATTCACAGAACAGTTATCCAGTTGGTTATTTAAATCCTTCACTACTGAGGTCAAACTTTTGTAAACATTTATATGGAACGCAATTATCTTTCACATGTTTTACTAACTCAGAGAGGTCTATCAACCTACTTTTTTTTTTCTCAAGTTTTCTTGTCACGAATTTTCCAATTACGGCTCTTTAAAGTTCCTGACTATCCAGCCAAAGCATTGACCATGGAATATGAATCAGTATATAATCATTCATCTGAACATTTCTTCTTTCATGCAGAGCGCACCACCAGGTGCACTGTCTGAAGTTCTGCCAACCGGGAGGATTTGCTTTCACCACTGCCTTCAGAGATTTCCCAGAAGGCAGATGTAGTGCTGCAGCTGTCCACCTTTGAGTGGTTACCCCTTATTGAGCAGAACTATCTGTAAAACAGGCCCAAGTCTTCCCTTTCTCTGCCAGTTCATCCTGGGGACCACCCCAGGAGGTCATAGATACAGGCTGGGAGAGAAAAGGCAGTGTAACAGGGCTGGGGAGTATGGGCATTTAAGATACATCTTCATGTAACTTACTTGTGCCTTCAGGGTTTATTCAGGACCCATCACATATGTATAACTTCCATTAGATGATAGAATTTTGCTGTGCACACTCAACTTTATGGTTTGGTGGGTCAGATAACACCCAGTTGATGATGGGCAGCTCAGGTCACATGATCACTCAGTGGTCCATGGTTAAGCATTTAGTTTCTACTAAGGCCCTGTAGCAGGCCAAAAGCTGTTGACTGAAAAGAGAGTAATTATCTGCAGATGACACCAGTGCTTTTCTCCAAAATCTTAAGAGCCTGTGCTGCAAGTCACCCATAGTGGCCTGTGAAAGTCTACAAACAGCATGCCTATCTTCCATTAACACTTCAAACACCATTAGATATGCTAGATCATATGAAATGAGAGGCAGAGCAGCTTGCATAACACTCTAGGCCAGTTGTAAAGTCTTCTCTTGTTCTGGGTCCCACTCAAAAGTAGCAGCTTCTTGGGTAACTCAGAAAATGGGCTGGAGTAACACATCCAAATGAGAAAAGTGTGGCCTCTAAAATCTAAAAAGGCCCAACAGAAACTGTGCTTCTTTTTTGGTTGCAGAAGGGGTCAAATCCAATGACTTATTCTTCACTTTAGAAATGATATCTTGACATATCCTATACCACTGGACCCCTAGAGGTTTAGGTAGAAGGCCCTTGAATTTTAGCTGGATTTATTTCCCACCTACTGACACACAAATGTCTTACCAATAAGTCCATAGTAGTTGCCACTTCACACTCACTAATAAGTTAATTATGTATATCTAGTAATGCACATAATGATCCAATCAGCATAATGTCATCAGCATAATGGACCAGTATGACATCTTGTGAAAGAGAAATGGGATCAATATCCCTGCAAACTAAATTATGATATTTAGTTGACACCTCTGAAATAGGACAGTGAAGGTTTATTGCTGACCTTCCCAGCTGAAAACAAATAGTTTCTGGCCATCTTTAGTAAAAGGTATAAAGAAAGGAGCATTTACCAGATCAGCTGCAGCATACTAGGTACCAGGGGATGTGTTAAGTTACCTAAGCAATGAAACCACATCTGTTACAGCAGGTACAGTTGGAATCACCACGTGGTTAAGCTTATGATAGTTCACTATCATTCTCTAAGATCCACTTGTCTTCTTCTCAGGCCAAATAGGCAAGTTGAATGGTGATGAGATGGGAATCCACACCTCTGCATCTTTCTAGTCCTTCACAGTGGCACTAAGCCCTGCAGTCTCCTCAGGAATGCGGTACAGATTTTGGTTTACTACTTCATAAGTAGGCACAGTTCTAGTGGCTTCCACTTGGCCCTTCCCAACATAATAGCTCTCACTCCACGGATCAGGAAACTGATCTGGGGATATTGCAAGTTTCCAAGTGTATCGTTTCTAATTTGAAATTCTGAAACTCAGGCAATAACCACAGGATGGATTTCAGGACTCATTGGGTTCATCGTGAGACAGACTTGAGCTAAAACACTATTGATATTCTTACCTTCACGAGCCCATACTCTGACTGGTAGACTGCAGTGACATTTGGGTCTCTTGGAATTAGTGTCAGTTCAGAGTCAGTGTCTGGTAGGTCCTGAAAAGTCAACTTGTTTCCTTTTCCCCAATGTACAATTACCCTTGTAAAAGACAGTAAGTCTCTTTGGGGAATTCTAGGAGACAGATTAACAGTATGAATTTTTGGCAGTGTTCTATGGTGCTTCCACAAGGGGACCTGGTCTCCGTTTTATTCAAGGGGTTCTCAGTCTGTAAAATGGCTCACGTTTATATATGAGGGCCTCAAACAAGCCTTTGATTCAAAGGTGTCTTAGTCCATTCTGTACTTCTATAACAGAATTCCACTGGGTAATGTACAATTAACAGAAATTTACTGGCTCACAGTTCTGGAGGCTGGTTAAGTTTAACATCAAGGTGCAAACATCTGGCAAGGGCTTTCTTGCTTTGCTGTAACATGGCAGAAGTCATCAAATGGTGAAAGGGCAAAGAGTGATAGAGTGCAGGAGGGAACAAACTGACTTCTGCAATAAGCCCCTCCCATAACAATGGCACTCCTCCATTCATGAAAGTGGAATCCTCATGACCTAAACACTTTTTAAAGGTGCCACCTCCCAATATTGTCATGACTGGTTATTACATTTCAATATGAGTTCAAAGGGGACAAACGTTCAAACCAAGGGTCATGACTCTAATTTTGTGATTCACTTAGACATTTGTTCATTTGACCTAAAACTTTTCTGCTTTTATCTATTAAGTAAAATTCACTAGGCATCCTATCCATTTCACTCTAGAAACAATACATCAACTAGTCAATCCAGAGTTCTGTGCATATCATATTGGGCCTTCTGAATATTCCTTTGACTCTGCTGTACTTTATAGTAACTACACCCACCGTCCCTCTCGAAGTTGAGTGGCTCCGCTTAACCTCTGGCACCCTGGGATCCAATTACTCCCATTACCTTTAGGTTGCCCAATTCAGTGACTGAAGTTTCAACTCTAAAGTCTGGCTTGCAGAAAAGAGCAATCACAGAGTTCTTCCAAGAGGCTGGGGTTCCTTTCACACATTTATTTTTTTCAGTAGTGGTGAAAGTATGTTTTCTGGGTCCTACCAGTAAAGATGAGTAGGTCTTATATGACAAATTTACTCAAATATTCCCTAAGCCTTTGAATACTTAACACTGAAGCAAAGCAGACTTGGCATTTCTAATTCATTGGCTGTGGGTCACCTTTTGGTCCATGTTTCAGCCAACCAAACAAACTGTTAGAGCCTGCTCTAACTCCTGGAGGTGCAATATCAAATGGAGAATCTCTCCTTGATGAGCCTATATTTTAAAAAATTAGCCCTTTTCAACGTTACGTTTCTTTCACTATTATTTCATTGCCTTAACGTTCATTTTCATATATGTTCCCTCTGTTTATTCCTGTATACATTAGAAAACTGAAGCAGTTGTTTTGGAGTGTGGGAGTGTAGTGTATTTCCTCATGAGTCATGCTTCGTACCTCAGCTTTAGAAGCTTGGTGCGACTTGAGTTCAGCTACAGATCAAGCAATGAGGGGAGGTGGGGTTGGATCCTGATAAGAATCATCACTGTCTTACATAGTAACTGCCTCGGGGGTGGCCATTACAGTTTCCTCAGACAATGCAGTTAGTTACTTCAAATGCCCATGGAAAGGCCCATAGGACTGGCAGCAGGGAAGGCATGTCTGTTGGCAGAGAATATTCAATAGGATTTAGGGACTCAATGTCCCCAACTTCATCCCAAGCAATGCCCTCACTTTCACACCCTGTGAAATGGGATTTCAATTTTTGCTATAATCCACCCAGTTGCAGAATGAGGCTCTGGATTTGACTTTTACCAGTTTCAGCTCTGTAGTTACCTGGGATAAGAGTCTCCTTCGGGAAACACACAGAAGCTTTCAGGTCCCTTGTGTAGCCTACGAACTTGGAATTCTGGTTGCTGAGTTCATCCTTGCCTTTCATCATCTTTTCTAGCAGCATTAGGAGCAACCATCCAACTTCATTACATCTGCTAGTTTTCCAAAAAGGTTTGAAAGTATCATATTCACAGTCACACAACTTCTAGAGTATAATAGGTGATTGATTAAAAGTGTCCAATAGAGATATTTTGCATATGCTGGATCATACCATGGAACTATCAGTCCATCAGTGCTCTTACTACTGGAAATGGACCCATTTATACTGGGGAGGGCAATCATTTTACTCAGTCTACCAGGTTCAAAGGTTAATTTCATTGAGAAATATCCTCACAAACACACCTGGAATGATGTTTAACCAAGTATCTTTCATGGCACCAGGTGAATCAGTCAAACCGACTCAAAAAAAGTAGTCATCATGTTGCTTCTAAGTGAATTTAATTTTTTCCTAAGTTTGTGTCAGCATTTTTTTCTGAAGTTTTCTTATCTGTATATATTTTTATGAAGAATATTTTAGTTTCTTTTTACAGCAAAATATGGATCCTCCTTTTTATTGTTTTCTGCAATTATATACTTGGCAAGTTAAACACCTTGGAAAACATTTACAAAATTAACATTATCTAAATATATCTCTTGCAGCTAACATTTCTGAAATTATTGTGAAACTGTTTTTAAATATTTTCTTTGTCCTTTATATTCTGCAGACTTACTATAACTAGGTTATATTTTTAAACATACTGTCTCATAATCTGTGTATATTTTTATTTTGAAGTTTCACTTTTTTCAACTGTGAAATATTCTTAGCCAGTAATCCTATTATATTATTTGCTCTAATCTTTCCTTCTGAAAATTCTATATATTAATAGTTTCGAGCCTCTTAAGCAAATTTTCATGTATTTCAAATTTTCCATATTTAGTCTCATCCTCTTTGGCTTCTTCTGAATGAATTCTGTAACACTGTCTTCAAAGTCATTTAATTTTTTCTTTGTGTTTGTTCTAGAATATTCTACATCTATGGACTATTTTTAATAGGATAAGTGTATTTTTAATACTTCCAATTGATTCTTTTGGATGTTTTCTGATTTTGATTCAAATATCTCATTTTGTCTTTTGATTTCTTATTGTTTTTACAGATATTTTCCTTCCTCCATTTCTCTGAGTGTGTACATTCTACTTATTTTTAAGCTTTTTGATAATGAGTTGTAATTTACATATTACTGGTGAAATAATGTGATTATTCAGTTGTCTGGCTGTTGTTCTGTAATATTAATTTTTAATGGACTTTTAATTTTAATATCCATGTTCGTTAATGCATTTTACTTTTTTATGTCTATGCCTATCCTTTTTTGTCTGGTAGTTTTGCAGTTATGTCAACTTTTTCCTTCTAGATTCCATTTATGAATAACCAGTTTATACTGGCAGATGAGGTCAGAATTTCTTTCCTTTGGAGATACTGGGGATTTAGAGAACAGTCTCTCAGTTATGTACGCTTAAACTTTTTTACTCTCATCCACCACTAGCAAATGTGCTGCTCTATAAGCCATAGACCTAGGAAAATGCTCAATTTTCTTTAACTTCATTCTCTGAGCAAAGCCCACTTTAAGACCCTCCCTGACACTTTTCTGCTCCATTCTCCACTATACAAGTAGGTTATTTTGGATTCACAGCTGCTGTCCATTGCTGCCTGTTTCAAAACAGAAGCCCAACCAGCCAAGGCTTCAGACTATTATCTATCACTGTGGCCCCAGACTCCCATTAATTAATTTTTATTTTAATGTATTTTCTTTCAATGCCACCTTTAAGAAACATTTATGGAAATCATAGAACTGTATTTCTCGAAATCCCCAAATACTTAAAAATACTTTTACATCACAGTTCTTTAAGTCCAGATTTTTTCCCCCATTTTAATTATTCTCACCACATTTGTTCTCAATTGCTAACTCTTGTGACTTTAACTACTGCCATTTTAACATTGCTTGTATTTCAAATGCAGGAACAATATGTATCATAAATGAAGAAAGTCAGAAGTAAAATAGTGACATGGAGACTGAGAAAACAGAAATAACATATAATGAAAATTTGTGGCTTCTGCCAGTGTTAGCCAGTGATACAAAACTGCTGCTTCTGGGACTTTGATATTTGATAGAAAATGAGAAAAAACACATAAGTCAGTGTTGAAATAGCTTAAGCATTTTAAAGAAGTAGGCAGACACACTTCACCAAGTTTACTTTTCATTGATGACATTGATCACATTTTATATGAATGCATATATTTGGTTAATGCCAGTGAAGTCTAAATTAACTAGAGGTCAAATTACACTCTTAAATGCCTTTTATAATTTGTAAGTAAGCATTACTTGATTTTCTAGTTAACAAAAATAATCATTGACATGAATAGAGTCTGATTAAGAGTTTGGTTAGAAGGTTTCAAAAATTTTAACAGAGCAAGTTAATTTCAAGGAAATCTCACAGGAAAGTGCTAAATTAAACAACAACGATGACACAGGTACAAGTTGACCAGCTATGCCTAAAGCCTGGATTAAGTAGGTGACTCAGTGGAAATTTTCTCCTTTCATTTGTTCCCTCTTATCAGTCAGCAGTTAAAAATAAAAATAAAAAATAAAAGCATTAATTTGAAGGTAGAAGTCACAATGAATGTGGAGATAACAAAAGTACTTTCAGTCTGAACTTGAATTATTCTGAAGAAATGACTACTCTTTTTGACTGGAAAGGGGAAATTGCCTGTGGATTGCAGACTTTATATCTGTAAAGCTCTTCCAGTGCCTTCCTCAAAAATTTATTTTTCACTTATTGAAGGCCCAATCTTTCCTATAAATAAAAGGGAATGTTTAAATTTGAATTGTATAGAATGCACTTCTATTTACTCATTGATATATTAATTTATTAAATTGCTTCGTATTTTCCTGCAGTTATTTTTAAAAACATTTTAAGTGTATTATAGAATGGTTATTTTCATTTTCATGGTTTTAATAAGTGGTAAATAGACAGAAATGTTCCCCTTTCTCTGCTTATTTGTGGGGTGAGAGTAAAAGCAGGACAACTCTGACCAGGTGCCCTATTAAATGAAAGTCATCTGACAGATGGCTCAAGTGCAGTAAGAGACAGAGTCCGCATAGTTTGGCAATTCTAAAGTCTGGGTGGAAGAAAAGCAGCATTATAGAACAGTTGATCCTGAAACAGAGATTGCTCTTTTCAATGTTTTATTCCTTTTGCAATGTCTGAAAACCTTGACTGACAGGAGTGGACTGTAGGCAGCATGAGCTCAAAGGTGTACATGAAAGTCTTGCCATTGATTAATGTTTACAATCAGGATTGGCTTACACTACTGTCCAGTTGGTGTTATTATTGCAGTCTATTAATTCTGACTTACCTTTCTAAATTTTCTGTATTCTCAATATAAGGACAAATATGAAAAGAAATAAAAAAGAGAATAAGGTTAGAGAGACAGTGGAACTCCTGGTGAAGGGCAATAAAGAGCAATTGAATGCAAAGTACAGTCCTTTGTTGTCTACTTGGAATGAAAGACTTTTCCTTTCAAAAGAATGAAGTGGTGAAAAGGAAACAGAGTAAAATGACACAGATATTATTCTTCAAGTTATGGTGGCTCTTTGAAATTGTCATTTTATATTTCTTTTCATTCTAATTCTGAATTAACACAGTAAAACTAGGAAGAGTATCTTTGTTTCTAACTTTATTTACTTTATATCCTATATATTGAAATAGTAGTTGAAGAGTTACATATAGATATATTTTTAATAAAATACATGTTTCTTTTAATAAGGCTTATTAATTTTTTTTTCCCATGGAATGAATATTTATGTTTCCCCACAACACATATGTTGAAAGCTCACCACCACTGTGATGGTATTAAGAATTGGGACCTCAGGGAGGTGATTAGTCATCTTATAAAAAAGGTTTCAGAAAGCTGCTTTGCCCTTTCCAACATGTGAGGACCCAGCTAGAAGATGCCTTCTACGACAGAAACTGGGACTTCTCCAGACACTGAATCTGCTGGCATCTTGATTATGGAATTCACAGCTTCCAGAACTGTTTATTATAGATCCCATATATGGTATTTGTTACAGGATCCCAAATGACTGACAGGGTGCCATCCCATTTATTGAGAAAGTAGGATGGACTCAAGTAATTTTTAAAAAATATATGGGAATCAGCATTTTAGATTGATCAACCAATTCATTAGATACCTTGGACACATCAAACAAATTAAAAGGTTTGTTAAAGTTATCATATTTTTGTCTTTACAAATGGACAGATAATTATGATTATCAAAAAGAAATAAAATCAGTAACTCACACTGTTTGCTTATTTCATTATTATTTATTTAATAAGTGTGAAGATTATTGAGCAATATGTCCACTTTTATTTAAAGATATTATTTACTTCCAATACTCCTACAAAAGTGTAAAGATAATACTCATGACTTTCTAAGTCAACTTTTCTAAAAATAAAGTCCAAACTTCCCCAGGAGTACTTGGAGGACTTTTTACAAATTCAGATGACTAGGCTAATTCCAGACATATTAAACCAGTATATGTCGGAAGTAGAATTTGATAATCTGCATTTTGATGAAATTCCTAGGTAATTTTAATGTACAAAAAAATTGAGAACCATTCTCTTAGTTGATTAGTTACATATGGCTAATACCAGTATTGTATGCCTAACTTAAATTCAAAGGCATATTTCCTATAGACTTTTTAGTAATACAGTTAATTTAAGAAGAAAACTATAAGAGTATCAAACTTAAAGAGACCGAGGAATTCCTGTGTGTTTTTTGTAACCAAAATACTTTTTAAAGTAAATTTAATTTACATTCATAGAAAGAAGAAAATATATTCTCCAAATCTAATTTTGTCTCAACTATTTTTTCCCTAATGTTTGTCTCCCATTTTAAGAACTACATTTAAAAGCAAAATAACCAAGTATTATATTATTAAACTGGAGTCTGAATTGCCTTAAAAAATTGCAAATAAATGAAGATTCCATTGGAAAAGAACAGAATTTCCCATGAATAAATGTAAGGAAGCTTAATAGATATGTTGGATCAGAGCTTAATGATCTAAAATTGACAGTGAAGTTGATACAGGCAATTCCATGTATGCCAATGTTGAGCTATAGACTATTTTCTTTGTAAATAGTTTTACTCGAAGAAAGCTTCAGTTCCCAAATTTCTCTAAAAGCAGAAGAAGGTAACACTTGTCAGAGTCTATAAGGAGGGTTGTATTTTTAGTGTTCTCATGTTTTTAGCATTCAATATTAATGTTTATCAAGCTAATTTTCAAATATGAAAAGAAAAGCTTAATAGTTTAAGTATTTTGTTCCTGTTGCTCTTGTTTGAGATATATTCATTGCTAGTTTAAAATCTACACTAGAAAGTTATTTTTATTAATAACTTTCTGAATATTTTTGACAATATAAAATGCATAAAATACTTAACATGCAGTAATAATTATGCTTAATATTTTGAGATATGTTCTTCTAGTCTTCTATAAAACCGTATGTGTATGTGTATTAGTGAGGGTTCTCCAGAGGGACAGAACTAATATGATATATATATGTATATCTTAATCTTATAACTACACATACATATAAAGGGGAATTTATTAAGTATTAACTTACACGATTACAAGGTCCCACAATAGAGTGTCTGCAAGCTGAGGATAAAGGAGAGCCAGTCTGAGTTCCAAGCTGAAGAACTTGGAGTCCGAGGTTCAAGGGCAGGAAGCATCCAGCCTAGGAGCAAGAGGTAGACTGGGAGGCTAGACCCGTCCTGCCTTTTTACGTTTTTCTGCCTGCTTTATATTTGCCGGAAGCTGATTAGATGGTGCCCACCAAATTAAGGGTGGGTCTGCTTTCTCCAGTCCACTGACGCAAATGTTAACCTCCTTTGGCAACACCCTCACAGACACACCCAGGATCAATACTTTGTTTCCTTTAACCCAATCAAGCTGACACTCAGTATTAACCATCACAATATATCAAAATGTTTTTTTTGAATGAATAATATCTTTTCTTTTTTAAACTATTATTTTAAGTTCAAGTTTCCATGTGCAGTTTTGTTATATAGGTAAACTCATGTCATGGGGTTTGTTGTGCAGATTATTTTATCACTTTGGTACTAAACGCTTAGTATCCGATAGTTGGTTTTTTTTTTTTTTTCCCCCTCTCCCTCCTCCCACTCTCCATGCTCAAGTAGGTCCCAGGGTCTGCTGCTCCTCTTTGTGTCAATGTGTTTTCATCCCTTAGCTCCAACTTATAAGTAAGAACATGCAGTATTTGGTTTTGGTTTTCTTTTCTTGCTAAGGATAATGACCTCCTGATACATCCACGTTGCTGCGAATGATGTGCTCTCATTATTTTTTTTATGGCTGCACAGTGTTCCATGGTATATATTACATATACATATATGTAACATATAATATATGTATATATTTTCTTTATCCACTTTACCATTGATGGACATTTAAGTTGATTTAATGTCTTTCCTACTGTGAATAATGCTACAGTGAACATATACATGGATGTGTCTTTATGACAGAATGATTTATATTCCTTGGGGTATATATCAAATAATGGGATTGCTACTGTATTCCTCAGTATTTTATTCTTTTTGTGACAATTGTGAAGGTGACTGAATTCTTGATTTGGCTCTCTGCTTGATTGTTGGTGTATAGGAATGCTACTAATTTTTATACGTTGATTTTGCAACCTGAAGCTTTGCCGAAGTTGTTTATCAACTCAAGGTACTTGTGGGCTGAGACTATGAAGTGTTCTAGATATAGAAATAATTATGTTGTCTGCATACAGGGATGCTTTGACTTCCTCTCTTCTTTGGATACCCTTTATTTCTTTCTCTCTCCTGTTTGCTCTGACCGGGACTTCTAATATTACATTTAACAGGGATAGTAAAAGAGGGCATCTTTGTCCTGTGAAAGTTTTCAAGGGGACTGCTTCCAGTTTTTGTCAATTCAGTATGATGTTGCCTATGGCTTTGCCACAGGTATGTTCCTTCAATTTCTAGTTTATTGAATGTTTTTAACATGAAGGAGTGTTGAATTTTAACTAAAGCTTTTTTTCTGCATCTATTGAGATAATCATGTGTTTTCTCTTTAGTCATGTTTATATGATGAACATGAACACATTTATTGGTTTGTATATGTTGAGTCAACCTTCTATCCCAGGGATAAAGCCTATTTGATTGTAGTGGATTAACTTTTTGACATGCTGCTGGATCTTGATTACTAGTATTTTGCTGAGGATATTTTGCACTGATGTTTATCAGGGATGTTGACCTGAACTTTTCCTTTTTTTTGTGTCTCTTCTAGGTTTCGGCATAAGAAAGATGCTGGCCTCAGAATGAGTTAGGGTGGAGTCCTCCTCCTCAATTTTTTGGAATAGTTTCAGCAGGAATGATACTATATTTTCTTGGTACTTCTGGTGGAATTTGGCCATGAATCTGTCTGGTCCTAGGCTTCTTTTCTTTCTTTCTTTTTTTTATTGTTAATAGGTTATTTATTACTGATTCAATTTCCAAGCTTATTATTGGTCTTTTCAGAGAATCGATTTCTATGTTTTCCAATAAAGCCACCTATTCTTTTTACCTTTTTTACTTAGTACTTTAAAAGCCTTTCTCTACCTTCTCATGAGAGTCATTTTTGAGCAAATTACCTAGTGGCTGCAATAATAATAAGCTATAAGGACATATGCTCTTTTTACTTAAACATGTATTTCTATTACTACTGTGTATTGTGTACTCTTGTTAATATGTTCGTACTGGGTATATTGGCCTTTGCCTATTTCATACCTTAATGGGACGTTTTCTGCATAGAGGTGCATAGAAATGAAATGAGACATGGAAGTAGTATCCTGCTTTATTTACTCTACTTGATGTATATCAGTAATAAAATTTCAAAAGGTAAGAAAGAATATGTGACTTTGGATTAAAATCTATGACACCCTTTTTTTGTGTCTAAAAATGTACACTTATTTACATAAAGTATTTTTTGTAAATTCTTAGAAGTGGACACATGCAAGACAGCTCTTAATCTGACACATTTTTGAAAGTATGATAATATCCAGAGTTGGCAAAAGTTTTGGGGAAAAGACTACATATATATACTGCTGATAGGAATATACAATTTCAAAGCTTCCTTAAAAGTAATTTGGCAAATATTTTATAACCATTGCTAGAACACTGTTATCATAATATTTAAGCTAATACAGAAAAGACAGAGGCTGGTGTGACTTTCTGACATTTTCATAAGAAATTAGAAGATATTTTATAGTGAAAGAATCAGAGGAAAACTACAGAAGTTTCCTATAGAGATAAAAATCCGTTTTCAGATTACACTATCCCATCATCTTTGTATCCTTTCAACACTGCCCTTAGCCCAATATCGGAGATGTTTGGCCCCAGAGATTTTATATTCTACAAATTTCCATTTTCACACACTCTTCCATGAAACCTAAAAGTTTTCCATATGATTCTGGATTTTATTTATAATTTGGCACCAAACACATGACAAGAAGTACCAGTCTTCTTGCAGTAGCCCAGCCTAATAAAACACAGTTAGTACTACGGATTACCTTAGGATAATGTGAAAGTGAGCATTTTTAAGACAATTCTTAGGAGTAGAATTTTAGTTAAAGTATGATTTTTAAGAATATAAACAAAGAGTTTTTCATAATTCACAAATGTAATTTTATCATATTAGTGGAACTTAGTTAAATGTATCATAAAACCTGAAGAAATTTGTCAATGTTAATGATAGATAAGCTGCTAGCAATAATAATATCTTTAAGACTCTTTAAATGAAAACACTATTGCCAGTTTCTCAAAGAAATAGAGAATATGGTCATTAACTCTGAAACTTAGAACAAAATTTCAAGATCATCTCATGAGTGTTTTATTAGCTAAATTAGCCATTAGAGATGTCCAAATGCCTTTTAAATATTTGAAGACTTCATAACTGACTGTTTCAATTTGATTTTAAAAGTTTTGTGAAGATGATAATAGTAATAATGCTGCCGCCTTAACGTTGCATATATTTTTAATACGCTCTACCTTATGTGGACACTAAGTCATTTATGGGTATTTATGAATGTTTAAAATAGTTCAATTTTATTATTTAATTTATAGTGCATTAAAATCAGCTACATTCCTAATTTTAAAATTTATAACATTTTTGGAGCCCACATATAATGCTAATAGTGTTTCATTATTAATTCCATTAATCCACATCAAAAATCCTATGAAAGGCGAAATTATTTTTTGTTTTTGCCAATGAGAAACTTGAGGCAAAAAGCACTTAAACAACTTGCTGAAAGTCAAACTTAGAGCTAAATGGTCATGCTATAAATGATCTCAGCTATATCAGAAAAATAAGTGTGTGTGTGTGCACGTGTGTGTGCATGTAGACAAAGAGAAAGTGCACATACATAAATGATAAAACAAGTGGAATATTAGGAGGTTGAGCTGGGGAAAGAGTATATAAATATTCTTTGTATTATTATCACTATTTAATTTTTCTGTTTGAAATTATTTCTAAATAAGAATCTTTTAAAAACCTGACCAATTCTGAAATATCTATTTCTTTCCATGTACATATTTAGAAATGAAAGCTATGTGGATAACAAGAAAATCTCATATAAAATACATTACAATATTATGGAAAGAATAAATACCATATTTTAGATATTGTAAATAATAATTTTAAGAAATGAAAGCTCAAGAGAATGAGAAGATAAAGCACAGACTGGAAGAAAATATTTGCCAAAGACTTATGTAATAAAATACTGTTATCCAAAACATACAAATAACTCTTAAAGCTCATCAACAAACACAGACAACCCAATTTACAAATTGGTGAAAGATCTGAACATACATATCACAAAAAAGATACACAAATGACAAATAAGCATATCAAAAGGTACACAACATCCTATGTCATTAGGAAACTGCAAATTAAAAAATGAGATACGACTACATATCTATTGGGATGGTCAAAATCCAGAAACATTGATGACGCTAAATCTTGTTGATGATGTGGAGTGGAAGGAACCCTCATTTATGGCTGACGAAAATGTCAAAGGGTACAGCCCACTTCAAAAGAGTTTGGTATTTTAGTTTCTCAATCATGCTCCTTAGTAAACCCTGCACACAGATATGTATAGTAGCATTATTCATAATTGCCAAAACTTGGAAGCAGTCAAGATGTTTTTCAGTAGGTGAAGATATAAACTAACTGTGGTATCTCCAGACAACGTAATATTATTTAGCACTATAAAGGAATGAACGATCAAGCCACAAAAGGCATGGAGGGAACTTAAATGCATATTATTAAGTAAAATAATCCAATCTGAAAATGTTATATACTGTATGATTCTAACTGTATGACACTCTGGAAAAAGCAAATCTGAGAAGACAGTAGGAAGATCAGTGGTTGCCAGGTGTTGGGGCAAGGGAAGGATGAATAGGCAGAGCACAGACGATTTTTAGAACAATGAAACTATGTTAAAATAATATAATGGTGGATACAAGTCATCGTACATTGTAGTATTTTCTATAAAACCCTTAATATGTACAATACTAAGGGTGAATCCTAATGTAAACTATAAACATGAAGTAATAATGATGTGCCAATATACTTCATAGATTATAACAAATGGATTACTCTGGTTTGGGATGTTGATAGAGGGAGAGGCTGTGTGCGGGAGGTATGAGGTATGTGGTGTGTCTTAGTATATTCTGCTCAATTATGCTGTGAACCTATAACTGCTCCCAAATTAAAGTTTATTTTTTTTTAAATTATTTCCTGTGCTTGATTTGTTATATTATCACTGGTTATAATGCTTAGCAAGCCTGTATTTGTTTAATTAATAATGTATTAAGCACAATAAAAACAATCATTTGATAATTTAATTATTACTGCTTTATCAGTTGCATAAAAATTGGAAGCTTAAATATGGATTAGGATATATGAATGGTTTTTTCTTTTTGGTAATTTTATGGAAAGAATTAGTTATTAGTTTAATGTGACCATTCTGGTTAAAGTCATGAAATCCTACATTTCTCTATAGCTAAATGAAGAATGTAGAATTGTTTATGAATACCTAATAGTCAAATATATTTATAAGGTACATGTGATATCTTGATACATACATACAATGTATAATGATCAATTACAGTATTTACAATATCCATCACCTCAAACATTTATTTTTTTTTTGGAACATTGCAAATATTCTCTTCTAGCTATTTTGAAATATGCTATATATTGTTAACAGTAGTCGCCTTACTGTGCTATCAAACATTACAGCTTATTCCTTCAATCTAACCATATTTTATACTCATTAACCAACTTCTCTTCACCCCCACCTCCCTGCCTGGTCAACACTGCCGAGTCTCTGTACCCATCATTCCACTCTCTACCTCCAAAAAATTGACTTTTTAAGCTCCCGCATATGAATATTATTTCACTTAACATAATGACCTCCAATCACATCTATGTCACTGCTAACAACAGCGTTTTATTTTTTTTACAGCTGAATACTATTCCATTGTGTATGTATATCACAGTTTCTGTATCTATTTATCCATTGATGAACAAGTAGGTTGATTCTACATCTTGTCTATTGTGAATAACGCTACATTTTTTAAACACATTTTTAAAACTGATAGGCATTGAAAAAAATTCTGTTTTTCTGATAAATGTCTCTTAGATTTAAATCGTATGAAAAGCATTCCAATGGGTAAAAATGTAAACTATTTGAGAGAAGTAAATTAATGTTTTGAATTTCAAAATTTTTTTTTTTCAAATTTTATGTTTCAAACTCCAGTCAAATCTTTTGTTTTAAATATAACAGTGTGGCTTAATAGCTAATCAGTTTAAATTTGAACAGTCCTCCCATCTGTGTTAAAAGAGTGTTCTCAATTACATACTGAATTAAATGAGAGATAAGAAGATTCTGAGAACTCAAAATTTATAGTTTCATTACTCTGAAAAATTAAATCTAAAAATGTGTAAAAATCCACATTAGTCATTCCGTTTCAGCACATAAATGTAAATGGCTTGGAACTAAAATTCACTTCAGACTGTAAGTAATAATTACCCAGAAACACTGCATGAGCCTCATTAGATCCTACATTTAATACAAGTGAGGAGCACAAGGGACCCACACAAATCTGCACAAATAAGTAGATTATAGTATTTAATCAGCATAAAATGGTCACTATAAAGCTTCATTAAGAAGCATTTTCAAAAAAAGAAATCAGACAAGATGATCTTGAAAATAAAATTTGATGTTAGGTTGACAGTTGCTTTAACAAAATGCAGCTAATTTTTATGAAGCAGTCTTTTCATGTTGTTTTTCTATGTATAAGAAATTAGTAAGAAAGAAAAGAATAAAGAAGCTGTTGAAAACACCGATGGCATTCAGTATCTTTGCTTGATACACAGGCATTTGCAAGTGCCATTAACTTTTTTTCAACTTCTAATTTTATATGATTCATGCTAGAAAATAGTATCTTTTAAGAAGTCACTTTGGTAAACATCTCTAGTTCTTACGGAATTGGGGCCCAAATTTTGTTATTAATCTTGTAAGCCATATTTCTGATTTTCTACCCAGAGTAAATCAGACAATGTGATACATTTAAAAGTGACAAATTGGAAGGCCTGAATTTTAAATTTGGTTGGGAATTTTCTGTATATTATTAGAAAAGACATATTAACATTGAAGATTTATTTTTTTAATTTAGAGAACCATTTAAGTGACATAAGGTTATATTCTTAATACTTAAGGAACACATTTGTTTATACAACACAATAATAATGGATATGTCAGGTTTTAAATTTTATTTTCTATTTTCATACCAGAATATATATATATGTATAACTTTTTTAAAAGCATAGCATTTATTTTATTTATTTATTTTTTTTTAGAGGTTCCAATACCTTTCTTTTTTTTTTTTTTTTATTTATTTATTATTATTATACTTTAAGTTGTAGGGTACATGTGCATAACGTGCAGGTTTGTTACATATGTATACTTGTGCCTTGTTGGTGTGCTGCACCCATCAACTCGTCATTAACATCAGGTATAACTCCCAATGCAATCCCTCCCCCCTCCCCCCTCCCCCCCTCCCCCCTCCCCATGATAGGCCCTGGTGTGTGATGTTCCCCTTCCTGAGTCCGAGTGATCTCATTGTTCAGTTCCCACCTATGAGTGAGAACATGCGGTGTTTGGTTTTCTGTTCTTGTGATAGTTTGCTAAGAATGATGGTTTCCAGCTGCATCCAAAAATGAAATTATTAATTGCCTAGTACATACTTCTGCAAGTGCATAAAAACTATACAATTTTATTTTTAAAATGGTGTCCACTACGACTGAAGTAACATTTTTTGGGGGAATATAAGGGTTCTTTATTATATAGTTCATTAAAATTCAACAATGTTATGGCTTTCCAGCAATGCACTTAACAGTACTATCCATTTAAATTTAGGTAATTCAAATAGCTAGGATTTATGAAATCCTGCAAGAAATAATAACATATTAGAAAGGTAGGTTTCTCAAAAAACTAAAAATGAAACTACCATATGACCCAGCAATCTCACTACTGTATATTTATCCAAAGGAAAGGAAATCAGTATATCAAAGTGATAACTTCACTCCTATGTTTATTGCAACACTATTCATAATAGGTATGAAATGAAATCACAATAGCATCAACAGATGAATGGATAAAGATGTGATACATACACACAATGAAACACTATTCAGCTATAAAAAAGGAAGGAAATTCTGTCATTTGTGACAACATGGATGAAAGTGGAAATCATTATGTTAAATAGTATAAGACAGGCACGAAAAGGAAATACCTCATACTCTCATTCATATGTGAAAGCTAAAAAAGACAAGCAAATGCTGAGAGATTTTGTTACCACCAGGCCTGTCCTACAAGAGCTCCTGAAGGAAACATTAAAATGGAAAGGAACAACTGGTACCAGCCACTACAAAAACATGCCAAATTGTAAAGACCATCAATGCTAGGAAAAAACTGCATCAACTAATGAGCAAAATAACCAGCTAACATCATAATGACAGGATCAAATTCACACATAACAATATTAACCTTAAATGTAAATGGGCTAAATGCTCCAATTAAAAGACACTGGCAAAATGGATAAAGAGTCAAGACCCATCAGTGTGCTGTATTCAGGAGACTCATCTCACGTGCAGAGACACACATAGGCTCAAAATAAAGGGATGGAGGAAGATCTACCAAGCAAATGGAAAACAAAAATGGCAGGGGTTGCAATCCTAGTCTCTGGTAAAACAGACTTTAAAACAGCAAAGATCAAAAGAGACAAAGAAGGCCATAACATAATGGTAAAGGGATCAATTCAACAAGAAGAGCTAACTATCCTAAATATATATGCACCCAATACAAGAGCACCCAGATTCATAAAGCAAGTCCTTAGAGACCTACAAAGAGACTTAGACTCCCACACAATAATAGTGGCAGACTTTAACACTCCACTGACAACATTAGACATATCAACAAGACAGAAAGTTAACAAGGATATCCAGGAGTTGAACTCAAGTCTGCACCAAGCAGACCTAATAGACATCTGCAGAACTCTCCACCCCAAATCAACAGAATATACATTCTTCTCAGCACCACATTGTTGGGGTCCGCGTGTTTCCTAAACAAAGGAATGAACACACAAGACAACACAAGACAAGACAAACATGGCGGCCGCCTCGAATGGCACGCTCTGCTTTATTTTATACAGTCGTTTGTGGAATGTTGCCAAGTCACAAGACACATTGTTGTTTTTCTGACCTTTCCCTGACTTTCTGGATTTTCAAGATGTTTACACATAAACAAGCCCCCAACACCCTGCTTCATTTGCAAGAGCAGGACTTATCAGGAACGTCTCGTTTGCGAGCACGTAGTCCTCTACACCACATCACACTTATTCCAAAATTGACCACATAATTGGAAGTAAAGCACTCCTCAGCAAATGTAAAAGAACAAAAATTATAACAAACTGTCTCTCAGACCACAGTGCAATCAAACTAGAACTCAGGACTAAGAAACTCATTCAAAACTGCTCAACTACATGGAAACTGAAGAACCTGTTCCTGAATGACTATTGAGTACATAATGAAATGAAGGCAGAAACCAATGAGAACAAAGACACAACATACCAGAATCTCTGAAACACATTTAAAGCAGTGTGTAGAGGGAAATTTATAGCACTAAATGCCCACAAGAGAAAGCAGGAAAGATCTAAAATTGACACCCTAACATCACAGTTAAAAGAACTAGAGAAGAAAGAGCAAACACATTCAAAAGCTAGCAGAAGGCAAGAAACAACTAAGATCAGAGCAGAACTGAAGGAGATAGAGACACATAAAACCCTTCAAAAAATCAATGAATCCAGGAGTTGGTTTTTTGAAAAGATCAACAAAACTGACAGACCACTAGCAAGATTAATAAAGAAGAAAAGAGAGAAGAATCAAATAGATCCAATAAAAAATGATAAAGGGGATATCACTACCAATCCCACAGAAATACAAACGACCATCGGAGAATATTATAAACACCTCTATGCAAATAAACTAGAAAATCTAGAAGAAATGGATAAATTCTTGGGCACATACACCCTCCCAAGACTACATGGAGAAGACCAATAACAGGCTCTGAAATTGAGGCAATAATTAATAGCTTACCAACCAAAAAAGCTCCAGGACCAGATGGATCCACAGTCGAATTCTACCAGAGGTACAAGGAGGAGCTGGTACCATTCTTTCTGAAACTATTCCAATCAATAGAAAAAGAGGGAATCCTCCCTAACTCATTTTATGAGGCCAGCATCATCCTGACACAAAGGCCTGGCAGAGACAAAACAAAAAAAGAGAATTTTAGACCAATATCCCTGATGAACATTGATGCAAATATCCTCGATAAAATACTGGCAAACCCAATCCAGCAGCACACCCAAAAGCTTATCCACCATGATCAAGTGGACTTCATTCCTGGGATGCAAGGCTGGTTTAAAATATGCAAATCAATAAACGTAATCCATCATATAAACAGAACCAAAGACAAAAACCATATGATTATCTCAGTAGACGCAGAAAAGGCCTTTGACAAAAATCAACAGCCTTCATGCTAAAAACTCTCAATAAGTTAGGTATTGATGGGGCATATCCCAAAATAATAAGAGCTCTTTATGACAAACCCACAGCCAATATCATACTGAATGGGCAAAAACTGGAAACATTCCCTTTGAAAACTGGCACAAGACAGGGATGCCCTCTCTTACCACTCCTATTCAAAATAGTGTTGGATGTTCTGGCCAGGGCAATCAGGCAAGAGAAAGAAATAAAGGGTATTCAATTTGGAAAAGAGGAAGTCAAATTGTCCCTGTTTGCAGATGACATGTTTGTATATTTAGAAAACCCCATTGTCTCAGCCCAAAATCTCCTTAAGCAGATAAGCAACTTCAGCAGAGTCTCAGGAAACAAAATTAATGTGCAAAAATCACAAGCATTCTTATACACCAATAACAGACAGAGAGCTGAGTGAACTCCCATTCACAATTGCTTCAAAGAGAATAAAATACCTAGGAATCCAACTTACAAGGGATGTGAAGGATCTCTTCAAGGAGAACTACAAACCACTGCTCAATGAAATACAAGAAGACACAAAAAAATGGAAGAACATTCCATGCTCATGGATAGGAAGAATCAATATTGTGAAAATGGCCATACTGCCCAAGGTAATTTATAGATTCAATGCCATCCCCATCAAGCTATCAATGACTTTCTTCACAGAACTGGAAAAAACTACTTTAAAGTTCATATGGAACCAAAAAAGAGCCCGCATGGCCAAGTCAATCTTAAACCAAAAGGTTAAAGTTGCAGGCATCATGCTACTTGACTTCAAACTATACTACAAGGCTGCAGTAACCAAAACAGCATGATACTGGTACCAAAACAGAGATATAGACCAATGGAACAGATCAGAGCCCTCAGAAATAATACCACATATGTACAACCATCTGATCTTTGACAAACCTGACAAAAACAAGAAATGAGGGAAGGATTCCCTATTTAATAAATGGTGCTGGAAAAACTGGCTAGTCATATATAGAAAGCTGAAACTGGATCCCTTCCTTACACTTTATACAAAAATTAATTCAAGATGCATTGAAGACATAAATGTTTGACCTAAAACCGTAAAAACTCTAGAAGAAAACCTAGGTAATACCATTCAGGACATTGGCATGGGCAAGGACTTTATGTCTAAAACACCACAAGCAATGGCAACACAAGCCAAAATTGACAAATGGGATCTAATTAAACTAAAGAGCTTCAGCACAGCAAAAGAAACTACCATCAGAGTGAACGGGCAACCTATAGAATGGGAAAATTTTTGAAATTTACTCACCTGACAAAGGGCTAATATCCAGAATCTACAAAGAACTCAAACAGATTTACAAGAAAAAAACCACTCCATCAAAAAGTGGGCAAAGGATATGAACAGACATTTCTCAAAAGAAGAATTTTATGCAGCCAACAGACACATGAAAAAATGCTCATCATCACTGGCCATCAGAGAAATGCAAATCAAAACCACAATGAGATACCATCTCACACCAGTTAGAATGGCGATCATTAAAAAGTCAGGGAACAACAGGTGCTGGAGAGGATGTGGAGAAATAGGAACACTTTTACACTGGTAGTGGGACCGTAAAGTAGTTCAACCATTGTGGAAGACAGTATGGCGATTCCTCAAGGATCTAGAACTAGAAATGCCATTTGACCCAGCCATCCCATTACTGGGTATATACCCAAAGGATTATAAGTCATGCTTCTATAAAGACACATGCATATGTATGTTTATTGTGGCACTATTCACAATAGCAAAGACTAGGAACCAACCCAAATGTCCATCAATGGTAGACTGGATTAAGAAAATGTGGCATATATACACCATGGAATACTATGCAGCCATAAAACAGGGTAAGTTCATGTCCTTTGTAGGGACATGGATGCAGCTAGAAACCATCATTCTCAGCAAACTGTCGCAAGAACAGAAAACCAAGCACTGCATGTTCTCACTCATAGGTGGGAATTAAACAATGAGAACACTTGGACACAGAAAGGGGAACATCACACACTGGGGCCTGTTGTTGGGTGGGGAGAGGGGGGAAAGATAGCATTAGAAGATATATCTAATGTAAATGATAAGTTAATGGGTGCAGCACACCAACATGGCACATGTATGCACATGTAACAAACCTGCACATTGTGCACATGTACCCTAGAACTTAAAGTGTAATAATAAAAAAAAAGTTAACCTCATGGAGGTAGTGTAGAATGATGGCTACCAGAGACTTGGAAGGATTGCCCCAGGGAGGGGAGAAAGATATGAAGACAGGTTGGTTTGTAATGTATGTACAAAATACAGTTAGAAGAAAACAGTTCTAGTGTTGGATGGCACAGTAGAGTGACTATGGTTAATAAAATATACTGCATGTTTCAGAATAGCTAGAAGAGAAAATTTGAAATGTTCCCAAAAATAGAAATGACAAAATTTTGAGGTGATGGATATCCTAAATACTGTAATTTGATTATTACACATTGTCTGTTTGTATCAAAAGTTCACATGTATCCCATAAATTGCTATAAATATTATGCATCAATAAAAATTAGAAAGAGGTTAGTAACCCTACTATGATAGCAAATATATATAAAAATACAGAAAAAGCAGGAAGTGTGAAAAATGTTTCTTGATAAAAAAGAATAATTGTGTTAATATTATCTTAACTACATTACTCAACTTTTAATACTTATGCTTCATTAAATCTCTGAAAAATCAATATCTTAATTTATCAAGTATTTATTGCTCTAATACTATGTAACAAACTCTGATAGGCAATATTACTAGAAAGATAATTTTAAAAATTCTTCTCTTGAGAAGCTTATAATCTAAAGAGTTAAAGAAATAGATTATTGTAACCTAATGTCATAATTCTATGATACGTTCTTATGTAGCATGCCTTATGAAAATATAAGAAAAGTGAGTCTTCCATTCAGTTAGGAATTAGGAAATTCAGTGTTATTATATCAATTAAAATTGGAACAAGTGTATTATATTTCAGAATCTATATACAGGGTAGATGTAAGTCACATTTAGAGAGTGTGAAAGAGAGAAACATTAAAATTCAGATGTCCCAATATTTTTTTCCTTTGAGATACATTTTAATCCAACTTCTGAAGTGTTGAAGAAAATAGGTCTCTATTAACAGGGAAGTGGAAAAACCAAAACTTCCTGATATAGTCACCTCCATCCCTCCCGTCATCACCATTTCTCCATCTTCAGGCTAAGACATCTACAAAAGGCATTTAGAATACGCCTTAGCTCCTTCGTGTTCAACTGCTACTGCAATACATGACTCTACATAGCAACAACTGGTACCAGAAATCGTGCACTCAGAATATGAAACATAAAGTTGGTCCAGTTGGGACCAAAAATTATTATCCAATGATTAGGGAAAGAGCATGTTCTGTAGTAGACTGCAGGTTAACAATCATACATAGTCCAACATAGGGGTAAATAAATAAACCTTAGAAAAATTCATTAAGTTTTATTATCTCACAGGAAAATGTCATTTATTTCCTATTATTTCCTAGATCACAGATAATTCTATGCTTTTTTTTTTTTTTTTTTTTTTTTTTTTTTTTTTTTTTTTTTTTTTTTGGTCTGCTAGGCCTCTATTTTCAAAGCCCTAGTGAAGAAAAAAAATGATTAGGTTGGTATTCTATTTGATACTCTTAAATCCATCTATGAACTTTAACTTTTTCTTAAAATTCACATGTTGGGCTTAATTACAAGGTTTTTATTTTATTTATTTATTTATTTATTGAGACGGAGTCTCGCTCTGTCGCCCAGGCTGGAGTGCAGTGGCGCGATCTCGGCTCACTGCAAGCTCCGCCTCCCGGGTTCACGCCATTCTCCTGCCTCGGCCTCCAGAGTAGCTGGGACTACAGGAGCCCACGACCATGCCCGGCTAATTTTTTGTATTTTCAGTAGAGACGGGGTTTCACCGTGTTAGCCAGGATGGTCTCGATCTCCTGACCTCGTGATCCGCCCGCCTCAGCCTCCCAAAGTGCTGGTATTACAGGCGTGAGCCACTGCGCCCGGCCTAATTACAAGGTTTTTAATAAAAAATCCAAATCACAAAACTTTAGAATGCGAATTTAAACAAATAATTATACTCTCATGTGAGGAAAAAAGATTTCTCAACACATCTGAGTATCTAATGACGAAATAAATGCCTGTTTATAAATAAAATATTTATTTTGAAGAAAAATTTCTAAGGGCATTTTTATTCAGGAAAGTAAAATGTTACAAATTAATTTATCAAATAATGGGCCCCATATATGAGATGAGAAACACTTCTCCCAATTGTATTGTGGAGCAGCATTTTGAATGTTCACTAGGAATATTTATTTTATTATATTTTGTTGTATTTTTATTAACAGTCTTTATAACCAAGGCTAATGTTTCTTTCATTTAGCTACTCCAACAGTTCCATTTCTAATTTGAAATTTGAAATTACGTAAAAGCATAATTTTGGAATTTTAAAAAAGTCTGTGAAAAACCAGAACAGGCGTTTATTTAGTGTACATTCTTGGGAAAATATTCAAATATTTGTATTGCCACACGGCAGTTCTGAACACAGAAGCATAGAGTAACTACCCACCTTCTTCCCCCACCCCTGCCAAATTATCTTTGCTAAAACAGATGAATTCTAGCTCTATTTTTGTTTTGGGGAAACACTCCAAGTAGTCTGTAGAACATGTTTCACAGGCTTTAGCGCACCTGAACCAGGTCTTCAAACATGGGAACACAGCCAAGAACAAGCCTCAGAGGAAAACTGACGAGAGACTGTGCTGTTAGTTTATGGAAAACGGAGCTTAGTGCCAGAAGTTGATGTTTCCTTTTTATAGGTATACATTAGAAACCTAAATTTATGAGAGAAAATGCTGGCTTACAGAGAGAAAAGAGATCACATTTATTCCAATATTTAGGTCTCACTGTTTCTTCTTCAGCATTGCTGTTTTCTTATTTCAAGTTGTGCTCATTGAAAATCTGCAGCAGATCAGAATTTCTTCTTTTAATAAATGGCAAATACATCAATTATCATTCACTCTTCTTATCTGCTTGCTTTCGAAACACACAGTAATATAGAGAATGTTAATATATCATATTCTGATGTTAGAAAAGCACTAATTCAGACTTGAAGATAAAAAATTTTGATAAATTGTTATTGTAGTGTCTACCAGTAATAGGATAAGTAAAACTCAGAAAACTGAATGAATATAAGCTTATTTTTTGTTTTCATTTTGCATAATAGCACTGTCTTATTTATCATAACACTTATAAATGTACACACATATTTATTATGGAAATACTGAAAATGTAAAACATATACAAATAAAAATTAAACTGAGATGGCATTTCATATGGAGTTAATCACCATTATCCATTAATTGTATTCATTTTTAGAACTTTTCCTATGTTTCTATGTAGAACTCTGAGGCTATAAGTGTTTATTTTGTGTGATTGTGGCATGTAAGAATTCTCTATGCCTTATCAGCTTATAGATACAAACAAAATTTACAAATGGCAATAACCATAATTTGATGAATTTTTTTCTCACTTGCTACTGCTGTAACTCCAAGTCTTCTCAGTTATTTCTTTTCATGTTGTCTAACAACATCTTCAGAAGTATTTCTCATGTGGTTGACAATATGTCTAGAGAAATTCTTTCATACACTACTGGATATATCTGTGTATTAGGTTTTCTTCACCTACTCAGCTTGCTATTATTCATTAGTATAGCTCAATTAGTTCCAATTGTTCATATTAAATCTTCTTTACAGGCATTGGCTGCATGCTTTTGTCAATGTTTCCATTTTCCATTCAAGTTTTCAAGGGTATGGCTTCTGTTTTGACTGAGTATTGAATTGCTTTCACGTCATTCTGTCTTTGATATGAAGGTGAGATGAGTGCCTTCTCACATTGCATCACACATTTCATCTGGCACCAAAGAAGTGTTATTTTTTTTTTTTCAGTCTCACAGAATCTCTTCCAAAAAGCAGGTTTTTTGGATTTCCTTTTTTGTCAGTATAATCTGGTCTTGGATGTCAGTGGCTTGCCAATTTATCCATTAATTTTGCCACAGTGTACATTGATATACATACCTTTGCCTTCATTGAAACCCCCAGTGCATTTCCACCATGCAAGTGGAATTGGGGTATTCACATATATGCCTAATGTATCAAGAAATGTCTGCATTCCAGTGGTGGGCGCAGATTATGCCTGTCCTGATTATCTACCAGATTGTACCGTGTAAGTCTATACAATCCTAGGAAATAATAAGCCCTTTCATCAAAATGTTTTGAAAGAACCTATTGCAAGAGTCTTCCTATCATTGCAATATTTTAACAATTTGAGATTTGTTTATTAGTTTACCTCAGAATATTTGCCTCATACTTATTTTAACTTTATAAGAATTAAAATTTATTGATACGTGTTTATAACTTTTTAAAATTTTATTTTATGACAATGCACTCTTATACTGAGGTTTATTAAATGCTTATTTTTTTGATTGCATATTTTGTATTTCTCTCTCTTATCCATATGCTCATCTGTACTTTTATTTGCTGTCTGTTGTAAAGTGGAAATACAGCTTAGTATTCTTTCTCTACATTAAAATTGAAATGGAGAATTCTTGTAAAGATACTGTGATAGAAATTAGGAACTCAGAAGTCAATTTCAAAAGATTTTCTTCAATGAACTTGAAGCTTCTTGAGCAAAACACAGATAAAATATAAATTTACATGAATAGTTAATGGATGCCAAATGCCATAATTTCTGTTATTACTATTTTAAATAGTTAATATTTACTGAGGGCTTCCTGTGAAAATTTATTATATCTTTTATTAATCAGACCTAAAGGCTAGAAGAAAGACACAAGTATGCCATAGTTTTCCAGCTTGAGAAACTGGCTATATAATATAGCACAATTAAGGAATTCTATATGATGGACTGTTACAGGGAGAAAAAAATTATGAGTTCAATTTTGGAAAGATTGGTTAATATGTCTGTAAGACTTCTAAGAAGAGGTGTCCTGGAGAAGTGTCTTGGAGATCTTAGAAAAGGCAGTGCCACTGGAATGACAAGTCAGAATTCAGATTAAATTGAATTGAGGAGTGAGATAAAAATTAGGAATAAGAGCAGCAAGTACAAACAAAGGTTCATAAAAAATTAAAGTGTGAAATAAACTAAAGCTATAGTATGACCTGGATAAAAACAGAGAGTCAAAGAAGTGTCTTTTTTGTGTGTGTGTCGAGAAAGAATTTAACATATAACAGCAATGAAAGGAAGAGTACAGTGTAAAAGGACACGTGTATCCAGGGCCTCTGAAGGAATACATAAACAGGCAGCTGAGACGAAGAAGAGGATGTGATAAAGGCAGAAGATAAGAGTCATTCATCCATTGAAATAATGAAGACAGAGGTCCAGATAAATACACATTTATTAATTTGCTGGTACAAAATTGAAGACCTTTTAACAAGATGACTTACTCTCTTTAATGTGGCTCTGAGTTTATCTGCTAAGGAGCTTGAAGAAAAGTCACGAAGGTTGAAAATAGTGATTGAGAAGAATTAGAGAGTAAATTCACAAGGGAAATGGTAATATTGCTGATCAAACCCAAGAAGGCACTATGCTTAGTGAGTAGAAATTTACGTTGGTGCTACTCTTCTAGGCCATGTGATTACTTCTGGCATGACAGCTAGTTTGGATAGGCAGGAGAAAGACACTTCATTTCAATCAAAGTTGAAGTCTTTAGGGAAGGCGAAATGAAATAGCTGGGGGTTTAAAACTTTGTCAAGAGAATATCAAAAATGATGTCAAGGGGTGTGGGTGATAGATAGGAGAGCTTAGCCTGGACCCTGGAATAGCTTTTAACATTTATTTTTTAAAAAATACACAAGTTACAGTTTATGAAGAAAAGATTTTTAAAAAGACTTGGCAAATTGAAATAGTTAAAAAACACAAGAGAGTTGCAAAGATAATCTTGTTCAAGATACCCACAGATGAACAAAGTCAGCCAAAATGTCCAGACTCTTAGGAGAAACTGGAAGTGTTTCCCTTTTCTTTAAAAGTTTGTTAAAAACCAGAACAGGCATTTATTTAGTGTACATTCTTGTACACTAAGGCTTGTGGATAGTTAACTTTGTGTGATTACTGCTCATCTTTTATAACATGCTCTAACCTTTCTTTTGAGAGAATCTTAAAATAGGGAGCAGCGAAAATAGTGCTTTAATTACACTATCTCTTCTTTGCATCTTATCTCATGTTTGAATATATTCTGTGGAAAATCAGCTGCACTATAAGTAGTATTTGGAATCTTCCCTTACCACACTTCTCTGAAATACACATACACACACACACACACACACACACACACACGTACACTATATATACATATATATACACACACATATATACAGATATATACTACATATACGTATATATGTATATATAGCGGAACAATAATTTACCTCCACATTATAGCAGAAAATTCTGACTTTAATGCTTATCACATTTGTATCAACCACCATAAAAATAATGTTGGCATTATTAACAAAGTACCAATAAAATAACTCATACAGTGAAGTGTGTGTATGTATGGGGGTGAGATTACTTATGTAAATTCACACAGATGACAGAAGTGGGTGTCCTTAGTTCAGCAATGTACAATTCCAGTAGCAGACTAAGTATGATGGTTGTGAGTTAAATAGCTGGAGACACCCAAAATGTAAATTTTGAGAGAGCAATAGCAGATGATTTACATGTGAATAAAGAAATGACTAAATACTTTAAACTTTCAAGCCCTGCAAGAATGTTACCCACTGTGATTTTTTTCTGACCCTGGCACTGTAGGAAGAAATGTTACTCTTGCCTTGTCAGATGTAGTGTGAATAGTTGGGAGGCGGAGCATCCGTCTTGGTTAAGTGCTGTCCAATTACTGTCGGTGATTCCCACTGCTCGCCAGAAAGTGTTGCGTTAATTGTGTTCATTTTAGCAATGCTAAAAATACATTTCTTGTGCTATAAAAATGCAGACATTTTTTTCCATCAGTAATTTTGGATAATAATGTTTATCGCAAATGCAAGATGAGGGTAGAAAATTTGCTAAAAGCCAAGAATCTACAACCAAATTTTGCCTGCCTAATACCCCATATAAATAAACATAGAACAAGTTGCAAAATAGTGACAAAATTGTTTTAATTGAATTAAGACATTTTATTTTATAGTGTTTCAAAAAATAAATAACTGACAACATAAAGATTATTGCAGGAGGACAATGTCTTCTTTAAAAAAAATAGCAGCAAATATATTTTTGCCTGATGTCTGTGGGGGAAAAAAATCAACTTCCCATATCCTAGTAAACAGGAAAATAATTCAAGGTAAAGCAAAAAGTAGTGCAAATGAAAACCAAAACAAGAATGTATTGTGAGATGAGAACTTTGTACGGTTTTATGAGATATAAAACAGACTGAATAAAACAAATGAAACATCACACCTGTCTGGTACACTGTCTAAAGAAACAAAAGAACAGTAGAGAAAAATGTCACCAAATGTCAAAACTAGAACTCCTACAAAATAAAGCAGAACGTTTTCCTAGAGATAAAGACTGCTACACAAACCTAACAGAACTCTATAAATCAAATTCACGAAAAAGGGAGACCTCAATAGACTAGAATGTCAACATTAATAAAAACAGTCAAATAGAACTACCACATTAGAGTAGTAATGCAAAAAGGAAGAGAAGTGAAACTATTATTTCCAGTTGTCAGGCTTTGCAGCAATATGTTTGTGTGAGTTCTAGAAGGTGATAGTGGTGAAGAATAGTACAAGGAGGAAAAGGGGAGATATTAGGAAAGTAAGTGGTGCATCAAGAGGAATAGAAAAGGAATCATTGATCTGCAGGTGTTGCAATTTTGTTTTTAACATAAGCATAATGTTAACAGCTACTAGAGATGGAGCCTGATAATATGCTAGCAACTCTGCTTGCTGCTTATAAGACTATTTTATCCTCACAATAACTGTTATAGGAATGTATTGCTATTTTCTTTTAGAGATGAGAGTAGTGAATCAAAAGGCATATATTAATTGATCAGCATCACATGGTAACTGAGTACCTGGAGTATGATTCAAGCCAATGCACATTATTTTGAAATGTAATGTGTTCATTCATTCTCTTGTATTGTACCTATTCTGCTTTCCATGTTAAATGCTTAGCAGATAAATCCACATTGCAATTGTGAAAATATGAGTGTGATATTGGGATTCTTATCAGATAATTAACTATAGAAGGTTAAAACTTTCCAACTGGACAGTTTTACCCCAATTGGAACCTATTTGGGTCTCTGAAGCATAACTGACAATTTAGTCATAAATAATTTGACCCCTGGGTGAGGCTGTAAAATATTAGCCAGTGAAACTTTAGAAAATATTTACCAAACATTAGGGTTTTGTTTCAGCTCAGCTGCTGCTAAGCTATTATCCTGACAATAATTAGTGAAAGGTTCAATAGCTTAAGGCTGGTTCATAATGAAACCATGTCATCTGCACAGAGAGGGATGATTATCTTCTAATTTGTGGAGTTAGAAAGGACTGCATTCAAATTATCTAAATCAGTAGCTAAGTTATCCAACTTATTTTCTGCCTCACACGGATCATATGTACAACATGGTCTCATGGGTGACATCACTCATTACATAAAATAATTCTAAAATGAGAGAGAGGTAGAAGGGCATATCTCCCTAAGGTAATCGTGCTTAGTTCAAGCTGTTCATTATAGTTGCTTGCAAACTTAATAAAAACACAGTTTCAGATTTAAGTTCCTACAATTTTGATTCTGCACAGCTGAGAAGGACCTGGGCATGTCTATATTTGCAAAACGACTTGATTTTGAGTCATAGACAGGATGGAAAACTATTAGTAAAGGGGGATATAGAATCTTATGTGTGTGAGATTCCAAGATGCTGTTAAAATAAACAAACAAATATTCAACAACAACAAAACCCCAAAGAGAATCCGGATATACTACCTGAACTGTGTTTCTAGAATGGAATCAATCAAAATGCTGATTGTTGAGCACATTTATAGACTGAATTCAAGATTTGTGCACGAATGTGCACATTTTTTACCTATATCTTTTTGAAATAGCAGAAAAATATAAAATGTAAATAATTCCACAAAAGTCTTGAAATACACACTTGAAATCCTGCTAAGCAAAAGAGAAGACCTTTGAGTGAATTTCCCCAAAAGAAGTCTGGCGAGTGGCAGGAAGGACTACAATCTCAGAAATTGGGAGCAGGGCATGGTGATTCAGAAAAGAATTTAGTGAGTGATATGTATGGAACAGTTGTACCAGGCCCTCTCAGAAAGAGGCTGATTGCAGCTTATGTTCCCTCACTAAAGCCAAGACTATTTTTACACTGTGAAAGCCCATAACTATTCTAATGAAGTGGAACATCTGTAATGGTTGTGCTGCGCCATGCAAGTGTTTGAGAGGCAATGCCTGGAAAGTGCCCAGATATCTTCCGGTTGATACAAAGAACAAAGGAGCTTGAATAGACAAAATGCAAGCTGCTCACATTCACAGCTTCTCAGGCCAAAAATCTGGATATCAGATTGGATCTATCATGTTTTTTTACCCTCTACTCAATTTATCAGACAATTTTGTTAGGTCTAAATGCAAACTTTACATCACATTTATATACTTCTTTCAATTTCCACGGCTACCATTCATTCCATTCTGTACCAGCATCATCTTCACTTTCCTTACTGTAGTACCTTCCTAGCTGGCCTCTCCGTTTGCACTCTTCTTTCATCCAAATCTAATCTCCACACAGCTCCTATAATGATGTTTTCAAAACACAAATCAGGCCATACTCTTCATTAGCTTAAAGCCCTGCCATAGTTCCTGAATCTTAAAACCACATTTCTTGCAGTGGGCTGAGACATTGCCTTTCAGGCCTTCCCATTTCTCCTAGCTCCTGTCCTCCCTTGCAGGGGAGCATTCTTGATTTTTGTCCTTTTCTATTGTTCCTAGGTATATGACTTTTATTATAAATGTGAATAAATGTAAATTGGTATGAAAATATATACACCTGTAAGTAAATATAATAATGTACACAATACTGTTGATGTTCCTTTGCTTGAGAGAAAAGGGTTCTCTTTTTAAAAATTATGGATGAATATTGCAGGATTACTTAGACCACGGTAAGTTATTATGGAATGAAACACTTTATTTTTTTTCCTTTTATTTTTCTAGTTTCCACGTTTTATTGATTATGGTCTCTAGAGGAAAAGCAATATTGAAAACAAAGACGATTTTCTCAACTTGTTCTAAAATATCTATCACTGAAATAAAGGTTAGCAAAGAAAAAAGAAAACAAAATGTAATGCCTTAATTAGAAATGTAAAAGTACTAACTCGAGAAATGTCACAACATTTCCAATGAGTATAGTTATCTGGTATTTTAAATTAGCTCAAACAAATATATTATTTCTCATATTGAAAAAATATTTATGAGAAATCCATATCTGCTGTGAATTATGTTTTGACAAAACAATATAATTATTTGTGTTCGGCTCTTCTAAAATTTAAAATTCAGGTGATAGGTACTCTATAGATGGACATTATAGTTCTAGACATACCTGAACAACTGCCATATGCAACGGCAAAAGTAAATACATATATATACTTTCTGAGGCTTACCAAAGGCATCATAGAAATTGTGTTCAAGACTGAAGGAAACAAATGATTACTTTATATACCAGGCAGACAAGAAGTTGACACATACAAAGTAAAATAAATTGTCTAATATAACCATCTTTACCAAATTTACTTTAGTTGAAATCTGAATAAAGAATGGCATAAAACGTTAAATAAAGGGAGGCTTCCTTAAAAATAGCCAAGTGGCTATATACAAATGAAGTTAAAGACTGAAAAAGGGCCGGGCGCGGTGGCTCACGCCTGTAATCCCAGCACTTTGGGAGGCCGAGGTGGGTGGATCACGAGGTCAGGAGTTCAAGATCGTCCTGGCCGAGATGGTGAAACCCCGCCTCTACTAAAAATACAAAAACTTAGCCAGGCAAGGTGGTGGGTGCCTGTAATCCCAGCTACTCAGAAGGCTGAGGCAGAGAATTGCTTGAACCTGGGAGGCAGAGGTTGCAGTGAGCCAAGATCGTGCCACTGCACTCCAGACTGGGCAACAGAGCGAGACTCCGTCTCAAAAAAGAAAGACTGAAAAAGGTCAAATGGTCAACCTAATTTTATTGTTTTTCTTCAAGTTATTATATTGAAAACAGATATCTCAAATATTTGGAAGAGTATTTGAAAATTATCATTATTGCCAGAAAAGTGCCACATTTACTAGTGGGACTTAGCCATTTTATTACTCGGTAGTAACTAAATTGTTAACACCCCTGAAATTCAATATATTTGACTAGTCTGACTTAAACATTAGAATAGAAAATCGTTTTTTCCCTTTGGATGTGGCAATTATAGAATACTTAGTTGGTATATCAGCTAAGAAGAAAGGCTAATTAACAAACTAAGCATAAATTAATACTTATGTTGTATTCATTGAATGTAGTTTGGTTGTGAAAATAGTCACCCCGAAGGACAATGATAGATGATATTTTTAGCCAAGGTGTACCTGATTTGGGAAGCTTTCATGAGTAGGTCAAAATTACTACTTTGTGAAGAATCAGGCAGGTTAAAAAGTGTGTCGTGGAGGAATATATGTGTGTGTGTGTGTATATATATATATATAAAAATTAAGAGTGTATATATGTGTGTATATATATGTATATGTGTGTGTGTGTGTATATATATGTGTGTGCGTATATATGTGTGTATATACATACACACATACCAAATAGAAACTACGGGTTTTGACTATGACAGAATAGCCTGTAACAAACTCAACACTCACTGAAAATAGCTGTCCAAATTGAACTAAATGCATGAAACCTCTACTTAAAAGCACTGGATGGGATAGGTCAATACAGCCGGGATTGGAAAGAATAAAATTTCTGGGAAAAGGCAGGCACTAGGAGGAGAGCTACATATGCACCATGCTTTGTTTTTCCCTGAGGACATTTGTCAGTTCACAGACGTATAGGGAATAGAATCCTAAGATTAGGAAAGGAGTAATACTAGGTTAAAGATACAGGGATTTGTCTTTAGAGTGCCAAAGCTCATGAGATTTGAGAAGCAAAATCTCAGGGATGAAGAAACGCCATGGAACTGAGCTCTGTGTATTACCCTGGAAGCTCCATAGGGGAGACAGAATCAAATGGAAGGATCTATTTTCTTGAGAGTAATTTTGAGACTCTGTGTCAAGAAGGAGAGCTAGCACCTGACATAATTCAGTGAGGTGAGTTGTTTGATACAGCTAGAGCTGTGTTGGGAAACACTACATGTGGCATATATTACGGGGTACATTGAGTTTACTGCATCTGTGCACAGGACAACAACATTCTGGTAACCTAAGAGCTAAGCACCTTTGGCATGCATATTAACTTTGATCAATGGACAATTTCGGCATGTTAGAGGTAAGCTTTCTTCAAGTAGCTACAATAAAAGGGGCCATCACAACATGGAACCTGAGTAGTAGAAGACAAAGAGCCCCACAAAATCCCCATGCTGCCAGATCTCCAATTATATGCATGTACACATTTGGAGATCCCCAGTTATTACTGGGGAAGCTACTTTGAAAGAAGCTACTTTGTGTGATGTGAATTTATGTACGGATGTATACAAATAGCTAGGTTGGCATTCATCCTATTTTGTTTTTATTATTCATTATTTAAAAATTATTAGTAAAAGTTACTGATTTCAACTCTGGTCATATGATAACACACAGGCATTCTGACCAGATTACAAACATGAAAACTTAAAAACCTCAGATTTCTTCAGAAGTAAAAATAATATAATAAAATAGTCAAACAAATGCAGGCAATGCCTATTGCTATTGTTCCCACTGAAATTTCCACTAATTTTAAACAAGGAGACATGTGGTTGTGACCAAAACCAATAATGGTCATCTGTAATACAAGCAGCATAAGAAAAAACTGACCTGGTTTGATTCCTCATGGGCAACTATAACACAAAATCAAAACATAAATAGATCTGGAAATAATGACAACAAAAATTACTTCTAATCATAAAATTGTGGAGAAATTCAGATGCCTAAAATTATAGAAAGCACTGGACATGCATACATTTTCCCAGTGAAAATGTCATTAGTTTCATCACCAAATTCTTTGATTGATCCTTGCCACCAAAAGACTAAGAATCATTGATAAAAATGAAATAGTCCTCAACTGGGATTCAGGAAACAAACCTTCTGATATGAGCAAATCAATTAACCTATATGGTCCTTTGCTCTCAAGTAAAGAACAAGGAAATTGAGCCATATGGTCTCTATGGAAATTTTTATCTTGGATAGTCTGATTTTCTTTATGTTGTTTAAGGATGATTGATTATTCTTGGCAATATCTTCACTCAGAATAGGAAAATGACAAAGTCCTTGTTCTACTAAACAGCACTGGCTTCTTTGTAGCTTCACTGATTTCTCAAAGAATGGATTAATAGCTAACCTTGTGGAATGAAGATTTAGCATGACTTCTGGTGGTTAGGTATGCTTTTTCAGTCATCTATTCTTTTTTTTTCTGTGTTTGTGACCTTCCAGGTAATATCTTGAACATTTTGTAAAGATACTGGCTCTTTCAAAGCTTTTGGGTACCATTGCACTATTCTAGAGGTCTACTAAATAGAGTAACCTTTCATTAACTGGCATGGTTGAGAATTAGCTTGATCCACATGAGTGAAATTAGTTCCGAGTGCACACACTTTAAGTTTGATGGTGTGAGTTTATGCAATCGAGCTCTGATTCCCTGGTTTAGGGTTGTCTTCTGGATAATGAAGTTTGGTTTAAAGTGTTCTAAACTAACTAGTATCATTGTTTGGAACATTTTACTTGCCTTAAATGAACAAACAAGGCATAATTTCAAAAGTGACTTTGACTGAAGAAACATAGACACAATGTCACTTAATACAAACAAAAGAGCTTCATGATTTTGAGAAGATTTGCCTTTCGGAGACCTAGATGCTCATTACTATTATTAGTTCAGCAGAAATCCCATGTATAAGAATCCAGATATGGGGAATTTGTTTCCTTTAAGAAATTTTTTTCCCTTTAAAATAATATAAAAGAGCAATTTGGTCTAGGTCCAGAAAGTAATATGGGAATTACCCTTGAATAGCTGGTAGTAGGCAGCATAACTTTACAATCTGTTCACTTTAAATTTCGCATGTAATTGCAGCAGTGGGAGTTGGAACACAGGTTTAAGGCATAATGAAATTACCATGGAGAGGGGCCGCCTAACTAACAAAAGTCCAGCTAGAAGTGATAGTTACACTTCTACCATCCAAAAAGCATGTAAATAATGGCTCTTAAAAAGAGAATTTAACCATACATTTTATACAGATTTGTATCTTAATGTAAAGGGATGGCATAAAGTAGAACTTTCAGTAGTATTACCTGCTGAAACAAATTCTTTCATTTTTTCATATGCATATAAACTCTAGCCCATTTTTAAAACTATGAAACTATTATCTATCTAGGAAATCTACCTGAGATAGAATCATTTTTAAACTGAGCTGATAATCTCATTATGTTAGAAAGATTATATAACAGAAAATCAACATTCAAAAATTGAATTTATAGTAAATTATCACTGATATCTTTAACAAGAACTGCATCTGTACTAAATGAATCTATAGTAGAAACTTTTAAATTTAACTTTACTAAAATTTTATGAGAATATGTCAAAATATCACATATTCAAACTGTACTTCAAAACTGTTATAAAAATATATAAATGCATTTTTGAATGTGCAGGAATTCCTGTATTTTCAGATACAACTCTATCTGATGTATGATTTTTGTATAAAACCTTTAACCTTTACGCAGAAATGAGAAGATTTCTTAGAAATTTTTAAATTCCCATGTTTCCTTCTATACTAATGCATTTTTCAGTAGATAAAATTTACAATAGAAATAGAATATCAGTTGACTATAATAGTTCAAGGTAGAGTTAGTTAGATTATTATAGATTGGTGTTTTCACAGAAAATTTAGTGGAGAAAAGAGTGAAGCTCACCTTAAGGGAAGGAGTTCATTAGAACCGAGCACTGTGTCCTGAGATAGAGAGGCTGGTTACCACATAAGCAGGAACTGGCCTCGCATATGCAGGAGCAACAGGGACTTAGGGTGGACAAAACAAGGATTGACATAGAAAGGATTAGTGGCAAACAGTGAACAGACTCTGCCAGTCAATAGAGAAAGAAAATTATTTAGACTTAATGTAGAAGAAAATAGGAAGTCATTGTGTCTACTTTTTAATGCTGGATGGGGACATGATGCCGCTATTATTTCAGGAAAATTAATCTTGGACTAATATTTTTAGACTATATCTGAAAAAGAAAAATATCACCAGATAATACTAAAAAAAAATTTAATAATTCTGTTGTAAAAATACAAACACCTGGTCTCCATACAGATGACATAAAATAGTGGCAAATGTTAGTCTTCAGACCTGGTCAGAGGCAATAGGGAGGTGCATTGTCGAGAATTTGAAAATAAACTAAGTGAAAATGTGTCTGCTTCTAAACAATGTCCGTGATAAAATATTATTTTCCTGTAAAACTAAAATCTTACTTTTTGGTCTGAGTACTAACCAATTGCTGTTGTTACTGATGGATTTATTCATATATATGAAATATTTAAATTAACATATTTTATTTACATTTCCTTAATAAGCATTATTTCTGCAAGAATGTTAATTAAAAGAACTTCCAGTTATAAAGTCATCTCCCACTACTTGGGGCCTCAGCTACAAGAGCTTATTTTATGAGACAATAAGAATTTGGAATCCTTTGAGCTTGCTTCAGGTAGAGTTTGTATTGCAAATTCCTCCACTGAAAAGCAGCAAGTTTGAAATATGCAAAGGGGTTTCAGTAATTTTAAAGATGATGAAACATGATTTGAATTATTTTATTTTTATAATATTTACTTAAATTGTATTATTAATTTGTATATTTAGAGAAATGATTATGAGATTCAGTAAGACACAATTTTCAGTTTCCTTTCTGACCATTGGTTTTCTTTTTCTTTTTTTTTTTTTTTTTGAGACAGAGTTTTGTTCTTGTTGCCCAGGCTTAAGTGCTGTGGCATGATCTTAGCTCACTTCAACCTCTGCCTCCTGGGTTCAAGCAATTCTTTTGCCTCAACCTCCTGAGTAGCTGGGATTAAAGGCACCCTCCACCATGCCCAGCTAATTCGTGTGTTTTTAGTAGAGACAGAGTTTCACCATGTTGTCCAGGCTGGCATTGAACTCCTGACCTCAGGTGATCCACCCACCTTGGCCTCTCAAAGTGTTGGGAGTACAGGCATGAGCCACCTCACCCAGCTGTTTCATCACTAGTTTTCTTTCCAGATTATTACTGGAAATAATTTTTTGAATAGAAGAAGGTGTTAGAAAATAATTCATTTCTGATATGATCTATACCAGGCAACCACTAAAATAAATAGTAGACACATTTGTAGGTTATTTATGAGATAAATGGAGCAGAATCATCAAACGACTTTCACGTGTTTTGTTTATAGATTGGGAATATAAAACATAATAAGTAATTTGGAATTAGAAATCCATTAACTATTTATGAGAAAAGGAATAGGTATAAAGGATAGTGAGTTTCAGTTTTTGCACACTGATTTGATGTGGTTGTATTAGTCTGTTCTCACACTGCTAATAAAAACATACTTGAGACTGGGTAATTTACAAAGGAAAGAGGTTTGATTGATTCACAGTTCCACATGGCTGGGGAAGCCTCACAATCATGGTGGAAGGTGAAGAAGGAGAAAAAGAATGTCACATGGCAGCAGACAAGAGGGCATGTGCACATGTCCAGGGAAACTCCAATTTATAAAACAATCAGATATCATGAGACCCATTCACTATCACAAGAAAAGCATGGGAAAAAACCGCCCCCATGATTTAATTACCTCCCACCAGGTCCCTCCCACTATATATTGGGGTTATTACAATCCAAGATGAGATTTGGGTGGGGACACAGAGCCAAAATGTATCATTCCACCGTTGTCCCATCCCAAATCTCATGTCCTCACATTTCAAAAATCAATCATGCTTTCCCAACAGTGCCCCAAAGTCTTAACTCATTTCTGCATTAACTCAAAAGTCTAAAGTCTCATCTGAGACAAGGCAAGTCCCTTCCGCCTATGAGCCTGTAAAATCAAAAATAAGTTAGTGCTTCCTAGATACAATGTGGGTACAGTCATTGGGTAAATACACCCATTCCAAATGGGAGAAATTGGCCAAAATAAAGGGGCTACAGGCCCCATGCAAGGCCAAAATCCAGCAGGGCAGACAAATCTTAAAGCTCCAAAATGATCTCCTTTGACTCCATGTCTCATTTCCAGGTCATGATTATGCAAGAGGTAAGTTCCCATTGCCTCAGGAAGTTCTGTCCCTGTGACTTTGCAGATACAGCTCCCCTCCTAGCTGCTTTCATGGGCTGGTATTTTCTGTAGGTTTGCCAGCTGCATGGTGCAAGCTGTTGGTAGATCTCCCATTCTGGGTCTGAAGGATGGTGACCCTCTTCTCACAGCTCCACCAGGCAGTGTCCCAGTGGGGACTCTGTGTGGGGGCTCCCACTCCACATTTCCCTTCCACACTGCCCTAGCACTTTCTCCATGAGGGTTCCACCCCTGCAGCACAAGTCTGCCTGGACATCCAGGCATTTCTGTGCATTGTCTAAAATCTAGACGGAGGTTCCCAAACCTAAATTCTTGACTTCTGTGCACCCACAGGCTCAACATCACATGGAAGCTGCCAAGTCTTAGGGTTTGTAACCTCTGAAGCCATGGGCTGAGCTGTAACTTGCCACTTTTAGCCATGGCTGGAAGGCTAGGACTCAGCGCACCCAGTCCCTAGGCTGCACAGAGCCAGGAAGCCCTGGACCCAGCCCATGAATTCATTTTTTACTCCTAGGCCTCTGGGCCTTTGATGGGACGGCCTGCCAGGAAGGTCTCTGACATGCCCTGGAGCCATTTTCCTCATTGTCTTGGCAATTAGCATTTGGCTCCTCATTACTTACGCAACTTTCTGCCGCAAGCTTGAATTTCTCCTCAGAAAATGGGCTTTTCTTTTCTACTGCATTGTCAGGCTGCAAATTTTCTGAACTTTTATGCTCTGCTGCACTTTTCAAAATAAGTTCTCATTTCAAACAATATCTTTGTGAATATATAAAGTTGAATGCTTTTAACAGCATCCAAATCACCTCTTGAACACTTTGCTGCTTAGAAATTTCTTGCGCCAGATACCCTAAATCATCTCTCTCAAGTTAAAAGTTCCACAGAACTCTAGGGTAGGGGCAAAATGCCACCAGTCTCTTTGCTAAAATAAGGCAAGAGTCACCTTTGCTCCAATTCCCGACAAGTTTCTCATCTCCATCTGAGATGAGCAGAATTTGGTCAAAGCCATTCAACAAGTCTGTAGGAAGTTTCGAACTTTCCTACATTTTCATGTCTTCTTCTGAGCTCTGAAAACTGTTCCAAACTCTGCTGTTCCCCAGTTTCAAGTCACTTCCAATTTTCAGGTGTCTTCACAGCAGCACCACACTCTACTGGTACCAATTTACTCTATTAGTCTAATACTGCTAATAAAGACATACCTGACACTAGGTAATTTGTAAAAAAAGAGATGTACTTGACTCACAGTTCCATGTGGCTAGGGAGGCATCACAGTCATGGTGGAAGGTGAATGAGAAGCTAAGTCACGTCTTGCATAGCACTAGGCAAGAGAGAGCATATGCAGGGGAGCCCCACTTTATAAAAAACTGTCAGATCTCATGAGAATTATCTACTCTCATGAGAACAGCAGAGGAAAAACCTGCTTTTATGATTCAATAACCTCCCAACCAGTTCCTCCCACATCTCATGGGGATTATTACAATTTAAAATGAGATTTTGGTGGGGACACAGAGCCAAACTCTAGTAGTGTTGGCTACTTTAAGCTGAGCTAGAGTTTCACATATCCATACGTATGAACTTTTGCAGGTATGAATCTGTGTATACATATATATTATAGCATATATATGTATACGTATATATTATTGTTGGTAAAATGTTGATTTTTCTTTAAATATTGTGAGTCCCTGGTACCTAACTCAGAACATGGTACATAGCAGATACCCAAAGGCACTGGAAGATTGAGCACATGTGCATGTGTTCCTCAGTTCAGACCTGAGAACAGATGGACTGTTAGGGACAGAAATGTGTATTTTGAAATCAGATTGCTCCTTTCTCATGATAGTTGACCAAGAGTGCCTTAACTCTGATTGACCAAACTTTAGACAGGTTTCTTCTTTTCTCTAAGCTCTCACCATCCCTTCCCTTAGATCATTTACTTTAGAAATTTTTTTATTGAAAATTATTTATCTGTCTTTTTGAGATGTTAATCTTTTGTGAAAGACTTGTCAGTTTTATATCCCAATACTGTCTATTCCAAGGACTTGGATGTCATTCTTTTGAAAGGTAAGCATTAAGGAAAATAGCATCCCTTTCTCGCAGTCATGGGAGGATAGAAGTCTAATTTAGGTGGTTTTCTTTAAAAAAGTTATAAAACTACCACTTGTCATGAAAATAAGAGGAAGTTTACTTTTATTTGGATAAGGGTAATTAGCAACACAGATGGCCTTTGATCCTCCCAACTCCAGCTCTTAAAATCTCTGTAGCTATTTCTTTTGAAGGAACTTAGTTCAGACTCTGTTGTTTCTTCTTCCTTATTGCAATAGCCTTGAATAAATGTTTCCTTACCTTTTAATTTTGCCCACTGTAATTTGCACTTTGACAGTCTTCACATGTATTCTCGCTTCTTTTTTTTCTGCTATCCTCCACATTCTCTCCGTGCTTAGACTCATCCTAGTACTCATCTTCAGCTTGGATTTTACTTCCTTAAGGATATTCTCTGGCTATCTCACTAAAGACTTTCCCAATTAGTACCTATCTTATTACCTGGTTTCCTTTCTCTATTTATATAAAGATATAGTGCTAGTTTTTTATGCAGTTAAGTTTGTGTGTGTGTGTGTGAGAGAGAGAGAGAGAGAGACAGCATGTGTGTTTGTGTGTACATCACTGACACTATTTAAGAACACATAGTACAAACAGCACATCTTTGAGTGTTGATGCTTGGTTACTTGGTTCACTTAGACTATCTCTGTTATGTGATGACTTTTATAAAATTTTTATAAAAGGAAAACTCATGATCATTGCTGCTTCTCAGAAAGAAAATATGTCTTTTCTAGATATATATTCGGTATACACATACTATTTCTCTGTACTGAATATCTCACTATAGAGCATGGCTTGATATTGACGGAAGAATGAAAAAATTTCTGAGGAGGATAAAATACAAAAGCCTCTCATTGAATTCTCCCACATTTATTTTCAGTATTTACTTACATCATATGCACATTGACTCTACAGATACTGTTCTATAACAACACCTATAACAATAAGAGTCTTAGAGATGACCAGACTGAGCTACATAAACATTAATCTATATGTATGGTAACTAGAATCAGAACCAAGATTTTTCTGAGTTTCAGACAGAACTATCATGCAAATGTGGCTTCATTATCAGGCAAATATTGTGAATTATAATACTCATCTACCATTCAACCTCTTGCCTTCCCTTTAGCTTTTCTATTCCGTCAGTAGCTCAAGTAAAAAACAAAACATGTCTCTTTTCAATTTCCCTTTCAGTCAATTCTGTCGAACTGAGAAGAGAGGGGAAAAAAACAACAACAAAAATGATAGGTCTCCTTAGAATGAACATGGCACCTGTCTAATTGTAAGATATTGAAAAATAAGAAAATCTTTAAACAGACATCTGCCCCATCTGCCCTTGTCAACCATCTTCAGTCTTTTCTGTTGTGCTGAGAATAAAGTAAAACTTCATGAATGTGACCTTAATGGATTTGGAATTTGTAAGATTAAGGCATAAGCGCAGCTACTTTAAATTGTTGCATGATTTGAAGTATATAGGATCTTATATGAATATGAATAAATAGAATGTAGTTAATGATTTACATTTTAAAATAAAGGACTTTTTTGTATATCATTATTATTACTTTTGGTCAATAATATTGTTATTTTAGGTTAAAAGAGAGACATATTTAAACAACCTATTAAATGAAGGGCTCTTTTAATAAAATATATGTCTAATACTAAATATATATTTTATCCCATGTTTAGTATTTTTGTATATTTAATTACATATTCATGTACTATAGCTTAGTGGAGTATTTTCCACTAATAAATATAAATTATATATTTATATTGTATAAATTCAATATTCAAATCTTTAAGGTTTTTCTATGTGTACTTTACCAATTTTTTGGTCATATTATTGCTTGCAATAACTTAAAATATGTAGTAAAAAGCAAATACATGAATAAACAAATAGTTTCAAAATGAAAGTGAGTAAAAAATTACACTCAAATTCATTTCTCTAATCCTTATATATTAAGAACAAAATATTATTATCACCAATGTTAGTTGAGTTTCTCTAATCTCAAGTCCATTTAACACCAAAGAAATTCACATTTATTACAAAGAGTTTCTGTTATCAACTTTTTAAAAAAATACAGGCAATTCTTTGCAGCTTGAGAACATAATTGGAGGGCACAACTTAGAAAAGACAGAATCATTACTCTCAAGAAATTTACTGTGAAATTACAAGTATTAATCAAAAGCCCAGACTATCCTATCATTTGTTTGAATGATCCAACTAAGATACACAATAATTAGGTCTGTTACACAAACAGAATATTACATTATTCTACTTTGACAATAGGAATTTTATTACTTCATGCGATACAACTACAGTATAAATGTTCTTCTTCATTATAGAACAGTACTTCTTTTTAATCTTATTGCAAACATGTCTTAATGTTCATCTTATCTGATCTTGTTTCTTCCATTTGCATTTGTTCACACCAGAAACTTGAGTCTCACAAGTCTTCTACTTCTTTATTTACTTCTCTACTTTTAATTTTTTTTCAAATATTTTTCTCCTCATTGCCGTCTCTTTAGTCTAAAATAGTGTAATCTCTTACAAAGCCTTCTGCCAAATCCTCCTATCTTGCCTCTCTATACCTATTTTTTCCATTCTACTTTCTTAACCAAATTAGAGTGTGTATGTATATATTTGAAGGATAAATGAATCAACAAATGTGGTATATATATGCAGTGAAATATTATTCAACTTTAAATAGGAATAAAATTCTGTTACATGCTATAATATGGATGCATCTCAAAGACATTGTGCTAAGTAGAATAAACCAGAAGCAAAAGGACAAATATTGTATGATTTCACTTACATAAGATACCTAGAATAGTTTAATTCATAGAAAAAAAAGTAGAATAATGGTTACCACGAGCTGGAAGGAGAAGAGAATGAGGAATTATTGTTTAATGGATATAGAGTTTGAGTTTGGGTTGATGAAAAGGTTATAGAAATGAATGGTGGTGATAGTGGCACAAATATGAATGTATTTAATGCCACTGAATGGTACACTCAAAGTGGTTAAAATATTAAATTGTTTGTTATGTGTATTTAACAAAAAAGTGATGAAAATGTAATTTTAATAGAAAGACATTCTTCTTGTCATCTCAATAAATATCTATGCCTATTTTTATGTTTGCTCATAGCAACCTTGGAAATTTTTATGTTCTCCTCCTCACCTGCATGAATCCCACATAAAAAATCCTGACTTTCATCATAATTGTCCAACATCCAATTTTCCATGACACACTTCCATGATGCAAGGTATTCCAAAATATGTGCATTAAATGTTGGTTAATATTTTCAAAGTCATGCTTACATATCTAAGGTATTATATAATACTATTTAACCCAGGATACAAATAATATCAGCCACAGTACACATTTAAGACTGAATTTCTTTCAGTAATTCTTTCTATTTCTAAATTATTTTAATTGGCAAATCATAATTATATTTATGGAATACAATATGATGTTTTGATATATGTATATGATGTTGAGTGATTAAATCAAGCTAATTAACCTATTCATTACCTCACTTGATATCTTGGTGGTGATACATTTGAAGGTTACTCTCTTAGTTATTTTGAAATAAACATTATGAACTATTATTGAGTATTGCTGTGCAATAGATCTCAAAAGTACACAATCGAATACCATTCTGCCTTTAAAAATAACAAAATTCCATCGTCTGGGACAACATGATGAATTTAAAAGACATTATGCCAAGTGAAATAAGCCTCATACAGAAAAACAGATACTGCATGATCTCACTTACATGAAAATCTAAAAAAAAAAAATTGAATTCATAGAAATAGAAAGTAGAACCATCTTTCTGAGCAAACTATTGCAAGGACAGAAAACCAAACACTGCATGTTCTCACTTATAGGTGGGAATTGAACAATGAGAACACTTGGACACAGGGTGGGGAACATCACACACCGGGGCCTGTTGTGGGGTGGGGGAGAGAGGAGGGATAGCATTAGGAGATACACCTAATGTAAATGAGTTAACGGGTGCAGCATACCAACATGGCACATTTATACCGATGTAACAAACCTTCAAGTTGTGCACATGTACCCTAGAAATTAAAGTAAATCAAAAAAAAAAGAAAGTAGAATGATGGTTACCAGCAGATGGGAGTGGGGGGAGCAAGGGAATGAGGAGTTATTGGTCAAAGAGTAAAAAGTGTTGCCTGGACAGTAGAAGTAAGTTATGAGATATATTTCCAATAATTCTTGAATATCTTAGGAGATTTTAAAATTTTCAGGGGAAAATAAGATATGAGAAAAGAACATAAATTTAAATATGAATGGATGTTGACATTGTCCTAACTGTGGGACATATTGAATCAAGCAAATTGTATGTACCAGAGGACTAGAACAGGAAAACGAAAACTTCATTTAAAAACAAAAGCTTAAGGACATTAGCCTGGTATACAGAAGAGAAGTAACTTCTTGCTTCCCCGGTTTTTCCTTCATTTGTCCTGTGAATCTGTTTGTTTTTACTGTGTAACAAACTGCCTCAACAGTTAGTGGCTTGAAACAACAATCATTTACTTAGCTTCCAATTCTGTGAGTCAACAATTTGGGTTTGACTTCCGTGGTAATTCTTCTCAGTGAGTCTCAGCTGGATCCATTCATGCATCTATAGTTAGTGATTGGTGTAGCTGGGGGATGTCTGGTGTTTATAACCTCAGATGTGATAGCTTTCCTTTACTTCATGTGGTCAGTTATCCTCCAGCAGGTTTTGTATTTGCCCACAAGGTGGTGGCAAAATTTAAGCATACTGAGATTCTTGAGACCCAGGTTATCGCTGGCACAAGACCATTTCCATCACATCTTACTGTGGGAAAAAATGTTTTAAAGAATCGCATAAATAGAGAGATAGCCTCTACATTTTAATGGAAAGAGCTTCCAAGTCTCATTGGAAGAAAGATGGTAAAGCATGTGGACATTTTTGCAATTTGTCATATTCTGTAAGAAGTATTAAAGTTTGATTTATGTGAAGCTAAATAAGATGTGGTCTTTGCATTCCAGAAGCCCTATAATATGATTAGAAAATGGTGTATGTCTTAGAAACTGGGGTGACAAAGATGCAATAAGAATGTATATAAAACAAAATATTGTCACAGCATTAAAGGCTATCTTCTGGAGTACATATAATTTTATCTAGGGCCTTGACTTATGAGGATTGCTGTAGAAATGCTGTACTGATCTGAAATAATTTCTACTATTTTGTCAATTCTAAAACATACTCAGAGAGTGGCTTCATTGCTGAAAAGAATGGTCTACGGTCATAGCTTTGTGACAATAACAATAATAAAAAAGTATGAGTATTAGTCCATTCTCACACTGCTAATAAAGACATACTCAAGACTGGGTAATTTATAAAGGAAAGAGGTTTAAATGACTCACAGTTCAGCATGACTAGGGAGGCCTCTGGAAACTTATAATCATGGTGCAAGGGGAGACAAACATGTCCTTCTTCACATGGCAGCAGGAAGAAGAAGAATGAGTGCCCAGTGAAGCGGGGAGTCCCTTATAAAACCATCAGATCTTGTAAGAACTAACTAACTCACTCTGATGAGAACAGGATGGGGGAAACCACCCCTAATGATTCAATGATCTCCACCTGGTCCCTCCCACAACACTTGGGGATTATAGGAACTAAAATTCAAGATGGGATTTTGGTGGGGACACAGCCAAACCATATCAGTATGTTTCTAAAAAATGATTAAAGCTGTTTCAAAATTACACCTGCACAATTATTCACTTCTATACATATTGTGAACATAAAAAATTTCAAGGTGAGAAAGCAGTTCATTGAATTAAAGAAAAAACGGGAAAGGTTAAATGAGCTCCTGTTTTGCCATTGAATATGTTGTGTGGGGAAAAGATTATGCTGAATAGCTATCATTAGACTTTAACAGAATGAATAAGCAATAGAAATGACTTGTGAAATATTTTGAATACTCCTCATAGTTTAAAATTGCAGCTTCAAAATTAAGAATGAATTAATGACATAAACTGTAATATTCTTGTAGCAGGTGTTGAGATTTTCCCTGGGTGAAAATTTGAAAAAAAAAAAAAATGTCTTTGGAATACCAAGTTCCTTATCACATACCTTGCTTAACTTCAAGAATGCAATGGCTGTTACTGAGAAATTCTTATTTCAATCAAAACCTGCAGTTTAAAATAGTCTATTATTGGTTAGCAATTTGTGACTCCATAGCTTTGTTATGTGTTTGCTTCCTTGTTTAGTTTCTGAAGATATATAATAAAATATATCTTGCTTGCAAAATAAACTTTAGATATAAAATAAATTATTAGGGAGTTGTAGTCTTTTCACTGAGGAATAAGATGGCACAGCTGAGGGATCCATGGATTTTTCAGTTCATGTTGTAGAGTTAAATAATCTTCAAAATTGGAAATATATTATTGAGAGTTCATAAAGTTTTTAAGGGCTAGGTGCATGCAGCCAGCTAGTTTTGAAGGAACTAATTTCCACAGTCTTAACCTCAATGTGTTTTTTCTTAATTAAGAAACTCCCTCAGAATTTCTTGGGCTCAAAATATCCTCTATCTAATTATATCAAAACAGGAGTATTAGTCAATGTTTGCCAACTTATGTGGTAACAAAAGACAACTCCCAAATTTAGCTACCTTACAACAAAACTGTATTTGGTACTCAAGTCGCACATTGGTTGCTGGATAGCTGTGGTTCAGCTCCAGGCTACATGTCAGTTTCAAATCTTCTAAGAAAAGTCTCTTCTTATTTTTGAGATGCAGGCTAAAGAGCAGTAACCTATTTGGGACCTAAGAGCGGGAGAAAGTAAGCAAGTTAGTGGAATTGTACTAAATGTTTCTCAAAGTACCAGTGTGGTCCTGTCAGCTACAGTAATATTTCCTTGGCCAAAAAGGAAATATTTTTAAGCCTTAAAATAAGGAAAATAGGTAGGCTTGTATATAAATACCATGATTCACGTGCAAACAGGAAAGGATGTCTCATCCTCTCATTGGAGACAAGAATAGAATATGAAACACGCCAAACTCCAATTTTACCATGGTTCATGCCCCAGAACATAAAAACCTCTCAGGAACAAAATAAGCAAGTATTTTAGAGTATGATATTTGCATGTGGAAGCATCCTTAATTAATTAATGAAGCCATTTAGATTCCACAGGACTGTCAGTTTTCTCTCTCTTATTCCTTTTCCTATTCTTATTCTTCTTATTGGCTCATATTGAAATATTATGAATTTGAAACAAAAAATATAGTTGAGGTATTGAGCCTGATTTTTAAAAAATAATAACTAGAATATTTTTCAGATACAGACATTTTTATAAGATTTGTACATAAAAACTTTCAAATTCATTGTGAGATATGCAATAAGATCATTCAACCTTATTTTCATAAATCATATTGTGGTATGGGTCACAATATATAAATTGTATTGTGCACAGTTATAACTAAATCTTCATCTTATTTCATCTTATAAAATATTTAGCATGTCTAAATCATAGTAACATAAAGCTAAATATACTTCAACTTATGTTAAAAATTTCAAATATCCGCTCAATAATATGTAAGGTGGTATATAATTTAAAATTATTGCAAGGAGGTGTGCCATTAAACGATCATCTCCATTTCCATGCCCTCTCTTTTATACCTTCTTTTGTAATGCAGAAACCGAGGTACCACACCTGCATTTCTTCTTGGTTGAGATCTGCCAAAAAGAAATGCAAGAAAATGACTGCAAGGCAGGAAGCTGTAAAAGATACTTGCTTCTTGTTTTGTGCCACCTTAGCAATTGTTTTTCCCTTCCCAGCAGTGATTGGTATTAGTCTCCAGATTCCAAATATATTGATACAGATGCACTTACCACAGACTGCGGGTTTAATGAGTTAGCTCAACCACCTGAAACTGCCTATAACACTTTACTTGTTTAATTGTTTTAAACTTGAATTTACAATGATGGAAATAGTATAAGAGATTCAAAGGCTTAGGAAGAAAGAATTATTGAAGTTCATTTATCATGTATGACCTGCAGGCCATCCTCCATTACATCACTAATAGGGTCTAGAAAATACTACACTCACTCGAAGACATTGATAAATACATTAGTAAAGGGAACACCAGAATACGTGAAAAGCTCTGAAGTGGCAGTACTCTGTAGGCTGAGTATGACTGGGGAATGCTGCCATTAAGATGGTTTCTTTAATTTAGTAGGGATGATATAATTTCAGAGCAGTGATGTTTAAGTTTTAGAATTTAACCATTATAGACAAGGTATCACATTTCCACAGTGTGCAGCAAGCACACAATAGTGTCAGAATATTTTGATATACTGGGATTTTTGCTAGTGGTGAATTGCTTATGCTGTCCCTAGAAACAAAACAGATAGCCTACTCAAATATTTATTGATTTCTGTAACAGGGAAAACTGAAGGCCCAGTGGCCAGACACTCAACTTGAGCCATCAAAGGAGTTGTCAAACGTCAAAGGAGAGTCATAATCCCTCACCATGTCTCAGTTCATAGATTTGAGCTTTTTTTCTTGAAGAAGAAATCAAATCCCCTTAAATTTCAGGTTCCATTACATGATGCAGTCTTTTCTTTGGACAACTGATTACGCGTGCTGTTGTGTTTGTTTGTTTGTTTGTTTTCCTCACCAAATGCATGGGTACAGGAAACCAGAAATGGAAGGTGAATTGGCAGCTTTCACTGTTATTCCTCATGAGTCACTCAAAAATTTTTAATAAGTCACTCAAATTTTCTAACCTTGAAAATTCAAACTGGAGTCTTAGCTCCAAAGGAAATAATTTATAGTTTCATAAAATTTAATATTTAGATAAATGCCTGGCTTTATTGTGATCTCATGCTATTATTTTTATAAGAAGATACAATATTATTATATTGATTGTGGTTACTACCAAGGGGAAAGGGGTTTCCACTATACAATGGTGACATGGAAGACATTTTCAGACACTGGTGACTCTCTGGTGTGTGTCCTTTTCCCCCCATGTCTAATAGTAATAGTTTAAGGAAAATCACAATGATCAAAAAGGCTGGACCACTGAGCACACTGACTCTTACGAGTGAAATTTTAGCTTACTCAAACAAGTAAAAACTTCAACCACTGAGACTATGGCTGAGAATAAAATGTTCATGGAATGGAAATAATAAAGTCTTAACTGCACATTCATGGATAGTTACAGAATTGAAGCACTTACACATATTGTCTTCTTAATTAAATGTATATATGTGTGCATTTATTTTTCCTTTCTTCTTATTTCTTCTCATTGTTTTACATAAAGATTATTAATGGTGATTAACTTAGCAATTTAGTCATTAGCTTAAGGAATATTAGAATTGAGCAGGAATTCAATTTGAGGAGTAATTAACATCACCCAAAATTGGGCAACATGGTTGTTGAAATGTTGTGATCCCTTTTTGGGGAAGAGAGTAAAACTATTTCTAGTTATATAAATGTTTACTTTTTGATATGGAGGTTTACATATGTATGGAGCATATGTATGGATGCTGATTAGGAACAGGAGTGGACTGTGAGGCTAAGTTTAAATCCACATTTCTTTTTTGACTGCTGACTCCCTGTTAGTTTCTACCAATAGGAAACCCAAGATAAATACTAGAAAGCAGGAGAGAGAGGAAGAGACACAGTCCTTTCCATTTCTTCCATTATCACTCCAACAACTGCTTTTCACATTAGCAGAGGCAACAGGTTTCAGTTTCCAGCTTCTTCCAATATTCCCAGATCCAGCCTCATCATCCTCCTTAGAGATACCAATGAAAGCTGGGCAGTAGGTTGCATTCAGAGATTTTAATCCCAGCTCTTTAGGGCGCCTCATTTTGGACTAGTGACAAAGTGTTGGTAGATGAACACTAGCCTGCACATCATACACTGAGTAGCACCAACCCCTAGTACTCATGAACATGATCTCCTTTGGCAACATTTCATACTTGCAGGAACAAGGATATCTTACTTCTTGCTCCCTTCTTATTCCTTTTCTTTTAATCAGATTTGTGGTTACAGCTGTCCCACCCATCCCAGGTGAAACAAGCTTAACAACCACATAACACATCTTTGGTAGTCAGTCTCTAAAATGGTTCATAATTGTGTAACTGTATCAAAATTGGTCTGTGTAGGTTAGGGAATGTGGTAAAAGTGATGACGCGTCACTTCTGAAAACTCATCGTGGTTTCTTTCTCAGTCTCTTTTAGATTATGCACTCTGGGGAAAGCCAGTTGCTATCCTATGAGCTGCTCTTTGGAGACTTTCAATGGGCAAGTCTTTGAGACTTTCAGTCAACATTGAGCAAGGAACTGTGACTTGCTGCCAAAAGTCTTGTGAATGAGCCATTTTGTCAGGTTATCCATCTGCCCCACTCAAGTCTTCAGATAACTGCAACCCCAGCCAGCACCATGACTGCAACCTCTTGAGATACCCTTAGCTAGTACTAGCTAGCTAAGCTGGATTCTTGACCAGCAGAAACTATGGAATATAATAAATTTTTGCTTTCTTAAGAATGCTAAGTACTGGGGTAAATTGTTACACAGGAATAAATAGATTGTACGTCTTTTATCTGTTAAATTGAATTTTAGTTTTCAAAATGTGCCCAGTAAGCAAAATAGCATGACATTGTATAGAGTTTAAGAATGTAAAGTAATTGCATTTACTTTGAATTTGCCTCCTCTCTCTCTCCCTCTCTCTGTCTCTCTCACTCTCCTCTTAGGAGGAGGTTTTAGAGTAGTAGATCCAAAGAAAAGGGACTCTCTAAAGTTATTAATTACCATGATATGTTATTAAAAATATTAGGTAAATATTATGTCCAGCTTTCTGAAATTAATAGGAAGAGTTTGTTTCTATTTAAGCAATAAAAGAGGCTGAATTTTAAAAAGTGAACGTATTTTGAATTATAAAAAGCCATCTAGGAGCATCTGGTGCTATGGGTTCTCATATCTTCTATTCTTTAGATTTATACTTTTCTGCTTTTCTAGTCTATAACTTCCTACAAATATTCTCAATGTTAATGTTATGTTGCTTCCTTAATTCTAAATGAATCTCTTCCATTTCCTTAAATTATAAATTTTCTTCCAGTTACTTAAATGCATATTCAAAAGTTGTCTGACTTGTATGTATTAGGCCATTCTTGCATCACTACAAAGAAATACTGATACTGGAATTTATTTTTCTTTAAAGAGGTTCAGTTGGCTTACAGCCATCCAGGCTGCACAGGAAGAATAGCGCCAGCACCTGTTGCTGGAGAGGCTCCAGGAAGCTTCCAATCATGGTGGAAGGTGAAGGGTGAGCAGGCATCTCACATGGAAGGAGCAGGAACAAGGGAGGGGGAGGTACCACACTCTTCTACGCAACCAGATGTCCTCTCAACTCAGAGTGAGAGCTCACTTTTTACCAAAGGGATGACCCACTCCGTTCATGAAGGATCCACCCTCATGACCGAGACACCTCCCACCACGTCCTAACGTCAACACTGGGGATTACATTTTAACATGAGATTTGGCAGCACACATATCTAAACTTTATCACTTTACTTGCTTCTTTTTTTTTTCAATAGAATTTTCTTCATTATGAGGAACCACAACAGTTCTCTTCTCTCAGCTGAAGTTTCTTAGTTAACAATCCAAAGTTTTCACATTTGTGTCTTTGATTTTCTAGTCTTTTCTGAAATTGTTACCAGCTTTGGGCCATAAGCTTTAACACTGTACTAAGATTTTCAACAAAAAGATTTTAAAAAGTACTTTCATATATATATCATAAATATCAAATATATATTCTATATGCTTATATATAATATATAAATATATACTATATATGCTTTATATAATATAAATATATACTATGTATGTTTTATATATAATATATAAATATATACCATGTATGTTTTATATATAATATATAAATATATACTATATATGTATATGTATATAATAATCAGAAGAAATTGAACAAGAATAACTTTTTACCTTGGTTGCCATTATTACAAGTACTAAGACATGCTCTGTGCCTCTGTGCCTGCTACTTCCAGAGTGCCAGTTCATAGAGATGGCATAACTTCTTATGCATCATATGTGTTGTAGAAGAAAAAGTTCATTTATTTGAATTTGTTTCCCCCTTTTACTATGTTTCCCATTTTGGAGAATAGTTATGTGTCAATATTATCATTAATCAGTAATTTTACTCACCTATTTGACAGTTATTTACTAGGTTAAATTCCCATATCACCTACAATATGGGCAACACTGCTGTGAATGCAAAAAAAAAAAAAAAAAAAAAGGGGGGGGGCAACACTGTTGTGAATGAACAAAAAAAAAAGCTCCTCTTAAAAGAGGCTTGCATTTCAATTAAAGGAATAAGGTATGCATCTAAGTAACTATGGGTATTACCATTATTTTATTCTTCAGTATAATATATTTTGATAAATTATGGCCCTAAAGTTACTAGATGTATTCAATAAAATCATTTATTGTTAATAACAAATATGTAACCACGTGAACAATTTGGTAAGACATTTAAGTTAATTTCTCTGAAACATATCCAGAGTTTTAACTTTCAACACTATAAACGTGTAGTAATAAATTAGTTTGAGAAAGAAGAAGAATTTGCTACTCTTCTCTGGAACACTTGGTTTTTTAAGTTCTCTCAGTCTCTTTCCCCACTTCCCTTTGTCTTTCTCTGTCTGTCTCCTTGTCCGTCTTTTTTACTGTGTGTATTTGAGGATTTTCTCTGTCTAAACATTCTAAAATATTGAGGTTGAAAATTCTTTGGTTCTTCTGCTAATCCTGCAGTTCATTTTTACGAGTTTACTTAAATGTATATACACACATTTGTTATAATATTTATATATTATATATTTGTATATTATATATAAAGATATACATATCTGTATATCTTTATATATAATATATTATGTAAATATATAGTATATGTACATGTTTATATATGCATATGTATATATTATATATGTATATGTATGTGTGTGTGCGTGCATATATGTATATATGATTGGGAAGGAAAGTTTGCAGAAAGGCAGGAAATTACCTTTTTTTTTTTTTTTTTTTGAGACGGAGTCTCGCTCTGTCACCCAGGCTGGGGTGCAGTGGCACGATCTCAGCTCACTGCAAGCTCCGCCTCCCGGGTTCACGCCATTCTCCTGCCTCAGCCTCCCGAGTAGCTGGGACTACAGGCGCCCGCCACCACGCCTGGCTAATTTTTTGTATTTTCAGTAGAGACGGGGTTTCACCGTGTTAGCCAGGATGGTCTCGATTTCCTGACCTTGTGATCTGCCCACCTCAGCCTCCCAAAGTGCTGGGATTACGAGCGTGAGCCACCGCTCCCAGCCAAGTGGGTAATTTTTGAGGTGATGTTCTCTTATCTTGATTGAGATAGTGGTTTCATGACTGTATATATTTGTTAAAAAATCACAGGATTGAACTTTACAAAATGTGTCACTGGATATGTTATACTATATGTGTGTGTGTGTGTAGACACACAAATTACATATACTAATTATATATAAAGAGAGGAAGAGAAAGAGAGGAGAGACAGTGAGAGAGAGATTAAAGGGAATCCGATAGTATTAATACCTAAAAATGCCAAATTCTGGCATGCCAATCATCCTCCTCTTTCTAAAATACCTTAAGGTAGATTTATTTAAAAATGGATAATTATAAAGGAAAGGAATTACATACTGTATTTTAGTTAGACTTGTATCTCAAGTCCTCAAAAGCAAGTAACATTAATGCTTGAATATTAATGCTTGAGCAGACTGCTATTCTGGAGCTTCAGACCAGAGAGGCCTCTGTTTTTCCTGCTTCAACAAAGCCAAACATAAAGACTGTCTGGAAGAGAAGATAACTTTATCCATGCGGGAAGAGACATCATTCAGGTTAACCAGTTAGATCCTATACAAGGAAGTAAAAGAGCAGAATGGAGTCCTACCTCCATTTTAATAACTAAAGTACACTGAATTGCTTACCCGACTAGTGAATGTGGCTGAACAGTATTGTTCCTGAGAGTGACTTCTTAGCCATTTATTTTACTTTCTGGGCTCAAACGAAGTTCCTGCCTCAGCCTCTCGAGTATCTAGGACTACAGATATGCATCCTGACATCCAGTTAATTAAAAAAAAATGTGTAGAGATGGGTCTCACTAAGTTTCCTAGGCTGGTCTTGAACTCCTGGCTTCAAGCAATCTTCCCACTTCAGCCTCCCAAAGTGCTAGGATTACAGGCCACCATGCCAAGACAATCATTTCTTTTTTTGTTTCTTGTTATACAGCTAATGGTGAAGTATGGTTGGTAATCAAAGATTTGTAGACTTAAGGCCGTGGGTTAGAATGAAAAAAAAAAAAAAAATTCTAGTGACTTTCTGATCTTTACTTCAGCTGTTCTTATTTGTCTGTAGAGAACTGAGTCACACAAACATCATTAAACTCTGATAGTTTCTATACACTCAACTATTTAGATATGAATTGTCACTCTTTTCAGATGATCCTCATTGGATCTCAGAAAAAATCTAGAAAAGTAGATCCTATATATTTCTCAGTTGTAAAAGTTTATTTACGGGGCAATCTGGCATATATTGCACCAGAAATGCATTGATGGGATCGTAGACTATCAGTCAGCATTCTGCGGAGTGCTATCTTTTGAAAGGTCATTCAATATAAGAGAGGTTTCTTTGTTGAAATTCTGTCTCCAACACATTAATTTTGTGAATTTGATCAAGTTACTTCATCACTTTCAACTTCAAGTTCGTCATTTGCAAACAGGAATTAATACCTATTTCTTAGGATTGTTTTGTGAATTGACAATAGTAAATGCAAAATACCTATCATAATAAACAGCATAGAATTGAATAGAAGATACCTTCATTTAACTACACTTCACCCAACTGAGTGTCTAGGAGCTCTATGCACTTTCCCCAAATAATAATTATAATAAATATATTTTAAAAAAATAATTAAATAAATATGTTTGCTAGAATGACTTTTTTTTCTAGTATGCCCTAGCACTATTGTTCCCTTTAGGGGAGCAACTTGATTATCAAGAGTCCATTGTGCTTGCTTAAAATATTTCTTTTTCTTTTATTTATTATCATTACATAGCTTAATTAATGAAAATAGGACCAAAGAAACTTATGTAAAAGAGATAGTAATTTATGTTGAAACTAAATTAAATATATTGGAAAGATTTGGTAAAGGTGAATCACTAAAAATGTCAAATTAGAGGTAGGTGAGGCATTTAAAAAAGACAAGATACTAAAATTTCATTTTTCTAGATGGCATCTACATTGATATTCCCATCTAAAGAAATTGCCCATCATATATTAAATGTGTGATTTGTGAAAGAAAGAGATGTGAAATGTCCATTGGTGTATGCCTAAGAGAGGAAATATCTCTTTTCTTACCCACTGCTTAGTTCATGGCTGAGGCACCTGTAACAAAAGCCAGATTAGCAAGAAGAAAGTATAAAACTCTGCTTAATGTAAGTTTTATGTTACACAGGAGCCTGCAGAAATGAAGATCCAAAGAAACAGAAAAACCCCTACATTTTGTGCTTGGATTTAATGAAGAATGGACCATCTTGGAGAAGTATGACCTAATGTTAATAAACTGGGGGAAACTTAGCAAAGCCTGTTTGCTCAGATTTTTCTGTGTGTCCCTGTGTCTTCAGAGATAATGGCAATCCTCTGGGTATAGGGAGAGAACAGCAATGAGGGTATTATGACCTACTTCAGGTGAAGGTTAGCCAGATTTTATGGCTTGTTTTAGAGGGGGGAGAGGGAAGGGGAAGGTGAGGGTGATATTCCTGCTTCTATTCTTTTTCCAAATGTGATGGTGCCCTATTTTAGGGCAGTGTGTTCTGAACCCAGTCAATATTAAAAGAGGCATCCTTGACTTTATATCAACTATTTAGAGAAAAAAGTTATATAAATATATGATTTTAATTGAAATAGACACACGTTAAAGTATGAAATTATTTCATAAACTCAACAGATTTTACTTTATTAGTCTCTAGTTGGTTTTTCTTAAACAAATATGTGGTTTCATCAAAAAACTTTATTTTAATACCTCAAGTAAACAAAATAACATAAAATGAAGGAAAATAAAATGAATCAGTAAAGGTAAATAAATACTTGGAAAAAATAGAAGTGTGTCACTAAGACATTTCATGTTAAGAAAAGGAAGTTAAAGTTTCAACACATGTCTAGGGGATAACTGAGAAGATGGAAATTGTGTTTATAATGATGTGACATCCAGGGATGGGTTCCAGGCTGAGCATTCCTCAAAGGACCTGCTGTGATTGCCAGAGGTAAAGCACTCTTTGACATATGCCAAAAGTTTAAATATTACATGCCTGGGAGAAAAGAAAAAAAAATATGCTGCAATCATTCAAGTAAAATTCCGACTGCCTCCCTAGTTGACTTGTGTGTATTTGGAATAGATATCAAATAAATCATTTCTCTCCTTCACAGCAAGTGGGAAAGTCGATATATCCTGCTCAGATTCAAGACTAGCCCTGTGAAAAGGTGCGAGAAACTGTTCAGGTAGAGTGATTTGTGGAATATGGAATATTTTCACCTGGCCTAATAACATCTCTTAAAATATGTGTTTTTGTGTGTGTATATCGTTATCAAAATTTCCATCTTTGTCATTGAAAGTCTTTGGATTAAAGCAGGAATTTTTTTTTATTTCAAATAGAAAATTGACAAGTTTTAAAAATTTGCCAGCATCCATATTGCGCAGTGTATCTCATGAAATGCCGGCACATATTTTTGTAAGTTTGGTGGATAGAGGGGGTGCAATTTATCAGTAAGTACCAACATTTAACATAAAAAAACATTATTTAGTATAATTTAGTATAAATTTTTTTCACGGTTTTCATATTATACAAAACCCTCATAACATGTTGTGAAATGAAGTATGTAGCAATATGTTTATTGCTTACAAGTCCAAAAGAAACTGTCAACAACCTAAATGTTCATCAGTAGACAAAAGGTTAAATAAATCAATGCAAAGATAAATAATGCAGGAAGGTTTTTAAAAAGTAAGATACATTCACATATGATTATTGAATAAATATTCCAAAGGTAAATTCAATGAGATAAAAGAACAGAATGAACAGTATCTTTGTTCTATATAAATATTGATATGGTTTGGCTGTGTCCCCACCAAAATCTCATCTTGAATTGTAACTCTCACAATTCCCATGTGTTCTGGAAGGGACCCGGTAGGAGGTGATTGAATTTTGGGGGTGGGTCTTTTCTGCATAGTTATCGTGATAGTGAATGAGTATCATGAGATCTGATGGTTTTAAAAATGAGGGTTTCCCTGCTCAAGTTCTCTCTTTGTCTACTGCCATCTATGTAATATGTGATTTGCTCCTCCTTGCCTTCCGCCATGATTGTGAGGCCTCCCCAGCCATGTGGAACTGTAAGTCCATTAAATCTCTTTCCTTTGTAAATTGCCCAGTCTCCGGTGTGTCTTTATCAGGAGTGTGAAAACAGACTAATACAAATATACTTGCAGGCATGCAATTATAGAAACATTAATTAGAGCTAGTTGTCTATCTATATATATTTCACATGTGCTTAGAAATTTTCAGTGAATACAAATAAACTGTTCTTAGTGAATACGGAGGGTTAAGTAGGATGATTAATTTCACACTTCATATATACCATTCTATATAATATGACTTTTATAAACCATGTGGATGTAATAGTGAACACCTCCTCCCCATTCCTGTTTTTCATAATGTTACTACCATTTAATTCTTTGTGCTACCGGAACTAATCCTATACGCCTTTTATGTTTGTTTACATCAATAACCATAAGAAGCCCAAGACTCCCAGGATACCACTCATTCCTTAGATTCCTACCCCAAATATTTCTAATAGGCCTCATCTTCCATTTCTCTCTGAAGACTAAAATATTCTGATGGTACCCTGCAATTCAGTCCACCACGAGCAAATTCTCCTTTGTCTTCTTTAATTGTTCCATCATTTGTTGCTCAACCTGAAATCTGTTTCTCCTATGAACTCTGCTTCCCCTGTAACCCCATCACAGAGTAGCCAGAAGAGGGTTCCATATCCTCCTTGTTTCTCATTTCCATTTCCAGGCACTCAGATCTAAGTCCCTTATCTTCAAACTATATCTATACTCTCCTTCCTTAGTGCCATCTTCTACTGATGATTCATTCACTCCTGTTCTTTAAGATTTTAGCACTTGTCTCACTAACATTCTCTAGCATTACTGCTTTTGTAATTAGTGGCAATTTAATTTCCATGTAAAAATTAATTTTCATATTTTAATGTATTTCATATTTTAATGTCCTTTCACTTCCTATACTCCAATAACATGTCTCCCACCTACCTCAATCATTTTCGTCCCTTTTCATTTGAAATAACCAAAATCCCTGCAGCATTTTCCTTCACTTTTTCACCTCCACCTCTTAACTTCTCAGCTCATTCCCAGTACTCTGACAATTCTTTCCTCTATTGCTATATATAATTAACTGCTCATATAACTTGATTGTCTGTACCCACCTCAAATGGTCATTTCTCTAATGACTATATTAGAGTCCTTGTTTTTTTTTTAAATTATAGTCACTTCCTGCTATCCTTAAACTTCCTTTCTGTTTTATAACTTCATTGTACTTACTTGCTAAAATGCCAACCCTAATAAAATCCAACTCTCCAACTAATTTTTGCCTGCACGGCCAAATATGACTGGCAAAAATGTGTACAATGAACAACAGCTTCCTGTAACAATGCTACATTTGCAACCACCCACCTTAGTGCTGCTTAGCATTCTTAAGCAATTCTCTAGTTCATTCATTTGCTCACTTGCTTTATGACTTCTCCCTTTTTATTAGACTTCCAATATCTTCCTGTATCCTTCCTCTTATCTGATGATCTTTCTTTTTTATTTCCAAGAAAAAAGAAGCGATCAGCAAAGACTATTAGCTTGCCATTGTCACAGGACCTAGGGTGTCACTTCGCCTGCCTAAAACCTCTGTGGCCTGTGGTGCTTTTGCCCAAGTTTTGCTTGGGCCCACTGGGTTTGTTCTGCCCACTTGGCCTAGCAAACCGCACTAGGCTTGTGCTACCAGCCTGGATCCCATGCCTGCCAAGGGCGAGTCCAGTGTGGAGTGGAGAGGGGTATATGAGCAAGAGAGCACAGCATCCAGCTACTGCACACAGCCAGGCATGTTGGCTGTGGCAGGGTGGTCAGCTACACATGCCATCACAGACACCAGCTCCCTGAGAGGCTGTGGCTGGACCAGACATACAAGAAGCAGCTTCCACTATGGGCACTGGGGAAAATGGTGGCATCTGGAAGCTAGAAGATGCCAGGAACCACAGAGCCCCAAGGAGGGTGTCACAGTCTTGGCTTGAGGAACTCCTATTCTGGGCTCCCCGAAGGGCTGCAGCTCTTCTTTCTCTTCTCTCCTTCCTGTCACCTGCAAGGTGGAAAGTGGGGGGTATGTTTCAGTCCTGTTTGTGTTAGAGTTCTTTCAGTCCCACCATTCAGCAGATCCGGAATTCTTGTCCCACATCCAGGAAGAATGAGGTACATGGACTACTGGAGGGTGAGCAGGTGAAGAGGTGCTTTATTGAGCGACAATACGGCTCTCAGGTGACCCAGAGTGGGTGATCCCTAACCGTAGGCAGGTCATTCTGACATCTCCGCAGCTTTCAGCAGAGAGGAGACCCAGAGTGGATAGTTCTATCCACAGGCAGGTCATCCTGATGAGCATACAGCAATCAGCAGAGAGGAGACTCTTTTCTGGAGGCAAGCTGGATAGCTCTTTTCTGCAGGCAAGTCATCCCATTTGTCTGCTGGAGTCTGGCTGAGTTCAGGGTATTTATGAGCTTCAGAGGGGAGGCAGTCTGGGCTGATTGGTCCAGGGGCAGCCATGGGCAGGCCTGGATAAAACACCATAAGTTCTTTCTCTGTTCCATGAAACGGGCAGTCTGGTCCCCAGACTTCAGACCATCCCTGGCTTGAATGGGGAATTTCACCAGGGACCCACCTCTTTCTGCCCAGGAGCCTGTCTGCCTCCCCTGCAATCATGGCACCCAGGATCTTCATGACTAGGGGCACCTGCAGGCCCATGCTGAGCTGCCCTCCGCCCCTCCTTGGCCTCCCTCTCATGCTTGTCAGCATCCAAAGTCTAGAGGGGACCAAGGTGGCCAAAGGCATCCCGAGCATATGTACACATCCCGAGCATGTGTACACTCAGCTGGGTTGTGACAGTGCTCAGGCTCGGCCACAGCTTTGTTACAAAATCAGAGCAGGTGCCTGGAGCGAGGAGAGGCCAAGCAGCTGGAGGAGGCATTTCCAAGCCTCTGGGATCTTCCTGGGTCCCTGCAACTGGGTGGTTGAAGTTGTGCTTGAGGGGCAGGGCTCTCATCCCCCCAGTTTGGAAGGGGTTGGGACTCCCCTCTGTTTCCAGCTTCCACTGACTCCACAAAGGGAGCAGCACCAGTCACACCTCACCTGCTGCAGCCGTTGTCTTTGCAGCAGCCACTCCAGATGGGCCACGGCTGTCATCACTGCCACCACACAATTTAGCACAGCTTCATATGTTCCCATAAAAAAAGATGAAGGAATGATTCAGTTGCTCTTTCTAGGCATTACATTTAGATTTGTCTGGGAGAGTTCCACTTATTCTCAAGGGGGTGTTGGTTTGGATAATAACTATTTTGTCTCACCTGTTTGGGAATAAAAACAATAATTAATAATATCGGTGATTATGTTAGGATATTAAGATTTGAATTCTTCAGCTCTCACTCTTTTTTTAAATTTACTTCAATCAAGTTTTGTTTCCACCAATCTACCCAAGCAATGATTTTGACATTGTTACATTCAGTAATTAGTTCTTACGCTACATCTTACTGGACCTATCAGCATCATTTGAGAGGGTTGATCACATCCCTCTTCTTGAAACTTATTCCTTGCTCGTCACTGGGGACACCACTATTATTCTGTTTTTCTTCCACCTCATTGGCTTCTGTTTTTCAATTTCCTTGGAGAGTTCCTCCACTTCTCTCTAACAATTAAAATCGGTGTTTGCTGAGATTAGACATTTTTTTCCTTCTCTGTTTAGATGGTGTGGTAGATTGATTGTAAAATTCCTCTCTATTTATTTTTCAACCTTAAGCTATGCATGTGCAGTGTGAGGCTGTGGTTCCTGCCATCAAATGATGTAATCTATTTCCCATTCCTTTTAGTCTGGGTTTTCTCTAACAGGATGAGACAGAGGTACTACTTTGCCAGTTTTCACTCTAGGCCTCAAGGGACCTTGCATACTTCCACTTTCTCTTTGGGAACACAAAGGTCATCATGTGAACAAATCTGGTTTAGTATATTGAACAAAGAAAAAAAACCCAGAGTTTAATTATATCTGTGATCTCAAATGAGAGCCAACAATTGTCAGATATGCAAAAGAAGGCAACTTAAAATACAGAGTTCCCAGAACACCTGAGCGTTGACCTATAAACAAACACAGCCAATATCAATTAAGCCTAATTTAGATGAGCAGAACTGCCGAGGTCACCTATAGATATGGGGTCTATATCTATAATATGCATGTATTTTTTAAGCCGCCAAGTTAAGTAGCAATTATTTTAATTATTTACATGTGAAGGAAGAGAGTAGTATGGCCAAATCATTCAAACTTTTAGACTCCTAGGAGAATAAGAAAAAAATATCTGCCTGCAATAAATCTTTTTTTTTTTTTTTTTTTTAAAGAACTATGAGATAACTAGACAGGTTTCACTCTGCCAGTTTCTACAACTGTTTTAACCAAGAAGGTTAAGAAAGAGATAAAAAAAAGGTTTGGGGCCACTGGAGATTAAAGCTCAATAATAAGATTTAAAGGTCTTGTGAACTGAAACTGAGACATCTCATCTTTTTCAATTCAACGTTTGCCTTCTAGAGAGCCTAGTGAATTTATAAAAACAGAGTAAAATAAATTCAAAAGTTATGTCAAGAAGCAGAAAATAAAGAGAAGAATAAAAGTTATCTGAGTACTACTTTTATCAGAAAAAAAGTGACTTTATAGGAAATGGAAACAGTAATAGGTCATTGACACAATAAATAGATTTGATATCTTTTTCCCTCCCAAATTTCCTTTTTTTTAAAAAAATTCTATACCACTATACTAAAATTATTTTAATTATTTTGCATAACATATATAGAAAAAAGATGCTGTCTCAATAACTGAATGAGTTTTCTTAAAAACGAGTTTGCTTTAAACTGCTTTTTATCTAGTTTTATATAAAATATAAGAATTTCTTTAATGGATCTTATTACCTAATAAATTAGCATAATACTCATATCAATAAATACTTATTTGTATAACATTAGTTAACACATAGGAGAAAACATGGCTTTAAAGGAAAAGGGCTTGAGATTTTGAAAAAGACTAGAAGACGGAGAAAAGTCTAGAGGTTGAATAATGTTGGAGCCAAGAAGTTATGCTGTGATGCAGGTAGATATTACAAAAATGGATATCTGACCCACTGACAGAGAGAGGTGCCAAAGATCAAGTTAATGTAAAGCAATGACTTAACTTTCATATTAGTAGCAAATTAGTAATCTCAAGCCTCCACTGTTAATACGAAGTTCAATAACAAACACTATACTATGTTCTTGAGCACACTAAAAAAGAAGAGAGTGATAACTGGGAAGATAAAAGGAAGATAATATTTCATAGATCTCTGCCACCTCATAGGTGGGTAAATTTTCCATGGCGGTTTTAACAAACTGTGTAGATAAGATTTGTGTTTCTCTCATTAATCTCAAATAAGAAAGTCATATACAAAGTTTCTATCATTCAAAAGAATGTATGTCAAATATAGCACCGGAAGCATCTTTATTTGAACAGTCTACCTTATGAGAAGTACAAATAATTCCCCTGTCTCTGTTTTAGTTGGCTGGATTAGTCTTCACTCTATAATACATTGTAACATTCAAGATGCATGTTTCTTTTTAAATAAGGATAACGAGATTTTTTTTTTTTTTTTGAGACAGAAATAAAAGGCTGGAGTGCAATGGCGTGAGCTCGGCTCACTAAAAACTCTGCCTCCTGGGTTCACATTCTTCTGCCTCAACCTCCCGAGTAGCTGGGACTACAGGTGCCTGCCACCATGCCCAGCTAATTTTTTGTATTTTTAGTAGAGATGAGGCTTCACCATGTTAGCCAGGATGGTCTGGATCTCCTGACCTCGTGAGCCGCCCACTTCGGCCTCCCGTGATGATGTTTTGATAGCAAGACAAAAAAACTTGAATTAGGTAAACTATTTTCTCAATCTAGTGTGCGCTGGCTTTATAACAGTATGTCAGTGAATTCTATTAACAGAATTTGGTTTGCTGATGACACAGATGTGTGATAAAACATTAACAAAGACATTTGGGAATTATTCGTGTTTTTAGTAATTTTGTAAGTCGATAGAGAGCGCTGAAAGCTGTGGTCTGCACTTTGAATATAATATTTTGCCATTCCATCTAGGAAGAAACTCAGTCTTTTCTGACTGCTTTAGCACTGGTATGTTCATTTAAATTTAAGATGCTCTCAAATCAAACAAGCATCTAAACAGCAGTAAAATCCAACCATAAAAATGTGAATTCCCTGACTGACAAAACCGAAGCAACTGTGACATCTGAAGGGAACACATGTCCTTAGATCATTGATGACTTTCACTTCAAAATGCTGATTTTTCTGTGTCACGATAAATCTATCTAAAATAAAATATTACCCAAGGATGTTTCCTTAGTTTTATTCTCTATGTTGTATTGGTTTCCTTCCTTTTTTCTTTTAATAAAATGGATCATCAAAGGACTAACTCAGGGAGAAACAAAAAAGAAAAGCACTTGAATCTAATATTTTCATGAGTTTTTAAAACAGGCTCAGACTTTGATCATTTCTCATTAGGTCAAAGAGTATTTGGTATCCTTTGAATGGAACCATATGGTAGGTTATATCAAATTTAATTCACTAGTTCATTATGGCAAAATGAAAGAAAAAAATCCACTTTTACTGTGGAATAAATGCATTTATATAAAACAAGCACAGATCATATACACACACACACACACACACACACACACACACACATTCCAATTTAAGTCTCTAACCACTGCTTTTGGGTAAACTAACATTATACATTATAAGAAATTAGAAAATGAAGTATATAGTTGAATTTAACATTAAGTAAATGTGGTAGTATTCATTCTTCTATGACAATGCAGGTACATTCACATTTTAGTTGATTTACCATGGAGGTCTGTGTTATTTAATTTAGTGTTTAATTATTTCTTATAGTGTAATGGATGCTGTGAAGTGTCCATACATGGGTACAACTTGAGTTCTTAGTTCACAATATAAAGCAGAATATATCTTATTTCCCTACTGTGTCTAGGATGCATGTAAAACAAAATATTCAGGTTCAGTAGTGAAACAAGAAATCGGGTTTCTTTATTATACAATTTCATACACCCATTTCATTAGAAACACATGGATATTTGTGGCCATATTTAAATCCTCCTTTCAGCTACTGATGGAGAGCAGTTTAAATATGGTATAGCAGTTTAGATGTAGTTGATCTATACCATCTCTTATTGATAATCTATTGGCCATTGGGTTGCCAGCCATGGTCTACCTTAGGTATTTTGCTTTAGTAAATAATATTCACTAATAAATATATTTACTGGGATTTTTTTTTGTCCAAGTGCATTAGAATTTTGCTTTATGGCTTTTTAAGGATTCTCCTAGTAGACTGTGTGTGTGCATCTGTGTGTCATACAGTATATATAGTAAAGTATACATATATAACATAATATATATAATATTTTGTGTGTATATACACATATATATGTGTATGTGTGTATGTATGTGTGTATGTATAGTGTGTGTTTAATTATTAGAGTTTAATATTAATATTGGTGTGTGTGTATATATATATATACACACACACTATATATGTATGTCATATATATATAGTGTGTGTGTGTGTATGGCCAAGTGCTACAAGTGCCAGTAAAAGCCCATGGTTGACTTTTTTCCCTTTGTCTATTTAGATGTTGGTGATTTAGAATGACTTTAATGCTAATTGAAAAGGAACAATAATGTCATCTCTTGCTTTGTTTATTTAATTTATTTAAAGGGAACTTAGATGTTTCTTATTGTTGTGACATTTAACTTGATTTGTATTACTGTCTTTAAAACTTCTAGAGAAGTTTAAACATTATTCTTCTTCTAATCCATTTTTATTCATATCTAGGTATTATTTTTCTGTGGTGTGATCTTTTAGTATATTATTATCATTATCTTTTAACCCTCCAATTTACTAACAGAAGATGATGAACTGTATGTGGCCTCATTTCTTCTATTAACATGCTTAAGTTAGTATTTCTTCCTGCCTTACATTTTCTACCACACTAAGAGAAATAAAAACATACAAACAGATTATATGTATTTTATAGACAGTTGTCAAAAATATTGGGAACAATTAGAAATAAAACAATGATCAAGAACAAACTTAGGATCCAAAACTCAAACAAGTGTTGGAAAAACTGTAGAGAAATTGGAAGACCCCTTATATGTTGTTTTGCGTCATGTGAAATGGTGTGACTACTCTGAAAAACAGTTCGGCAATTCCTTAAAATGTTAAACATAGACTTACCGTATGACCTAGCTATTTCACTCTTAAAGGAATACCTAAGACCGAGTAATTGATAAAGAAAAGAGACTTATTTTGGCTCATAGTTCTGCAGACTGTATAAGCATGAAAGCAGCGTCGGCTCGGCTTCTGTTGAGGGCTTCAGGAAGCTTACAATCACGGCAGAAGGTGAAAAAGGAGCAGGCACCTCACGTGGCAATAGACTGAGCAAGAAGTAGACAGGAGGGGGTGTCAGGCTCCTTTAAACAATCAGCTTTCAGGTAAACCAACAGAGCAAGAGCTCACTCATCACCAAGGAGATGGTGCTAAGCCACTCATGAAGGATCTGCCCCCTTGATGGGACATCTGTCACCAGGCCCCAACTCCAACATTGAGATTGGAAGTAAACAAATATCCAAACTATATCATACATGAATGCTCACAGAATTATTCATAATACCAAAACTGGAAGAAACCCAAATGTCCATCAATTGATAAGTAGTTAAACAAAATGTAGTATCTCTATGCCATGTTAAAAGAAATGAAGTGCTAATACGTGATACAACATGAATAAACCTAAAAATATTATAAATTAAGAGAGTCACAAAGGAGCACTTGTTTTATGATTTCATTTATGTGAATGGTCTAAAATAGGCAAATCTATAGATGACAAGTATATTAATGCTTGGCTATGGCTGGGAGATAAGGATGTGGAAGGTATTTGGGAGTGAATGCTAAAGTCTACGAGGTTTCTTTTTGAGGTGGTGAAAATGTTCTAAAATTAGACTATGTAGTTACACAATGTTTTGTAGTTTCCCTGTGGATGTCGGGATAAACTTCCCACCAAATATCGGTTTGTATGTCAAGACTGATGATGCAACGTGCACTGGGAAGATATGAAAAACCTTATTACTCATATTATGCGACTCTCCAGGGAGCGCAGGCCTGGCACAAGCCAGCCCAGATCACAGAAAGTGAAAAGAGTCAGGTGGCTTTGGCTGTTACAGTCGCTAGGAAGCAGGGCCACAGGGAAGGTTCTTGATCATGGGACAGGGTTTGCATGGTTTGAACTATGAACAAGCTGAGGGAGAGAGGGCGAGGAATTTCTTATGGCCTTGCCCAGGTGTGGGGCAAAAGAGGAAGGGAGAAAAGGAAAACCAATAGTGATTAAAAGCTTAAGATAAAATATCTGAAATGGAGTCTTCCTCTTTATTACACACAACCCAGTAAATGTACTAAAAACCATTGAATTATACATTTAAAATGGGTACCTTTTATAAATATGCATGTTATGGCTCATTAAAGCTATTTAAATGAAAACCCGACAAACAGAAAATGTTGGTCACAATGTGGAGCCAGCAGAAATGTCATATATTACTGATAAGAATATTTAATGATAAAACCACTTTGGAAAAAGTTTTTGACATTTACTTTAACTATCAGTTACCAGTTTAGCACGCAATTTACTTTTAAGTATTTTAATCTATGAAGAATAATTACTGTTTTTTATCAAAAGCTCATGCAAGACTGTTCATAGAAGTTCTACACATAATAAACAAAAAGTTCAAATAACCCATCAACAGAGGAAGATACACCTAAGTTGTGGTATGTGGGTGCAATGGAATGCCACTTGGCAGTGAAATGGAACAGAATACTGCTACCTACAACAGTGAAAGAATCTCAGAGGTATTATGCTGCTTTAAAGGAGCTAGACACAAAAGAGTTGTAAGATTAAATTTCTATTACATTCCTAAACTGGCAAAACTAATCCATAGTGAAAAAAATGTAATTGCCTCTCTTATAGGGATGGGCCCATTAGGGCCACAAGAGAAGTGTTCTGGGTTAAGAAAAATGTTCTATAGCTTGCTAGGTCTTTGGGTTAAATCAGTGTATTTATTTGTCAAAATTATATGGCTTAGATATGTGAAATTTAATGTACATCGCTTTTACCTCAAAAGAGACTATAAAATACTAGTAATTAAGTTGGGGAGCTTGGAGTTGGAGTAGATATTGATGAATCAAAAATTATAGAGGCCGGGCGCGGTGGCTCAAGCCTGTAATCCCAGCACTTTGGGAGGCCCAGACAGGAGGATCACGAGGTCAGGATATTGAGACCATCCTGGTTAACACGGTGAAACCCCGTCTCTACTAAAAAATATAAAAAAATTAGCCAGGCGAGGTGGCGGGCACCTGTAGTCCCAGCTATTGGGAGGCTGAGGCAGGAGAATGGTGTGAACCCGGGAGGCGGAGCTTGCAGTGAGCTGAGATCCAGTCACTGCACTCCAGCCTGGGCGACAGAGCGAGACTCTGTTTCAAAAAAAACAAAACAAAACAAAAAACAAAAAAAATACCGCCAAAATTATAGAGTAATGATTTGTTGAAACTAGGTGATTCATTCATGAGGTTTTATTGTAATATTTGATTTACTTTGTACAGGTTTGACATTTTTCATAAAAGTATTTTTAAAAGTTTCATAGGCAGAGATGGTGACAATTCCTGAGAAATCATAAAAAGTGATATGGTAGAGCACTGCTGTTTGGCTAAGAATGTTTAACTATAGTGAATTTGAGGCTTTCTCATTGTGGTAGGAAGCTACATACAAGTTTAAGCATTTGATGGGGAAAGCTTATTGAGATAACGTTATAATAATAGGTATCTAAAAATGATTGATGCATTTGAAAAGACCTACAGCATTCTCCTAAATTTATGATGTATGGTCATGGCATATTTTAGTTTATGCCTCCACATATCTTTGTACATTTTAGATCTATTTAATGTGTTTTGCTACTTCTAATTGCATACACTTGTGAAATACTTAAGATTTCAGTTTTTATTTCATAAGACTGTATTTATGAACTGTCATAGATTTAAAATATCAAACGTTTTACTCATGAATATATACATAGAGTTGTGCCTTTAGGCATTGGCAAAAATATGACCCATGAAATCTGTTTTGCTCAATTCTTTTTGAAATTCTAGGTTAGGTGCATTATTCAGGATTGCAGCATAACTGCATTGCATATTTAAGGCTTGTTCTGAATTTCTAATTCCCAGGTCAATTCTATACTAAAATGTATTACCTTGTTTTCCTGTTAAAAGTTACCAACAATATTTGAAATGTCAATATCATGCCTCACAGGAAGATGTTAAGGAATGATTACTTTAGAAAACTTAAACCTTTCATAAATTCAGATGTTTTAATATTTGATTCTGTATATTTTACTCAAAAGTTACATAAATATGTTTTTGACTACAGTATAGATGTAAATATGTGCTCTACAATTTAAACCTGGTATTTTATGCAACTGCATGTATGATATTATTCTTATTGTTACTACCATTTTATCTTATTTTTGAAAGATTAGTGATCAAATGAGGAGTGTTAGATGAAAAGACCTCATTTACTTAGACTTGGGTATAACCTTCAGTTCTTCCTCAGATAATCCATCAAAATAATCAACGCAGATTTACAAAGCTTTTCATTCCAAGCAGATTGGCATATAGAATCAAAATAGTGCCAGACCTTAAAGTCATAACACATGGACTCTAGGTAGTACAGTTGAATCACTAAATTGTGACAATGTTTAGTCAAGAAAATTTGCAAACAGGCATTCAGAATTCAGTTATACAAATGAGAGAATAGGATTATATTTTTTAAAGGTAAAAAGCAAGGATGAGAGTAAGTATCTTAGTAAATGTCAAGACACTAACTGGAACAGAGAAAAAAATTTAAGAAAACATATGTTCTCATTTTTACTTATTCACAACTTCTCACTTTATTCTAACTTTCCACCCCTCATTCTCCAAGGTCCTGCTCCACCAGTCTGACAGGGTTAAAGTATTTATAAGTTTTAGGTCATCTTTGTGTTTGGATATGGTGAATGAAATAAGCTTGTGAATCAAGCAAACCTTACAAACTGTTAAAGAATAGAATTAAGCCCCAGTCAAAACTGTCAATCCTATAATTGACTTCTTTTCTTTAAAATACTTTTCTTTGTATTGAATAAAGATGCAGAAGTGCAGGTCACCATGCCAAATTCAAAAGGAAACCCAGAGTTTTGCATGTTCCTTGCAAGACTCCCCCGCCTGCCCCAAAACTCATACAATCACCACGAAAATTGTATGGTCCAGCATCAGGATAATCCTACCACATCCTCATTTCTTTTTCTATCAGTCTAAGGCAGAAGCCCAAGAATCCCTGACCCTTCTCCACAGGGCTTTGTACATCTCCTTTCATGACTTCCTATGACCTCTTTTCAAATCTCAAAATTATTCCGATTTTATTGTCTACAACTCACAGTCAATCATCAGAACAATCTCACACAATTGTTAATCCCACATTATCCTGTCAATCTATGTCCTTGTTTGGCAAATCTCTACACTGCTCAAATCCAATGTTTACGTATCCTGCCTCTGCACTGTCTGCATGGTTGAAACACACTTCCATCAGCATACAAATAGTCTGAAATTTATGCTAGGAGAAATAGTACAAAACCCACTGTACACATTGCATCCTTCCTAGGTATTAATTTGTAATTCTTTTCCCTTAACAACACCAAATGTTCTTGAAAGAGTTGTCTGAGCTCATTTTTTCTAACTCTTCTGCAACTTTTTCTTACTGAGCTCTCATAGTCAGGTTTCTCTCCATTCACTTCTCAGCTCTTGTCAAGGCCACTGCGTGGTGCTAAATCCAGTGGTGAATTATTACTTCATGTAGATTTATCAGCAGACATTGAAAAAGTCAATCCTTCCCTTTTTCCTAAAACATTTCTTTACATGGCTTTTGGGAAACTACTCTCTCAGTTTTCTGACCACAACGGCTGCTCCTTCTTATATATTATTATTATTTTGCTGACTTTGCTTCATCACTCTGATGTTTCTGAACTCAGGCCACAGATGTTCTCGCCTCTCTCTTTATTCACACCTTTGAAGTTTCTATCCAGTTCTTTAATTTAAATATCCTCTTTTTACAGTGACTCACATGTTACAGCCACTTCTCCCTTGAACTTTAGCTTTACTTGCCTACTTGACACCTCTATTTTGATGTTCACTAGGTATCGTTAACTTAAGAAATGCTCCCGAAACAATTTTTATTTCCTACCTCCAAATATGTTCCCTCTACATTCTTTTTTTTTTTTTTTTGAGACATAGTCTCACTCTGTCTCCCAGGCTGGAGTGCAATGGTATGATCTCAGCTCACTGCAACTCCGCCTCCTGGGTTCAAGTGATTCTCCTGCCTCAGCCTCCCAAGTAGCTGGGATGACAGGCATGTGCCACCATGCCTGGCTAATTTTTGCGTTTTTAGTAGAGACGAGGTTTCTCTATGTTGGCCAGGCTGGTCTGGAACTCTTGACCTCGTGATCTGCCTACCTCAGCCTCCCAAAGTGATGCTCCCTCTACATTCTTACCTACCTCAGCAAAAGAATACTTCATCCTTCCAGTTACGTAGGACAAGAAATTGGAAGTCATCCAAGACTCCTCTTTCTCTCATATCCCACACTCCATCTGTCTATTGTTGATGTTACCTTTAAAATATCTCCCAGGTCTGAAGCTTCCTTATCCATATTCCTCTATCATTTTGACCCAAACCACCATCATCTCTCGTTAGGATTAAAACATTCACTTCCTAATTGACACCCCCTCATACACACGCTTCTTTCTTCTCTCTACTAAAAGTCACTCTTACCACAACAGCAAGATTGAACCTGTGAGAACCAAAGCAAATTATATCACCTCTGTGTTTAAATCTCTCCAGTGGCATCTCATTTCATTTAAAGTAAAAGCCAGTGTCCTTAAACCTTTTCCTTTTAGCCCCGAAATACTTGCTAATGGCACCTGGGGTTGCAGCGTTTACCCTGAGATAACTTTGTCATGAAATATCGAGCTTTTATTATTATTTCTCCATCACTTTAGTATATTGACTTTGGAAACAAAAGACATCATTCTGTTTATAGAATTCTGTTTTGAGCAGTGGTGTTTGCATTTACAAAATAGTAATTCTGGATCACCGAAAATGTTAAATCCCAGAAAATGTTAACATTGTTCTCAAACAGTTGTTGGCCAAAGATTCATTTGATGAACCCGATTTTTCCGATATAGAAGATTCTGATTATTCCAACAATTCTGATGTTAGTTCTGTTTAGAATTAACTCCAAAACAGTTTTTGTATTTTATTTTCACATTGAAAATCAGTCAAATTTGCTTCAACCTCAGAGTCTTTTTATGTAGAATTAAATGAGTGCCTGCAGTGAGCTGCACTTTTTTTCCTAAACAGGAAAAGGGTTAAAATGTCTTACAAGTTATATATATACACACACATACACACACATACATACACACATATATACATACATACACATATATACATATATGTGTGTGTGTGTGTGTATATATATATATGAGAAAGAAAAAGAGAGAGAGAGAGAGAGAGAGAGAGAGAGAGAGAGAGAGAGAGACTCGCTCTGTCACCCGGGCTGGAATGCAGTGGCACAGTCTTGGCTGACTGCAACCTTTGTCTCCCGGGTTCAAGTGATTCTGGTGCCTCAGCCTCCTGAGTAGCTGGGATTACAGGCATGTCCCACCACTCTCGGCTCACTTTTTGTATTTTTAGTAGAGACTGGGTTTCGCTATGTTGGCCTGGCTGTTCTTACACTCCAGGCCTCAAGTTATCTGCCCACCTAAGTCTCACAAAGTACTGACAGGTGTGAGTCACTGCTCTAGACCTAGAAATTCTATATTATATGGACCCTCACTACTTCTTTGACCTCACTTTGTTTATCCTTCATCACTACTCACTGGATTGTACCCACACTGACTTCTTTGAATTTACATGAGCCTCATTAGCATTTTTCTACCTCCTTTGCATTTGCGCTCTATGAGAAATACTACTTTCTGTCCTTCTGTTTTCTATGTTTCTGTTCAAACAACACTTTAACATTGATTTTTTTCTCTTAAATTCTGTATAATACAGCACGCCATCCCTTTATTTCCTATTCACATTTCTTACCTTTATTTTCTCCATAATAGTTACCACTAAGTGATATGTGTGTTTAATTATTTGTTTTTGTATTTTTGTCTTGTCTCAGATGTAAGCCAATTAAAGGAAGAAGCTTTATTTTATTCATTACTAAATTCATTGCACTTCCAAAGGTGCATGACCTGTAGTAATATGCAGTAATTATTTGTACCATAAATGTGCAATGCATTAGGTCAGGGCTATAATGTGTGAGTAATGCAAATTGATGACAGAGAAAAATGCAGGGGATGAAAAATAGGGGTAAAGGGAGAAGTAAGAGACTGTCAAGACATACAGGGCACACTTAAAATATAATGATGAAGTGCAAGTGAAAATTCAGAATCAGAAAACCTAGTTTCAGATTGCAGTTTTGCCACTTGGAGGATATATGCCTTTGGACAAATGACTTAAATTAGTTGTACCTCAATTCCCATGATTGATAAATAGGAATAGTAGCTATCTCATTACCTTATCAATATTAAATGCAATAATACTTAAACATGTTTAGCCACATGGTGGCATATAGTAAGTAAACATTCAGTGGTGGTTGAAAAACACAAGAACATCAAAATAAATCAGAAATCAAATTGCCTAAAACTTCCATATTTCAAAAATATTTTTAGGATTAGCCCTATCCTTTGAAAGAGAAGGATTTTTTTTTGTCTTATTTCTCCCATAATTTGCAGAATTATAGTACTATGATTGCTCACCTTATGAATAAAATGAAATTTAAGAACTAAATAATATGATTAAAGAGAGAACAGAGGCATGTGTGTGTGTGTGTGTGTGTGTGTGAGAAACAGAGCTTTGTACCAATCACAGCTATTTCACTTAATGTCCTAGAGCCCCAATTTTCTTATTAACCTAAAATAATAATAATAAGACTGCATTACAAGGCTCTTATGAGGTGTTTTAGTTTTCTATTGCTGTGTAACAAATTACCTCATGCTTATCGTTTAAAAGCAATAGAGGTTTATCATCTCACAGTTTCTGTGGGTCAGAAGTCTGGGCGTTGTGTAGGAGTTCTCTGTTATTTTCTCAAAAATCTGAAATGAAGGTGTTGACTAGGGCTGCAGTTTTCATTTGAACCTCTTCTTTCTCTTCCAATCCCATTCAGGTTGTTGGCAGAATCCAGTTTCTTGCAGTTGTAAGCCTGAAGTGTCTCTCTTCTTACTGGACTGTCACCTGGGGTTCACTCTCAGTTCCTAGAACTTACCCTCAAGATCTAGTCATGGGCCCCCTGTATGATCATTTTAGAACATGCCTGTTTGTTTTCACCTGATTCAGCAGGAGAGTGTTTGTTGCTGTTTCTTTTAAGCTCCACTGAATAAGTCATGACCACCCAGGATGATCTCCCTTTTGATTAACTCAGTCAACTGATTAGGGACCTTAATGACATCTGCAAAATCCCTTTTACCCTATAAGGTAACATAATCACAGGGCTGGTACCTACTGTTTTCATAGGTCCCATTTACCCTCAAGGAGAGGGAATTCTATCAGGACATGAGTCACCGGGGGGTTATCTTAGAACTGTCTACCATATGAAAATGAAAAGATTTGTCATATATGAAGACTTTTCCCCATGACTTACTAACTGTGGTGGTCAATGAGACAACTTTGTTATTATTTTCCTAGTTTCAGATTCTAAATACATAATATGTTAATATTTTGGGGACTGGCTTGTACTTTTACAATATTTATACTTTAGAAAAATTACTGATTACAGAGGTCACACAAAAGTATTCTCACTTCTTAGAGAGGACACTGATAAAATGTGTGAAATTCTTGTTCTGCTTTACCTCCATTTTAACTCACTATTTCTTCACTTCAGCAATTTGCTCGTCACATTCCCTAGGGGACTGAGAAAATTGTACTTGTACGATGTTGCAAAAGGAAACTTCCACGGCCTTCAAGTACAAGCTACATTATTTATTATCACATCAATGTTCTGGCAGGGTTGCTTGTAAGTAGATATACTGATTTAATCTGAAGATCAGTCAGGTGAGCTCAGTTTTGCCTTGGGCTATCAGATAAGGAATGCATCTTACTTTTGCAGTGTTTTAGAAGCCAAGCTCATTGAAGAAAATATTCAGATTTACAGCAATTTTCAACCAATATTACTCTGCTTCTTTGGCCAATATAATTGAACAAAAACCTAACTTTTAATTGAAATTATTCTCATCTACATCAGCTGTGAAATTTCTTCGATAAAGATGAAAGTTACTAACTCAAAATCTAAGCTAGTTGCTAACTTTATGAATATGAAAATCTTGTAATATATAACTTCTCTTTTCAGGTACTTGTTTCTTTTTTCTTGTATCAGCACTTCGTTGAACATTGTTAACAACATATTAATACTATATGATAAAATCTGAAAACTTTATAAAAGCACTTAAAGATAGACTATCATAATGTGCATAAACTAGTATTAAATTAAAGTATTTCTAATGTAAAATATAGTAAATTTAACAAAACAGGACCATTTAGAAATATTACAAAGTAAACATACCAATCTCTGCGAATGGCACATACCATTAGGATAAAAAAGAATACTGTGTTCTTATTAGGGTAAAAAAGAATGCATTTGGTCAAGGGACTAGCCTCAAAAATCTAAGTAATGAGTTACCTGAAGCTCGGTGCACCATCCTAACCCCATCCCCACATACTTTTATTCTTCACTCTTATGGCCACATACCTACTACATCTAGGGAAAGCTATTTCTCAAACTATGGCACCAAGATAATTCTTAAGGAAAAAAAAATTCAGCCTTTATTTGCTCACTAGATTTAGTTTCAGAGGAACTTTGCTGTCGCTCCTGCTGCTGTTAGTTTTCATACCATTCTCTACCCTAAATTCAGGAATAAGTTTATTCTTGTATGTAATTTCCACCCCTTCCCTTAAGAACTAGAGGTATTCACGAGACCCCAACATTGAATATCTGTTCCATGAATGTTTGTGCCCCCATTTTAGTGTGTTTCATGAAACACCCTCTTTTGAGACCTTCATATGCTGAACAAAAGCAGGACTATCACCATATTTTCAAATACTATAGTTCTTTACATTATGTGCAAATATATTTGATGGTTGCTTTTGTATATTTAATTTTCTAGTTGTGGCTCTACTTAAACATATTTTCCTGCCATCTGAAGCCAATGTTATAGTAACCTAATCTCAAAACTAAATACTTAAGTGATAGCAATCAATTTATAAAATACCTATAGATTTTTATGACATTTTTAAAAACTTTGGAAGAAACATGAGAATGTGACAGTGAGTCATTTCTTTTATATCATTTCAAGACTGCTTCTTTGCTTCTTCAAGGCTGCATAATGAGGCGTTTCTTCACAATTACTCATATTTTTCAATCTTACTTCATGACATATCGAAAAATATCCGTAAATATTTTATTTTTTTTTTAATTGCAATTATCAGCAATAGTCTCCATGTAAAATTTAAACCAAAAATACAAACTACTTGAAAAGATAGGACCTTTAAAACATACTTTTCTTCTTTCAGTTATAATTTTTCTTTTCTGGGCCTTTTTTTTAAAAAAAAGTCTACTCTCTCAATTTTATTGAACAATAATACTCATATAAAAACAGAAAATAAATCAAAACTGTGGAGTGAACATGCTTTGTAATATGCATCTAGAATATTTTAAAAGTAAAACAAAACTAAACAAAAATTACTTGAAATCTAAAAGTCCGCCATGACCCTTTGTTCATTTTCTCCTCAATGGCCAAAGACAGTCACAGCCTATTTCTAATACCATAAATTAATTTGGTTTATTTTTTAACTTTATGCAGGTGAAATTATGCAGTACATGCTCTTATTTGTGGCTTCTTTCAATCAATAGATGTTTGTGATATATAGTTGTACTTTGTTCATACTTATTGCTTTGTAATAACATTCTTCTTTATTAATACACTACAAAATACATATTCATTCTAATATTCATAGAAATTTTATTTGTTTTTGTTCATTTTTGTTTATTAAAAGGAGTGTTGCTCTGAACAGCTTGTATATGTCTTTTCTTGTGTGGTGGGAATTGGGGTCCTTTGTTTTTGTTTGTTTTCAAATGAATATACAATTGATCTAGGGCAAATGTTGAACTACAGTACCCCCACTATATTCAATCAGGTGGCAGCATATACAGGGATTATTTCTGGGCTATTTCTTCTAGAACTTGATCTATTTTTCTATCCTTGTGCAAACAGCACACTGTCCGATTTATATCATTGAATATACAAGGCTCGATATAATAAGATTAATCTTTCAGTCACATTCTTCTTCAAGATTACCTTTATTTCCATGTGTTAGATAATAGAAAAGTCTTGTTGATTTCTAAAGAAATAAAATTTTCTAATCTTTTGGTTGAAATTGCTTTGAATAGGTGGATCAACTTGGAAATAATTGACATCTTTACAATATTAGGTTTGCAATTCATGGACACAGCGTATTCCTCCATTTATTTGGTTTTTATTTATTTGTATAATATGCTTTAAAATTCTAGTTTCTAGATTTTTATGTGTCTGATATTATTTAAAATGACCTATTTTTTTTTCTGTGTGTAATAGCAGTTTTTTTTCTGTTTAAGCTTTTAAATGTATAGTAATAAAAAAATTGATTAAATTTAACTGCATTGCATGCAAAAAAAAATGTTCTTTCGCTCTTATAGGAATCCATCCGTCTCCCCACACCTTCTTCTCTACCTTCCAGTCTCTTCTTTTCGTAGTTTCATTCTGTTCTTTTTAATCCCTGTGTCATTTAGTTTTATTTATTTGTTTATTCTTGTTGTATTAGTTAGAACCTCTAGTAAAGAATTGGATAGAAGTGATAACTGAGGGTTTCATTGTGCTATTTCTGATGTCAGGGGGGAAAACTTCACACAATTCATTATTTACCATAATTTCACTCTAAGAGTTTACAGATATTATTTATAAAATTCAAGGATGTGTACATCCTTCTGCTCTATAATATTTATACTTTTATGTAATTTTCTTTAGTGTGAGCTAGGCTTAGTGATTCATTTCTAGTTAATAGAATAAGGCAGATGCAATGGTGTATGATTTGGATACCAGATAATAAAAGGTCACTTTTACTCTCGTACTGCTTGCTCTAGGGGAGGCCAGCTGCCATGGTATGAGACATCCTACAGAGAGATCCATATGGTGAGGAACTGAGGCCTCCAGCCAACAGCCAGTGAGGAACTGAGGCCTGCCAAAATCCATGTGAATGAGCTTGGAAGAGGATTTTCCAGCCTTAGTCAAGCCTTGAGATGACTGCAGTCCTGGCCAAAAGCGTGACTACAACTTCACAGAGACACTAAGCCAAACAACCCAGCAAAGCTGCTTCCAGATTCCTGACCCTTAGAAACTATGTGAGATAGTGAATTTTTTATTGTAATAAGTCGCTAAATGGGGAAGAAATTTATCAGTCAGCAATAGATAACAAATGCAAAGATCTGATCTTCTTTTCATAGTTTTCTAAGTTAATTTCATCAAAAGTTACTTTTAATTTCTTGTTTTTTCCTATTTTCCCATTTTATCATTTCATTTAATCTCTCTTTTAGAATGAGTCTATAATTTTAACTGACGGTTCACCTTGTCTGTCGTGATGACATTTCACTTTCATCTATATGTATTTACTCCATGGATATCAATTTGGTCCCTCAAGCTAGGTAGCTTATCTCTTGAGGACCAGTACCTTCTAGTGTACATCCATAGTCCCTGGAGTTCTAAGGAATATAATAAATATTTGATGACATGCTATGAATAAACATGAGAAAATCTGAATGATTAAATGTAAATATGAATTTACTAATTCAAAAAGTGAATAGAATTGTCATCTCTTTGAGCTCTATTACTAAAAGTTTTTAACTCTAGATTTTCATATGAAAAAGGAAATATTCTTTTAAAGGCAACAAGCTCATTTCATCATCCTGCAATCAGTACATTTAAACATACTATTTTTTAAAAGTTTAATATAGAGCTATTTAATGCATCTAAAATCTAAAATCTATTTTTATGTTATAAAATAAAAATTCTGGATATTAATAATATTATTTAAATGTCAACTTCCCAATTAAGGAAATAATGAACATTACTGGCTGGCTTTGCTACTGAAACTATGAGTAATGCTATTTTAAAGCTACTTTCTGAACAACATTTATAGGGCAAATATACATAAAGGATAATATAGCTACGATAAATCAATAAGAAAAAACAAATGATGAACAACTCAATATGAGAATAAGCAAAGAATATAAACAAATCTTTCAAAAAAGAGGAAGTTAAAGCTTCACAGAAACATCTAAAGATGATGTCCAACTTCACTAACAAGAAGGGAAAAATTGAAATGAAAATTAAAGTTGTAATACAGCAGTATTCTTATGAGAAAGAATGTAGAATTTCTGTAATACATTGTGCTTTCAAAGGCATATAGAAGTACTCATGCAATGTGAGAAGGGTAATTTAACAGTATCTATCAACGTTAAAAATTGCTTACATCTTTTGATGCAGCATTTTCCCTATGAACATATATACAAAGGTATTCTTCACAACATTGGAATAACCCCAAATTAAAAACAACCTACATATCCATAAATTAGGGCCTAATTAATTAAATTATTGAATAACCACAAAAAAGTGATATGGAGCCATTTTAAAACACAAAGCCACTTTAGAGGTAATAATAATAAACAATATTCAAAATACTTCTTTAAAAAGAAAAAAGCTAAATGAAATAATGAATCATTTGGATAATGTCATAGAGTCTCTAAAAATGGCCACCATTAATCTAACAATCCCCTCATTTTTGTGCATGCATGACACTTCTCCCATCAAGAGAGTGGAATCTATTTCCCTTCCTGTGAATCCGCGCTAGTTTTGTGATTCACTTTCACTCAAAGAATGTGAAGGAATTGATCCTATACGCTTAGTCCCTAAGAAATCTGGTAGCTTCTACTTTTTATCAGCAGCTAGCTGCCATCATGGGAAGAAACTCACCAAGCTACTCTACTAAACAATGAGGGGCCATGGAGAGAAAAGCTCTGAAGGGTGACAGGCTGTCACAGATCAATGTGGACATGTGACTTCAGTACATACCATGTGGAACAGAATAGTGTTCTGTCACTTCAACCCATAGAATTGTGAGAAATAATAAACTGTTGTTAATTTTAAATCAAGTTTTGAGGTGATTAGATAATGGAAATACAAATTTATATCTGGAAATTTAGTTCCACAATGTTGGAAACATAAAATTACAGCATTGGTTTTGGGACTGAAAGGTGAAAAAAGACTTAAAGTACAATGAGTGAATTACCATTGCAAACGTACTCATTGAACAGGCAGATCTGACTGAGAATTTCAGGCAGAATGCCTTGACTTTTCTTAATAGTGAATCATAAGATATTGCAAAAAAAGGAAATGAAGAATTAACTCTCTTTTTTTCAAGAAGATCTTCAATAACTTGCTGGTTGGAAAGTAAAACTGTTTTGTTGTTGTCATTGTTTTTTTTTTTTTTTTTTTTTTTTTTTTTTTTTGAGACGGAGTCTCACTCTGTTGCCCAGGCTGGAGTGCAGTGGCATGATCTTGGCTCACTGTAGCCTCCGCCTCCCGGGTTCGAGCAATTCTCCCACCTCTGCCTCCTGAGTAGCTGGGATTACATGTGCGTGCCAGCATGCCTGACTAATTTTTGCATTTTTTGTAGAGACGGGTTTTCACCATGTTGGCCAGGCTGGTCTCAAACTCCTGACCTCAGGTGATCTGCCTGCTTCCGTCTCTCAAAGTGCTGGGATTACAGGCGTGAGTCACCGCACCTGACCTAAAAGCAAGAAAGAAATTTCTGGATCATAGATCAAATTTATTATCATTTACAGCAATAACTGTACTGGTTCCTAATGCCCTATTCTTCCCTTTGGAGTAATACAGTGAGAGCAAATGGAACCTACACGTACAGAGGAGGGTCCACACTATAGAAGAAATCTGAAGTTATTAATTTCAAAGTATAAACTGGAGTTACTGCACAGTAGTTCTTCCCTTTCTGAAAGAAGGAGATAGTCCTTACCTTGCCATTATGAAGGAATCCTCTCTGGGAGAGTAGGGAAGGTTCCTAAGTGTTCATAACACGTTCGGATGCATGTAAGTAAATGACTGTTGGGAAGAAAAATCTGCGAATTGGAGGTCTACAATTTGCAAGTTATGCTTAATATTCAAACACTCATTAACCCTGGTTGCCAGTGATTTTTGCTCAGAAAGTCCTGACCATAAAGGAACAGGAAAATATTTTATTTTCTAGAGCTCTACCCTTTGTTTTTCATGGTACAGCTTATGTAAAATTTACTATTTATATGCCATTACATCAGCAATTCTGATAACTCTTACCAACAGGAGTGAGAAACAATCTGCTTGGTTTTGCTATATAGCACTTATCAATGCTATTTCTAGCAGAATTCAGAGCAGCAGGATGAGACAACTGTAGCGTTGAACTCAGCCATGCCCCACAGGTGTCTTGTATTTAGCCAGCCAAATAAATACCATCAAGTCTCAGAGTCTGCCTTAGAAAGCCAGGTGGCTTGACTTGTCCACCTGGCCCAAGGCAATAATCCAGGTACAGCAGGGTATATTAATTATATGCACAGACTTCACCTTGGCCTGCAAAGGAGAAAGTGTAAGTAATTCCATATCCATAACAAACCTGGCCAGTGAGCTGAGGCTGACTTGAATGCCTTCCAGGATGGCGGCAATGTCACACTGCCCACAGAATACGCATCTGAGGTGTTTCCTTTTATACTTGAATGTTTCTGATGATTATCCCCAAGTAAAAATCTCAACTGGTTCTGAAGACTAGAACAGCTGCTGTTATACATTATAGGGTTTCAGCCTAGCTGAAGATTCCTGAAGACAAACTTGAATTTGGGGAAACCATTGTGAATTAAATGTCCTTAAACAGCCAGTTATTTTACTTTTGCTTTGGAGTGGAACGTTTCCCACCCCAGGAATACCTGCCACTTTGTCATCAAAGGCAAGATAACCACTAGGACTGAAGAGCTGCATTCTTTAATATTCTGAGTTCATTTGACAAGGAAGGACTTTCATTTGTTTTGTTTTTCATTGCTTCCGCCTTGTCATTCAGAGAGTCCACCTAAAAATGGATATTCAGTCTGAGCGTTACCAGGCTTCTATGAGTCAGGCATTTAATTTCAACAAGAGCTCAGTAACAAGTTTTTCAAAGGCATAGCTGGTGGCCAGATCCAACACTCCAAAAAGATGCCTCTAGCTGGAGGCTGTTTTCCTCTGTATTCTGTCTCCCTTTACAGACTGCTTTCCTTTTTGGTGGCAAGAGGTCAGAAAAACAGCAGTTTTTCCTCTGACTGCTGACCTGGAAAGTTAGAGGCATCTGTATTATGTGCAAACATACCCGCCGTTAGCAAACAACCAGGGAGTTCACCCAATAACACACTTCTCTATCTGCAGCTTTTCCCAATTGGGATGATCCACTCAGAGATTATAACCCGGGGAATTACAAGCATGTGAGAAATTATATCGATTTTGACCATATTTTCACACAAGAATAAACAAAACAACATAAAATATTTTTGACACAAAATTTTAAAATCCTCATGTGTTTTCTTAAACACACATTTACTCACATCCCTGACTGTTAACTCACTTTTAGCCCATTTAGCATTTCAAAGATTAAAATCACAGCGAACTGCTGCTATCTGCCATTGGAAATCTGGGAATCTGGGAATGCAATGGGCATGTTGCTGTCTGGGTCATGTGATGTGATAGGAATTGCTGGGGAATGCAACTTTTTTCTCTCTCTCTCTGTTTCCTCTCTCTCTCTCTCTCCCCCCCGCCCCCCGCCTTTCCCAGGAACCCAGGATTCCTGTTTTTCCCTGTATATTTCCTACTGTCTGGGGAGTGCTCAGGGTTCAAGGAGTTCTTTCCGCTCCCTCACCTGCCACCATGGGTCTATCATACATTTATTGGTACTTTGGCCGTCCACAATGCCAGCACCCTTTCTCCCATGGGACTAGGTACTTAGGTGTCTGCAACCAAAAGAGCTGCAACTGTTTACATATCTGGCCTCCATGACGTTGTCCATCATAATCAGAAAGCCTGTGGCACTGCTGCTCCCTTGGGAACAGGTTGACTTCAGCCTCATCCTGAATCTGTAAGGCAATTGCGATCAGGGTAGAAGGGGAGGGATAAATTAATGGAACCAGAGAAGGTGTGCCAATAAGCATATCAGGTTTGCATTCAGGTTTGGGAGGCAAAGAGGCAGTTCCAACAAAGCCTTACTCAACCTTGAGAAGTAACTCAATGTCTCCTCTCACACACAAGCTTAATATGGTTGGCCCACCCAAGGCCCAGCTTTCAGGATTGTTGAACACTTTCTTCTCGTTTTTGGAGGAGAGAAGACCACAATCTTGTAGTGTTCTCGGCCCTAACTCAGTTTGTGATCTCCCAAACTCTTTCCCTTCCCTTCCAGAGGAGAGACCAAAAAACAAAACACCATCTGAAGTGCTTGTTGCATCCCTACCTCCTGTGCTGGACTGACCACTATCTTTCCAATCCTTCTGTAACAGGCCAAAAATTCCAGCAATAGTGTGATCCATGTATCCACTACCAATTTTCATCTCCATCTGTCTGTGAAGCCTCTTCTGCTTCCATGAAATTATGTTTCTCACATAATCCCATGCTCAACAAGTACTAAAATTTATGTCTAATACCTATGAAAATTTTATTCTGAAAATAAACACATACACACACAGAAAGATCAATTTTTTATGATTAATGAAATACTATGTTAAAATGTATTTCATAATTCATTATTTTAATATAATTATATGCAATCTTGGTGAAGATAAGCAAAAGTATATCACTTTCTAGTCATATAATGCAATTATACGACTAGAAATTATATACTAGTCATATAATGCAATTATATTTCTAGTCATGTAATGCAATTATACAAAGATAAGTATATCACTTTATAGGCATATAATGCAATTATATTAAATGTCCATATAAATGGAATGAAGTCCTAAATGTAACTGTTAGGTAATATATTCGAGATCATTTGACTGTTACAAACTGCAAGGTCTAAAATAGAATACATTGTATTAACCTATTTTTGTTATAAAACCCAAAATATCTGCATATATACATAGAAAATGTTTTATAGAATGTTAAAAAAAAATTAAAAGTGATTTTTTTTCTGGGTATTGAGGGAACCCCACCCCCAATATTTAACGTGGGTTATTTTCTATTTCCCTAAGCATCTTGGCTGGTTTGAGAAATAAAGGAAAAGAGTACAAGAGAGAGAAATTTTAAAGCTGGGTGTCCTGGGGAGACATCACACGTGGGCAGGTTCTGTGATGCTCCCCGAGCCGTAAAACCAGCAAGGTTTTACTAGAGATTTTCAAAAGGGGAGAGAGTGTATGAATAGGGTGTGAGTCACAGAAATCACATGCTTCACGAGGTAATAGAATATCACAAAGCAAGTGGAGGCAGGGCGAGATCACAGGACCACAGGATAGGGCGAAATTAAAATTGCTAATGAAGTTTCGGGCACACATTGTGATTGATAACATCTTATCAGGAGACAGGGTTTGAGAGCAGACAACCTTTCTGACCAAAATTTATTAGGTGGGAATTTCCTCATCCTAATATGCCTGGGAGCGCTACAGGAGACTGGGGCTTATTTCATCCCTTGGACTTTGACCGTAAAAGATGGCCACCCCCAGGGGGCCATTTATAGACCTACCCTCAGGGCGCATTCTCTTTCTCAGGGATGTTCCTTGCTGAGAAAAAGAATTCAGCGATATTTCTCCTATTTGCCTTTGAAAGAAGAGAAATATGGCTCTGTTCTGTCCGGCTCACCAGCAGTCAGAGTCCAAAGTCTTATTTCTCTTGTTCCCTGAATATGGCTGTTATCCTGTTCTTTTTTCAAGGTGCCCAGATTTCATATTGTTCGAACACACATGCTCTACAAATAATTTGTGCAGTTAACGCAATCATCCCAGGATCCTGAGGTGACATACATCCTCCTCAGTTTACGAAGATGATGGGATTAAGAGATTAAAGTAAAGACAGGCATAGGAAATCACAAGGGTATTGATTGGGGAAGTGATAAGTGTCCATGAAATCTTCACAATTTACATTTAGAGATTGAGGAAAAGACAGATGTAAGAAATTATAAAAGTATTAATTTGGGGAACTAATAAATGTCCATGAAATCTTCACAATTTATGTTCTTCTGCCGCTACTTCAGCTGGTCCCTCCATTCGGGGTCCCTGACTTCCCACAACATCTGGGTACAGGGAAGAGGGCAAAAGGAAAGTAAGTAGCCTTAATAGTTTCACTTTTATACTTCTCTACTACTTGCCACTTTAAATAAGTATAATTTATGCTTATACTGAGAATAACAAAGGAAATAATCTTGGAGGAATTTTTTTTTTCTCTTTGGATGAGTAGTCTGTGCTTTATCTTCTAACATTCCTATAATGATGAGACTTTATAATAAAAAATTTAATAAACAAACTAAGTAAAGGAAAGATTATTTGGTCAAGGGGTTTTTCCTTTGGCTACATTGTTTCATAATATTTATTAATATTTATCATAGTCCTGAGGCTAGCTACATAAAGTGTGTTCTACATTCTCACTATAGTGGAGTCAGTACCAGCTTGATTGTGATGTTGCAATATGAGCTCCAGCCAACTCTTTTTCTTGTAGCAGAGTGTCCTAAAGGAAGACTCTTACTGACAACACTTTCTTCTGTTTGGATCCTATCACATGTATTGATACTAATCATTGTACCCAAAGGGATGTGGAAAACTTCATTCACTCAACAAATATTATTGCCGACTTTCATTTTGCAAACCCCTAAAATAAAACAATGAAGAAGGTTGCTATTCATAGTATTAGTGTAGCAGGCTGAATTATGACACTCCAAAGATGTCCATGTCCTATTCCCCAGAACCTGTGAGTATGCTAACTTATATGGTAACAGACACTTTGCAGATGTAATTTAGTAAAGGATCTTGAAATGGAGAAATTATCCTGGATTATATGGGTAGGCTCAATGTAATCTCAAGGGTCCTCATAAGAGAAAGATGAGAGGATCAGAATCACAGGGACAAGATGTAAAGATGAAACCAGGTTGAGTGACGCACCTTGAAGGTAGAGGAAGGGCCCTGAAATAAGGAATGATGGCAGCCTCTAGAAGCTGAAAAAGGCAAGGAAGCAACTTCTCCCCTTAAGCCTCCAGAAGGAACACAGTCCTATGGTGCTTTGCTTCTGACCTCCAGAAGTGGGAGAATAAATCTGTACTGTTTTAAGAAATCAGATTTGTGGTAATTTGTTACAGCAGCATTAGGAAACTAATACAATTTAGAAGGAGTCATATTTGTTAAGAAATAAATAATACACTGTGATCTGTTTGAAATCATGATCATATTGAATTTGATGGTAGGCTTGTCATTAAGTTTCTCAAAAATTATATTTTATTTATACAGCATTTTGGGTATAAATTGTATAATCTTCTCTCCAAGAGGCCACTCTAAAACTAAAGTCAAAGAGCAGAAAATACTCTACTCAAATCTACCTATCTAACCTATCTATCTATCTATCTATTTATCTATCTTTCTATCTACCTATCTGTCTGTCTACCTATCTATCATCTATCTATCTGTGGATATCTATAGCTATATGGATATAGATATATATAATGGTGTGTAATCTATAGCATCAGTTCTATTAGCAGTAGAAATTGCACATCCTCGATGGAATTTAGCATTTCAGCATGACTAAGATGCTCCACAATATATTTTAGGTTAGAATTGGATGTTTTACTCATGCATTCTACTATGAGTGGAATGGAGGTGATCAAATATGTCTTTACTCCCACTAATTAAAAAACCCATTGGAGTAATGGTCTCTTAAATCCTCCCTGTGGTCTGAAGAAAGTCTAGAAAGTAAGACACGTAGTCTTTTTCTCATGTATCTAAGTAAATATGGGTCTATTCTTTTAAAGTCTCATTACAATGGTTTTAATCACCATCGGTTTATTCCCCAGGCCTTTGCAACCAGGATTTCAAGAATGATATAAACATTAAGCTCCATTTGAGCATAGAATGGGGTGTGTTAGCAGTGTTAAGACCCGAGATGAGACAGCCCTAAAGGATGTACAGCAGCACATCAGGCTTTCTTTAGATTTGTTATGTTTTGGCTACAACTTGGACAGTTTTATTAACTTTTTCTATTAACTTGACCATCACGTTCTTTATATGAGCTCTTCATCAGAGTCTCTTAAATCTCCCATGCAAACAGAGCCTGGAAGGCTCTCTACTTGTCCATGGAATATGTGTTGCTGTGTCTACTTATCAGTGAATAGAGCTTCCTTTGTAACTCGGGAAACTTTGCAACTTCTTGGAAGAAGCCCCCAGATATATTTGCTCAGCGAACCTAAGATTAGAAAATAAAAGTTAATAATTTAGGATGACCACACACTCTCAATTTATTACATTTTCTACTATTCCTTGTTGTCAGACATCCAGCTGCTTCATGCTTGTATGTAACCTGCCTGGATCACAGAAGCATATGATTTGGCAACCTCTGTGCTACCCCTTCTGTCAATTATGTGCAGCTCTTCTCCCAATTATATGGTTAAAGCATCTTGGGAGCAAGCAGGTTGTCATTTATGTTTTGTATCCATTTCTTTACAGCTTCTCCCTCCCTGGTTGCTTTAAGTAATGTTCAGTAAGCATTTGTTCAATGATTGATGTCAATATTGATTTCTCCCATATCTCTGAGATGCCCTGGCTACAGAAAAAAAGTGAGAATCAATGGATGTGAAAGAGAAGGATCCTGTCAAGTTCTTTCCAGATGGTGGATTTTAGATTCACAGATAGCATTTTTTTAATCTTGCAATTTTTCTTGAAATAGCCTCTGATCTTCTCCCATGCAGAAAAGTGTACTTTTTTTTAAGGCTAATTCCTCTATTAAAAGGTTACATAGATTCTTCCCTTGTTAACCATAAAAAGAATTAGTTTTACTATGCTGTAAAAAATGGTTATATGATGTATAATAAATTTATAATAAATTTTGTTAATAAGTCAGAAGGGTTATTTTATTTTTGACTCAGTTATACAAAGTTACCAAAAAAGTTATTATTAATTATAAAAGTCCATATCATAGAATACATGATATATTAGAAAATACGCTAAGCATACATGAATAGACAAACAAATATATAACATACCATAATTACCATGTGATTTTAGTACTGATCATTCTTCTGGACCCATGTACAAATGAAACAGTAGCATTTGTATCTAATTATATTTTCTCACCTTGATTATGCTACAAAGTTTGCAAAGTTATTTAAAATTGTTTTTATTGTTTAGGATTTTAAAGCAGTGGTCTCCGATACCCAGACCAGGGACTGATATGAGTCCCTGGACTGTTAGGAACCTGGCCGCATAACAGGAGGTGGGCAGCGGGCAAGCGAGCATTACTCCCTGAGCTCTGACTCCTGCCAAATCATCAGCAGCGTTCGATTCTCAGAGGAGCCTGAACCCTATTGTGAACTGCACATGCCAGGAATCTAGGTTGCTCCCCGACACCCGCACTGGCCCCATGCAGTCTGTGGAAAAATCGTCTTCAGCAAAGCTGGTCCCTGGTGCCAAAAATTTGTGGGACCACTGTACTAAATTATTGTGTTTATTTTTACCTGTAGTATTGACTTGGATGGAAGGTGTGGCTAAGCTCTAAAGCTGCCTCTAATTCAGAACCACAGAATTAGATAGACAACCCATCCATACAATCAGTACCTGGGGACTCCAAAATTGGGTATTATTTTTGTGACACTAGGAATGCTTATAAATGCCTGTCGGATGAAATAACTGTGAAATATATGTGTGTATATATATATATATTTCATAACTGTGTTATATTTGGTATATATGTGTCACAACACTCTTTGTAGCTTTACTTGACCATTGATGTTAAATCAATTGATTTGTTAAATATAAAATAATCAAGTAAAGCATCAATTAATGAATGTGATATTAGTGTCAATTAATTCATTAAATGTAAAAGAGTCAATAAGCTATGAAGAGTGTTATCTATAATTCAAAATTCTTTTGCATTATTATTGATTATTATGAGCTTTCCTATTGCAAAGCAACTAACCATGTACTCATGTACTTGAGTTCTTGTCTTGGGGATTGCATTAGATTTTATGCATGTTTGTTACATATCTTCGCATATTTTAATTTTGCCTGTGTATATTTCTTCTTCAAATTGTCATGAGCTGTTAAAAATTATCTCCTTCATCTCAGAATCATCACAAAGCAGAACCCAGAGATAAGTATTTCTAAACTTTAAAGTCTACCGCAGTTAAGAACTACTGATAATTCAACCCTCTCATTGTTTTCATTTCATAGTGTTATTTACTGTTTTGAAAATGTCATATCATTAAGGGAAATGTATGGAAAATTATTTGTATAGCTCGTGGCCTGAATGTATGAATTCTTTTCATTATTTATATTTATCATGAGCTCCTAGAAATCAAAGACCATTAATTATTTACCTGGATCTCCAGCTCCCAACAATATAATGTTGTAAAATAAAATACATGAATGTAAGCATTTACCTGGACTTTATTCTTTGATTGACTTGACTCTTTTTGTTTGAGTTACAGTGACTTCATAAAGTCTAGGCTGTGTAAAATGAAATCTCGGATTGTGAACATTGCAGTCCCTATTTAAAATCTGACTTGCAACATTTTTCCATTAGTCCTATTAAAGAAATCATCCCCAATTCCTGATTTTTTTTTTTGCCACATAGAAGGATTTCCATTTTCTCTGTCATCTCACTCCACATGAAAACTTCCTCCAGAAAAATGGAATCATTTTTGTGTTATTTTGAGTTTAGTACAGACAACTGGGCACTTCAGTTATTTCGTTCTGTGAAGCTTCCTGCCCGCAGAGAGCAGGTCTTCAGATTTGCTCCCAAACAAAAAAAGACTTAGATGTCAAAACTCTGTCTAATTGGGAGATACTTGGGGATTCTCAGTAAGACTGTGTCTGGGTGTATTGTTCACCTTATTCTGCACTTCACTATTACAAGCCCATAATTAATCTCATACCCAGTCAGTATTAAATGTGCTATTATTTTGATCTCACTTTAGTTATGATCTCACTTTAGTTATGCTCTTTAGTACATCAAATTTTATAAGGAGAGACCCTCAGCTGGGGAGTATTATGAAGTTTGGGGAAGATAAGTTTAGTTTAGGGGTGAAGTATTAGTAACTTGTGTATTGATCAAGGAACTTTGAAACTTAAGGGGACAATTGCATGGATCAAATAATTTCAGGATGATTGAAGCTCTAGTGATGTCACGGAAGGAATATTAAGCATTTATGTCATTGAACTAAAAAATGAAATAAAGATTTCTTATCATAATTGGAGTAGTACTGGTTGCTGTTTTGCCTGTAAGGTTTGCAGTGACCTCTATGGTGCCATGTAGCAGGTTTGGCGGTTGCACAGTTGGCTTCTAACTGCTGCAATTTTAAGGTTTAGACTTTAAGCCAGTGAGCCACATGGGATTTTGATGTTGGCAGTTACCTACACCTTCTGGCTGTTTTTTACATAAGCCAGTATTCATTTGTATACAGAGAAGGTTGCATTAGGATAGAGTCAAATGGCAAGAAGGTCACAAAACTGGCTTAGGGCCTTATGGTTCAGGCTGCTGCAGCTTGACCTTAAATTGAACAAGTATTTCCTTGTAGGTGAGGGTGAGTTTGGAATAGAGTATTTTTTATACACACTGGCAGAAATTAAAACAAGTAAAATATTGTCTGCTTTCCTTTATTAGCCATATCTGTATGATGAGGATATCAAACATCAAGACACCGGACTTCTGCCTGAGCATCAGAGCACTGTTGAATTTCTAGAATAGCTGGGCTCCAAGTCTATGTAGGCAGAGATAGATGGGCTATGACATACTGTGTTCAGGAACTACAGTGAATACTGCAGAAAGTGACTTTGGGTTTCTGTAGCTTGTTCACAGGTCCAAGATTCAACTTTATGGCATGTCCTATAATTAATTAGGCTTTGCATTGACTATTGTATTATCTGTGACCATGGCTTTTGAGTTTCAAGACTCAAATTAAAAGGTGTTTCGAGTAGCACATGGCAGAGTGTTGATTCTAAGACTCTGGGGCATAAGTTTCAGAAAGACCAATCAAAGATTCAGTTCAGAAAACCTCTGAGAATATTTCTAAAGCTAAAACAAATGTTGTGATTACCCAACACTTGGGTGCCAGAAACACAGGGCTCAAATGGAAAATGCAACTTAAGAATTTTCAATATACGTAGAGGAAAATGAAATATACCTCATTTAAAGCCCAGTAACTAAAACTGTCTCCAGGTTAAACTTCTAAACCTTGATAGAAAGCAGAAATGGCTCAAATGCACTCTGTGAATGCTAACCCACACTGCTACACACACAAACACACACGCACGCACACACACACATTCTCAAATAGGAACACGGATTCTAAATAAGTAGTATCAGCTGATAGCCCACTAAAATACTAAAATCAAATTTTCTTGTATCTATCTTCCTTAATTCAAATATCCCTGATTCTTTACTATAATCACTAAGCATTGCATCCTTGTAACACATGTTCGTATCAGTTAAAGATGGTTTAGGTAGCAGCTACACAAAAAGGATAAAAAGTCTACTCAAATATTGATAATCTTTCTAGATGACACATAATTTATAAATAAAACAGTTTGGACTTTATTTTTTAACTTCATATCAGTATGGGAGTAGTTTGATTTTAAACTTAAGTTCATTTGGGCTTTAATTGTCAAGATAATTTAATTTGTGACTTTAATTCCTCCATGATAATTTGGTAATGGGACGCAGTTAATTCAAATAAAGTAGGATAACACTTTTTGATGCATTGTATTAGAGTATGCTTGTAAAGTCTGATCTCTTTAAAGGATTTTTAATAGACTATATGGAACAATCCATCTAGAAAAAAAAATCAGAGTGGGAAGTAGAGGAAGAAATACAATTTCAGCCTTGGGTACAGAATAATCATGCAACTAACTTAATTCATGCACTATTCTAACCCATTTTAGGCCCCTGTGCTTTCCAAAACCATTTGTAAAATAGTAGTGCTTTATTTTTAATCTCTTCCTTCTCTGTTCCCATAGACTGAATCATCCCTCTTGATCATAGTCTTAATGGTTGAACACGGTGGCTTAATAAAACAAACAGCATCGGCCTTTTGAGAGGATACTTATCCTTCATTTCTCATGATACATTCCAAAAATTAATAGAAAACTTAATAATAGAGTGATCCATGAATAAAAACTTTTGGAATTTTTGTCCTTTCTGGTACTGAGTTATTTGTGAGGATGGTAACAAATTTCACAGCAAATATGGCTTATATTCTCTCTTATATGGGATCTGTCTGCAGAGAACATGTGATCTGGGTCATTCTTGGACTTAGATTAAACTTAACAATAAAAAAGCCCTGCTCTTTGGAGACAGCCCTTCAGTTGTCTAGTGCTGCTAATCCCTGGGTTGCAAAGTCTGTAACTCTAATGTTTAGCATTTGCAAACCCATTTTTGCTACACACCTAGGCCGTGTTTTAAAACAGTTCTGTCAAAACAACAACAAAAAACCTCACTAGCATTTTACTCTCCATCTGCCTGAGTCCTTCAGCCTGACTCCTGATTAACTTTCCTTTGTTTCAGAATTTTGTTAGAAAAAAGAATTCTAGAGAATTATTACCATTAATTGAATTGATTCTAAGTGTCAGTTTTTGACCATTATTTAGGGTAAAATATAAAGAACATATATAAATAAGAGAAATAAGAGATATACTGTGAAGAAAACTAGAAAATCATTTTAAAGTGTATTATCTATGACTTTGCCTAAAAGAGCCATTTCAGAAACAAAATCATCAAGATTCTGGAATTTTCCTCTACAACAAAAATAACAATCATGAAATTTTTTTTTTTTAATCATTTACTTTAGATAATTGTCTAAAAATTATGGCCAAATAGTTTTAGGATTTTTAGAGTATTTGCACAAGCACGTTCTTTCTTAATTACAAGAAACCGTGTTGACGTTTTAACAGAATGGCTGTGATTGCTTTAGCAATAGATGTGTTTAATAGTCAACTAGCTGAGCTTAGGCACAGGTATCACAATTGCCAGGTTCAGGTTTCATGACATCAGTCAAGGAATTAAATGTTAACCAGCAGACTGAGATGTTTGTCTAAGAGTCTAAAGAGTATGTTATTTGAAGGTTCATCTCATCATATAATGAAGAACGAATTTATCCCATCTCATGACCCTCTGAGTTAGTTTCTTTTATCCAATTAGAGTTACTTCTTCGATATCAGCTGTAAGGCTAGTGTTCACATCATTGTATCCCTTAATAATAAAAAGGAGGACTGGATGGAACAGAAGGATAAAAAAATACTCAAAGAGTTAGCGTTAGAGAGTAGAATTCATTACAAAGATTGAAATGCTGTAACAAAATATCCCAATATATCTTACCATTTCCTATGTGAATCGTTAAATATGGTACAAGATTATATAATTCCTTAAAAAAAAGTTGACAGCCACTATTCTGTTTACTTTTGTCACTGAAAAGGCAATACTTTCCACGTTTATTTTTTAAATGCAAAAATGTGGTGTAAATGTGCATTGAAGTAGGAAACCAAATCCAACATATAAATTCTATTGTAAGAATTGTTCCAAGTGTTCAGTTTTCAATTTGATAAGCATTTGGTGAATATTTTAATTTAGCTTTAATAATTGAGCTCTAAGCTTAAAAGGGGAATAATTCATAAATGTATGTGGATTGATGTTCTCTTCAAATACACTTTTCTCTGAAAATTGATTGATTCTACCTAAATCTGCAATTATAAGAATCATAGATGCATATGTTATTAAAAATGTATGGTGGGCATGATGCAGTGATTCACGCCTGTAATCTCAGCACTTTGAGAAGCTGAGGTGGACAGGTCACCTCAGGTCAGGAGTTTGAGACCAGCCTGATCAACATGGAGAAACGCTGTTTCTACCAAAAATATAAAATTAGCCAGGTATGGTGGCACATGCCTGTAATCCCAGCTATTTGGGAGGTTGAGGCAGGAGAATTACTTGAACCCAGGAGGCGGAGGTTGTGGTGAGCCAAGATCATGCCATTGCACTCCACCCTGGGCAACAGAGTGAGACTCCATCTCAAAAAAAAAAAAAAAAATTATGGTGGCAAGTGTAGTTTCAGTTTTATATGCTGCCTAACTTTATGTTGTGAGCAAATACTAGTAAACAATAATAAAAATAGAAAACATTTTTATTTCATATTCAATTTCAGCATATGGGAAATAATTTTAATGTCTGCATGAATATCTTCTTCATCTGTGATGACATGCCAGTTTTCTCTTAAGGAGGGTAAGTGTTCATATATTTCATATAAATTCAAAAATGTATAACAAACCATTGCCTGGTATTGAAACACTCATATCAAAACTAAGATCCCAAGAAAGTAACAAATGTAGTTTAAAAAGATTCATCAGGGACTCTTAAGAAGCAACAAATTTTTTTCACATTGTTCAATAAAAGAAAATTTAGAATTACTGAATTAGATGTCAAATTGGCAACATTCCTTATACTGATTCACTCATCAGAGTTTCTCATTAGCACAAAAAATCAGTCTTTATAACATTTTTGCTCATGTTAGAGGTGCGTAATGAGTGAAAATAAGAAAGCATATAAAAGATGTCAGCGTTTCAAAGCTAAGTTATAAACAAAAATAGTAAAAAGAATACAACCATCTTTACTTCCATGCTAATTAGGATGATTTGTAGCCTTTAGCAAATGAAGTTAGAGTTAAACTATGTTGAATCATTGAACACAGAGGAACATTTCAGAGGAATTATTAGTAAACTACACAAGCTAGAGTGCTTGAATTAAATCTCTGTGAAAATATTGAGGGAAAACCTCAGTTTCTCATTTAGCAGCAACTTTAACAAATTAATTTTTCACAACAAATTTACCATGGAAATCTATGGTTAATTGATAAATTCTTTGAATTTTAAATTCAGGAGGTTGAACAGAGGTCAGTTCATCCAACTACTCATTTTATAGACAAGAAGATGAACCTTGTATTTGATGGATGACTCAAATTTCTCACAGTAACAAAAGCCAACATCAAACAGCAATCTCTGGGAACTAGTTCTTCTGAATTTTAATCTAGTTATCAGACCGAGAATTGATGATCTGGGCAGACCACAAGAACAGGAATAATAATCAACATCTCAAACCACGCTGGAACACTGAAGAACAACCAAAAGTAGGACCTGGAGAACTGTTTATGGAAGACTCAGATGCCAGATTCAACGACTAGACATTCTTCCTGTTGAAAAAGCAAAAACAAACCCACGTGGGCCTATCCAGACTAAAAACCCCACAGGTAGGTAACTGGAAATAGAGACCCAATCAAAAATTGCCAAATGTATTTAAAAACCAATCATAAAGCGTCACTGGCTTCCTAAATTCACACTCTAGTAGAAAGTCCCACATTAAGAGAAGGCTGACCAGTCAGATTCTGGCTCAAATGCCATAAACTCTGGCTGTTTTCACTGAGATTTAGTAGATCTTCGTGCACGAATATTTCTTCACTTAATATATGCTCTTTTCTGGAGACTAGGTTACCGTAGATGATTGATGATTGTTTTATATAATTTTCTAAGTTAAATTGAGTTTGTTGGGGTAACAGTTTACCACATTAGTTTTTTAGTGATTATCTTAATAATTATATATATTAGAGTTAACAAATGCAGTTTTTCCTGTCAACTTTCTCTTAATTGCTCTACTTTTTGTTTCTTTTGCTTTTAGTTTTAGTTGTTCTAGTGGCTTTCTTTTTAATTCTAAGTATTATACGCTCTTAAAGTAGAGATGTATTAACAAGATATTTGGGAAAATTGTGCATTCACCTACTCCTACATAATGATTTTTTGGAAATCAGATTTAGAAACTGTATAGAATGTTTCTAAACATAGCCCTATAGAATATTGCAGAATGTTATTTCACCTATTCTTTTCTGGACAAGCTATGTCCTTTGGTCACTGCTGACATATTTTATATGTTACAACATATTTATAATTTTAATTTATCTGAATGAGACATTAAAATATGACATTAAGTCATCATATACTTCTTCAAACATTTCTAATTTTACTTCTGTGTTTCCAAAGACTTCTGCGTTGTTTCTGGTTTTACACACATGTGGATTTCATTCTCCTTCGCTTTTCCCCTACCTGAATTTTAAATTTTCAAAATTTTTAGTGCTTTCTTCTTTCTGCACCTTTTCTCTCCAGGTTATATTTCATTCCTGTGGTTTTAAACAGTCTCTAAAGATCTTCCCCCACCTCAAAGTTGGTCACTTGAACCAAGATTGCCAGATGAGTACATGCAACTGTCTTCTTGAAACTTCCTTTTGCTAAACTAGAACTCGTGCTTTCCCACAGATATGCTGACCCTACTCTTGACACACAGTCACACATTTTTTTGGACAAGTATGATGCCAAAGAACCAAACACAAAATTTCACATCTCTTCTTGAAAATTTTTTCATCAATTTTTAATGTCATAAATAAAATAATTTTCAAATAAAATAATTTTGGAGTCATTATCATTAAAAATATAGGGAAAAATGACCACTGAAATGACCAAATCATTTTCATCCCTGCTACAGTTTAATCAACGAACTTCAAAGAAAATTGTCAGCTTAACATCATTATCAGTTCATTTGTTCAGTATGACATTTGAGAAATTTATAACACATCTTTTGACCCTGTCATTCCATAAGGGTACATTTTCAAGCTTGGTTGCCTTTTCTCAACCTGAAATACATTTGTCCATAGCTTTAGCCTATGACCTCAATAAATTCTCATCAATTGTATAAGCCTCAAATTCCAATCTTGAAGAAAACTTTAAAGTAGATTTTATGGCTTATTTAATCATATTTTTACTATATTGCTCCCAGAAAGCAAATATCTTGAATATCTTGTATTTGCTTCAAAATCATTTTGGTGATTGTTTTTCATATTTTAATAAAGCTCCTGGCAGAAGTGATTTCATGTAATCAGTTATTCTGTGGGTTTTTGCATACAGGAGATTCAGATTTTTATATTCAATTATATTTGCCACTACTAAATACCATACTTGAAATTATCACATGAGAACATTCCATACTTTAAAATTGACTCTACTACTCAGTGATTCATTAATTTTATTTGGGTCAATGTTATCATTTTCTGCACTATGAAAATTATTTTAAGATTTATGCTTAATTGGTCTAATTTACCCTGAATTTTTCATAGTATTATATTAATTTTCATAGTTTCAGTTAAAAACTTTGACCAGATTATTTTAGGATGCAAATTTTTACATAGCTGTATCAAAATATAAAATTCTTGCTTTAACAAATAATGTAGAACCTTATATTAAGTGAAATAAGACAGACACAGAAAAATATTACATGATCTCACATATGTGGAATCTTTTTTTTTAAGAAGCTGAATACACAGAAACAGAGAGTACAATGGTGCATACCCAGGAATGGAGAGTGGAAGGAAATGGGCGATGTAGGACAGAGTACAAAGTTGCAGTTATGTAAGATGAATAAATCTAGAGATCTAATGAAAGGAAAGAAGAAGGAACAGTTCTAAAGTAAGAACTATTGCAGTTAGTAATAGTGTATTGCATACTAAAAATTTGCTAGGAGAGTCATTTTAGGTACTCCTAGCACACACACAAAAAGAAGTAATTAAGGCAAGTGATGGTTATGTTAATGTGCTTGGCTGTAGCAGTCCTTTCGTTATGTGTACCAAAACATCATGTTGTACCTCTTAAATATAGACGTAAAAATAAATTTTTGAAAATCATCCTGTTCTGTTTAATACCATGAAATAAACAAACTAGTATCTCCCCCGTTGGTGTGAAGGTGCTGCTTGGGCAAGTAATGGTACTATTTAGATCTCTGCCTCTTACTACCTCTGTATCTACCAATGCTGTGTGAGACTCTCACTTTTAATTTTAGTTTTAGTATTATTCCACAGTTTCACATGTGCCAGACTTATAATCTGAAAGAAAAAACAAGGAGGATTTTTTGAAAGTTAATTATAATTGGTATTTTTCTAATACAATTATATATTCTGTAAAGCCACTATTAAAGAAGAGATTAATTATATTTCATTTTATTTACAACTAATCATTCTCCTTATATTTAAATGTGTCTTTTTTAGGGGACATATTATAGAGTCTTGCTTTCTTATCCATTTATTTTTGGCATTAAAATGCAGTTTTTAAAACAACAATATTTAATATAAGTTTGGTAGGTTAAAATGTAGACCTACAATCTTATTTTTTCTTTAATTTTGGTCTCCCCATTTTTATGTACCTCTTTTCCTGTTTTCTTTTAGATTATCTGTCTATATATTTTTAGTATGCCATTGTGACTATTTTTTTCTGGCTACTCTAGAAATTGCAATATACACAGATAAACTTTGACAGTCTAACAAGGGTCACTATTGTACCATCTCACAGTGTTAAATCCTTGACACATACAGCTCTTTTCATTCTTTCACTGACTTTCATATTACAGTTATTGTAAGTATAAATCTGCATGCATTGAAAACCCCATCACAGGTTTTTACAGTTTTGCTTTAAACATTCATACATATTTTAAAAAACACAAGTGGTAAAAATAAGTATTTTATATTTAGTTTCATATTTACTATTTCTGCTGTTCTCTCTTCATTCTTGATGATTCAAGATTCCCTCTATTATTTACCATCATCTTGATGAAAACTGCTATTGGCTTTACCAGAAGAGCAGGTTTTTCAGAAATAAATTCTCTTCATCACAGAATACCTTTATTTCCATTTTATACCTGAAGGATATTTTCCCTGAATGTAAAATTTGAGGTTAACATCTCTTTTATTTAAGCACTTTAAAGATGTTCCACTGTCTTCCAACCACAATGGTTTCTGATGAGAAATTCACAATCATTGTAATTTGTAATTTATTTTTTCTAGTTGCTTTCAAGAGGTTTTTCTTAATCTTTGGTTTTCAGCAGTTTGATTATGATGTATATAGGTATGACTTTCTTTGATCTTATCTGGAATCCTGAGCTGCTAAAATCTGTAAATTATATTTCTTTTACTATGTTTATGATTCTTAGCCATTATTTTGCATATGTATGTATGTTTTGTATACGCATGTATGTATGGATGGGTTTGGATATGTATATGTATAAAAATAAATATGTACACACACACACACACACACACACAATTTTGGTGTGCCCATCCCTTTTCATTTTCTTCTGATACTACAATTACACATGTATTAGATTCTTTGTTAGTTTTCTACAGATGCCTTATGATCTGTTAGACTTTATCACTATTTTTCCCCTCTGTTCTTCAACTGAAAAACATCTACTGGTGGGTCTTAGGTTGACTTTCTTTGTCTGATTTCATCTACATTCTGTGACTAAGCTCCTTCACTGATCCCCACCCCCACATCCTGTATTAGTCAGATCCAAATTTCCCATTCGATTCTTCAATTATGCTCTCTGTTTTACTTCTAAGATTTTTTTTCTTAATTTAATATGGGCTTCCCTTTACTTTCTATGTCTTGCTAAGTTAGTTTTGGTCTGCTGCACTCGGTCATTATCTAGGGGTTACTCTGAGATAGATGTGGGTTGTTCCAATGGCAGTTCAGCTTTGAACACTGCCATTATGCTGTTTGGATCTGTCCCACGCTCTGGATACTTAGCTGTTAAGCTAATACATGTGTGGGTTTACACACGAAATTAAAATTCTTTTCTTGGTTTCCTCTGAAATTATTTTGTAAACATTCCATATGAAGGATCCTCTAAAACAAAAATGAGATTTCTAATGAGTTTTATTCTCTCCACAGTTTCAGTTCTCTGTAAATGGTTTCTACCCTCGAGATAAAGCCAGGAGAGGATAAACAATAACAACCAAGATAATGAGATATTTATTCCCATGAGAGTTACTTAAGTTTTGACTTCCCTCTGCACAAAGCTGCTTTTGTTTATTTTTTCAAATTTTTAGCTAGTTGCTTTCTGTATTTCACACAGAGGCTTTAGGGATCCTCACCGGAAAAGATAAGTTTTAGTGGGCTTAAGACATTGCCAAATTTGAACCTCTTTTCAGATATTTCTTAAATACAGATGAGCACTTGCAAATCTGAATTAATCTTAGTTATTAGCATAATTATTATCCTTATGTAGACATGAATATAATTTACAGGATCTAATGAAGTACTACATAAGAAACATAAAAATTGAGATTCAGATAAATAATTAAATTCATTAACATTGTAAAGTAATCTATTTCTTTTTTCATTCAATCAACAGGTTTTTTTAGTTCTAATAAAGTACTAATCACTACCTTAGTTTTAATTCCAAATAAAGTGTCGAAAGTTGTTAAAAGATGTTCAATGGAAAAAAAAAGTAAAATGACAAAGTTTTCAAAGGTAATACAATGTGTAATATAGGGTAAAAAGTTAAATTTCCAGTAGCCAACCTAGAGTTATGTTCATCATATCATTCTAAAATTCACATCAGCTTATATTTTACGTAAGAAAATCCTACATTGAAATTCACTCTAATTTATCACATTACGTTGAAACTACATAATCTTAAGCTTTTGTGTGTCTGTTCGTTTCATAGCAGAAGAAATTCTTGTGACGTTGTCAGTGCAGGATGTGAACTAGAATTAAACAAGCCTCATATGCCAAAAACCCTGGGAATGATACGATTCTACCACTGTGGATGCAAAGCATGTTAATATATTCCTCTCTCACCCACCATATGGCACATTATAATCTATAGAAGCCAAAAAAATATCAGGAATACATTCTAGAAATTTTTCCTTTGTTTTCCAAGACATCACCCAATTATACCATTTCATTGGTCTTATAAATGTGAGTCCGGTCAATTTCAATGTATTTTTAAAAACATTTGTATTTTGAAACTACATCTTAAATTGGTTTATATGATGTTCTACATATTTCTTACACTACCTAAATGTCTGCAACTAACTGGCAAGCCAATGGTTTTGGTATTCTGGGATAAAATAAACAAGGTGAAGATATTGTATTGAATACCTCTGGATAAGGATAAAAAATTTGAAATCCTTCTTCTTCATCCCCCATAGTGATCTTTTTATTCGATAAATTCATTTCTCACAGTGGTGTTGCTTTATTCTAATTTAAAGTGGGGATACAAGTAAGAATTTTTGAGGAACTTAGAAATTATAGTTGGTGGTATATGAAAGGTGTAAGCACTTGTGAAGTGTGAGCAGTGTTTCTTTTGACTGAGAATGTTATTACGTCATTTTTCAATACCTAGAAAAAGAGTTAGTGGACTACATTATTTGGTAATTAACCACAATACACAGGTTTTTCCATAACCACTATCAGGGTCTATTAATTTCTCTTCTAAACCATGTCTGTTTGGTAATCTCCACTCTTACACTGGCATTTTGTCAGTCCAATGATTGTAGGACATTACCTAATAATTTTTTTATCTTAGCTGATAAAATGTCCTTTAATTACTGAACAGACTTAAACATCCTTAACTAAATTATTTCCAACAGTTTAAAATAAGACCAGGTTATAAATAACAGCACAGTGGAGAGGGTGTTAAATTATTTATATAAATTCAGACAACATATTATAGAATGCATGTGTACTGATACTGTGATTTAAAATTTTGAAAATATCTTTCCCATTTCGTAAATCAGATCATTAAATTAAGAATATTTTAGTTTTTAAATACTTAAAACAAATAATTAAATCTGATTTGATTATTTGGTTCATGATTAATTTGATTAATTTAATTTAATGTGATTAAATTAAGTTCAATTTCTTTAATATATTTAGAAAATATTGATTTAAAATAAAAAATACTTTTGTAGTTAAAAAGTGCATTTTGTATGTGGTAGGGTATATTTCCTGTAGTAGGAATATTGATATGCCCCTGTCTTTCATATAAAATTTTAATTATAGATTTTTATTTTGAATTAACTGCAACATTTGTCAGATGTTTCCATCAAAAAACACCTATTGGCAAAGAGTGAATTTGCATCCTGTAGAAATTCTTTCCCACCTCACCCCTGCCTCAGGCTTATATGAGAATAATCAGAGGAAACACCTGCATATAAGGCAAGTTGTGAATTTGTGTGATATCATAAGTTACCTATTTATTTTCACTGTGCACTCAAAATTCTAGTAAAATATCATTTTTCAGAAAAGTGTTGAAAGCTTGTCTGGGAGATTCATATATTTCAGAGACATGAGGTATAGGCAATTACATTCAAGCAGCAATGAATTAAACTGACCGATGTGATAATTAGGTAATTGGAATAACCTTTCCCTTTTGATCTATGAGTGAGATAACTGATATTCACGTTTGATAGTGGGATGTCCTCATTGACCATGGCTATGTTGGGAAGTGTTGGGCAGATGGTTCTCCCATTTTCTATTGCAAAGATTCTCAAGTACAGCTCCTAAGAACTGGGGTGAGTGCTTGACTGGCTTTTATCTAACACTCAGACATGTAAGAAAAATACAGACACATTAGTGCATTTATTTTTTAACACAAAAAGGATTTATCGTTTGTATTATAAGATGATATCCTTTAAATTTGTGGGGGTTACAATGACCTTTTCATTTGACAAAGTAAAAAGTTATTCTATGTTAGTGAGAAAAAGTTTTGCTTTAAATTTTGCTCAACCAGGAAGTTTGAAAGTCTGGCAAACCCTCGTGTGTTGCATACTTAGTATGCAAGGAAAGGCGTGCTTTGCTTCCAGACAAAAGGGAAGTAATGAATGAAAGTTGGCAGAGGGTGATAGATACAAGAGAAATAGTGGTGTACCTATGTCTCCTCTGATCTTGAAATGACACTGGAGCTTCCAGTGAATGACTGAAGAGAAAAAAAGTCAAAGGAGCTTTCTTTAATGAGAAGAATCACAGCCATTTACTTCTGAGGTGACAAAGCACCGCACTGCATGGGAGGGGAGGATAATTTCTTTATCTCTAGTTTTAACTTGGCCCTTCTTGGGTATCTAGTGGGTTGGAAACTTCATGACATAGCACCCTGGGTATGTACAACAGCATCCTTACAAGAAAATGGAGCTCCAGAAGTAAATAAATGAGAAGTGAACATTAACATTGGGCTATGAGATTGAAAAAGAAAGACCATAACTGTTTGCTGGAGAGAATATATAACAATGGTTTGTGATATACATTAAAAGTGGATTTAGGAAATGTCAAAGACAACTGAATTGGGAGCTGGAAAGTAATCATGAAGATTTTGCATGAATATTTCAATTTCATGCTACTTTACCACAAGTTTACTGATGTTCCCAGAATGGTGATAGCAGGTGACATTTGCATTAATAAATAGAATGAATCCTAAATATACTTGTATTCATCTGATTTCACACCACTATAAAGAAATACCCAAGACTGGGTAATGTATAAAGGAAAGAGGCTTAATTGACTCACAGTTCGATATGGCTGGGGAGGCCTCAGGAAACTTACAATCATAGCAGAAGGCGAAGGAGAAGCAATCACCTTCTTCATGAGGTGAGAGGAAAACGAGAGAGAGAGAGAAAGGGAAACCACCATTCTAAAAACCATCAGATCTCATGAGAACTCCCTCACTACCACAAGAACAGCAAGGGGTGCCGCCATGATTCAATCACCTCGCACCACGTCTCTCCCTCAGCAGCGGGAGATTAGAGTTTGAGATGAGATTTGGGTGGGGACACAACACCAAAACATATCAATACGATCTACACTTAAGTGATCAAAATTAGATCTACACTGAATAAAATAAAATAAAAATAAAATAAAATAAAAATTTATTTTATTTTTATAAAATAAAAAAACATTTTATTTTTATAAAATAAAAAAACTATTATATTTCCCTATTCCTGTTCTCAGTTACTGGTACTAGCTTTAGTTCAGAAAAGGTAACTAGAAATCTCCAAAATATATTTAGTCTAACTATTTTCCTTATCTCAGTCTCAATATACTACTTAAAGACCAAATTTAATCACTGTTACCCTTGCAAAACGTTTTATTTATACCTTTTCGGTTTTTTTCTTCATGTCAGGGTTCTATAATATTCTTCCTAAACTATTTCAAGTAGTTTAAATTTGTGTAATATTTTTCCAATTCACCAGCAAAGCAAGCAAACTCTACAGATTAACTCATATTTAATTGTTTTTTAATTTTTAGTTTTAGTTCTGGAGTACATGTGCAGGATGTGTGGTTTTGTTACATAGATAAACGTGTGCCACGGTGGTTTGCTGCACCTATCAACCCAGCACCTTGGTTTTAAGCCCAGCATTTATTAGCTATTTTTATTAATGCTTTCCTTCTTCCCACCCAACCCCTGACAGGCCTCAGTATGTGATTCTCCCCTCCCTATGTCCATGTGTTCTCAATCTTTAGCTCCCTCTTACAAGTGAGAACATGTGGTGTTTGGTTTTCTGTTCCTGCATTACTTTGCTGAAGACAATGGCTTCCAGCTTCATCTATGGTGGTGCAAAGGACATGATCTCATTCCTTTTTATGGCTGCATAGCATTCCATGGTGTATATGCATTGCATTTTCTTTATCCAGTCTATTGTGATGGTCATTTGGGTTGAGTCCATCTCTTTGCTATTGTGAATAGTGCTGCAATAAACATATGTGTGCATGCATCTTTGTGATGTAATTATTTATATTCTTTGGTTATATACCCAGTAATGGGGTCACTGGTTCTAAAAACTGTTATTCCTGGTTCTTGATCTTTGAGGAATTGCCACAGTGTCTTCCACAACGGTTAAACTAATTTACATTCCCACCAACAATGTAAAAGTGTTCCTATTTCTCTGAAACCTCAATAGCATCTGTTGTTTCTTGATTTTTTTAAAAAAGGCTATTCTGACTGGCATGAGATGGTATCTCATAGTGATTTGATTTGTGTTTCTCTAACGATCAGTGATACTGAGCTTGTTTTTATATAATTGTTGGCTGCATAAATGTCTTCCTTTTTTTTTTTTCTTGAGATAGAGCGTCACTCTGTCGCCCAGGCTGCAAGCTCCACTTCCCAGGTTCACACCATTCTCCTGCCTCAGCCTCCTGAGTAGCTGGAATTACAGGTGCCCACCACCACACCCAGATAATTTTTTTCTGTACTTTTTAGTAGAAGACACAGGGTTTCACTGTGTTAGTCAGGATGGTCTCGATCTCATGATCTCATGATCTGCCTGCCTCAGCCTCCCAGAATGGTGGGATTATAGATGTAAACCACCGTGCCCAGCCCCTGTACAAATGTCTTCTTTTGAGAAGTGACTGTTTATGTCCTTTGCCCACATTTTAATGGGGCTGTTTTTTTTCTTGTAAATTTGTTTGAGTTCCTTGTGGATTCTGGATATTAGACCTTTTTCAGATAGATAGATTGCAAAAATTTTCTCCCACTCTGCAGGTTGCTTGTTCATTCTGAGAGTTCCTTTTGCTGTGCAGAACCTATTTAGTTTAGTTAGATCCCATTTGTCAATTTTTGTTTTTGTTGCAATTGCTTTTGATGATTTCATCATGAAATATTTGCCCATGCCTATGTCCTGAGTGGTATTGCCTAGATTTTCTTCAAGGGATTTTATAGTTTGGGAATTTACATGTAAGTCTTTAATTCATCTTGAGTTAATTTTTGTATAAGGTTTGAGGAGGTGGTCTAGTTTCAATTTTCTGCAAATGAATAGATAGTTTTTCCAGTATCATTTATTAAATAAGAAATCCTTTCCCCATTGTTTGTTATTGACAGATTTGTTGAAGATCAGATGGTTGTAGATGTGTGCTTTCATTTCTGAGTTCTCTATTCGTTCCATTGGTCTTTGTGTCTGTTTTTATACAAGTACCATGCTGTTTTGTTATTGTAGCCTTATAATATAGTTTGAGGTCTGGTATCATGAGGCCTCCAGTTTTACTCTTTTTGCTAAGGATTGACTTGGCTTTAGGGCTCTTTTTTGGTTCCATATGAATTTTAAAATAGTTTTTTCTAATTCTGTGAAGAATGTCAATACTAGTTTAATGGGAATAGCATCGAATCTATACATTACTTTGGGGAGTATGGCCATTTTCATTATATTAATTACTCCTATTCATGAGGATGGAATGTTTTTCCATTTGTTTGTGTCATCTCTTATTTCTTTCAGCAGTTGTTTGTAGTTCTCTTGAAGAGGTCCTTCACATTCCTTGTTAGCTATATTCTTAGGTACTGTATTCCTTTTGTAGCAACTGTGAATGGGAGTTAATTTATGATTTGGCTCTATGCTAGTCTATTGTTAGGCTATAGGAATGCTTGTGATTTTTGCACATTGATTTTGTATCCTGAGACTTTGCTGAAGGTGATTATCAACTTGAGAAGCTTTTGGGCTAAGACAGTGGGGTTTTCTAGATATAAGATTATGTCATCTGCAAGCAAATATTTTTGACTTCCTCTCTTTCTATTTGAATACCTTTATTTCTTTCTCGGCCTGATTGCTCTGGCCAGAACTTCCAATACTGTGTTGAATAGAAGTCGTGAGAGAAGGCATCCTTGTCTTGTGCCAGTTTTCAAAAGGAATGTTTCCAGCTTTTGCCTATTCAGTATGATACTGTCTGTGGGTTTGTCATAAATGGCTCTTATTAGTTTGACATATGTTCCATCAATACCTAGTTTATTGAGAGTTTATAACATGAAGCTGTGTTGGACTTTACTAAAGGCCTTTTCTTTGTCTATTGAGATAATCATGTGACTTTTGGCTTTAAATCTGTCTATGTGATGAACTACATTTATTGATTTGCACATGTTGAACCAGGCTTATGTCCAAGGAATGAATCCAAGTTGATAGTGGTGTATAAGCTTTTTGAGATGCTGCTGAATTTGGTTTGCCAGTATTTTATTGAGAATTTTTGCACTGATGTTCATCAGATATATTGGTATGAAGTTTTCTTCTTTTGTTCTATCTCTGCCAGGTTTCGTTATCATTATGATAGTGGCCTCACAGAATGAGTTAGGAAGGAGTCCCTCCTTTTTAATTGTTTGGAATAGTTTCAGAAGAAATGGTATTAGCTTCTCTTTGCATTTCTGTAAAATTCAGCTGTAATTCCATCTGGGCCTGGGCTTTTTGTTAGTTAGTAGGCTATTTATAACTGCCTCAGTTTTAGAATACTTTATTGGTCTAGTCAGGGATTCAACTTCTTCCTGGTTCAGTCTTCAGTCTTGGGAGGCTGGATGTGTCCAGCAATTTATTCACTTCTTCTAGATATTCTAGTTTATTTGCATAGAGCTGTTTATAGTATACTCTGATGGTAGTTTGAATTTCTGTGAAGTCAGTGGTCCCTTTTATCATTTTTTATTGTATCTTTTTGATTCTTCTCTATTTTCTTCTTTATTAGTCTAGCTAGCAGTCTATCTATTTTGTTAATTTTTTTTTTTTTAATAAAACCAGCTCCTGGATTCATTGATTTTTTTGAAGGGCTTTTCATGCCTCTAGCTCCTTCAGTTCTGCTCTGATCTTAGATATATCTTGTCTTCTGCTAGCTTTTGGATTAGTTTGCTCTTGCCTCTCTAGCTCTTTTAATTGTGATATTAGAGTGTCAATTTGAGATCTTTCTAGCTTTCTGATGTGGGCATTTAGTGATAAAAATTTTACTCTTAATACTGTTATAGCTGCATCCCAGAAATTCTGGTACATTGTCTCTGCTTTCATTGATTTCAAATAACTTCTTTATTTCTGCCTTAATTTCTTTATTTACCCAGGAGCAGGCTGCTAATTTTCCATGTAGTTGTGTGGTTTTGAGTAAGTTTTTTTTTTCTTTTTTTCTTTTTTTTTTTTGACATGGTTTTTTGACACGAAGTCTCTCTCTGTCGCCCAGGCTGGAGTGCAGTGGCGCGATCTCGGCTCACTGCAAACTCCTCCTCCCGGGTTCACGCCATTCTCCTGCCTCAGCCTCCCACTGAGTTTTTTAATCTTGAGTTCTAATTTGTGGCCTGAGAGACTGCTATGATTTCAGTTCTTTTGCATTTATTGAGGAGTAATTCACTTCCAATTATGTGATCAATTTTAGGGTAAGTGCCATGTGGCACCGAAAAGTATGTATATTCTTTTTGCGGCGGGGAGTGTGGAAAGATGTGTAGATATCTGTCAGGTCCGCTTGATCCAGAGTTGAGTTCAAGTCCTTAATATCTTTGTTAATTTTCAGTGTCAATGATTTCTCTAATATTGACAGTGCGGTGTTCTCACACTATTATTGTACGGGAGTCTACATCTCTTTGTAGTCTCTAAGAACTTGTTTTCTTAGTCTAGGTGCTCCTGTATTGGGTGCATATATGTTTAGGATAGTTAGCTCTTCTTGTTTAATTGACCCCTTTACCTATATGTAATGTCCTTCTTTATCTTTTTTGATCTGTATTTCCTTAAAGTAGATTTTGTCAGAAGCTGGGATTCCAACCTGTTTTTTTCTGTTTTCAGTTTGCTTGGTACATTTTCATCCATCTTTTTATTTTGAGTCTATGTGTGTCTTTGAATGTAAGATGGGTCTCTTGAACACAACACACTGATGTATTTTGACACTTTATGTAGCTTGCCATTCTGTGTCTTTTAATTGGGACATTTAGCCCATTTACATTTAAGTTTAATATTGTTATATGTGAATTTGGTCCTGACATCATGATGCTAGTTGGTTATTTTGCAGACTTGTTTATGTATTTGCTTCATAGTGACAATAGTCTGTGTACCTCAGTGTGTTTTTTGTAGTGGCTGGTAATGGTTTGTCCTTTCTATATTTAGTGCTTCCTTCAAGAGCTCTTGCAAGGCAGGCCTAACAGTGACGAATTCCCTCAGCATTTTTTTGTCTGAAAAATATTTTATTTCTTCTTCACTTATGAAGCTTAGTTTGGTGGATATGAAATTCTAGGTTGAAAATTATTTTATTTAAGAATGTTGAATACTGGCCCCCATCTCCTCTGGCTTGTACGGTTTCTACTGAGAGGTCTGCTGCTAGTCTGATGGGCTTTCTTTCATAGGTAACTTGGTCGTTCTCTTTGACTGCCCTTAACATTTTTTCCTTTGTATCGACCTTGGAGAACATGATGATTATTTGTCTTGTGGTTGATCTTCTTGTGAAGTATTTTACTGTGGTTCTCTGGATTTCCTGAATTTGAATGTTGGCCTGTGTTGCTAGGCTAGGGAAGTTCTCCGGGACGATATCCTGAAGTGTGTTTTCCAACGTGGTTCCCTTCTCCCCATCTCTTTTAGTTACCCCTATCAGTTGCAGGTTTGGTTTTTTAATATAATCCAAATTCTTGGAGGTTTGTTTATTCATTTTCATTATTTTTTCTCTAATCTTGTCTGCCTGTCTTATTTCAGTAAGATAGTCTTCAAGCTCTGATATCCTTTCTTCCACTTGGTCTATTTAGCTATTGATTCTTGTGTTTGCATTATGAGGTTCTCGTGTTGTGTTTTTCAGCTCCATCAGATCATTTATTTTCCTCTCTAAACTGGTTATTCTGGTTAACAGCTCTTATGTTTTATCATGGTTCTTAGCTTCTTTTCAGTGTGATAGAATACAATCCTTTAGCTCAGGGACATTCATTATTACCCATCTTCTGAAGCCTACTTCTGTCAATTCATCCATCTCAGCCTCAGTCCAGTTCTGTGCCCTTTCTGGAGACACGTTGTGATCTTTTAGAGGAGAAGAGGAACTCTGGCTTTTGGAGATTTCACCATGTTTGCATTGATTCTTTCTCATCTTTTTGGGTTTATCTACCTTCGATCTTTGAGGCTGCTGACTTTTGGATGAGGTTTTTTGTGGGATCTTTTTTGTTGATGTTGTTGCTTTCTGTTTGTTTTTCTTTTAGTAGTCAGGCCCCTCTTCTGCAGGGCTGCTTCAGTTCTCTTGAGGTCCACTCCAGCCCCTGTTTGCCTGGGTCCTTCCTTTCCCTGGAGTTATCACCAGTGGAAGCTGCAGACCAGAAAAGATGGCAGCCTGCTCCTTCCTCTGGGAGATCTGTCCCAAAGGGGCACTGACCCGATGCTGGCTGGAGCTCTCCTCTATGAGGTGTCTGTGGACTCCCGTTGGGAGGTCTCAGTCAGGAGGAGTAGGGTCAAAGACCAACTTAAATAAACAGACTGGGCTTGGTGTGGCGGCTCATGCCTATAATCCTAGTACTTTGGGAGGCCAAAGTGGGTGGATCACTTGGGTCAGAAGTTTGAGACCAGCCTGGCCAACATGGAGAAACCCTGTCTCTATTAAAAATACAAAAATTAGCCAAGTGTGGTGGTATGTGTCTGTAATCCCAGCTACTTGAGAAGTTGAGGTGGGAGAATCTCTTGACCTGGGAGGCGGAGGTTGCAGTAAGCTGAAATCATGTGACTGAACTCCACCCTGGGTGATAGAGCGAGATTCTGCCTCAAAAATTAATAAATAAATAAGCAGACTATCTACTCTTTGGCAGTGTGGGTGCACTGGTTGGGGGGAATCCCCATCATCTAGGCTGCCCTGACCCTCCAGAGTCAGCAGGCAGAAAAGACTAAGATTGCTGATCCATGATACCACAGCCACCCCTCCTCCTCGGGGTTCCTCTTAGGATTATCAGTGTACTGTCCATAAACCCCTGGCTGGAGATGCTGAGATTCCCACAGGGAGGCCCCACCCAGTAAGGAGGAGTGGATCTCGTCCTGCTTAAAGAAGCAGTCTGGCCACAAAGTGGTCCAGCCATTGTGCTGCAGTGTGGGGAACTGCTGTCGGTCCAGACCCTGCCTGGCTGACACTGGCTGAAAGGGAAAGCAACTGACTGTCTCAGCCTCCACAGATGCTAGGATTAGAGGCATGAGCCACTGCACCCAATTCGAGTTATGATTCTTTTAATTTGCTGTTGAATTTGGTTTCCTAGTATTTTGTTGAGGATTTTCGCACCTATGTTCACTAAGACTGTGAGCTTGTAGTTTTTGTTTGTTTAGTTTTTCTTTTTTATTGCAGTGTTACAGTCTGAATATGATTTCAATATAATGCTGGCTTCATAAAATGAGTTTGGAAATGTTCCCTAATCTTCCATTTCTTGGAAAAATTTGAAAAGTATTGGTTTTAATTCTTCTTTAAATGTTCTGTTAATATTTGCTTCATATACTTAGGTGCTCTGATGTTCAGTGCATCTATATTTACAATTATTACATTCTCTTGATGATTTCCCTCTTTTATCATTATGTAATGACTTCTGTGCCTCTTTAAGAATTTTTTAAAAGTCTGCTTTGTTTTATATTTACATAGTCATCCTTGGTTTCCATTTGCATGAAATATCTTTTTCCATCCCTTCACTTTTAGACTATTTGAATCTCTGAAGGTAAATTTTGTCTTTTACAGGCAACATATAGTTAGATTTTTAAAAATTCAACCATACTTTGTCTTTTGATTAAAATATTTAATTCATTTACATTTACAATTATTATTCAGAACTTAAATTTGCCATTTTGTGTATTGTTTTCTGTCTGTTTGGTAGTTTCTTCCTTTCTTTTTTCTCTCTTGCTACTTCCCTTAGTGACGTGATGATTTTATGTCATGATTTTACTTTTAATAATATTTTGTGTATCTATTACGGGACTTTTCTTTGTAATTATATTTTAAGCTAGTCACAACTTAACTTCAATAGCATACAAAAACTCTACACATTTACTTTCTTGCACCTCACACATTACACTATTAATGCCATTATTTATGTCTTTTTATTAAGTGCACACATTGAAATTATTGTAACTATACTTATTGTTAGTATTCTCATCTTTTAACTTTCATACTGCTATTAAATGTGACTTACACACCACTATTACAGTGTTTGAGTATTATAAATTTGACTATATCCTTTCCATTTACATTTTATAGATTTATATTTTTTCATGTTGTATTTAGTGTCTTTTTTTGTCTCAACTTGAAGACCTCAACTTGGCAATTTTTTTTTTTTTTTTTTTTTGTGGTAGGACAAGCATATAGTCTTTATCTCTTCATTTCTGAATGTCATTAGTATTTATCTCTTCATTTCTGAATGTCATCTTTGTGGAGTAAAGTAATCTTGGTTGACAGACTTATTTTCTTTCAGTACTGTGAATACATCATCTTATTATTTCTTTCCTGCAAGATTTCTGCTGACAGAATACTGATATTTTTCTGCACCTTCCCTTATGTGTGATATTTCACTTTTCTTCTGCTTCTTTCAAAAATCTCTGTTTGACTTTCATGTTGGATAATTAGATTATAATGTGTCTCAGCACAGATCTCAAAATGTTGAGCTTATTTGGGGTTATTTGAGCAGCATGGATATGCATGTTTATCTTTCCTTCTAGACTTGGGGAATTTTATGTTATTAGTTATTTAAATAAGCTTTTGTTCCCTGTTTTCCCCCTCTGCTCCTTCTAGAACTTCCATAATGTAGGTATTGTTTCACTTGATGGTGTACCATAAAGCAAGTAACATTTCTTCATTCGTTTTTCTTTTTCCTCTGAGTGGATAATTCAAATAATGTGATCTTGAGTTTTCCAATTCGTTTTTCTTTTTCCTCTGAGTGGATAATTCAAATAATGTGATCTTGAGTTTTCCAATTCTTTCTTTTTGATTGATTCTTCCTCTTTCTGCTTGATTCAGTCTTCTGTTGAAGCTTGCTATTGAATTTTTTATTTCAGTCATTGTCTTCTTTGGCCACAGATTTCTTGTTTAGAGATGGAGTCTTGCTCTGTAACCCAGCCTGAAGTGCAGTGGCACAATCTCAGCTCGCTTCAAGCTCTGCCTTCCAGGTTCATGCCATTCTCCTGTCTCCGCCTCCCGAGTAGCTGCGACTGCAGGTGCCCACCACAACACGCCAGGCTAATTTTTTGTATTTCTAGTAGAGACTGGGTTTCACTGTGTCAGTCAGGATGGTCTCAATCTCCTGACCTTGTGATCTGCCCGCCTTGGCCTCCCCAAGTGCTGGGATTACAGGCATGAGCCACTATGCCCGTCTTTCTTGTTTATTCTTTATGATTTCTATCGTTTTGTTGGTATTCCAATTTTGTTTATGTGCTGTTTTTCAGATTTTGTTTAGCTATCTGCATTTTCTTGTAGTTCACAGAACTTCTTAAGGATGATTGTTTTGAATTACTTGTGAGGTAGTTTGTTGGTCTCTGTGTATTGGTATCGGTCACTGAAGTTTTATTTTGTTCTTTTGTTGGTGCTGTTTCCTTGGTTCTCCATGTTCTTTGAATCCTTGCAGAGCTGTCTTTGCATTTCAGAAAGAAGTTCACTCTTCTTGTCCTTACTTATTGGGTCCAGAAGAAAAATACTTTTATCAATCAGTTTAGCTGGAGGTTTAGGGGTCTCTTGGGCCATTTTCTATGGATATGCCTGCTTCATTTCCTTTTTTCCTCTTCACTGGAGAGAAGTCTAATGGTTCTCTTCCCTTTCTCAATCCTGCAAAGCCAGGTCAGATGCTGAGAGAGTCCCCTTTATTTTCTCCAGGACAATGGCCTGAAGTTTTCAAAGTTGTTTGCCTCACCCAGTGGTGAAGGATTACACCAGGTGAATTGTCTGCAGAAGTTTGAACACAACGTTTTCAGAGGTGCATGCTTACCATCTTGGGGATGTATACAGAATTCTGGTAGTATTTTTAAGTCATTTGGGTCGTTCAAAGATTAGTTGTTTCACAGTGTTCATGGGTGGACTTATTGGAGGAATCTATGAGTCATTTAGTAATATCCACAGCCAATTCTTAAGATCCTCAAAATGATTGCCATAAACTTCTGCCCCCTTTCCATGCTCCTAGCTCCTTACTGACTCTTCAGCTGTACTGATCCCCTCTTTGATTTGTGTTGGATACGGCCGAAGTGGGCCTCTTGGGCAACATCCTGCCAGACAGGGCAAGCCAGACACTTACCCTACTCTAATTTTTCCTTCTGGGGAAAATCACAGGCTTAGGGGATTGCTCTTGGCGGTGGGCTTTGCTGCCTTGTGTGATGAAATTATGCAGATAAAGTGAAACTATTATTCTCACCAAATTCAATGCATCTATTCTTAGAATTTTTGTTTCAATTCAGTGATGGAATCTCTCCAGTGGCCTCCCAGGTTCACACAGAGTCATTGCTGTCAGTAGGTGGTTGTTAAAATTGGTGTTTTTATGGGAGCATGAGGTTGGAATTTCCAATTCTACTGTCCTGCTGATTCACTCAGATGAATTTATCGTTAAGAAAATGTATTTATACATTTTTTTTTTCTTAAGGGCTGGTTACTGGGGGTTTATTTTGATCCATTGGTTGTACCATATTTTCCCTAATCCTTCATGTTCCTTGTAGCTCTATATTGGTGTCTGCCAATTTGGAGAAACAGCCACTTCTCTCAGACTACACAGACTAAAATTGACAGGGAAAGCCCTTCATTAATCTAACCAGCTAGAGAGTCTTGGAGCCTTGTAAGCATATTCTATGAATGTGTATTCTCCATTGCTTCCTTTCTTGTAAGGGAGAAGTCTCAGGCTCGTGCACCTTCTCTGAATCTTGCTGAGTTCTGCTAGCTTCAGTTTGCCATGTGTCCCTTTTCTTTGTTCTTAGTTACCCTGCAGTGTTCAAGCTACACTAGTTCCCTCAGAACCCTGGGTGAGGTGTGACAGAAATAGGTCCCTCAGGCGGCAGCCTGATAGGCTGAGAAAGTTGTATGCATGCTTTACTTTCTCTATTCTCCTGAGGGAAAAGTTGCAGCTAAAGTGATTTCTCCTGGCCCTGAGCTATACTGCCTTTTGGGTGGGGCTAACATGGCTAAAGGAAAAATGCTTTTCTTATCAATTTCAATGTGGCTGTTATTGATTTTTGCGTTGTCTTGGGTACTCCAACTCTTGAGTGAATTCTGGACCTCTTACAAAAGTGTTGTGTCCATATATCATTGTTAAATCAGTGTTTCTGTAGGGGATCAAGGGCTTGTACTTCCCATTCTATCATTTTGCTGATATCACTATCCAGAGACATTTTGTGTGCATTGCCCTCTTCATCATACCTTCAATTATTCTTTGTCAAATATCACAGTAATTTTTAAAGTTTTGCATCACATTTGTTATATTCTGAAATAATACAGCTCTCTCATTTACTTATAATTGTCTCTCAGAACCAGAACTTAAGCTACTTTAAGGCCCTAACTACATAGTATTGACACTTATTAATGGTGCCTTACACATTGAATCATTTAACATTTTAGCCTGTTCATGAAGAAATTACCAAGACTTGATGATGTTCTAGAAACAAGAACTTTATAAGAAAAAAGTAGTTTTTCTTCCTTGCTATAAAAATAATATAAAAAGCAACTTTCAATTATATATTTTACATATACATATAGCCTTTTGAAGCTAATGTACTTAAATGAGTTATGCAGCTAAGGTGTAAGAGTGGGTGAGTCTACTGAGTAGACTGAGATGATATTGAGAAAAATATCTCTAGGAGGAAGAAGAGAATATGAGAAAGCAGGGCTGTGTATAGAAACAGCATGCAGATAGTAAGATAAAAGGAGTATGAAGATGCTTCAAAAATATCTCTAAGATTATTACTTACAACAATACTCTTAGCAGGCATGTAATAAAAGGAAAACAGTTACATTAGTTCCTATAAAAAATTAAAGACGTTTTACCACAAAGTCAAATACTTGCAAATTCTCATGATACTTCATCTTTTAATTTCTAATTAAAAAAATATTTTTCAAATTATTATAATAAATGACAAGTATTTATTATAAAAAATGACATGTCCAGATATAACTATATATATCTATATCCGTGTTTATGTTTATTTATAAATGTTGTCATCTATTTTGCTGAAAATTATGCATACAACGTGATGTTTTTGTTTTGCTGCTTTGTTTAAAGGTAGGTCAAAACTGATTAATAAAAATAAAAAGTTACTAAAAAACTGTATGAGGCCGGGCGCGGTGGCTCAAGCCTGTAATCCCAGCACTTTGGGAGGCCGAGACGGGCGGATCACGAGGTCAGGAGATCGAGACCATCCTGGCTAACGCGGTGAAACCCCGTCTCTACTAAAAACACAAAAACAAAAACTAGCCGGGTGAGTTGGCGGGCGCCTGTAGTCCCAGCTACACGGGAGGCTGAGGCAGGAGAATGGCGTAAACCCGGGAGGCGGAGCTTGCAGTGAGCTGAGATCCGGTCACTGCACTCCCGCGTGGGCGACAGAGCGAGACTCCGTCTCAAAACAAAACAAAACAAAACAAAACAAAAAACTGTCTGAATAAAGATTGTCATGTGTATTCCTTTTCGTGTAGAAATGAGATTTTAGGAGTAATTTTCTTGTAAAGGTGATCTCAATCAGGAAAACATTTTGGTGGACTCTTAATTATGCTCATATAAGGAACGTGCCTACCCTTTGTGAAGGGCTGCATAAAATAACCCAAGAACAGATGTTTAAGACGAGTATTCTGTTCAACAATATACACTATGCTTTTGCAAATTATGATGCTCATTAGAAAATGGATATTTTGTACATCTGGACTTGGACTAAACTATGCTTTTATGCCTTTAATATAGTATTCATTTCTGTTATATTGTGCTTGCTGTTAGCAAATAATGGTTTATAGAAGATGTAGAACTTGAATATAAATGATGAAGGAGCAGTTCTTAGCTGGAAAAATCTATAATTTATTCTGAGTTTTGTCAGCTAAGAGTGTAAATCAGTGAGAGTATATTTAGGATTATAGAGACTATTCCAGGATTTTTTTTTTTTTTTTTTTCCTTTTTGAGACCGAGTCTTACTCTGTCGCCCAGGCCTGAGTGCAGTGGTGTCATCTCAGCTCACTGCAAGCTCTGCCTCCTGGGTTCATGCCATTCTCCTGCCTCAGCCTCCCAAGTAGCTGGGACTACAGGCACCCACCACCACACCCAGCTAATTTTTTGTATTTTTAGTAGAGACGGGGTTTCACCGTGTTAGCCAGGATGGTCTCAATCTCCTAACCTCATGATCCGCCTGCCTCGACCTCCAGGAATTTTTAAGCCTAGGGAACTTAATTCAAGGAATCGGTTGAATGGGTTGATGAAAACACTGAGGGTTATAGTAACAGATAGTAATGCCACCCAGTAGACTACGAACAGAAAATTCCACTGTCCCTACGGCAGGAGGTACAAGAGAGGAGACTAGAAACCATAGCATTCCATATGGAACTTTAACCAAAGCAATGTTACCCCTGCAGGAGTCAGGGCCGCAAAATGAGTGTTAGGCCAATGAAACAGAGTAAAAGAGCACATAAAGCCATTGCTAGATTTATCACTGAAGGCACAGAAAAATGGTTAGAAAAATCCTGATTTCTCTTAATTCCTCTCATTTTCACTTCCTCCTTCTTTTCTTCCCTCAGTCGCCTCACATTGACCAAATATTTAGGAAAGCCAGAGAGCAAGAGAACCAGGGAAATGTAACTTACAAGAGAAGAATAAGAAATGGATCTGGAGATAAATAAGCTAATGGCAAACACAAGAGAGCATCTTTTGTGCTTTCACAAAAGCATCATTGAAAGTTTTAGCCAGATAATATTTTTTTGGTATAATCAAAGACAGACTTCTTAGAGAGCTAGAAGGATCTAAGTGAAGAACTTCGTGCCCTTGTGAGGTAGGTCTGGTGGTGTCAGTGGTGATTTAAGCAGTTACAGAATATACAACCTTCAGAATGGATTTCCTTAAAAAAAAACTTCTGATACGATTAATATTAATGGCATTAGTGATGCTGTTGTCCATAGTAAAGGACACTGGTAGCCCATGGCAATCTGTGGCAAATGGTCACTTAAATTATCATACTTAAATTAGACTCTTGTAATAAAATCTCTATGGGAGGGAAGACTTAGGAGACAAAGTAGTTGCTGCCAGTCATATTTTAGTGAAAATAAAGAGTATGATGTAATTGATTGGTTGTTTTTACTTGTGTTGCAGTGCTTATAAAAGAGAGATAAAAACAACCCAATTAGTGCAAAGCTTTAAATCTAAAACTAAAGGCCTGAAAAAGTGATCAGAAAACTTTGTGATGACTCCAAAATAATCACTTACTCCCCATAGGCACAGAGCCCAAGTTATAAAAACCAAACCCACAGTCTCATCTTGTGGGTGATTGAATTGTAACGCAAAATGAATTCATAGTCCCACAGGTCTCTTATGTTAAAATTAAGGCATTGATTAGGTAGAAGTGGAACACCAAAGAGTGGGATGGAGACATATGTTTGAATTTTTATATAACTAGGGATCTTGATTTTGTAAATTCTACTGAGCCTCCTCTGCCAGTAGAAGCACTCCTTTGTCCCCTGAGGGATATAGTCTCCTTTTGTTTAAGAATCAATCATCATGAGGGAACTGCTGATTTTTCCTAAGGATTATACTCAACACCTCTCATTGTTTCTAGAACTAAAGCCGACTCAAATCTGAAAGCCTCGAGTAGTAAGTTATAAATTGTATGCTGTGAGGACAAGAATATAAGATTTTTCCAACTTATATCAATGCTTCCCGAGGGTGAATAAGAGTGAAATAAAATAATGTGGGATCAAGTCATATTTGTTGGTACATATTCTGGATTCTGTATTATCTGTGTTATCTATGGTAGTTGGTAGAGAGAGTCTTTTAGGTTGTTTGACTGAAGCATAAATTCAAAGGTGACCTAGACTGAACTTCTCTGCTATATTGTAAAAGAAGGAACCCAAAGGTTCAGGAAGGTTGGAAAGCTAGAGCAGATTTTTCATGTGAAAACCGCTCACTCATTTCGTGTCTTGTCATGTGAGAGCATCCAGCAGACCTTCCCTTTACTGAGGCTATGAGAAATATGTGCGGGAGCCACTCATTGTTGAACAGCTCTGTGGTGGTTATTCTCTGTAAAGAGATGTAAAGTCAATTTTCATGCTGCTGATAAAGACATACCTGAGACTGTGCAATTTACAAAAGAAAGAGTTTTAATGGACTTACAGTTCCATGAAGCTGGGGAGGTCTCACAATCATGGCAGAAGGCAAGGAGGAACAAGTTACATCTTACGTGGATGGCAGCAGGCAAAGAGAGAGTTTGTGCAGGGAGACTCCTTCTTATAAAACCATCAGGTCTTCTGAGACTTATTCACTATCACAAGAACAGCAGGAGAAAGACCTGCCTCCATGATTCAGTTACCACAACTGGGCCCCTTGACTACTGAATACTGGCTGTCAACTGACACTAAGTCCTAGAAACCCAGAATGCCATCAGTCCACCAGGGAATTCAGAGGCTTATGAAGCATGGGTGATAAAACAGAATTGGCTCAGATTCATCTCTCAGTGGACCTAATGTGTCATGAAGCATTTTTAATTATTTCCCAACACAAAATAGACGTAGCTTCTGAAATAATCTCCATATTACTTCCCTGATCCAAGGTGTGAGGATTATTCTAGTCAAAGGGCCAAGTGGAAGACAATTGGCCTCATCAATGAGACATTCCTGGAGAAACTGCAGAGATAATTGCCACCATTAAGAATGTGAAAGAAAAAGTTTGGTGATTTCTACTACATCCCTTTTAACTTGTCAATTTGGTTGCTGCAGAGGACAGATGGATTATGACAAATAAGAGTGGATTATCACAGATGCAATCACATGAGGACTCTAACTTCAGCAGCCATTCCAAATTTGACCTTATAACTAAAGAAAATCAACACATTATTTTATGCCTGAAATTCCCCCTCCACGCATCCCCTGTATACCTGGTAATAAAGATCATCAGAAGAAGTTGATTTTAAGCTAGACAGTCAGATACACATCTTCATTGTTTAATTGCAGAACTAAATCAAATCTCCAACTCAAACTATCCTACGTGTGCTTTCCACCAATGACGGCATCATTCTGGCTCATTCGATTCATCAACAATTTGCTGATCAGACCAACTCAAAGGTAAATAGCAATTATTTTAGAAATTGCAGCAAGGGACATGTTGCAGAGAGTAAGAAATAAATCTCACCAGAAAGTGAGGGCCTCCTACCTTGGTGAAGTTTCTACAAATGGTTTGGAAGATATCCTGGTACCATCTGAAGTTGCTAGTTGCATTGCCACAGCCCCATGCAGGAGTGCCTATGAAGGACAAAAGTGAAGAAAAATCTTCCCAGTGGGCAGAGTTTTGAGCAGAGCACCAAGTAATTTACTTTTTAATGGAGGTAGAAACTGATCAGTACATAGATCTATGTTGATTGATGAGCAGTAACAAATTGGCTGCATAATAGGTAACTTGGAAAGGATATAGCTAAGAAATTTTAGGTAAGAATTTTTGCTGAATAAATCTATGGATAAACTTCTTTAGGTTGACACAGAATGTGAAGATATATGTGCCCAACATAAATGTTAACCTAGGAAAAACCTATTAGTAATTAGGTGGATAAGATACTCTGTTCTCTAGACATAATTCCACCTTTTCCTCAACGACTCTGTCCTTGCAAACGTGGTTCATGAGCAAAATGGCTGTGACAGCAGAGATTAAGTTATGCATGGACTCACTAAATAACACCTATTGCTGAGTGTCTAACTTGCCAACAGCAGGTTAGTACTCGCTGGGTGCACACTCAGCTGGCACACAGAACCTCCAATATGGTATTGTTCTCCAAGGGATTGATCTAGCTACATGTAGCAGTTTGCCTAGCTTGAGTACTACCATCTTAGAAGACATAGTTTTCACTTACTCTGTACGTGGATTGTGTAGTTACAGAATGACTAATGTGTATTCTACACTACATTGCTTCTGGTCAAGTAAACCATTTTATATAAGATGAAGTTTAACAATGATTACATGCTTATGAAATTGACTGGTCTTACCACATGGTGCCTCACACTAAAAATTGCTGTCTTAGTAGAATAGTGAATGGTCTTAATGTTAACTACAGTTACCACGCTGTACATTAAATTTCTTGAAATTATTAATCTTATAACTGAAATTTGTACCTCTTGACCAACATTTTCCCATTTCCTCCAACCCCCATCTCCTGGAAATCACCATTCTATTCTCCATTTCTATGAGTTTGACATTTTTAGATTTTACATGTGAGATTATATATATATTAAAATATATAAAATTATAATATATCTTACAATTTCTTCATCCACTTATTCTTCTATAGACACTAAGGTTGTTTTCATTTCTTGACCATTGTGAATAATGCTGCAATGAACATGTCACTGCAGATAGCTCTTTGAGCTAATGATTTTGTTTTATTTGGATACATACACAGAAGTGAGATTTCTGGGTCTTATGATAGTTTATTTTAAAATTTTTGAGAGTCTTCCATACCATTTTCCACGATAGTTATGCTAATTTACATTTCTGCCAGCAGTGCACAAGGATTCCCTTTTCTCCTCATCCTTGCCATCATTTATTTCCTGTCTTTTTATAATGGCCATTGTAATAGTTGTGAGGTGATATTTTGTGATTTTGATTTGCATTTCCCTGATAATTGGTGACATTGAACATCTTCTCATATTCTTGTTTGCCATTGTGTATGCCTTCTTTGTAAAAATATCTATTCCCCACACTCACCCCAAAATATTTATTCAAGTCTTTGGCCCATTTTAATTCAGATTGTTTTCTGCTATTGAGTTATATGATTTTCTTGTATATTTTGGGTGTTAGCTCCTTATTAAAGATCTTAAATGTTCTCACCACATACACAAATGGTAATTAATGGGAGGTGATAGGTGTGTTACCTAATTTTATTGTGGTAATTATTTTATATACATGTGTCAACTCTTCATATTGTACACCTTAAATTTATACAATTTTGTTTGAGAATTTTATCTCAACAAACCTGGAAAAAAAGAAAAGTGAATGGTCTTTTGGAAACTCACATATAGTGCAAGCCTGTGGCAATGTTTTACAGGACTAGGATAATATAATTCAGCATATGTATGTGCTCTAAATCAACAACCAATATATGGCCCCCTTTATCCCATAAATTGTGTTCACAGGTCCATTACTCAGGTCCATGAAATGAAGAGCAAGTTTTTTCATCATTACCCCTATACAATTGGATAGCAATTTAAAAAAAATTCCACATCCTAGTTTCAATGCAAGAAAGGCTTCCATAAGGGGACATGCGATGGTTTCATTAAACTGGAAGTAGGAACTGCCATACTGCTTCTTTGGACTCTTCACTCCAGTAAATGAAGAGGCAGAGAAGTGAGTTACTCTATTGAAATGGGATAAGTTTTGCTATAGACTGAATGATTGTATTCCTCTCAGAATTTATATTTTAAAGTTCTAACTCCCAGTGCCATGGTAATAGGAGGCAGGGCTTTGGGAAATAATTAGGTCATGAGGGCAGATCCCTCATGAATGGGATTAATGCCCTCACAAGAAGAAACACATATGCTTGATCTTGGACTTCCCAGCTTCCATAACTGTGATAAACAAATGTTGGTTAACCAATCCAGTCTGTGGCATTTTGTAACAGTATCCTGAACTGACTAAACCAACTCTCCCTTTCAGAAAGAAATTAGGTTGGTACTACACAGTGTGAGTATGGAATTAAATGTGTGAAATGAAGAATAACCCATGAGAAGCCTCTCAGGACTCCATATCTTGTGATAAAAATTAATGAAAAACTGTAACAACCCAGAGCAGGCAGGACTGCTATGAGCCTCACTCTGCAGAATAGTGTTCTGGACGTTGCAAGGCAAGAAATGTGGATAAGCAAGTTATGTGCTGGTGATAAAGGGACAATGGAATGGATAGTGGAAGAAGCAAATATAAGCAACAGCTGTGAAGTATGACAAGTCGAAGAAAAGAGAAATACAATAGTTGTAAGATTCTCCTTTATTTTTACATAAAAAATTGTGTATGCTACCTAATTGTTTTCTTTCCCCACTCTCATTCCCCCATCACCTGAAAAAAAATGTTTTTATAATGGTTAACATTAACATATCAGGATTTAAGGATATTAAATGATCTGTTACAATAGAAGTAGACTCTATCTTCAACCAGGGATAAAGAAATGATACATGAGAGTTTGTATACTATTTTGGGGAGTTAGTTAGCATGTTTAAGGGTAGACAAGTAATAACTGCATTATGAAATAATTGCACTGTGGAAGCATGATTTAAATAGTGCCTGAGTTTAGAATTTAAGAATAGCTAAGACAGGGTATTTAGTATGAATACCTACTTAAGTGATAGACTGCGAATGTTTTGTAATATGTTAACTTAGATAAGTTAAAACTACATTTCCAAGAATCCCCTTCCCTGTAGAGTTCTGGAAATCATCACAAAGGTAATGGCAGACTTGAGACTGTCTGAAAAGGCATGAAAGTGAATCACCACAAAGCATGGCAAAAGCAGGAAGTCACTACCACCTCTGTGCCTGAACATTATTGGATATTCTTATTATTCAAACATGTATTTCAACTTCAAATTCTGTAATGTCTTCTTTTTCAGTTAATGGTGAATGTTAAAAAGAACCTTGATATTAGTGTATGTTATATCTTTTCATTAATTTATTCAATGAATAGCTACTAACCATGCAAGAGATTACCCTTATACTAGATATGGGATGAATGAGTAAATAAAACATAGATATTTGCCATTTTAGGCCTTATATTTTATCTGAGGAATAAAGATGAGTGAACAAGTAAATACCTTAGTTTTTGGAACATGCAAAATGCTGTAGAATTAGTGAAAACACGTATAAGTAAGAGGACACAGGAGTACTAGGGTTAGGATGACCGCACAGCATTAGGTAGAGTCGTTAGGTAGGTCTCACTGATAAAGTGAGATGAAGCTTTAGCCTTAACGAAGACAAGAAAGTTAGCCAAGCAATTATCTAAGGAAAGAAAATTCTGGACAGAGAAAACAGCTAAGGGCAGAGACCCTTAGTTTGGAGTGTGCCTGGAGTGCCTGGAGACCTACAAAAAAGTCAGTGTGCCTAGAGCAAAGTGAGTGAGAAAGAGAGATGACAATAAAGATTTTAGATGTGAAGGTCAGATTATGCGGACTCAAAAGAATATTTTTAAATGAAAGTCATTATAAGATGTTTATATGCTATTAAAAAAAAAACATTCTAGTAAAGAGGAAAACAAAATGGTGACATAAGAGTGAAGGAGTAGTTTTTGGAGTTCTGTCCTTAATCAGGTGAGAGCTGATGGGACCAAATGCACAAGAGTGGCCCGGATCATAACTAGCAGTGCATACAGTTCCTCTTAGCTACAGGAGGGACAGCAGAGCAGATAGGCAGATATGAGTATGTTGTCAACCGCGGTGGTGTCCTCAAGGGGAAATTCTGTTCTGGAAACTTTTCTTTTCTCACTAAAATAGGAAATAGTTAATTAGAAGGAGAATGGGAGAGAAGGTGTAAATGTGTGTGGAAATATGACAAGGAACAGAGAAATCTAGAAGACTAGAAGAATGAATGGGCTAGGTTTCTTTAGTAGAATTATGAAGCTAACATCTTAGAACAGGCTGGGTGTGGTGGCTCACGCCTGTAATCCCAGCACTTTGGGAGACTGAGGTGGGTGGATCACCTGAGGTCAGGAGTTCGAGATCAACCTGACCAACATGGTGAAACCATGTCTCTACTAAAGAATACAAAAATTAGCTGAGCATTGTGGCATGTGCCTGTAATCTCAGTTACTTGAGAGGCTGAAGCAGGACAATCACTTGAAGCCAGGAGGCAGAGGTTGCAATGAGCTGAGATCACGCCATTGCACTCCAGCCTGGGCGACAAAGCAAGACTCCGTCTCCAAAAAAAAAAAAAAAAAAAACTTAGGGCAGTGTTCTCAAACTTTAACATGCATTATTATCTCCTGTAGAAAATTTTAAAACTGGTTACAGGGCTGCACACTTAGATTGCAGGGCCACAGGATTCAGTTGGTGCGGGAAGAATTCTGAAAATTCACCTTCCTAACAACACCCCAGATGATCCTTCCTGTTCATTGATCACACCTGGAGACTCACTCATTCTAAAGAGATCTAAAGAGAGCCCAAGGCTATGTGATCTCTTTTTGTTCCTATTTTGTGCAATTACTCCCTGAGTACATTTCTCTGCATTTCATATATTTATTAATTGGCTCATTTATTCTCCATATATTAATGTTAATCTGTTTGAAATTCTCCGAAATTTCTGCTAAAAGATTTGAGATGAATACATAATCCGTAATAATTTTAAAATGGTAAAAAAAAAATTAATAACCAATTCAACATTTTTCCAGTGTCTCCTGTCTAGAACTTTGTTTAGCAGGGTACTTCTCATAATTTTAAACATTAATTTTGCAAATGATAATGTGATACTTATGAATATTAAAAATAATTCATAAGGTACACATTATTTTTTAAATCTAAAACTGCAAATGGATCTGAATATATTTTCCAAAAGAAAAAATAATTTCCCAAAGCAAGCAAATATAAAAAATAACAGAAAAATTTTACAGATACCTGCTTATCTTTAGCCCTTATAGAAAAATCAAAAGAAAACAGAAAATTTGCATTGGAGCATTTAAAGGCAGTTTAAGCAAACATTACATTGTTCTGGAAAATGTGTGGTCACTTCTAAACTCCTGTCTGTGCAGGAAAATACACCAGGAGGTTTTATCTCAGTACAAATCAGCATGCCAAATCTGGCAATAGGATGGTGTTATCTTTGAAGAGAGTCGACGGGAGTTCCAGAAGGAACATTTGGTGAAGAATCTGCCAACTGCCTTTATTACTTTCTGAACTACCTCTAAGTTACAGGTATTTCCAGTTTTGTTCTGCAGATAATTTGAGCTCCATCTGTGGTTGATGAATATTTTTTAGTATGCTATTACAAATTACGGCTTTCGG